>NW_025421428.1:2414000-3621000 GCF_011764305.1 Mustela putorius furo
GACCTTTTCCCCCATGGCAATACACCCTTAAATCAAAACCATGCTCATAAGGATTCTAACCTAACCCTTCCTCAGTGAACTATCCATTCTGTGCTTTGCACTTTCAAGAAAAGAGAAAATGGGAAAAGGAAAAAACAAATCAGGTGTCTCAGAACAAGGAAGGTGCAAATCCAGAGTAAAAATGACGGACATGGGCCTGTGATGTTCGGCCCCAGGGAAGACATCAATCACTCTCTCACTGAGCCCAGAGAGAGCTTCAGGATCCTTCTCAACACAGTGCCCTGAAAATCACCACCATTGTATTCACTACCTCCCACTGTCATCGAATAGAAAACCCCATTCAAAGATACCCAAACCAAAGATAAATCGGGCGAAATTCTGAACTCTGGAATCAGTCCCAACACTTCCTGGTAATTAATATAAATGTCCACTTTGTCAGAGAGAGGTGATTTTCAATCAGAGGGCACCTGCCAAAGAGTAAAAACGCAATCATTATTAGCTACTATTATTATTAATAGCGTGTACTATTTCTATCTTGTATTTGTATTTGATGTTCACTGTAAGGTTATCTCCTTTCCTTCCCCTTCCTTCCTCCTTCCACACAAGAGAACGAATAAGCAAAAAATATTCCTCTTTGTGTAGACGAACCATGGGTTTTGGAGACAGACAGCCCAAGGATTGAATACCATTACTGCTACTGCTAATTGCATGGCATTCAGCAAGTTGTCCCCACCCTCCTAGACTCAGTTTCCTCACCGATAAAAGGAAGAACACCTTTTAGGACATAGGAAGAATTAAATGGGATAATATACATAATGTATTTGGCCCTCGGTGGGCTCCTTTCAAATATTCGTTGGAAAAGAATGAATGAATATTGAGCATAATAGGATCAACTCAAATCCATTGGAAACATTACAGAAGAAACATTTTCCTGAGAAGGTTAAAATGAAATCAAATGTCTAAGGTAGATTAAACTTTTTTCTCTCTCTCTCTCCTCATGTCAGATTTGTTTCCACAGGATTTCATCTGCATAATGGAATTTGCTGATTTTGAATAGATGGTGCAATATGCACAGAGCATTTTCCAGAGGATAAAGGACTGAAGGTTATTTATATGTCATTTGTAAGACTGTCACCCCTGATTTCTCCGTACTTGAGCTCCCCCACAAAAATCCCACACTCTCGTTGCACACATTTTCCTCTCCTTCTCAACATAATATGCTCGGTGACCTCAAGGTTCTGGGTACTACTGGGAATGCTCTACGTCCTATTCCTATTCTTATAGATTCCTCATGCCCATTCACCTAGTAAAGGCACTGAAAAGTCCTACAATTAAAAAAAATGTACATGTTTAACACAGGATTGCTCCCTTGTATCTCATCACAGAAAACTTTTTGCAGGTTAACACCTTCTTCACATCCCACATAATTACTATTTGAAAAATGCTATTATGTTGAATTCTCCAAATTAACCAATGAAGGAAGAATTAAAATCTGAATATTCATTATGATTGTCAGGCTGTGCTGACAGAAGACACAACATGCAGGCAACCAGAGACCGTATTAACTTCTTTTGTGGGGTGCCTTGTGTTCCTGGAAACATAGGTTGAAGTCCTAGTCACCTCACCCCTGATATCTGTGAATGTGACCTTACTTGGAAACAGAATCAAGTTAAGATGAGGTCATACTGGAGTAGGGTGGACTTTAAGCCCAATGACTGGTGTCCTGAGAGTTGGAGACACACAGAGTAGACCCAGGAAAGAGAGCTATGTGAAAACAGAGCAGAAATAAGAGGGATATAGTCACAAGCTAAGGAGTACCCAGGATTTCTGGCTGCCACCAGAAGCTGGCAGAGGTAAGACTCTTCCCCTAGAGGCTTCAGAGGGAGCAGGGGCACTGCCACTAACTTGATGGTGGACTTCTGCTCTCCAGAACTGTGAGAGAATGCATTTCTATTGTTTTAAGCCCCCCGGTTGGTGGTACTTGTTCTTCTGCATTACTGTTTTCTCCTTCTCAGTCTCCTTTCCTGACCATTAAATGCTGAGGCACCCCAGTTGGACAGCCTCGGCCCTTCCTTAGCTCTCCTGGAGTCCAGTTGCTACAGAATGGTCAGAGCCAAGACGTTCACTTCAATATGTTTTAGGTGCTCATGGATTCACATTGCATATTTAATGTGGACTCAGTGTACCCCAAACGGAATCTTTGATCCCTTTCTAAAAACAAATATTCTATTTTGAAGTAGTATTCTGTTCCTCGCCCAGCACTCTCCTTCTCAGGAATGAGCAATCCGTTCCCCCCAGATGCTAAGGTCAAAAGTCCTGGAGTCATCCCTGAGCTCTCTCATTTCCTCAACACATCCCACAATCCAATTACAAATCCTGGCAGATGCATCTTTAAAGCTCGTCCAGAATTGCATCCCTGGCCCCTCCTTCACCTGCCTCTCCCAGAGTGGCTGGTTGCAATCGTCCTGGTTACAGGAGGTGAGCTGCAGTGAGCTCCATCTGGGTCTCTCCACTTCTGTTTTCAGCCTTTACTGCCTCTTCTAGACGCAGGAGCCAGAGTCATCACATTAACTCATAAATCTAACCTTGCCCCTTCCCATGCTAAGGACCCTCCAAAGGCTTCACATACTCCTGTAAAATGAAGTCCTAAGTCCCTTCCAGGGCCCCAAGACCAGTCCTGGGCTGTCTCTCTGACCTCATTTACTCCCAGCGCTCCCTCCCTCAGTTCCAGCTACACTGGCCTCCTGGGGGCTCTCTAATGAACAAGCTTGCACCCCTGAGACCTCATTTGTTGTGGCCTCGGCCTGGAGCACTCTTCTTCCTGATCCCCACATTCATAGTCCTTTGCTCCAATCAAGTTTCTTGAAAAGAACCTTTTCATAAAGTCCCTCTCCGGCTGCCCGGCTGCAAACGTAACCCTTGCCGCTCTGATATACTCTGGAGCCCTGACTTACCGTCAGACCTCACGTGGTACGTGCGCATATGCGCGTACGCACGGGGACGCGTGTTCCCCTGGGCCCAGAGGGCCTGGTACTTAGGAGATGCAAACTGTTTGTTGAATTGATTAATTAATTAACTAATCCAGAGACGGGGGCCGCACAGGAAATATAATATTATTTTAGCACTCTCAAAAAACAAGCAAACAAACAAAAAACAGAGAAGAATAAAAGGTTCTCAATAAAAGACGAAACAAAATAGCCCATGACAATGATTTTCTGGCAAACAGAAGTGAAGTCTCCCTGGATTACCAGAGCTATTGATTGGTTTGTGGAAAAAGTCATGTCTGAAGTCACCCCCACATCTAGATCATTTGACCCTCTTTTGCCTTGTTTTTCAACTATAAAATGTGGATAAAGTTTTTCAAAGTTCACAGAACAGTATTCTAAATTGAGATGAGTATCCCATACTGTGCAAAAATTTTAAAAAATCCTTATTTTTTATAGTCCTTCAAAGCAGATTTTCACATGACACCCTTACAACGACCTTGTAGTAATGATAATTAATCTTAATTAAGAGCTTACTGCCAGCCGGGGACTTTTTTTAAATTTTTTAATTTTTTTAAAGATTTTATTTATCCACTTGACACTGAAAGAGAGAGAGAGAGAGAGATCACAAGTAGGCAGAGAGGCAGGCAGAGAGAGAGGAGGAAGCAGGCTCCCCGCTGAGCAGAGAACCTGATGCAGGTCTTGATCCCAGGACCCTCAGATCATGACCTGAGCTGAAGGCAGAGGCTTAACCCACTGAGATACCCAGGTGCCCCAGCTGGGGACTTTTTAAACACTCTCTCATTTAAGCCTCCAATATTCCTAGGAGGAAGGTATCATCATGAACCCCACTTGTCAAATGTGGAGACTGAGGGTCCTGGCTCGGAAGTGGGAAACAGGGATTCCAACCCAGACAATCTGATTTCACAGCCCACTCTCAGAACAAATGCTACCTTTCATGACTCTAACAGCACGGCAAACCTTACTCAAACCAATTGGACATCATTACTTCTGTTTTCTAGAACATCAAACCTCAGGTTCCCAGAAGGAAAAAGGGTCACCCAAGACCACAGTGCAAAAGTCAGCTCTCATGTTGGTTTCCAGAACCTATTTCAAGAAGAACTTTTTGTTATAAAAGGTACCCAACAATGCAATAGCAACCAAATGAGGGGGTTAGCATGCCAGGAGCATCAAATAGGAACAAGGGTTGTGTCATGTGAACACCAGTTGGGGACCAGGGATGTGTGAACATCAGAGCTGAGGCCTAGAAAAGGAAATTGACCTGCCCAAGGTCACACAGTCAGCTCTGGAACTCGCCTCCTTGAGCTAATGTGCTCTCCTCTATTCCTCAGTGCCTTCAATATATGCCGTAGGCCATCAAGTCACACACACACACACAATGCCTAAAACCACTACGAATGCTCTTATAAATTGTGTTTCATGTGTTTATATATACCTATGAATACAGTGAGGGGAGTGGAGGTTTTTTGCGGCTTGATTTTTTTCTTTTTTTAATTATTTGCTGGCTATTTTGGTAACATCTTTTGGAGATTAAGTCCAATTAGGAAACAGATGGCACTGAAATATTGTCAAACATATCGGATCAGCAGCAAATCACTGACTTAATTATGTAAATAATTAAAATGTATATTTACACCTGATCATCCAAACGAGGGTGAAAACACTGATTTCAGGGTTGGTTATGAGCACTGGCACTGAGTCCAGTCAAGAGTAAGCCACGTTCAAGGTCCTGCTTCAGTGCCTCTCCCATATCTTGCCTCAGAGGGCATTTGGGAGGCAAAATAAAGAACCCAGTGACACGAAAACTATGTCTTCTGAGCAGCCCAGGACTGTGAGGCTAAGCTTGGAAGGGACCTCCATAAGGGAAGGCACAGAGCCATCATTGCTTTGGCTCTCATCCTGCCTCACTGCCCAGGCTCACACTCCCTCTTCCAAACCCAACTTTACCTAAAGAACAACTCCCATTGTATCATAATAGTTACGAGAACACGTTTTGAGAAAGAACCTGTGTTCTAGTCTCGGCTTTGTCACCTGGCTCAGTTTTGCAATCTGTAAAACGGGGATCATAATAACTTAAAAATGTATCAGACACTTCTTCCTATGAGCCAGGTTTTGTGCCATGCACTTTACATACATGACATGATTGACCACCCACAACATCTCTATGTATCTGTGTCCCTTTTGTAGAGGAAAAACAAAGTTCAGAGAAAGAAATTCAGTGCCAGCGTTAGCCCAGATGGGATTTGCTTGCATATGATACAAAATGTAATGCAACAGTGTCTTAAATGCAAGGCAAGTACATTTCTTTTCCATGCGTCTAGACAATCCAGAGCATTCTCAGTGGCTTCGTGTTCATCAGTCCAGCTCTTTCTATTTGTTCCTCCAACATCTCCAACACATGGCTTCCAACTCATGGCCCAAGGTAGTTACTTCAGCTTTAGCCAAAGAGTTCACAATCTAGACTCTAGGAAGAAGAAAGCAGGAGAATGGAATGCCCCTCCCTTTGAGAACAAGTCTCAGAGGGTGGGCATAGTGCTTCAGCTCAATTCCTACTGGCTAGAACTTGGTCACATGGCCACACCTGACTTCAAAGGATGTTGGGAAATGCAGTCTTTATTCTGAGGAAGAATATGTCCAGCCATGAGGGCCAGGCTCCAAGATGGCTTCTGATGATCTTCACATCCTGCTATTTATAGCCTTGTGCAGTGCTCTCCTACACTCTATCAGGTTTGTGTTTGACTAATAAAATAAAATGAGATAAAATAAGATATGATAAGATATGATATGATATGATACTATGTGTCTTCCAAGACCAAAGCATAAGAAGCAGCTTCAGCTTTGGTGTCTTAGATGACTGACTTTAGGGAAAGCCCACCATCATGCCAAGAAAACACTTCAGTTGCCCTGCGGGGATGTCCACATGTAGAGGAACTGTGTGAGTGAGCCAGCTTGGAAGTGTTAAGTCTACAGAGAGAGTCACCCTTCAGATGCCTGCAGCTCCAATGGTTATGATAGACCCTGAGCCAGAAACACCAGCCAGGCTGTTCCCAAATTCCTGAAGCACAGAAACCATGAAAACTAATTAGTAATTGTTGATGTTTTAAGCCACTAAGTTGTGGGGTGATTCATTACACAGTGATAGATAAAATTCACTTGCTAACACATGGGAGTTCTATTGCAGAGGAAAGAGAGAACAGATGACAGGAGACAACGAACCGTCTCTGTCCCTTTGCACACACACTGAAATGTAATCAAAGCCACGTCATCTGACTTAGAAGCTTGTATTTCTAGTCAGTGCTCTGGATACCTAATGACTTTCTATGGATTCCTGTAGCATATATTGTTCTTTGCAAATAGTTTTATGTTAAATTATAGGTTGCCTTGTCCTGTTCTCTGGAATCTTCATGCATGGGACTGTTTTCTTCCTTCCCTATCTGGGACAGAAAAATCGATGGCTTCTGTCTCCTCCATCCATCCTTCACCTTCTTTCTTCCTTTCTTTCTTCCTTCCTTCCTTCTTTCCATCTTTTGCTAGCTCCTCTGACTTATCCAGGCATGCCATTTCACCGATACATTTGACTGAGGAAGGATACTTTACAAACTCACTTGTGAGGCTAGCAGGATTCTGTCCTTCACAGGCTGTTGGCCAGAGACTGATCTTGATTTTTTTGTCATGCTGACCTCTCCATAGAATGCCTTACAGCATGGTAACTTACATCATCAGAAGCATGTGAGAGAACAAGGGGGAAGGAGTAGAGCGAGAGAGATATCAAAGATTTTTTGGTAACCTAATCTCAGGAGGAATATCCTATCACTTTTGCTGTGTTCTCCTCAGTTGAAGCAAATGACCAGGGCAGCCCATGCTCAAGGGGAGGAAATTCCACCAAAGCAGGAATGCCAGGAAGTGATTCATTACAGTGACAGATAAAATCCAGATCCATCCATTCATCCACCTGTCCATTAAATCTCTGAGGGTTCACCATGATTCGGGCAACGATCAGAGCCTTCTGTAGCTCCCCACTGCATGTTTGGTCGATCCATACTTCTCAGTGGTACAATCACGACTCTCCATATTCTTCCTTTATCATGTTCTTTAACTTCATCTTCCAGTTCTTCCCCTGTGTTCCAGTTTCCCAGTGACCTTGGTTCCCCACCTACATCTGTCGCCTTCTCTCCTTTGTCCTTTTCTCCGTGACCCTCCTTTCAACTAGACTGTTCCTTGTAAAAATCATGGCTCTTTGTACCATGTAGTGCATAAAAATCCAAACTTTAGAAACAGCCTCTGAATCCAACCAAACATTGTCACTTACCAGCTCAGCTGGAGCTGATGACAAGCTGCCACCTTCTATATGGCCTCTTCTCCCTTTCATGGTCACACCCCAGGGCTCACATACCTGTCCCAAGCCTGCAAGCCATTTCAGTTCCTGGGGTGGAACAAGGACAATATGGAAGGAAAGCAAAAATCACATCCAGTGAAATCCTGTCTTTCCTGCTGGCCTTCCCTTTTTATAGTTGCTGACAGTCAAGGTTCAACCAACCAGGTAGTATGTTTTACAATGTGTGAACTTCAAAGGGCCTCAGAGAATGCTCAAAAGTTTATAGCCCTATGAATAACAAGAAACTTCCGTCAGCGCAGTTTCAAAAGGAATGGCCTTCAGGAAGTATTCACCATACGATATGTATATAGAGGTTCCCCAAACCTAGCTGTGTTGTCAAATTATTTGGTGAGATTTTTTAAAATACATATTCTCAGGCCCAGTCACGGACCTCTCTTGAATCAGAATCTTTATCCAGAGGATCTGTGAATCTGAATCTTTCACTGTCCCAGGAGATTTTGATGGACAGCCAAGGTGGAGAATCATGAACTTAATTGGCAAGAATTTAAGGTTCAAATTGAGGTTGGACCAGATCAGTGATTTTTAAACCCAGCGTTTCCCTGGAACTCCCTTGGGGCTGCTGCATGATGGTGGTGGGGGCAATGAGCAGGAGGCGTGGGAAGGGGGTGGTGATGGGAAGGAAAGTAGAGTGTCTAGACCCCACCTCCTAGTTTTAATCAGAGTACCCTACTTTTATCTATTTTGTTCATGTATGCTTCCTTGCAGAATGCATTTGAACAAAAGATGCTCTACTTTAAAAAGCTTGAAATCAACTGAACTAGATGACCTTTAATTTATTTAATCAATAAATAGTTACTGAGTGTCTGCTACAAACCAGCCTCTGTGGCTAATCAAAGCCAGACACAGACGCTCTTTCCTGGGAGCTCACAACTGAGAGGGGAGAGAGGAAAAGTGAGTCATTCAGATGGATCATAACGGCTGCACTAATGGAAGGAGAGCACAGTATGAGCTGCGTCTTGAAGGCTGTGTTAGAATTCTCTAGCTACAGGGCAGAAGAAGAGAATGGAGGGAATAGCATGAGCAAAGCCATGAAAACCTAAAGGAATGGGGCTGGCATGAACATCTGAGTTGTAGCTCAGCCATGAGACACACTGGGGAAAGGGTGGGCAGTGACAGTGTTAAGATGGTGGAGTGTCTGAGGAAGCCCGGTTTCCTCACTGGGCTTCCCAGCTTCTTGTCACCAAAGGAAGGGGGTGTGAATAAAGGATCTGGAGAATCAGTGCATCTTTGGATTTAAAGAGAATGCTTATTGACTCCCTACAGCAGTGATTCTCAAAGTGGAGTGATTCTCTTTCCCCAAGAGATGTTTGGCAATGTCTAAAGACTTTTCTGGTTGTCACAACTGTGAGAATGAGGGCATGCTACTGACATCCAGTGGGTCAGGGATACTGCTAAACATGTCATGGTGCACAAGACAGCCCCCCCCCCCCCCCCCACCACTCCAATAAAGAGTTATCTACTGGGCTCAAGAAACCCAACCCTACAGCCATCAGTTACAGAGAAAAGCCTTGACATGGCGTTCAAGGCCACTGGTACAAGGACTCAAGGGAGATGTATTGGCTAAAACAAGGTGGGTGAGAACTGTGAAGGGATTTGGTGCCAGTGCTGCTCTTCCACCATCATGGATGATCAAGGGCCAAAAAGAAGGGGCTTGAGTGTTCACGTACAGCTGGGTAACCTAAGCCCAGGAAAGTGCTATGATCTCTCCTAGCTTTCTGATCCAGTTTTCCTGAATCCCAAAGCAAGACGACTTCCAATCTCTGATGGAGTGGGAAGGGTGAGAGAGATGAGGCCAGAGAATGAAGCAAGGACCAGATCACAGAAGATCTCTTAATGGATCATTTTAAAGAGTGGGGGCTTTTGACGAAGCTCAGTGGGAAGCCACATATTTGTATGCACAGAACAACCATCCAACTTAATGTATCATCACTGAATGCTTTCCATGTGTACAGTCCTCCCCTAAGCACCATGGGTGAGGGAGGAGGGGGAATACAAATGCAGCATAAAACATGATCATTGATTTCTCCATAGGCAGGACAAGGGGTTTTTTTGTTTGTTTTTGGTTTTTTGTTTTTTTTTTTTAAACAAGGCTTCAACATATGGGACAATTTCAAGACCCTGAAAAGCAGGGGACATAGCTGACTTTTTATGCTGCTCTGGCCTCTGGCACAATGCTTAGTACAGAGTAGCACCTGATAAACTGTGGGTGGATGAAAGCAAAAGGTGTGGCCAGACTGCAAAGGCAGCAGCACAGGCCAAGAAAGGTGGAGAGGCGGGGAGACCGAGGCAGAGAAATTGGGTTGTCAGGAAGTCTTCCCTAAAGATGGGCAGAAGGAAGGGGAGAGCACAGCAGGCAGGGGAGTTGTATGTGCAATAGAGCAGGGAGAAAGGTCACGGACCAACATGTGTCAGGAATCCTGACCAGGCAGGAAGGAAGGATTGGCTCTCAAGGGTTGTGGAAGAGATAGTTAGGTAGACAATGTGGGGCTTCAGTCTGGGGATCCCTGAAATAAAGCAAGATGACTCATGGTGATCCAGAAAACATGTGGGAGTCTTTGTAGATTCCAGGGAAAGAAAGAAGCCCACAGAACACAGTTTGGTAGGTGGTGGGCTGAATGCTGGGAATGTAGAGAGAAAGACAGGGGAGGCAGCAAGTGGTGGCTGTTGTCATCCAGGTGGAATGTCTAGGAAATCAAGAGCCAGGTCAGAATGGATGGGGCTTATATTAGGTTCCAGGGAGGGACAGGAACCCCAAACCACTAAAGACAGAGCAAGAGTCGTGCTGTGTCATTTCTCCCACTGTCCCTCCCAACCCACAGGGACGAAGAGTTGCTAATCGGATTGTTCACTTTCCAGGACAATAGACAGGCCACATTTACCAGTGGGTGGAAGCAACTCTTATTTAAAAACCATAAGTGACTCTTAATCTCACAAAACAAAGTGAGGGTTGCTGGGGGGAGGGGGTTTGGGAGAAGGGGGTGGGATTATGGACATTGGGGAGGGTATGTGCTTTGGTGAGTGCTGTGAAGTGTGTAAACCTGGTGATTTACAGACCTGTACCCCTGGGGATAAAAATATATGTTTATAAAAAATAAAAAATTATATAAAAAAAAATAAAAAGTCTAGACTAGGGGGTCCACGAACTGCAGCCCGTAAGCCAAATCCCGCCCACTGAGAATAGTTTTTTACATTTTTTGAAAGGTTGAGGAAAAATCAAAAGAATAGTATTTCTTTCAAAATAAAATTTAAATTTCATGAATCCATAAATAAAGTCATACTGGGTCACAGCTGCACCCCTGTGATTGGGTGATGTCCATGGCAGTCAAGGGCAGAGTTGCAGCCAAGGGAGGGTTGAGGAGATGCCCTGGGGACTATGAGGTCCACTGAGCCTAAAATATGCACTCTGACCCTTTGAAGAAAAAAGTTTGCTCATTCCGGTCTAGGTCTTTCTCTCTTGAGCTCAGGGCTTGCCTCTGTTTGTTTTCGCTTCTCTCATATGGTAAAGCCAAGGTACATAAAAATCCCTAATTTAGGCATGGACTAAGAGGGAGCTCAAGGTACCAAGTTTCAGATGATTTTACTTTGTATTTCACCGCTGCTACATCTCACATGGATTACCTTGTAGGGAAAAGTAGGTCTGGTTTGGGACAGATATTCCTGGCACCCAGGTTCCCATGTCCCTCCGTCCAAGCCTTTCCCCACAAACCCCAATGAAGGTCTTTAAGCAAAGGAATGGCCAGCTGAGGTTTGTGTAGGAGGATGACCTCTCTGTTGCCCAGTATGAGGGTGGCCAACCCAACAGGGCACAGGGTCTTCCTTTCAAGGAATATGAAAGCATGCTCAGATCCCTCCTAGGATTCTGGACTGAGAGAGTTAACACACGGGTAAAGGTGAGGAACCATCCTGGTCCGAGTGGCCTGGGAGACCTGGTGCCAATTCAATTTTCACAGCAGCCCACCTCCATCGGCATGAAAAATCTTTTCTTAACACTCTTATTAAACCCTAATCTTAATCGTATTCATCATTATTAAGTCTTGAAATTGTCTGGAATATTTAAATAGGTCCAAAGTGAAAGGCAGAGGAACGGATTTAAAGGGACAGCTCGAATTCTCTTCAAGAAGCTTCGGCTCCTGATGGAGAGCAAGGTTTCTGAAGGTGGAGATTTTCAACAAAGGCGGGGGAGGGGGCTGCCAATTACATTTGGCCTGGGTAATATTAGTCTTTCTTTCAAAGACTCCTCAAAAACTTATCAGGGAAAGGAAGAGGCATAAAGAAGATGAATTAAAGGCTTAAATGTACCCAAGGGCTTGGAGGGATATTAAAAGGGAACAGCTCTATGGGCCTCCCCTCTGGCCTCCCTCCTTTTAGGTCCCAAAACAATGCCCATGAAATAACTCCACTGCCTTAGTCTCTGTCACTGAGGAGCTAATTTCTAGCAGTCCCCAAGAGGTCAGATGATCTGGCCCAGCTGTTATCTCCCGATACACGGCAGGAACTCACCAGGGTCTTTAGAACTATATTCCAAGGAAGAAATAATGGCCCTTTCACATTTTTTTTTCTAAGTAAGAAATTTAGTGTGAGAGGACAGTTTCTCATTTTTTGCTCCCCTCTCCATCTCACAGGTGTGAATGAGGGTGAATCTGTCAGGATGCATTGGGGCCAGCGCTGTACTCCGCACACCGTGTCCCGCTTGACCCTCGCATGAGCCCCACGATGGAGGTCCCCTCAAGAGGAGCCACCTCAACCACCCGGTTTACCCCACCTGATTTGAACTAGGGCCTCTGCCTCCACAACCCACATCCTTCCTTCTCTGCCCCACTGGCTTGCCGCTATCCCCACCGTCCCTCAGGATGAGGGTGACAGGGGCGGAGTGATTGATTCATTTGGGGGGGTTGTATACAAGGGATATTATTATTTTAACATTACTATCAGGTTTGAATTCTGAATGTTGAAACAATCTAGTTAACCTTTACTCTGGCTAATGCATACATTAGGTGGGGAAACCTATATGCCATCATAAAAAAGTGAGAAATTGAAACCTGCTAACATAAAATCAAATAGCCCAGCTATAAAAGGTGTCGCTTTTATGTGATTATCTTGCCAATATCTTCATGTTGCTAAACTAAATCAAACTACAATTTTCCCCACATGCCCTGAATTTAATGGGAGCCATTAATGGGTGTGATTCCTTATAGATCTCCTTGTAATAGAAACATGGCCTCTTATGCCCTGGCTGATTAAAATGAAGTCACTGGGCTGTCCTTTGTTGTGTTGCTTTAAGCATGTTGAATGGTGGCTCTGCTTGAAACATCAAAGCCATTTACACTCATGCTGGCGTTCAAGGCTTTTCAGAAATATATGGCACCCATGTGTCTTTCTAGAACTTTCTTCCTCTACTCCCGTGAATGATTTTTTTCATAGAATCTAATAATATCAGAGGTGGAAGAGAGTTTTGAGACCTGGCAAGTAGCATTGGAGTCATATGCCAATTCTGATTGGCATCTTGGAGCACTGGGTTGAGAAGGATTCTGGGGCCAGTTCCAGGCTCACTGGGTAATGACTGCCATGTTTGATTAACAATTTCTGCCTGGGTATGGTTGATGGGGTGGGAGCACACATAACTCAACTCTGCCTCCAGGTTTTAAACAAACCCCAACCCCTTTGTTTTACAAATGTAGGAACTGAGTTTCACAGAGACTTTTCCAGAGTCACACAATGCCCCAGCAACAACAGAGTCAAGACCAGAATGTATTCCTCCTAACTCCTACCCTAGTGCTCCTTTCATGATGGCGGAACTCTGAGGAGAAAGGGTAAGGCACAATGGAAGGATCAAGGAGGCAACAGTTTGAAGGAGGCAGAATACAACTCTCAACTCCATGATGAAGAAGCAAATTCGCCCAAGCCCCCAAAGATCTTGATCAAAACCCCTGGTTGGCTTAAGGAAGCTCTTATTCTTTCACTCCCCTTTCCCCATTTTTGTATCCTCTCCTACACCAGACTGGAGTCTTAGGCTACCAATCCTCAAACTTCCCCAAACATAATTATCTACAACTAGTGAACTCTGTGGTCTCTCATGACTTTGAGTCTTCCTCAGTGAGGGTCCATGTCCTTTCTTCTGACTGTCATGCTTTGGGAGTCCTTGATCACTGACTTTGCCCCCCTGCCAGGGTTCAAGGTGGAGTGAGACAGAACAGAGAGGCCACAATGGAAATCATTGAGACCTTTATGCACTCATCCATCTTCCTTTCAACCACTCCAAACCTTCCCTGAATCCCCATCACCCACGTGACAAACAGTACCCCTGCTCCCAGTCTTAACACGGCCCTCTGCACCTGCCAGAATTTGCTCAGCCAGCCTGTCCAGCCCTATCCTTGCCCAGTCCCTCCCAACCACCCAACAAATAGGTTACACTGGAACGGCTCAATGGCACTGTGGCACTGACTCCCAACCTATCCCTACATGTGACTAATGGATCATTGGTAATGGATATCATTCCTTCTTTGCCCAGACATTACTTCAGAAGGGGTGTGGTGTGTGACTGACAACACCTGTCCTAGATGTGATAGTGTCCTGCATAGGAGCAAGACTGCTTTGATTACGATTCCTGCTCTGGTCACAGTATTATCAGCTACTTGGTGAACCATCCTGCATACACCGCTTTGGTGGCTTTGGTTATACTCATGGCTCCCTATGCACCGTATATATCTGGTGACTCCAATTTAATCTTTAAAACCTAAGTCACCACTTTCGAGAAACTCTCCACAACTCCAGACTGAATGACAGACAGCAAAGTGCATGGACCAGTATAGCAGAGTGGTAATCTGGAGATAGTCTCCCGGGGAGCAATCCTTCCTCCGCCATTCAGCTGCTGTGTGATCTTGACCAAGCCACTCAGCCTCTCTGTGCTCTGAAGTTGAGATAAATACAGCATTTTCCCACCTATGAAGTTGAGATAAATACAGCACCCATCTCTCAGGATTGTTGTGAAGACAAAAAAAAAAAAAAAAAAAAAAAAAAGAAAAAGAAAAAAAATAGTTCATGTGCTCAAAGTGTGGAATGTAGCCCATGGCCCAGACTGAGTGCTCAGCAAGTGTTGGTTATCATCTTGAAACTTTGTGACTTAATAACAATGTGTCTGTCTATCTGGTACAATAAGTTGCAAGTTTCTTGAGCTCTGGGATTTGATTTCAGTCTCTTTGAATTCCCTGCCCCCTAATGCCATGTTGGTTACATAGGTGCTCATGAATATTTAATGAAAGACTAAATGAATGAATAAATCTGTTTGAAGCCTTCTAAGCCAGAAGAGAGAGTTATTTTCCAGTGTTCTCTGCTGCCAGTGGCTTGTCCCAGTTCAGGAGGACTCGAGTCAAGTATTCCATGGATTTCACTCTGAGTCAGAAGAGACACTGTCTCAGTGACACCCAACCTCGTATTTACCTTGCACTTCTTCAATAACCTCTCACTAACTCAAAAAATTAAAATTCCTTCCTCTCTTGATGTGATCCCTGAGTGGCAAACACTGATGGTTTTCTTTCCCCTTCCCCTTGAGTTCCTAATGAAGCAGAAGCCAACATGACTGTTTTATGTGCTTATTTGTCTGCACTAATGATGTCCGTAGAGACAGGCACGCCTCTCCAAAGAGCGTTGGCCTGAGAACTGGTGCAGAACGACACAGGCGAGGCGCGCAGCCTTCACAAGCACACTTCCCAGGTATCGACTTTTTCTTGATTATGGACATGACATTGGTGCTGAGAGCTTATGCCGCTATCATCTTCACACAGACAGACTCGTTTCTGGGCTGCATGCGATGCTTCTACCCATCCATTTGTTGGTGCGCTCGTTCATTCAACAAATAGGTACTGAGAATCTGCCATGGGGCCAGAACAGCAGTGTTGAACACCAGGGGCATATTCACATCGTGATGTATGGAATGCCTGTGTACCACCTGAGGACTGAGCCACCAGACATGGAGACAGTACCAGGGATAGCACTGCCAATGCAGAAAGGCTTAAGATACAGCTTCTCTCCAGAAGCTCAAAGTCAAGTAGGAGAGTAAGACTTGTAAGCCCATAAATTACCAGTCCTGTGGTAGAAATAAAACAAAGCTCATTCAGGGAAGATGGGGGTTCCAGTGACTGTCTCTGGGGGGCTCAAGGAAGACTTCTTGAAGGTAGTGATGTCTGGTTTGGGGTTTGAAAGATGCGTAGGAGTCTGTTGGGTGGATTAGAATGAGAGAGCTGGAGGGCTTCAGGGTGGAGATGGTGCAGGTTCCAAGAGGAGAAAAGAGACTGCACAAAAGTATTTAGACAGAAAAGGCATGGTCACTTAGGGTGAGTCTCCTTCCCCCCTCCCCAGCCCCTGGCCACCACCATTCTGCTCTCTACTTCTGTGAGTTGGACTAGTTTAGATACTTTATAGATTGGGAGTCATGCTGTATTTGTCCTTCTGCGATGGGCTTACTTCACTTAGCGTGGCCCTTGTCAAGGGTCATCTGTGATGTTGAAGAGAGGAGGAACTTCTTATTTTTTTAAGGGTGAAAAATATTGCAATGCATGTATATACCGCATTTTTATCTGTTTGTCCATCAGTGAACCTTTACACTCTTGCTACATCTTCGTTATTATAATTAATGCCACAATGAACATGAGAGTGCTAAGATCACTTGAAGATCCTTACTTCCATTCTTGTGGATATATACCTAGAAGCAGGATTGTTGGATTATAAGATAATTATATTTTTACTTTATTGAGGAAACTTCACATTGTTTTTCCATACTGGAAACTGCACAATTTTGCATTCTCACCAACAGTATGCACAGGTTCCAGCTTTTCTACAATGTCACCAGCACTTTATTGTCTTCTGTTTTGTTGTTTTTATATTAGCCATCCTATTAGGTGTGATGTTATACCTATTACAATTTTGATTTGCATTTCTCTGATGGGTCTTGAAGCTCTATGATTAAGGAAGCAGAGCCCGTCTGCTGATGGAATCAGGGGTTGAGGCACCCCAGCTGGGTCTGCCTTTGTGGCTAGAGGGAGGACCAGCCCCTCTTGTGCTGTGATTGAGAGTCTCTCACCTGACTTGATTGGTGAGGATGGAGTTTTACCTGGGTACCAAGGAACTTTGCCAACTCCTTTCTGCAAGGCCAGTTTACAAGGGACCAGTCTCAGACAAGTTCACATTTGCCTCTCAAAGAAAGGGAAGGCTAGTGCTCGGGGAGCTTCATTCACTATGACGTTACTTTGGGTATGTCTGGAGACCTCAGATGTCAGAATCTCCCAAAGGGCTTGCAAAGAAATGCGCATTCCAGGCTGCACCCCGGCCTAAGTCAGAATGGCTGGGAACATTTTTAATCACCACTCCCTGGCACCAGTGCATTCCCAGGTGTGCTGAAATTTGAAAGCCGGGAGGTGGGGCACGTGGGTGGCTCTGTTGGTAAAGTACCCGACTCTTGACTTCAGCTCAGCTCATGATCTCAGTGTTGCGAGAATGAACCTTGCATGGGCTCCTTGCTGAGCATGGAACCTGCTTAGGATTCTCTCTCTTTCCCTCTCCTGTCACTCTCCTCACTCAAATGTTCTCTCTAAAAAAAAAAAAAAAAAAAAAAAAAAAAAAAAAAAAAATTAAAAAATAAAATTGAAAACTGCCTATCATATTTAAAATTAGAATTGTACTATGGGGAAACTGAGGCCCACAGAAAGGAAGGAATTTTCACAAGTTCGTACAGAAAGTCAGTGACAGGATATCTGGCCTGTGGCCTCATGAATCAAAGAATATATAAGTTAGGAAGAGCAGCTACATCCACTGGTAAATGTCAGCATCAGCCAGAAGCTCTGGGTGGCAGGAGGGTGACGGAGTTTCCAGGAGAGAGGGGTTACTCAGAGAAGGGGATTTTAGCTAAGGAGAATTTTTGAGCCATGCCTTGAAAGAAGTTTTAAGTTGGCTAAAAGGAGTCATAGATTTCAGGGTCTTTGCCATAATGAATCCTAAAACGAGTGACACCAGGGTATTGAAAACATGATTGTAATGTTTCTGGGGGGAAAATTAATGGTCTAATCCTGCAAAGGATGGATATTGGTGATTCTGACTTATGTGCACACTACAGAACTTCCCTAATCAGCTTTTCCTCTTAGTGCAGCTCAGGGTGAAGGCAGAGGGCTGAAAATAGTCCACTCCAAAATCTTTTGATTGCGAAGTGCTTCAAGAGGAAAGACGTGGGTGACAGACTAATAAAACCCAAGAAGGGCTTACACTGGTGTTTTCCCACAAAGCCTCCTCCACCCCAAAGTCCACAACAACCCTTGCAATGGCCCCCAGGGCCCTCTCTCGCCACCACCTTGCCCAATCTGATCTTTCCAGGAGCATTCCTGAGCACTTCCTGGGAGCCAGCCCCCGGCCTCCTTACAAACATCATTTGGCTTAATTCTCACCTAAAACCATGAGGCACGTTTAGACTAGGAAAATCTGGAGTACAAGCTAAGGGTTAAAAGGAAGAGATTCAGTTAATACGTCTTAGATGCCTGCTATGTGCTTTTCCATAGACGCAGCGACTTCGCTCTCACATTTACTCCGTAGATGTTACAAATCTTCAGTGGACACATACACACCTTCCCTACAGTCAGGCGTGTGGCTCAGACACGGCAGATACGTATTTGCTCCCCATCTATCTGATTAGAAGCTGATGTTTTCCCCACTATTCCAGGCTGCTTTTAACAGGATTCCTGGTCTTGGAGAAGTGAGGAGGAACGTCCAAGGTCAATAATTAAGCTTACCATGTGATCATCACAATGAAAGGTGACAAGCACAGTAAAAAGTTTATCTATAAAGTGTTGTGGCCCCTCGGATGGAGAAAAAAAGGTCTGCTGCAGACGTTTGCCATAGGGTCTTTGCATGTGTTCTTCCCTGGGAGCACAAACGTTCACTCAAACAGCCCTCTTCGGACCTCCCTGCGTTGCTTCTGTATTTTTCTCTATTGTTGTGCCTTGTTCGCTTTTTTTTTTTGTTTTCAACAGACTGTTTGCAACTTAGAGTCACTAATTAATTTACTTTCCAATTGCCTTTCTGCTGCAATAGTGTGAAAGCTCCACGGAACAGGAATGCATCTGTCCTAAGTCACTATGGAATCCTCTGGACTGACACCAGCCGATGTCGAGTAATTGTTGGAAGAAGGAAGGAATAAATGAGTGAATCTATGAATGACTGAATTGCTCTGCTGACTTAATCTTTGGAACACTGTGAGGTAGACATTGTCATTCCCTTTTCAAAACAAATGAACAGAAGCTGTGAGAACTAACAAGCGCATCACTGGGAGCAGAGGGGAGTTGACCCCAGTTGTTCCTGGCTCTAACTCTACCCAGTGCACATCTTACTAAATCCACCCACACTGACTTGAACTTAGAGATTCTAGGGACTGCAGATTCGCAGCTGGCCAGGTAGCCTAGAGAAGGAAAGAAGCAAGAGGACAACGAGGTACAGAAATCAGAACCAAGACTTCCCACATATGGCTGAGTCTGACCCCATCAAACAGAATACAAGAGATCACAATAACAACTGGCATACAGGGTGTGCAGAAAGATTAACCTGTAGCACAGAAGTGAAAATTTTAGTCTCCAAGATGCTGGAGACAGGAGAACGCTGCATCTGGGGTAGATCTTGGGATGCAGGGAGATCCCGCACAGAAAGGAAAGTCTCCTGCTGCACCGCGGTGCGGTGGACAGAGAGAGAAGGAAGGAGCGATGGCAGGCGGGAGATGAGGATGAGGCACCAAGAGGTGGCGGAGGCCCGTACTCTGTGGGGTGACCCCTCTCCTGGACTTCCAAGCCACCAGTGGTGTCTACTGACTTCACCCCATGATTAATGCACGGGTCTTTCTCATGCAATCCTGTGAAAAGCCACACTCATCATGGAAGCAAGAGCTGGGGAATCAGGGAGGTCAGGGGAAAGGAAGTCTACCTTTGGAAGGAAGACTAAAAAGTAAGTCTCACTTTGTGAATGTACGCACACTAGTCTACCAGTGTGGTGGCCTTGGAGATGCATGGCCCCGTGGGGTGGGATGGGGGGCCTCTCTTCAAGGAAGGGTGTGTTGCCCTGACCACCAGGACAGCCTGCAGCCATCCACCTCTATGGGGATGCCCAGCTGCACAGCCCCCGGTCTAGGGCCCTGCCCGGCCCAGCAGCCTCCAGCCGGTGAGTGCCGAAGTCAGGAGTAGGAAGACCAAGACAGCTGGACCCAAAATGTGACAGGGCTGGGAGCTCTTTCAGCTGTCCAGCCCACCATGGGGTCAGCTGAGGCTGCCACTGCGGGTGCTCTGCAGCTCAGAGTGTCCTGTCCTGCTCCCTTCCCCAGCCTCGTGTGGGGGTGGGTGTTGCTGACCCCCAGCGGCATTTCCTAATCAACATCTGCACACCCCACTCCATCTCCAAGTCAGCTTCCTGGACAGCTGGCCCTAGCAGACCCAGCAAAACTTCAGACTTCCCGAGGCTGCAGAATTGGGGAGATCTTAGGCTAATTATATCTACACTTCTCAATTTTTTTTTAACATTTCTTTCTTTTTTTTAAAGATTTTATTTATTTATTTATTTGACAGAGAGAGAAAGAGCACAAGTAGGCAGAGCGGCAGGCAGAGGCAGAGGGAGAAGCAGGCTCTCTGCTGAGCAGTGAGCCTGATGCAGGACTCAATTCCAGGACCCTGGGATCATGACCTGAGCTGAAGGCAGACACTTAACCACTGAGCCACCCAGGTGCCCCTACTCTTCTCGGTGTTTACAACTGTGAGGTTGACAACAGTATTTCCATCTCGCACATAGGGAAACGGAGTGACCATGTGCTAAAGATGAGACTACAGCTCAGTGTTCAATCTAACCAAATAGTAAGCATGTTACTAACACAGAGTTCCACAGACCCCTCCTCTGCTCTCTCTTCCATGGAACCTAGCTGAACCCACCCCTCCTCTCCTTCCTGAAGCACAGGATTTTGTTTTGTTTTGTTTTGCTCTTTTTTTTTTCTTTTCTATGGCTCTCATTATATCCTGCCTCTCATCACGAATATTTATTCACAATCTGTGTCCCGTAATGAACTATGTTCTTTTTGAGGACAAGAGCTATGTTTGATTCATCTATATATGCCTACAGACAAAAAACAAAAAGCAAAACAACAACAACAACAACAAAAACTAAATAAATGTGAACTGAATTAAAGTGATTTTACATTGATTTATCTCTAATTATGGAATGGAAGCCTTTGTTCTAATATAAAAGAATCAAGGGTATAGGCAGTTATTTTGGTGGGGGAGACCCCACTGATACTTTTGAAATCAGCCCCATTCTGCCTTTGCCTGTGGCTGTTCCCAATAGAGAAGCCGAGAGAGGGCGAAGATAGCAAATGCATACTTTTAGGACTTTGAAAATTAACACCTAAGGTGTGGGGGGAAGGGGGTAGTAAAAAAACAAAGAGACCAAAGCAAATATTAGTTAGGAATTTTACAACAAAAATTTAAATTAAGAAATTAAACAGAGGAAAAGAAATTAAATGATGTAGGAGCTTCTACCAATAGATTCCAGAGCTGTAAAACGACATCTCTCGCTCTTGTTCCTCTGCAAACAATTCCAAGTGTAAATGTATTTTTGGCACAAATGGCTCTGTCCTAAGATTCTTGATTATAATTATAATAATGGGTTTCTGAAAGCCTGCAAGTGGTTCTGGGAATGATAATAAGGGTTGAGAAAAGACATGTTGTTTATGTGGTGAGTGTTTGTGGAATATTAAATGGGGGTGGGAAGAAAAGCTCATGCTATACTTTCCACAAACTCCAAAATATACAATTACACCCAAGCAGCCCACCGCCACCTCCCTGTCCTCTAGGCACACATACACCATCAGTTCCATTACCCTGCAAACAGGGGACTGCGGTAGCGGGGGGAGCATGCGCCCTCGTGTTTTCCCTGTAGAGCTGCTCATCCCTTAGAACATTGCCTTGCTTTTGCATCAGGAAGAAGAACCAAGTCTAAGGTGCTGGTCCTAGCCCCGTCCCTTCCCTCCCCTACTCTACCCCCAGCAGGTGGCTAAGATGCCTTGAGCCACCTCCCTTCAGCCATGACCATGACGCAGACACAACATTGCAGCCTGCTTCTGAAATGTCACCACTTTGATGGGGATGGTTTCGGTGACACGAAGGGCCTTCCCTCCCTCAACAAGCCCCTTGAGAACACGGAACCCATCTGACCCCTTGTTTGTGCTGGTTTTCCATTGTGGTAAAGCACATATAACATACAATATGTTTACTATGTAAACAATTGGTAATATTTTAATCCTTTCAGAATGCAGCGTTCAGGGTATGAAGTGCATTCACAGAGGTGTGCATTCATCCCCATTCTCTTGTTCCAGAACTTTTCATTAGCCCAAAAGGAAACCTATGTCCATTAAACAGTCATTCTGTTCTGCTGCCTGCCAGCCCCTGGCAGACCCACTGTTTTTCACCTGTTACAGGGCCAATGCCTGTCTTGCACACAGTAAGCCCTGATCAATGTTTAAAATCCATCTGCCCATTTTTAAAGATTTACTTATTTATTTGAGAGAGAGAGAGAGCGCGCGTGCCCACACAGGGATAAGGCAGAGGCATGGGGACAGAGATGGATGACCCACAGAGGATGGGGTAGAGATGAGAGAGAGAGAGAGAGAGAGAGAATCCTAAGTAGACTCCATGCTAAGCATGGAGTCCTACCCTGGGCTGGAACCCATGACTCTGAGATCACAACCCAAGTGGAAACCAAGAATCCGATGCTTCACCGATGGGGCTCTCCAGGTACCACCCCCTACAATTGCCCATTTCCTCAATCATTCATGTCAGTTCTGCCTACTCTGATGGCTATTCCCTGAGGATGATTATTTTTAACTATGTTATATAATTCTGGTCAGGGTCACAGTAACAGTAACAGCCATTTATTCAGTGTTTCCTGCATGCAAATATTAGACATTTGATATAAGTGAAATCATACCATATCTATCTAGCTTCTTTCACGTAGCATAATGTTTCCAAGGTTCACAGATGTTGTAGCATGTATCAGAACTTTATTCCTATTCATGGCTGAGTAGTAATGCGTGTGTACCCCAGTTTGCTTAGTTGTTCATCCTTTGATGGACATTTGAGTGGTTTCCCCCTTTGCGCTATTAATAACCCTGCCGTGGACATCAGGGTTCAGATTTTTCTATGGACATGTGTTTTCATTTTTCCTGAGTATCTAGCTAAGAGGGTAATTGCCGGTTCATATGGTAATTCTGTGCGCGGTTTTTGGAGGAATGGTCAACCTGGTTTCCAGAGGGGCTGCACCATTTTACATTCATACCAGCAGTGTGCAAGGTTCTTTACATCCTCCCTACACTTGCTATGTTCTATAGTCTGTCTGTCTGTCTGTCTGTCTGTTGTAGCCATCCTAATAGATGTGAGGTGATATCATGTTGCAGTTCTGATTTGCATTTCCCTGATGACTAATGATGTTGAGCATCTTTTCATGTGCTTATTGACCACTAGTTTCTCTTCTTTAGAGAAATGTCTGTTTAAGTCCTTTGGTCATTTAAAAAATATTTTCGGGGTTTTGTTATTTTGTTGTTGTTGAGTTTAGGAGTTCTTTTTATATTCGGAACATTCTGAACAGGAGTTCTTTTTATATTCTGAACCCTTACCAGATGTATGATTTGCAAATATTTTCTCCCATCCCTTAAAAAAAAAAAAAATGACAGCTAGCTTACCCCAAATCTTATATATAGTCTACAAAACCACTTAGTTAATTCTCCTTCATTGAGGCTGTGTAACAATTTGGGTGAGTAAGGTTGGCTGCCCCAATACTACAGATGAGAAATTGTGATTCACTTGACAATAACATTAACAATCTATGTTAATTACACTTGCTTAAGAGAAAAGAAATCAAGATTCACAGAGGCAAGTGACTCAGTCAAGGTCACTCTGCTGGGCAGAGCCATGGGAACTCCCATGCTCCTCAAGCAATGGCATCAGTTTTCTCCTGTGAGCCATGGAGCGTTCTGGGTCCCTGGAAACTCCGTGGCCTCACCCAGGACTCTGGTGCCCACCCCAGGGAACACCCAAATGCCTTGCCCCTGGAAGTCCATTCTGATTGGAGGGAGTTCTAGAGAGAAAACCCTTTGCAGACTCAGGCTTAGGGTATGGAGTGTGAGCTCGCTCATTCCCACAGGCAGCTTTCCAACTGTCCATCACCCTCAACTCCTTTGTCACCTGAACCCTGCTCCTTGCAGGCATTGTATTTTTATTTAGCAATCTGTTCTTTCACTCACACCGTTTCTGCCCGTGAGCCGTACAAAGCTGCAAATATACACACGCAGGCTTTATATTCTGCAATCAGCTCCGACTCAGTACCATTACACAATGAAAAAGCAACCGTGTATAATTCACATCCGAGCCATACTTTCTCACACATGATGTTAGACAACACAGAGGAATAAATGCACATCCGTAGATGGTAACACGGTGTACTGAGCACTTAATAGATGCCTGCCTTGTGCTGAGCACTTGGTGTTCAATATCTCATTTAATCTTCTTCGTGTCTGTGTCATCATCTCCAGGTGACTGTAGATTGCCCGATGGCAGTGTTGGAGGCTGGTCCTGCACAGAACCCAGCTCATAATAAGCACGCACAGAAAGGATGCTTTCCAGAGCAGCTGACATTCGCTAATTACCTACCGTGCTCCAGGTTCTTCTAACCAACCCACTGGCAGCCCCACAGACCTTGAAAAGAGTATTGTGATTGTGGTTTCCCAGAAAAGGAAACCAGGCTCTGAGACATATAATGACTTAGCCAGGTTTCCCCAGCTAGTAAGTAAAAAAGCCAAACACTACCCACATTTTCAGGCTCTAAAAACTGAGTTCTTCCCACTAACTGTGAATGAGTGAAACACAAAAGAAAAAAAAGAAAAGGTGTTGATTCTAGTGTGCAACCTCGGAGTGTTTACCTCTAGTTAATAAATCAGACTAACACTCCAGGAGAGAGTAATTGAGTCTATAGCGATAAGCAAAAATCACTGCTCACCAGGGGTCACAGAAAGGAATGCATGCCTGATGGGTAGGCAAAGTTTTATGAAGAAAATGGAGTATTGACTCAGGCCTCAAAGGCCTGGTGGGGTTTCATCGGCAAACCGGGCAAGAGGGGTGCTGCCTGAGGAAAAGATGTGGAAGCAGGAGCCACGCGTCACACACCAACATGCTGGGGAGCGGCCTAACTGGGAGAGGAGATCGCAGGCATTGGGGAGAGCACTGCAGGGGACCCTGAACCCTAGTGGAGGAAAGGGAAATACCAGAGGTCCCTGAGCTAAACAAAGTCATGATGGAAAGCACATTTCAACAGATGACTCTGTACATAGAACAGAGTAGGACTTTGGAAAAGGGAAGCCCAGCACTTGCCCTGGGCTTGATACATACCAGGCACTTAGGTAAGTGTGTGCCTGAGCAACTTGATGAATAAATAGGCAGATCAACAAGTGATTAAAACGTAAGATAGAAGCTAGGGTACTGCTGGCTGGTATGAACTGTGATACCTGGTCTGGGTGTCCCTGGAAAAGATTTGGCAAGACTAACAGGTGCACCAGACGAGGTAGGGAACGAGGAAAGACAACGCCAAGGCCTTCTTCCTTTCTCTTCACCCTCTTTGCTTTTTCCTGCCACCCAGAGAATCTGAATGAGCTCCAGGCTTCCCTAGCAGCCAGTGAAAACCAGGGCAAGAGGCATGAAGGACGTCTCTTCTAAAGCAACGGGTTGATTAACAAAGAGGCGGCGGGCCAGTGACATGTGCTGTTGTTAACTTTCCTGCCAGAGGTGGAAATCACACAGGATATCTAGGTGTGTTTTCCAGAAGGGTGTTCTGGAACAATAACCCCATCAATAGAGACTAAAATAAGATGTGAGAGATGCAAGGCTCCTAACCATGTGAGCAGCCGCCCTGTGATGAACGCTCTGTTTGTTGACTCATTTGCATCGAGAATCACGTGGAACATGACCTTAGAGACCAGAATGGCAGCGTCCTCTCTCCTGCATTTGGCTTTTAAATGGTACAAAAATTTGATAACTCAGCAACTACCAGGGACGTAGAATCTGATACTGGTTTTCCTAGTGAATATAGGTCTGTTTCTACTGGATGAGCCTCTAACTCACAGACTGAGGAGATAACGTTTTGAAATACACGGCACACAGGAGAGACTCCCAATGCTAGGCCTGTCAGACTGGTTTCCCTTGCCCGTAACGTGCAAACCAACCCCTCCTAACTCCTGAGTTCCCACCTTCCATCTGCAGATCTGAGCTGTTGTCCATGAAACCTAATCCGGAGACTGGCACTGTGCCATCTCCTAATCAATTTCTCCGATGTTGCCTTCCTATATGGATTCATCCAAACATCCATCCTTTCCTTCTCTTCTTCCATCCTTTCTTCCAGCTTTTCCTCCTTCCCATGCATTGCGACAAAGTGTCTTCCGAGGACCAGCCATTGTGCCAGGACAGTGATGCAACAGGTGCCCACAGAGGCAGAGCACAGGGCCGCCCATGGCGATGATTCCCTCACTCCCTCTCGCCGGCTGGTAACTGTGTTTTTCCTCCAATGATCACCAGCTCTGCAGCCCTAATAATGACTAACTTTGTCCCCGACTACAGTGGTAGATGGGCAAGAATGGAGACCACTCAGCAGGTGCGGCTCTGAGCAAATTTTCCTACATCCCTGTCTCCTCCTCATTAAACAGGGAATAAAAATAGTAAACATATATCAGTTCCAGGGTAGGGAAAGACTTGAGCGCCTGCTCTAGGATAGGTACCTAATAATTACTACTATCACTATCAACATCATAATCTGTAAAATTAGAATACCCTTAGCGTCCTCCTGTTAAGATCTTCATGCCCACAAAACTTCGGCAGCTGCCCGTTGCTTTTAGTATGCTAATCCAAATCCTTACAACGGCACATCCACCTGCTTTCATCCCATCACATGACCGTCAAGTCTTCGGTGTTGCTTGCCGAGCATTTCTGGTTTTCCTTCTCATGGCAACTTGAAAAGCTCCCAAGGATGTAAGCTCTGTTACTTGTGTTCCCAAATGGGGATGATTTGAAGCAGAGCCTTCAGGCTAACTGACGACGGGCACAAAATACAAGTAAGAAATAAATCTCCATTACATTCAGCTTCTAATATTTGGGGCTTCTTGTTACTGCAGCTAAAGCTAGCCTAATCTGACCAATGCCCTACTCTTCCTCCCTCTAGGCACAGTGCCTTTGCTCAAGCTGGCCCCGCGGGCTGGGTGTCTCTTCCCTCTCTCATTGAAATAACTCCTGGCGGTCTCAAAACTCAAGCATTTCTTCGGGGAAGTGTTCTCTAATTATGTCATTCTCCTCCGTCAGAGGCTCTCATTTTATCAAGTATCACTCTTTTATCACTCTTCTCAAAGTGGCAATTTTACCTTTATTTATTTGAGGATTTTATTAATTTCCATCTTTTCCACCAGACTGTAAATTCTATGAGAGCAGGGTCCAGATCTGTTACAGCTCATCGTCTTATCCTTAGTGCATATCACAGGGCCTGGCACATCATAGGCCCTAAATAGATACTTGTGGAATGATGGAAGAAAGAAAGGAAGGAAGGAAGAAAAAAGGAAGGGAGGAAGGGAGCGACAAAGATGTGGAAAGAGGGAGGGAAAGGAGGTAAGAAGGAGCAGGGGAGGGAGGCAGGGTAACTGCCTGAGACAAATGCTCTCTGCACATAGGTCTAAGCTGGCCCCACCCTCCTACTGTTGTTGGCTATAACATGAGTTGCCAATAAAAGAGTAATCAGGGGGGAGCCTGGGTGGCTCAGTGGGTTAAGCCTCTGCCTTCGGCTCAGATCATGATCTCAGGGTCCTGGGATCGAGCCCCACATCAGGGTCTCTGCTCAGCAGGGAGCCTGCTTCCCCCTCTCTCTCTGCCTGCCTCTCTGCCTACTTGTGATCTCTTTCCCTGCCAAATAAATAAATCGAATCTTTAAAAAAAAAACAAAATAGAGACATTGTAATATTAAAAAAAAAAAAAAGTAATCAGGACCCTGTCTTCTTTATGTCATTTGCCCTTGGGGAAAAAAAAAACGCAGAGAAGACAACAAAGACCTGGCTGTGGTCAGACCCTGTGACCTACATCCGGCCCGCGGATGCCTGCAGATTCTTCAACTCCGTTCTTCCTACCTGGTGCCTAGGAGGGGCCATGACAGAATCCCAGCAGCCGCACCTCTCCTACCAGAGTCGACCTGGGCCCAGGGGGCCTCGGTGTCCTCGGATGCTGCTGCCGGCACCAGTGCGCTCCCCGCTTTGTTAACACAATGGTCTTCACCTCTCCACAAATCAGACTGACAAAACACAGTGCATTTCAGAAGCCTGGGGACACCTCTGGGGGCCGCGCAGTTCAGTGGAGCTCATTATGGAAATCAGCTAAATGCTGAGGAGCGAGATAAGTGAGAACTGTTTACCAACCCCTTCCACCAGAGACACACAGAATTCACTAATGGGAGCTCATTTGTGGCCTCGCTCAGTCACTCAACCCTCTTTATCTGCTACTGTGACTAATCTGCAGGGAGAGAGGCACAGGTGCACATGAAGGAGTTCTCCAAGGAGCTCCGGCAGCTGGGTGAAGGGGACGGGGACAGACAGAGGGGGGCCAGCTCCAACTCACCCTACTCATCGGACAAGCCGCTTCCCGCCCCTCAGGGCCCTCGATTCTCTGGCCGGCCAACTTTTAAAGACCAACAGGGATAACAATGACATTCAACCTGCTGGCCTACTGGGAGTAAAGCCCTCCAGTTTAGAAGACACTTCCATTTCCATTAACTTGTTGGAGCCTTACAATATTTTACCAGGTGGGTGTACTGCTAACGCCTCCATTTACCAGCTGAGGAGACAGACTCGGGAGCAAAGTGGATGCTCCAGCTGTAATTGGGGAATTCTGGTTTTCTCCATCCACTTCACCCAAGCCCTTTAAATAGGGGTTATTAGAATTCCACCAATGGAGTCAGTGTCTCCTTGCCCCTCTTGAACTTGCACACAGATTTTGTACGTGTTCATATCTGGGTGTTTTGGATTTGGGGGGTGGGGGCGCGTGGAGTGGGCAACAAATTAACATTTTTACAACCCTTTCAGGTGGGTTGAAAGCCCCAAGACGTTCAAGAAACACCAGGGGTTCTAGATCCACTCCCCCAGGCACGGGCTGCTTACCTGATGGGCCAAGGAGGTCTGCAGGTTGGGTATCTCTGCCTATCCACCCATTTTCCCAAGGAAGAAGGTGTGAATTGAATGAGATTTGGTCTTCAAGTTCCACGTCTTCCCGTTCCCTGCCATTGTCCCACAGTGACGGCCTGTGAGATGTCCCCTATCCCTCCTTCCCCCGTACCCCAGCCCCTGAAGCCAGGCTGTTTCTGCTCTGCCCCTAACCTATCACCACCAAGCAGTCATGGTCAGCAACCAGACCTCTTCCTGTATGGGGTAAGGCCAGGGGAACCAAGGGAGGTGAGATCTTTGTGTGCAGGGTCTGATTTTATCCTTAACAATCTGGACATCGTTTAAATCATTTCAATTTAACCCATATTGAATTAAATATTATATATTGTAATTACTGAGTTTTTTTGGTGCACCTTAAATTTTGCTCATGGGCTGAGTGGCTCCTTTGCCTTGTGCCAGTCTACAGTCCAGGGGTTGCTGCATTCTTCTGAGAAGTCCAGCCTTGGTCCAGACAATAATGCTAACTATGCTCATAGGCTCGTGTATGTCACATAGAGAACCTTAGAGAACCCCCAGTTCAGCCCTCATAATTTTAAAGCACAGTGTGTGAATAAAAGAAGAGAGGGTAAGGGATGACCGAGTGTCTCAGTCAGTTAAGCCTCTGCCTTTGGCTCAGGTCATGATTCCAGGGTCCTGGGATTGAGTCCCATTGGGCTCCCATTGGAAAGACTGCTTCTTCCTCTGCCTTCCATTCCCCCTGCTTGTGAGCTCTCTCTCTCTCTCTTTCTCAGACAAATAAATAAACAAAATCTTTTTTTTTTTTTTTTTTTTAAGCAGAAGATAAGACATACAGGTCTGAATCCTGGCTCTCTTATGAAGCCTTGAGGGAAGTCACATCACTTCTCCAATCTTCTGTCTTCTTAATTGAAAGACAGAGATAGTGCTGATGTCCACAGTTGTGCCAGTCAGATGGCATGATTTCCAGACCATGGACATAAATTATGCAGTAATCCAGAGTCTAACAGGGACCAGGCATGTATCTGAATGTTCCCATTGTTCTCCATGAATTGGGATAAGAAGCAGAGCCTGAGGATGAGTTGGGACTTTTCCCCATGGGACCCAAAGGCTCCCCATTGGATCATGTGCTCTGGCTTTGGAGACAGGCATCCCTGAGTTTGAATCTTGACATTCCCATTTACTTGCTACATAACCTTGGACAAGGATTCTGACCTTTGTGTTTGTGTTTATAAATGAAACTAATAATGCCTACCATTAGAATTGCTGTGAGGATGACCCACGTCCAAATCACATGTGCCTGGCTCTATTAGTCTGCCCAGGCTGCTGTAACAAGGTGCCACAGATCGGATGCTGGAAACAATGGGAATTTTGCACTTACGGTTCTGGAAGCTGGGAGTCTGAGATAAAGGTGCCAGCGTGGTCAGGCTCTGGTGAGAGCTCTCTTTCTGGCTTCCAGATGGCCACCTTCTCCCTGTGCCTTCCCTTGGCACCGAGAGAATGAACTCACTGGTGTCTCTTCCTATAAGGACACCAATCCTATTGGATCAGGACCCCACTCTTTGGATCTTATTTAACTGTAACTACTTCCTCAGGGACCCCACCTCCAAAAACAACCAACACCAGGGATCAGGGCTTCAAATCTGAATTTTGGGGGGATGCAAACATTCAGTCCATGACACTGACATACACCGTTGGTCCTTGAACAGCACAGATTTCCACTCACATGCAGATTTTTTCCATAAATATAGTACAGGACTATAAAGGAATCTTCCCTTCCTTGTGATTTTCTTTATAACATTTCCTTTTCTTGGGGCACCTGGCTGGCTCAGTCAGTTAAGTGTCTGCCTTTAGCTCAAGTCATGAACAAGGTGTCCTGGGATCCAGCCCTGTGTTGGGCTCCCAGCTCAGTGAAGAGTCTGCTTCTCCCTCTCCCTCTGCTTCTTCCCCTGCTTCTCCCCTTACTCATGCTCTCTCTCTGTCTTTGAAATAAATAAATAAAATCTTTAAAAACAATAACATAGGGCACCTGGGTGGCTGGCTCAGTGGGTTAAAGCCTCTGCCTTCTGCTCAGATCATGGTCCCAGGGTCCTGAGATAGAGCCCCACATTGGGCTCTCTGCTCAGCAGGGAGCCTATTTCCCTTCCTCTCTCTCTCTCTCTGCCTGCCTCTCTGCCAACTTGTGATCTCTCTCTGTCAAATAAATAAATAAAATCTTTAAAAAAAAATAACATTCCCTTTTCTCTAGGTTAATTTATTATAAGAATACAGTATACATAATACATACATACACAGAATATTGTGAATCAACTACTCATGTTACCAGTAAGGCTTCTGGCTAATAGGAGGCTATCAGTAGTTAAAGTTTTGGGGGAGTCAAAAAAAATATATGTAAATCTTCGATTGCATGAGGGGTTGGCGTCCCTAACTCTTGCTTTGTTCAAGGGTCAACTGTGCTTAGTGTGCAAATATTCAGTAAGTACAGACATGGAAATCACAAATATTATTAAAAGCAATGAAGCCATAGCAAGGAGAATACACAGCATGCAGGCTGCTGAGCTCAAACTGAACCCAGGTGTCTGAGCTGGGTCCAGTGGACTTAGGCCCCACAGGGCTCCTCCCCACATTATTCACAGGTGGCCCAGAGACTGGAAGCATTTAAGCATCAGGAAAACGAGGGCCCGATTCTTGAATTTGGTGGTACCCGGTGATGCCAAGCAACCTCACTCAGCTCAAGAAGTGACCCTCCTGCCCCTTCAGCTGTCAGAGAAGCCCCCCCAGTCATGCTGGGACTTGCCTCCCAGTTCAGGGTAAGGCACATGGGCATGGCTGGCACGGGGAGGCTGGCTGCGGGGCCATGTCCGTGTGTACATGAGTGGGCTGTGGTCTGACCCAAGGCTGGTTATAAACTGCCTCTTACTGGGGCCTGTACAGCAGACTCCTGCATTTCCCAGAATAATCTCGCTCATTACGATGCCGGCAGACTTTACAAGCCAGCTCATTTTTCTTCCCTTTGTCTCAAATTCCAATACCCTGCCCTTTTCACAAGATTTCCAAGAGAGTAGTTCACAGCGCCCATTTTGTGGGGAGAGAGGGGGGCGGAAATGTCCCCAGAGGGTGAGCCGTATCTCAGCCTCGGTTTAAAAAAAGAAAAAGAAAAAAAGATGAAGGAAAAAGCTTTGTCTGCTAAATCTCCCCATTTTGGAATCAAATGTTATTTAAAATTCAGGACAAATTCTCGGCTCTCTTGCCGACAAATTCCACACGAGCCCCGAGCAGAGGCGAGAGGGAAATGAGAACGCGATGTGTGAGGCGCCTAAGCAGACCTCATTAAGTGGTCATTAAGTGAGCACCTACTGTGTGCTGGATCTTCGGCCAGGTGCCGGGGGATCCCACGGCAAGCCAAACAGATGCCATGTCTCCCCTGGAGCTTAACGTTTAGTGAGGGAGACGGGCAGGACCAGATAACCACCCACATTCATGATGAGAAGCCAGAGTGTATGCCCCGGGTGAAAAGTATGCATTGTTAGGAAAGCACGGAACTAGGACTTCATCTAATCGGGGATCCAGTGAGATTCCCCAAGGAGGTGACATTGGTTCTGGGACCTAAAGGATGGTGATGGGTTCATCCTGGTGGAGAGGGATGGAAAGACCTCCAGGATGAAGGAACAGCATAAGCAAAGCCCTGGGGCTAGAGGGAGTGCCACAGTGTTTGGAGACCTGGAGGGACATCATTGTTCTTGGGTCATCAGAGAGGGACGGGGGTAGGGGGATGAGCTTGGTGATGTAGGCACAGTGAGGTCAGGGAGAGTCTGGACCCTCAGGATAAGAGGGAACTACTGAGGGTTTAAAAAGAAGAATGAAATGTAAGGTTTAGGGTTTTAAAATTTCTCTGGCCACCAAGTAGGAGAAAAACCGGCTCAAAGCAGCGGGGGGAGCCAGACAAGAAAAGATGTCCACTTAGTCCTCAGTGGAGGAGGTCTTGGCTGTGGAGAGAGGTGACAGGTTCTAGGGAATCTTCCAGATGCTGTTATCAGTAAGGTTGCAAACACAGGCACAAGTTCTTCCCCTTCTGGTATCCAGAGAGGGCCCGGCCCCATGGAGGCAGGGTTTGGCCACGAGACTTTCTTTGGCTAGAAGTATAATAGCAAACATGACACAAACAGAGATTTGAGTAGCATCGGCACAGGGGAGCATCATGGTGTGAAGACACCGGGGCTAGCCTGCCTGACGATGAAAGGCGGTAGAGAGTCCCTAAGACGACATCTTACAAATCACCGGACACGTGTGATGCCATCCGGGATCACCCAGCTGCCGGCCAACCAGCCAGCTAAGTGCGGGGGCATAAGCAAGCATGCCTAGACCAGAGCTTCTCAGCCAACCCAGAGTATCATGAGCTAAATAAATGGGTGTCATTTTAAGTCATTAAATTTGGAAGGTGGTTTGGCTAACTGATATATGAGTGTTTCTGTCTGTTTTCTCTCCACAGAGCATGAGGTAAATGAGGAGTAAGACCTTATCTGTCTTGTTTACCACTACTAAATCCCCAGGCAAATAGTAGACATTCAGTGAGTATGTATTGAATAAGTGAATGACTAATTGAATAAATGACTATTATCTCTCTGGTTTCCCCTGGGAAAGAGTTTCTGCACCAGCCCCGGGACTTCTCTCTGCTCCCCATTAGCAGCCGAGATGCAGACACTCCTGGGTAGAAATTAAGTTCATATTCATCCTTTGCAGAGAACTATCCTGTGCTAGGTTGGTATAATATTAAACACAGAGGACAAGGGGAAGAAGGCATATCCTCTACCTTGAATGTGTTCAGTGCCTGATAGACAAGAAGAATGCAGAGAGAAGCACCTGCCTCTCCAGTCTATGGAGTATTTACTATGTCCCAGGCACCTTACATAGCGTTTCCCTTAATTCCCACAACAACCATAGGAGGAGGGTGCTGTTGATGTCCCCTTTATGTGGATGAGAAAACTGAGGTCCAGAGAAGTTAGATGATCTCTCGGATGGGAGGGAGCCGAACTCAACCCCAGCTCAATCACTTTGCTCTGTGATATCTGCACAACAGAGCCGTGCAAAAGAGGTATTCCTTCTGCCCGGGATGCAAAGGCAGGAACAGGGATGGATTTGCAGGTATGTTGATTCCAGAAGGAAGAATGAGGATTCCCTATGTGAACAAAAGCAGGAAGGGCGTGCCCAGCTTGAGAGCATGGAGTGACCTCACACCAGATGTAACAGAGGGCACGGGGGTAGTGGTGAGGCCAGCCTGGGAAGGGTGATAGGAGCTAAGGAAGCTGCAGGGAGAGGCCATTGTCACCTCCGAAGGCCCCTCCGTCTCCCACTGAGGCCAGTACTCGGCTGGTGTTGAGAAAGCAGTGTCACCTCAGATGGTGAAGACCTGACTTCTGATCTCAGCTCTGATTTCTTGCTTTGTTGTTTTGGGAAAGGAAATCACTTGCCCACACTGGGCCTCAGTTACCCCCTCTAGAAACTGAAAATGTAGGGTGAGATCAGAGGAATTTCTATACATTGAGTGCCTATTATACACTAAATCTGTGAGATACTGAGTGTGAGGACTGAACGGCTAGCATAGTGCCTCTAAAATGATGACCAGAGTGCCAGACGCATTGCAAGTGGTCAGTAGACAGTCGTCACCAACTATTGCTGGTGGCACTGCAGCTGAGTGTCTGAGCAATGTCTGTGACTCTAGACGCCCCCTGTCTGGGTCTAAATCCCAGCTCCTCTCCTTTCTGGCTGTGTGACTTTGAATGAGTTACTTCACCAGTCTGGGCCTCAGTTTCCCTTTCTATAAATGGGGGAATATAATGGTGTTTACCTTTTGGGATCTTTTTTTTTTTTTTTTTTTTAAAGATTTTATTTATTTATTTGACAGAGAGAGATCACAAGTAGATGGAGTGGCAGGTAGAGAGAGAGAGAGAGGGAAACAGGCTCCCTGCTGAGCAGAGAGCCCGAGGCGGGACTCGATCCCAGGACCCTGAGATCATGACCTGAGCCGAAGGCAGCGGCTTAACCCACTGAGCCACCCAGGCGCCCCCCTTTTGGGATCTTTTTAAGGATTAAGAGATGATGCACATAAAATGTTTAATTTCTAGAACCAGGTATATCCCAGTAGATGCCCACTGTTATTAGGTACTCCATTTTGCAGACAGCAAAGTCGGGGCTCACGGAGGCAATCAAACTTGCTCCAGGGAGTGCATCTGATAATGGCAAGGCTGGAATTTAACCAGGGAAAATCCCACTTTCCTATGCTTCCTCCCAATGGGTGTTCTAGATGCTTTTGAAGCACCTTCCAACCACTGGGATAGTGCTCAGAGCATTATTGCTTCTGCCCAAAGTCACTGTACAGCTCCAGAATAAAGAATGACTTCTCTGGAAGAACTTTAAAGTCCCCAGAGAGGTTAGAATTAATGTATGCTCCTGATATACAAACATATCACATCTCCAAGTTGGTTTTATGAGAGGAAGCTCTAAACGTCTATGATTCGAAGGTGGTAAATGGTAATGACAAGGTATTAAACTTTGTGGGGGAGTGACTGCCTGAAATCCGCTCCGGAAGGAACAGGTAGAAGCGAATTCCTAAGGAAGGGTGCAGTGCCAGGGTCCAGGCCTGGGAGGGAGAGCACAGGTTCCCACCCCAGCTCCATCACCAACCTGCCATGTGACCTAGCAGGACACTTTACCCTCTCTGCATCCACATGTCCCTGTCAGTGTGAGGACCCATGATTTATGACCCCAAATGGAACACTTTTGAGACGGAAAGGGGAAGCTATCAATAATTATACCGGGACCAGAGATGTTAACTATTCTGGGGACCCTGAGACATGAAAGCCCTGCCAACCAAATGCTGAGATTGTGCCCTCATATGGAAGGGCTGTGCCTGCTCTGATGTTTTATGACAAAGTTTGTTTCGGGGAACTGTTCCAGTTTAGGTATTAGAGCTTCTCTGGAATGCTGGGACGCCCCGAAAGAGCCTTTTCATTGACATGCAGTGGGTCAGGGAGAAAGCCAGGCTGCATCTGGTTTGAGGGAAGGAGAATCAAGATGGAGAAATAAAAGCAGAAGAGAGGAAGAAATATGATACCAGATCCTCGAATCTCCATGGTACCATCTTGCACTGATCATGGGGCAAACCCTGACACTTCTCCCCACCCATCAGGCAAACAAAACAGAACACAAGTTGAATGCCTGAGCAGACAAGGAACTCACCCCCTTGATCTCTTGCTGTCCCAGGTCAGATGTCCTGACACAGCTAACCTCATCATCTTTGATGCCTGTACCTTCCAGACTTTGCTTGGCCCACTGGTCTGTCGACATGACTTGGATCCTAATCCTGAGCTACCCGGATTGGCAGTCTACACAGGCCAAGTTGATGAGATAATGACTCAGCTGTCTGCTTGGCTCTCAGACTCTGGTTGCAGGGAATATCCTGGAAAGATCTATTTCCAAACATACCTACCATCTGTTTGACTCGAACGTGAGCTGCTTGCCGAGAGAAGTCAATGATTCTACCTGGTGACTCCAATTATCAAAAGAGTCTAGAGCTTGGTCACCTCCGAGGCATCTTCTTGAGACTTCCTTTCCTTGATTATGGTACGAGCAATCTCTTGTACTTGGCATGAACTTGGAAGAACAAGGAGCTCTCAACCAGAAACACTTCATCTCTGCTAGATTTTTGCTCGGGCATTTGATAGGATCGTTCTTTAATATAGCTGCATTTCTACCCCACATCAGAGATGATTGAAGGCAAGGGAAAATATTCCTGTGAGGAATGGGGGTTTTCAGCCAAGCAAACAGAAATCTGAGGGTGATTTGATTAGAGTAGCAGCCTGGCCAGCGATTGGAGCAATGAACTCCATCTCTGTGAGATGCTGGCTAGCTAAGGTACCAAACCCCTCCGGGTCTCTCTCCTAATTCATTCTTCTAGACTTCAGGGAGGCTCAGTGTGATATTAGGCACCAAGCACCCAGCAACTCCAAACTGCCGGTTCATATGTAAATGATGAGTATCTTTCAAGATGTGAAGTGTTTCTTTAAAGGTTGTCACTGATCAATTATTCTCCCGCTCATCCAGGACTGACAAGGCTCCTAAATTCCCCATTCTGCATACGCTGATGGTTTTACATTGCATTTCTTTACAGTAAGGAATCATCCCAAGGCATTCTGCCTCCCTCAGAAGAAAAGCTGGTTCCCTGAGGGGGGGGGGGGTGTCAGAGGCTGGTGGAAGGTCCAACCTCAACTGGGGGGGCCCAATATTGAGGAGGTGAAGGGTGGAGGGTCAAGGTCTTCCTCTGTAAAATGGGGTTCAGAACCCAGGGCTGCTATTCATGTATGCTTGTGACATGGAACCAAAAAAATGTTTGGAGCAGGAGGGGTTGTTTGTTTTTTCTCTTAGTCGCTCTCCTTAACTGAAAAGGAGGCGATGGCTAACTCTTCTCCTGAGTTCCTTGAGGGTAGAAACTGCACCAAATTCATCCCTTTATGCGGTCAGCAAATATTTGCTTCATAATGCTTTGTTCACTAGAAACCATTCTAATCATAAGAACAATTCCAGAATATATCCAGGTCCCTAAAGGCATTCCCAGCTTCGAAGGAGGGTCGATCATGACCCCATGCCCTGCAAGGGAGACCAACATGACATTTTCCCTAAATCTGACAGTGATCAGCAGAGTGCGTAGGAGCTGTCTCCCCCTCTCTGGCACCTCTCCCCCGGTGCCCAGATGGGTGCCGCAGCTGCCTGCACCTGCAGCAATCAAGAAAAAAGGCAGTAAATCCTCTCCGTTTGGATGCCGCCTCTGGGTGGGGATGGTCTATGAAGTTATCATGAGTGGCGTCAGCTTGCAGAAGTTATGTTTTCCCTGCAGGAGTCGGGAGATTAAGCCCGCTCTCTCCATCTGCCTTTGAACAGCTCCTCTTCTCTTCTTCTGTCCCCTCAGGCTGAGCATCCTTGGACAAGTCGCTCTGCCTCTCTGAACCTAGCTACCTCTCCAGTAAAACGGGGATGCTACTTCCTGTCCGGGAGGGTTGCTGTGAGGAAGAGCTGAGATACTGATAAGAGGTGCCCAGCTGCATGCCTGGCACATTTTAAAGGCACAATATAAAGTAGCTGCTGTTAATTTCTTCATCACCGGCTGATGAAAGGGTAGATAGGGATTAGGGACGATAATGTATGTAAAGTACTTTACATTGCGTCTGGCACCTAATGAGCGCTCCAGAAGTGTTGACTATTATTAGTGGAGATACAGACATGTCCATTGCAAAAATAATCATAATGCAGAATAGAAAGGGATTAAACAGAAGAATATGAGGAGTTTTCAGCTAACTCAAGGGGAAGAGAGACAGCTGTTTCTAGCTGAGGAAAAAGGGTCAGTGTTTCCCCAACTTCCCCAATGATAGGAATCATTTGGGGTTTTTACAAAACACAAATCCGTCAGCCATGACCCATACCTGATCACTAGGTTAGGGGGCTGGGACATGAGCTGGGGAAGCCATGCATTTAACAAGCATTCCGAGAATTGAATCAAGAAAGAAATTTGGAAATCTCTGGAGTGAACGACATTCAGGCTGGGACTTGTCAGCCAGGTGACCCGGCTTTCTCTGAGAACCAAGCATTGTGCTCACATCAAACATGGGTCGTTAGAAACATTCCCATGAAATAGACAGGTATCACTAGACCCATTCTGCAGATGAGAACACTGAGATTCAGGATGTTGAAAGGACTTGCTCTAAGTCCAAGACTAGAAAGAGCCAGAGCCAGGATTCAAAGCCTGTCCTGTCTGATTTCAGTATCTGTATGCTCTTCACCAGGCAATACTGTTTAGAGGTTCACTTGGGAAATGAGGGGACAGTCCCTCCTCTTGTAAAAACAGCCCAAGCAAAGGCCTGGAGAGGGGAAAGCTGATGTTAGAGACAAGAGTGTAGCTGGGGCAGAGAATAAGTGAAAGGCCGGCATGGGAGAGAGGTAGGAAGGGTAGGTCAGCCTGTACTGGGGTTGAGATGAAGCTGCTGTTACAAAGCGATCCTGAAAGTGCAGGAGTTTAAATAAAATAGCAACTTGTTTCTCCCTCACACAAATGAGCATGCTGAATGTCCCAGGGCCACAGGGGGCAGAATTAGTGGCACCTGTGGTGCATATGATTCCCCGGGGACCCAGCACATACAGTCTTCTCTGCTGTCCATTCCTGAGCCAGAAGGAAATGGAGACATGGGTTCTGAGGAAGGCAGGTTGGCCTTTTCAGAAATGGCCTGGAACTTACTAGAAACGGGAGTGGCACTCACCCTCCATTGGCCTGAACCCAGTCACATGGCCACATCTACTTGCAAAGGAAGCTGGGAAATGTAGTTTCTAGCTGGGCAGCCATGTGTTCCACTAAACTCCGCAGGACAGGTGGTTGAGGGAAATTATTAAAAAGAAAAAGGGGTGAATGGATACTGGGGATCTCTGTTACAGGGCCACAGAGGGTTAGAGTATACCAAAAGCTGTTACACAGTACTGTTACATAGTACTTAGTTTTTGGCAGGAATCTCCTAAGCTTTTTGTCTGTATTAATTCGGCTAATCCTCGCAACTGACCTGAATGCCAGGATTGAGGGCCTGTTCAAAGGATAAGGCCCTTAATTGGCATAAAATAAGTATTGAGGGGTTTTGAACAAGAGGGTTGGGGTGGGCGGCACTTGGTTGCTTTCTGATCTAGTCGAGGGGTACATAGTAGCAAAAGCAAGGCCTTGGATATAAGCCCAGCCCCGCAGCTTCTTCTTTCTGGGGCCTTTAGCAACAGACCTCTTAGTCTGTCTGTAAAACGAAGTGCTGAGGGAGTTGGTTTCTGAGGGAGGCCTCAGTCTACAATCCTTCGCTGTGGCCAGAGGCCCTCTTGCAAGCTCAGAACTACGGAGGAGAGGGAGAAGGCAGAGAGGGGGAAGGCACAGTGGATCCCCATGGGACAACTGCAGAACAAGAAATTCTGCCTTCCCAAGGTGGGTAGAGAGCATTCTGGAACCCCATCCCCCAGGGGGCACAATGGAGGGCGGGGAGAATGATACGCTTTCCACCCGAGATATACTTGAATGAGAACTCGTGTAATCAAAAAAAGAAGTCCAAGTCTGAAGGTTTGCCTTACAGAGTAATTTCAACACAAGGCTTGTTGTGACCAAATATAGTGGTATATATCAAAGTCGGTAGGAGGATTTTGTAAATGAAAGGAGGGAAAAACTGGTAGCTCAGAAAAAGCCAGAATGGGAGCAAGGTGGGAAGGGGCTTCGGGAAGCAAGGGGAGAAGGGATAGAGCAGCATGTGTTCAGGGACTCGGGTCACCAAAAGCCTCCATGCTCCTTGTCACTAATGTTTACTGTCCCACCTCTAGGGTCGCCTGCCTACCGCCACGTGCTCTGCGGATGTCTGAACCTGGGTCCCTCACATCGCCCTCCACAAAAGGGAACCCAGGAAGGCGTTTCCACAGAGAACAGCTCGCGCTGAATCTCGAGGTGGAGTCAGGGCAGGCCACGGACCAGCTCTTCTCAGGACATGAGATGTTAGAGATGTTCGAGATGGTCGAGAAGACAGAGATGGCTGAGGAGAGGGTCCCCCAGATCGGTGACTCAAACTCGGGCACGCCGAGAGAGAAAACAAAAAAAGGAAAGTGCAGAGTCAGCTGCAACAAGGAGGGGCCTGCCCTTGGCAATGGTGGCCGCTGACATTTAAGCCCCGGACCCCATGCTAAACCGAATCTTAACTCACTTAGGCCACACGACAAGACGTGAAGTCCGTGTGCTGTGATTGAACCCAATTTACATAGACATCAATTGCCGTACAAGAAAGGTAAATAATACGTTCAAGGTTCCAGAATAATAGCCAGGATTCCAACCCAAAGAGCCTGACTCCAGACTCTTGTTTCTCCATCACGAGGCAAGCTGCAGGGCCGAGCGCACAACAGGCAGCAGTTGGAGCCTGCAGGGGGAGCCTAAGCCCCAGGTGGACCTCCAGTGCTAGTCACACAAACACTGTAGAGTGGTCAACCCAAAGTTACCATTCACAGAGGGTAGAGCGTGGGGACGAGGACATAATTAGGGAATGACTATGGAGAAAGGGACAGGTTATAGACAGAGCAGGTGGGGCTGAAGAAGATGGAGAGTGTACTAGGACTTGAGTTTAGACTTTGCACTCTGGCTCCTGAGTCACGGTGGAGCCCATGCCAGCATAGGAGAGCTTCTCGGAATCAGCCTGAGCTCTGACTTCAAGCCGGTTTACCCACCAACTCCATGGCACCTTGTGGCCAGCTCCGGGGGCGGCATGTGGGTCAGAGTAGCACTCTACCTGGGCAGCCGAGGGGGTGTGACTCCTGCCTCCAAACATGCCAGTGGGTGAGAGCTTGGACAAGTCTCTTGACAAAAGTGGGTCTCTGTTTCCTCATCTGTAAAATGGGGGCAGTAACAGAACTGACTTTAAAGGGTTGTTTTGAGGATTCACTCAGATAATACAGGTAAAGCACTTGGCGCTTAATAAAGACCCAACAGAAATCATAAAATAAGCAACAGCCCTTCTTTGTGGATGAGCCCTGCTAGACTTGGTACCCATTCCATGCAGAAGTTCCTTTGGGAGAAAAGGCAAGTGATGCTTTTGTTGGGCTGTCATAGGCCTGCCCATCTGTCAGGAATATGAAGAGATAAATCATAAATCAAGGCACGTCTGGATTATAGCCTATCATTTAGCTGACTCATACCTATTTTACAAATGAAAAAACTGAGTTTCAGAAATAGGAAACAATGTGCTCCAGGTCACCCAGGAACCCAGGAGGATGGTGCCAGATCCCAGAGCCATACCCTCTGTCTCCAGCTACCAAGGCCAGTACAGCACCCCCGGTCTGGTGGGGGTCCTGGACCTCTCTCCTCTTTCCCCTTCTGCAGCCAGAGAAGGTCAGACCAACAAGCCCCAACTCAGCTGTGCAAAAGGCCAATGTTCTGCCTTTTGTAGGGATGATTATCGCAGGCATTAATATCCACAAAGGTCAGAAAGTGTCAAACAACACATTTGTTTTCTGTATTCGATTATTTTTTAATTTGTCAGTTTCAAAGTAAAGTTTGTATCTTGTGTTGATTGGTTGCTGTGGTTGGAGTAAGGGTCAAAGAGTTACTCTTAAAAAGATGCTGTTAGCAAAGGATAAACATACATATGTGTGTGTGTGTCCTTGTGTGACATTCATTTCTTCGGATTGTGTATCTCTAGCAGGTGCGGCATATGTGTGCTGTGCCTCCTATGTGGACTCCTCTAGGGTGTATATTTTAGTGACGTGTATGTGTGCGTATGTGTTTCCGTGTTGTACCTACGTTTATATCTGTTAGCTAGACCTTCACGTCTATGCAAATGTCTCTTAAGTACCATGGGCGATTGTGTGTGTCTGTGTTTATTTGTGTATTGTGGTTACTTGTGCGGTGGTACATGAAGGAGCACTGTCTAGAGGAGGACCCTGCATGCATAGGTCATACATACCAGGTAGGTATGCTCAGCTGTCACACGAGCTGGTTGTGTTAGGTGTGTTCTCTAAGCCCTTGCTGGAGCAAGTGGAAGGCCGTGCGCTGTGAATGGATGTGTGGTAGGTCTAGGGAGAATGCGTTCTGTGTACACTGCCTGTGCCTTTGTGTGTGGTCAGTCTCCTGCACGTTAAACTGTAGTGTGTCGGGGTGTGTTCTGGGCTTGCAGGCTGTGTTCTAGATCCATGTCCGCGCTGCAGCTCTGGGTGTGTGCGTTGCGTGTGTGCCTGATGCACACACATGTGCCTGGCATGGCTTCCTCACTGGCCCTCTGTCTGTCTCCGTGTGGGTCACACCCCGACCCTCAGCCCCCCACTCTTCCCATCTTGGTCCTGGCATCAGGTCGCTATTAGCTGCTCAGACATTTTTAGCTCTTCAAAATATCCAATGGCTCAGACTCAGCTCCAGAGTCACAGGAATGGGCCTCAGAGACATCATTTATGCTGCGTCCTCCATAGACCAGGAGAACGTGTGTCCCTCTTACCTATTAGTCACTGGAAATCAAGCAAACTAGCTGCTGCTTTCCATCAAGTTAACCACTTGGGAGCCCATGCGGGGTTTTCCTCTGCAAAGCTGTGAATACCGCCCAGACCCTGGCTGGAACAGGAGAGGCTGTAGCTTTGAAATACCTCCCACCCCATCGTCCAACTGCTACAAAGTAAGATGAGTAAGAAACCATGGCTCCTCAGCTGGGATGCTGCTGGGCTTTGCGGGGAGGGTGCGGGGGCCTGCGTGACTGAATGAGAAGGCTGTCTGCACCTGTGCGGGGTGCTCGACCTGTCCAGCCCTGCCCACTCAATGCCCAATGCCCTTCGCGTGTCAGTCAGAAGTCAGCATGTCCCGTTTCCAAGTTGCCCTGGACATGAGGGTAGCGCCACCCTTTGGCAAGCCACTGAGCTAAACCATCTAAGCAAGTGTGAAATCACTAGGTGGGAAAGGATTTCAAAGGCAGCTTTCCAGGGTTGCTTTCAAGAATACTCAACTGGCTTTAACCTACTCGTCATCCACCCATTCAGTCTTCTGACAAGGAAGTATTTACTGAGTACCCACTGTGTACCAGGCAGCTTTCTGGGCATTGGGGATGGATGGGAAACAGGGTAAGCCAGACCCCGGTTCTCAAGAACCTTATATGCTAGTAGGGAAGTGGATCTTGTTTGTAAACAGACAAACAAGAAAACGTGGGGTAGTAACACGCCCCTTGATCACAGTGAGACAGCATCACTTGATTGTGTGGAGAAGTGAGCCTTCTTTAGATGGAGGCAGGGGTGGGGGGTGGAGAAGAGGGTCTCTGGGAGGGAGTATCTGTAAGCTGAGACCTGAAGAATAAAAAGAACCCAAGAATGTACGGATCTTGTGGGAGACCATTCCATTGGAGGTGCAAGGAATCCTAAGTCCTCGCAGCTTTGGGAGAACAGGAAATCAGCGGGAAGGTGGAGGGAGAGGCAGTGGGGAACAGGCAGTGGCCGAGGTGAGGAGGCTGATGGGAAAAACTGGAGAAGCCAAAGTCCACATCACATAGGGCCATTGGGGTGTGGCTAAAATTGGGGCTTTGTTCTAAGGGCAAGGGGAAACCCTTGTAGGGTTTTTCAAAAGTATGGAATCCATGATGGGGGCCTGGATAGAGAGGCCAGCCAGAAGGCCCTTTTTCATGGGCCATGAAAAAGCAGAAGCTATGGGGGACCGGAACTAGAAGGTATTCGTAGTTAGTTACAGTGTAGGTCCGTGGTTTTTTTTTTTTTTTTTTTTTTTAAGATTTTATTTATTTATTTGACAGAGAGAAATCACAAGTAGTCGGAGAGGCAGGCAGAGAGAGAGAGAGGGAAGCAGGCTCCCCGCTGAGCAGAGAGCCTGATGTAGGACTTGATCCCAGGACCCCGAGATCATGACCTGAGCCGAAGGCAGCGGCTTAACCCACTGAGCCACCCAGGCGCCCCAGGTCCGTAGTTTTTAAATGTGAGCTCACCTCCACCGTACCCTGAGTTTTTGATCTGTCTGGTCAGAAATAGAATCTTGAGAGTTTGTGCTGATAACATTTTCCCAGGTAAGGGAGATTCCGCTGCTCCAAGGACTCCACTGGGAAAGATAATGAAAAGATGACGGAAGCAGGTATCTTGGGGTTCCTTGGACCCAATTCCAATGTGTGTGTGCGTGTGTGTGTGTGTGTGTGTGAGAGAGAGAGAGAGATAGAGTGAAGGGGATATGGTGCTGTGTCTCCACACAACAACAAGCAATAACATAATATACAACATAACAACAAGCAATGCTTTGGATACCAGCTGGGGGTCCTGCAATCAGTTCAATTCTGACCCTATCTACCCGGGGACAGCATCAAACCCCACTGGTTGAGAGCTCAGTCCTCCAAGACTGCCCTCCCCCCAACACTTCAGCCCCTTAGAGATCAGAAGGTGGGAGGGAAAGTTCCAATCCATAATCACGTGGTGGCCCAGTGGTCTGTTACTCAGGTCCAAAGCCATCTCAAAGACACCTCCCTGACTCACAGCAGGTAGGAAATTCCAAGGGTTTCAGTAGCTAGGTACCAGAAAGGAGGACAAAGACCAAATATCTATTTCATATTATAAATCAGGATATCACAACAGGGATTCAAAAGAACTAGGTCACCTAAATTGTATTAAAAAAACAAAGACAAGAGAGAAAACAACAGTATTTCTTGCTCTGTGATTCAGGCACTATGCTGATGTTCTGTGCACGTCATTCTACCCAGCAGCATCCTGAACGAGATGTATTATTACTCCTATCTGGCAGAAGATGAAATTAAGGTTTCAGACAGGTTAGGTATCCTGTCCCAGCGCACACCACCAGGAGCATTCCAACACCAGGCTCTGCGTGCTCCCTGAAATCTACGAGTCCTGCTGCCCAAGGCCCTGGCTCTTCTTCGAATTCTAAGTCACCCAGTGTGGGCTTGTGAGCGCTGGCTCTTTCTAGTCTTTCATCCCCTGTGGCTATGTTCACCCCAGACAGCAAACCTCTCTCCCCCGAGTTAGCCTGAGGATCCCTCTGCTTCTTGCTTCCCACTCGGTAAAACAGAAAAGCGGCAGAGCAGAGGCCAGACCAGAAAGCACCTGATTAGGACCCTGCTAGATGGTTATTTCCACCTCACCTGCAGCTCTCATTGGGCAGAAAAGTCTCTTTCTCCCTCCCTTCCTCTCCTCGCTCTGTCCCTCTCTCTCTCGCTCATGCATACACACACGCGCGTGCACATGCACAATTCTTCATTCCATCAGTGCATCTGCTGGGGCTCCCTGACTGTCAATATTTACTCCCGGCCTTTTTATCTATGAGGCATATCTACAGTTGCAGCCTGTGCTCAGCATGGAGCTGCCCCATAGCTGTTCCAGGGCAGCTCTGCCTTTTCCTTAGCAGCCATGATGATGGAAGGTTATGGGCTGCCTTTCTGCCGCTTCCTTCCTAACTACCGTCTCCTCCAACCTGAGCGCAGCGGGAGCTGGTGCCCTGACAGACACTGAAGCTCCAGCCCCTCCCAGGGCCCCCTCAAAACTGCACCTTTCCCATGAGGAGGGCCTCTCCCTCCACTAGCCACAAAGCGTGGAGGTCTTGGACTGTGCTGTTTTATAGCCAGGTTTGAATGGAAACCAAAGAGATTTCCAGAAGGTACACAGAAAAATTCACCTACGCTCCTGAAATGGGTTATTGTCATGCAACACATAAAGGTCTCTTTAGAAAACCTCTTAAAGCCGAGAAAGAACAAAAGGTGGCCTCAGGACAGCACCTACTATGGGCCAGATGTGCTGCTTGTAGCATCTCACTCATCAGCACTGCAATCCTGTTGCTTAGATACCATGACTGTCTCTTGTTTTGTGAATAAAGAAATAAAGAAACCCAGGCCCAGAGAGGTTGAGTCATTGGCTTCAAGGTCACACAGCCAGTAAATGGCAGGACTGGGATATTACCCAGCCTTCTTCCAATCACAGAACCCAGAGGAGTCCGGGATATCCTGCTGTTTCCTGAGGTCTCAGAATCCAGTGTGGCTTAAGGGCTGCACCCTGACCTGGAGGTAGGCAGACACTGGGTGCCTTGATACAAACAACTTCCTGTGTTTCCATCAAGGAGACCACTGGGACCTTCTCTGTGGCTCTTCTGCAGTGGTCACTATTTCTTGTCATGGAGGCACTTTTGCATCTGTAAAGTGACTTGCAGTCCAGAACTAGGAGCACAAAGCAGGTGAGGGCGAGCGGGGCAAGGTATCCGAATAGGATCCAAACATGACTTCTGTTGTCAAAATACTCACAAGACATAATGATGGGGACATATAGGACAGCAGGGTGTGGGAGCCCCTTCACTCCATATCCTTGACAACACTTGGTACTCTCTTTCCTTTTAATTTTAGCCTCGCTGGTAGGTGCGGGGTGATATCTCACTGTGGGTTAATTGCTCTTTCCTTGGTGGCTAATGAGGAGCTTTGAGGTACTTATTGACCATTGTGAGATCTTTGGTGTGCAATTCGTTTTCCTTTCCAAGTCTTTGCCAGTTTTTAATTAGCGTTTTCTCGTTGATTAATAGTCGGTTATATATCCTTATGACAGACCCCTTGTCAGATGCAGATATTGCAAACAGCTACTCCCAGTCTGTGACTTCTCCTGTATTTGGTTATCAGCATCTTCCAATAAACAGATGTTCCTAATTTTAGTGACATTCAATTTATCATTCTCTTCTTTCATGGGTAGGGATGTGTTCATCCTGTTTAAGAATCCTTCACCTGCCCAAAGTCATGAGGAGGCTCCCCTTTGTTTTCTCACAGACACTCTGTTGTTTTTCCTTTCTCATGGAAGTCTATGATCTGTCTTGAATTAGTAACTTTTGCTTGTGTTGGCAAAGAAGGGAGCCCAAACTCATTTTTATCCATAGGTATATCCAACCCACCAAGCAAAGGCCATCTTTGTCTCACTGAATGGCAAATATGTCTTTGGGATACACCAGATGACCAGATATTTGTACAAAATCCGGTGACTGAATTCCAGTTTCTGGACTGATATTATTTTAAACCAATGAAAACATAAACACTGCACTAGAGGTTGAAAAACCAGGATTTTAATTTCAACCCTGACATGAACTTGCTGTACAACTTTGGGGAAGGACTTCCCGTCTCTGAACATTCATTCATTCTTTGGATAGTCTTCTTCTCCTCCTCCTCCTCCACCTCCTCCTCCTCCTCCTACTTCTCCTCCACCTCCTTCTTCTTCTAGAGAGAGAGAGAGAGAGAGAATGCAAGCAGGGATGAGAGGTGGCAGAGGGAGAAGGAGAGAGAATCCCAAGCGGGCTCCATGTTCAGTGGAGATCCTGATACAGGGCTCGATCTCACGACCCTGAGGTCATGACCTGAGCCAAAATCAAAAGTCCAATGCTGAACCAACTGAGTCGCCCGGACACCCCTGAACATTCATTCTTGATGCATAAAATGACATTACTCCTTGTGTTCCCATCTACAATGACTTACTGGGTCCATTAAGCCTCATGGTTGTTATTGGTTTTATCTCAAAGTGGAGTTCCAAATGAGTCTAAAAGGTAGCTACAAGTGACTTCAGAGAAATCTTCTGGAAGGAAAAAAAGAACAAGAGAATGAATAAAGGTGCGGGATACTGTCAGGACTTGGTGACTGTCATATTAGTGTCCTCTTTGCTGTTGGAACAGGTCACTATAGGCTTGGCAGCTTGAAGCATCACACGTTTAGTATCTTATAGTACTTGCTGTAGATCAGAAGTCTGACATGGTTCTCATGGCTTCATTCCATTCTAGAGGTTCTAGGCTCAAAACCATGTCTGTACCTTCCCCAGCTTCTAGATACTGTCTGTGTTCCTTGGCTCAGGACCCCCTTCCTTCCTCCTCAAAACCAGCAATATCGTACTTCTCTACCACCCCATCTCCCTCTCTCTCTTTCTCTGACTTAACACATGTGATTATTTGCCAGATAATCCAGGACTAGCTCCCCCAATTCAAGGTCCTTAATTTAATCATGTTTGCAAAATTATTTACAAGTTTCAGAGATTAGGACTCTAACATCTTTGGGGGATTCCTTATTCAACCTGCTATATAAGTAGCTGAGTTGTTCAGCTGATACTTGTTGAATAAACAAATTTGTTGTCAGTAAAACCATAAATATTTGTTGAATTAAGTTAGTCTTCGTGTCCCAGATCCCACTAACTCCAACTGGCTAATAAGTGAAGAATTCCTGAGTGAGAAGAAAAACCTGGAGGTGGAACAACAGGAAAAGATCGGGGTGATTGGGAGCAAAGCCCAGAATTCTGGGTTCTGTTTGTACTGAGGTAAGTCACTAGCTGTGTGACCTTAGGCAAACCTCTTTCCCTCTCTGATGCAAGCTCCCCCATCTCTGCGTGAGGATTCCGGAATACAGCCTGGGGGTGCCCACCTATTTCTCCAGGCACTCGGCACATAACAAAAATGTGTAAAGCGGACAGGTGGAAATTAAAAAAAAAGGTACCAGAGATCTTCGGCAACCTGGAGAACAATGCCCTGCTTAGAAAGCATTCAGGCGACTTGTTTGTGCTTGCCAAGTAAAGCACTGACCACAGGCCAGGAGTCTGTATCCCTAAACCCAGCTGGTTTCTAACATGCGTCTTCCAGCTCGAACATCTGCTGGCCTTTGCAGAGCTTCATCTTGCACGCACGCGTGTTTTTATTCTCCCACCTTTGGCAGAGGGAGGGGAGGCATAAAGCCGAACAAGATGGAGAAAAGAAAAAGCTGAAAAGATTGGAGCCTCCCTTCCCCACTCCCACGCTGTCCCCCAGCCCCGGACAAGCCCCGAAAACAGCTCCAGCCTCACTCTAGCCCCAGGCCAGTCCCAGCCCAGTCCCAGCCCCGGCCTCACCCCAGCCCCAGGCTGGAAACGCGGCTGTTCTGCGGAGGCAGCCTCCCAGCCAAGCCAGGTTCAGCTTGGCCAAGGCTGGAAGGGGACCCAGAGCACCCCCGGGCCTCATTTCCGAAGGGTGTTATTTCACCCCTGCTTCCCAGATAATGTAACTGAGTCACTCAATTGAGCATAAAATAGAAATTTGGCTTCTTATCTGCCTCAGACCTGACTTTACTATTTTCTTTCTGCAAAATACATTTTTCACTATCTTATCTTCTAATAAACAATCCTGGCTCGGCAGCCCGTGGCAATGGCGCTGAATGCATTTAAGAGACATATTTTTCCTCTCTCACTCTCTGCTTAAAGTCTTCTGTTTAAAAGCCTACGATTGTTTCCCCTCCCTTTTGGAAAAAATATATATCCCATTTGTATGCCGTCTTCCTTTAAAGAACATACATATTTTGCATGAGTCGTTCTGATAGATCCTTCCTTATTTTCCCTTTTGCTCACTTGGTCAGAATTAAAAGGACTTCCTTCCACAGCAGTGGTATGTGAATTCGAAGGATTCTAGGACCAGTGGGAGAGGTCAGGGTGGCGCCTTTAAGAAAGGGGCAATTTCTAGAGTGGTCAGACCCCAACAGGTCCTCCACGATTGTGTGGTGGGCAGGACACATATTGATGAAAAACCAGCTATGAATGTTTAATGCCTTCTCTCAAATGCAGACTGTCATCGGAGGCACCAGACAGTGAAGCCTAAGCCACAGAGGAAAGAAGAGGAAAAGTGAACCAACATTTATTGGCGCTTTCCTCAAAACAACCTTCTGAGAGAACAATCCCATTAGCAAAGAGGAGGAAGCAGGCCCGTTATTACAGAGAGAGGAAACTGGGGTTCACAGTAGTTAATGCATATCAGAAGAAGTGGCAGGGCTCCAAACTCCACTTGGGGAATTAGAATTACACACACACATACCCAGTTTTATGGCATAGTATTTGCAATGCTTAGGCAATTGTGTTACTCTGAGTGCGAACTTACCAAAACAATGGGGAGGAAGGTCACTCCTCAATTGGCCCGCTTTCTGTTAATTCCAAGTCCTGTGCTTTTATGGTGGAAAATATGGGAGGAGACAGGTGCTTGCAGAGTACCTTTTCCCAAAGCATTTACCGGCGCTGTGTCTGCAGTTTATAATCAGGATAAAAGCCCACCTCCCTCCCATGTGATCCCTGTGAAGCCTGCCCCCTCCTTCAGCCCTCCAGCATGCCACCGCCCATCCCCCACCCCAGGTCTCCCTCATCCCCCCTCCCCTCTAGGTCTCTGTGTCTGAGTTTCCAGGAATGCTTAGAACCCTTGCTCCTCCCTGTTCTTCCTCTGCCAGCTCAGAAGCAGCTTTCTGGGACCATCGGCCCCCAGGTGGCCCCACACTATTCTGTCCCTAGCACCACCCCATCCTTCACAGCATTATTACAAACGTGTACATTTGGGCTGGAGCATCTGCTTGTTTCAGATCTGCACCCCGTCCCCCTCTCCTTCCCCCCACCCTGCAGCCCATCAGCTCTAAGGATGAGGAACTCTTCCTCGTGTTGTTTGTGACACGTCACGCCCGTGCCCGATACACGGCTTGGTGCCCACTCAGTGCTCAACGTGTACGTGTTCAGCAAATGAATGAAGATGACCGTTCCAACAACCCCGGGTGACCGGCGATTTTATCCTCATTTTCCAATAATGAAATCCATCCTAAGAGTTGGCATTTCTTCTGTATTTACTGTATGCCTAGTAGGATTCTGAGAGCCCACTACTCGCCATAACCATCTGAGGTGAGCACAATTATTACTCCCCTTTTATACACAATGAAACTGAGGCACGGAGAGCCCACTGCCAAGGCCAGAGTGCAGGATGCCCTGTCTAAAGCTCCCATTCATCCTTAGCCACAAGGCCTTATATCTGAACTTCAACCGTGAGAGAGAAGCACCACTGAGAGAGAGAAGCACCACTGACGAAAGCATTAGATAAAAATCACACTCAGTCCAGGACAATGTCAAACAGTGGAAAACAACCTGGTAGGAGTTTGCAATCTCCTCCAGCATCTGCCAGTCTTAAGTCAAAGACGTTCATGCAGAAAGACAAGGCATCCTGCCTCTCTGGCTTGGACCTTGGGACGGTCCTGGTGGAGAACCCTTCCGGAACAAGATGGTCTCTGTGCTTCTTTTTCTTTCCCCTGGGGGTTTAGCTGCCCTGGGCCCATGCCTAGACCTTTGCCTGTCTGAGAACCCCATTTCTCACTTGCAGACTGGAGAACAGGATGAGGTCAGTAGGTCCTTCTGTTCCTGCAGGAAGCCGGAGAAGATTAATCTGTGGACAGAGAGATGGCACCCGGCAGTGGAGGAGATTTATGATGCAGAGAAATCCAGGCCAAGGTCTCTGGTTTTTGTTTCCCTCTATCTGTCTTCTGACTACCGCAGAGCCCTGTGGTTGGAAGAAACTTCCAGAGGTCATGTGACCCAGCCCCCTGTCTCCTAAAGACCTTTGGGCAAAACAAAGGATGACCATTGTTACTCACAAAGCTTGGACTCTCTGTGGCTCTCTCTGCTCCACACAGTGGTGCCCAGATGAAGGCTAAGCATTGAACCTGGCCTCTGAAGTCCCCAGGGATCTGGTCCCATGCTGCCTAATTTCCTGACCCAACACAAATTTTGTTGCAGCCAAACTGGCTTTCCCTCTTGTCTCCCAACCTCCTTGGGTGGCCCTGGGTACCCTAACTTCCACCTGGAATGACTTTCCTACTGCTTTTGAGCAGCACCAAGTTTATAAGCCTCAGTGCAAATGCCCACCCCCGCGGACCTTCCTGCCATCCTGGGTTCTTCATTACACAAATTCATATTGATGTGGGCCTGTCTCGCCTTTCCTTTACTAAAGGTATATGACCTCATCACTTCCTGATGGCTTTCAGGCACAGTTATACCTCTATTTCTCACGCACCAAGGTGCAAGACCCTTATAGTGCAGTGTCTGTACCTCATCAGCCCCACACACAATACACCCATCTCTGCCTGTCCCCCTAATGCTGGTCCCTCTACTAAGAGAGCTCTATCCTTTCTTCTCAACCTCGTAAACTCCTTATCCAACAAGGCAGAGGAGAACAAACATTACAGGGCAGTCACATGCCAGGTACCGTGTTCAGCTGGGCTTTGCATATATGATCGTAATGAATCTTCACCAAAATGCCAGGATATAACTAGTGTGATGCCCAGTCTATAGATGATAATATTAGAGTTCAAGTGCATTTATATGTTCATCTTTTCATTCCATCAACAGTTATTTAGTTCATGTCTATGGTGTTCCAGACACTCTACTGGGAGGTGGGGATAATACAGCGGAATTCAACTAGTTCAGTCCCTGCTCTCTTAAAGCTTATGAATGTGACAGACTCTACCCATCACTAGCACGGTTGAACTGACTACCACAAATGCAAGGAGGGTTAACAGAGAGGAGCACAAAGCTTCTGCAGAGCTTTCCCAGGCTGGGAGACAGAAAAGGACCCTCTGGGAGGGACATGTCCAGAAAACAGAATGACGAGCTGCTTGAATTTAGGCAAAGAGCAGGGGTAATGCTTGAAATGACATCACTCTCCATCAAAGGTGGTGGATTCTATCCTGAGTCTGTGCAACCCCCAGTCCTTTCTGTTTCAAGTACAGCACCACCACCCTGAGAAGATACTCCAGAACACCTATTCCAGGCCCAAGTCATCAAGCTTGCATTTGTGCCCCCAAGGACTCCCGAGCTTATGTCAAACTACATGCTGGCGTGTGATGCAAGAAAAGACATGACCTCTTGTGAAGGGTCACAGGCACCAAAACACAATACCCCGGCCTATTAGTCAAGATATGCTAACTGCTGAAACAGCCCCCAAGTAACAGTGACCTCATTTGGGTGAAGAGGGTCCTGGCAGGATTAGCTCTGCTCACAGAATCACTCACAGACTTGGACTTTTTTCATCTAGTGGCTTGTCCATCCCCTAGGGCCATGAAGTCTTCAGGTGGATCCTCTGCATCTGGTTGGTTGATGAGCATGAAGAAAGCATGGTGGTGGACTGGAGGGAAGGGAAAAGGAGAGAACTAGAGAGAAAGGGAAGGGCAGGAGGAAAGGAAAGAGAGAGGCATTGGAGATCATACAAGTTTTAAGGGTCTGAAGGTGTACATCATTGTAGTCCACAATCTATTGGTTACAAATCAATCTCATGATCAACCTTGAAGACCAGAACCCACATATCCAGAGCAGATCCAAGTGCTGGTCACACAACATGGGGCCTGCCTGACCTTTCCTCTCATCTATCCCAAACACCTGCTCTGCCAAATACACCAAGCACGTGACCCGGCCACTCTTCAAACCTCAGTCATTCCAGGAAGAATGCCTTGGTTTTGCCGGATGCTTAAGATTTGGCACATGGGGTTATAACACCCAGATGTAGCATCCAGATGTCTTTGTGTCAAATTAATGGAGGGAGAGAATCTCATGATTTTAGACCAACCTCTTTACTTCATCAATGAAGAAGCCAGTGTCCAGGCAGAGTCAGCGACCAGACCAAGGCTGTACATCTGCAAAATGTCTGGGTAGTAGAACCAGGCCATCAAGCTCACCCCTGGCACTCACGTGTCAGAATGCTCATCAGCCAGGATAAATTTCTTTCTTTTTTTTTTTTTAAGATTTTATTTATTTGACAGACAGAGATCACAAGTCAGCAGAGAGAGAGAGAAGGGGAAGCAGGCTCCCTGCTGAGCAGAGAGCCCGATGCGGGGCTCAATCCCAGGACCCCGGCATCACGACCTGAGCCGAAGGCAGAGAGAGGCTTTACCCCACTGAGCCACCCAGGTGCCCCGAGGATAAATTTCTGAGAGCCAAACAGATCAAAGAGAAATCTTTCAGGCCTTCAGGAGGGAGTAATTTGGGAGAAAGAAACCTTCAAAGAGCTCACAAAATAATTCTTTTCCATTAGTTCAGTGGGTCTCCCTTCTTCTTCACCTCTTCTCTTGTAGCACACTCAGAGTGGGGAAGAGTTCAGGAGACAGCTCCCAGCCTGGAAGGTCATTCCCATCCAAGAACACAACTGGAATACAGTGAGGGCAAGCTTAGAGTGATAACCCTGAATCCACTCCATATTTTTAAGGGAAAACTTTTGGAGCATCTTCTCTTTAATTTTTTTCCCATAATGAATGAGTTCAGTCTCTCACCCTGATGTGAGCGGGAGCAGAAAAGGAGTGGGAGCTGCAGCCTCGTTCAGCATTGCTGCTGCAGGAGCCCACAGCAGTCCCTTCCTGGAGAAGGGTCCGAGGGTGCCCCTCTCTCAGGCTCCAGTTCCACTTGGCAAGGGGCTCCGAGGCCTGCCCTGGACTTGAGAATGGAGCAAGAAACACACGCTGACTACCGGCCATGCATCTTCAGTAACCCCACTAATGTTCCCTGATGCTCACATAAACAAAGTGCCTGTCCCAAACTCAGAGACTGCAGGTGCTCTGGCAGGAGCCCAACGGGCCTGCTGCATAGAGCCCACTCCCTGCACCTGAGCATCCTGCCCAGCCCAGGGCAGCTCCTTCAGGAAAAAGTCTGTAGAACTGAAAGTTGCCCCCATGGACCTCTCTGCCCTACAGACATGCAGCCAGGATATAACTCTGCAGGAGATATCCTGTGCTGTGTCCACGCTAAATAAAAAGACACACACAATTCCAGTCTTCATGGGGCATCTGGTCCCAAGCGGGAGGCAGGCCACTGCCATGCAGGGTGTTCAGAGAAAGGATCGGGGAGCCAGGATGCCATGGGGCTTGTACTGAGGGTGCCCCCCTCAGTCCTGAAAAAGAAAACACTTTTCTACACACTGGCCCTTGCATGTCTAAGCTTCTGCTGGGAGCCCAGCATGGAACTGAACACTGGAAACACTCTGATAACAAAGATCAAGTCACCTGATACCTTTCTGTTCTTTTCCCACTAATGATGTTCCCTCCTGTATTAGTTGGCTATGGCTGCCATTATAAAATGCCAGAGACTGGTTGGCTTTAACAACAGAACCTTACTTTCTCACATTTCTGAAGACTAAAAGTTCAAGATTAAGGTGTCAGCACGTCTCGTGTCTCCTGAAGCCTCTCTCCTTGGCTTGCTTCTCTCTGTGTCCTCACACGGCCTTTCCTCTGTGTGTGAACATCCCTAGTGTGCTGCCTCTTCTAATAAGGACACCAACAAGATTGGACAAGGGCCCCACCCTAATGACCTCACTGTGACTGAATCACACACCGCCCCCCATCCCTAAAGGCCCTCACTCCAAATACAGCCACTTTGGAGGTTAGGGCCTTAGCACATGAGTTTGAGGGGAGACAAGTGACATAGTTTAGTCTAGAACACCTTCCATATATAAAGTATATTACATTTTGAAGGTTACAGAACTTTTTAACTACTTTCAAGAGCATGGTCTCTGGGTACAGGCAGATCTATGTGACTTTCAGATCTGCCACTTACCTATCCCTTGACTTTGGACAAGTGATGTTAGGGAGCCTCAGCATTATTCACCTGAAAAGTTAGATAATAATGTGCACCCTACACGTGTCTGAAATTTTATTAGGATTAGAATTTGGGTTCTAGAGGGCACTCACTGAATAGCACAGGTGCTGCTGGTAGTGTTTATTGATGGCCGGAATGGTGATTTAGATGGAGACCAGCCCAGGTTTAGACCAGATGGTAAGAGCCAGCACGTAGGCAGCACAAATCTGCCAGGCATAGTTCTATGTGGATTTTGTCATTTAATAAAACAACCCTAGGAAGTAGGAACTATGATTCTCATCTGATAAATGTGGAAAGTGAAGCATGAGATTAACAAATATCCTCAAAGTCACACAGAGCCAATAAGTGGAAGATTTGGAATTAGGACCCAGACAACCTGGCTCCCACAGCTCATAACTAACTCACTGAGGGTTTTACACAACGTACAGGACCTCCCTAAACAAAGCAGCACTATGATGACCTATGGTTGATCCAAAAAAATTAGCTCCTGGATGGTGAGATGCTCAAGAAACGTGACTTCCCTTTTTGCTTGAACTTCCCCATTATTATGCATCTTGACCAGGGAAACGGTAGTGACAACATTTTCAGACCGGGCAGCCACTGTAAAAAATGGGAGTCATCTGCAAATGAGCTGAAAAAACCTTCACCACAACCCTTCACCCACCCAAGCAGAGAACATAGCTTGAGTCCATTCTCGAAAACCTAGAATGTTGATTAAAATACTTTTATAAAGTAGAAAAAAATAAGGCTAATATTAAAAAATCCTGTTTTATTAATCCCCAAAGGGAGGATTTTTATTAATTCCTTTAGAATCCAATAAAAGTGTGTTTTTTAATCAACTTTGTTTTCCAACTCCTGTCCAAGTGTCAAATCACTGTAAAGTAGCTCACATGTCTTGAGATGCTTCCGGTGCTGGGGTTAGGTTAGGAACATGGGGGACAGATCCAGACCCAGACCTCTTAGACAATCCAGTTGGACAAGACCCACATGTGAAATATTAAGTCCTATCAACATGATATGAACAAGTGGCACACATAAGGGTGATCTTTATTTCATTCTCTAACAGGAGCCAGCTTCTCCAGAATAGTACCTTGTACATAATAGGCCCTCAATAAATACTTGTTAAATAATAAGCCAAAAAAAAATAATGATGGAGTGTCATATAGACATGATAAGAAGCTTGGATTTAACCCCCCAAACCAATAAATCTAATAATTTTAAGCAGAGATTAACGTGGTCTGATCTGTTGTGCTTGATTTACTGTTGGAAGAAAGGTGTGAGGAGGGAAACAAAACAAGAAGCCCACTTAGGAGGCCACTACATAGTGGGGATGATGATTGCCTGGATGGGGGTGGTCGTTGGCCATGGAGAAGAGAAAGGGATGGATCCAGGATAGAGTTGAGACTGAGCGTTCACAGGACATGCCCATGGAATGGAAAGGAGAGATGAAGGAAATAAGGAACTCGGTGTGACTTCCTGGCACTTGGTTTCAGCACCTGGTTATGACATTTACTGAGGTGAGGGTCGTATAAGGAGGATTAGGTTCAGAGTTCAGGGAGGACAGAAATCAAGGATTCTCTATTGGCCATGCTAAGGGTAAGATGTCTGCTAGATACCCAAGTAGAGATACAAGACAATGGTGGGATGGATAAATCAGGAGCTCAGAAAGATGTGACAGACGGAGGTGGCGATCCTGGGTGGCCCACCAAAAGCCTTTGAATCAAGAATAAGACTTGTTTTTCTACCAACACATTATATCAATACCTCAGTGAAACTAAAATCACAGGATGCTTAGAAATAGACAAAATTGAGGATGTAAATGCACAAATACCAAGGCACTGTGGCTCGGTGCTTGCATTTCCTGAAGAAAAGCCAAGACTTCCAGATGGATTTCCACCTCCTTCAAGGGGCTTTTCCAGTCTCTCCAGTCCTTTCCCACACCCAGCAAGTTCTAGGTGAGAGTCACTGGTGCCCACATATAGTTAAAGTCCACCCCGCAAACTGTGGGTTTAATCAGATGCATGGCTTCATCGCTTGGGCTTAATGAGGTAAACCAGACCTCCGGTAATATTGCCTGTATAATTGACATGGTTCTCTGGGAAACATTACGCTTTATAATGAAAATACTGTATATAATTAGAATCTAATAGGAAGAAAATAGTAATTAGCCAGAATTAACTGAACAGACGCAATCAGGCAAATAAAGGTTATCCTCAGGAGAGGACCCTTCAGAGTTCAAATGCACGTCCTGTAATTGTGGAGAAGCCCCAGTAATTAAGGGTAATTTTTTCCCCGCATCCTGGTAGAAGAGGTGTGGGGCTTTTTTGTTGTTGTTGTTTCTGGGTATTTTTATTTTCTGTTTCTGCTGAGTGGCAGAATGAGTCTGGCCAAGACCAAACTGGGATCTGGAAGGTCGTAGACACAGATCTGTGGGGGATTGGGAAGGGCAAGAGAAAGACAGGGGACCTAAAGCCTAAAATTCCAGATTCAAATTCCAGATCCAGCTCTGACATTAACCGGCTGTGTGACCTTGAGTACATCATTCCCCTCTCTGGTGATAATGATGGTAATAGTAGCTACCACTTACTGAGAGTCTTTTTACTATGAGCTGAGCTAAGCACTTTTCATAAATCATCTAATATCATCTTTGTGTTCCCAACCACTGGATCAACATCCCCCCCCCTTTCTCATTTTCTTTTAACTGAAGTGCAATTGATGTAGAATGTTCTTTTAGTTTCAGGTGTACAACTTAGTGACTCGACAATTCCATACATTAAGCTGTGCTCACCATAGTAAACATAGCCACCATCTGTCACCATACAACATTACGACAATATCATTGACCATATTTCGCATGCTCTATTTTTTCATCTCTGTGACTTTTTTTTAATAACTGGGAGTTTTACTTCTGAATCCCTTTTACTTATTTTGCCCATCTGCCCCATTCCCTCCCTTCTGGTCACCCCAGTTTACTCTCTGCACTTACGATTCTGTTTCTTCTGTTTGTGTTTGTTCATGGTTTTGTTTTGTTTTTGTTTTTGTTTTCTTTTTCAAGTTATTTCACCACATGTGTTATTAGAGAACAAGGGGATGCTCAGAATCTGTGCCACAGACATGTCCTCTGTAGGACACAGGGCCACCCACTGATCTGTGAGAGGATAAGAGCAGAATATCACTGGAGGAAAGTCAGCCCTGAGTAAAGCCAGGGGAGCTGCTGGGCAGGCCACTGTGAGATAGGTCTTCACATGCTGGTCCAGAGCAGTAGCTCCTCCAGCATCACATGCTTGAGAGTCTCCAAGTGGGAACTGGGATGCCAAGAAGGAACCTGGTCTTATCAACGAGAGAGGACCATGTTTGAGCCAAGGTTAGACATCACAGTACTTTGGCCCTACACCACCAGACAGCTGATTCTTTGAGCAGATTCAATCAGCATTTGTGATCACCAATCTTTTGCCAGGCTAAAGGTAAACATTGGAGTTATAGGGGTGGTCCTTTGTGGAGAATGTAATGCAGGAGCAGGGGTAGAAATGGAGAAGAGGAAAAGAGATACATCATGTGTCTCCAGAACACCAGCAGGACATGGTCAGTGCTGTGATATAGGAAGCCCAGAAGAGGTTATTGAATACCACTGGGGAGGAATGGAGACAGAGATAAGAAGACCTCCAGAAAGAGGCAGCATTTGAGTAAGACCTTGTCAGCTGGAGATAGGAAGGAGGGACACTCTGGAAAAAGGGTTCAGCCTGGGCAAAGTCATGATGACAGGTGGATATACCATATATGTCAGGGAAAATATCACTTGAATCTCTGCTGTGGCAGATCTATAGAGAAACAGAGGTTTCTAGAACTGAGGACATCTCAGGTTCCTCTGTCCCATCCCATCCTCCTCTGTCTCCTTGGAAGGAGTAATGAATTTCATTGGTGAGCCTGAAGAACAGCTCTCCCTGTCATCAAAAGGGCTAATGTATGTGGAAAGATAAAAGGGAAGAGCCAGAAAGAATGGTATCTTCCAGGCATGAGTAAAGATAGCTCTCTTGAGGATTCCTTCACCTGTCTCTGCCCAGAAATGGTGGGTGCTGGTCACACAGGCTTGGTCCTGCAGCATCAAGTGAGTTTCTGTTTGCTGGGCCAACTTGTCCATCTGCCCCAGGGTAGATGAATTCCATAGTCAAAATTCAAGAAAGGAGATCAAGTGCATCTGTACCAGTAGTGAATTCTGATACTGGTTTTCTTTCTGAGCTGAATCTTTGTGTTTTCTTTAATCAAGTCCATCCTGGAGGGAGATGGGAACCAGAGAATGACATCACCAGCCCCCCCCCACCCACCCACCCACCGAATGCTGCTGGATGAGTGCATAGTTTGGTGTACCTAGATCACAGGGTAGGTTTTGCATGATGGGAAATGAGGCTGGGAAGGTGGATTAGTGCCTTAGGAAATGGGGCAAGTAAGAAACATCGGTGCCCTTTTCATCCTTTTCCCCATACCAAATATCAAATCCAGCTGAAGATGGAAATGCACCTCCCCTTTAGGAAAACGAATGCTTTCTTATGGATCTGTGTCTTAAGGCTTATGCCCAAAACATTTCCATGTCCTGGGTTTTAACATCCCACTCCCCAACCTGCATCAATACCACATTGGGACAAGAGATATCATGCATGAGAGCTCAGGAAGGTTGAGGGGTGGATTAGAAATGTCACCAGAAAGGAAATGAATGGGTAGGCAGATGGCCATGGGACATCAGTCTCTAGTTACGTTTTCTATCATCACAGTGGCAGATGTGTACAGCATATATTTATTAAATGCCTACTGTGTGCAGAACTTTGTAAGAGGAGCTAGGAAAACTAGATGGGGTGAGAGGTATGAAATGTAACCCTTCCATTTGAAAAATTTCCTATATAATAAGAAAGGTGAGATTTGTTTAAAATAAGTATAATATAAGAATAAAAGTAATAAGATGCTAAAAGGTGACATGGTCAAGAAAAAGGGAGAGAGAGTTTTCTTTGGCAGGAGAATTTTAAGAAAGTTTCCTGGAAGAGGTGGTCTTGAAGCTGAGGCTTGAACTCCAGGTAGGATTCCAAAATATGGAGATAGGAGGAGGTTCTTCTGGGTGGAAGAAGCATGACAGGCAAGACCAGGGTGTGGGGAAATTACAGGTCAAACACGGGGGAGGATTGGGAAATCACAAGGGCTACTAGCTTCCTGTAAAAAAGCATTCTAAAAAAATACACAGAAGCTACATCTTGCAGGATTTTGATGGCAAACTAAGGTGGACTGGACCTGTACTTCGGTAGGCATTTGTTCCAGGGCAAGACTCAAGCAGAGCAGGACCCCATGGCAGTTGGTTGCAGCGCCCCCTAGAGGAAGGACATGGAGAAGAGGAGGTCCCTTGGCTGTATCTCCTCCCCAGGGCCATCACCTCTGGGTGCCCAGTGATGACGGGGAGGTGACATCACGGGATAATGTTGCAGATCACCGCATGCCTCCGCCCCCTTTCTTTTCTCCACTGGAAGTGGGACCTAAAGCAGCTCTGATGATCACAGGTGGAACGCTCTTGTCTGGGCCTCCTCTTTCTATTATTAAAGCCACTTAATGCCTAATTACTCCACCAGCCACAAGGTCTTCAGAGAACCCTTTGCCGGAGAGCAATCAGATTTGTCAGACATTTCCAAAAAGCACACAACTCTCCTGGAGGTCTCAAAATAGCTATGTCAGTGGCCCTAATGGAACATAATTTCCTGTAAAGGAAAACTAATTTAATATTTTCAGGTATTATGTAACCAAGTGCCCACAGAGAGAGAGAAGACAACTACTAACGAGAAACAATCAGAGTGCAGTGCCCCTGTGGCATCAGATCACCTGCTTGCCTAGTTAACATTGGAAAGGAGACCTGCGGGGTAGCTGATTACAGGGATAGAAGGGTGGTGTTGTGGTGAACACTTGTGGGTTTGAGCATGGCTCAAATGAGAGTAGAATCCCAGGTCCTCTGCTTACCGGCTGTGAGATCTTAGACAAGACACCTCGCATCTCTGGACTGTGCTCTGGTTCCAGTAGCCTCAAGATGAGACTGGTAAAATAATCCTAACTAATCAGGCTCTTTTAAGTATTAAATAGAAAAGCTTATGAGAACTGCATAGCATGGTTCCTGGCACTTAAAAAATCACTCAGTAAAGTTGGGGGTCTTTTGCAGCATCTCCCATTGTTGATCAAAGTCCAACTAAGTGAAACTTGTCACTCCCCTTTCAGGAAGAAAGGCTTGAGATGGGGAGACCCATCACCCAAACTTCTGGACAAACAATGTGCAGTAACAAGATATGATGGTGAATTTTGTATGTCAGTTTGACTGGGCTAAGGGATGCCCAGACAACTGTTAAGACATTATTTCTGGGTATGTCTTTGCGGTGGCAGGGGGAGGTTCCTCTGGAAGAAATTAGTACTTGATTGGGTAGACTGAGTAAATAAAAATGGCTTTCACCAGTGCAAATGGATATCATCCAATCTGTTGAAGGCCTAGGCAGAACAAAAGGGTGGAAAAAGGGCTTGAATTGGGACACAATCTTCTGCTGAGCTCTTACATGGGTGCTCCTGGTTCTTGGTCCTTTGGACCCAGGCTGGGACTTCCACCCTTGGCTCCCCTGCTTCTCAGGCCTTCAGGTATGGACTTGGAAGACAACCTGGGCTTTCCTGGGCCCCCAGCTAGCAGACAGAGAGTGATATGCTTCCCAGCCAAGATCTCCTGAAGATGTGGAGCCATGCCTGTCTTACTCTGCATTGAACAATGAGAACCAGACCAATGCCTGGGTCATAGGATGCACTCACATATTGTCAGAAGAACATCAACTTTTTAATCTCAAGTCTTTCACTTTGGATTGCACTGGTCTTCTTATTCCCCACCCAGGGCCACCACCACTTCCTCTAGGCTACCTTTCTTACTGCAGTCAAGAGGTACTTCCAAAACTTCAGTCTGACTATGTTAGACCTCTGTTTAGAAGGCATAACAGAATTTACCAGAATAAAAAATAAAAATTTTGAATCCAAATTCTCCATCCTGGCATTTAAGGGTCTACTATTTGGCCCCAGCTTTTTCTCTCCTGGAACTTTTCTTATGCCTCCTAATCTTCCCACACACTATCTTCCTGCCATGTCGCTGATAAGCCACTCCTTTCTCTCATAGCATAACAGCCAACCTGATGAAACATGGTGCTTTTCCCATCAAGCCAGACATGACATCAGAATCCTTCTTAACACAGTGGCTAGGCAGTCACAACTAACTGGTTAGATTCATGCTAAAATATCAAGTTCATTTCCCATCCTTGCCTAGTATAGACTGGATCTTGGGCAATCTAGCTCAGTCTTGGGCTGAGCCTTAGAGACCCCTAAAAACCAACTTAGCCAATCTGTCCAAATTGATCACATGCCTTTGGGCCTCCCCTGGGAGACAGAGCCTATTTCCCATGGAAGCTTCCTTCTGTTTCTATTCGTACAGGACTCTGATGTCCTAAACCCTCACTTCTGTCACACAGCCTTGCTCCAAGGCAGGTAACCATGAGCCCCTTGAACTCAGCGATACAGATTTACCTGCCCTTTCTTAAACTAGTTACCTGGACCCAGATGTTTTTCATGGCCTTGGGGATCTATTGGGGAAAAAGTTAAGATTAAGATTAAGAGGTTGTCATTGTCCTTAGGCTCTAAAGAACTCAGGAAGACTCTGCTTCCACCCTCAGCAGTAGGTTTGGGCCCTAAAAAGGTATCCTTTTAACTCAAGATCATCCTCTTACCCTCAGGATTAGACTTTTGGGTTCTTGATGTTTGATGAACCACTGGGCTTCCCTCAGACCCCAAATCCAACTTCAGACTATTCCTGCCAAAATCCTTCTAGCTCAGTTAAGAAGATGATCAAAGTCCAGTTAAGTATGTGAGCCAAGTTCTTATCTCATACATGCCCCAGACTGTCCAGAAACCATCCAAAGAGGCCTCAGGGTCCAATCTATGAAGGCTAAAACGTAGCTTCTAGAAAATTCCTTGGAGAGTTTTTAAAAGATGTTTGATTCCTGACCCCACGGCCCCAGAAATTCTAATTTCATTTCTTTGATGTGGGACATGTACATATACTTATAGGCCCTCAGTTGATTTCAGTGTGTCAGGAGTATTAAGAACCACCAACTATAACATTCGGAAAGACCTGTAGGAGTATCCTCTGGTTTATGGCCCCAGCATTTCTTCCAGCCCAAACAGGGTAGAAAGGACCAAGTAACTGTCCTGAAACAACTTAAGAAGTATTAGAGGTGACCTCAGAGATGATCCCAAAGGACTGGAGAGAATGACTTTACCCAACAGAGAGTCCTAGCCAGAACTCATTCATTCATTCTTAAGTGCAGGCAGTTGCTAGGACTCAAGCGATGGCTCCATTTGAACCATGATTCCAAGTCGGAGACTAGTGGAGGTAGTTGCTGAAGCTGGGCTGAGAACTCCCAACAACTTCCTTGAGACTGTATTGCCTCTGAAGCAATGACTGACCAATGGCAGTTATTTTTACCTCCTCTAGGCTTTTAATTGAACAAGACATTTTGAGGGTTTATGTTCAAAATACTCACACTGTATTTCATTTATTAGCTACCATTTGCAAATTAGATTTTGCTGTATCCAATTTATAGAAGACAGAGAAGTTGAAAGAGAAGGTATAATTTGCCTGAGATCACACAGCTTATAGAGAGTTAAACAGAGATCTGACCCCGCATCTGTCTTTACCATTCTATTATGTCATGCCACTCATGCATTCATTCATTGATTCATTGATTCATCATTCATTGATTCATTGATATGACCAAACACTACCAACGTTTATTGAGCACCTCCTCATGTCAGACACCCAGTGAATGAATATCAGAACAAGCCTGTGAAATGGTTGTAACTTACATCTTTCTAGAGCAGGAGTCATCAAAATTCTTTTGTAAAATTATATTGTAAAGATTTTTGGCTTTGGGGACATGGTCTTTTTGTTGCAATGACCCCATCATTGTAACACAAAAGCAAGCATTGACAAAGGATATTTTAATAAAACTTTATTTTAAAAAAAATGAACAAGTGAGGGGCTGAATTTGGCATGGGTCCTCATTTATCAACCTTTGTTCTAAACAAAAGGAAACTGAGATTGGGAGAGGGAAGGGGACTTGCCCAAGGTCACCCAGCTGCCGAGGGATGAGCCAGTCTTCAGCCCAAATCTGCAGGGCTCCCTCCTTCCCTCCTCCCCTTCACCACACTGCCTCCCCACACAACCCCAGGGACTCATTCTTTCATCAATTAATCTCCCTCAATCCTCTAAACCTTATCTGTTCTGATTAAGGCGAGCTTATTGTGCTTGAGATGGGTTATTGCTTCTCACAAGTCTGTCTCCAGAACATAAGAATAAATCAATCTTTCTCTCTTAATAAGTTGATAATCATTGTGAAATATTTAATGTGTTTGGTGCCATCCTTGATGTTCAGGCTTCTGTCAGAAAATCATCCCTGTCCTTCCCACACTCAAACTTTTTGCCCTGAATTTGCTTTTCTTTGTTCTTTTTTGTTTTCTCTTTAACAATACATTCATTCTGCTCCTTTTGCTGTCCATTCTTTCTCTAAAGTTGGATGTTGTCCTTGATATTAAGTGTTTCTTTTCTGATTTTTTGACCAGTGTTTGTATTTGCCCAACACTTTATATACCCCATATTTATTCTGTAAAGGACCCTGGGGCTCCAAGACCCCAGAAAGAGGATGTCTAACCCATTTCCCTTCCCACAGGCAATACTTCATTCATTTATTTATCCACACATTCAGGTATGGGTAAAATGGTGATGGTCAAAATAGACCTGGTCCAGACTCTTATGAAGAGGGAGAGATCTCAGTGCAGTGGGAGATATGAACATGAATCAAATAATTACAAAATAAATAGTCTCAATTGGTGATGCTGGGTGACATAAAAACAGAGGGATCTTAATTTATCCCATTCGAGGGCCAAGTCAGAGAAAGGCCTCATTGAGGTATAAGAACTCAACTGAGATGGGGGGGTTAAAAACTGAGATGGGGGGTTTGAAGGGGACTTCCACCAGAAGGAACAGAGAGGGGGAAGGCTCTTCACTTAAAAAAATCTCCTGTCTGCTGTTTAAAGCTCTCCAAAGCAAAGGTAGCTACACTCTCCATTCCAGAGGGATCAGTTAGCAGCCTCTTCGGTTAAAGATGCTCCCTCTTGCTTTCCATGCACCAGTCCCTTAGGATGAGAGAGAGTCAGCTGCACTGGAACTGGGAGGGCCTTAGGTATCATCTGAAGTAATGTGTTCCCTTCACAAATGAACAACCTGGTTATCTATAGCAGGGGAAGATTTGCCTAAGAGTATAAGAGACTATAAGAGACTTGAGTCTGAACCCCTGACTCCCATTTCAGTTCTCTCTCCCCAACTGTGCAGTTAAATTCCACTACCACAGAGCTTCTTAAAGACAGGTGAACAGGTCTTCCATTATGGACTGATGGTTGTGTTAGTAATTATTATAGCTACCTTTTGTTAAGATTTGTCTGTATTTTAGGTGATTGTGAACAAATACTTAAACTCATTCACTTTTTAAAAGTCATCCCAGTAACCAGTGATATGGGACTTGATAAAGGTCCCTTGCTTTTCCCTGTCTCAGCTCAGCTGGCTGGGCACTCTGTTCAGCTGAAGACCTCAGGCCAAAAAACCAGAAGGGGCTCTGCACACCGGCCCGACTTCCTTCTCTGTACCACAGCAGGCGGAATGCGATTGGCCATTTAGACAGCATCGGTCTGTGGGCCCTGCCGCATACTAATCAGTCGCTAGAAATAGATGCATTAGGGACGAAAACATTTACTGGCAACACTATCTGGCTTCAATCTTTCACCTTCACTGGGTAATGAGATGAGCTAGAACATTAAAACCAACAAACAGCCTTTGGTGTTTACAGCAAATGTTTGCAAGAGCGCCGGAGCCAGAGGTGCTCTGGGGAACATCTGGATTTCTGGAAACTGTGTGATTACACAGATGTGTTAGATTCATCAAACTATAAAAATATCCTGTGATGTATGTCAGGGAAGAGAAACAACCTCCCAAAATGAATTTGGTACAAATTATCAATCATAGCAAAGACACCAAAGGAAGGCTGATGTGACTCCAGGCTCCTGGGAAGCTTTTGGATCTAGGTTGAAGTGGTTGCTTTAAAGAGTGGTCTTTGATTGACAAGGGCAGGGTGAAGGTGAGGCTTTAGGAATTCAGAGATCCTATTTATCTATAGCTTTATCTCTTAGGATCCTCTCTTTGTGAACTCTGTGGATTGAGTACCTCCTTTTCTTACACACTGTGGGGTCTCTATCTTGCCCAAAAATATCTTCTACTGGTTTGTAAAATTCTATGCCATATGCCCTTAAGTACTTTTCAAGATTTGTATTTTGTAAGCATCCCCTACTATGAAAATAAGATCCATCCTCTTTCTCCAAATGTGCAATCAATTTATCTTCATGCAAACCCATGATGTTGTGCCTGAACTAGTTAGATCCCTCAAAAGTTGCTTTCTTTCTTTTCTTTCTTTTTTTTTTTTTTTGAATGATTGAGCAAATGAGTAAGTGAATGTCTTGCCTCAGGGCCTTTGCATATGCTCATGCCCATTTCTGGACTCTCCCTGAGTCCCAGAGCTCATGCAGGAGCTCCTCCTCTTCCCCAAGCCTGCTTCCAGGACACATCTCCCCTGGATGGCTTTTCCATCCACTCCTTTCCCCAAGCCCTCAACCTTTCTGCTAATTTTCATGTCCCCCCATATATTTTGCATAAACCTTTAGTTAACTCATAACACTTCTGGGATTTTTGTTTTGTTTTGATCTATCTTTCTCACTGTTCTATTGGTTTCTCAAAACCGGAGACACCACCTGTTCATTTTTCCAGCCCGGATGCCCAGAACAATATTCAATACACAGTAGTGTGGTAGCCCTAGATGATCTCCTTCAAGAATAAAGAATCTTTTTTTTTTTAAAGACTAAAGAACTCTTATCACAAATTTCCAAGGACTTCATAGTTCTAAAAAGAACATCGTAACTCTGAACACTCCTTGGAAAAGTTACATTCTTAAGGGAAGCTTCAGGGAAAGTGACTGCTCTGCATTTGGGAGTCACTGATTGGATGAAGTGGCCATTGCAACAGTAGGAAGTTAGGTGAGTATGAAAGGCATAACAATGTGCCCAGGTGATATTGAAATCCAGCTCTAGTTATTTCCATTAGGAATATAGTTTTGTCATGCTGAGTGGTATGAATAGAAACAGTGTCAATAGAAAAATAAAAAAAAAACAGTATGAATAGAAATCAATATGAAAAGAAAAAGAAAAGTGTGTGTTATTTATGTCCCATGTTGATAGAAGCTTGGTATGGTACTAGATATAACGTCTGGACAGACCCAGCTTTCCTGACTCCTGACACAGACTTCTTTCCAGCCCACCTTTTACAGCAAAAGGCAATGAAAGACACTGTGTGTCTTTCATTGTGGGGGTCCAAAAACCAGCTCCTATAATAGCAGAGAGCATCACTAGGCACAGAACTCCATAGGAAGACCACGGAGCCTAGGAAAGAGGCCCTTCTAAACTTGCCTCCATGGATTTATGCAAATGTAATTAGGAGCTGGAGCAAAGCAATGGAACTGCAAGTTGATTGCTTGAGAATCCCTAGCATTTAGTATAACCGCAGATAGTCTCAGGAAGCTAGGGATTTATCTTTCCTTTCTACGGAGGAGGAAACAGAAGTCCCCAAAAGTTCATCATGAATCTAGTATGAATCAGCACAAGCTATAAATGCACACCACGTGGATTAGACATGCAGCAATGAAAAATCCCAATAATGACCAAGATAATGGGAAAACTTACACCAGGGATGCCTGTTGTCCCTGTTGGTCATGCAGCCTCTGTGTGTTAGGTACTTGGGGTAGTGGTATCTCATGCCAGCTTAGGAAAATCACCAGGGCAAGATGTTATCTTAAGACAGCATTTCTCAAGGGGTGTCCTGGGACCACCAAACTTCAGAATCATCCAGGGATTTTGTTAAAAATACAGATTCCCGAGTGTGACCTAAGACCTACCAAAGCGGAATCCCAGGAGGTGGGGGCCAGGAATCTGCATTTTAACATGCTCCCCAGGCGATTCCTTAAAACGCCAAAGTATAAGCACTACTAAGTTCATCAAAATCCTCGTAAGGAGGAATTCGCCATTAAAACCAGGTGTTTACTCATACGATGCCTGTACATAATGTGGGGTTGTAAATGTAGCTATTTCATTTTGAATTCACTGAGCCCCGTGTCCCGTTTATCCCACAGTGGGGGCCCAATTAGTCTCCATATGTCCTTCTACAGCCCTTGCAAAGGCCAGAGTTAAAAGAAACCCCCTTGACCAACAACCAGGGGCATCTGCCTCTAAGTTGGAAATATTTTACAACACAGAATCACAGCAGAAAGGAGCGGGTCACCTTCTTGTCTCTTCCATTTTCCACCCTAGCCAGAGTCCCCCTCATTCGACAAATGAGACCCCATAGGGCTGGCAGAGAGAGGAAATTGCTTCACCAAGAGCGACTCGGGGAAATTAGGGCCTCCCTACCTGGGAGGCATCAAGAGACAGTGGACGAGCGCCGAAAGAAAGAGACAAAACGCCCATTCCAATAAGGAAACGGCTTTAATCTATCAAACTAATTCTCCTTCTTTCAGAGAGAGAGAACACGAAATTGCACAAAATGATTTACGGAATGGCGCCCAGTCTGATCAGCATGGGGCCCAGAGCTCTCTGCACTTAGTATGGAAGGTAGAAAGCCCATTTGAATATTCTTTATTAAAAAAAAAAAAATCCAAACACAGAAAGGGAGAAGAATGCGTTTGTCTCTTCCAAAGATGGACGTTTGGGGGAAGTGCATGTTTGGAGGCCGTCACAGAAGAGACGGGAGCTTTCTGGGGGTGTGGAGAGCCCCTGATAATCTGGGAGGGTGGCACTTTCATCCCTGCTCCTGCCATTTCCCCAACTCTCTGTCTCCCTGGTGCCTACAGGTTAAGGTCTAATTCCTCAGTTAGACATTCAAGTCACTTGAGCGTCTAGACCAGGGATCAGTAAACTTTTTCCGTAAAGGGCAAAATGGTAAATATATTTGAAGCTTTGCCTGCCCTTAGAGTGTCTTTCTCAACTACTCCACTCTGCCTTTGTCACCAGAAAGCAGCCATACATAATACATAAATGAAACAGAGTGACTATATTCCAATAAAACTTAATTTGTGGGTATGGAGACTTCTATTTCATATCATTTTCATGTATCACAAAATAGCCTTCCTCTTTTCTTTTACCAACCATTTAAAAATGAAAAAGAAAACATGTTTAGTTCTCCAGCTATATCAAAACAGGCAGTGGGCCAACATGGTCCTCGGGGCATAGTTTGCAAACCCTTGGTCTATATTCGGCTTGTATTTCTCATCTTATCTCGTACTGTTTCAATACCCAGGGCCGTCTGTTTCCTGGACAAGCCCCTTCATCTCCAAATTCTCTACCACCCTGTGTTCTTTCTGCGTGGATCATCTTTCTCCTCCCTTCCAAGCGTCCTCCTGGCTCCTCAGGCCTCCATCTCATCACTTCTTCCTGAGGCACCACCCTCCCCATCAAGAAGTGACCTTCCCATACATACTTTATCTATGAGTCTTATCTCCCGTTCCTGACGCTAAGCTACTTACAGAGAAAACAATATCCAACAGTTCCAATCATCCTACGATTAATCCTCCCCATCAAACCTCTGAGGTAGGCACTGTCATTATCCCCAATTTATGACCATGTGAATTGTATCTTAAAGAGGGCTGTTAATACGCCAGAGGTCACCTAGTGACTAAAAGACAGAACAAGGGCTGTGCCCCAAGCATCAGATACAACCCATATTTTTAACCTCAGCGTTGCACTGCCCCAGAGAAGACCTCATACCTTCTAAATCACATACTGCACATTGTCTGAAAAATAGGGGTGTTCACTATATGTTCATTGAAATGAATGTTAAGGTTTACTTATCTCATTTATGAAGTCCTGGGAGGTGACCAGTAGGCAAGGACCTGGATACTCATGTCAAATGATGTAATAGCTAACAATCTGACTTTTTTTTTTTAATTTCTTTTCAGCGTAACAGAATTCATTGTTTTTGCACCATACCGAGTGCTCCATGTAATACATGCTCTCCATAATACCCACCACCTGGTACCCCAACCTCCCACTCCCTGCCCCTTCAAAACCCTCAGATTGTTTTTCAGAGTCCATAGTCTCTCATGGTTCACCTCCCCTTCCAATTTCCCTCAATTCCCTTCTCCTCTCCATCTCCCCATGTCCTCCATGCTATTTGTTATGCTCCACAAATAAGTGAAACCATATGATAATTGACTCTTTCTGCTTGACTTATTTCACTCAGCATAATCTCTTCCAGTCCCGTCCATGTTGCTATAAAAGTTGGGTATTCATCCTTTCTGATGGAGGCATAATACTCCATAGTGTATATGGACCACATCTTCCTTACCCATTCGTCTGTTGAAGGGCATCTTGGTTCTTTCCACAGTTCGGCGACTGTGATGTAGTGAAAAGAAGGGCCATCTGTACCCCAATGTTTATAGCTAACAATCTGACTTAAGAGAGGACGGTAAAAGCAGAGGATGGTAAACATCAGCCCAGTGAACTCACAAAGCACAGAGGTCTAGTGCAGGGTCTGGTGGCCCTGCATATGCCAGTGTCCCCAAGAGTGTTGCCTTGTGGGAACATCATGCAGTATGGGATGATCGTAGGGGCAACACTGAGTGTTCTCAAAATGGTAGAGTCAAGGGACTGCTTACAAATAGAGGAATTACGTGATCTGGTTAGATGATACACCACCGGGTGGTCTGGTTTTTTTGTTTGCTTGTTTGTTTGTTTCTTCCTCTTTCTTCCTTTCTCCCTCTCTCTCCCACTTGCTTTCCTTCCTTCCTTCCTTCTTTCCTCTTTCTCTTTTTCTTTCCCTCCTCCCTCTCTTCCTACCTTCTAAAATTCCCTGTGTTTGGGGAGTCTGGGTGGCTCAGTCAGTTGAGCATCCGACTCTTGATTTCAGCTCAGGTCATGATCTCAGGCTCCAGGGATCGAGACCCACATCAGTCTCTACACTCAGCGGGGAGTCCGCTTCTCTCTCCCTCCCGCTCTACCTTACCCTGCATGTGACTGTGCACTCTCTTTCCTTCTTAATAAATATCTTTTTAAAAAATTCTCTGTGTTTGAATAGTTTAGCCCATATTTGTCTGACTACCCCTATTCCAGAGAACCACCTACTCCCTGAGGATAATGGGGAGTGAGCAGTGTTTCTGTCTCATAATAATATTTCTGTGAAGACTCTGTTTTAGCTGCTACTCAGAATCTTCTGACTTGGCTGGGAATAGTCTCCTGTTTTCTGTGGATTCACATGTGCACATTGGTATGCACAAACCAACTAACATTTACTCCGTTACTAGTGTATGCAAGGTCCTGTGCTGTGGTACTGATGTGGAATTGATAAAGAAGACAGAGGTAGCCCTCAGGGAGCTTACAATCCAGGAGCAAATCCAGTACTGATGCAGCTTGAGGCATTTTTCTCACATGCAGAGAGACTACTGTTCCAATCGGAAAGAAGAAGGACATACCATAGAGCAAGTAAAAAGTAAACAAGCTCTCCTCCTATACAATAGCTTCGGTTTTCACATATCTTCTGGGTTCCCTGGATCATGTCTCATTCTCTACCATCTCCAATCTGGAAAGAAGAAACTGATTTCTAAACTCAGCCCAACACCATCTTGGAGTCTCCTGGTATTTGGTTTGGTTCCCACTAACCTTGTCCAAGTCTTTCCTTTCACTCCAGGCTGGCATGCATTATCCCTTCTCTCTTTGGAATCTTATCCTGATGCATTCTTATTTCTGGACTTCCTGCTCCACTCTTTCATATGGCACCCAACCAGATGAAAAGAAACAGCAGTCCCCACTGTGAGCAGATACCACATATCAGCAATCCCATACTCATGCCTTTGGTGAATATCCAGTGAGCATCTACTCACTGCCAGGCACTGTGCCAGGAAATGGGGGTACAGAGATAATGATAATCCGTGTTCTAGAGACTTCTGTCACAGGTAGGTACAATGGGTCCTACATGATAAGCTCTGTAATCCATGGAGCACACACTTCCAAACCTGTGGGAGGCCGCAATAAGTCTTTAGATGAGGACCAAACCAGGCCCTGACTTGTGCCCCCTTTAAAGTCCAAATAACCTAACAAAAGGTTTAGGATGGGAAAAGTTGAGTAGCACTGAGAAAGGGTCTGTGCTATGTGTTGTGTGCTCACCTATGTGACTTCCCACACGTTTGCTAAACAAATGAGAACAATTTGGTTGGGGTCAAAAGTTCATTGCTGGTCCTTGCTGCCCTAGTAGTGCTCATAAATTACTTCCAGGTTTGCTGTATCCATACAGAACAACTGTACTAGCATCTGCCGTTTGGCGTCATGAGTTCTGCTTATAGTCAAATGTGAAACTTATTATGGGAACTCGTGGTTGTTTAACTAGACACAGGTATATTGCTTCTCCTATTATCACTATATATATGGCCTTAGTGCTTTGAATAAATTTAGAACTGTTGGACATCCTCCTCAGTGCTCCTCCTGCCCCCATCTCTTTGTCTCTTAATTTCTTTTCATCATCCTCTTACCCTAACGTTCCTGGTCGATTTGTTGCACCAGCCACGACACAAACCTTTCTTCCTAGCAATCTCTGGTCTAGGGTCCAGGGCTTTCGGGATGAATAAGACAAAGTCCAAGTCATTCCTTTGTGGAGAACCCTGTGACACGGTGACATGTGGTAATCATTGAAGCCATCATCCACAAATATTCAGCTCTCTTTCCAAGTATATGGTAGCACTGCTCTTTCTACCTCTTGAAGTCTGCAAGGTGACCGGATTCACCTCAGCCAATGAAACACGGGTGGAAGTGACACGTGCCACTTTCAGGCAAAAACCTTTAAAATGATGGAGGCTATTAGAAGCGATGGCGGAGGGATGGCTTGGGATAAGTGACTCTACCTTGCTGAGTTTCGCCTTCCTGGTCACTGAAATGGGCATAATATCCACACTGGAGAACTTCTACAAGGACCAGAGATACCATAAAGATCAAACAGTTAGCATCGTGTTGTTCATAAAATGAGGACTCAGGATTACAAGTAACAACAAGTAACCATGGAGTCTTAAAATACTGTCAGCAAAAAACAGGGAAATCAACTTACTTATACAACTGGGAAGTCTAAGGGACAGAGCTGACTTCTACGATGGCTGGATCCAAGGAGCTTATGTCCGTAGGTCTTTCTCTCTTACTTCCAACCTAGCTCAACTCTTTTCAGCTTCCTTCTTGGACAGGTATCTTGCACAGGCTGGATAAGAACTCTGGGCACCTCTGAGCTAACATGCTTGCAGAACAAGTAGAAGGTTCTCCTTCAACATCTACATCAGCAACCCCCTCCCCCAAAAAACCACTCTGTCTCCAAACAGATCACTGTGCATACCTGGAGCGGGGAGGAAGGGGTGAGGAGTGCCCTTCAGGTATCCTGAGTCACCTTGTTAGGGCCACACAGTTGGCAGCTGCCGCAGATGTCCCTGGCAGTGAGAGGGGTCTGCTCTCCAGGGAGAAGCTTCTTCCAGAAACAACTGAGAGACAGCTACTATGTGGATGGCTCTGGGAAGGACAAAGAGTGAATCTAATGTGATACAGCTTTATGAATCACAGAATGCAGAAAGAAGAAAAAGAAATCTATTCTTGCTAGAGCACTGAGTGATGTTTCTGTATGTGTGTTTGTGTATATGTTTGTGTGTGTGTGTGTGTATGAGTATGAATGTGTTTCTAGGTGTATATGGGTGCATGTGTACGTGTTTGTGTGTGTACATATGTGTATGAGTATGCATTGTGTTTTTGTGTGTGGGAATGTGTGTGGGTGTATAGGTGCATTTGTGTATGTGTATAAGCATAAGTGTGTATGCACGTATTTATGGGTGTGTGTGTGCATGTGTGAACATGGGTATACATGTGTGCATGTGTATGTGTGTTTATGTGTGTGCACATTTCTATTGGTGTGTACATGGGCATGTTTGGATTTGTGTGTGTGCACATGTGTGTATAATACATGTGTGTGGATACATGTGTGGAGTGGGTGTGCATGTGTGCATGTGTATATAGCTATGTATAAGTGTGTATGTATGGGTGTGTATGTGTTTGTATAATTTTGTGTGTACATGCATGTATAGGGGTCAGTGTATGTGTGTTCAAGGGAGCATGTGAATATGAGTGTGCATAGGTCTGTGTGAGCATATGGGTGTGTATATAAGTGTGTGCACGTGTGTGCATGTTATGGGGGTGAGGGTTGGGGCGATGTGTTTGTGCGTGTGTGTATGTGGGGAGGGGCACGGAGGGGTGGGCAGGAGCTGGCGGGCAATGAGACTAGCCAGGCAAGCTGGAGTCAGAGGATTCAATGACACTTCCTGCAGGGCTGGGTCTTAAACCATGAAACTGGTAATAGAAAAGCCTTTCTGGAATTCTAAAACATTTGCAGCCTACCAGCAGGCAGCTCTGCAAACATCACACTGTCTCGGAGCTCACTGTCATCCAGAGAAATGAAAATGACCAAGAACAAGAGGACCGAGGCTCTGGAAAGCTCAGACCCCCACCCGAGCCCCGACAGTTTCCCATGGGCCACGCTGCCCTGGGGCCTATTTTTGATGGTGACGCAAGCTTTCCAACAGCACCTGACTCGCTGGCCTCCACTCTCATTCTATTTCATTAAAAGTGTCAGTGGGAGGCCCACGCTCTGTGCCCTACCTGCCGGTACAGCAGCCGGGAGCCACCAGGAACAGAGTGAAGAGAATAGTTTGGGTCCAGTCTTTTTACAGCACTGAGAGTCTGCTGCCCGAGAACGTGAGGGTAGGAAGGAAGATAATATGATGACTGCACAAAAACAGAAGGCCTTTTGATCAAGCATAGGGCAGAAGCAAGAACCAGCGTATGGGATCCAAGCAGCCTGGGACTGAATCTCAGCTCTGCACCCATCTGGCTGTGTGACTACAGGGAGGTGCCTTCATGTTTCTGAGCCCATTTCTTCCCCTACAGCTGGGGACACACCTTATTTCTGTGAAGATCAAACAGGAACCAGGTACCAGATTTGCAGCTTTGAATCCCCAAAGCTGGAGTTCACACAGGATAACTCCTAGCCCCCACCCAAAAGTCTCCTTCTTGGTGAAACTGTCCAGGATGCCACTGGGTTGGGGAGGGGTCTCCACTCTACAATAGCCTGTCCTCTCTCAGCAGCCCTTCCAGTCCTCAGCCACTAACCTTGGGAAGTCCCCGTCCCTTGGAGTGTCATTCTTGCTTTCTAGAAGGTGAAGTTTGGATACATCAGGGCTCTCATTTGTGACCCAACAGTCCATGTGCTTTGTTTGTCCGCACAGAGTTTTGTAACATTGGAATACGGACACTTGGAGGTATAAGATACACTGTCTGGGTGACCACAGTCTTTGCCACTCCTGCGTGACAACTCAGCAACCTTAACTCATGCCAGTCACCCCACTGGCCCCCGTGTGTATGTTTGACCTTCTGACTTGTGGACTCAATCATTTCAATGACTTTCCCAGCCCAGAAATTCTAGATTCGGTGCTGCTATTCTCCCAAAGGAATGTCATTACTCCCAAAGGAATAGTCATTTCCATCTTCATGCCCACTCCCCCTTTGGCCTTTTGCCCTAGAATGTCTGACTTTCTGCTCTTCCACTCCTTCCTGGATTCTACTCATCCGTGACAGCTTTCATCCTCCCCAAAACAACTCATTCTATGTTTCTTGAAGAGCCTCCCTACAGCCAACCCTAAATCACAGTGCTCAGAGGATGCAAACAGCAGCTACTTTAGGAGGCTTTCCTTAATGAACGCTATCCTGGTTTCATCAATGAGCTAAGCGTTGCCATCCTCAGTGTGCACACTCTGTGCCATCCATGTGCAGGAGAGTCTTACCTGCTTCCATAGTGGTGCTCCTATGACATAACAGCCCTGACATGAAGGTGCTGTGCCCATTTTACAGGTGAGATGATAGAGTTTCAGAAAGACAAATTAATGGGCCCAAAGACACACATCTAGTAAGTGAAAGAGTGGAGATTTTAAATCAGGCTCACTGATTTTTTTTTTGTTACAGTGCACAATGTCATAATAATTTCAAAAGTTAAATCCTGTATCCATCAGACAAATACACCACATCTCAGTTCACAAAGGTCCTTCTCAATCACTCTTTTGACCTTTGCAGCAGACCCTGGCTTTGAGAGGGCAGAGCTAAATCTCCCATTTTGCAGATGAAGAAAGAAAGCAGGCAAACAGAATTTCCCTTCACCCCGAAGCAGTACTGACTGTGCCCTGAGATTTTAGAAAAAGAAAGAAACAGAAAATCCCCCCTCCTCCTCAGCTTGGGGCTGGTATTAGGGGCAAGATTGAATTTATACCGATCTGCAAATATTTTCCTCTTAAGTGACCATTTTCGCCAGACATAAATTGGACTGAATTGCCTCTACCTGCCGGAGCTGGAAAACTCGTCTCTATAAATTGATCCCTTAACTCTGCCATCCTCCTGAAACAATTAGCCGCTCTCTGACAGCTTCCACTTCTCTGGGCATCAGCCAGTGAGTGGGTCACCAACACCCACATTTTTCTAGAAGGTGGTCCACTTCTTGATGCTGTTCCTTTCTGGTCCCAGAGCGTAATGTAGTTCCACTTCTATGCATTCACCCACTGCAGATTCCTCCTGTCCCTGCATCTGGGCAGCACCCCCAAAAACAGTTCCTGGCTTCGTCCACATACTCACCACCTCTACCCTGCCTCAGGACCCCCACAACTCCCATCTGGTTCTTGCTTCCCAGCTCTTCTTCCCACCTTCCCTCCAATCCACCCAGTCGTCACATGGTAGCCAGGGTGGGCTAGCTGGTCAGGGGTAAGATGGCAATTACCCATCTCCTTTGTGTCCCTTCCCCCTATAAAACAAGAAGTCCCTATTCTCAACTCAAAGTGGGGAAGAGCCTCCAGTCTCCACTTGAGATGAGACAATAATGTATTTTCCTTCTGCTGGAATGGGGAAAGATGCAGACAAACACTTCACAGCTACCATTTATTTAACACTAACTGTATACACTCTGGTTGGAGCAGCATGCATGGAGACTTCCCCAGCACACCTGCAGGATCTGTCACCTTCCAGGCAGAGGACTGGATATTTTTTGTTTGTTCCCTCATGTCCTTCTCACCTTCTTCTAGTTGGCTCTGTGCCCTTGGAGCTGGCCTCTCTGGTCCAGCTGAGTATGGGTTCAGCCTATGCATTGGAAGACAGTAAGGGCAGAGTAATCAACACCTCCCCCAACCCCAGCCCAGTTCCACACCACTCTCAAAAAGTTCCTTCCTTGTGGCCAAACCCACAGTCCCTAAGAACACCCATGTCCTAGGTCATGGCTATTCTGTTCAAATTCTGGTAACTGCTTCCTCCCTTGCCCCATAGCCTGGCTGATTCACTATCCACCTTCCTCGTCAGTGCTTTCATGAAGAGACCCTGCCTTGCCTCTCTTTTGTCACTCCCATTAGTGTGTGTCATCTGCTTCCTGTTACACTCTGACTTCTAGAACAGGGGGAACGGGGGGTTGTTGGTCATGGGGTACATACCTGCAGCTAGAAGATAAGTCCTGGAGGTATAATGCACAGCATAGTGATTAGAGTCAACAGTACTGCATTATACACTTCAAAGTTGCTAAGAGACTAGATCTGCAATGTTCTCACAACAGAAAAGAAAGGATAATTATGTGAGGCAACAGCAGTGTTAGCTAACACCAGGGTGCTCATCAAACTGCAACATGTAAGTCTAACAAACCAACATGTAGCATGTCTTCAACTTGCATATTTGACATGATACATAGTGGAATATTGACAAATTACAGATTAGTCGGTTATATAGCTTATAGCTATATAAGCTATATTGGCCACTTATAGCTCAAAAAATAAGTCAATAAACAAATGTAAAAAATAGCATGGGACCCTGGGCAAGCCACACATTTATAGAGATGAGTCTGAAGATGGTCTTCTGTCTAAGGGGGGTGGCCCAGCAGGACCATGAGAGAATGAACTACAAACCTGTGTGAGAATTCCCTGGAACAGTGTCTGGCTTCTAGAAACCACCCCCCAACATGCTAGTTGTTCTTTATGTTATTATGTTATTTATGTTCTATATTCTATTTATCATACATCAGTGATGCAGTGCTTCGTCCATTTTACAAGCAACCTACAAGACATGACTTCTAACAGAAGTCCAGTGACTTGTAAGGTCATCCGGTACTTAGGGCCAGAATTCAAATCCAGAGCTGTCCCACTAAAAGCCTGGATTTTCTCCAGAGTGGTCAGGCACTGAACTGGAAGCATGGTTGCCCTCCTCCAAGATGCTAAGAAAGAAGCCATGCCTTCTCTGGTGCCTTCGAGGAAAGCCGTGTTCCCTGTGAGGCCTCACAATGCACCTGGTAATCACTCTGTGGACGCTGAGCTGGGAGGGGGGCCTCCTTGACCCCTGCAGGCAATCAGCTTAGCCCATGAAGCGTGAGATTTAATTACCCTTATCTAAGCTTAAATAACTGTAAATGTTATTGTTGGTCACACGAATTACCTTGCCCTTTGAAAACACCCAGCCATTTCCCTGACTCCGTGCTTTCCTCAGGCAGGAAACAATACTATTAATGTCACAGGAGCCCACCGCTATTTGCACCCGGGTGCCATGCAGACTGTTTGTGGGACATTTTGGAGGACCCAATATGCGGCTTTCTGTGTGTCAGCTATTGGCAAAGACAGGCAGTTGGCTTAGTGGTGACCACCCAGGGAAAGAGAGGAAGAAAGAGCTGATGCCCATAATTGGCCCCTTGGTGGCTGGGAGGTGCCAGGAAAGTTGCTTCACCTCTCTGGTCTTTTAACCTGCTGCCTGTCCTCAGCCTCTGTATTAGTGGAAAGTAGGAAGTCTGCCATGTCAAGTGCATGGCAAAATGAGAAATGCTGTCATGAGGGTTTGGACTCACCCAGGAGCAAGAGCTAGGAGGAAGTCCAGGCCACGGGGTACAGCACTGGGAGACAGTGTAGCCTGGTGTCTAGTGCCCAATCTTTACCAATAGATGGATTGGAGTGCAAGTTCTAGCACCCCAGCATGACCAGGTGCCAACTATATGACCTGAGCATGTTGCTTCTCTTCTCTAAGTCTCTCTCTCTCACTCTCCCTCTTCTGCCCATAAAATAAGAAAGATGGTACCTCCCTCACAGGGGTGTTGAGAATAGGAAGTATAAGAAGATAGACAGATATATAGGTTGATACGTAGATAGATAGAAATCCATAAATAGATCTATGTAAAGTACTGGCAAATAGTAAACAATAAATGGGAAGAATTACCATGAGCTACCATTTTGCTATTATTCTTTATAATCATCACAAGAAGATAGGAACAGGCCATCAGCTTGGTGTCCAAATGGTGATGATGAAGCCTGAGAGAAGTGGTTTCCACCAGTTAGCATTATCATCATTAGTAGTATAGTAACTGGCATTTCTCAGTCAACTATAACTCCTTGACCCTGTCCAAAGCACATTATAGACAGTATGTCAAAATCTTTACAGTCGTCTTTAGAATAGGCACTATTATTCTATCACCGTGCCCAACTGGCAGAGGAAAAAACAGACTCAGAGAAGTGAACTGATTTCCCCAAGGTTGCTCAGCATGTGAATAGCTGCCACTGGAATGGGTTCCAGCTGCTCCAGGAGCCCACATTCTTCTTGAAGAGGAATGGGGAGTGTGTGGTAATGGAGAGGAGGGGGTCATGAGCAGGCAGTATAAAAAGAACCAGAGACAGCAGCAACAGGAAGTGTGGCTCCAAGGGACAAGTCTCAATTCAGCAGCCAAAAGCCCCTGAAGGTTCTGAGCAAGAAGGTAGGGAAAGAGGACAGAGGCTGATCTAATAAAGGAGCTCAGATGTTAAAATGGTCAGCAAGTGAGCCGAGCCCCAGGTATCCTGAAGACCCACACTAGAAGTGAGGACTCAAAGAATCATGGCCATGGTTCCAAACAGTACAGTTCCAACCAGGGCCCTGTGGCATTTCTGAGCTTTGAAATAGGAAAACTAGAGCCAGACAAACTTGGGCTGAGTCCTAGATCTACCACTTACTAACTGTGGGCTACAATTATGCTCTCAGTTCTTCTTGCCTTAGGTTCCCAATATGTACTATTACATGAGTATTAATGGACAGACGGGTGGCAAACAGATGGCATACATACCAGCACTCCCCCCTCCTGCACTCACTATAGACATCATTAATTGAGTCTTTCCCCCTGCACCATAACTGCAGAATTCTTGCAATGTCCCAGACTCAGCCTCTCCCAATCAACCACAGAGGGCACCAAGATTAAGCTGGATGACCCCCAGGCTTTGTCCAGATCTGGTGCTCTGACATTCTGATAGTTTGTTGATTGGTCCTATTCTTGTCTTTCCTTGTTGAACTTACAGACGGTCAGAGACGGTCAAGGTATTTTCAAGTAAAGCACAACAGTGTGAGTGATCATTAAATTTTAAAGCCAAAAAATAGGTATCGCCCAGTTGTTTTCAAATGGTGGTACCCAGAGTTCTAGGGGTCTTCCCAAGTGGCTCAGGGGCTGTTTGGGGGACAGAAACTCAAGGACCCCAGCCCTGCTACATAAGAGAATCTTCTCTTTTTTCTGTTTTATAATTTGAGATTCCAAATGAATCTTCATTTTAGTAATTCACTCATGCAACAAATACTGATTTAGAAAATGAGTTTTCTATTCCCCACACTGAAGAGCAGAGAGAGAGAGAAAATGAACAGCTAGCAGCTAGGAAGAAAGGCAAAAGGAAGGAAGGAAGATGGAACACCACAAATCTAATCCACTTTACAGATAGAAAGCCTGAGAATCAAGCACTGAACAGGACTAGGCCAAGGGAAGTTAGTGTAGCTGAGAATTGAACACCATTTCCCCAAATTCCCAGCCCACATAGGGCTCTTTTCACAGTGCTCCAATCCCTTCTGTCTACCAGGCAGTTCCAGCATAAGGCAAGATGGGGGATTCAAATTCTTTTGTCAGGGAGAACAGAACAAAGAGCTAAACCAGAGCTGCAATGTTGCAGTTGAGACCACCAGTAGATGCCATCTTCCAGAAAAACCGAAGCCAGAAGGGCAGCATCCAATCTATATGAAGGTCCAGCCAAGACCTAAGCAGGGAGCCATGCACATGTGTGCAGGTCTCAGAAGGCAAGGATATAAATCCCTGGCTGTCGAGATGGAGTCCGTCCCCACCAGCAGGCCCTTCTCTGGGCCATTTTATGGTTGTTGCAAATCGACCTGGAGCCATCTGCCTCCTGACACTCCTGGGTTCCCACAGGTCTTTTTCTATGGGCTCAAGTGTCAGCTTCGGCCCAGACCAGAGGCTCTTCCAGGGGTTTATGACACATCTGGTGTCTCCTTAAAGGAAAGTCCTATCCCCTATGGACAAATTATTCTTTCTCTCAAGAGCTCAGGCACTTCTTTTTCATTCAGACGATAACTCATCCCCTTCCTTAATCAACAGAGTTGGTTTTTGTGTTGTTGGTTTTTTTTTTTTTTTTTTAAGTATGTATCAATCACCTTGCCAAACCCAGGGAGATACTGATGGGTGACAACTCTCAACATGAGAATCTACTGTTTCACTCAACAGCTGAGATTGGTAAGGGGAAGCAGCATCTCTCTTTGACACCAAGATGGTCCAGAGGTCAACCTTCTGAAGGTCACAAGTCACATGTGTTGCAAAGAAAGTTCCTTCATCACATATCACTGCTGAAAGAGAAAGGCTAGTGAGTGAGCATGCAGCAGTGTGGGGGCAGGGCTCTTGCAAGGTTTTGTGATGAATCAGAGCCTGAGTTTCCAGTAGGTGAGCATGAGATAGCCACAGTGCTAATATATACAAGGGCCTGGGACTTTTCTCTGAAAAGCAGTCCTCTTTTTTTTTTTTTAAATGTAATTTAATTTTTTTAGTGTTCCAAGATTCATTGTTTATGCACCACACCTAGTGCTCCATGCAATAAGCAGTCCTTTTTTTAATGCTCAGATACCAAGCTCTTTCTCACCTTGGGCCAGGAACACTCACACTCACCTGCCCAGCACGCACTCCACCCCCATTCTTCCCTTGGCTACTTTTTTATCCCTTAGGGGTCAGCTAAAATGTCACTTCCTCAAAGAAGCTCTCCAAGAGAACTACATCTAAATTTTTCCATGTAATTTTCTTTTATAGCACTTTGTGCTCGTAATTCATGATACTAATCAGAATTTAAAATTTTTATATAGTTTTAGATATATTTGTTCAACAAATGACTCTCCCACAGAGTAGAAAATCATTTGCTGCCCAAGTGGGAGTCATTGGTGTTTCCAGTACCACAACCCTCTTGAAAGATGTCTTGGGTTCTGACTCAGGTAGGAAAGGTAGAAATTACTTAGCTTGCTGAATCATAGGATGTTTTATTGCTATTAGAATGAATGTCACGTGTTAATCCTGAAAGATCATATTTTGGTCAATTCTTATATAAGTCAAGACCACAACAACACCGCCTACAGTAAGGGTTCCACTAATTCAGTGATACACATCCCTTCCCTGATCAACACCCCAAATCATTTGCATCAAAGTCCGCCAGCAGTAGGCATGCTATGGCAGGAGGCAAGAGGGATGGTCTTCCTTGAGCTGTTTTGGATCCATTCTGCAGTGTTTGTCCTCAGTGGTTCCACCCAGGCACTGGTCTTTTCTTAGGTGGCTCTTTGCATCTTGTGGCACTTACCACCCAACCATAAGCTCTGGGGAATAATCTGGATAGATATGAGCCCTCTGGGAATGCTGGACTTCCAGGTCCTCTCATGTGACCAGTACCAATGAGCCAGCTGAATTTCCATCAATCTTACATGTCAATAAGGGAAAAGTGAGAAATCTTAAGAGAAAAGGAGGTCCAGGACATTATCAAGAAGGCCTGTTAAATAAAAAAGACAACACAGATTGTGAGATGTCTATAGAAATAAAGGACAATGGACACAATACTAACCAATGGGTTTAACTCCTGATGAGCCTTCCTAACTAATTATGGGGTCCTTCTCCAAACCCGTGAAGTCTCTTCAACAGAGATGATGGGGATGAGACCAGGATACTGGCCACAAGAATAGAACTGTAGACTGGCCATTCTACTGAACCCCTTCCATATCCATTTCATTTCATCTCCTCAATGTTGCCACAAGGTAGGTCCCATGATCCCACTTCCTGATGAAAGAACAAGGATCCAGAAGGGGCATCTGGTGAGGTGGGGAGTTGAGGTTAGAATTCTTAGTTACTGAATGCCAAGGCACATTCATTCATTCCTGCCACAAATATTTATTTATTGAGTCCCTGATCCCTACTCCATGTCTAGAAATATCTTCTGGGCCTTGGAATGACACCCTATAAAACAGAAGATAGAAGTCTCTGTCTTCACAGAGCTCATGTCTTGTGACTGATGAGAGTCCAAGAATCTTTCAGCTCCCATGTTACTGAAAAGTGAGTTAGAGAGAGAGAGAGAGAAAAATCCAGGGTGCCTGGGCTCCTGGGTTCAGTTTTCAATGGCCTGCCTTCTACACCCGGCCCACCATGACCACCCTGCCATTCCCATTTCTAAAGTGGTGCAGGAGAGTCCGAGCAGGAGTTACAAGCACTGCAAGCACAAGCCCTCCAGAGGGGTTTTGTTAATGGATTATTGGGCTGCTTGCGGCCCCCGTCAGCCAGGCCAGACTTGTTCAGAGGCTCTCTCAATGTCTTGGAGGAGTTCTGGGGGAGAGGCACGGAGTGTCCAGAGACCTGTCCCAGTCTGTGTGTTTCAGTTGTATCCTTTTACAGTGCTTATCCATTCTCTGCATGTGCTTTCGCATGGCAGAAGTGACCTGATACTCCTGATGTCCACGCCAGCCCTGGTCACCTGCCTCTGGCTTCCTGCCTCCTCTAACCCGCTTAGGCATTCAGGAATGGAAGAACTGCTAGACTTGGGCCTCCTTCTGGCTTCTGCAGCCATGCTTCTCACTGAACCTCTGTGTCTGCACCTGTAAAATGGGCGAGGTGGGGTCCCCCAGCCCTAATGGTCTCCAATCACACAAAAGAATGTGGACAGCAGCTCGGGTAGCCTGGACACAGAGTTCATTGACTTGCCTGACCTGCTTCCTTCCTCCTTCTCCCTGATTCTCTCTGCACACGTCCCCTCCCTTCCTGCCCATCCCCATCAACTCGGGCCTCACCATATGCTGCTTTGTTTATGCTGAGAACTGTCTGGGGTGGCGGTTCTAACACTCTCCGCTTGTACAGCCTATTTTTACCCACAGCACAGCTCGCTGCCTGGGTGGCAGGCACTAGCAGCCCCAGCTGTGAGAAGTGCAGCCCAAGTACCAAGATGCCCTGCAACACCCTCCAACTCAGGTCAGCCTGAAGGTGTCCCCTGGACTCTGTAGCCAGAGGCCCCATCTCCACCAGGGTTTCCTACAGTTGGTTGGTAGAGTTTGGGGTCAAGAGAGGGCACGAAAAGAAAAGAAAAGAAAAGAAAAGAAAAGAAAAGAAAAGAAATGAAATGAAATGAAATGAAGGAAGAAAGAGAAAGAGGGAAGAGAGACAGAGAGAGACAGACAGGCTCATGGAAGGAAGGAAGGAAGCTGGAAGGAAAAAGGAAGGAAGGACCTCATGACCACCCACAATGCCCAAGCCCCATGCTGTGTATTTTAAATATATCTTCCATTCATTCTTTCATTTATTGAGCAAATGTTTTTGAGAATTTATGAATTGGCCATTGTGATAAGCACTGGGATAAAGTGGTGGATAAAAGTAGACAGGGCCTTGACCTCATGGTGGAGGCACCAGTTCAATCCTCACGACAAACTTAAGAAGCTTTAATATCCCCGTTTTACAGATGGGAAAACTGAGGCTTGGAGAGGTCAAGGCATTTGCCTGAGACCCAGTGAGGAAGCTGAGATTTATACCCAGCACAGCCCAGTTCCCAAGTTCACAATCTATTCCACCACCCTGTCTCCTGCCCTCAAAAATGGGAAGGACCAGAGACCAGCCCTAGACTTGGACTGCTAGAAATTTCCAGGTCATCTCATACAACACTTTCATTGAATCAGATGGAAAATTGGGGACCAAAAATGTTGTAGGGTTTGCCGGAAGCCCCGAATCCAGGAAGGTCAAAATGGAAACTGAGGTCTTCTGAGTCCCAGACACTGGCTCTTTGTACCAGACTATTCCAGTTCCCTCTTCTTTCACTTTATGTTTTTGTGTAAAATACATGGTGTTTTCGAGAATGCAAAATAAGGTGTCTTCCATTCTCCATTCATGACACACTGAAGGTTTCTAGCTGTGGAATCAGTATGTTGCAGACCTTCAGAGGAAAAACAGTTGCTAGCTAACATAATAACGTTACCCCTCAACTTAGAATACCAATTTAGATTGTGTGTGTGTGCGTGTGAAACAGTAGTCTTCAGATGATTTTGGTTAGAAAGGGAAAAGATTTCTAAATTCCAAACTCCCATTAAGCATCAAGAACGTAGCCAGGCTAATCTTAGCATCAAGTTATAGTCTATGCCATATGTAACTTGAGATATGGCATAATTCAAGTTTCTACCAGACAGGAAGAGGAAGGGGAAAGTGTTTTGCCAAGGGACAGATTTTGGAAGGGCTCAGACAAAGGGGGAGGTGAGGCCTGGGTCCTTGGAAGAGAATCAGAATCCCAAATACCCCCAAGGACTCTGAGCCCACAGAGGGATCAGGGAGAGGGCAGAATATGACAAAATCCCCATTATAATCCCCAGGTATGGCCATTTCCCCACTGATTGTACCAAGGTACATGGAAGCAGGATCCTGCCTGGCAGAGGGAGTAGAGTAGACTCCCCATGGCCTGTGTGTGAGGACATGCAAATCTCCACGCACGACTTTAAGGGCAGCAGCCAGCCCAGACCCTGAGACCCTGTAGGAACTGCTATATCCCCAGAGATGGTGCAGAGAACAGAGCCAGGGGCCTAGAAACAAGTGGGGCAGACTCCTGCCAGCTGGTGGGTCCACCAGGAGGATGGGTCCTCTATCCCTTGCCCCCTGCCATTGTCTTAGGAAGGGGAGAGCAGAAGGGGGATCACCTCCCCAGAAGAAGCAGCCTTCCTCTGCAAGAAATTGCTTAAACTTGGGAGATCCTGTCTTTTCTTTTTCTGCCAAATTTTAATGTCTGCCTTCCCCACCTCCCCCTACCAATCAGGTTGGAGGCCAGAGCGATAGGAAAGTTAAGGAGAAAGTAAGACTCTTTCTTTTTTTCTTTCTTTCTTTTTTTTTTTTTTTTTTGTGAAAATGTTTGAGTCTTGTCTTATAGATTACCCACCCCAGGAAATTTGTTTTGGAAACCCCTGAAAACCACCAAGGAGAGGGAGGTGAAGTCAGAGGTGAATGTCCAGATTTGGGGGGTGAGATCTCTGCCTTCAGAGTCTGGGCTCCCCTGGCCTCCCACTGCCTGGGTTTGTGCTGTCTTTACTCCAAAAGCCAGAGTTGGAAGGGAACTGAGAGCTTTCATCAACATCACACACACATACGCACATACACGCGTGCACGTGCGTGCATGTGCATAAATGCAAAACCTGAGGCCCACACAGGGAGGGTCCTATGACAAGGCCAGAGTGGACCTACCGGCAGTTGCCCAGGGTCCCTGCCTCTGAGCTCAATGCTCCATCCACCGAGCAGGACACACTGTCTGGGCCCATCTCTAGCTTTCTTACACACATGGCTTTATTTTTATTTATCTCCTTTATTTTGGTCCAGACATTTTTTTCCCCCAACTACGTGACAGTGAAGGACCCCTCCAAATGGAACCGTCTGTGACTCACTCTGTCTGCTTGACTGTCCTTGAATCACCCCATTCAAAGTGAGCAAACACTTTGCCCAGTTTGCTTAAGCATCTGACTTCCAGGGACAAAATTAAACCCGAAGGGTGAGGTGAGTGTCAATCTTATTAAATTGTTGTCAAAGCCTGCCTGGTGCCCTTTCTGACAGAGCCTGTGAGTGATGTCCCTGTCCAACACACTGCTATGCAACCCCCATCATCTGCCGTAGAATCCTTGGCTAGGTTATCCCGTCCCTAAAAATGGTTGCTTCATTTCTCAGCCAACCGCTAACATTCCAAGAATAATCAAATTTTACCATTTCAGATCCATTAATTTAGACTTTATGATAATTCAACCAAGGCTTTAAAGGTTTTGGTAAGCAGGACAGGGAGGAAAACTAGTTAACTATTTTAAATGACCCAACTTCTCTGGACCAATATGACCACAGCAGTTGCATGGCATGAAGGTCAAGGCTTAAGGTCAGATTCTGATACCCATTTGCATAAAATCACTCCACTAATTACAAAATCATTCTCGTCTATTCACTTGTAAAGGAATCCCTGAGGAGCTATACATATATGATTGGGTTGGTCTCCTTTGGGTTGTGATGTGTACTTGGGAATTAACAACCATCTTTTTCATTAAATGATAATTGAGATTTTGGTAATTCACAATCACTTCTTCTGAATTTTTCTAATGAAGAAACCTTACACCGAGCTTGCTTTGCAAAAGCACTGCAGAGTGATTTAGACAGCCCCAGGTAGGACCTCAGAAACTCTGGATTCTTATCAAAGTACTTCCCACCTTGCTCAGTGATTCACTGCAGTTAAATAACCTCACCAGTCCTTTCTCAACCAAGGAAATAAGGCATACCTGTAGGTTAAATTGACATCATAAACTTTAAGTAATAGAATGATGTCATTCAAACAACCCATCAAGGAACACATACACTGAACATCTACAAGACACTTTGGGAGGATACAAAAAGACATCATTCATTCATTCTATGAATACGACTAGTATGTCTTCTCAGTCTCAATCACTGAGCTAAGAACTTGGGATAACAACCAGTTGTTCAGCTCATAAGTCTGAAGGTTGTCAGTTTTTGCTGAAACCAGCTAGGCCATTTCTTTGGTCTTGGCTTGACTATCAGTTGGATCACCTCTGCTCTTCACCAGTGTCAGCCTCCATGGGTTCTCCCATCCTTCGAGCATGTTCTTAAGTCAAGGCAAGAGTGTAAGCAAAGAAAACCAATTATACAAGAGACCAAGTGGAAGTGGATAAGGTTCCCTGAGGCCTGAGCTTAGAATCAGCCTGCTTGCTCTTCTGCTGCATTCTAAGGGCAAAAGCAGGTCCCCAAACCAGCCCAGAGTGAAAGAGAGTGGAAATCTGACACAGTCACAGAGTAAAAGGACATGGATTCAAAAGGGCCATGAGTTGCATCAATATAATCAATGCATCATGGTTGCTTAACTGGAGAAGTCTAATGCATTGTAACTGGAGGGAGAATTCACACGGTGGGAGATGGAAGGCAGGGTTGTAGTTGGAGGAGAAGAGACTGGGCTACATTGGAAGTCTGCAAGGAAGACTGAGGCAGGAGTCCACAATGGAGGAAACAGGGGGAGGGGGAGTGGGTGAGGCTTGAGGAACAGGTTAGGCCAAAGGTCTGGAGCTGCCTGCAGATCACAAGCAGAATGTTATTGGGGGGACCCTTGTGTTACAGTGGGCAGTGTGACCCCCCCACACCTTCCTTCTACACCCCGTCTTAAGGCCTCTTGCCACAAGCCCCCTCCTGGTGTCATCTTCACCTCGGGAAAAGCCTGTACTCTGGCAAAAAGGATTCATCAGAAAGTCGCTTGTTTAGTTGGGCCTTGAAAGATGAGTGGGTTTTATGTACAAAGTTCACTCTAGGCATTTTCAGTGTTATGCTTAACATCATACTCATTCTTAGATACAGAATTAATGGAAATGTTGAAACCAAAGGAAACAGAACTTGTGGATGTCCCAATTCCTCTTTTTCTTCATCATTTGCAACTTTCTTTAATAAGAGAGCCCATTTTTTAAAATGAAATTGTACATGGAACCCTAAAATGGAAAGCAGATAGAAGCATATCTTAACAATATGCATTTGTTTCCCAAGTTCCTTCTTACAGCACTTACTTAAAAACCCATCATTAAAAACAATGAGATTCTGATCAAACAGTACCTCAGGAGTTGTGGATAAGAATTATGATCTTAAGACAGCTCGAGCATCTAACATGTTTGGGTATTTTGTTCAAGTTGTGTAGTATTGAGAAAAACCTTCTTCACACAGAAAAGTAGTGGTAGTCACTTACAGAGTGTTACATGAGTGGGAAATCACTGCCCTAGGGTTCAAACAAATCCCACTGCCAAATGACAGTTTTCTAATTAATGACACATTCAAATTCCAAAAGTATATATATATATATATATATATATATACACACACAGACAGACATACAAGAATGCATATATGTAAAAAAATATATAGTTATGTATATATAGAAGTAATATATAACATATGATACGTTATTAATATAGCATATATGTTATATATAATTATATGCACACAAACATAGAAACTACAGGAGTAGGTTTATTCCATTTATTTCAAGGTCTACATACATGCACACACACATATACAAAATAAGCTAACACTTCAGTAACCATTTTGGTGTGTAAATTGGTTAGATGATATAATGAAGCATGTAGATTATTTTTAATTATAGGGCTTTCATAAGGTTCTTATTTTAATTCCAGTTAATTAACATACAGTGTTATATAGGGGTTCCTGGGCTGCTCAGTCAGTTAAACCTCCACTCTTAGTTTCAGCTCAGGTCATGATACCAGAGTTGTGGGATCGAGCCCTGAGTCAGGCTCCAAGCTCCGCATGGAGTCTGCTTGAGATTCTCTCTCTCCCGTTGCCTCTCCCCTGCTCACATGTGCCCTAAATAAATATCTTTTAAAAAACAAAGTGTTATATTAGTTTCAGGTGTACAATGTAGTAACTTAATTACACTGTTTAATGCAAGCTTTTAGGTTAATGGAGACATTTAGGTAGTGATACTTGCTCTTCTGCAGAAGCACCCCCCATTCCCTGGAACACAGCTTTGAAAGAACCATCTCAGAGGAGAGAGAAGGAAAGAACATGTGTGATCTTGGGGAAGAATTCAAAGAACATGGACTTTAGGGTCATATTTGTGTTCAAATTCTGCCTGTGTCACTTATTAGCAGTGTGATCTTAGTCACATTCTTTAATCTCTTTGAACCTCTTTTCCCATCCTTAGTATTAGTATCACAACCCTCTTTTCATCTGATTGTTATGGATCCTTAATAAATGTTACTTCTCTTTTCTCAACCCTGCTCAATCTCTTTGTATATCAGGAGTGAAAGGGAGAATAGATCTTTGATTAGCTCAAATGTTTTTCCTAGATGCCCCCGTGTTCTAATAGCATCAGCCTGTCAGGTTGTATCTACGATGTTTGTAATTCAGGTAGCAAATTGATTTTTGAAAGCACTCTGGGCCTGCTCTGTCCATGTCAGATAAGCTCCAAGCATTAATTATGCACCAATATTGATGTTTTTGTCTGACAAGGTCTAATGTCACCATATTCAAATCTAGCTGCTTCCTTGTTAGAAAACCCTTCGAAATGTAGCCTTGGGAGAGACAGCGTATGTCACCTATAGTATTTGAGATGTCCCAGAACTGAAGCCCTCAAGTAGAATTAAAGATGATGCCCGTCCTTGTTCTGGACCCCAAAGAGAATGAGCTGGTGTGATTCATGGAAGCAACTTGGAACATCACTTGAAAGAAGGCAATCAGACCTTCTAGTATACTATACATGGTAGTGATGTGAACAGTTGGGATACATTTGGGTTTGTGACATGTATGAGTCAGGTATTATGGTCTGTATCTTGAAGCCTATCCATTTGCTAATTGGTATGATTGATCATAAACATGCAGCTACTTCTGCCTGAATTCACAGATTCATTACGGGTATAGGGATGAACATATTTTATAAAAGAGAATTATGATCATACAAACCCCAGTGTCTCTAACTTGCACAGAGCTTAAATAAACCAAAGGTGATCTCATTCAAAGGTTCTTTTGGATGATTTAATTCACCCAGTACCTAATCATTGTGCTCTGACTACATCCAGGAACTAGGAACACACAGGCCCAGACAGGCAAGGTCTGCTCTTGGGGAGCATGCATTCTAATGAAGCATTTTTTAGACATTCTCATTTCCAACACTTTGGCAAAGAGAAGTTTGCAAAGCAGAGAAAGGCAGCTGAATGAACCTCTTCAATGAGTTTAGGGTTTTTACTAAAATAAAGAAGCTTGCTAATTCCATCTCAAGCAACTCCTGAGAACCGTACTCAAGAGTTCTAAACATAATTAATGTTTCTTTCACATGGAGCTGCACTATGGATGTTTTCATGATGTCAGAGAAATTGTAAGAGAGCTCTTTTTGCAGTTACTCTGAATTTTCTGAAGGTAAATTGGGTAAGACAGTTAGTTGTTAGTGCCTGTCTGTCCACTGAAGTGCAAAAGAAAAGATCCTCAGTTCCAATACCTGAGTACTTAATTAAAGTGATATTATAGGTATTAGAAAATGGTGGGGAGGGTGGTTCACATACCCTAAAACATTTTTATTCATTGTTTTCTTTCTTTCAACAACATTTGGGTGTGTGTTTGCCCCCGATGCTGTATGAGATTGGGAGGATCAGAAAAAAATGAAACGTGGTCTTAACACTCAAGAAATTCACAATCTCATTTTTAAAAACAAAATGTTTTAAAAATAAAATGAAAAATTGTTTTCCTTTTTAAGTGAAATCAATTTAGCATATGACTTATCTATACATTATTTCTTCTGGAATTCATGGGATGACCACAGTGCAATGAAAAGAGTAATGAACCAGATATCCACCAATTTAATTTCAAGTTTTTTCTGTGTCACTGAGGAGGCCACTAAACCACCCCCTCTATTCTAGTTTCCTCATCTGAAGGAAGGGATTTCAAAACCTAGTTGTGAGAATCATTTAAAATTGCTTATGTGAATTGTGATGAAAGCAAAAAAAACCCCAAATAAGAGTGATAGATCATGATGATTGTACTGCATGCTAATTCCTATAAACCTGCCATCCTGTGAGACTTGAGAGCAATGTGTGATAGTAGTCATAGCTCACCACTATGGTACACTTATTTATTCCTTGCACTTGTCAAAGGAATGTATGATTACTAACCAATGTAATATTCAAATTATCCCTGTGGGGTAGATATTATTCTCACTCTCATTTTTAAGATAAAAGTACTCAGGTGCAGAGATTATGCATGATTTTTTTAAAGCTATGTAGAGACCATATCCAATCCAAAAGTCTGGCTCCCGAGGTCTACTCCAACATATTAAGCACCGAGTATGTGCCAAGCACTTCACTGGATATTGTAGTAATTATAAGGATGAAGAAATGACAGTCCCCACCTAAGAGGGTTTATAGTTTGCTGAGAGAAGCCAATACATGCTCAACTACATTGGGGTGCTGGAATAAGAGGCAAATGGCTTGAGCTGACAGTTCCATGAATGGAAAGGATAGAAGTCAGTGTATGGTGGTGTAGAGCATCATACTAACAGATGTGGGCTTTAGTCTGCAGCCAAGGATGTTCTTGAACTGGAGAGTGTGTTCTGGAGAAGTCAACCGTGACTAGGAGTACAGTGAATGAAGTGAATGGAGAAGCTGGACTTCAGGAGATGAGCCAGGATATCATGGCTGTGGACCACGGGGGTGATAATTAGAGCCTGATGTAGAGACTCAACATGGAGTCCATCCAATTCCTAGATTTGACCAAATTCTAGAAAGGAAGATGAAATCCAGACAACTCAAAGGGAGATAAAATGCACCAAATATCAGCCTAAGGGACCCTCATGGGAAATAAATATTTTGAGTGTGGGAACAAGAGACCACTTCCCTTTCCCTGTCAGTGCCCTCTCTGACAGCCTCCTTGTCCACCCACTATAGGGTAGAAGGAGTTGATGTCAGATAAGCCAGAGCACAGGGCACTGCTTGGACCCCCTTCCACTAGTGAGAAAGGATACTGAAGCTCCAAAGCAGAACCCTTGTTCTAGTCATTGCTTTCACATCCTGCCTCACATCCAGGCAAGGCATTCCCTTGGGGCAAGACCAGCCATCCTCTAGTATACCCAGCATCTACACCATTCAGAGAACTTTACGAAGTGAGGCATAGTGGCTTTCAAGTTTTGGCACCTCTCTCTCTTCTCTCTCTCTCTCTCTCTCCCTCCCTCCTGAGCATGCTGGCCTCAAGGGGCAGGTCTGATGCAGGTGGAGTGAGAGAATAGGGAGCTCTCTGTGAGGCTCAGGCTAGGACATGTGGTCAAACCTAAGTTTGATCTGAAAGTCTTTGCTTAGGAAAGCAGACACCTCTTTAGTTATTAATAAAGTGTTACTTCAAGCTCTAGTCTTGTTTTCCCACATCTATACCTCCTCTAGTGGGGAATTTTGACAGAAGGAAGGAGTATAGCACAGTGAGGTCAAACATCTATGGGTCTCTTGCTGAAAATGCACCAAGACCTTGTCCTGAGCACCTACTAAGTTATCTCTGTCCAGCTGCACAATTGGTACACAGTAGACACTTACTAATGTTACTTCTTTTTTAATTTATTTTTATTATTTTTTATTAACATATAATATATTATTTGCCCCAGGGGTACAGTCTGTGAATCATCAGGCTTACACACTTCACAGCACTCACCATAGCACATACCTTGCCCAATGTCCATAACCGAAACACCCTCTCCATAACTCCCTCCCCCTGGCAACCCTCTGTTTTGTGAGATTAAGAGTCTCTTGTGGTTTGTCCCCTTCCCAATCCCATCTTGTTTCATTTTTTTCCTTCCCTACTCCCCAAGCCCCCCCACATTTCCTCTCAAATTCCTCATATCAGGGAGATCATATGATAATAGTCTTTCTCTGATTTACTTATTTCCTCAGCATAATACCCATTAGTTCCATTTACATCATTGCAAATGGCAAGATTTCATTTCTTTTGATGGCCGCATAGTATTCCATTGTATATATATGCCGCATCTTCTTTATCCATTCATCTGTTGATGGACATCTAGGTTCTTTCCATAGTTTGGCTATTGTGGACACTGCCACTATAAACATTCGGGTGCACGTGCCCTTCAGATCACTATGTTTGTATCTTTAGGGTAAATATCCAGTAATGTTACTTCTTTTTATTTCCATCCCCATTCTGTCTCCTCTTATGTCAGGAATAAAAGAGGGATCAGATCTTTGACTTGTCAAATTCTGAGAGTCATTTATTATTTCCATTTTATTCATGAGGAGAATGAGGTTGAGAGAGATTGAATGACTTGTTCTTGATTCACACCCAGACCTATTTGATTCCAAACCTTTTCAATACATACAGGGAGAGTCAGCACCCTCTTCTTCTCCTATATACCCCCCAACCATCCCATTTTTTGGTATTTTCCCTCCACACCTCATTTTGAAAACAGTACTTAAGGCAACTGGCATTGCCACTCTGCTTGCTTTTACAGTGGTGGAGCACATCTGACTGGTTTTATAACAGAATGATATCTGACATTTACTGAGTGTTCACTGTGGGTGAGGTTTAGGATTCATAACATTAAGTATGTTATTTCCTCATATCCTTCATCACCATCCAAGGTAGGTTCTAATATAATTTTTTTCAAAAATAGGAAATGGAGGTGAAAGGTGGTGATTAGCTTACCTAAATTCACCTGGGTCAAAACAGACAAACCAGGATTTGAACTCAGAGAGCCTCCTCTGGAAGCCATGCATGAACCCTACTCCCAAGGCTCTCAAGCACCAGTACCAGCCAGGAAAGCACCCACTACCTCCACCCTCCCATGCCTTTCCCAATGCTATCCCTACAAGCCCCTCAGCAGCTCCAAAGTCTGAACATATACACATGCCTTCAAACAGTTGTTGTGGTTTGCTATATCTGGGAGTTCTCAGGGTATAAGAGGAGTCATTATGCTTCCAAAGACTTGAAAGCCCACCATCTGCAACACTCATTTGCCTTGTGCTTCCCATGAGCTGATCTACCTTCCCTTGACACTATCCCTCTATGACGTTAATGGAGCTGAAGTCAACATCAGGACACTTAATCGGTCTTTTCTTTTTATGTGTGCTGAAGCAGAGTCGTGATGTCAGCAGGAAAGGGGTAGCGAAGGCAAAATTCTGTCTTCTCCCCAGAGCCCCCACATGCTGTGGTTCAGGGAGCATCCTCCACAGATGAGCAGCTGTTGTTTGTAACTATAGTAATAACCACAAAAGCTAACAATAAATAATAATATGCTAACAGTCTTTTTTTAAATCCCTTTGTATGCACTTTGGTTCTTCCCATTGCCTTCTGATGTGGGGATATCTATGATATGCATATATGTGTTTATATTTTTTATGTTTATATTATACATATATGCACAAACATATTTATACCTTTGAGCAAGTTGTGAAATATGTCAAAAAAAGTAAAAGAATATAGGGCTCAAGCTCAGGAGTCTTATTTTGCCCTAGTTCTGCCATGAATCACAGAGGTGACCTTGAGCAAGTGGTTTCATTTCTAGAATTTCTGTTTTCTAGTCTGTACAACAGACATCGTGATTCTCACCTCCCAGCGCTAGATGAGAAGAGTCAATGAAATAGTGCATCTAAAATGTTTGCAGATGACATGCTTATATATGTAAAAAACCCTAAAGACTCAACCAAAAGTAAAAAGTTAAAAGAAATGAACAAATTTTATAAATTTTCAGGATATAAAATCAACAAACAGAAATCAGTGGTGTTTCTATATACAAACAATGCACTACCTGAAGAAGGAATTAAGAAAACAATTCCATTTACAGTAGTAACAAAAAGAATAAAATACTTAAGAACAAATTTAACCAAAAAGGCAGAAGACTTGTACACTGACTATTAAAGAACACACAGATAAATAGAAAGACAACCATGTTCATGGACTGGAAGAATTAACACCCTGAAATGTCCATTCTATCCGAAGTGATCTACACATTTAATGTAATCCCTATCAAAATCCCAAGGGTATTATTTACAGAAATAGAAAACATAAGCCTAAAATTTATGTAGAACCATACAAGATCCCAATAACCAAAACAATCTTGAAAAAGAAGAAAAAAAGCTGGAAGCATCACATTTCCTGATTTCAAGATATATTACAAAACAACAGTAATCAAAACAGTATGGTACTGACATGAAAACAGACATATAGACCAATGGAAGAGAATAGAGAGTTCAGAAACAAATCACATATTTAAGGCCAATTGATCTTTAAATAGGGTACTGAGAACATACAATGGGGAAAGGATTATGTCTTCAATAAATAGGGCTACAAGAACTAGATGTCCACCTCAAAAGAATGAAATTGGATCATTATCCCAAACCATACACAAAAATAAACCCAAAATGGTCTAAAGGCTTAAGCATAAGATCTAAAACCATAAAACTATTAGGAGAAAACATAGGGAAGAGCATCTTGTCATTGATCTAGGCAATGACTTTCTGGATATGACACCAAAGCACAGGTAACAAAAACCAACATAGACAAAAGGAATGACATCAAAGTAAAAACAAAAACAAAAACTCTCGAACAGCAGAAGGAACAGCCAACTAAGTAGAAAGGCAACCTATAAAATGGGAGAAAATATATGCAAACCATATATCTGATAAGATGTTCATATACAAAATATATAACAAACTCATGCAGTTCAATAGCAAAAAGATTAACCTGATTTAAAAATGAACGAGGTACATTTCTCAAGAAGACATATGGCAACAGGTATATGAAGAGAATGCTCTTGACATCATTCATATCAGGAAAATTCAAATCAAAACCACAATGAGATAGTTCCTCACACCTGTTAGAATAGCAGTTATTATTACAAAGACAAAAGATAACCAATGTTGGCAAGATTGTGGAGGAAAGGGAATCCTTGTGCGTTGTGGGAGGGAATGTAAATTGCTACAGCCATTATGGAAAACAGTATGAAGCTTACTCAAAAAACTAAAAATAGAACTACCATATGATCCAGAAATCCCACTTCTGGGTGTATTTCCAAAGGAAATGAAATCAGTATCTTGAGGAGATATGTGTTCTTATGTTCATTGCAGCATTATGCATGACAGCCAAGATATGGAAACAACTTAAATGTCTGTCAGTGGATGAATACATAAAGAAAATGTGGTGTGTGTGTGTTGTGTGTGTGTGCGTGCGCGCGTGCATGCTGCAATATTATTCAGCCTTAGAAAAGAAAGAAATCCAACCATTCACAACAACATGGATGAAACTGGAGGACATTATGCTAAGGGAAATAAACCAGATACAAAATGACAAATACTGCCTGGTCTACTTATATGTGGAAGCTAAAATAGACTCAGAGAAGTAAAGAGTAGGATCCTGTTTATCAGGTGCTGGGGGTAGAAGGGAATGGGAAGAAGTTGGTCAAAGGATACAAAATTCCACTTGTGTAGGATGAATAAGTTCTGGAGATCTCTTGTACAGCACAGTAACTGTAGTTAATAATACCATATTATATACTTGAAATTTGCGAAGAGGGTAGATCCTAAGGGTTTTTATCACAATAAAATAAAATAAAAACAAAACTGTGGGATGTGATACATATGATGATAAACTTAAATGTGATCATTTCACCGTATATTATTTATTTCACATAAATTAAAACATCAAGTTGGACACTTTAAATTTTTTTGCAACAATAAAATCTATTTTTTCAAACAAAAAAAGTATAATTTTAGACAACTTGGATTGGCCATCAAGAGCTTGATGGCTTTCCATACTTAATAATTATTTTTTAATGAGATTACTGGTGATGCTAACAACTATGATTTTTAAAATATTTTATGATGAAATGTTGTCCACACTGGAAGATTTGTATAACTTCCTGAACTAAATGACAAATGTACATTATTTTTTTTTAGATTACATTCCCAAGTGCATTTATTTTTTGTGTGTGTGTGTTACAATGTCCCTTTTATTTTTTTATTTCTTAAATTTAATTTTATTTTTTCAGGGTTCCAAGATTCATTGTTAATGCACCATACCCAATGCCCCATGCAATACGTGCCCTCCTTAATACAAACCACCAGGCTCACCCATCCTACCTCCTCTTTCCCCTCCAAAACCCTCAGTTTGTTTCTCAGAGTCCACAGTTTCTCATGCCTCTTCTCCCCCTCTGATTTCCCCAAATTCACTTTTCCTTTCCTTGAACACTTTAAATATAAACAATTTTTATTTGTCGATTATACCTCAATAAAGTTAAAAATATTTTAATCATAATAGTAGAAGGGTGCCTGCTAAGGAAGCCTGCTAAGAGAAGGGTCCCAAACTGTTGGTTTCCTTCATCTTTTCCTTTCGCATAGCATGTACTCAATAAAAACTTGCAGAATTGAACTGATTCGGTAACCCAGCTTAGGATAAGTATAGATTTTTAGGAGTAGTTGAGTACATGGTCGCTGGAGCAAAATCATTTAGATTGGAGGCTCCAACCCTCCACTACTAACAAGAGGAAACCAGCAAGTGTTTCAACCACTCTGAAGCTGCTGGCATAGGAATTGGTGGAAGAGTATCTACCTCTTGGGCTTATTATAAAAAGGATATGAAGTGCATAATACAGTACTGGACACACTCAATTGATATCTGCCCATTAGGACTGTTGAAGTTGCTCTCTTCTTCCTTCTCTTGTTCAACCGATTGCCTTTGAGAACTATGGGATGGCTATGCAATCCATTCCAATAGGCCCATCCCCCATCATCAACACAGCCACCAATGCTGAAAGTATCCTGTAGTATCAGAGGCTGAGAGAGCATCTGGGCATTGTTTCCAGTTTCTAGGCAATTGTCTTCTATCTCTGCTGTTGCCTTGGACATCAGCAGTCAGCATCAGTAAGGCCTGCAGCTGGCCTCTGCTTCTACAGAAATCTCACCCATGGGAATGAAATGGATCCAAGGCTGGATGGAAGCAGCTCCCATAAGGGGGAAGCCCATGTTAAGTGGGACTCCAAGGAACCAGATGGCATTCAGCTCCCCCTAGATATTTCCATCTTACTGCTCCAGGAGCTCCCAAATTAAGACATCAAGGTACCAACAGCCAGCCCCGTGTATATTAAGCAAGAGAGAAATCCAGGACAGAGATATGCAGAGAGAATCCCACATCCCTTAGAAACCACCTAGTTGCCCAACACCCACCCCCCCACACACCCCCGCCTCCTTCGCCAATTATACAGTGAATGACTTTCCTAAGGTTACACAGAGAGTGCGGTTCTCTCTCCACGGAGGACCACTATGATGCTCAAGTCCCACGAGTGCCACTTACATCAACCACAAAATGGATGGCACCCCCTAGAGTTTTGCATCAAAGCTACCTTTCCTTTACTGCACCCCCTGTTCTCTTCCTCTCAAAATATGCTTAACTTATAAATTGTAAATAGCTTCATTTCTCTTGGATATATACCTAGGATTGGAATTGCTATGCCACATGGTAATTCTCGATTTAACCACCTGAGAAACCGCCAAACTGGTTTCCAAAATGGCCGCACCATTTTACATTCCCACCATTCATAAGGGAGGCTTCTTTTTCTCCATTTCCTCTTCAACACCTTTTATTGTCTTTCCTTATATCCAACCTAGTGGTAGCTTTTTGTTTCAATCTGTTCTCATGGTTTTGATTTGCCCTTGTCCCTTCTTCTCCCTTTCATCTCAGGATCCAGCCTCCTTGCAAAATAAAACCAAGAATATTTGCTCAGCAATGCTTTTGGCCATACAGCAATGTAACCTGCCCCATGTGAGGAGCTGTGGACCTGGACCAGCTTTTCAGAAGACTGAAAGGACCCCTTGGGTCTAGGGTTTAGTATTAGGAAACCCCATTTTTCTAATGATGCAAGCTACATTTTCCCTGATACAAGCTACATTTTCCCCATATGCCAACTTCTATAACTCTATTTAATAATCTGTTTCGTCAATCTGTTTTGTAATATCTTAATCAGTTCAGAACTCCAACAGAGAAGAGAATTGCCAGTTACCGGGCTATCTCAAATGCTCCAACTGGGCGTCTTCCATACATTGCCTCAGCTAACCCCACCACAGTCTTGCAATGTAGGTATACCCCAACTTCACAAATGAGCAAAATGAAGGTAAAACAAGTCCACAAAGCTACCCAGGTAGAAAGTGATGGAAGATTTGAGCCCACGTCTGCACTTCCCCTCCATCTTCTGTTCTTGAAAGCACAGAGGACCAAGTTCTAATAGAATTTCAGCTCTGGCCCTCACTAACTATGTGATAATCAACACATCAGAGCTCCATTCTGAGCCTCAACATTATTCTCAGTGAAACGGACCAATAATACCAGCCTTTCATACATCAAAATTTATAAGGACAATATGAGATGATGCAAATAAAACCTCCTTTAAAAGTATAGAATAACATTCACCTAAAGATTTGAGGCTTTTTTCCGGGCCATATCAGGTATCTCTAAATCCCAACTGTGGGAAAAGCAAATTAGGAAATAGTTCTAAATTGAATAAATCTTTTGCAAACATGTCTGTCCCAAAGGAAAGACAAGATTTAACTTCATTTCAGCTGACTTCACAGTCTAATGACCTAGAATTCGTTTCTCTGCTTTTCTTCTCATCCCAACGTGTCACAGCCCACGTGACATCCCAATGTGTCGCAGCCCACGTGAAAATGTCTGATAAACCGGGAGTTTCTTTTGATGCATTGGAAAAGAAGATGTTTTCTATTCCAAGCACCCATATTTTTCTGAATGTTTTTCTTCATATTCTTCTGGGGGTTTTGATCTCACATTATTTCTCTTTTGATTTGAAGGATGCGGGGGGAACCTGTGAGACTTTTCAATTATTTATTGCAGAAGGCAGTTAAGGCCTTATTTCAAAGTTAGTTTCTGGATTTCTACAGTCACTCATGAACATTAGGAAGCTGGTCTGACCTCTTGAGAGGAGAGCACACTGAAGGTCGGAAGATGTGTCTGACTGATGCATGGGACATCAGACATTCTGACCCAGACCTCTCCCTCAAAAGTGGGGCAGGAGCATCCGTGTGATGGAAGGGGCTGCTGGGAAACTCATCCAGCCATTGGTTCTTCATTTGGGTCTCTCACCTCTCTGACGTCTCTTGCCATGAAAGAGAAATTCATACCTTTACTTTAAAATATTAAATTTTCATTCAATTTCAATTCAACAGATATTTATTGAGAGTGCCTATTTTGTGCCATACATTGTGCTAAAAGCTGCAAAGATGAAAATTATTCATCATTCATGGGCAAGGAGGTCAAGAGTCCCCATTCCCTAGCCTGCCTGGTTTCAAATCCCAGTTTTAACACTTACTGCATATTTCTTGTGCAAAATGGAAAAGACAATAATAACATCAAGATATCGTGTTTTAATCCACAAAGAGTACATAATATCTGGCCCATGTCTGCCCATTAATATGATGAGGAAGAGGATGGCGTTCTAAATGAAAATGAGCAAAAGAAATATGGTCCCTGCCTTGATACCCTAATGGGGAATCAACATTAATCAAATAGCTCCATAAACTTATAATCACAAAAGTGCTACAGTGGGTTATGTTGGCTGCCCTTCCAACCTCCCTCCCACCCCTCTCTCGTTGCGCTTATTGTGCAGTAGCCATGTGCATTTGGGGTGGAACTCAGCTCTTCAAATGCATCTTTAAATGGCCCAGTCCAATCTGTATAATTTCCATTCCATCAGCACTGTGATTAATTCAAAGGTGATCACATGACCTGAATCCAACTAATCAAGAAGAAGCCCAAGACTTTTATACTAGGGAAGAGAACCCCCTTTCTCTGCCCTGGATAGGACAGAGGCTTTGACTCAATAGCAATTAACTGTCATTTTTCAACCGCTAAAGGAGCCAAGCTTAGAAGGAAGCCAATATTATGGAAGACAGAGATAAGATACATTTAAAAAATGTCTCTGTTAATATTGTTAAGCCACTGGATCTGGCGTTACCTGAAATCCACAATATCTTGAGAGTATTCAGAGAAAAGTAGTCTTCAATAATAAAAATAATAACAAGCAATTAAAAAATGGGCAAGGAATCTGAATAGACATTTCTCGAAGGAAGATATACAAATAACCAATAAGCACATGAAATGACACTCAACATCATTAATTACCAGGGAGATGCAAATCAAAACAATGGGAAATCACTTCACATGCACTAGGATGATTAGAATCAGAAAGTCACACACTAACAAATGTTGGTAAAAACAGAGAGGAATCAGAAGTCTCATACACTGCTGATGGGAATATAAAGTGGGGCAGGCACTTTGGAAAAGAGTTTAGCAATTTCTCAGGTGATTGAATATAGAATTGACAAATAACTGAGCAATCCCACTCTCTGGTACATACCCAAGAGAAATGAAAACATCTGTCTGTCAAAAGCTTGTGCATAAATGTTCACAGCAGCATCATTCACAACGTGCAAGAGATGGAAACAACCCCAATGTCCATCAATTGACAAATGGACAAACAAAATGTAATATATTTATAAAATGGAATATTATTCAGCCATAAAAAGAATGAAGTTGATGTGTGCTACAACAGGTATAAACCTCAAAACTATTTGCAAAGTCAAAGAAGCTAGTCACAAAAGACTACATATATTATTATATGATTATATAATTCTATGATTACATTCATAGGAAGTGTCCAAAGCAGGCAATCTCTAGAGACAGAAAGTAGATTAGTGGCTGCTCGGGGCTAGGAAGAATGGGGGTTAGAGAGGTGATCGCTATAAAGAATAGGATTTCTTTATGAATTGAAGAACATGATCTAACATTGACTATGGGGAACGACTGAATTGTATATACACTTTATTTTATTTTTTTTAAGTATTTTATTTATTTGACATAGAGTTAGAGAGAGAGCAAAAGTAAGCAGAGTGTCAGGGAGAGGGGGAGAGAGAGATGCGGGCTCTCGGCTGAGTAGGGAGCCCGATGTGGGGCTCGATCCCAGGACCCTGGAATCATGACCCAAGCTGAAGGCAGCTGCTTAACCAACTGAGCCACCTGGGCGCCCCTACACTTTATTTTTTTAAAGATTTTATTCATTTATTTGACATAGAGAGATCACAAGTAGGCAGAGAGGCAGGCAGAGAGAGACAGAGAAGCAGGCTCCGCACTGAGCAGAGAGCCTGATGCGGGACTCGATGCCAGGACTCTGGGATCATGACCAGAGCAGAAGGCAGAGGCTTAACCCACTGAGCCACCCAGAGGCCCTGTATATACACTTTAAATGGTGAATCAACCACTCAGAATGGTTACAATTAACAAGTCAGGAAACAACAGATTTGGTGAGGATGCAGAGAAAGAGGAATCTTCTTACACTATTGATGGGTACTCAAGGTACAGCCACTCTGGAGAACAGTATGGAGGGTCCTCAAAAAGTTGAATAGAACTACCATATGACCCAACAATTTCACAACTGGGTAATTACCCTGAAGATACAAATGTAGTGATTCAAACGAGTACCTGCACCCCAAAGCTTATAGAAGCCATATGCACGATAGCCAAACTGTAGAAAGAGCCTAGATGTTCACTGATAGATAAATGGATAAAGATGTGGTGTGTGTGTATACACACATGTGCACGCATATGCGTGCACACACACACAGGAATACTACTCAGCCATCAAAAAAATGAAATGCCATTTGCAAAATCGTGGATGGAACTAGAGGGCATTATGCTAAATGAAATAAGTCAATCAGAGAAAAGCAATTATCATATAATCTCACTCATATGTGGAATTTAAGAAACAAATCAGAGGATCATAGAGGAGGAGAGGAAAAAATGAAACAAGATTAATCAGAGAGGGAGACAAACCATAAAAGAATCTTAATCATAGGAAACAAACTGAGAGTTGCTGGAGGGTAGAGGGTGGAGGTGATGGGCATTAACTAGGGCACATGATGTAATGAGCTCTAGGTGTTAACTAAGAATAATGAATCACTGAACTCTACCTCTGAAACTACAAATACATTATATGTTAATTAATTGAATTTAATTGTAAAAATTTAAAAAATAAAAGGGTGAATCATACGGTATGTGAATTATATTTCAATGAAGATGTTAAAAATAAATTATCTTTAATATCTAACTTGATTTGGAGTTGGGTTGTTGTTACTCATAATTGAACACCTCCTAATGCAATCGCTATGAATAAAAACCCTAGAAGCTGTGAGATGCCATATCTGAGTTACCAGATCCCATGTGGACATGGGGGATGTTCAGAGTAGAAATCAGGAACAAAGATTCTGGTAGGTGAAATGTATTAGAAATAGTCTGGCTCTGCTCCTCTGTGCCAGACCTGACAGCTTCCCCATCTCCACCTCCCCTCCCTGTCTGCAGAGGCCACAACCAGTCCTCACCAGCAGAGAGCTTGAGAGATCATTCCAACATGAGGAAGGACAGTAGACTCTTGGCTTCTTCGGGGTCCCAGCCTGATCTTCTGGCAGGTCAGTCAATTTCAGCCTTGAAACCTTGACCTATTTCTCATCCTTCTACCATCTTCTCCTTCTCAAAGCCCCCTCCTCCCTCTCCTCCAGCCCTGTGTGCCCGAGTTCCTAGAAATTTAGCTTAGTGTTTTTCTGCAAGGTTGGTTCAACATCCGCAAATCAGTCAATGTGATACAACACATCAATAAAAGAAAGAACAAGAACCATATGATACTCTCAATAGATGCTGAAAAAGCATTTGACAAAGTACAACATCCCTTCCTGATCAAAACTCTTCAAAGTGTAGGGATAGAGGGCACATACCTCAATATCATCAAAGCCATCTATGAAAAACCCACCGCAAATATCATTCTCAATGGAGAAAAACTGAAAGCTTTTCCGCTAAGGTCAGGAACACGGCAGGGATGTCCATTATCACCACTGCTATTCAACATCGTACTAGAGGTCCTAGCCTCAGCAATCAGACAACAAAAGGAAATTAAAGGCATCCAAATCGGCAAAGAAGAAGTCAAATTATCACTCTTCGCAGATGATATGATACTATATGTGGAAAACCCAAAAGACTCCACTCCAAAACTGCTAGAACTTATACAGGAATTCAGTAAAGTGTCAGGATATAAAATCAATGCACAGAAATCAGTTGCATTTCTCTACACCAACAGCAAGACAGAAGAAAGAGATATTAAGGAGTCAATCCCATTTACAATTGCATCCAAAACCATAAGATACCTAGGAATAAACCTAACCAAAGAGACACAGAATCTATACTCAGAAAACTATAAAGTATTCATGAAAGAAATTGAGGAAGACACAAAGAAATGGAAAAATGTTCCATGCTCCTGGATTGGAAGAATAAATATTGTGAAAATGTCTATGCTACCTAAAGCTTAGTGTTTTTCTAATACTATGCCTGAATCCTAGATCCTACATAGATCTGGGCCTTGACTTTCTCCTGTAATCATGCATTACAAAGAAAGAAACTGTGTATAAAACAGCTAGTATAATGCCTGCCCCTAGTGTGTGCCCAGTGAACGTTCATTTTTTTCTCTCCTTCCCAACAGACCTTCTATTTCTTGCTGACTACCTGACTTCCCTGTTTCTCACATCCTCTGGCTGGCCCCTCTAGTCTACCTTTTCTTTTGGAATTTGGGGAGGGGATCCTGCTTGCTGAGTCACCCTCACTCTAACCTTGTTCCTTGGCTATCCAGTTCTTTGACCCCAGTAGGCAAGTTAGTTCCCCAGGGGCCCCTCATCATCTACCCCATCTGGCAGTAACTAAAACTGGTGATGCCCAGCAAAATAAAAAAATCAGTCTACCAAATTCCAAGCTTGAGTAGAAGTATCACAGGGACAGGGAAAGTCAGTCCTGCTCACCTTGTATCTACATACGGTAGCACACAGATAGGCACATCGTTGATCCTTGGGAGAGATTTGGTAAGTGAATGAATGACCTCATCATACTGCAATTATTATCCAAATACCTGTCCCGTCTTCCATACTAGAAGCTGCAATTGGGTGTTACCTCAGTCTAATCATCTTTGTTAACTCCAGAATCTAGCACAGAGACTGGGTCAGAGGAACACACTCAGTATATGGTGTTTGAATTTTTGGCTTCTTAAGTAAGGTCAATTACCCAGCCAAATAAGACATCCTTCCCTCTGAACACTCACGACCTCTGGGATGAAACTCTTTTGAGGCACTTACCCAATTCTGCCCCACATTGTAATGATTTGCAAGAATAGTCGTTTGTTCCCATGGGGCTCTGAGCTCTTGTGAAGGTGGAGGTCCCATCTCATTCATTTTCTGGGGCTCCCCCCAGTTATACCAAATAAAAAGCAGAATAGGAGCTTGGAAAACATACTGGTTGAACAGCAGAGGGATGATGGAATAGACGCATGAATAAGAGAGCAAGAGTAACTTGATGGAGGGAGCAAAGCCATGATGTCTGGAAGACTGCACGGCAGTCGGACCCATGCTGCTTCCACTAAACCCCAGTGATACTGTGTTGGAAAAGTATTGGTAGATCTCTTGTTTGTTTTATTATGTCCTTGTCCCATCAGACTGTAAGTTCTGAGAGCACAACACCTATACCTAACATGCTCGGCATTGCATCCTCCCTGTTTAATGTGTTAATAACTGAGTACCCACCCACACCGGAAACCCCCCACTCCAAAACCCAGCTTTCACCTCCACCCCATCCTGCCCTTAATCTTGCAATAAGCTTTCTACCGTAAGAAGTTTACAATCACAGTGGCGATGAGCCGCCTTCCATGGCCCCCCTTCTGCCCTTCTAGTTTTCCAACTGGCTTGAATCATTTAATCTGCAGTTAATTCAGAAGCATCCAAGCCAGGCTCTGATATATCAGATGATCAAGATAAACGGCTAGAATATTTTTATGAGTAAAATCTCTCCAGATTTCAGTACATAAATCATTTGTTGCGAAACTGCTCATTGTCTTTCGGCAAGGCTGTAATGTGAGGGAAAATGCTATCTCTTTATGAATCAAAAAGTCAGGGGATTAGGAACAGTTTGAAGGAAAGAGACTACAATATAAAAATAAGATTTATCTCTTAATATTCTCCTTACATATATCGCTCCACCCCTTTCCCTTACTTACTTTTCAGCATGGATCAGGAATTCAATTTCATGTTTGTTCCACAGAATCACAGGGGACAAAGCAGATCTTAACGGGCAGAATTTAGGGACTGCTTTTGCTCCAAGCCAATTCGATCAATCCCCTTCAGATCTCAGGTTGAATGTCACCTCCTTGGGGAAGTCTTCCATGATGACATAGGCTAAATTAGATCCTTTGATTAGTCACTCGTAGCATTTATTATTGTTGTTACTGTTTTTGCCATCATTTTAATTATATTTATATATTTACTTGTTTGCTTGCTTAATGCCTATCTCCCTCAGTAGACTATAAATTCCTTTCATAGGGATTATTGCTCTATTTGTCTTCCACTGTATGTCTAGCCCCTAACAATGGGCCTGACATAAAGTGGGAGCTGAGCAAATACCTATTCTAAATAAATATACAATGAGAATTTTCCAAGATCTTTTTCTAAGTTAGTCTAGAAAGTCCACCACAGTAAAACCGAAGCACTGTTTAATTCTTTCAAATATTTTAAATTTTATTGACTAAACATGAAATGTTATTTTTTATATAAACAGAATGTATATTTATTCTATGCATATTCTATGCATATGTGACCTTATACTCTCAACAATGTCAAAGTCTGACAAAATAGATATGATCCTCATCCTAGTAATGAGCAGTTTTTAGGTCAGGAAGCTTCATTGACTTGTCCAATGTGTATCAGTGGGTGAAAGTGGAGACAAGATCAGAACTTAACCTATTTTAACTCCCAAGTTCAAATTCTTGTCACCATGCTCTGTACTCTCCCTCCTGAAAATCACAGGAATGCAGAAGGACTGTATTTCCTGATGGAAACTTTTTTCTCCTTTTGGGCTCTCTGTCCCTAGAAGGAATAGAAGAAGGGAAGACAATGAAGACCAAAGAAGATTGTTTCCCTTTTCTCTTTAAAAACTTGCAGAAAATCAGCAGACATGATTCTAGGTCTGGTCAATGTTTTAGGGACAAGACTGCACTAGCATCTGCCTGCAAATGGGTTTTTCAGACAACCTTGTAGGATTTCAGCTCCCTGGGGCCAGGTCCTGCGCTGTATGACATTCATCTTTGGGTGCATTGATCCAAAAGTCTTCAGTTCCAACAAGATCAAATGAAAGCATGTGGACACTGAGGCACACCCACACCAGCACATACACACAGACACAGAGGCATTTGAACTAAAAGATACGCCTGCTAAGGCTCACAAATGTGCTCACGCATATGTTTTCACAAACAAGCAATGCTTTGTTCCTTTTACCAGCAGGACAAGCATAGAATCTGATGGATGCACTAACCCACACATGTCTACACACAAATGTGTCCTTATAAACGTTTGATAATAACCCATGTCAACTCAACATTTTGCAACATACACTCTTTTCATGTCCATTTTCTCACTTTTCTCCAATAAAAAGCCATGAGTCACTTGTTTACAAAGCTATGTCAACTAATTGGTTTAATAGGTGGTTTTAACCTGACCCTTGTAGGATGGTTTTCAGGGGGTCTCTGACCTTCTCTGAAATTGAGTGTGTGTACATTTTTCCACAGATGTTAGGGTCTGTGGATTTCACACTTATGCTCCTTCCCCCCAAAGTGGGTTTTGGACTAAGTTGTAGGAAAGATCTCATTAATCTGACCTAAAGATATCAATCAATAGGAAGTTTATAACACGCTTTTTCTTCCATTTCTTCTCTTACTCACACATCTGCAACCCTGTGGAGTTAACCTTGCAATTATGACTTTCTGATAGATGGAGACTCTTGAGTACAGACACCTAGAAGATCATACTGGCTAACACCCACTTATTTTTTTCCCTGCCTGCTACTTTCCTGTGATAGAAAAAAAGAGAAACTGACATCTGAGCCCATTGCCCTCCATAGAGATTTTCACACTTTTCTCCACCTACCTGAGCCATGAGATCACAGATAGGGTGTTTACATGAAACAAACTCAGGCAACCGAAAAGTAAGCATTTTAATCAAAATTTAGTTTCTTACTCTACACCAAGACAGTGTACTCTTTTGAACAGGTAGAAGATAGATCCCTCAAAAGATTTACCCAGTCTATCTTTACCAGTTCCATGAACACATCCAAAGAGTTTGAATGCTTTTCATCCAAATATCCACTCCTTCAAATCTCTTTTCAAAAGGCATATACTAATTTACGTGCTCCCAGACCACACTCCCCATCACACCTCACAGTACTCTTGCACCTGCTTTGTGTTCCTCTTTAGGACTTACCACCATCCACTGTATTCGATGTTTATTTAGTTGTGTGTTTTGTGTTTGTCTCTCTGTCCTAAAACGCAACTTCCATGAGTTAGGGATTTTATCCATTTAACTTGTTGTTCTAAAACCCAGAAAATACACTCAGCAATTTTTTGTTTCATGAGTTGACAATTACCAAAAAAACAAAAACAAAAACAAACCAAAAAAAAAAAAAAAAAACTAGAGAAGTATCTGTAACCTCTTTGGAGAAGGTAAGTAACTTGGCTAAGGTCACCCATCTGTTAAAAAACCTCAAGCTGAAATCATCTACCAGGTACTGTGTGTCTGCAGCACCTTTGCTGTCTCCAAAATGTGAATTTCACAGAATCTCTCTTTGCTTCATTTCCATGAGTGAAAACTGGCCCTGGATTAGTAAAGGAAAATCTCTTGATAGTCTAAATTCCTCAGATGATAAGGAAATTCACTGGCTTATGTGACTGGCAAGTGCAGAGAGAAGGTGGGCATCAGAGTTGTTTTGATCTGGGGCTCAGCAAAGCCGTGAGGGACCGGAGTCCCCCCCTCCATCTTTTTGTCCTGCATTCTGTGATGTTGGCTTTATTCTAAGGCTGTGAATCATCCAGGTCTAGCCAGGAAAGCAAAAAACAGAGATGCTACATTTTTAATTGAAGTATTTATTGAGATCGTTGTAGATTAAAATGCAGTTGCAAGAAATAATGCAGGAAGAATGCTTGTGTGCTTCCTGCACTTTCCCAATGCTAACATTTTATAAAACTACAGTGTTACATCACAACCAAGATACTGACATTGATACAATCCACTGATCTTACTCAGATTTGCCCAGGTTTACTTATAAGTGTGTGTTGAACTCTATACAACTTTAATTTTATCACCTGTTTAGATTCATGTGCCCACCATGTGAGTCAGGATACTAGATATATTGGAGATTTCAAGGATTCCCCCTGTTGCCCTTTTATCACACGCCCACTGTATCTCACCCCTACCATCCCTGATCCCTGCCAACCATTGATCTGTTCTCAATTTGTAAAACTTTCTGAGTGCAAAAATGTTATATGTATGGAGTCCTATAGCATGTAACAATTTTGAACAGGCTTTCTTTGCTCAGCATAATTCTCTGGAGATTGATCCAAGTTGTTGCATGTCTCAGTAGTTTGTGTCTTTTTCCTGTTCAGTAAAATTCCATGGTATAGAAGTACCACGTTTTCTTTAGCATTTACCTGCTGAAGGACATCTAGGCTGTTTAGATAGATGACAGATAGATAGAAGATAGGTAGATAATGGAAGAAATGGAAGATTGCATATCTATTGTCCTGAAACACCGTATTGAGAAAGAAGGAAATTCTGCCATTTGCAACAATACAAATGGAACTTGAGGGCATTAGGCTACGTGGATAAGTCAGACTGAGAAAGATAAGCTCTGTAAGATACCATCTATGTGCAGAATCTAAAAATGCCAGATTCATAGAAACAGAATGAAAAAAGATGGTTACCAGGCAGGGGCTAAGAGGTGTGCAAATAGGGAGATGTTAGTCAAAGTATAAAAATTTCACTTATACAGGATGCATGAGTTATAGGATCTAATGTAGAGCTTGGTGATTGTAGTAACCAAGATCATATTTTACAGTTGAAATTAGCTAACAGAGTAGGTCATAAATGTTCTCACCACAAAAAGAATTGGTAATTATGTGATGTGATGGAGGTGGTACCAAACACGATAGTGGCAACCATTTGGCAATGTATAAGTGTATTAAATCAACACAGTGTACACCTTAACCACACACACAATGCTATGTGTCAATTATATCTCAAAGCTAGAGAAACAACCAACTGTGTCTGTGTGTGTGTGTGTGTGTGTGTGTTTGTAGGTATTTCTGTGTTCTCTAATTCTGCTGCATTGATCTACGTGTCTATCCCTCTGCCGATACCACTGTCTTTACAGTGTGGCTACATGGTAACGCTTAGGATTGGGTAGAGTGATGCCTCTCTATACGTCCTCGTCAAGAGGCTGGATCTTTCCACACAAGTTTTAGAATAAGGCTATTTCTGTCTACAAACAACAACATGGCGGGGATTTTGTTGGGCATTGCATTAACTCCACAGATAAATCTGACCAGAATCGATATTTTTACTATATTGACTCTTCCTGTGTGTAGCCTAGTATTACGTTCTGCGTATTTAAGTCTCTTTGATTTCTTTCATTAGCATTTTATATTTGTTAGCATATAGATCCTGTAGGTGTTCTGCTAAAAAGTGTATCGAAGTATTTTGTTTTCTCTGGCGTGATTCTAAATGGTATTTTGTTTTTAATTTTAGTTTCTGCATGTTCTTTGTTAGTATATGGAAATGCAATTTATTTTGTGCATTAATCTTGTATCCTGCAAACTTGTTGAATTCACTTATTAGTCCTAGGTATTTGGTTTGGTTTGGTTTCGTAAATTCCTGGGGATTTTCTAAGTAGACAATCATGTCTTCTAAAAATAGAGACCATTTTATTTCTTCCTTTCTATTTGTGTATCTTTTTTTCTTTTTCTTTTCTCATAACACTGGCTAACATTTCCAGTAAATGGTGAATAAGCCTGGACATCATTTCCTTGGGAAGAAAGTGCTTATTTTTCACCATTGAGTATTATATTAGTTGTAAGGTTTTTGTAGGTGCTACTTATCAAGTTGAGGATATTCCCTTGTAGTCTTGCCGAAAGTTTTTATTATGAATGTGTTTTGGATTTCTCACATCTTTTTCCTGTGCTTATTTATAGAGTAGAATTTTTGTTCTCTATTTTTTGATATGATAGATTATATTGATTGATTTTTGAACGTGAAAGCAGCCTTCCCTCTCCGTAATCCATCTCACATACATCTGGAATGTGATGTGTAATTCTTTTTATACATAGACATATCTGACAAAGGACCCTTGTGCCAGTGCTCCTTCCCTTACACCTGGGAGCTCAAGTTGGGCTATCATCAGAATCACTTAAGGAGATTTAAAGAAATCAATTCTCAGTGCTCTGCTCCAGACCTATGGGAGCTAAGTCTTCAACAGGGAGGCCCCTGTAATTTTAAATACGACCTCCAAGTCATTCTAATGGAGTGCTGAGTTTAGAACTTCTGTCCTGTCTCCCACTTCCTTGCTGTCCCCCAAAACCTGTAATCAGTGCAGCTCATGTCTTCTAATAAAAACCATAGCTAAAGAACACCGCCTTCTGCCTTTGGAGGGATTTGGAGATTTGAAAAGTTGCTTAGACACTAGATCTAGCATCTGCACACAGCGGTCTTCCATTTTCACTAGAAAAGGACGGCTCTGAACTGGGCTCATGTTTCCTTTTGCATCTCAAGCACAATGGAATGTTTGAAGAAATGAGAGGCAGGAGAGGAATCACTGGAAGACTATTGCAAGGACACAAACTGCCACCTTCTTTTCATCAATTATGCAAATCTTATTCATTGTTTGGCTTAGGACTGACGGATGCAAGTAATCACTTCTTCCATGAAGCCTCCAGCTTTGTTCTTAGTCATTTTGGTCTGCTTGGTGCTATGGGTCCCTGAAAGTATACAAGTGTTTTCATCCATAGTTATTGTCTACTGCAGTTTTCCAATTATCTCAAGTGTACAAGAAGCTCTTTCCTCTAAGAAAGAGTGTTGGCACAATAGGAAAAAAGGACCTCGGGGCACCTGGGTGCCTCAGTGGCTTAAGCCTCTGCCTTAAGCTCAGATCATGATCTCAGGGTTTTGGGACTGAGTCCCACATCTGGCTCTCTGCTCAGCAGGGAGTCTGCTGTCTCCCCACCCGCCTACCTCTCTGCCTACTTGTGATCCATCTGTCAAATAAATAAATAAAATATTTTTTTTAAAAAGGACCAGTAATGTAGCCATTAAGCCTGACATTGAGTTCACCCTGCCATGAGCCCAGCTAGTGACCCCGTGATCCAGCTCAATGTCCCTGAGCTTCAGACTTATCTTCATGGGGATAAAGGGCATTTCCTAGACATTCTTAAGGAGTCACTAAAAGAATCAGTGAGCTCCTTCTATATCTGTTACTGTTTACCAAGGAGGTTTGCTAGACTGTGTTTTCATAAGTAGGTTAGGAGGTTCCCCATTTTGCTTAATGATAAAACCCAACTCCTTAACTCAACTTTCAAGGACTTCCAAGAGATTCTCATTACCTGCTTATCTAATGTCATTCTTGTTCTTTCATTCAACTAATGGTAACAGTGCCTACTGTGTTCTGGGACCCATGCTGGGCACTGGCAAAGCAGTGGTGGGCCTCATAAGGCTTGGTGTATGGTAAGGAAAACAGAGATTGATGTCGCAACAGTTGTGACATCACAAGAGTTAGCTGCACAGTGCAATGGGTATGTCTGATGTAGGGTCACAATTTCTGCTAGGGATAAGGAAGACATCCCCAAGGATGTGATATTTAAATCCAGTTGCTGTTGGCTAGATTAAGAGGTGGAGGGAAAGAGAAGTTTCCAGACATAGGGATCAGCCTCAGGATCAATATGGGTGAGATCCAGAGGTGAAGATGAGCCTGGGCCATTGAGGAATCAAAAGCCTTTGAGATTAGGGGTAAAGAGCAAGGATGAGAGAGTGGAATGAGCCTGAGAGGTAGCTCCCAGCAATGTGACAATGAGAACAATTCACTGTTTGCTCAGCACTGGACATAACCTCCTGCCTCCTCGCTTCCCTACAGATTCAGGTCTGTGATTGCCAGCCAACTTGTCTACTTCTGGTACACACACTCTCTCCTTCAAAGTCCAAAGCTAACGTCAGCACCTCATGAAACCTGCCCTATACTTAGAAGGAACTAACAATCCCCCCCCCTTCCTCCCTTCAGCACTGCCAGGAGCAGGCAGGGGTTCTCAGCCCTCTCTCTCCATGTTGGGCTCACTGACGAGAGGGCTGTGACATTCTCATTCCAGTCTCCTTAGTACCCTGCTTACTACACACTTGGTCCCCTGATATAAGAACTTCTTTGATCTCCACTTTTGATTTCTTTGATTATGGCATATACCCAATAGGAGCTAATAAATGCCTATTGGATTAATGAAGCAATGGGAAAGAGAGAAACAGCATCTGAGGGACAGGGCTGCCCCAGGAAGAATATGGCCAAGGTCAGCCCCAAACCATCGATCAGCTGGATGCTTGCATCCAACCACATTCTTGCTGCTGGGCCATGAATCCTTTCTTGAAGGACAGTCTGATTAGCAACAGGAGTCATTAGCCAATGCTGGTCAGTCATCAGTCAACGCTTCTTTAAGTTTGTGGCTCCTGGTGAAATGTCCAGCAGGACATGCCTGTGTCACTGTAACAGCTTCCCAGAGGATTTCATTATTGTCAGAGGCATTTCCCAGCCCAAGCCCCAAGGGAAAGAAGCATGGCTGTCACACAGCCTCACCCTGTTATCAGCTTCCAGCCCAGAGCTTCTCAACAGTGGCAGCTGTTGGCACACTGTGGACAACCACATCCAAGGAATGTCTGCCCTGTTCTGAATTTTGTCAGGAAACAACCCCACCCTGACCCCACCAGTCTGGGAAGGTCAGGCTGGTGTCATGGCAGCTCTGTGGCTTCTGTCATCACCAAAGATTTCTTCAAATGCTAGAAGAGAGACACAGGAAACTGGCCACCAAAACCTACGTTCCCCATGCCAGATGCCTCCCATGCACTGAAGGGGAGCTCAGCCTCTTTCTTAGCATGGGTCTCTGATTTTGTAATGCAAAATTTAAAAATAAATATTTATATCTTGATAGTGTGCAGAGTTGGAACGTTGACTAAAAGTTGGCATTTGAGAATCAGAAAGGTCATACTTGATTTAAAGCTTTGAAACCTGTGGGCTTTGTTACCACAGGCAAGTTACTGTCCCCTTCTGACCTTCGTTTCGGCTTACACAAGTGTGCTGAAGAAGAAACCAATGATTCCCAGTAGAGAGTAGATTTCACGATTTCCAATAGTCCTAATGTTACCAACAAAGAGACCGCAGGTGATGATGGGGGCAAGGGGAGAGATTTTTCCGAAGTCACACTGGAATAAAAGGCAGCAGTGGGATTAAACCCAGGTGGCTTGACTCCCACCACATTGCCCTGACCTCAAAATGATCGCTCCGTTCATGTGCAAACATCCCTGCCAGTCGCCTGAGCCCAGAGTGTCCTGTGTCTGTCACCAGCAGAAAGAAGGAAAAGAGATTACGTGACAGAATGAGGGTCCACAATTGAAGTGAAAAGAGAATACCTTGAAGGTTTCTGGATACCAGAGTAGAAACAAGGACAGCACCATGGACAGCACCGCTTCTGAAAACAGAGATGCCCATGAACCCAGAAGGTTCGAATCTAGTCCATACTGGACACCAAGGCATAGATTCAGATACCCAGAAGCCTCCTTTCAGGTACGTGGGAAAGAGTCAAGATTGGGAATGAAGATCCACACCATGAGAAACAGACCTATCCACGATGCTTTCTCTTCTTAAAGGTTTTCCTGATAAGCTAAAAAAAAAATTCCAGTTCCTTCATGTTAGAGGGTATATTTTATTTAAGAACTTGTTTCATTTTTATGTCTCATATTATTTACATGAAAATTATTTTCATTAGGTAGAAACATCATTAACCACATTATGTATACGAGAAAACCGAAACAAGCAAGAAAAGCTGAAATGAGACAAATTTCCTCCTGATCTGTAGATTCATAGTCTTCACACCTCAGTGATGGGGCAGAGACAGCTGGTCTCTGTCTATCTCTGTAAGTAGACAGCCTACCCCATAGCCATGTTGTGTTCCCTTTTTTTCCTTAGTAGCAGATTTTGACTTTATTTGAAACATCAAGGCATCAAGCAAAAACGTTCTATTTCCAAACCTCCCTTTCAATGATGTTTCTTTATGTGTCCAAGTTCTGGACAGACAATAAGTGGAATTTTGTGGGACAATTCTAAAAAGGAATTATCAGAAGAACTGAATCAATAAGGATAGATCCTTTGTGCTCCTCTGCCTTTCTTCCTTCCTTCTCCCTGGCCATGAAAAGCTGAAGCTCCATCCTCCATCTTGGGCAGTAAGTTGACCTTGAGGACAAAGCCTCAAGGAAGACATCAGGATGGAAAAGTTGAAACAATAATGGGCGCCTGGGGGCCTGAGCATGCCAACTCTGGCTTGCCTTCCTCTAGCATTCCTGTATGTGAGAAAGAAATGGTTTTTATAAAGTCACTGTTATAATGGGAGCTCCTTTTCTATGCAGATAACCCTCAACCTGGCTATTACAACCATAGAGCTTAGTCTGAGAAGTGATGCAAGAAGACACTATCCACCGTGAGATCTGGTTCCTTCATTTGGTTCACATGATCTCAAGAAGAAGGAATAATGGACGTCACATAATTCATCAGATCCTGCCTTCCATCAGCTGCCTGACACACCATCATTTTCTGTATCACCAACAAAGAACAAATGTTGTCAATTAAACTAAGACATGCCACTGACTGTAAGATGCAAATCAATTTCAGAAATGTTGCAATGAAAAGAAAAAACAACCTATGAAATCTGTGTGCTGAAAAATTTAGTGAAAAGACAGGCTTAAAGTTTATCAGATCAACTCATCCTCTCATCCTTATTAAAACAAACAAACAAACAAACAAACAAAGACAACAGGCCCAGCAAGGGACAATGACATATCCAAGTTCGGCAGTGAAACCAAGATGAGAATCTTGACTGCAAATGCGGAGTTCTTTACCAGGTCCTGATCGATAACCAAATTTTTGCTCATGTTACTTTGACAGCTAGTGACATGTTTATTTAATCAACCACCTGTTTCTGTTTTTCCCTCTAAAATGTGTGGCACTGAATAGGCAGAGACCAAGGCCCTCCCCCCTTCCACACACACATGGGCAGTCACAGGAGGTAAAGGAGAAGATTTCACGGCAGATTCACACTTGCACATTACAGAGGCTACGCTTTGGTCAGCAGCTCAGAAGCAGATGGAGAACAGCAGGGGGCTGCCAAGAACTGCGGGTAGGAGTCTTCCGAAAGGCAAGAAATGGAGGTGGCACAGAAGCAGCTGATGGCTGGGACCCCAAGAGAGCTCAGCCCAAATCTGTGCTCTCTCTTCCCACAGAGTGAATGAATAGTGCCTCGCCCAGAGGATGCCAGCAATCCAGACCTCCATGTTATCAAGAGATGGAAGGAACCTGAGAGATCACGTGCCACGCCAGCCTTGGTAAAGCCAAAAAAAATTCTCACCTCTCACAGTCCGACTCAAGTTAGGAAAACTGTGTTAGGACCAGTGTAGTTGATTCTGGAGGCAGAAAGTGCATACAGAGGCCATTTTCACCATCCACCTAAAGGATTCTGGAGTCCAGTGCTAAAACAGTGAATCAAAGGAATGATCCAAGCCAGTGTCAACAAAATTTCTGTAGTATCACACTTCTGAAGTCATTTTCCTGTGGAGTTTGGTTTTCTTGTTTTGTTTTTTGTTTGGGTTTTTTTTCTTTTTGGTACCATTTTCTCCTCAGTTCCCAAATCTCCTCACTCTTGACATCCCTCACTGCAATCTATCCTTCTTTTTGACTATGCATAAATAAGGTGTGAATGACTAATAACAGTGGGGATGGCCAATGATGGCTGCATTCATATGGGGAATTCAAGATATAATCAAAACAATGCAGTTGTGATGGCAGAATTTCAAACACCAACCTGAAAATGGAGAGACACCTGAATCATCAGGGCTTCCCATTTCTATGGACGTCCTCAGCCATCTTTCCTGCACAGAGGACACTCACATGAAAAATAAGCATGGTTTCCCCACTTTTTTTCTGGCAAAAAAAAAAAATCTCAAATTTCTATATGTTTGTGTGTGTGTAGTTGCATGGAAGAATATTCAAATCAGTGAAACTTCCGCGCAATAAAACAATGTCAAAGGGCTGAAGAATTACTTTTAGAAATAAACAATAGCACAGATTGCACTCAGATAGCACGGGAGAGCAGAAATGTCTGGGGGGCCTGCTCTAATGAATACAGAAGAATGGTGTACAATTAGCAACAGCCTTGAAAACGGGTCTCTCTCTGATGCTTAAATCAAATAGGATGGTGTTCACGGAAATGCTGTAAAGACTAGAAAGCACCATAGCCATGTTTTCTTTAACACCACATGATTGTTTGAAATGGTTTTGTTCTTATAAGGCACTGATTAAATTGTAGTTGAGTCCTCCCTGCCATCAGAGTTAGAGATATCTTTATTTTACAGAAGAGGAAACAAAGCTTCAACAAAGTAACCCAAAGCAATGCCTTTTCCAAAACTGCACCATTGTCTGTCATGATGGGGGACAATGGGCAGGTCACGGAGTTCAAAAACTCAACAAATCTTCCTTGCAGTTGATCCCAAGGAGAAGAAGACAGAACTGATACTTCTTGAGCAATTTCTATGGTCAAGTGAAACTTTTAAGCATCATCACCTCACATGATCCCCAGAACAAACCTGAGAAGTAAATATTATCCCCATTATACTGATGAGAAAGCTGAGGTTCAGAAAGGTTAGGAACTTGCCCAAAGTCACGCAGAAAGGAGGTGGCAGGACCAGATCCCAGACCATTTTCGTAGTTCAGAGTTTTCCCACTCCCAGTCATGAATAAGCATTGGGTTTGTTTGGAAAAATAACATCTCCCAGCTCTTCTGGGACGAAGAGGACCTAAGGGTGCCTTCAATCTGGATGACTATTGCCTCGCCAGTAATTCATTTATGGAGTAAGCAATAGTCTCCCTCTCTCTGTACACCTGCATTCGGCCAAATGAATATATAATGAGGCCTTCGGAACATTGAGACATTATTTTCCCTGAAAATCCTGGACCATTTAGAAGGAGATCAGACCTTGCTTTGCTTGGCAGGGGAGCTGTGTTAGTGATTCATTCTAAAGCATAAAAGGACAGTACAGAAGCAGTCTCTGGGAAAGAAAAAAAAAGGGGGGGGGTCAGAGCCAAGAGCAGAAGGCAAGGTCAAGGGTGAGAGGGAATGAGGCAGAGGAAGGAGGAGGGTGGAGGAAGGAGGCAGGCAGGAGGAGGCAGCTGCTGTGCCGGGCAGAGACGCCTTTGAAATGCAGACACCAGGTCAGATCTCAATGTAGCTGCTGATCCTCAGCTCCTAGGAAAGGAACTGGAGTTAGCACTTCTGTCTGGCCAGAAAGGCAGCTGGAAGATGGAGATAAAAGGACGGCCACTCGTTTCCCCTCAACACACCCTGCCACGCGCAACTTTGAATGCCTCCGAATGCCAGGGAGAGAAAGGGTGCTGGGTCCAAAGACAGGGGTGGGCCAGGAGGGGGAAGCAGCCGGAAAGCTGATCAAAAACACTTTCAAGTTCAGATTAAACTCCGCGGATTGCAGGAGGCCAATTTAATGGGAAACATTCCCTGTTCTCCCTGTCCCCTCCTCTGGCTTCCCAAGGGAAGGGGACTGGGCTGTGATGTTGCTCATCAGAGAAACCCATGGGTACCAGATCTTATCCAAATGAGCAGCTGTGAAAGGCTAAAAAGATAGAACCAAAAAAAAAAAAAAAAAAAAAAAGTTTACAAAGTGTCGAAAGGGACAGAAGTGTGGGAGGGAGGGATTTTAATTACCCTGCATCCTTCCTGTGAAGGGGCAGGACACCCAGGGACATTTAAAGGCCATTAACTCTAAAAGATGAAGCTGGTCAGAGGTGGGGTGGGAATGGGGGTTGTCTGGCTGGGGAAATAGGGTACCTGGGTCCCAGTCCCAGCTTAAACCCTTTACATTCCCAGTCCTCAGTCTCCCCACGTGGAAAATAGAAAGGGCCGGGACACTGATGCCATAGTGCTCTCCTGAGCCAGAAGTCACAATGTCTAAGCGTTCTGAGTCGGCTCAAATGGCTCCTCTCCCACCCATAAGCTGTGTGACCCCAGCAAGGATCTAACTTCTCTGAGCCTCCGTTTCCTTCCTGTGAAACGTCAGTGACGATCATTCCTACGTGTTAGGAGTATGGTGAGCACGAACAGCTGTTTGAAACCCATGTGGCCCACCGATGCACTGATATACACGCTACCGTTGTTATTACAAGGGGAACTTGAACTGTCCCACAAAGCACGGTGGGCTTTGGGGGAGGAGAACTCCCAAAGATACAGATTTGAGACCCGGTCCTGTAAGTCACTGAGCTTATCCCTAAGCCTCAGCCTTTTCATCAAAAATAAGGGGCTTGTGGAGTGAGATGCGTGCTCTGTAAACCTGAGGTCACCACCGTTGCTGCCTGTGGTCAGTGGACCCCGGGGAGTTATTTTCAACAGGTTTAAAGGTAGTGTCTGTGCCAGATGAGCGAGTGCTGGAGATCCATCGGACAACACAGCACAAAACTGTTAAAATTGTGAAGAGAGTTAAACCTCACATCAAGCATTCTTACCGCAAAAACCAAAATCCAGAAAAGGAGGGAGCAGGGGCATGAGGAACCTTTAGGAGGTGGTCACTATGCTTATTACCTTGGCCGTGGGGATGGTTTCACATGTGTATGTATATGGCTAAATGAACCACATTGTACACTTTAAATATGTGTCCTTTGTTGTTTATCAATGATACCCCAGTAAAGCTGCTCGAAAGGGAAATTTTATTATGTAATGACAATTTTATATTATGAAGATATGGTATTTTAGAAGGAAAAAGATAATTAAACAGAAAATGATTAGAAGTCCCATATGCTTTCAATAAGCATAAATTGGGTTTTGCTTGGCATTCAGGAATGTACTGCTATGCAAAATAAATAAACAAACAAATAAATATTCCTGGTAGCTCAAAAGAATGTCTCATGCTCTTAAATTCTGGGGTGATATTCTGCACACCTTGTAGGGTTTGGGGCATGCATCTTCCTACCCGACAGGATCCAGCATGTGGTTGCGCATCACTCCACAGAGCTCAAGGAGCACCTTGGCCTGTCTCTGGCAGGACAGCCATGAAATTAGAGGCAGAACCAAGTATGGCTCAGGGGTTGTCCTCTAGGGTCTCTGCAGGTGGGGCCTCCAACCTGCCAGGGAAGATGTATGGTCACTAATGGTCACAAACAACAGGATGTTTTCTGCTTCTCTTCTTCTAGTGGCTAGGACACAAGATGCTTGACCCTGGAGAGAAGTCCATTCAAAGCCATTGCAGTCCCAAGGAGGATTTGATCAGCCATCAGCTATTTCCCTAATCTCCAGAATTTTATGGCCTTGTCCATGTTAAGAACAAAGTCCACTGCTTCAAATCAATTCTACCTTTTGCTGTGAGAGTGGTGCAGCACAGAGGAAGGACGAGAAATGAGGTCACCCTCTGACCTGAACATGGACGCTTGCTGTGCTGTCTCTGCAGCCCCCTTTCCAACTGTGGGCCACAATTTCTCCATGAGGGAATGGGATCAGCGGCCCTTCAATTATTGGAGACATAGAATGCTCTACATTGACATCTCCAGCTCCAAAGTCAGTCTTGTAGAATGTGGTAGATCATTCCCCTGGATGACCTGTGGGTATCCATGTCCTTGTATAGCTCCCCACCTTGGAATGTGGACAGGGCCTGTGACTTGTTTTGAACCAATATGGCAAAGATGATGGGATGCTATTTCTGTGATGACTTATATGCGATTGTAGCATCAGTTTGCTAGAATACTCTCTCCCTTTGATAAGCAAGTGTCCGTGCCAGGAAGGCCTGTGTGGCTGGGAACCAGGGAAGAGCTGCGGGTGGCCTCTAGCCAGCAGTCAGCAGGAAGATGGTGTCCTCTGAACTATAGCCATGAAAGACTAAACCCTGCCAAAACCATGGAGGCCCCCCAAAGACCCACAACTACCAAGATAAGGCTGGAGATGAGAGGGAATCTGGCCGACACATTGATTTCAGCTGGCTGAGCCCCCAAAGTGAGGGGCCCAGTTAAGCCATACCTGCGCTCCTGACCCACAAAAACCAAAAGAATTATTGTGTGTTGCTTTAAGCCACCAAGTTTGTCATAATATTGGTGACAGCAATAGATAATGAAGGCAATGTGATAAAATGTTTAAATATTGCTACTCTGGAGGTAGACTAGGAATAACTATTGAATGGACTTGCATAATAACTGTGTTAATCAAAATATAACATGGGAGTTACTCAGGGCCTCCTTCTGTAGAAAAAGTCTCTAGACACAGCTTCTGCCATTTGGGCAGCCCCACTCGTACCATGAAATCTGCTGCCTCACCCCCACTCCAGCGACAGCAGCTCAGCACCACCCAAGCAGGAAACATGATGCGAGCCACATAGGTGATTTGAGACTTTCTAGTAGACACTTCCAAGTGGTAAGAAGACAAGTAAAGCTGATTTTAGAAACATATTTGATTGACCATTATAGAAAAATGTCCTCTCAACACATGGCACTAGCCCCATTTGGGGGGCTCAATAGCCACCTGGGGCTGGTGACTATGTAAATGGGGCAGGGTTAGCCAGTCAGTCCCCTCCTCTGAAGGCAACTAGTGCATTGGTGATGTCCATCAGAGAGTCAAGCCTGTGATCTCTCCTGACAAGATGAGCGGGACCAGTCTCATTTCTTCTGTAGGCAGTCTGAATTAAGATGCATGGAAAGATGGGCCAGTGGGTATTAAGAGATGCAGCTGAAGGGGAGGATGGAGGGCTTCAGAGGTCATGAAGGGCCAAGAGCAAGTTTCAGTGTGGAGGAGGGGGTCCCAGAAACCCAGGAGGCAGAGAAAGGCAAAGGACAGCAGAATGTGGCAGATAAATAGAGTCTAATCAGGGATGGGTTACTGGGGAAAAGAAACGGTCCTACCTTCCTCCATGAAACAGATATTTGTGGAGGAATTCCCATGCACTGAACACTGGGCCAGGCAGGAGGCACACAGGAAACAGTGAAACAGACCCAGTCCTTGCCATCATAGAATTAACAGTGGAGTGGGAAAAGACGGACGCGCAACAAACAGCTATCCTAGTAAATACGTTGTTACAAAAAGTGCTTGAAGGAGACCTCCTGGCTACCTACTTCGAATAGGGGCCAGCCAAGGCATCTTAGATGAAGTAACAATGAAGCCAAATCCCGACAAATGAGCAGAGGTCTCCCCAGTGACAAGAGGAATGAGAGTGTTCAGGCAGAGGGATACACGCAGGGAGACAAGGAGGCAAAAGTCACCTGGGCATTCTAGAAGCTCACAGGAGGCCATGGACAGGAGCAGAGGCTCATTAGGCACAGGGGTTCAAGTGGATGCTGGAGAAGCAGGCAGGGGAAGGACATGCAGGACCTTAGGGCTGCAAAAAGAGAGCCCTGGACTCTCCTACAGGACTTCTGGGAGCCACTGTGAGTCCAGAACCACTCTCCCATGATAGGATCCTTGAGCAATGGCCTCATTCTTGAGTCCTGATTCTTCGATGATTTCCACAAGACTTTGGTCCCTGTCTAACTCCACATGTGTCTCTAACTCCTTCCTTTTGAAATAGTTTGAGTGGACCTCCATCGCTTTCCAGCAAATAACCCCAGACAAGAGCAGCGCCCACTTTGTAACTCACCCTGGGTGCTCCACTTTGCATCACTGAATGGATTGGTGGTCACAGTCACCAAATGCCACTTGTGTGGTATGACCCCAACAGCCACCACCTCCTTACTTTTAAAGCCCTGGACACCTCATTCATTCTACCCTAGTCCCAGCTGCCTCATAGTAACACTGTGAAGGAGGCTTCATTACCCTAGGTTTCCAGGTGACATGCCCAAGGTCACACAATGAGAGTTCACCCTGGCCCCTTGAGGAATCAGCCATCGTTCTGGGGAGATGCCTGGTTCAGCTTGCAGGCATGAAATGCGCACATGCCCTAGGAGCACTGGGGAAGGAAATAAATACTGACTACCATGTTTCAAGGTGCTTCATGGACATGACACCATGGGATCTCTCACAACCAGCCAGGGAGTCCGCTATTATCCCATTCATTTATAGAAGAGGAAGCTGGGATTCACAGAGTAAGTGAAACATGTTTCCATTAGAAGATCAGGGTTTTAGACCAATGTCCAACAGACTCCAATAGTGCCACCTTCCGAGTGTCTGAAAAGGATGTGAAGCCTGTATAAGGCCACCTCAAGCTTCTTCCCATAGTCTGGGAGCTGCTGAAGACTGTATCCCTGACCGCATAGCCCAGACCCAATAAATGTGTGGGTTGGACACATGACATGGCAGCCAAAGATGTCACCACCCAATTTCTCCTCTGTCTTCAGCCCTCTACACCTTTGAAAATGCCCAATTTACTTCAGGGAGTTAATTACTGCCAAGAGATTCTATGCTCCCTCTACCTGAGACAAGTGGCCTGGGGTCCTGGCAAGTGCCTCCTCCCAGAACTCAGAGAGTACAGAGGAGCCAGAGTGGACAAAGGACTTTATTAAAGACCTGACAGGTGAGGAGGTGGAGTGAACTTCTCGGCCAACCTCTCCCAACTTGTCTTGTTAAGCACGTGACATAGGTGATTGGAAAGGCCCAGATAAGCTGAGAGTCCTCAGTGAAACATGAAAAAGACCAACTAAAGAAATAAAAGTAAAGATAAGCTGCCATAGGTGTGTGTTTGTCTTGATCCTGATTCTTTTGCAGCAAGTGCCTGGTACCCAATGGAGGACCATCCAAATGTAGTGATCAGAAAAACGGACAGGTGGATGTTTGGATGGATACATGAATGTTGGCTGAGAGGAGCAATGGATCAGGGACCAGGAGACCAGGGTTCAAATTATAGCTCTGCCAAACCAGAGACTTATCTCCTGACCCCAGGGCAGCACTTAGTCCCTCCTGGCTGCAGGTCTCCATTCCTAAACCCAGACCTTAGACACCTCACCCAATCCACCTAAGCACCCCAACTGCCTTGCTGTGTCAGGGTGGAGGTTGGGTGGGGAGGCATCAACCCCCTTTCCAAGACATCGCAATGGGATTAAGATAGCACGGTCAAGCTTGCCAACAGCACCCACACCAATCCCATGGCAAGATCACACTGCATCCCCGCCCACCATGACATGAGGACGCCTACACTGGTTCTCATGGGCAATGCAGAGCGAGTCCTTTTTCACCAAACTCCACTGGCTGAGTGTTTTTCAGTGGGACTCGGGGATTCAGGTTCAATCGATGTGCAGAAGAGAACATGATGGAAGACATGCCTTCCCGACAGGAAGCCCTGTTTGCCCTGCTGGTTCGAATCCCACGTCTGTGTCCTTCCTTCCTCTGTTCCTTCCTTCCTGAAGTATGTGCTGAGTACCGACTATGCACAGGTGCTGTGCGGGTCACTGGCAACACACAACAAAGTAAAGAAATCCATCCTCTGTCATCGAAATACCAATCATCTCGCCCAGGGTCCAGAGGGAATTCAGATAACCTCCGTGAGCACGCATGGTAGTTACAACAATGCCAAGTACCAGGAAGGAGGCACACAGTGAGCGCTGAGGACATGTAACCAGGTGTCCCATCAAGTCTGGGGGACCAGGGAAGACCTCCCTGAAGATGTGAGGTCTGAGCGGAGACAGTGATGTGTGGGAATGAGCAGGAGAAGAGATGGGTGGGGCATGCCAGGACCACGTTCACAAGAGCAGGAAGGAGCAGCACCTTGTCTCGTAGATGCCCTGGCACCACTGGCTGATTTTCCTCACTTACAGGATACAAACGTCCTCAACCTGTATTCCCATTTGATCTGTCAATTTTTCTAAGTCTTTATCACACTTTATCAAAATGTGTATCAGCGTGAGAAAGTGAATGTCTGCCACCCCTCCCCTCCGGCAACTGCAAAATTGAAATCCTGTGAAGACAGCAGCACGTTTCCTATTTTAATTATTTTTGCATCTTCCTTGGCTGGTCTCTGTTTTTTTGATGACTCTTTTCATTCCCTCCTAGAAGCAGGCCCCAGTCCCTCCCTCAGTGGAAAATACACTTGTCTCTACCGATGTAGAAAATGTTTCAAGTATGTCAGGATGCGGCTGGAGAAACAGTGTGAAGGAATTCTGCTCTCTTCGAGGTGCTAGAAACCAGCAACATGAACAAAGAACGCTGCGCAAAACTTGGGTGTAACTTAAGCAGCCGTGAACCTGGGGGTGACCTTGACTCTCACACTAACTAACTGGGTGACTTGAGTTGGCCCTTCTACTCAGAGCCACGGCCCCTTCTGAGTGCTTTACAGGGATTAGCTCATTCAACCCCTACAATAGCTATGGGATAGAAGGTCATAGCAGCCCCATTTTCATTCCATGAGAGAAATGGAGCCACACATACTTTGCTCCAGATTCCCTAGGAGTCAAGGGCAGAGCTAGGACATGAACCTGGCCAATCTGTCTCCAGAATCCCTACTTTTACCACCAGGCTTAATTTTCTCAGTGCAGTAAAAATGGGATTCCCCCTTTCAAATATGGGGAAACTTGAGGGGCAGGGGGCAAATCACTTGCCAGCTTTCACACAGCTAGGAAATGGCAGAGCTGGGATGTAGACCCAGGTGGTCTGGCTTATCTTATCCGCACATATGTGGCTACCTTTGAAGATGGTCATGTCTTTGTGAACCTGGCTTCCAGTCACTGGCCATTGGCCTCGTGTGGGGTTCCTGCATGTGCTAAAGAAAGAGAGAAATAAAATAAACAGAGCCGGTCTAGAATGAGACGAGGGTTCCCTGGAGGTTGTGGTGAGCTTTAAGGCAGGCAATGATGATACAAGATCTAGTTTAGTGTCTGGCTTATAGTAGAAATCCAGTAAGTGGGAGCCCTTCCTTCTTTCTTGGTCTATGAATGTGGAAGGAATACGGGGTTGGAATGAGAAGAGGAAAATGGGTATTAGGGTGAAAAGGACACCATAGTGGTCACTTAGTAGAATCCACTTTCTAGTACAAAAATCCCTAAAAAGCATTCTTCCAGTGTTTCCTTAAATGCCTTTTATGACAAAGAACTCACTACCTCAAATAAGAAATGAATACATTCTAAGAGATAAAAATGCTAAAGCCAGGGACGGACTAAAGTTATTGATCCCTAAAAATGGGAGTGGATCACCTTCCCAGCAGTTTCTGTGAGGGTTCCTCTTGTCCACAAATGTTCTTAACTACAATGTTCAACCCACAACAAGTTAACAATTGATGAGTTTAGTTAATACTATTTTCAGTACTCTTATGATTATGGCTATTGTTGTTGTTATGCAGTCCCTAAAAACACCAGTTTCAGGGTCAACAAACCTGGGCTCCAACCTCACCACCACTACCTACAAGTGCAAGATCCATGGGCAGATCACTCGCCAACTACAAGCTTCTGTTTCACCGTAGCAAAATGTGACAAGTAATAGTGCCAACCTCCAAGGATAAAAGATTTTGTATCCAGACCACTACTCCCTGCTTAGTAAAGAGAAGTTACAATTATTAAGAAAATATGGGCCTACTTATGGGCAGGTGAAGGGGACCCAACCATGCTAATCCCAGTAGAGAGAAATCGGAGGGCTCACATGGCTGCTATTTCTTGGGTAGGAGTTAGACCAGAAACCATCGCCTCTCTACCATTCTCCTGCCCCATTTCTTCTATGATAGCCCTGATATCCCCCAGGACACGAGGAATCATTGTCTGACAACCAGAGCTGTCCAAAGGTGGAACTGGCTGTCTTTGAAGGAAAGAGCTCCTTGTCAAGAAGGTGTTCAAGCTGAAAACTCATGATAGACCTGCTAGAGAGAGAATTCAAATAGTGAATCAGGGGAGAAGGGTAGGGAACGGCAAGAGGGCTGGGCAGATGGTATGGGTCAGAGGAATGGTTGTAAAACTGCGTTCATGGAACCCCGATCCTAGTATGGAGCCTCAGGTTTAGACACAGAAGATGGAGGTGATCACACAGCTGAGGGTTCAGGATCTCCTCACCCTGCTCCAACAGGAGAATCTCCACTTCTATTGGTTTGGAGATGGAGGTTTCTATCAGTTAGCGATTGCCAGGAAATTGCCACTGTAAAATACCACAAAACCTCAGTGACTTCAACAATGAACTTTCGTCTCTCACTTGTTGGCATGGCTCAGTCAACCTAGACTGGGCAGTTTTGATCTAGTCCATGCACACTCGTCACAGGGTCAAAGTTGGGGGCAGTGGGGATGGGCTCCACTGATCTAATTTGGATTTGGCTGGAAGAGTTTGGCTCTGCTCCACTTATCTCTCTTCCTCCTTTGGAACCAGGGAATACTCATCACATGCCTCTCCCATGTTTTAGACTATTTGGAAAAGCAGCTTCTTCTCTACATATATAGCCTCAGAAGAAAGACAGTTGAGACCATTCACCTTTGTCTTTCTGAACAGATTTGGGTTGTACCACATCACTGATATTGCAGATTGAGAAGGACAGGATTTTCAAGTGAGAGGAAATGACTCTTTGCAGTCCATAAATATGACTTTGCCCATTAAGACCTATACCTTGAGAAGACCAGAACAACAAATGGAAAGCCATAAAATCCCAGAAAAGGGAAGAAAAAGGGATAGAGCTTCAAAAGAAGTTTTCACATCCACGGAGAAAAGAGAATGAAGTGTAACAGGGTTACAAGAAGAAGAGAAATACTAGCTCTTAGATCCCCCAGTTTCCCAGTCTCCCAAGCTAAGTACTCAATTCGGGAACTTACACACCAATACTGTATAACAAATGCAAAATCTTAATGACATGTTACAATAAACCTTTATGTTAGTAGATCTATAGGTCAACTAGGGGTCAACTTATTTAAGCTGGGCTTATCTGAAGTGGTTCTGCTCTATGTATCTCTCATCCTCCTTGGATCAGATAGAAAACTAAGGAACGTTCTCTTGGTAGCAGCGGAGGCATAAGAGGGCAAGTGGAAATAGAGAAGAGCCTATGAAGGCCTAAACTTGGAGATGACCCACCATTACTTTGGCCTTATTCTGTTGGTCAAACCAAGTCACATGGATAAGCTCAAAATCAAACGGGGCAGGAAAATGGGGGAGGGGATGACCTGCCTTCATGGAAAAAATTCCAAAGTCATATGCAGAGTATGAATATCAACGTTGGCAGAAAATCTTAGGGTCAATAATGCAATCTACTCAGGGTGAAATGACAGGAACCCAAGTGAGCTTAGAAGATTATGGATCAGGGGTACAGTTGCCTGCAACCAAGACCTGTGTGGGACAGGCAGCCACCATGGCTGAGATTTCCAGAAACAGACTCATAAGACCCAACCACAAGCAGAAGATGCTGAGAAAGCAAACAAACAGGGCATGGAAGTACTCATTGGTGGGCCTGAAGACATCTGACAGCTGGGGTACAGGAAGGAAGTCTGAACAACTTCTGACTATGTCTGAAGTCTGAAGGACTATGTCTAAGTCTGAAGGACTTGTTCTGACTATGGGCCAGAACAAGACCACCAACCATAGATGGAGGTCAAGGACCCATCACAGGACAAGCCACACTCCAAGGAGACCCACAAGGACCAAATCCCCTCCTGCCAATAACTGATGGATGAAAGTAAGGCCACTGAAAATTAGCTCAGCCCTCCTACCTCGAGGAGACAAGGAGAAAGAGGGAGATGAAGAGAATCTGGACACACCTACGTTGGATCCCAAATTGATCACATTTAAATCTGAAAGTCACGGAGCTCTATAAATGCACAGGATTAAGTTTCCTGCCCCTGGCAGAAACCAGGATTTACCAGGTAAGGACCGTGACATAGAAATAATGAAAGTTACATCTAAGCCTGGTTTATAGATGGTGGTGACTATGAACTTGTAACCTGCGACTTGTATGTGTCCACTTCTGTACACTGTAATCACATTTTCTTTTTGCTGGACTTCTTATCGCTTTTCATCAGAAGATCAATTACACCACTAATGGAAGTCTTTTAAAGGCTTGTGTCAGAGCCCTACGCAGAGGGCACAGGAGCCCCCCCTTATGATATTTGAGTTTGCCTTTCCTCTTCCTTGAGTCTCACAAACACTGGCGGATGGTCTTCTGCATCAGCTAATGCGGAGGGAGTCTTGTTGTCTGGCATTCTCCAGGGGAAGTTTTAACTTGTGGCTTAGTGCATTGATTATGTTGCTTTTCCTTTTCATTCTGTGTTTCTGGGAGGGGGCAAGGAGTGGAGGATGAGAGCAGATTGGAGCCAAGCTGTCCTCATTTGACTTACCAGTATTTGGAAGGCACTTAAGTTTTTCTCTTTTCTATTGGAATAGGAGTGAAATCCAAAATTCCTAGCTGTCTCTAAATACCAACTGACTAAGCTTAAAGACTCCCAAAATAAACAGCTTAGCATTCCGGAAAGTTACCAGAGACCTGGGGGTTTGGTAAATGAAGCACGAACCTCTTGCCCTCCTCACTTAGATTCTGCTCAAGTGGCCCCAGCATTGGCAGGGAAGGAGACGGATGTTTGTTTTGTAGCTAGTTGATAAGGGATGGGTTTCTAAGACTTTGGCTTGTGACGCTGGGGGCCCAAAATAGAATGTTACATTGCCAATAAGATGGAAGGCAAATTTAGCTGGGTTAGATTGTTCCCCCTCCTTTCTACCTGTCCCATACCTTCCTATCCTTAAGGGGCTGATTAAAGTCTCCCTTTGTCCTGTGTATCTTCCTAAAACAGGGCATATACTCACAACACCTAGCTCTTAAGCAGCACTTACTTCAGGGTTTACAACACCTGGCCCAGATGTTGTCACTCCCATTCCCTGCCCTGTACAGACATTACTAATTGATCACAGCACTTCCTCCTGCTGATTTCATATACAACCTCACAATTCTGTGCTCCAGGCAGCTGGTACCAATCAATGGGACTTGGCACTTAGGGTGAAGCAGCTCTGTAGTACCAGATTTAGATCCTATTTTGAACCTCTAGGCACTGAAAATAAAAATAAGCATAATAATAGCTATCACTTATTGACTGTGCGAGATACCTTTCAAAGATCATCCCATTTACTACTTTTCACAACATTACAAAGTAAGCATTAGCATTACTTTCCCCCATTTTGTGAATAAGAAAACTGGGACTCAGAGAAGTCAAGTAATTTGCACGAAGTCACACAGCTGGAAAATGGTGGAAATGGAGGACGAATCTAGTTCTAATACACTTTGAGGCCCCTGGGGTCTCTATTTCTCCAACAATCCACCATGCCCCACAGCTGGGTTGTCCTAACATTTAATGTTATTTCATGCTTTGAGCCCTTTCCTTACACAACCCCCTTTTCCCAGAATGCCCTTCACCCTTCCCAGCTGGTGGAAACCCTCTAATCTCCTGAGAACCAGCACTGCCCGCATCACTTCTTCCAGGAAACCCTTTCTGACCCAGCTATAACTTGTCCCATTCTTCTTTTTGCTCCCTTACCTCCCTTACCAAGAGAAGATTCTTACCTTTAAAATTGTCCTTGAAAGTAGAGTCTCAGCACTACTGATTCTTCTATACCAACAAAGGAAGGAAGGAAGGAACAGACCCGAGGTCCTCAAATATCTGTTGTTGACTTTTCGGTTCCCCAGGAACTCAGCTGACCCCTCGCATGTATTCCCATTGCTTCTTGGCCAGGGTACGGAGTTCTTTGTTTAGGAAGCCATCCAAGCAGGCAGGAGGACCCAAAGACCCACTCAAATGTGAGGACATAATTAGCAAAGGCCACCCAAGGGAACACAATCAGAGTGGGGACCCAGAACCTTTGACCAGCAGAGTGAAGTTCTTAGATAAGAAACGCAGTGCCAAGTGTCAGATCCAAAAGGCCATATCAGAGGAACAATGGGTAGATACAGCAGCCTTCTCACTGGTCCTCACCTCTGTCTGCCCCTCCCCACCCCAGACTGCCCTCAGGTTAGCTTTCTCAGACAAGCATCCCTCTGCCCTGAAAATAAACCCTCCTATGGCTCCCCATTGCCTCCAAGTGAAAGGCCCAAACTTTTTAACATGGCACATAAGCCCTCCACAATGTGAGCCCAAATATCCTATCCAAAGCCTTCTTCTGCCTCTCTCCAATCCACCCCTGACATCTCAGGAATCGCAAGTACCTCGAATCTCAGCCAGGTGACTTCTGGTGTGTGGGCCTTTGCTCCTGGTAATCTCTCTTCCTGGAATGACTGCCTCCTTCCTGTTGTCCCAGATAGCTCCTACTTATTCTCCATGTCTCAGTCGTCACCTTTTCCTGGTTCCCCTTCCTCAGCCACAACACTCACCTGGCCTATTCACCTGTGCAGCTAGTGCCTGGCACAGAGGTTGGATGGCTGTGCACAGGCCACATTTGATGACCGAGGGCTCAGATACAGAATGATGAGTGGCTTAGGGCCAGTGACTCAGAGCAAAGATGGGGATGGCAATTTGGGCTGGAGCTTTGTCTTTACGGGTTACCAGCACCCATTGTAAGGGGCTCACATGCATAGGAGGAGACCCACTTGATCCTCTGACCACTCCGAGGTAAGAATTTGCCATCCCACTTAAAAAGAAAACTTTCAATGCTTCTCCGTACCTATGGATGTCCCCCTCCCCGCTGAATCTCTGGGCTGCTCCTACCTGACGAGACACACACTGTCTCTCCATTTCTAGACCTCTCTGCAGATGACACTGGACCTGGGCTGCACTCCTCCCCCTCTCTCTTCCCTTTCCTATTGTCCTGCTTGACTTCATTGGTTGGGCTGGGTCCACTCTCTTCCCTTCTTCTAGTCTCCAGTAACTACAACAACAATAATATCAAATAACTACATGTCAGGGAGTGCTTATGGTGAGCCAGGCTCCATGTTTTAAGTGAATTTTCACTGTGGATCCATTTTTCTGTTGCTCAGAGAAGGAAAGAAATGTGCCCGATGACACACAGCTAACAGGTTTCACTGCCAGCATCCCAGCTGGTTTTCTGGGGCCCAGAGCCTGAAGAAATTCCTCCCTCTGTTCACACCGATCTGGTCCTCCAGAGGGATCCTCTCTCCCTGCCAGTCACTGAACTTCCAGCAGACAGAGGAAAAAGCCACCTCTGCTATGTTCTCTCTACCCTAGTCGTTTCCCCTTTTCTCGATAAATCCATTTAAGAGTAAAGCATTTGATGGACAGTTTAATAGAGCTCTCCTTAAACCAGGCCACATTAATGATTTCTGGCAGGCTAAATGCCAACTTCCTTAGCTCAATAGCTGTTTTCCTTCCCTAACAATCCGTGTTTCGCTTGAGGTTCTTTATTGGGTGGACAGGGTACAGTGCTTTAATGGGTCACCACTAAGTCAGCAGACCTGGGATTGAAGCCGGACTCACTGTGTGACCTTGTACAAGTCATTTAACCTCTCTGGACCTTAATGGTTTAGAAATGATGACAGTGATGTCCAGTCTTGCCTACATATTATGACAGAGTATTTCAATGTGTCTGTAACTTTTCAAGTTCCTTGGAAAGGGGGGCAAAATACATAAACAAACATTTTGCCCTAGTGGGTTCTTCCTTTTATATATAAAAATGCAAAATTTCTCTGTAAATAACTTTGCTAACTTACGGTCGCTTGGATAAAGGCGATGAGCTCTGCCCACTAACCTTTTAATGATCTACAATTTCCTGGAAACTGGGAATTTCATGAGGGCATTTTTATCTCTCTCTCTTTTTTTGTTTTAAGATTTTTATGTATCTATTTGACAGTCAGAGATCCCAAGTAGGAAGAGAGACAGGCAGAGAGAGGGGGGGAAGCAGGCTCCCCACTGAGCAGAGAGCCCGATGCAGGGCTTCATCCTAGGGTGCTAAGGTCATGACTTGAGTGTAAGGCAGAGGCTTTAACCCACTGAGCCACCCTGTTGCCCCTCTTTTTTTTTTTTTTTTTTTTTTTTTTTTTTTTTTTTTTTTTAGCTAAGGTACACTGAAATATATTCTATCAGAAAGATAAAGAAAAAAAAAGAAGCTTTAACCTATTCTTCCACACACAGTATGCCCCATATTTATAGATAGAGAAATCAAGTCTCAGGGATGTTAGGTAACATCCCCAAGGTCACACAGCACATAGATGGCAGAGTTGGGGCTCAGTTCTATGTCTTTAACCAGCAAGGAGTACAGCCTCCAAATGAACAGCGTGTAGGACCAGGGGAAGGCCGAGCACAGTGAAGTGGGGGTCTTCTGGGCAACAGGGCAGCTTTATTCTCTGGTTGCAGAGGGAGTTGAGATGCTTAAAGCCTTGGAATCAATGTAAAAAGCCGTAAGCAACGATCACTTTTACTTTCTAAAATCTTTTCTTACTTTTAAATTCCCTGGCTCTGGCCCACTACCAAAGCCCCAGGTTATATGTTTAGACAATGAAAGCTGTCATCCCAAGTCCTGCTTGTGTGAAATTCCTGCTGCAGCTCAGCCCCGTGTCCTATGGGGGGAAAGGCAGAACAGGGAGCTTAATAATTACCGTAGTAATTATTAAGTAATATCCCAAGACTATAAACCTATCTTTTGATGTCGTCACTCCTCACCTACTTAGGCATGAGATACACTGACAGCCTCACCGTTTTAGGACCTCATTGGGAAAGGTGGGGCCATGACCTCTAAAGACATGGGTCCAGCCAAGCACTCTTCCACACTTCACCTTTTTTTTTTATTATTATTATTTCTTTTCAGCGTAACAGTATTCATTATTTTTGCACCACACCCAGTGCTCCATGCAACCCGTGCCCTCTCCAATACCCACCACCTGGTTCCCCCAACCTCCCACCCCCCGCCCCTTCAAAACCCTCAGGTTGTTTTTCAGAGTCCATAGTCTCTCATGATTCACCTCCCCTTCCAATTTACCCCAACTCCCTTCTCCTCTCTAACACCCCTTGTCCTCCATGCTATTTGTTATGCTCCACAAATAAGTGAAACCATATGATAATTGGCTCTCTCTGCTTGACTTATTTCACTCAGCATAATCTCCTCCAGTCCCGTCCATGTTGCTACAAAAGTTGGGTATTCATCCTTTCTGATGGAGGCATAATACTCCATAGTGTATATGGACCACATCTTCCTTATCCATTCGTCCATTGAAGGGCATCTTGGTTCTTTCCACAGTTTGGCGACCGTGGCCATTGTTGCTATAAACACTGGGGTACAGATGGCCCTTCTTTTCACCACATCTGTATCTTTGGGGCAAATACCCAATAGTGCAATTGCAGGGTCATAGGGAAGTTCTATTGTTAATTTCTTGAGGAATCCCCACACTGTTCTCCAAAGTGGCTGCACCCACTTGCATTCCCACCAACAGTGGATCCACACTTCATCTTATTTCATCCTCACGAGCAGCCCTTTCAGACGAGGAGGAAACAGAAGCTCAGAGAGCCTGAGTCACTTGCTTAATGTCACACAGCCAGTAAGTGGAAGAGCTGGTCTGTGTGCCCCGGGTGCGTTTCTCAATCACCATGTTAGATGCTCTGGGCTGACGTCGGAGGGTGTATCCCAAGGCCAGCATCACATGCCCTTGCTTAGAGTTTAGCTATGTCCAGCTTCATCCAGAAGTCTCACCTGGGCTGCCTTGTAGACCCAGCCACTCAGAAGGCCAGGAGGAGGCCACAGGTGCCTACAAGGGCCAGAGAGGTCCTCAGGAATCATAGGACAGCTAATAAGGAGATGTGGGTTTTCATTCCAGTCTGACAGCCGGCTCACCGCACTTGGGTTCTCTGCAGTGAGTCCGAAAGTTTGCCCAAGTGGCCTCTGGGGATGCTCTGGGCTACAGAGGATCCAAAGGAAAATAAAATAAGGCACAGGCCTTGCTTTTGAGCAACCTCCCGTCTCCTAAAGGAGACAGATGAAATACAGAACTTTAAGACAAGAACGACAAGAGTCAGTGTTCTGATGGAGGAGGAGGTAGAGTGTTTCCATGGGAGCCACAAATGCAAGGATTCGTTCCAAACCAAGACACATTATAGGACAGCCTCCATTGCAAAAATGGTGTGCGTCTTTTTATTTTCTTTTTTCTTTTTTTTTCTTTTCTTTTCTTTTTTTTTTTTTAATGCTGAATGATAACTGTTGCTTTCAGATCGATGGTTCGGGATAGACGAGACCATTGGGGAGACTGTCGTGCTAAGTGTGTGGTACTTAATACCTCAGTTCTGTGGCCCATTCATCCCCCGCCAGCCTCCTCCCTGGTCTGTCCAGGTATCAAGGTTTATAGCCCAATAGCTCAGTGTTTCTACAAGGATTGGGGGGGCGGGGGCTTGTACTCAGTAATGGTGCTGGCTTGTTCCATTATAGTAGCCAATTTATTTTATCTGTGTGAAATAAAACCTAGTTGTCTTGATCCTCTCTTCTGAATCACATCTGATTTGATTCTCTATCGGGGTTGGGTTTGTCTCTTCCTCCCTTTTTTTCTGAAGTTTTAGGAACAGCCCAGGACGGATGCAGAAGCAAATCAATGTAAGGAGCAGAGCTCCAGAAACAAAACAAGAAGCCGCGGCCCTTCGACAACCAGGGGCCCCCCAACATCTGACCCCTGCCCTGAAGAAGGCACAAGTTGGGGGAGAGATGCAGCCTGCCTTTTGAACTCTGAGTCTAGGAAAATTTGAATGAGAACTTCACTGTGTCCCTGTAACATCACCAGCTCCAACCTTCAACACCTCAGGCCACCCCGAGATTTTTTGTTGTCACTCCTTTAATGCTCCATGATCCTTCTCCTGGCCAATGTTTCACATCCTATGCTCTCTGGCTAGAAGATATATCTAATCCACTTCTCCCGTCCTTGATCCTCCAAATTCTACTTATAATTCATAATTATTTTCTGCTATTCATTGCTGTGTCTAGAAAGTCTTCCTGGAGGCTCCACTTTTGGGTGATGTGCCTCCTTGGGGGTCCCTCCCATTCTATAGTCTCAATCAACCTGTGGTCCTCACCTCTGGCCCATCCCTCTCCCTCATGAGACTGTCGTCCCTTGAGGCAGGGGCCATGACTGCCTCATCACCCACACTCTGCCACCTCCCAGCCGTGTGACCATGAGGAAGTCATATGACTTCTCCGTGTCTGTTTCCTTTTCTGGAAACTTGGGGTAATGGCAGGGGACTTTTTACATGGATTAAATATTAATACCTACAAAAGGCTTTGAACGGAGCTTGGCACACAGCAAGTACACAGTAAATGTTAGCTGCTGTCATTACTCACCACTATTTTACCAACACTCACCACAATGCCTTTTACAAAGTTCTTGCTCAGTCAAGGTTTTATGAGAATGAATAGATAAACATCGTGCTCTACAATTTTCGCTGTCTACCTTAGACCAGACGGGACCTCAGGGATCAGCTGCTACATATACAAATTAAGTTTCCTTTTGTATTTCTTCTTGTTCAGGAAAGTACAAGACAGCTGTCCCCCCAACTCCCCTAAATGAGGTGGTCAGTCGTATGACCTATGTGTATGGGGGAAAGGGCCAGAGCTCAGAGGGAGGTGACTGCCTCAACATAGATGGGCAGTGTGTGCAGAGACAACTGGGTAAAATGAGGCACACAATGCTCTTAGCACAGCGTCCGTGTTTCCTGCGGTGAGGCTGGACCCTTGCTAGCTACCATCCTCCTCAGAGAATGGCCACCCCTTTGTAACCTCAGTTGGGTGACCCCAGGCAGCTTTAGCCACCATCCTTGGGACCCCCAGCCCTTTGCATTCCTCTTCTCTGATCCAAAAAGGACCTGGGCTCAGGTCCAGGGTGGGCACAGCAATTGCCTCATCTCTGTCCCTCAGCAGCCAGCATGAGGCCCATTGCAGGATCACAGTAACGTGAGCTGATTTGGTGGTGCTCTGTCCCTTCTTGGGTGTGTGAGTCAATGGGGCCTGTGTTGTTAACACAGGAGAAAGCCTGGCCCCTGTGCTACCAAGTGTTAGAGTCAAATTAGAGAAAACCCAGGTACAACAACCATTATCATGAGCCACAAGCATACCACACAGGACCCGACTCTAAGTGTCCTGCACTCTCTACAACCTCCTGTCAGCCCTGTGGCATGGACACCATCTCCATCCTCACTCTGCAAAGTGAGTGAGGTGCTGGAGGCTGGGATGGTGGCTGCCTGACTTGGAAGCACTTGAACCCACATAAGGGGGTCTAGGTCTGAGCTCTCCAAGTCCCACACTCAGCCACATCTCTCAGATACTCCTGTCTGTCACCCCTCTCTCTCTGGGCCTTCAGAATTCCAAGCCTTCACACCTCCTTGATTTCAGACTTTATAAATCTCTAATCTAAGTATTTATGTTCTTTCAACCTTACCCTTGACCTTAAACATGATCATTACTGCTTCAATTCCCCATAATAATAGACTCCTGGGAAGTGGATAGGCCCAAAACCTTCCTTTGTCAACTCCATCCCAAGGTTAAGTGAGCATGACTCAGACTGGTTGCACGTTGGAGTCTTCCTAGGGGAGTTTTTTAAAGAATTCAGATGCATGGGCCCCACCTCTGCCCCCCACCCCAAGTTAGAAATTCATGGACTTGGGCTCAGACATCTCTACTTAAAAAGAAAATATCCCCTGCGCTTCCAGAGGGCACTAAAAATCCTGGTCCAAGAAGTGGAATCAGTGATAAGAGTCATAAGAGTCATTATCCCTGGATTCAGTGTTACTCCTTCAGCATGAGTCCCATGACCTTGACGGAAATGTGTGACCTCTCTGAATGTCCATTTCTCAATCTATGAAATGGGAAGGAAATTCTTGGCTTGTAGGGGTGTTAGGTAACCTAAATGCATTAAGGCTGGCAGAGCATGGAACACATAGTAGACTGTCTTAGTTCTAAAGCTGAGACACCCACCCCCAACTCTCATGGTAACTGTACAACCTGCCTGCCCTCTTACTCTGATCAACCAAACTATGCAGGTCAAATGCTAGTAGACTGCAGTTAAAATGAGAGGTTAAGGGGTGCCTGGGTGGCTCAGTGGGTTAAAGCCTCTGCCTTCAGCTCAGATCATGATCCCAGGGTCCTGGGATCAAGCCCTACATCGGGCTCTCTGCTCAGCAGGGAACCTGCTTCCCCTTCTCTCTCTGCCTGTCTCTCTGCCTATTTGTGATCTCTGTCTGTCAAATAAATAAATAAAATCTTTTTAAAAAATGAGAGGTTTACGTGGGACTTCTGGCTTCATCTTTTAATACCTTTGTTACCTTGGGGAAGATTCTGAGCCTCAGTTTCCCCACCTGGAAAGTGAGGCCAATGCCATGTACCCTGATAAACATGAAGAGAATGTATGCACCAGGCATTCAGCACTGACCTTGGTGCACAGCAAGTGCTAAGTACCTGAAAGCTGAAATGTACAACACTCACATCTATTTCTGTTACCCGTATTTTAGACCTCTGTAACACCAAACCAACATGCTCCTGTTGACTCAAACCATGAGTATTCGAGGACTGGACCAGAATTTCAAGAACCTTCAGTCTTCCAGGTGCCAAGTTAACAGATTTTTGTTTTTAAACTATAAGGATTGGGAACTTAATCCACAGGAAACAGACTTGGCGAAGCCCCATAAGAACCAGCACAACTTCTAACTCAAATGATGTCCAGGCCTTTATTCATGGATGTAAAATTAATTTAACAGTCATCTCCAGCTAAAGCAACTCCAGGGGAAAAAAAAAAAAAAAAAGGATGGTTAGTTCCAAAGCAGGAGATAGAGGGAGTGAGCACATCAGACAAAGGCAGTCCAGATACAAAAAGATCTGAACAGGTCTGAGACACGAGCCAAATCTACCAGGGTGGAATTTAACAGGGACAGATGCTCAATAAATGCTGATTTGAGAGAATGTTAAATCCCGTTTCTGGGTTCTGAAAACCAGACACATAAATGCAGGATAGGGAAATTATGGCATTACCAGCTTCAATGCTCAGTCAGCTAATGGCTGCCGGGCCTTCATGTCCCAGTCACTGTGGGGTCATGGTGGAAAGAGGAGCTCTGGAGCCAGCCTGCTTCCACCATTTACCAGCTAAATTATTTACCTCTCTGGGCTTCTGTGTTCCCATCTAGAAAACAGAGATAAAAGAGTGTCTACCTTCTGAGTTGCTGAGAGAATTAAATGAGACAGTGTCTCAGCCCTGTCCTAGAGATGCAGAGAAAAATAGAGCAACTCCCACTGTCAAAGAAGTCATAGCCTAGCAAGAAAGATTGATGTACAACCCACCAGGGCTAGTCTTTGCATGACTCTGTCCCTGAGATACTACAGAGCAGGGGTTGACAAACTGCAACTACAGGCTGAGTCCTGCCCTCTACCTGTTTTTGTAAATAACGTCTTACTGAAACACAGCCACAGCCACACCCATTCCCTTACGCATTGTTTATGGTTGCTTTCCCACTGCAGCTGTAGGGTTGTGGTTGCTTTCCCACTGCAGCTGTAAGGTTGTGTCCTCGCAACAGAGACCGTATGGCTTGCAATACCTAAAATATGTATTATGTAGCCCTTTATAGAAACATTGTGCCAGCCCGTTATAGAGGAAGAAGTCATCTCTGTCTTACATGCCAAGAAAGGGGAGCGTTTTTAGCCCCAAGGTGGGTTGGGGAAAACACCTCTTTTCCAATGAATGGATTTGAAGGGTTAAAGTTTAATCGCTGGACCAAGGTCGTAAATGTTAGAAGCAGGATTCAACCCTGAATCTAATAATTCTGCATGTCAGGCTCTCTACACTGTCCCAGGCAAACGAGTAAAACCAGCATATTCAAGGTGGGTATTGAAGAACGAATAGGAGTCTTCCAGGTGGAGATAATGTCCAAAGGGTGAAAAAGCTATCCAAAGATACAGATGAAAGAGCAAGAACAAAGTGTCCGGGACGTAAACTTATTCGGAAAATGCAAAGAGTGGAGTACTAAGAAGTCTGAGACTATGGAAGCTAGAGAGGGAGATGTTAAAGAAGAAAGGAGTCCAGAAGGTGGACAATGATGGAGAGAATGCTAACAGCAGTCCCCTTGTAAATCATCACCCACCAGATCTGAGGAATAACACTCCCACAAAGTGGATTCCAGGAGCAGTAGGCACTATCAGAGCAATCAAGCCTTGCTATCTCATTGTACAGATGGCAAAACTGAGGCCCCTGAAGGAGGAGATTTGCCCGGGGACCACACTGCACATCTGTAGTAGAAAAGCCAGGATCCCAAATCAGGTCACAACCATGGACCAATGTAGATCCTGCCAGCAGGGGGCGCTGCAGCCAGCTCACCGGTGGTCCAGGATCCTTGAGAAGCTGTGATCCGTGGATGAAAGGACTCTTGTTTCCTTCGTACCTATTAGGTTGAATCGCATTATCCATCTTGCGCCATAGCGTCCCAGACCCGTTTCCGCGGGGTCACCATGCTGTTTAGGATGAGCGATGCCGGCTGGAGGCCTGCCAAAGCACCTGTGGTATTTTGATAACTTCACATATTGCCAACTTCTTATATTAAATATACAACTTACAAGCAGGGCAAAGTTTAACTCACTCTAATCAACTGTAAAATGAATCAGGGACTTGCTATACCCCTCTGAAGACCTGTGCCTGCATCACGCTCATTGATAATGGTCATGAGGCTCTCTGCTTCCCAAGATCGGTTATTAATGAGGGCTGGAATTACGGATTTCAATTAAGTGCTTTACACTGGTCCTGAAATGCAGTGAGATCCACTCTGGGGAAATGTAAATGCTGAGCCGAAATGCAATCCTCCCTCTCCAACTCCTGGCTTCCCAGGTACCGTTCTCCCGGTACCATCTCGGTCTGAATCAGCAGCAGCACAGCGCAGGGCAAAGAGGACAGGGGCATTCTGTCCAAACCCTCCAGCACCGTCTGAACCCCCTCTCTGGAGTCTGGGCTTCCTCTCCTATTGCTTGGGTTCACAGAGAGCTCAGAATGTGTCAGGGGCTCCAGTACGAATGCAAATAAACATTCTCCCACCCCTTGCCCTGTCTCTCTGAGAACTGTTGTGAGAGTCAAAGTCACTTAATAAGCATGGATTGAGTACCTATTGTGTGCAAAACAACATTCTTAAACTGAAGCTGGAGAAACCCCTTTGGAAAAATGTTTTGAAAGCCAAGAGAATTGAGTCTAGATCCTGGCTCTGCCCAGCTCAAACCATGGGGTCTTGAGTAAGTTACTTAATCTCTGAGACTCTGTTCCTTCCCCTCTAATGTGGGAATAACAACAAATTCATCACATAATTCTATGTATTACATATAATAGCCTGGGTGATGCCCCTACCTATTCCTGAATGCTGCTCCCCTGACCTTGTAGGGGCTGCACAGCCGGTTGCTCTCCCTCAACCATCACCCATCCTTAGAATTCCTTGCTTCTTTTTTTTTTTTAAAGATTTTATTTATTTATTTATTTGACAGAGAGAGATCACAAGTAGACAGAGAGGCAGGCAGAGAGAGAGAGAGAGGGAAGCAGGCTCCCTGCTGAGCAGAGAGCCCAATGTGGGACTCGATCCCAAGACCCTGAGATCATGACCTGAGCCGAAGGCAGCGGCTTAACCCACTGAGCCACCCAGGTGCCCCGAATTCCTTGCTTCTTAACGTCTTCTCCCCTGCTATCATGACTACTCAGTAAAAGGCCCTTATCATTACAAGTTTTACCCACCCCTAGACCTTTATTGACCATCTACCGTGTTCTTAGCCCCACACCAGGAGCTTGGGAAAAGTGCATCACTGCATGATTAAATATCTACTCTTAAGCACATTAACCTCTAGTTTTAGAAACAGGACTAACATGAGATGAGAATGATTCTGTATCTCATGAAGATTGTGTAGTGCCTAGTTCACAGAAGGGGGATACTAAAGCAGGTTGTGGAACTTGGATACTAGTTTGGAAGGAAAGGCAAAGCATTAACCAGAAAGAGGGCTACAGTCATCAAGATTGGGGACCATGACAGAACAGGGAATCATTGTCTTAACTGGCTTGCAGGCACCCCCACAAGAGCCAAGGGGATCGTACCATAAGGTACATGGTAAAGAAAGCTGTGGGCTATCCTTACTTCCTTGTCCTTTCTCATATCAAGGTTCAGTTTCCCTACCTACAAAATGGGGAGAATAAAACCAACCTCTTCCTGCGTTTGTCATGAGGAGCACACAGAATGCAGCATGTGAAAGCCTTTGAAAACTAAAACGTGCAGATGGGTGGAGACACATCCCACTCATCAGGGAGAAATCAGACAAAGCAGTGAACAGACACACACACACACACACACACACACACCAATGCACACAGGAGTGACTCCAAATCTTCTTTTGCTTTGGGCTGTGTGACCCCAAGAGATCACCTTGGTTCTCACTGCTGGTGGCAGTCCCTGGCCCTGACTGCCTTCTATCCCAGGGTTGGGTAGGATTCGGTTTGCCTGCTCTCAGCCTCAGGCTCCTTTGTATTCCAGGCAAGCCAGTTCTCCCATAGCTTTGTGATAAAGTAAACCACAAACATATTTCCCATGAACTCATGACAGCCTTGCTGCCTGGAAGGCAAAGCCTCCTGCTTGTCCTCAGCGCTACCCAAAGAAGGGTGGGAGGAAGCAGCTGGAGGAGACAGAAGGGCTCAGTTATCTCACTTTGAGGGATGAACAGCGAGGACCAAAATCTCAAGGGGGAAAAAAAAAGGAAGTCAGCACAATTATTCTCCTGTCCTAAGTGCTATGCTACCTTAAATATTGTAACTTAATCTCTCTGAGCCTCAAATTGTCCAAACCAAATTTTTCATGTATATCCTATTGTTTTAACTAACAACCACAAGCCCCTTTTCCTCCTCTTAATATTCACAATTTACATGTGGAGGAGATTTTGGAGTTTTTTAAAGTTCATCTTTATCTATTCTCATAATCAATGAGAAAAATGGTAGATGTTTATTTTCATATTTTAGAGATGAGAAAACCCAAGCCCTAGATGAGGTCCTATGGGATTTGAGTGGACACTAATCCCAAGTGACTTGTGTTCTTATACAAAAAAGACAATTTGGAAACAGAGGCACACACATGAAGAAAGCCCTGTGATTACAGAGTGATGGGTGTACAATCTGAGGAACACCAGGGGTTGCCAGCAACCGAAGCTAGAAAGAGGCAAGGAGAAATTCTCCCTTAGAGCCTTCAGAAGGAGCCTGGCCCTGCTGATACATTTATTTTGGAATATTAGCCTCCAGAACCAAGAGAGAATCAATTTCAGCTTGGGTACTGTGTTACAGCAGCTCTAGGAAACTAATACGGTAGCACTGGCAGAACCCAAAATGATTGGCAGATGTCCCATCCACCAGCAGCCATCTTGCCCCGAAGCTCTGGCCTCTTCTGACTGATAATGTCTTTGTGGATTTCACTGTCTGTGTGATCTGTCTCCTGTCATGGAACTCAGGCAAAGTCACATCTCAGTCCCTCACAGAGGAGCTTTTCAGAAACATTGTACAGGTTTCAAATCTCAGTGGCTTCCAGATCTCTTCCCAATTCTTCTACCTTTCAACAAACCATTTAAACTCTCTATATTCACCCAACCACCCACCCATCCATTAGTTATATATTACCCATAGATAATGTGTCCTAGATAGTTGGGACACAAAAGTGAACAAAATAAGTCCTGTGATCATGTGTAGCTTGGATTCATAGCAGCAGAACAGTTGGAGGAAAACATCAACTAAACAGTCAAGCTAATGATTCAACCAGATAATTTCTAGGTAGAACATAAAACCAAGTAAGGAGAGAAGGCAGGTAGGGAAGCAAATTTAGATCTAATCGTCATAGAAGGCCACTGAGAAAGTGATCTTTGAGGCAGGTAGATAAAACCTTATGTTTTTTTTAAAAGGGGGGAAAAAGATAAATGGGTGTTATAACCCATAAGGTTTTGTCCTGAGAACACTGATATCCCAAATAGCTTATTTCCTGACTCCACACTCAGGACCAAACCTTAAAAACAAATAAAAAACAAGCCAACAAACAAAATGAATTCTAGATTTGATATTTGATATTCAAATATGAGCCACTATTCCTCTGCCTTTCCTATATTCTGCACTGTTGATAGGTAGGGTGATTGTATAAGTTATCATCCAAACTGGAATGCTTTTGAGGGAGGAAAGGGACATTCTTGCTACTTCACCAGGACACAGGCATAAACCAGCACTGTCCCAAGTGAGCCTGTGCATGGTCACCCTGTTTATAGGAGGCTATAACTGACTCCAAGGTCTGTAAGCCCAGTGATTTAACATAACCATCCCAGGTCAATTAGCCAGGATGGAGAGGAAAAAAAGAAGGTCACCATGTAAATGGCGGCCAATCAAAGTCAGCGAGATTTAATGAAAGCCTTTTGCCTTCCTCCAGATTCACTATGGTTCTATGTTAACACTAGACTTCGTCAGGATGTAACTTAATACAACCACAACAGATACCAGCCTGCCCATCTTGACCTTCTTAATCCTTGAGCTATAGTATCTGACTTGAAAGCTCAGAATGTATGGAGGGAAATTAGAGCTTATGGCAGAGGCTTCTAGAGACCCTCTAACACTTAAACTCCTCTTCTTTCACAACAATAGAATTTATCTGCCCAGAATATGAGCTGTATTGCCCAGCTTCCCTTGCATCTAGGAATGTCATGTGACGTTTTTCAAGCTAAGGAATATAAGGACAGGTGTTGAATGGAAACTTCCAGAAACCTCTCTAAAGGTACCACTGCTGGGTATCCTTTGCCCTCTCGTAAGTCTCTTTTTTCTACCACCTTTCTGTGACATTAATATGATTGTTAGAATTTGTCCTTGGACCTTGAGGTTGAAGGGCACACTGTAGAGATGGTGGGAGAGGTCCCTGGGAACTCCATGGGATAGTGCCCCCTAGCAGCCGTGGACTTGAACATGAGAGAAATAAGTTTCCAATGCATTGAAGTCTGCACCTGATTGTAGTAAAACCAAGTTCCTCTAGTTCCTGGTGTTAATTCCACAGGCTTAGAGAACTGACTCCCGGAGAGGGGAGGAGAGAATGTCCAAAATCAAACTGGCCAATTAGATAATCACAAAATAGCAGACTTCCCAAGTTCCAGCTTCCACTATATTCATTCTCCTATTCAATAAACCTTTCTGAACACAATGTGTCAGGGAGTAAACAGGTGCTGCGTAAACAGAGTAAATCATGGTTACTCTTGGCAGGAGCTCATGATCCCGAGAACAAATAATAAAGTTACAGTCTATATATAAATATATAGAGATTTATTTAAATATATTTATTTAAATTATGTTAGATTTATTTAAATAAATATATTTATACATACATGGGGTGTGTGTGTGTGTGTGTGTGTGTGTGTGTGTGTGTGTAGGAGCACCAAACAGGAAGGCATAACACTCTTCTGGGCTCAGGGAAGACTTTATTACGGAGACACCATTGAATCTGGGTCCTAAAAAAGCCTAGGAAAGTGTAAAAGGAGGAAATGGCATTTCAGGAAGAAGCAACAGCTCATGAAAGAGTATGGAGGCAAGAGAGGACATGGAGCATGTGATAGACACATATGTCCCTGTCCCAACCCCCAGAACCCGTGAATATCTTATGTTACAAGGGAAGCTGGAATCCAGGTTGTTAATCAGCTGCCTGTTAATCAGCTGCCTGCACTGATCTGGGTGGGCTCAATTTAGTCACAAAGGCCTTTAAAAGTAGAAAAGGGGAGGCAGGAAAGTCAGAGTGAAGGAAAATCGGAAAGACTCCATTAGTCACTGCTGGCTTTGGAGATGGCAAAAGGGGATGGGACCATGGGTCAAGGAATTTGGGCTGCCTCTAACAGTTAAAAAAGGCAAGAAAACAGATTCTCCCCTCACCCATCCAGAAAGGAATGCAGCCCTGCTGACACATCGATTTCAATCGATTGAGACCCATTTGAGACTTCGGACCCCCCCTAAAACTGTAAGGTAATAATTTGTATTATAAAGAAGCAAATGTGTGTCTTCAGCCAATAAGTCTGTAGGAATTTTTTACAGCAGCAACAGGAAGCTAATACAGAGATGAAAACTTGTAACCGTTGAAGTGCAGGTTGTATCATTCGAAAGCTGGCTGCAGTGGTTCCTGGTTCATGGCCACAGAGTTTTAAATTACAAGGTAAGGATTTTTGAAATGTGTAGACAATGGAAAGCCACTGATGGACTGTAGGACAAGGGATGTCGTCAGATTTCCATTACAAAGTTTCCCTACCTGGACAGATGAACTGGAGGGGTGAGCCTCAAAGCAGGGGAGAGATCACAATGGTCTTGGTGAGAGATGCTGAACCGGGAGGGAGACAGAGGGGGAGCCACTCCCTCTGAACCCTCAGGATCCCTGAAGCCTCCACATCGAGCAGTGGCAGCTGGGGGACGGGGGGTCTTGCATTCTCCACTCCCTTTCTTATGTCAGCCTGTGCAGTGGAAATCTCTGGACTAGAACAGAGCTTGAGACCTGCTCTACCATTGACTAGCTCTGGGGCCTGGGCCAAGTCATTTCCCTTTTCTGTGCCTCAGTTAACTTATTTGCAAAGTAGTGATGTCAATCCCTTTGAGTATTGTCAAGGGATCCCTTGTGCAGCCTCAAGGGGCCAGTGTCATGCTGAGTATTGGTCAGAGGGCTGGGTGCCATCTAGAGGGCACTAGAGACAACACCAAGATGATGAGGAAAGCCACGGTAGTTTTCAAAAATGATCAAGGAGGATGCTCTCAAGAGACCCCATTTCTGCAGGGGCACAATAAAATGACGTGTGAGATCACAGAATTTTAGACACTCCGAGTTATAGATCCTAGAATCTTTGAATTCTAGAACCTAGAAATTATGGAATTATAAAATAATAAACCCCCCAAACTAATAGTAAACCATCCAGCAGCTAGCTAAGGCAAAGATGAGCAAAGCTATTAATATTTCTACTGGTTCAGGTTGGTCTTAGATGCCTGAAGTTCTAAATCAAGAAGGGATCTGAGACCATGATGGTCTGTCTCCATGCATGTGAATACTGAGATAGATTAGTCATGTCTGCCCCATGGGTACAAGTGCTGAGGTATATTAATGATGTCTGCCCTGAGATCAGCTTTTGAGGGTATCTGTATATGTTCTTTGTGTCTACCATAATTCCTTATGAAGCAGTGGGAAGATAAACAAGGTTTTGCCACTGAGATCACAATACACACATTGTTATCCGAAGTGTTTTACCCACCATTGTTTAGACTAAGACAATAGGAGGCAGAAAAATAGTAATACCTTAAAATGCAGGTGAGACTCGCTTTAAGAATAGTACAGAGTACAGAAGCCTAGAATTCACCCCGGACGGGTTGAGAGATGGACATCTTCTAGGCCAAAGGAAGTCCAGGGTGCAAAGGCACTGGAGGAAGGCTCACTCTACACCCCTTTGCAGGTAAGAACGAGGCGAATGGGAAAGGACTGGGATACCAGACAGGAGAACTAGATTCTAGGCTTTTTCCACCAGGAAAAAGTCCTTTGGCAAGTCCTCTCCCTTCTCCAGCCTTCTCTACCACCACCCAGACCATGAGGAGATTGGATTAGAACAGTGGGTCTCCCCATGGGCAGTTCTACCGCTATTGGCTGGACATTCCAACAGATGGAAGGGGCACAGCTGGTGTTTGGTTGTGGACAGCCTGCAACACATGGGAAGGCACAGCCAGATAAAGAACTGGGCCACACCTGACTTGATTTTGGAATGTCCCACCTGACATAAGTGGAAAAATGCTTGCTCTCATGACCTGAGCCTCGCTCTTAGTTTCACTTCTACATAAAGATACGAGGAATTTTTGTACGACTTTAATACACAAGTATTTTCCAGGAATGCAGCTACTATGCAAATAAAGGAGGGCTCGTTCCTGTTTTGTTCAAGTCTCCACTGTTTCAGAAAGTCACAGCTCTGAAGGCCATGCTGCTCCTCATGCATTCGAGGAGCCAATTCCACACAGTCACTTGGGCTTCCGTCAAGCAATCATCCAACTGCTATTATGTCTTCTGGTCCAGCCATAGCCTCTTATTCACGTATCAGCATACATATTATTTTATTATAAATTACTTTGCTTTTTATTTTTCATTTACTTTGCCGTATGGGCATTATATAGATTTTTAAAATGAGATGTCTAGGTGGGTTATATAATTTATGAATTCTATTTCAAGATAATAAAGGGAGCATCACAAAATATGAGTCTGAAAGGCCTGAGAACCGCTGGGTCACATGACCCCTGGGTCGCTTCCAGCCAAGGCAAAGTAGGGGTATTACGGAAAGAGAAGCAGGCCTGATCACCTGCTGCACATTACAGGTGGAGAATGATGGTGAATTATCTTGTTTTCCACAATTTGTCCTCAAATTAGCCATCCGCAGAACATACGGTAATCTACACCCCTAAATGCATCCTGTCCAATGCCCCCCCCCATGATGAAATTGTCTAGAATCGAGTTTGGGCACATTTGTAATTTCTCAAGAATGCTGCAGCTTCACTGAGTTGGAGCCAAGCACGTGCTTTTTTAAAATTTATAGTGTAATTGATTTCTTTATAAGCCATTCAGGCCTTATTATTTATTAATCCACCTGTCAAGATTAATTTAAACTACTTCTCAATAAGGCAGGCTGACAACACCTTTGTTTACCAGATTGACAGCCCCCATGAGTAAAGAGACGGCAGAGTGGTTCTTCTGCCCTCCCCAGAGAGCTCTGGGGAGGAATTTCCAGTAGGGCTGCCCAGCTCTCGCTGGGAAATGCAAGAGTCCTCCTTACCCACTTGGTGGGGACAGAAATCCAGGGTGTTCTCCTCCATCCTCAACCACGTCCTAGACCCCAAGACTTACCCTGGACACTATGTAACCACTGAGTCCCATAGATTGTGAAGCCTTGACTTCTCCTGGACCTTTCTGTTTTCTCCATTCCCACTGCCAGGACCTTAAACCGTGATCACCTTCTCCCCCAGGCAACTGCAACAGTTCCCTAACCAGTCTCCTTGCTTCTGCTTTTATATCCCTCCTACCCATCCCAGGTGATCTTCCCCAAATTCAAGTCTGACCATGTCTGAATCAATCCCTTCAGTGGTTCCCACAGAGTCAAGTTCAAAGCCCTCCATGCCCTACCAACCATGCTGACCGCTCCAGCCTCACCTCCTGCCACCCCTCTTCTGCCACATTGCACTTCATACTCCATCAATACTAGGTGGCATGTTGTTCCCTAAAATGCTCTTCCCTCTTCCTATAGCCCAGTCTATCATGGAAACTCCAGCATTAACCCAGTAGCTGCCCCTTGCTGCCCTGAGTACGTCTCCCAAAGGACTGATCACTTTCTGCCTTGAATTTATGCTCTTTAAATCCATGACCATTGAGTCAGTGAGTAACAAATACATATCAAGTGTAGAGTGTAGACTGAGTATGGTGCTAAGCACTGGGGGAGACAGCAGAGAATGAGAGAGGCCTTGTACCTATCCTCTTGAAGCGCTGGTCCAGGCTGGGAGCTCCTTGAAAGTCACTATTTCTAAGCAATCTTCCAGCATGGGGTTGCAGGAAGACCTGGAAAGACATGTGGAGCTATTGAAAGCAGCCACCATACGTGGGCTCTTCTCTGTCATCTTGACCACAACCCTACATAGCTATTATTTTCATACCCACCATTAGAGATGAGCAACCTGGAATCCAAGGAAGGACAACAGCTCACCAATGTTCACCCAACTTGTCTATGGTGAGTCCAACATCCACACTCAGGTCTGATTCCAGACCTTCTTCTCCATCTCCTGCTCTCTTCTGCACAGACCTCAGGTCTGTTGATAACTCCAAGACATGCATGAAACACTCCTTTTGTTTCTTTAAGTACCTTCCACACCATCAGGGTAGAATGATTTTTACTTTAATGACATGGAGCAGCTGAGTCTTCACTAGTGGATGGGTCCATGACCCATGAAATCCTAAGTTCCATGGACTCCAGGACCCAGCTTATCTTGGATAACATTAGATTTCTGCCCCCTGAGTACCACCTGTGAGTGCCAAGTCCATATAGGTTAAATGAGTGAGTTCTTGAAGTTCTCTGAAAGACTCTGACAATGAAACTGCCATTGACTTTGAGTAGGACATTACCTTAACCTTGAGCAAGTACTCCTGGTCTGATCCAAGTCCTCATGTCTCCCTCCCTTTGACCTTTTGAAGGTCAAAGAGCATGAATCTGGTCAGCTATTTCACAGAAGAAAGTTCTCAGAGTCAGCGTGATCTCCAAATGTTAAAAAATGTTCACAGATAACCATGCCACAGGCCTTGGTAAAGACAAACCCGTTGTCCCTCCTACAGATGCCAGGCCAATTTGGTCAGTGTGATTCAGCTGGGATGGGAGAACCCAGGGCTCCCAAAACTTTGAGGAGTCTGCACAAGGCCTTTAAAAAGAGAGAAGAAGATTTTCATTGCTATTCCATTTGGATTTATAAAAAGTAACGGTTGAATATATAAATAAGCCCAATTTAAAAATAAGAAACACATTTTGGATCATGTGGCTTGAAATGCGCTGCTCTGATTCCACACCTCGCTCATCCAGGCCTTGAGGTGGGAGCAAAACATGTAAGTGGATCGGTTATTTAAACAGCGCTCTCCAGGGCCCATCTCCCCACAAGTTTTTTTTTTTTTTTTTTTTTTTTTTTTGGACTTGGGCATGAAAGTTACTGGCAATAGAGAGGGAGAGAGAAAAGAGCAGCAGCAAAGAAGAGCAAGGTCTTGAGATTGTGCCAGCTCAGAAGGCCAATTATGTCGAGGACAGGACATCAGCCTGGGCTTTCAGGGGCCATGCAGAAGGCTGTGCATGACTCTGGCCTCCCCTTTGCTCATTCCCCCCAGGGGAGAGGGAGGTGCTCATCTGACCGGCAGGAACCGGAAGGTCTAGGCTATGTTTCATTAGTGGGCAGGGTGGGTCCTGGCGTGTTAAAGGCTTGCTCTTTTCTCCAATATTCCTGCTGTTCGCAGGCAGAAAATGTGTTCATTTCCTCTTCCTTCCTGTGCCATGACATGAGGACAGTGCCAAAGCTTAGGAGGGCACTCCGCCCCCATTCATCTCCTCACTGGGGTCTCGTGAACATGCCTGTTCTCTTTACGCATCTCCCTGACGTTTCTTGCCGTGATGGAGGTGATATCCAGCCATCCATTTTCTGGAGGCAGACAGTTGGAATGATCTAGATAAAGAGTGCAGGTAATTTGCCGGGTGGGAGGGAGTTTTGGAAGCACCTCACTCAAATTTCCCATATGAGGTCTCTTTCCACCTCTTCACTTCAGCCAAAGAGCACTTTGCACTGGGTATAAAATCACTTCACTTTGTAAAAAGTCCAATGTGACTTTTCATTTCTCTTTTGACCTTGAGTTCCTCTGTTCTCCAGAGCCCCCAATACAGTCATGGTCTGAGATTCTGCCCAGCCTCTCCTTCATCTCACTCTCTAGAGGGTCTCAGACTCTCCCATCTCTTAAACTGCCATATATATCTATCTCCAACAAACATCTGTGTCATATTTGATGTATACTTGAAGTATACATCAAGTATATTTCCCCAGTACATTTTCCTGATCTGCTGCCCTTCCAGCATCTCCATTGGAAAGCCTAATAGGTATCTAAAATTTAACTCCTCAAATCAGAATTACTGATACCTATACCTTCCCTCCATCCTGTCTTCCCCATCTTCACAAACAGCAGCACCATTCTCCCCCCAGGTGGTCCACACTCAAAACCTAGGGTCATCTTCCATTGTTCTCCCTTCCTTGCTCTCTACATTCAGTCCATCAGTAAGTATATGGGCTCCACTGCCACTGTTGTGATGGGGGGTCAGTCGGAGCACCTGCCATCATTTCTAACTCTTCTCTAAACCACAGTCAGCTCTTATCTATAAAATTACCTCCAGCCTCCTGATAGTCTTGGGACTCTTACATGGCCTTCCCAGAAAACCTCATGTGGAATACACATGACCCCTGAAGTCTCTAGGAATAAGACCACCTGGCTAGCTCCTCCTCTGCACTTCCCACTCCCTACTTGATCACCCAATGATAGCTACCCCAGCCTGCCTGTCCTTCAACCCTGGGACATTCCACGCCAGGATTTCCACTTGCTGTCTTTCTGTTGGAGCACTCCTGTTCCCATGTGGTACATAGCTGGCTCCTTCCCACATCTAGGGACTAAGTCAAGTATCACTGTTCTAAAGTAACCACCCCATCCACCTTAGACACCCCCAGTCTAACCAACTGATTCAAGCACAAATCAATACTTGACACTACTTTACCAATCTAAGTATTGTTTGCAGTGTTTGATGTCCCTCTCCCACAATAGCGTCCCTCTCCTGGTGAAGTCAAATGGCACCAGCTAATTCATTACTCTGTCTGCAGTGCCTAGAACTGGGCTTATAACAGACATTCCATCTAGATTTGCAGGCTGACCAGTTAGAGTTAGGGCTTTGCTGGCTTCATTTTACAGAAACGTGAGACTCAGAGATGTCAAGCAGCCGGTTTAGCATCACACAGCTAGAATGTGGTAGAGCCAAATTTGGGAAAAGCTGTGTCTGATTCTCAAACTACTCTAATAACCACCGCACAGTCTTCTACAGCGCGGTGTCTAAGTGCATTCTCTTTGCCTTTCTGCAATTCCTTTCAGTATTAAAATTCCATTTTCTTCTAAGTGTATCTTTGCAAAGGCCATTAAAAGGTCATCTAGCATCTAATCTTCTTTCTTAACTTTGGAGCTAAGAGAGTCCTCTGGTGCTTTCTCGGCTGTAAAACAAAGATAATACCCACCCGTGAGACTTTAAAGACATGCCTGGCAGAGTGCTCAACACACAGTACAAACTCTATGAGTGTTGGTTCCTCTTCTCCCTGAGACCATTCATTTATTCCACAATATCCACAGAGCAATGTCCCATGCTTGGTGATACAGGCATTACAAAGCTGAGCTGAGATCTGCAGACACAAATTCTCATAGGGGACAGAAAGCCCATGCCCCAGGATCTTTAACACAGGGTAGAAAGGGCAAGGGGCTCAGACATTGGAATCCAATAGGCCCAGGATCAAATTGTGGTCCCCTCTGACCAGCTGTGTGATGTGGGGGACTTACTCAACCTCTGTGAGGATCATTTACTTAGTTTGCCAAACGGAGTCAACGCCTGGACTCAGCACTGTGAATAAGAATTAAACAAGTTGATATATGCATAAAATACAAGGTGAGTGTTTGGTAAATAAATGCTGTTGGGATTCTGCTCAATGACCTTTCCTGAGCACTTAGTATGGGCCATGCTGGCTCCAAGTGCTTTCCATGTAAAAACACTCCTCACAGTGACCCGACGAAGCCAGTACACTTATTTCCCTCATTATAGGAGGAGGGGATGAAAGCTCAGAGAGGGAGAATGCCTTGTCCAAGGGCTCTCCGTTGGTGGTCTGCAGTGACTGAGGCCAAGGTGTCATGCAGCTGAGCCCCAACAGACCACCTCCCCCAGACAGCCACTTGGAGGCAGCGAACAGAGCGGAGACAGTCCAGGTCTAAATGCATGGTGCTGGCAGGGGGCTCTGGGACAGGGTGTGGGGCTCCTGGGTCCTCCTAGCTCCTGCCTCCTCAACTTTACATCCATCAGAGCCGGGAAGGGTTGACCTTCCTCCCCACCAGCACCCCCCCCACCCCAGGGTGTCTGGCAGGACTGAGGTGTAATGTTTGAAAATTGCCCAGTAAAGTGTGAGAGCAAACCAGGCAGAATGCTAAAAGACCGGAAAACATAAAATTTAAAAACAGCCTCTGACAGTGCAAAAATCAAGGAAGGACTTTTGCAAAAACAACTCTGTTTCCAGCCAAACGGAGCTTTAATCCGACTGGTGATTTAGTCCGTCTGCTCTCCTTCCCCGGGCGTATAATAAGGTAAAGCTGGAACCGGGCCCTCGATTATAACGGCGTTTCTCTCCCCACCCGTGGTGTGGGCGAGGGGTGACAGAGGCACGGCAGAAGGAAGTCAAGGGCAGCTGGAGGAGAAGTGTCCCTCGGGCACAGAGCCCTTTGTCCTGCAGACTCATTCCCAGCCTCTGGTGGGAGGAGGGACATTCTCTGAGGGCTCAAGTGAAGGGGACTCTTGGAAGCTGGGTCCCCACCAGTGGAGAACAGGAGGACCTGGAGTCAGAGGCCACATGGAGCTCAGCATGGGGTTGCTCTGTAGATCTTGGAAGCTTTTGTCTGAGGAAATTTTGAGTCCCATCACAGACTGTAAGGAAAACATGGATGCTGGAGGCGGACCAGCCCAGGTTCAAACCCCAAGGCCACAGCTTCCTAGCTGTGTGACCTTAGACAAGTTCTTTGGCTTCTCTGGGTCTCCTATGAAACAGAGCTGAGAAGATCTGCTTTGTGGGGTGATGGTCATGCCATCGGCCAGAGGCAGTGTCGGGCACAAAGTAGGAACTCAACCAATGTCGGGTCCCTTCGTCTCCTGACAGCATTAGGCTGAGAGACTAAGACCTGGAGCGGCTTATTTGTTCCCGAAAATGACCTTCATGAATGTCTTCCTGCCCCCAGGCAGCATTCTGACTGACAGAGAGCAAGAAGGAGGCCAGATCCCTCCCTGGAACCTGCTCACAGAATGCTAGGCTCAAAATAAAGTAATTCTGGGAGTTCAACCGACCCAGCCTCCAATTAGCAATAATCGCACCTCGGATAAACCTCATTGGCTACGATACTGCCACTGCCTCCAAATCACTGCCTTCATTCATGGATTAGCAAGTGTTTAATGAGCACCTACTGTGTGCGAGGCATTAGACCAGAGGTTCAGACATTAAAATGTGACAAGCATGGCCCTCGTCTTGCCTAGCAAGGGAGTCTGCTATGTGTGTTGGGATGGGGTGGGGAGCGGGAGTTCCCAGCCCAGAGCATTCTAGATTCATGACCCAGATCTATGGAGTGACAAATGGATGAATGTGAACGGTAGATGCAAACATGGGATGGACCCCAAGGAGAAGCAATGTTTGCTCTGGGCCTGGAAAGTTGGGGATATTTTGAGAGGAAGGATGAGAGGGGATAGAAGAGCTCTTCAGGAGAGCGTCTACAGTGGCACAGGGCTCATGGAGAACAAGGGCGATCTGCGGGAAACTCTCTGCAGGTGAAGAACTGGGAGTTGGGAGGAGGAAGAAAACACATGGCAGGTATGTAGACGGGCCAGAATCAGTTGTAAAGAGAAGCACGTGCTCTGCTGAGAAATTTGAGTCTAGTTTGCTTGCATGCCTGCAAGGATATTTAGTGAGAGGCCCCCAGAGACATGACCACTATCACCCCCCATCCTGGTCTGTCACAGAGACTGTGCAGAGCCCCTCAGGTCCCATTCCTCCAGGAATGAAGGAGTTGTCCCCTCAACTGGTGACAGCGTTGGTGGGAGACAGCACTCAACTGACAGTTCCTTCTGGAAATTTCTCTCTGCCGAAGAGGACTTGCCATGCCTGGGGTCACACGCCCTTCCCTTTCTGGGAAGTCCAGTCTGTGATGTGCTCCTGGGACTTTCCTCTTGTTGGCCAAGCCCAGAAAGAAACCCGCAGCCTGCTGGTTGTGTGCCACTGACAATTTCTGTCCAGACACCTGTAGAGGGTGGGATACTTGACTATACAAATGATCACGGCTAGATTTGGGGGCTTATGGCAGGTGGAGCGAAATCTTGCTTCTTTCCAGAATTCATCTATTTGTGTGAGTTGGTCTGCGTGGGAATGAGTTACCTGTAGTGACCTGTCATTAAGTGCCAGGCTCAGTGCACTCATTGAATCTGAACTCTACCACCAAGAGGTAGATATTACATCACCTCCTCCTATAGATGAGGACACAGAGGCACAGAGAGGTTACACAACCTACCCAAAATCACACAGCTAGCGCAGGTGGGAGTACAGCCCAGGAAGTCTGGCTCCACAGCCCACACTCAAGCACTATGCTGCTACTGGAGACTTCACTTTTTGGGTGGAAGGAAGAATCCAAGGGGGTGGGAAAAGATTAGGACAGTGGAGGGATGCCACGGTGCCAACCCTCATCTCACCCTTGGGGAGGACCATGGGGAGAGGCAGCCACTCATGAGCTGCTCTCCCAAGGAACTGATGACACTTGGGGCACAGGAGTATTATTTGGGGGGTCAGGTGACAGGACTGAGAGGAGAGCAACCTTGCCCTGCAGACATGGTAGGTACCTTGGGACACTGGGTGGCAGCATCTGTGGTAGGAATCTAGAGTTTTCCCCACAGGAAAAACACAAAGACCAAAAGCAAACACATGCACAGGCTTCTTCATGAGGAAGGATGTGGGACATCCCTGATCTGAAGACCCTTCCAAACTGGGGGAGACCCTGCATTGGGCTGAGGTCCCATTGCCCTGTTGGCGAAGGCTCAGTGCTACCAGGACGTAGAGTTCATATGGCAATGTGTAAACCCACAGCCTGCAAAGACCTAGAAATACAGGTCACAGGAAGATCCCCACCTACTGCACAGGTGAAGACACAGACACTCCCTGTGCTGAGGGAGTTTGCCCAGGGTCATATCTCTGCCCCGCTCTGCATCTCAGGTGGCCACCTGCAGGGCTCAGGATGACCTTGTTTCTCCTGCCAGTGAGGAGTCTGGGCTGCAATCCTGCAATCACATGGGGCAGGCCTGTCTCCATGGCTCCCAAAACCCCCGAGGACCCAAAAATTGTGATAGCATGCTTCTTCTCTTCAAATTAAATATTTGCCTCTTCAGTCATCTCCTTTCTTCTATTTCTGGTTCAGTATCTGCATGCTATCAAAATAACAGATAAATAAATTTTGTCATGAATAATTGGAAGTTCAGCAGTCATGCCACAGGAGACCTGAGTTCTAATCCTGGTTCTTTCTGCATCTCCTTCTAAGACCCTGAGAACCTGCCTCCCTTCTCTAGACTACAGGGCCCTCTGGACTAAAATAAGTGGGTCATCCTGAAGGATCTGTAAAGACGTTTCCAGCAGGAACACCTTGTAAATTAAGACTCTTTCATACTGAAGCATAAATGACTGCTTACCACTGAAACACTCAACCTCTGTCATGAGAACTGTAACCTAACCGAGTCCAGTATTTACAGTTATATTTGGACAAGAGAAAGGACACTCCAATGGCAGTATTTTAGCAACAACAAGAGCTGGCCATCAGGCTTTTTTAAGTGACAAGGAAAACAAGCTAATATTGATTGGACGATTCATGTCTATTTCCCTAAGAACATCATGACCCTCGCAACCACAGATGGTGGCACCACCTATTTTCAGACAAGGGAACTGAAGCTCAGAGGTAGTAAGGAACTGAGGCAGGGTTACCCGGTAACCGAGTGATGGAGACCTGAATTGATTCCAGTTGGTTTGTAGTTCACTGTGCTCTGCGTTCCATCCTATGGAAGGGGCTTAATGGACACCTGCCATCTCCACTCTCCAGCCTAGAAAGGTCTCCTGTCTAGTTTGCATTGATTTTTGTGTGTTTGTTCTTAATGCATTTGCAGAATCTGAGATCCCGGCTGCAAAGAGAGGTCAGAAATGAGAAGGCAGACTCTTTTCAGCAGCTCCAGTATTGAAAATTTTTCCTGCCATCTGTACCATCTTATTTGGTGCCTCCTTATGTCCTCCATGGTAATGGTCTGGTCACATCTCTAGCTCATCCATTTCTAGAGCCCTGGTTGGAGATGGGTCATGAAGGCGACCACAGAAATTGGTAGATTCAGACAGATTAATTTCCAGCCCTCCGCCTGATTGTGGTAGCGACTTTACTAATCTTCCTGCCTCTGGTCTTGAAGCCCCTCCCCATGCAGCCTATAAAAGGCTACAATATGAAATGCCCTCGAGCACAACCCAAAAATCTTCAATGGCCCCTTATGGCCATCAGGAGAAATTCCTCAGGGTGTCTGTGGTTCAGCTACAGGCTGCATTTCAAATCTGAGCTGCCACTGTTCCCTCTGCCCTGCTCCCCAGAAATATGAGCCCACCCTGTGTGGCAGAAGTGTGTCCTCTGCCATGTCCCTTGTTCCTAATTCCCAGCTGAGACTCTCCTGCAGGACCTGAACCTACCACAGAGCAATCTCCCGTGGGCAGTGCTGAGAACCACACCTCTTATCTGTTCCAGTGACATTATCCTTGTCTCAGCCATGCTGGATCTCTCCTCTCCCCACCCCTACCCCTAACACTGACCTCTCTAAAGACATTGAGCTCTGCAAAGGCAATGACTTTGTTTCCTTCATTTCGGTGTCCCTGTCCCTAGCAAAGCACCTGGAACACAGTAGGTCTCAGTAAACGCCAGCTCATAGTCATAGTCCCTGAGGTTGGAACAACAGTTCACACGAATGCTCCATTCCCTGTAGAGCCCTCTACAGATCCTGGCAACAGAGATGACCCCTTTGTGGTCACTAGAGTCTCCAACTTCGCTGTTATAACCAAGTGCAGTGTCTGGAAGGTTTCATGTTATATGATTGCTTGTGTCCCTTGTGGGGATTTCAGCCTCCATCCCAGACCACTCCTGCTCACAGCCCTGGGGAGAACCTCAGAGATGCCACTGTAAACCCCGGAGGGCTCACTGATGTCACCTGCAGACTCACCCGTCACGGTCTGGTCAGCTGTGCCTTCTGGGCTCTGCCTGACAGATACCAACGGCTACTGCAAAGGACACAAGAGGGAGACGAAAGAGGGGCGGCAGGGGCCACGCAGCCCATGTGTTCTTGGCACCTGCCTGGCTGACTTCGTTTCCAGAGTTTGCACCTGCAGATGTTGAAGTTTCTTGGCCCGTCGAAATAGCAGGATTGGGTTTATTCATCTGCAGCCTCCAATCCACCTCGACTGCTGTTCTCAGCCCCAGGGTCGTCACCCCGGCACCCATCTGATGACCCCTTTGAAAGGTCCTTTGACACACGTCTCCTCCTTGAATCTGCTTCATTTCTGGCGGTGAGCAAAGAAGCCAACGCTCATTGAGAAAGGTCAAATGCCCGCACTGTGTTTGTTCACGAGGGTGATATTTCACCAAAGAGCTGATGCTTCTTACATGATAAATGAGCAGCAGTTCCCCCACAGGTCTCAGGGGACAGAAAGTTCTCCGCTCCGTATGCCTCCCAGGCTCCCGCAAAGACTGGGAAGGGAGGAAAGGCAGAGTTTAAGTCTTTAATACATACATGCATTATGACCCAGTCTCCATCCAAGGAATGGATACCGTAGCTAGCACACGGTGTGTCCCCCACGAATGCTTAGGTATGCTTAGGTACTAACTTGAAGAGCTCTCATTTACTGAACACTTACTTGCTCTAAGCCCGGCAGTCTGCTAAATTATTAAATACATCTCCTTCTTTAATCCCCAACACAATGCCATGGGGAAACAATTCTGGAAAGTTGAACTGCTCATCCAAGGTCACTCAGCTAATATGTGATGCATGTCAGGTGCAACTGGCTGCAGGGTCTAAGTCCTTACCCACCATGGTACAAGTGCACGGAGCCTAATAACTCTGGGTCTGGATCTGAGCATTGCCTTGAGCCAAGTAGGTACAGGGTAGGAACCAGTAATAACCTGCAGAGGGAGGAGACCAACTGCCTGCATAGCGTGGAGAGAGCATTACCTGCCTTACAGCCCCACAGATGGGTTTTGATGTCATTCCCTCCGCTTTCTAACTGTATGATCACAACAATCGTGTGTTTCTGATCTTCATATTTCTCCTCCATGAAAATGGGTTGGATAATAACATATCACAGGGTTATCACAAGCATCAGATAGGGATATATATGAAGGGTGGGTACCCAGTAGGTGTTTAGTAAATGCTAGCAGTTATTATCCTGTTTGTAAGCACATGTATGAGGTAAATCATGCCTGGAGAAACTCAGATGACAGCCGGGTTTCCAAGACCAAGAATTGTCTCAAGTTGTTGCCATAGGCAGTGTGACATCTGTGGAAGGGAAACACCTTCACAGAGCACCTTTGGGGTCCCAACCCAGTGCATAGGCTCAATATATCGCTTAGTTCTTCCCTTTACACTGGGAGAAGCCAAGCCACCCACCCATGAAGTGGCTGGCGGCCCCCAGCTCTGCTTAGAAGGCCAAGGGGCACCTCTGGGTCTAGGGCTGAGTGACAGGAGCAGGAGAAATCATTTCCCCCACCTCTAGTTGGTGCCGTGTACTGGACCCAGAGCCAGGTTGCTCTTGCCCTGGAGTCTCACTGCCTCAGGGGTCCCATAAGGCAAGCTCCAGCTCCTCCAGCTCCAGCTGGCATCCCTCCATCAACGTTCAAAACCAGTCACCTCTGCTGAGAGCTGGGGCAGAGGCTACAGAACCCACCATTCTTCTTTCTCCTTGCTTTTCCCTCCCATACAGATGCTTACACACAAGCACTCACATGCACACACACAAACACACAGGCACACATACATACTCGCATGCAAACTCACACACACACACACACACACACACACACACCCCTCTTTCTTCTTTCCTCCAAAAAGCAGAAACCAAGGAGCTACCTGGTGCAGCAATATGGTAGTATTACATCTACCCCAGAAGTACCCCTGTCTTAACTCTGATCTAGCTGGAATGTGGAGGCACAAAGGAAGAAGGAAGCCATTTGCACTGGAGAATCAAGGGAGGCTTCCCAGAGGTGGTGGCATTTGGACTATGGTGTCCAGATAATGGGGTAAAGCCAGTGTGATCCGGAGCTTGGGTTGCGTGAAGGAGAATGGCAGGAAAAGTTGTAAAATTAGGCTCAGACTAGTCTCAGGAAGCCTTATATTGGGGTGCCTGGGTGGCTCCCTTAGTTAAGCATCCAATTCTTGGTTTCAGCTCAGGCGTGTCTCAGGGTCGTGGGATGGAGCCTCATATCAGGCTCTAGGCTCAGTGGGGAATCTGCTTGAGGTTCTCTTTCTTCCTTTCCCTCCGCCCTCCCCTTTCTTTCTCTCTCTCTCTCTTTCTCAAATAAATAAATCTTAGAAAGAGAGACAGAGAAAGAAAGAAAAGAAGGAAATGATGAAGGAAGGAAGGGAGGAAAAGAAAGGCCTTGAATGGCACAGCGAGGTCTAAATAGCATCCTTAAGGATGGCGTTTCTCAGTCAGGGTGGTGTCTCAGATCCCTGGGGAGAAACTTTAAAGTACACATGCCTTTCCTCTCTACCTCTCTCCCCCTCCACATGCCTTTCACCATTTGACATCTACGATGGAACCTGGGAATGTGTATTTTAGTAAGGTCCATCATGCAATTCTGAAAAACGTCTTTCTTCCTCCACGTGGCAAAGCTCTCTCATAGACAATAGGGAGCCATAGAAGGTGTTTGAGTGACATGATCCAGCTTGAATCTTGGGAAGGTGCTTTTGGCATCTATAGCAAAATATGGTCAGAGGAGAGCCCCGTGCATATACCTCAGTCGTGTGCCCACTACAGGCCTTTGTGGTGCTTTTGTATAAATTAGAGAAAGGCACCCTCATTTCAGCAACATTTTAAAATGTTGGCATATTAACCTGAACAACCTTAAGTAGTCTGGCTCTGGCACAGCAGGGTCGTGAGCAGATGGCCCCTCCAGCCATGCTTGGTGCCCTCGACATGTAAAGAAGGGGAAGGTAGGGGCGCCTGGGTGGTTCAGTGGGTTAAAGCCTCTGTCTTCGGCTCAGTTCATGATCCCCTCCTGGGATTGAGCCCCACATCCTGTTCTCTGCTTAGCAGGGAGCCTGCTTCCCTTCCTCTCTTCCTGCCTGCCTCTCTGCCTACTTGTGATCTCTCTCTGTCAAATCAATAAGTAAAATCTTTTAAAAAAATTAAAATTTAAATTTAAAAAATTAAAAAAAAAAAAAAGAAGGGGGAGGTGGAAGAAGGGAAGCGAGGGGTCAGGGCCAAGGTGAGGAAAGCTCTGGCCTTGAATTTAATCTGTCCCATGGGCTAAAATGCACAGAGTCAGAGTCCCAACTTCTTTTTAAGTTGAAAGCCAGAGTGTGTGTGTGTCCCATGAAGAATGGGGTGCTGTTGCTGCAGTGTGGGTGTGACCCTTGGCTTGGCCTGGCTCTGCCCTGGGGGAGATTTCAGAGGTCGGTGGGCACACACACACTTCATCCATTCCCACCCTGCCTGACATTGGCACACATACCATTTACAGAATACACCAAACCCCCAATCTCATCCCTCAGATGGTACTAGATTCAGAGAGAAGGAAAGTGTCATCACGTCTCCAAAAGAATAAGTAGGTGCTCTCGGGAGTCATCCTCAGTGTGATCAAGACAGGAGCAGCTGTTAACAGGTGTATTCCCCACCATATGTGTTGGGTGTGGTCTCCCCTGGCTGTGTGCACAATCCGGTGTGCCAGCTGGGAGACCCGATTCTTCATGACCATGCACACCCTTTCATATAAGTTAGTCTATATTTCTTATATGAATGATGTTTCCTCTGATGTACCGCCCTTGGGCAGTGCACAACCTGAACATCTGTACACAGTGGCTCTGACAGTCCAGTGAAAAGTTCTGTGTATCTGGCTCTCTCCCCACAGGACTGTTAGGAGAATCGACTAAGAGATGGAAAAGCACTTTGATCCTAGATTTTATTATTATTGTTATTTTACTGCCCTAAAAGAATGCCCCTCCTGGGTCTTTGAATTACCTAGACCATTTCTTTTTCTATTGACTTTGGATCCCCAAGAAAGAATCACATTTTTGTCAAGTTTTAGCTGCGATAGATTTGTGAAATGATGGAATGACAGACCTAAAGGCACCCTAGGGATTATCTACTCCCATCTCATGCAGATGGGAAAACTAGAGACAGAGGTGCTGTCCCTGGCCTAAGGACACACAGCAATTTAGCTTACGCCCTTCACCTTGAACCATTTGCATGGTGCCACGAGGTGGGAATATTGCTCCAATGGGATGGGTGGGGGAACAGGACGATGGCCCCCTCTTCCTGTCTGCACCTGAGTCAGCAGGCTGGAGCTGGCTCAGAGCTTGCCAAAAAAAGGAAGTAAACAGGTGTTGGGACAAGGGTGTCCCCACACATTGCCTCGACTGCCTCTGGTGTTCAAAGATGGTTAACACTTCACATGGAACTCTTGACAGAAATACACTATTTTGTGCAGACTTCCTGACAGGCTGGCAGGGGAGTCTCTGGAGAAACAAAAGGAGATTTATTGGAAAGAAAAGAGAAGGCATTTGGGATTGTATGAGGAGTGGAAGTGGAAATGTTTCTGGTGAAAAGGAGGGCTTGCCACCCGGCAGAGAAAATGCAGACACTTTCGATCCGTCTTGCTCAACAAACTACATCTCCATGATGCCTTTCTAAACAGAATGATTTAATTCTCCCTCTTTATGGGGTCCTTTCTGCTGCTGACTGCTAAAAAAAAAAAAAAAAAAAAGCGTATAGTCATAGCTCTATGACTATGGAGGCTACCTTTTGGTGACTGGCTTTATTAGACGCACTCTGCTTCATGCTAGTCTGTGTTTGCTCTGTCCCCAAAGCAGATGGCGAACTTATCCCTGTGCAGGGACTACATTGTTCTGAGTACCCCTCCCATCGTCCAACCCAGGGCTGAGAATCCAGCAGGCATTTAAGATCATTTGGAAGGGACTTTATTTAAAAACAGAATAGTAGGACAGCTGATCTGAGAAACCTGAACATGCTTGTGGGGGGCAATGGGATGGAATGTTTGAAGTATGAACTTGCCTGAGACAGGTGAGGGAAGCGTGTGTATTATCAGATGGCAGAAAACAATAACAACAAAGACAGCAACAGTAGCAATAGCAAACTCTTCCTTGACCAATGGATGGAAGGGCTGCCTTCTGTAATTGCCAACTTCTTCAATATTTATTTAATAATTCAGCAAATATTTATTGAGCACCTGCTATAGCAAATATTGGGCTAGACCTTTGGGGGAGGGGAGGGGAAAGCACAGAAGATAATGTCGCTGGCCCCCCTCAGAGCGATCAGGTGTGGAGGCAGAGTGCAAGGGAGGATAGAGATTGATATCATCAACATAGAAGCAATGTGCCATTGGAGCAAAGAGGAGGTCCCTTAATTCTCCAAAGGGAGAAATGGTATCAACTTCACAGACGAGGTAACTCTTGAAGGTTGGAGTAGAGGGTTGAGGGGTGGGTAAGTGAGCTGGAAGGGGCTTCTAGACAGGGGAAACTGCCAGAGGTCTTGAAGAGCAGGGGATATTTAAACTGCAACAGGAAGTTGCATTGGGTTTGGAGCAGGTTGGGCAGGAGTGAGAAATGAGCCCATGAGTGCCTGGTCAGGAGTTTGGGTGGTTGTGAGCAGGAAAACAGGCCTCTGGTGGGAAACCATTTGGATGGAAAAGAAGAAGAAAAAATACAGTCAAAAAGACAAGGTTTCAAACACACATAACTGAGCAGCTCTTTGGTGCTGTTAGCCACTTTGGGGAAAAAGACAAAGAATCCAGTTCGGGGGAAGAAATAGTGAACACAGCTCTGCCCACTTCCCTTGGTTAGAGCTACCAGTGCCCAACATTGAATGGTATTCCATTATGAATTATTGTTATCTTCCAATGATAAACACATCCTTTCTTAGAAATGAAGACATGTACACAGATATAACAGTACAAGACAGACAGGGTACCTTTCAAAATAAACACCTCTGGAAAGCAGAAGAAAAATGATCCTTGGAGAAATCAGAAAAGGCTGCCTGGAGGAAGTGGCATTAGATTTCAGCCTTGCAGGATGCCTAAGAGTGTGACCCACAGAAATGTTAGTAAGGAGCACAAGCCAAGGAAACAAGGGTCAGTGGGTTAAGGTAGTTTGGCTGTAAGGGAGAGGGAATGGAGAGCAAGCCTGGAAATAGGAAATGCCAGTGGGAATTACTGATGAATTAGGAGCACAGTGGGAAGCCACTGAACGTTTTTGAGCAGGGGAAAGACTCTGGACTTCAGAAAGTCCTGGCTGGCAGTAGCAGAGGTCCCAGTGGAGCCATGGAGGGAGCTTGAAATAGGAAAGAGAAAATGACTTTCTGAGCCGCCCATCCCATCTCTCACGGGTTGTCAATTCTTGGGCTCATGATAGTCCTCTTCTGGGACTAGCTCAAGAAAAGCTCTCACAGCTAATAATTTTATGTCAAGCCTTGTGTAAAACCAGGTTGGATTAATTATTGATGCAAACTTAGGCAAACGAAAGCTTGCTCTGGCTTGGCAAGGTTCCCCTCAGCAAAATTAGCTTCCATAGCTCTGACTGCCTCCTGGGGAAAGGCACAGACCTGTTGGTAGCTCAGACCCACCAATGGTGGGGGCTGGGGGCAGTGGGACAGGGACACATGCATGGAGGGGCTTTGAACCCCCGACTTCAGATCTGTGCCCAGAATCTTAGCCACTTCCCAGCACCATCTGTGCTAGGGGTGGGAGAGCAGGCCTGGAATGAGCAGGGAGCCGCTCCCAGGCCTCCTGTGGATTCCCTCGCAGCCGGGCGTGTGCAGAACACAGTATCAGAGATAACAGCCTCACAGATTCAATTCCATCCCATTTAATTAAATGGCTTCAGCGCACACAAATTGCAGCAATGGATGTGGGCTCATGCCAGACACACAGCTGCAGACCTGTGACACAACTGCACTCTGGAAGGTGCAGCCAAAACCGGTTACCACCCTGAGGGAGCCTAGCACCCGGAAAGGCAAGGAGAGAAAAGGAACACACTCCAGCCCGTACAGCCTCCCAAAGTGCATGAGCCTCTTTCAGTCACGCCTTTCACAGACACTGACTGAGAACCTACTATGTGCCAAGTCCTGTGTGTGAAAGAGATGGCCTTGTCATGTAGGGACCCGAATCTCCTGGAGGCACAGAGGAGCAAAGAGAACATGACATGCTGGTGCCCTCACTGTTTTCATAGGACAGCCCAATGAAGAGTACAGGGCAAGCCTGCAGGGCAAAGGGGGCTCAGGGGTGTCTGCACGGTCTCCCTGCAGATGTGAGTCCCTGGGGGGGAGAAGGAGGTTGGAGCAGGAAGTGTATTTATCAAGCACACTGTGCTTCACAGGCACCATGAAAGTGCTGGGCATTTGGAGGAAACAAACCTGCAAGCTCCTGTCAAGCTTTCCTTAAGCCCTGACCCCCTGTAAGCTTGAGGAAGTGTATCCCCAGATAGACCCAGACCCCTAGGAGGGGACAAAACTGGAGTAGGTCAAGTGAGAGGGAGAAGTATCACTGCAGTGTAAGAGGATCAATGACCTTGGCCACATAATTGACTGAGGCATTCCCCCCCACCACCGAGAAATGGACGTAATGCGACATGAGCTCTCTACCCATTAGGATTTATGTGTGAAAGTTCAGGGACATGGGAGGAACTCAACACAGGTCTCAAATGAATGAAACATGGCAGACGTTTTTGGTCAAGTGATAAGTGTTCACCACACAGGAGGTGAGCACTGTGTTCTGGTTCTCAGTCTCCTCCCTGTCAAGCGTCAAGTGCAAGGGAGTGTGGTTTGGGGATAGCATTTACTGAACAGTGATTCATTCATTCATTCAACAAATATTTCTGGGCCAGATATTGTTTTTGGATCCTGTGATTATGATAATGGACAAAACAGACCTGGCCCTCTGCCCCCTTGATCTTCATAGTAAGTGGAGAGGTGAATACAAATGAAATGGACCCACAAGTGAATAAAATCACCCGTGGTGATGAGTGTGCCCTGAGAGGAAAATACAAGAAAATGTTGGAAATATAAGAAATGGTGAAGAAAGAAGGCGTCCTACCGTGGGGACTATGCCAGTGGTTTCCCAGGCCACGGAAGACTTCCCCAGCGCTGGTCAGGCTGGTTCCTCCTTGTCTCCTCGAACTCAGCTTAGACATCATCTTCTCAAAACAGCCTTCCCTGAACATCCTTAGGCAATCTCTAGTATCACCCCTTTTGAAGTTTCCACCGAGCACTCATCATTACCTGCTATTTCCGTTTTCTATGTGCTCCTTCGTTTGTCCATTGCCTGTTTCTGCCTGATAGGATGTAAGCTGCCTGGCAGGTGAAAGCGAGCGCCATCTCCATGTTCCCAGGCTCTGAAACAGCCATAATGGGAGCCATGAAATGCAAAGTCAATCAATGAAGGAAGACAAGGAGCTGCGATTCCAACCACATTGGAGCCCAGAGCTCTTCCATCCATACGTCCTCAGAGACAATGATATAAGAAGATGGGAACTAGCATTGAAAGTTTGGTGATCTCTGAAAACATGTGAGCTGTCATGAATCTCATCCCTAATGGGGGATAAAAATAGAACCTCCTTCTAGAGTTACTGTCTAATGTGCTTAGAATATTATATAACGCTGTTGTTAGTAGTACTACTACTAGAGGTGGTGCTGGCCATGGTGCTGATCATGGTGGTGGTTGTCATGGAAGTATTTTAAACATTAAAAGCAACTCTCAACAAAGTGAATAACTGAAGTTCACTTCGAACATCACCAGAGGAATTAGTTCTATTGAAGGCTTCAGAGAGCCTCTTCCTTCTTGATTACATTAGTGAGAGAACTCCCATGAATCACTCCAGGGTGACTGCCAATATTTTCTTTGTACTCACAAATAAAAAAACTGTGCTCTGATAACATGAACCCAGGGTTAGAGAACAGACTGACATAGGTTCAAATTCCGACTTTACTCTTTTCATTTTGCTCGAATCTGAGGAGACTGATAATTCCCTAAGCCTCACTTTCTTCATCTGTGAAATGAGAACAAGAAAAACTGCTGTATGGGGTTGTTAGAAGGATAAAATGATACTATGTAACATTGCATATAACATGCAGAACAGCATTGGGCATGTAATAGCTTCTCCAAAAAATATCACTCCCTCCCCTCTTACTTTGCTCAAATGGACAGGGATTGATGAAGTCCTAGGGGATGCCCTGAAGACCTTTCTCCTCCTGAACCCAATCCCTAACTTCCCAAATGACTTCAGGCCACAAACCCACCCTTTTTGAGCCATGGCTTCCCAGCCTTGAGTGCTAGAATAGCCAATTTTTCTAGCTTAATTATATCCTCAGAGAAAGTGCCTCATGGTGCATGTACTAAATTAAAACATTAATTAAAATAAAACATGAGCTCAGCAACAATTAAAGCAGGAGGAGAAATATATAATAAAATAATTCATACATACATGTATAGCACACCCCAACCTCTGTCCCAAAGCCCTGAGGATCTGAGAATGGCTTGAAAGCTGACACCCAGGGACTGGTTCCCAAATTGTGTGGGATATACAGGGATCCACAGACTTCCAAAGAATAGGATCTTTGCATCTCACAGTGCAGATGTTTTAAAACGTTAGCAGAATGCAGCTTTTACCCATCTACTAATTCAAATAAAGGCATCAGGTTAAATGCAGTTAGGTGTTGAGATGCAGAGAAATTCCTTCCTTCATTAAACCATGTTTTTTACACGCTGTTCCATGTCAGTCCCTATGCCAGACCATGGAGATACAGCAATGACAGTGTGATTTCTGGCCCCAGGCAGAGCTTACTGTCCAATGGTCACTAGGAAGCAGAAGCCAAGAGCACCCAGTAGCTTGGGTCCCATTCTGCAGATTCTTCACTGCTTCCAGAAAACAGGTTGCACTCTCTTCCTCAGAGACTTTGCTTGAGCTACCTCCTCTGTCATGAGCCCCCCTCATCTAACAAAGCCTGTCTCATGGTTCAGAGCCCTGCCCAATACCACCACCTGTCCTGAGAAGGTCATGAGCCTGCCCTGACTAACTCACCCCAGCCTCCTGCTCCCTTCAATGAGTATCTTGCTTCCCAACTGATTGCACCATCTCCTGGACACAACGTGGACTGTTCAGCACTGATAAGTGTATTTTTGTGAGGGCACACCAAAGAATAAGGACCTTTCAGAACCAAAAGGGGCCTGAGAGAGGATCTGGTCCACTCCTTTTATTTCCAAACATAGGGCCTGAGAGACCCAGGGGAAAACCATGGCCACAGTGTTACATGAGATGGCGCAGAGGCAAGCTTCCATCCCCAGTCTCTTGACTCTCAGGCTATGCTTTTTCTGTTCCTTCTACTTCCAAAATGCCTTCATCCCCTTACTTGTTATCCTGTTCCTTCAGGTTTCTGGGTAACAAAAAGAGAGGCTGGTCTGGCTGCAGGATCTAAAGATGTGGGTGGCCAATCTCATTGTAGCCACAGGCAGTGGCTGTCCCTGGCACATCTCAGTGGAACTTGTATGGTGAACCACTTCCTACAAGAAGACTTCCTGATTACCCAGCCCATCCCCAGCTCCCCTCTGTGAGGTCTGCCATGGGACTCATCAGCTCCTCATGGAGAAGGGGCTGATAAATCCTTACATTCCTGGTCTCATCAACTCTGCTGTTCCCAAAAGAGTGATTCTCCCTGAATCAGTTTCTTCTGCATTTGTGATAAGAAGGACTTGGAGCAAACACTGGGTGTCACAAACACAGGGTGTCACATCAGCAAACACTGATGTCAAACATATCAGTTGTCTGAGCTGAAAAGCTATGAAAGACAGCAGTCAACCTGGAGCCTGGGTTTGAGTCTCATCTCAGTACTTCTTGCTGAACCTCTTCCAACTCTCCAGAATCCTCTCCCTCTTTCATTTTCTTCTCTTCCTACCCCCATGATGGCCAGTGGTTAGGGCATTTTTGGAAGGGATGGAAGGAGAAAGGTCACAGATGTGGTCCAGTTTTCAGTCCCAGAAGTACCCTTCTATCTTCTATGTCATTTCTACTTGTGAATACTGGACAGAGGTCATTTGGAGCCAGGCTACTTTTCATATCTTGATCCCAAATAAACATAGGGAGCTACTCTTGGAGTTACTCTGGCAATGGGGATTCTGGAATCACATCCCCCTGGTGAATGTTGAACTCTTTGATTCTTTTGAATCAGGCAAAACCACAGCACTGGGTCAACCAGTACATTCCCACCCATTCAGCAATGTTCCCTGGTGAAAACCTCTATTTGCTTTTCCTTTGCATCATCCTGCCTTTACCCTCAATGACATTAAATTCAACATAAATTGGTCTGACCATTTCTGGTGCCCTCCTAGCTGAGCAGACATCATGGAGCAGAGAAATGGGATGAGGTTTAGAGGCAAGCAGACCTGGCTTCAAGCCCTTATTCTATCCTTCTTAGGTGTGGGATGCAGAACAAATATCCTAACATCTCTGGCCCTCAGTTTCAGTAAATTGGAGATAATAATAGTGCCTGCTTCACAAGTTTTGTGAAGATGATATGAGAAAAAACTGTGGAAAATACTTACAAAGTGTCTGGTATGTAGTACATATTCAATAAATATTAGCTGGGATCACTGGCTACATTGTCATCATTACACTAATCATAATAATAGTGGTATTAATAATTCTTCTTAATTTAGCATTCACCCTGTTCTGGTCTAAAAGAATGCTTCTAGCAGAAATCCCCACCAAAGTCTGAGTGTTCTTTTAATACAACCCTCACCTGTCCAGGTTTCCACAATTTGGAGCCTCTACTAGAGCTCATGTGAGATTTTTAATGTAACAACACTTATTAAGCACCTACTGTGCAACAGGCTCTGTGATAGGCACCTACAAAAATACACAAGAGAGCTTCTGCTCACAGTCTACTGAAAAACAGACAAGGACACAGCTCAGAGTGGTAGCTTCCCTTGGGGATAGTCACTCATTCTTTCATGATGGCATCACCCCAACATCACCTCCTCCAGAAAGCCTTCCAGCTTACCCCAGAATCCCGAGTTCTCTCTGATGAAGTCCCCACTGTCACCTGATTCAGCAGTTCCTTGATGAGAAGAAATTGCTATCCCTTACACCCTTCCATGGACTCAGTTCTGTTGACCTCAAGTGGGTGATATTCTGAGGATCCATTTCCTTTTCCTTTATACAAATGGGACATCTGAAGGAAGCCAGATCTGCCTGGTTCCTTACTCCCCTGGTCTCATAATGCAAAAAAGGAGGAGAAGGAGGAGAAGAAGAACTCTTGACCTGGAGTCCACCTGCTTGGTTTAATCTCACTTTTGAGGACTCAGATGAGACACTTCCCTTTCTGGCCCCAAGAGTCTCCATCTACAAAATGAGGCTGCCTCCTGGGACTGTCACGATGACCAACACAACATGAATCACAGTGGGGCTGGTTGCAATGGGACTTGCAACAAGTCATTTCCATTTTCTCCTGGCCCTTCTCTCTAGAAAGCCACTGACTGGTCACACTTCCCTGCAGAGCCTGGACCCCAGACAGAGCCAGAGAAGTCATATGCAATTAAAATTTCATTACCTTTACCAAGTAGAGTACAGTACATTTACTAATATAATTACACTGCAATTCTCGAAGTCAGTGAACAATGTGCATTTATGAGGTGGTGTCCTCATTAATTACAGTCCCTTCTCTCTTCCTAATCCATAGTCTCACCCATCTTCCTCATCACTTTCTACTGCTCAGAGGAAGAGCCTAAGTTTCTTGCAAAACATATGAAGGTGGAGATTCAAGAGCTGCTTTTATTTCTCCTCTTTGACTCTTCCAGACATCCTGATGGCAGACAGAGGAGAGGGGAGGAAAGAAGATCAGAACACCTCTTGCTTCTTGCCTATGCTCCACTACCATGACACTCACCTTGTCTTCTTGGGACAAGAGCTCAAGATGCATGCAGATGAATTTCCGATGCTCTCCCCCCACACACACTCCTCAACTGAACAAGTGCCCTTCTTCAAATTCCCTATGCAGGACTGCTGGCCTTGAAGAGGTAAAATGTCAGGGTTGAGCCCATTTTGGAGAACCCAAAACAAAGCAAGAAGTTGGCCCTGACCAGAGTTGCTAACCTCACGCAGATGAGACAGTCCTGACATCCCAGCACAACACTGTCACTGGGTCCGCACAGAGCAAGACTCTCATTCACGTCATCATGGCTGTGATGTGCAAAACGCTTTGACTTCTTCAACGCTCTTACACCTTATCTCTTCTGGCTCTCACATAGGCTCCATGAGGTAAACATTCTTCCCATTTCTCAAGGGATGAACCAAGACTTGGAAAGGTAAAGTGGTTGAACCAAGAATACTCAACTAGACAGTTATAGGGTTAGAATTCAAACCAAGTCTCCTGGAAAACCTCTCCTCTGCCCTCTCCATGATGCAAAATAGGAAGAGCCAAGGCTTCACCAGCCCTAAATCTTGCAGCTCTGATGCTTCTTCACTGGGGACCCTCTTGTGAGTCACTTAACTGGTGTCCCTCTGATTCCCACTCAAAGAATCCTTCATAGCCCCTGAATCATAAGTATAGGTTTACTGCTGTGATTATTTATTTTCTGGCTCCCACATTAAACTATAAGCTTCTGATCTTATTTATCAATATATTCTTGGTACCTAGCAGAGTACTGGACTCATAAAGGTGTTTAATGAGAATTTATCCAACAACTGAATGAACAGATGAATAAATAGCGAAATAAAGATCTCTCATTATCTGTGTGATATCAAGGCACATGTTTTCTGATATTCCATTTACATCTACCCTGCTGGGCTATTGAGAAAATTAGAAATAAAGTATACGAAGTATTTAGCACAGTGCCTGACACATAGTAGGTACTTAATAAATGGGGGCTTCTATTATTATTACTTAATCAATACTTCAAGGCCAAGTCTCTCCCCACACGCACACCATGCCACCTCTGTCTTCAGGAAAATGAGGCCTTCAGAAGGTATCAGTGGGACATGTGCTTTGTCACTGACATTTTCATACAGACGAGAAAAGCCCATTAGAGCCATCCCCTGCATATTGGGAGCTGAACTGGTAAATTGCTTTCTCAGCACGCACATTCACAGATACCAATGTGATCATCACTTGTGCTCAAATCCTGTCCTTGGTCCCCAGCACCTGCAGCAGGCAGCATGACAAGAATTCACTTCACCAAGGGTCTTTGATTGTCAAACAAGAAGAAAGCCATAGTGTTCTTTAAAGCTTGAGTGACCAGAGGTGCCTGGGTGGCTCAGTCAACTGAGCACCCAACTCTTGGTTTGGGCTTGGGTCATGATCTCAGGGTCATGAGATCAAGCCTCCTGAGAGCTCTGTGATCAGGGAGTCTGCTTGAGGATTCTCCCCCTCTCTCTTGGCCCCTCTCCCCACTCATGCTCTGTCTCAAATAAATAAATAAATCTTAAAAAAAAAATCCTTGAGTGACCAGATAGGAGCATGGCTCTAGGAGACTGGGAACTCATGCAATAGCTCCCAGTTTGCTGAGTGCTCTTATGTAAACTACTCCCATTGTGGGTCTCAATTTGCCCATCTGTGAACTACAGGTGGTACCCACCTCATATGATTAGTGTGAGTAATGTTAATCACAGTGACCAGTAATTAGGGTTCATTATGTGTCACAAACTGTTCTGAAAGCTTGACTTCATCCCTACATGTTCTCAACAGTTCTTTTCAAATTAGATTATTATCTCCATTTATTCAGATGAGAAATGGAGATTCACAGAGGTTAAGAAACATGCCCAAGCATGTAGGTGGCAGGTCAAAGATTAAGACCCAAGATCTTGACCACCAGGCTATCCTGCACTGATGAACATGGGGTGAGATGAGCTTAGCCCCAAGGGGACAGGTATCCCCAATGTTCTGTGATGTTAACCCCAACTCTATCACTAGCTTGGGGATCAATGTGACAGATCACATTTGGGGCCTTGGGTTCTCCATCTGTGAAATTAAGGAGTTGAACTAGGTGTTATCCAAAGCTGTTTTCCATGTGAACATCCTAGACTAAGATGTTTCAGGTGTGGGTCCAGTGTTATACAGAAAGATGATCCAACCATTGCTGCACTGAACTGACCTCCCTAAGCCCCAGTTGAAGGTGGTACAATACAGCACACTGGCTATGAGAATCAGATAAGCCAAGGTTAGAATGTCACAGTTGGTTCCTTCCTGCTGGGTAAAAACCTCTTTTGCCTCAATTTTACCATCTGTGAGATAGAGATAATACCTCCAACCTCACAGAGCACTTGTAACTGTCAAAGTCAACACGCCCCAGCCAAGGAAGTCCTATGACCCAGTCACACCCACCTCTCAGATCTCATCTGCTCCCAGGCTTGCTCGCTCCCACTCAGCTCTGTCCACATGCTCCTGCCTCAGGACTTTTGCATTTGCTCTTTTTCTTCATAGGCATCCTTCCTCCAAGTAGAAATTTGATCACTCCCTCATCCCCCCCAAACCTTTGCTCAAATATCACCTCCCCTTACAGCTTTACAAGATCTTTCTATTTAAAATTTGCAAACCTCTCTTTCCACCTGCCCAAAGCCTGCCAAGCTCTCCCTAACTCTGTAACCCCTTCTTACCACCTGACATGCTATATATTGTCTGTCTCTAAAATGTTGTGATTTCATGAGATCAACACTCTGTTTCCCAATACCTGGAACAGTGTCTGACACATATTAGTTGCTCACTAAAGACGTCTTGACTAAACAAATGAATAGACAGTGTTATTCAAGGAATAAATACTCTTTCTTTTCCTTCTTCTTCATAAGTCTTGCTATTAATTGAACACTTACATTAAACCAAGCCCCGTTCTAAGCACTCTACTAACAATATCCAAATGTGAGGTCATTGCCAGTACCTGGAACTTCAAACGACTTGCTCTCCCAAGAGTCTGAGATGCACTTTCTCTACCTGTCATTCTTCGCATCCCTGGTTCTCCCCAGACCGGTCTCTCAGATGTGTTCAAGGAACCAGTGAATCTTTTAATTAAAACAGTCTTCTGTGATGAATCTGTTATTACAGAGCCTTACCTATGTAAAACATTAATAATACAAATTTCATTTGTTTATGTCAGTGCCAAGCATTAATTTTTAATAGCCAAATGTATGAGTTATGAAAGGCATTAATGCAAACCAAATCACCAGCTGAGGATGAAAAGGAAATCTATTTTTTTAGGGTAAGCAGTAGCAGTGAAATATTATTGTAGCTTCCAAGCAAGAAGAAGAAAATATCTCTTCACCCATCCACAGCCAGTAAATAAATAAATAAAAAGAAACGGGTGAAGAACAAACTTTACCAGCATCTTACCATCAGTTCTAAATTGGAGCAGAGAGCTGTTCCTTTTGTCCTGCTGGATCTCGGGTGACAATTTCAAAGCAAGAAGTTTGTACAAAATTGTCCTAAATATCTGCCCTGGTCACATTAGCACTCCTAGGATAAAATAATAATAATGATGTGTTAATTTGTACAGCATCATAGAATGACAAACACTTTCTTTCATTACCTCCCCCTGAGTCCTTCAACTCTGAAAAGGAGGAGAATATATGCCCATTTTACAGATGAGCTCACTGAGGCCCAAAAAGTTTGGATAGCAAGGCCAGCATTGCAGCGACTATTAGTGAGAAAATAAGGCAAGTGGGCAAGAAAAGGCAAGGAAGAGGAAGGGGAGGAAAGAAGACTAGACAGGCGGCCAACAGGAGAATGCGAAGGAAGGGGAAGGAAAGGAAGGAAGATGGAGGGAGGAAGTCTAACTTTCAGAAGACTCTCCAGGTGCCACACATCTGCCCTTCTCCAGGCCCATTTTCCATCCTCATCAGCCCTCCTCAGAGGCCTAGGAAGTTCATACCTCAGGACTTCCTCACCAGCCTTTGTCCTCCCTGCCATCAGCCAATAGGAGGTTTCCAGGAGAGTGGCAGGTGCATTTTTCCTAGGCACCCTGACCATCCTGCTTCAGCTCCACCCTCCTAGCAATGGCGACACCCCTCTACATTTCCAGTTCCCATCAGTGCCCCCCAAGAACCCTCTGCCCTCTCCCTACCCCTTCATCCTAGAGATGCCAACAGCTCCCCACTGATCCTGACCTCCAGGTGCCCGAATCTCCCATGTTTGCCCCTTTATCTCTGCTCACACCTTTGTAATTGGTCTCTCCAGGAAACCCTCTTCAACTGAACCATCTGGACTTCATTGAGGATGATTTCTCTGTCCTGCCTGGATCTGACCTACACCATGACTCCTTTCACCAATAGATGAAATTGCATTACCGATAAAGAAGCTGATCAGAAACACATTGGCTCTCACTCCCTTGGAGCTTCTCACCTCACGGACGGACATCTCAGCCAGTTATTTCTAAACTAAGACTTGAACTTCCAGCCTCTGCAGTCAGGTCCTGTCACATTCTTATGGTTAACTGGAACAGCTGGATGCAGGTGCTGCCCTTCCTGAGAAGGTGATAACAAGAACATTCAGTTCCTTCCAGACAAAGAGAATGACAGTGTATCAATGTATATTTAACATTGTATGTAAACTGTTTAAATATTTTTAAATGAATATATGTGCCTTCATGTGTAACATTTATGTTTACATATCTACCTGTGAAATAAGTATTAATATCTTTATTTGTAGATGAGGAAATTAAGCTCAGGGGCCATGACTAACTTGCTTTTCTAAGATCATACAGTCATTTTATTATTGTTGTTGTTGTTGTTAGCAAAATGTGTCTTTTACGGAGTGCTGACTCTTGAGCAACATGGTGAATACTATGAATCATCACATTGAATCCCCTCAGCAACCTTATGAAATAGTGATACATTTCCATTTCCCAGATGAGGAGATCTGAGCTTAGGTCATGGGAGAATGCATCCATTTGAGTTCAAGTTTTCTGACTCCAAAGCACCTCTCCCTTACTGTGATGGCACAGTAATCCTACAAGACAAGGCCACTGTATTGTCCCTCACCCATGTCCTGTGCCATAAAACAATAAGCATTAATTCATTCTCAGTGACCATCCAAGGCTATCACACACTGGGGCTAACCTTTCCTCGTAAGCAGGTAGAAGACCAGGTCCTCCTAACCACCTGCCCCATCCACTTGCCACATCTCTTCTCTGATACTCCTAGATACTTTTAATCTCATTGAGGACTGAAATCAAAGATGAAATCCTAGGATGATCAAAATAATTATCCCTGGAAAAGAACTAACCCTGTGGCTCTTCGAGCCTAATAGATTTTTTTTTTAATTTTAATTTTAAAAGTCATGTACTCTTATAATATCATGTGTTACAGAAGGGAATCAAGTAAAAAATGAATACCACCCGCTTCTCATCTGGCTCCAAACCCATTTCTCAGAGGTAACCACTATATATAATTTATGTCTTGACCCCCAGCAGAAATTTTAATATATTTTGTACAAATGAGATTAGGTTAGACAAACGGTTCCGCAGCTTCATTTATTTCCTCTAACAATAAATCTTAGACATCCTTCCATAGCAGTACATATACTTCATTCATTAATTCATCAAATATTTATGAAACTCTGCTGTGCCAAGCCCTATGTGAAGTCCCACGTGTATGCTGATGAACGGACCGGCCTTTATCACCATCACCTCCATCATCCATCCAAGCAGCTGACCAGTGCCAAGACCCTCACATTGACCTTCTGTTATTATTAGGAGAACCTATGACATGGGTAATGTTAACATCTCCACTTTTGTAATAGAAAATAAAGTATAAGAAGTTAAGAAATCCACACGAAGTCACCATGTTAGTTCCTGGTGGATTTGGGATATGAACCCAGATCTCAGATTCTTTTTTTTTTTTAAGATTTTATTTATTTATTTGACAGATGGAGATCACAAGTAGGCAGAGAGGCAGGCAGAGAGAAATAGAGAGGAGGAAGCAGGCTCCCTGCAGAGCAGAGAGCCAGATGTGGGGCTCCATCCAAGACCCTGGGATCATGACCCAAGCCAAAGGCAGAGGCTTAACCCACTGAGCCACCCAGGTGCCCCCAGATCTCAGATTCTTAAGCAAACATGTAATGTCCTATGGATCTTGTCTTCACTGAGTTCACAATCTGGGAAGTAGGATGGAAGGGGGAACCTATAACATGCACATATGGTAAGAGCTATTTAAAGAAAACTAACCGGGTCCATATTATTTCGTATCTTATACCATCATTTAATTAACCATTTCCCCATTGATGGACACGTGCATCATTTCCAGTATTTCATGATTATAAACAACATAGACTGAGCATTCTGATCAACCCAGCACTGGGCAACTGTGTTGGGAAGATAAACTACTCAAAATTGAATTACAGAGGCAAATGACATTTGCCTTGTTTATTTTGATAGATATTCCCAAATTGCCCTGCAAAAAGTGATGTCAGTTTGAGCTCCCACGTGTGGCGTCTGTGAGAGCCCACTTCCATTTTCTCTCCAGGACTAGCTGTTAGAAACCACTTTAGTCTTCAGTGAAAAATAGAATTTCATTTAAGTTATTTTCATCTCATTCCTTTGAGCGTCCTCCTATGTGTTTGTTAATTGCGGTCACTTCTCAATTTTGACTCATTATCTTGAAAGAGCTTGTGACTTAAAGAAAAGAACTTAAGATCAGGACACAAGAGATCTGGGATGGGGTCACCCCATCCAAAATTTGGTAGCCAGGAGGTTAGCATTGGGACCCTAGAACTCAGAAATGTTGGGGCTGCTGCCTCCTCAGGACAACCCTCAGAAGGTTCTGGCACAGGCTGCCCACAGGGGTTCCGCTGGGGGATTCAGCCACCCCATGTAAGTCACTTCCAAAGCTCTGGGATAAAGCACCTCAACAGGGGGACTGTCAGGGTCCGTCATGTCTTCTCTGAGCTCACAACCCACGAATTGGATCACTAATAGCCAGTTAAAGTGAGGGAAATTCGCTGTCCGTGGACAGTCACATGAGGAAACAAGCTTCTTCCTCTCCTCCCAGCTCAGTGTCTGCGGGGATCATGCAGGGGGAAAGAGGGGACAACGGACCTCTCCTCCCAAACCCCACCCCAGCCACTGAGGTCGCTCCACTCAAGACTTCATGGGTGGCAAAGGGAACTTCACACCGCATATGAGGTTGGAGCTTTAAAAACACACATACATGGGGTGCCTCGGTGGCTCAGTGGGTTAACCCTCTGCCTTCGGTTCAGGTCATGATCTCAGGGTCCTGGGATCGAGCCCCACATCGGGTTCTCTGTTCAGCAGGGAGTCTGCTTCTCCCTCTCTCTCTGCCTGCCTGCTTGTGATCTCTGTCTCTCTCTCTCTCTCTCTCTCTCTCTCTGTGTCAAGTAAATAAATAAAATCATTAAAAAAAAAAAAGACAGACTTGAATCCTAATCATCAAAATCAGACTGCTTTAATACCAAAAGTAACTGACAGACAGTCCTGGAATCAGCCTGAGAGTTGTCGTGATGAGAGCCCTCCACCGGGCGTGAAAGCGGGGTGCGGCAGGCACAGCTGGTGGCAGTTATGAGGGGGAAGAATTTAAGCATTTCATGTTTATATCCCAACCAGTTAAGACTCTTCATTATTAGTAAATAATGAGAGGATTGACTCAGCCGGTCTTTTCTACTTCTCTAATTCTGAGATTACATGATTTATTCATTCATTCAACACGCATTTGAAAAGTATTTACGCACCAGGAGCCGTGCCAGCCTGTAAGGCTGAAGAAAGGAAAGAGCATTCTCCGCATCCTGCAGGGGCTTTGCGCCCACGAGGAAGACAGGCTCCACAAAGCAATGGCCACACCATGGCATGGTAAGGCAGGGGTACGCGACAGCCGGTGGGACAGAGGGACAGGGAAGCTGAAAAGGAACTGAGCCTCGGACGATGAGAAGGAGGCTGGTGGGGTGAGGGGGATCATCGCACAGACAGGAGGTGGGGAGGCAAGCCAAGGAGCTTGAACGCAGGCCCTCGAGAAATGGGAAGTCATGGGAAATCTGGGGACAGGAGGTGTCATGGTCAGTGTGTGTTTTCCAAGGAAGATCTGGATCCAGTCTGGAAAACAGGTTGCAGGAGCTGGGAAGAGAGGAGAGCGGAGGCAGAGTCAGGCCCTGCATCTATTCTCCCCTGTGTGTCTGAGCGCCCCAGGAGGCAAGGCCAGGAAAGCACCTTGCCCTCCTTTCTTTCTGTCCACACAGCCTAAGCAAGAACAATCTCCTCTCCTTCACAGAGATACTGTCCCAGCAGAGCGGGGACCTCTCAAGACAGAGAGCCTGAATTAGGAGAGAGGACGGAACGACGTAGGGAGAGAGGCCCTTGGCTTTCATAGCTGTAAATTCTGCCCCAGTGAATTTCTCCCCAAACATAACCCACAGCGATGTTGATGAGGAACCCCCTACATCCAATACAGGCCTAGATTCACCAAACAGCAGCTCTAGAATGCTCCATGAGCAGGACACCAAAAAAGTGTGTGCCAACCCTAGGCTCATAAGGCAAAGCTTATCAAAGAAGTGGGAAAGCATCCTCCTTGTGTGAACACCCTCCTGCCACAAACAAGTCTCACAGATCATAGCACAGCATCCTCCTGGTAGAAGGAAAAGATGATGCTGTCCTCAGGCTTGCTGGTTTATTGCTTGCTTGGACACTGAGAAAGAGACATCAGAGGACTACTGAATGGGGTCCTGTCTTTCAGATTTAAGCAGTTCATGAAGAGCCCGCAGGATGGTAGGAATGGACATCCTTCCGTGGCATCTTCATTCTGAGCCCCCAGCCCCGTCCTGGGGCACACAGCCGTGGTCCTCCATGCCCTGAGTGCCCTACGTGGCCACCTTCTTCTCTCAGCGCAGATGTGACATTTGCACCCCCTTTTTCCTTTACCTAATGTCTTCCTCCACACCCCTGCCACCCTGCCAGATAATTCCTACTTACCCTGTGTCCATGAATTAATTGTCAGTAAACCTCACCACATCTGGTTCCATTGCAGGAAGTGGTATTTAGATCACAAAAGCAGAAGAGAAGGGCTGTGTTGGTTTCCCAGAGCTACAAATTGCCATAAACAACAGAAATGTATTCTCACAGCCCCAAAGGCTAAACGTCACAACTCAAGGTGTCAGAGGGCCACGCTCTCTCTGAACTTACGAGGGAAGCATCTTTCCTTGCCTCCCCCTTAGTTTCTGGTGACTCCCGCCATTCCTATGCATTCCTTGGCTTGTGACTGTGTTGTTCCAATCTCTGTCTCTGCCCTCACATGGCTTCTGTCCTCTGTATTCTTATGTATGTGTGGCCTCTCCTCTTATAAGAGCACTAGTCACTGGATTTAGGGCCCACCCTAATCCAGTAGAACCTCATCTGAAATCAACCAATTACAAGTGCAAAGACCTTATTTCTAAATAAGATCATCTTCAGAGGTTCCAGGTTTTATATGAAGCTGAGGGGACATTCTTCCACCCAGTACACGGGGCAAGATCCTCTGGAGAAGTGCATTAAAAAGAAAATCAGACCATTTGCACTACGAAAACTGAGCTCTTCCTCGAATCTCTCCAGGACCTAATAATGCTAAAATAGACTCACCTCCTGCCCGACATTGAGCCATCTCACCCCAGATTGTTTTTAAACAGCCAAGTGAGTGGGGCTTACCCCAGGACCCTAGAATCTGGACCACCTGATTCCAATTTGGGTTCTTTCCATGTCACCACACTGCCTCGGAAAAACAGGTGTATGTGTGTGTCCACATGGCTACACATTGGGTTCCTTAGGGGGATGGAGCCAGTGACCCACAGAGAATGAGGAAGACAGGATTTGCTTCCTCAGCACTGTGGTGCCCAAAGCCTGGGGCTGGTGTTCCAAGGGGCAGGCCTTGGCTCTGGCCGGGAGACACCAGATGAGTTTAGCTCAGCCTCTAGACTGTTCTACCTCCTAGAAAGGAGCCTGGTGGTGAGTCACTCACACCATGCTCTTAAGTTGGAATGCCATTCTCAGGTCCTGGAAATCACTCAACTTCCCTTTTCCTGCCAGTGAGCAGAGGCAAGGATCAAAATCCATCTGTGTCTTACTAGAAAAGGTTTTATAAATGCCATAGGAGACCACCTTCCCCTTTCCTTCCCCTTTCCTTCCTTCCTTCCTTCCTTCTTTCTTTTTCTTTCTTTTTCTTTCTTTCTTTCTTTTTCTCTTTCTTTCTTTATTTCTTTCTTTCTTTTTTTTTCTTTTAACCAACTTATATGAACCTCGACTGTATCCAGGTCAATGCAGTGAATGGCAGCCCCGGGACTCAACTCAGCTCTTAACAGGTGAGAGCCCATATAGTCTCAGAAAGATGAGAGAGAGAGAAGCAAAGTTGGGGGAAGGCAGCAGACAGAAAGAGATAAACTTGAAGGTAAATGTACCAAGTTTACTCCCATCTACAGAGCCCCAAGGCAGGTATACATGGATAGGCTGGAGCTGTGAGCTTTCAGCGTAGAGCGTGGGTTAGGAGGGGCGTGGACGTCTGCCTGGTGTCTGGAATGTGTAGCCCAGGATGGGCTAGCTGTCTGGCCTGAGTCCGAATCCCAAACCTGCAATTTCCCTGCTGCAGGACCTCCAGGATTGCCACTGCTGTTGACCTCCACTTCCTTACCTGCGCCCGGGATGGTACCCTGGTGGCTGTGAGGGTTGAATGAGCTCGTGTACTTTCAGAATGTATTTACACACCCACCTTGTTCCAAAAAGGATTTGTGGCACCTATGAGATGATACAGACGCAGCACTTAGCGCATTGCTTAGCATGTAATAGGTCCTCAATCAACGTTAACCTTCCTTCCAAAAGAAACCCGCAGCAATTCAGTCTAATTCAATGTGGAGAGAATTCAGCAGCCAAACTGAATTAGGGAAATGTAAGTATTTTTAGAGAAAAGTAGTCTAAGTAAGTAGATCACCTATTCTTCCAATAAAAAATAATAACTTGGGAAACTGGGTAACAATGTGAAAAAATGTTATGATGTAAGTTAAAAGGCAGTGAAATAAAATAAAATAAATTTGTAAAATGGGGGAAAGGCAGTACCTAACACTGCATTTGCATGAGGCTTTCTATGCTGTGCCATTTAACAAGACAGAGAAATTTTACCTCCCCTGCCCCTGCCCTGCAGACTTTCTTTTGTAAAGAAATGGCATGTGTTTGGGAAAATCATTTGGGAAGAGGGAGGCTAAATGCGGAAATGAACCTGAGTGAGACAAAGGAGAGCCCTTTCCTGTGACTCCAAAGAAGAGGAGTCGGGGATGAGAAATTAGGCAGGAAAGGAAAAGAGGACAGAGCAGGGGGAAAAAGGCAGGAGACCACCTGTTGCAGACTACCTGGGACCTTCCCAAGAGCCCCCCCACCAGTCACATTCATGCCCAAGTGATAGGGGGGCTTGCCAGGGCTTTGAGGGAAGCGCCTGGACTTTGTGCTCAAACAGATGTGAAGATAACAAGATGGGATTGGGAGGGAGACAAACCATAAGTGACTCTTAATCTCACAAAACAAACTGAGGGTTGCCGGGGGGAGGGGGTTTGGGAGAAGGGGGTGGGATTATGGACATTGGGGAGGGTATGTGATTTGGTGAGTGCTGTGAAGTGTGTAAACCTGTTGATTCACAGACCTGTACCCCTGGGGATAAAAATATATGTTTATCAAAAATAAAAAATTAAAAAAAAAAAAAACAGATGTGAAGAAAAATAAAAATACTGTGTACAGACAGGATCACGGAGTAGAATCAAGCCAGGAAGCAGGGGGCACAGAAACTTGCAGAAATTGTGAGAAGACTTCAAACATGGCGGCCCTGAGTCAGAGAATCAGGGGGTGTGCTGACATCAGCGTTACGTTTTTTATATACAAAGAGAGATATAGAGAAAAAATGCACAGGGAGGAAAAACCGTGGTTAATATAACGGTGTATGACATTGGAGCTTTCCTTCCATGCAGGTGCACACACACACGCACTCACATGTACAATCACATACACCCGATCTTCTGCACACACACACACACTCTCGCATGTACAATCACATACACCCGATCTTCTGCGCACACACACACTCGCATGTATAATCACATACACCCGATCTTCTGCACACACACACACTCGCATGTACAATCACATACACCCGATCTTCTGCCCTCCACCACCTCTCCACCACTACACCTCAGCCACGTAGCATGAGCATTTCAGGTGGTACTAAATTTCTTCTTCTATTTCGTTTTTAATGGCTGCATAGTGTTCCATACTGTGGTAACATAGGTTGTAACCAGTTCCCTGATTTTGGAATTCATTCTTCTAAATACTCTTCCAATGCATGTTTTCATCCATAAATCTGTGCCTAAACCAACATGGTCATGACTTCAGGAACCATCTCTAGAATGAGAACTGCGGGATCTAACAAGTGTATCTATTTAAAGCTTTGGTGACATGTGGCGCAATTGCCCTCTGTGGATATTATACATATTTTAGACACCACCAGCCATGCACCAAAGCAACTGCTTCCTCCATGTGCTCACTTAGCATTGGGATCCGTAATTCTCCCTCATCTCTGCCAATTCAAGGAGTGAGCATGGCATATCAGCGTTGCTTTAATTTCTGTTTCTTTGATCACCAGGGAGATTCTTGTGTCTTGATTACCAAGCACTCAACCTTTCTAGTCCACTTTTTATTGAATTATGTGCCCATGTCCTTTGCCCATTTTATTAGAGTTTCTTTGTTTTTTTTTTCTTGTTTTCTTAAGCTTCAACCATTTGTCTGCCATGTATGTTGTAACGGTTTCTTTGGTTTATATATTTAGCTTTTTGACTTATTTATTAGTTTTCAAAGCATAGTAGTTTTGTTTTTGTTTTTTAGTTTCATCTACAAATTTTTTTTAAGTATGAGTTTTTTAAAATATATTTTTAATACTTAGAGAGATTTTCCCCATTCTGCAACCAGGTAAATATTTTTTTATTATTTTCTAACCCAAATACACATTCTTTTTTTTTTTTTTAATTTTCCTGTCTTCAGTCTACTTGGGAGTTGAGTGATCTGTATAAGGCAGTGATCTAAATCCATGTGTTTAATGAATAGTCAATCATCTTGACATCATTTATTGACTGACACATTATGTTCCACTAATGTGACACATCACCTCTGTTGTGAGTAGTATTCCACACACCTGATGCAGCTGAGGTCTTTGCACTGACTCCATCTGACTCGGTATAAAATCTTGAATCACAAATTTTTCTCTCAAAACTTGATCAACATTGCTGTGTCATCTTTCCCTATTTAGCTTGCATTCCCTATTTCCCTATCCTCTGAAAGCTTTACACACAAGAGGAGTCATTTGTGATATGAAGGCTTAGAAAAATTTGTCTAACTACCAAAGATTCTACCATTTGGGGAGGTAAATTCTTTGAGATTTTCCCCCTCGAGCACTCTCCTGTCTGTTGTCATATCATATCCTGTTGACTTCATGCATTTTATCTTTTCTAGAAAATCATTCAGTTTATCCAGATTTTCAAAGTCATTAACTCAAAGAGTTTTACATAGTATTTTAGCTCAATTTCCACTTTATCAGAGTTTTTATTCCCTTTCTTGTATTCAGTGTTGAATGCTTAAGTTTTGTCCCTTTTAATTGGTACGATTGTCAAAGATTGTTTTATATTCATCTTCTCTGCTAATTAAATCTGAAACTGATTTACCAATTCTACTACTCTTCTCTTTTCTAATTTATTAATTTCTGTTCTTAAGTGTATGCTGTTCTGTTTAAATAATTCATCAACGTGGCAGGCTCTTTTTTAACAGCCAAACAGAAGTGCCAGACTTCAGGACAGGATCAATGGCATTCCGTGTCCCGGGGATGTGAGCTGCATCCTCATGATGGCCAGGGCTGCCGGGCAGGGTTTGGAGACAGGTCTCTTCCTGGCTGGTTCCTCATGAATTCAATGTGCTTTTCTCATTCCACGGCACTAATGCGTCCAGCAAAGCTTGTTCACAAAGTCAGGGTGAAGGGAACACCTGAGTGCCCTTGAGAAAACACAAACTACCCTGAAAGAGCTCAGATTCCAGCAGACACGGGAGAAATGATAGGGATAAAGCTGCATAATGAACTGATGGGGATGGAGTCAGGAGAGTTTAAGCAAGGAAGATCTGAGTAATGGGAGACAAATCCACTGCCTTCGCATCTCCAAAGTGCTGTCAGGGACTAGAGAGCAGAGTGCTAAGGCCCAAAGCCGGGCCAGTAGGAGCTCAGAGGGAGAGAGATATGGGCTAACCGGAGATGCAGTGTCCAACTGACCCTTGTATTGCTTCTGTTGTCAATGTCACTCATCCCCAAGGTCACCAGGAACATACCTGCAGTCAAAGTTGACCCCTTGCTCTTCGCAGTGGGAAAGGACACATCCCACGGGAACCACGAGGAGTCTCAGGAAGGTGCGGGGGGCGTGGGTGCCAGGAATGACTCACCATCAGATTTGAGCCTCTGTTAGGCCATGTGGGAGGGCTCAAGGAAGTAGGTTCACGTGATTGGATGCCACCAGCAAGCGACATAATTCTGTAACTGCCTATCTTAGTAAGTCCTCTGAAAAGGGAAGGAAGAACCTGGCAAGGCTGAAAGTGACATAGAAAGAAAAGAACCATCACTCACTTTAGCTAGAAAAAGGATTGTTTGGCATGCTGTGACTGGAACCGTGCACTTACGGTCTGTGTCCAGGCAAGATTACAAAGTGGTCTTGCTGTTTGTCTCATTTGCTGCAGTCACCGGGTGACCTTGTCTGACTCTGGGGTTCTGTGAGGATGCTCATGTCCCACGGGAGAAGGTCATGGCCCAGGCGGAGCACCAGGCCAGCTCCTCACAGCACTGAGGCTTAGCTGTGAGTGAGTATCAGAGGCTGCTCCTGTCCTTCATGGCCACACAAGAAAATCAGTTCCATAGTTTACCTCCCATTGGTTCTGAATCTGAGTGTTCAATGCTGACCTCAGTGTCTTCCCCTTAAACTTGACTTTTGTCCAGTGTGCCCCACTTTGGTAAGTGGAACCTCTGCCCACATTGGAACACAGGTGAGATATCTGGGTATCATTTTAACCTCTTCCCACTCCCTTGCCCCCTTGCCTTTAATCCCATCACAAATCCCATTGATTCTGCCTCAAAATTAAACTCAAACCCCTAGAAGTGTTTTTGCTTTTGTCAGATCTTGACTGCCCAGGTCAGCATCCAGGGAGGAGGCCACGTGGATGGCCACTGTCCCCTTTTCCACTAGGGCCTGGGATCAGTTTGGACTTTGGAGAAAAGCCAAAGGAGGTGTGCAGGTGAAAGGTTGTGCATGGCTTAGGACACTGTCCCCGTGTGGTGTTGGGACCCTGGTCACTGTGTATGGTAGAGAATCAGGGAGAGAACACTTTCCCCAACTCCACCAAAGTCTGCCGTCCTCTTGGAGTGAGGTTGCCGACAGAGAAGGGCAGGTGTGTCCAAGGAAGCTGAAATCTACAGAAACAGCATGGAAAACAGAAACAGAGATCTTTGTGGGGGAAATCAGAGCAGACAAATAAGAACAGGATTTTCATGAGCGTTTAAAAGTCAGGAGAGACTCAATCTGGAAGATTTAGGTCAGCAAAATATGAATACAAATATTCATATGATTCTGTTGGTAGACCTAGGCTTGAAGTCTGTGCCCAAATAATTTACAGGGCCCTGGACTAGTGCTTCTCAAATGTTCAGGAGCTAAGGACCAGTTGGTGTTGATGTTGACTCCCAACCCATTGTGGGCTGTTGGGGAAACTGCTGTGTGTGACCAAGACATGATTTGTTCCCCCTGCAACTCACCATCTACTTCCAGCTACACACAGGCTAGTCTGTACCCTGTTTAAGAAGCCCTTTGATCACATGCTTGGATGTCTCAGCAATGCCCCATTGTTGCAAAAGGTTTTAAATACTTACTTCCACCCATTCTCTGGACTTACTGCTTCTCCGCCCAAGAGGAGGAGCCAGTGGGTTCGGAAAAGCAGGGTGGATATTTTCTTCCCAGCAGTTCATAGACCAGCACCAATCTGGGAACTTCAGTTTGTTGAGCATTGTCCTTGATCATCAAAGTCAATGTGATCACTTAAAAGTCACCTAGTCTCATATGACCTCTTCTCAAGACTGTGGCATTTTGCCTAGCCAGGGTTGACCGAATGTCTCAGACTCATAGAAGCCAAGATGGAATTAGGACCTGGGAGAAGTCAGCAAGAATGTGACTGTCCAGTTTCATCTGCTGTCAAAGATGATGTGTATATGAGTTTCTTATAACTGCTGTGACAAACACAAACTTGGGGGCTTAAAAGAGTACTAATTGATTTTCTTACAGGTCTACAGATCAGAAATCCAAAATGAGTCTCAGGGACCAAAAAAACAAGGCGGAACAGAGCTGGTTTCTTCTGGAAGCTCCAGGGAAGAACTCATTTTTGCTTCCTTCTAGCTTCTACATTCCATGGCCACACCACCCTAAGACCTGCCTCAACATCACATCGCTGTCTCCAGCCTTTGACCCACTTGCCTTTCTCTTTTTTTTTTTTTTATTTATTTTCAGGGTAACAGTATTCATTATTTTTGCACCACACCTAGTGCTCCATGCAATCTGTGCCCTCCCCAATACCCACCACCTGGTTCCCCCAACCTCCTACCCACCACCCCTTCAAAACCCTCAGGTTGTTTTTCAGGGTCCATAGTCTCTCATGGTTCACCTCCCCTTCCAATTTACCTCAGCTCCCTTTCTCTTATAAGGACCTTTTCGATTATAGCTAGGGACCCTAGATAATGTCCCCAACTCAAAATCTTTAACATAATCATGTCTGTAAAGTCCCTTCCCCTGTATAAGCTAAGATTCCCAGGTCCTGGCAATTAGGACATGGACATCTTTGGGTTGGCCATTATCCAGCCACCCACAGTAGGGAAAGAAAAAATATATATATTTTGGAGGTGTCTTCCCACATCAGGCCTGATTTCCACGAAAAAAGGGCTGGTTTTAACCCCTCCTAGGCTTGTGTTCAAACTCAAGACATTTCTTTATGGTGCGACCTGTAGCATGTCCTTTTCATCATTTCTGAGTCTCAATTAGTCCATTTGTAAAATGGGGTCATCTACCTACCTCACAGGGTTGCTGTTAACATAAATATATATGTGTACTCCTAGGGCAGAACACCCAGTAGGTGCTCAGCAGACGTTCCTTTGCTTTTGGGGGGGCAGATAGTCCTGTGTCTTCTGTGCCTTGGGGCTCCTTTCTCACTAATAATCCTCAGGGGATGCATGTTATTGTAACTTCACATGCGTCTCTCTCTTGTTTGTCTTTTATCTCCAGGAAATCCACCCCCCGCGCCGCCCTCCCAGCCAATGCCCACAGCAGCAAAGGCATTTTTCCAGCCTGGCCTAAACAGAGCAGAGACAGCAGGCAGCGCCCAGGAGGCTGGCCACAGGAAGATACACAGCCAGACCTGCCTCCTCCCCGTCCTCTGTGAGGCCAGACATGAAAAGCCTTTATAGAGAGATGCAGGGAATTGTCATTAGAGCCTTTCTTCTCTTGATAATGGTCCTGCCAGAACCAGAAGAAGAAAAAAAAATGTTGATGTGCTATTTATTATAATATGTGGGCTGCAGGGTATATACAATCATGGAAATCATTCTTTATCCAAAACTGCTACTGTAATTGTGCCAATTTTAATACTGTGTACAATCTGAAATTTTCCTATTGGTGGTCTCAAAGAAAAATTAGAGAATTTTAGCATTTTAGGGGAATCCAATGCCATTTAATACATCTTCCCCAAAAATCCAATATATAGTGACTCCATCTCTACTTGCATATCTCTAGTGACAGGAAACTCATTACCAATTTCCTCCAAAGTTCTTGCTGTTTTCTTTAAGGTCTTGAGGGTGAAAAACCACTCTCCCCTCTTCTTTTGACTCAGTGGTGAAAGAGGTAAGCCATCTGGGGATAATCTATCAGCTTCAATGTTCATAAAGCAGGACTAGAGTAGGAAAATTGGATGTGAGACCAGAATGGGCTTTCTATGCCTCCCCTCTGGCCCAGGGCCAGCTTACAGTGAGAAGTGGATCTGTCAGCAACCTTCCCCCAACCCAGCCCCTTGGGGGATCCTAGCTACCTCACATGCCATTTGGGCTTAGAGGACACAGGAAGGCAGCCCTGTGTTGCTTTGAGAGAGAGAAAGAGAGTGGCAGGTGGCCCCTCGCTCCACCATATTCTCAGGGACCAACAAATGCAAACTCTCAGCGTCTCACTGATGGGGTAAATGCCTCCCCCCATGGCTTGGAGCCAACAACAGCCTCAACCCAGTGGAAGCTTTCTCTTTCAAACTTCCAAGTGTTCTTGTTCCATGGGCCAGCGGTAACATGGTGAGGGGAAGTGTGGTTCTGCCCCATGCCATTGTTTCAGTCCGTCTGTTTGATTGCTTTCTTTACTGAGCCAAAGCCTGTTTTCCATTCAAATCCACCCGCCCTTCCCAGTTCTCTGCTCCGTCAAGGACTCCTTGTCGATACGCACCACCATGGGCTCCCTCACCTGGCAAACCACCTTTCACACCAAGACCCCACTATTGACTCATCCTGGGCAAATTGCTCTACTTCTCTGAGTCTCCAGATCCTCACCTGTGAAATGCAGGTGGTGATGGTCCCTTCCTCTTGAGGGTGTATGGCAATCCACTGAGATAACACTCAGCACTGGAGTACTGTCAAAGTTTCATAAGAACTCACCTGGTGTCACTGGCTCCGGGAGTAGTGGAAACATCCCATAGTATAATATAGCACAGAGCACGGTGCCCAGCAGGCAGAAGGACTCCAAGTGGCTGCTCCAGGGAATGCTAGAGAAAACCCAGGGCCCAGACTACACCGTTTTCCAGATACCTCATTGAGGGGGAGGTGGCCGAAAAAAACCGTGGCTTGGATCAATGTGCTCACGCACTCGCATCTGTAGGACATGCTTATTCATCCATCCAACATTTTCTCACTCCTACTCTGGCTCAAGCCGCACTCCAGGGCCTGAGGTCACTGATGTTAGTTTGAGGCCGCCCCGGTCCTCACAGAGCCCACGCATCTAGCTAAGGCTGCAGTGTGTAACTACAGACTGCGTGCCCCGAGAGTCTGAGGCGGAAGATGGCTTCCTTGCGGTGTGCTTGGGGACGCTTCCTGGAGAAGCGGGCATTTGAAGTGAGCTCTGAAAGGCGGCTAGAACTGAATGGGTAGAGTATATCAATCATAATGCCACAATACATGCTCTGTAACAACCCACCCCAAGACTCTGGGACTTGACACAAAAAGCACGGGCTTTTGCTCGTGAGTCTGTGCCTTGGCAGAGTGGCTCCATTGATTGTGGCTGGCACTTTCACACAACTTGCTGTTGGCTGAGCGTCAGATGGTCTAGAATGGCCTGGACTTGAAAAACAGGGTAACTTTCTCCACAAGCTTCTCATCCTGCAGCAGGATTGTCCACAGACAGTCTCCAAGGGACCACAAGGAAAGAGCAAGCCACGGTGTGCACATGATCTCCAAGATTCTGTCTGTGTCATATTCACTGACAAGTCCTGTGGCTGAGGCCAGGGAGGACCCTGCAACATTATGGTGCACAGGAAGGAAAGGGCAAGAGCAGAGCCCTTTAACTCCATCAGTCTGCACAGGAGGAGGGAAGAGAGAGCAAGAGGGGAAGCCCAATGAGCCCTCATCACAGGGGAAGAAGGAGCTCTCCCCTCCCATCTGGACCCAGATGCACCCCAGTCACCACAAACCCATTTCTTGGGCATCTATACGTGCCTGATATTCAGCACCACTGTCTCATTTCAAGGCAGAAATTCCCATCTTATAGATGAGACATTAAGGCTTACAGAGAGGAAGAACCAGGATTCTACCCCTGGTCTGTCAGACACAAATCCCTGTGTATTTTTGACCACCTCCCTTTCATGTCCATTAGGAACAGAGAGGGAATTATAGATTGGACTCCGATGTTCCAGAGCCAGAAGTCTGCCTCTGATCCCACCTTTGGTAGAGAGCTACCCTGCTTTCTATCAAGCCTCACTTTGCTCCAGAGCTCGCCCTCCTCACCCCCACCAAGACCCTCCCCGCACTCACTGCCTGCACTCCCAAATCCCTATTTGAGCTTAATTAGGTTTGCACTAAGTTCATGAGTTTCCATAAACTTAATGGGCTCTAAAGAGAAAATAGAGATCTTTCTCGCCAGGTGTTTATTTCCTTCCCAAGTTGTCCCCACTGCACTCTGAGACTCATTTCCAAGTTCCATCTGGTTAATGGGTGCAGGTGAGATTGAGCAAGGCAAGACACCCCTTCCCCGTCGTGCCCCCAACTTGGCCCCAACCACAGCACACTCAGATGTTCCCCACTCCCCTCACAAGACGGGAATGAAGTGAGGAACTCAACAGGCCAGGCTCTGCCCCAAATCCAGCCCTCACATCTAGCCCTAGACATCTTTGAAAGGGGTCTACTATGTGCTGAGCACTGCACCTATACTCTCGCATTTCCTTGAGCAAACTGGCAGAGTATAGATTCTACCTCTGTGGATCTTGGCTTCTTTTGAGCTAGGGAAATGGATTTGCAGGGGTAATTTGCACCAGGTCACCCAACTATATAAATAACTAATAATAAAGTTTAAACCGACCTACCTCCCCTCTCTGTGGACTAGGCAAGCATAAAGGTAGTGATCTTGAAAGCAAAAAACCAAATCCCCCCGCAAGGCAAAGGCAAAGAAAAAAACCCCAGGCAGTGGCCTCTGGAGGGTAGAGATGACCAAAGCCTTTGTTCTCTCTCTCTTTGTTTTCTTCCTTCCCAGGGAGGCTGCTCAGTACCCTGTCCCAGGACATGTGGTTCCAACTGGTCCTCAGTCTGAGACGAATATGATATGACCTTCACCCAGGTCCACAGGCTGTTTGGGGGGAACCAATTCTGCCTGGGGCTTAGAGGAAGCTTGGTGGCTGGGGGACAGTCTGAGTGGGTTGTGAAGGATGAGAGAAGTTCATAGAACAGATGGAGAGGGACAGAGGGAGCTCTGAAACAGAAAATGCAAAAGGCCAGAAACTCGAGAGCCCTTGCCTTATCCCCCGAGTGGGTCTGGGATCAGGTAAATCCAGAAGATAAAATGATCAGGGCTATGGAAATGGAGAACGGCTTCCAAGGGCCTCAAGTGTCCGAAAAAGCCGTTTGGGTTTCATCCTGTGTACAGCGGAGGGTTTTTAAGCATATAAAGCCACATGACCGTAGCTGGGATTTGGAAAGCTCCGTCCAGGGAGATTGATTTGAGGAGGTAGAGACTAATAGAAAATGAACTTTGGAGGGCCTGTGACAGATCAGGTAACAGTCGGGCACTATGCTCGGGCCCTGTGAGCTTTCCCAGTCATGCTGGCACAGGAGTCTGCAAACTCGGGCCAGGGGGTCACCTGCCCCCTGCTGCCTGCTTTTTGTAAATAACATTTGAAAAAACAGCGTCACGGTCCACTTATTTACGTACTATCCCGGTTGTTTTCCTACTACACCAGCAGGGCTGAGCGGTTGCCACCAAGACCGTCCCGACTGCAAATCCTAAAATATTTACTCTCAGATCCTTTCCAGAAAAGCTTGTTGGTACCTGTGTGCGAGGGAACTGCTACGATCCCATCTTACCCACGAGGAAACCAAGACCCTGAGAGGTGAGGCCACTTGTCCAAGGTCACACAGCCTGTAAGTGGAGGCAGAGGGGTAGACCAGGAGGCCTGTGGCAGAATCATAGAGTGAAACTGGGAAGGTGGCCCCAGAATGCCTGACCCCAAACCCACTGTGGAGATCCCTCTGGCACCACCCGGTCCCCGGGGGGCCAGCCACCACTGAAGTCAGCCAAAGGGACTCAGGCGCCTCTTTGTCAGCCAGAGCCCTCCCTCTGGTCCCCAAACCAGCATCAAATGACTAATTTAAAACCTAATGCTTCCACCACGTCCACCCCGGCTGCCCCTTCTTCGGCTTATCGCATCCTATTCAAATCCAAAATAAATTATTTCAGCTCTGCAGCCTTTGGATAAAGAAAAAAAATGAAATTAAAAAATAAAAGAGGAAGAAGGAAAAGCTTTGAAGGGACAGCCTGCCTGCCTCCCTCGCCTGCAGTTTCAGGCCTTTTTTCTCAGCCGGCACTGATAACCTTCAGGGGCTGCTGGGGCCCGGGCTGCCAAGACAGAGCCACACCTCTTCCCAGACCCTCGACCTTCCACAGGCAGCAGGACAGAGACAGGCAAAGGTTTAGGCACACGAGAGTCCTCTCTGTCTTCCAGCTTGACAAAGCCCTGTCCACCTTGACCGATCACAATCCCGTGTTTTCAGTGGGAAAGGATTGCTGGGGAGAGAAGGGGGGAGTACCCGTTGATAATCATTCATTCATTCTTCAAGTTTGTATTATTCACTCTTCTGTATATACACCAGGCGCTGGGCTAAAAGCCAGCCGTGTACCATTCTCATCAAACCATCAAGCCCACTGCCCTTCCTAGTGGACAAAACCTTTTCTCTTTGATCTCCCTAGCCCCTCCTGTTAATTTTCTGAGCAAGCTGGGAGTTAAGATCATTAAAGGGCTTCCCTCCATGGATGGGGTGGGTAGGTGACAGAAGATCTCCGATTCTGTCCCTCAGAGTCCCTGGCAGCAGAATGGGCTGGTTAAGTCTGGCCAGACTGACGTGGGCTTGCCAGCTGTGTGATCACGGGACAGGGCTCTTCCCCTTTCTGAGTCCCATTTTACCCATTTCTGAAATGGGAAAAAAAAAATGAAATCTATTTGGTGGGATCATGAAGGGGCTTAAAATGAACAGTAGTAAGAATTTCATGCTCAGTAAGTCCTCACTGAATGACTGGCTGGTCTGCTGCCAGTGCTGATGTTACGGACGGATAAGATGACAAAGAAGGAAGGGAAGGACAGTGGCGATGGTCTGGCACCACAGCTGACTCCCCGTGGCCCTTACTCTGCCTCGGTGTAATGCCAAAATACTGGTGTGGGTCCTGACTGCGCCACAGACATCTTCCTTGTTCTTGGACGGATCTTCCCACTTCTTGCCTCTCAACTTTCCTACTACAAATGAGGGAGATGTGCAAGACAATCTCTGAATCTTTGTGTTGGTCTCACTTGCTGGGAATTTTAGCCCCAAGAAGCCAGAAAGGACCATCCCAGGCCCTGGGTGAAGGAAACAGAGAGAAGGCAAAGGCAGAGCAGACACCTTGCACACTGAATGCCTCAACTGTCTTTAAAGAAGATGTGCTCCTTCCAGCCCCGGGCAGCTTAGAGGGGGTCTCTCGTCTGCCTTCCCTGATTCCAGAGGGACAGTTGTAGACAGAGAACCCTGGCAGCAAGGATCAGAACCTGTGTCACAGATTTCATGAGCATTTCAGAGGGACTCCATGTGTGTAGCAGCCGGGGACCATCCTTGAGAGGGCGTTTGAGGAATCTGCTGGCGGGGCGGGGGTGGATCTCCAGGAGCACACCTGGAACTGATGTCTTCCCCACCTTGCCTCTTGCCCCGGTCCTCAGCAGTCTCCATTCCCAAGTGGACGGGTCCAACTCAGATGCCCTCAGTGCTCAGACGGGACAGCCCGGTACAGGGAACACCCGAGATACAGCCATCGGCTTTTGTCATCGCCCCCCATCTGGGAAGGTGTGCAGGTGGGAACCAAGACTCCATACAAGGGCAGACTGACATCCAGCCACTGTATGAGGTCAGGGGCAAGTTCATGGACCTGCCTTTCTCTCACTCTCCCAGCACTCCAGCTCCCTGGTGCATATTGACTCCCCAGTAAATACTGACTTGTGCACCATTCTGTGATATGACCCCCAAAATGACCCTGAAAGCCCTTGGGAAGGATCTGGCTTCTGTTTTAAATCTTCTGAGGAAGAATTACTCTCCACCCCTCGGTTCAGGACGGTCCCTCCCCCCAGCCCCAAGTCCAAGCCGGATAATCAGGGACTCCTCATCTCAGAACTGAGTGACTTTGAGCAAGTTTATGAAACTTCCAAATGCCTTCCTCTGTACAATGCAAAGAACCATCCCTGAAGCCCAGACTTGTCAGCAGGATTGAAAACCTTAAGATTGGGGTGCCTGGGTGGCTCAGTGGGTTAAAGCCTCTGCCTTGGGCTCAGGTCATGATCTCAGGGTCCTGGGATCGAGCCCTGCATCCGGCTCTCTGCTCAGCAGGGAGCCTGCTTCCTCCTCTCTCTCTGCCTGCCTCTCTGCCTACTTGTGATCTCTGTCTGTCAAATAAATAAATAAATAAAATCTTTAAAAAAAAAAAAAAAGAAAACCTTAAGATTGCCTGGGTTGGGAGAGTTCCACTGGAGGGGGGGGGTAGTTTCTTGTTCTTCGTGTGTCAGGCAATATGCTAACGGTGCACAGCCGTGGGGTCATTTAATCTCTGCAGCCTCCCTTTGTCCCTGCTCTCCATGGCAGGGAGACGAGGCCCAGAGGGAACTAGTGACTTGCCCCGTGTTGCCCAGCTAGTGAGCGACAGAGCCAAGCTTTGGAAACAGGCTCTCAGACCCTGTGCTCCCCAGCTTTCGTCATGACAGGCCTGGAGTGGTCTAGATCGTAATCCCTGCCTGGCCCACCGGGACTCTGAAGCTCAGGGAGACTAAGGGCTTGCCAGAGCCATGCAAGAGCTCAGTTGTGTGGCTCCCGTGTACCCCGGCTGGGGGCAGAGCTGGTCCGCCTGACCCTGAACCCCCAGACTCTCCGTGTGACTCCCAGATGCCTCTGCTCACCATGTTCTGTTACTTAAAAAGAAGGAAAGAAAAAAACCGCCCTGAACAGTTAGCAGCAATGAGGCCGATGGAAGACAGCTCATTGGTATTAAATTATGGATAGAGCTGGGCTTGCGGCCCACTCCCTCCCCCTGCCACGCTCCAGCCTCCTTGCCCACCTCTGGGCCGGCCTCTGACAGCTTGTCAGGAAAGGTTTCTCTGCACTTTGGGTGACTTGCTAATGGGCTGATTATGCCACTGGTGTGACCAGGAGGGAGTGAGGAAGCACCTTGGCTTAACCTCCAAACCTCTACAAGGAGATTTCACCTCCATCCAGACAAGAGCTGGGCCCTCTGGGTGGGTGGGAGAGGGGGGTGGCTGCATAACCTTCTCCCTTGGTGCCTTTTCCCAACTGGCATTTAAGGCAGGCAGCCTGGAGTAGGGAAAGACTCCGAGAGACCAGATCTTCCATTCCAGCTCCAAGACCTACCTAGTTCTGTCACCTTGGGGAAGTTGCTTGCCTTCTCTGAGCTCTGGCTTCCTCTTCTGCACCATAGAGATAAATAACCGTACAAACCACACAAGGTCCTGACAAGGTAATGTGAGAGGAACAGGCTCAGGGACAAAGATTGAAGTTGGATCTCAGACTTCTTGAGTCTAGCAGGTTAGTAGAAATGATAGGGTGGGAATTGGCAATTAAAATAAAAAATAAATAAACTGTACCTCTGAAGAAAATTGAGTTGAAAGGTAAAGGTGCACTGATGAATGATGTCCTCAGCTGCCCTTTCTGATGGCCAAGACTTAAGCCTCTAACTGTCCCCCAAGTGGAAGAAAGGTTACAGTTGACATGGAGCTAGGGAGGTGGCCCAGGCAAGAGGGAGCTGTGCACAGGTAAGGAATCACCTCTTATTAGATGTTTATTCTGAGCCAGGCATTCTGTGAACCGCACCCTGTCAACCCCCTAAGCAGGGCCAGGAAGCAGGTTTCTATTTTACCCATTTCACAGATGAGGCAAGTAAAGTTCAGAGAAGAGGATTTCCCTGCTGAGAATCACATTGCTAAGTCATAAAACCAGGGTCTTAAACCCAAGTAAACCTGACCACAAATCCTGTGTCTTCTCCACACACCCATGGCCTGATGGGCCAAGAGGTCAACCAGCTGCCTGGATCTGCCCGTGATGGCATCGGTACCTGCTATTGGGCCTGGAAAGGGGAAGTTAGGGCAGAGCTGAGGCCAAAGGGCAGGGAGGGAAAAGGAAAAAGTCCTCTACTGCCTGGGGATGGTAGGAGGAAGAGGAGGACCAACAGGTATATGCTTCTGAGATGCATGACTGGTGTCAGCAAATTGATTTTCCTTCACCTCTCTGGACCTCCCCCTTTCCACTTAGACTTGGGACTCCTCATACCTGCCTCACCAGGATTAAATGAGATGGTGCAGGGTGATCTGCAGAGGACCTGGCACACGGGAGGCGCTCAATAAGTATCAGCTGCTCTCCATGGCAGCATGCCCAGCAAGTCCAGGTAAGAACACCAGCCCCAAAGAGCTCATGATTAAAGCATGTGTGCTTCCATCATTCACAGGTGTGTGTCTGTGCAGGTGCATGTGCATGTGCAAGCATGGCCCGGGCTTGCCACCAGGGGTGTTGAAATAACATCTTGCCCGTCCTCAGGATGCCTTAGGAGAGAAAGAGAATAAGCGTGAAAGCAACCAGAAAGGGAAAAGAGAAAACTGAGAGAGAGAAAAGAAAGGGAAGAACATCTGGAAACTCATGGTCTGTCTCTCTGTCTCTCCCTGTCTATTTCTGAGTGTCTTTCTCCCTGTATGTGCGTGTGTGTGTCTGTCTCTCTCCTGGTCTCTCCCTGTCTCTATCTCTCTCTCACACACACACACAGAGCACACAGTCTCTGGGCAACAGCCATGAACATGGCCCTACTGCATGCAGGCACAGGCTTGTACATACACTCCTTGACCTCTGCCAGTGTTCACTCTCCCTTTTGTCCCCAAGCATACACCCGTGACCCAGATAGCATCAGACCCACATATCAATCACCCGTCCACCCAGGCTGTCTCCAAATCTGCATTCCTGCTCTACGGGGAGCAGTCTCTCGACACCCACATCCATAGCAGAACCCCGTGGGTGCCCACACTGCACACAACACTGCATTCTCCACTGAAACACTTGTCCCTACCCTGGAACCGCCTTCCCACTCTCGTTATCTTGGGCCACTCACTCATGGGGACCTGCTAGGGGTTGGAAGTTGGGGAGACATATGTGATAAGAGGGAACCTTTCTTCCTGGCCCCCAATGTTTCCTCGCAGATGTAAAAGCATAATCAGTGTAATTCCCACTTGCTCTCTCTAGGGAGCATGCACTCTCTCTCTCCCTTCTCTGCCCAGGGGACATGGAGAGACTAATGTTATCTGATTTGTGAATTGAGGAAGAAAAACTACGCATGCTCAGCTTAGCTCAGCCCTCCTTCTCGGGAACAAGCCCGAGCTCCGGGCATGTAGTTCTCCGCTCCTCCCGGCCGCCATATTGGGAGAACATGTCCGCCATCCAGCACTCCTCCAACTGGATGGGTCAGCCTTCCCAAATGTCAAGGCCAGTGAACAGAGACTCTTGGCCCTCACACTAGATCATGAGCTGCCTCAGAGACCCTGACAACATACTCGTCCATCCATCCAAACAGTGTACACGCACCCACCATCTTACATGCATACATTTCCCTTCTCATCTAAAACCCATTCCAATTTACAACCTACCTCCCATAGTAACCCTACACTGTTGGTACAGATGCACACCCTTCCCCGTGCACCTCCCCGCCCACATGCCCTTCCCTAGCCCCATTCCCCGTGTCCCCATGACAAGCCCCTCCTAACTTTTCCTCCAACTCCCCTCCCACACCACCCAGATCTCACTGCAAGTCATCCCCCTGCCAACACAGGCAAAACCAGGTCATGTCACAAAGCAATTCTGCCCAGCCCGCCAGATTTTTCACTTGGCTCAGATAGATAACTAACAGGACCATCTTCCCAGCTAATGGGAAAGAAATCTGGTGGGCTCAGTTGCTGCCGATATGCATTTAAATGGCTGCATCTAGGAGGGAAATCTAAAATGAGAGCTTGAAGGGAGGCTGGGACACTGGGGGAAATTTCGCTGTAATAACTGTGTGAGGCGAAGCAAATCAACAGAAAGCTGTACACTTGCTTGGGGAGAGAGAGAAGACTCTACTGTAACACGTGCACTCAGAAACTTATTGGAATCTTAACACTTTTAATATAATGGCATTAGTGTCACGGTTCCTTATGTATAAACTTCACCCGCCATACATAATGAACGCAGAGCTATTTCCCAGGGCATGTGATGCTTGGATGTGGGTGCAGGCAGAGGTTATGTGCTTAATGATCTCTTTAGATATCTTGTAGCCCAGAAGTACAGATGGAGCCTTCATTTTAAGACAGAGCAGACCTAGTTCAAAGCTAGGCTCTCCCACTTATACATTAGGTGACCTTGGACAGATTTCTTCACTCAGGAAACATCCATCTCCTTGTCCATAAAATAGAGATAATGATGCGTACCTCCAGAGTTGAATCAAAGATCCCATAAGTTATAAAAAAGCACCTTGACAAATAATAAGCACTTCATACATATCATTAATAGCCCTGGTTTGAATCTTGCCTCCAATACTTCTTAATGGAGTAACCTTGAGAAGGCTATGTCACCTCCTTGTTCCTCAGTTGCTTCATTGTAAGATGGGGACAATCACAGTCCTCACCTGGATAATGCATGCAGAGTGCTGAGTGCAATGCCTGTGCTTTCTACTTGCTTGGTTCACACCACTTACCAGCAGCATCACCACCACTGGTTAAAGATGCTAAAGTTTATCAAGCACCTATTATGTGGTGCCTTGAAGGACAGAAGAAAAAAGAACATGAACCCAGACCGTAAGCCTGTGAGCTGCCCTAAAAACCACGTTTCTGAGAAGTGTATGAAAGAATCAGAATGATACAACCAAAAAAAAAAAAAAAGAGAAGACTCAGGGAGATGTGTTTACAAAGCACAAACACCTTAAGGTTTTCATAGAACAAGGAAAATGAGACTGCTCTGTGGGACCAGAGAGGGCTGAGCCAGGACTGGTGTGGGGGACCATGAGGCTAAAGGGGTGCAATTTTAGCTGCATTCAATGAACTTTCAAATGAATTATCTAACAATGGATGACCAAAAAGTTAAAAAGAATTAAAAAAAGAAAAATCTCTCTCTTGCAGGAAATAATTAAGTAAAGCTTTACCATTTAAGGGAAGAAATGGAATCCCATAATTTGAGGGAAATTTTGATCATCATCCTACCCCACCACAGCTACCATATCCACATGCCTGTTTGGAACGAACTCACCAATTGCTTCTTATCTGGTTTCAAAATGTAGCTACAAGGATCTGTAGCTTTCTATTAAAAATGTTTCATCACAATATCCACTTGATGATGTTTTATTTTCCTGGAAGTTATGAATTCAGCTTCAACCTTAAGGTCACCTGCTCCCCTAGCTATAGGATGGCCTCAGGATCAATGGTCCCTGGTCTCAGATGGGACTTGGGACACATAGTGTATGTAGCCCATGGTGAGGACCATGATGATATCCATGGGAGGTAGCCAGAGGGAATAGCAAATGCAAAAGCCAAGAGGAAGGGAGAGGACAGCCTGTCTTTGCCTCTGGATTAGCAAGAACTGAGATTGGGGGACACAAGAGGCCAGATCATGAATGGTCTTGGAGGCCATAGCGAGAACCGTGGATTTGGTCTTGAGTGTGATAGGAAGCCAAGGGCAGGACTCAAGGGGAGGAATCACACTTGACTTGCTCCACTCCTACTGTTCTTCATCTCAGCTAACCTCCTCATTAACCATGTCCTTTGGGCCACAAACCTTAGAGTTATCCCTGACTCTTCTCTTTCTTTCCTGTTGGCTCTGTTTTAGAATGGAATGTGTCTCTGGTCACATAGCATCACCTCATCCCCGCCACCTGAGCCAAAGCCATGTACCACCTGAACTGTGGCAGAACTGTCTTCCTTCCACCCTTTACTCCTCAATCCATCAGGGAAAGTGCCACTGCATATCATGCACAGCCACATATATGCATTTGCCTGGTAGAAAAAACCGTTCGCGAGGAGAAAGGACCATCCTCTGTGGACAACAGAAAGACTTCTTCCAGAGAAAGAGAACCAAAGGCAAATCCAAGAGTAAGAAGTTGAGATACAAGACATCTAAGTCAGAGATGGTAGTAATAATGTAAGCTCCCAAGGTCTGTGCAGAAATCCTGAGATGTCTGGGCTTCCACAGAGGATAGAAGGAGGATCTGATCCAAATGTATCTGGGTCTTAGGAGGCTGAGAAATTCCAATTCACTTCTGTGATATGAAGACATCTAATAGATTACGGAGAAGGAAATACAACAAACTGGTAAGAGGCGGCTGTGCAAGCACGGATAAACTTTTCTTTTCCTCATTTTTCTCAAGCTTCACAAAATTGCCAACAGTGACTATGTTTTCTAATCATAACAAATACATTAGAAGTAAAAATCATCAAATGGGATCCCATAAGTTTCTGCATTTCTCCTGCTATAGATTGAACACCTAAGAGAGTAGGACAGGTTCTGCCTGTTCTAGAGAACACATTCCAATGATAGACTTGAAGCTGGACAGTGATGTATCACAGACTGGGGTTGAATGTCAATGCTGCCACCTATGAACATTTGACGGGCTCTGGGCCATAGACATATCTCCCCATAGACATGTCCTAAGCCTGTGCTGCCAGTATTTGAACCAAAGAGACCTGAGCACAGGATAGCTTGTTCGCCGGTTGCATTTTGCAGGATTCCATCTGGAGTTGCAAGCTTCTAAGACCCTTTCTTTTTTTCTTTTTTTGGGGTGAGGAGGAGTGGCAGAAGGAAAAAGAGAGGGAGAATCTTAAGCAGGCTCCATGCCCAGTGCAGAGCCCAATGAGGGCTCTATCTCATGACCCTGAGATCCTGACCTGAGCCAAAATCAAGAGTCAGACACTTAACTGATGGAGCCACCCAGGTTCCCTGTGCTAAGACCTTTTCTGAGTCTGAATCTGTCTTCTAAAACATCCACAGACCCTTCCAGCATCCTGTCCCTGGAAAACTGACGTATGCATGCTGTTCACATCTTTATTCAGTTATAATATCTAACAAATATTTACCAAGCATATCCCACAGGTCTGGCCACATTTTAAGAGCCTTACAAGTTTTAACTCAATCCTCACAACCCATAGATAGATGTTAGCAGCAGCATCATTTGATAGATGAGCAAAATGAGGCATCCAGAGGTTAAGTATCTTCTCCAAGACCTCAGCAAAAAAAGGGGCAGGAGGCGGGATTTGACTCTGTGCTCTTCGACACCACACTATCCAGTCTCTCAAGTTCTTGAGGTCCTGCTCTGGGTCAGGCTTTCTGATAGTGATGCAGACCCAGAAAGGACTAGGCACCTCCCTGCAGAAAGCCTAGGAGGTGCTGTGTTTAAATATAGTCAGTGTTATGCTGACTTTCCTACTGTGGGTCCTTGGGCAAGTTACTTATCCACTCTGTTCTTTGGCTTCATCCCCTGCAAAAAGGAAATTAATACCTGCTTTATGAAACAGTCGGGAGGATTAGATGGGTTAACACAAGTAAGGTACTTAGAGCACCTGACACATACAAAGTGTTCAATTAATGTTATAAATTATTATTATTAATTATTACTATTATAGGATATAATGCAACATAAAAAGAAGACTGCTCCGTGCTTCCTAAGACGTCTTCAGAGAGGTGCTGAGAGCTGAGTATTGGAAGAGGAGCAGGCCTTTGCTGTCTGTAAGCAGTGAGGAGGAGCTCAGGCTTTGCAGGCCGCGGGACAGCAGGAGCCAAGGCCCAAAGGTCCCCAGGCATGAAGCAGCACAACTTCACTCACCATGGGCTTTTTTTGTTTTTTTGTTTGTTTGTTTGTTTTGTTTTTTGTTTTAATTTTTTCAATTTATTTATTTTCAGAAAAACAGTATTCATTATTTTTTCACCACACCCAGTGCTCCATGCAATCCGTGCCCTCTATAATACCCACCACCTGGTACCACAGGGTGTTTTTCTCCCCACACCCAGGAATTGGGGGCAACCTCCACTGCTGACCTGTGCAAACCACCCTAATGTGTGGCCTCTGGGGTTGGACAGCAACAGAAGACTTTTTCTGGGCTTTAGCTCTGTTTAGCGCTGGAAGAGCACAAGCTTCAGCTTCAAAGAGAAAAGGCATTTGAAAGGCTTATGAAAGGGCTTAGGAGCCTTCTTGTACATCAAACATGCCTTACAAAGCAACATTCTGATGAGTTAAGTGCAAATGAATCAGAAACACAAGGATTAAATTTCCCTTGAAATACACACAGGTTTAAAGATTAAGAGGAAATTGCCTGGCGAAACGTGTTTCGGGTTAAACACTGTGAAGGAGTTCAAGTTGGTTCCTGTCTGCCACTTGCCTTTATGATTAGTGTAAATAACAACAATAATAATAGTATCAACACTGCTTGATATACTTCTGGCTCCCTCGGGGCCCACGGGAAGCTGGTAGGTAGGTGCAGAGAATGTTTACACGTAATGATTAAAATGGAAGGACACGCAGAGAACCAAGATGGCGTGCGAGAGCTGGGCCGCTGTCTGTGACGCCAGTTTCTGCTTTGCTGCTTGACTCCCAGCTAGGCTGTATTTCCCACGCTGTGTTTCAGCCAACAGAACACGGGCATAGCAGGGTCTGTCACCTCTAGGTCTGGTTCTAGGTAATCTTGAAGACCACATCTTAAAGATGGCAGAGTCTTTGTTCATTCCACAGTCGGTGGGCATCATGTGAACCCAAAATAAACTATGGTGTGAAGCCATCAAATTTTTAGGACTTCTTGTCTCCGCAGCGAATGTCCCTTTCACAAAGACAGACAGGTGAAGGGCCACATGGCAGAATAAAAAGAAACTCGGACCATAGTTCCGGGCACCTGAGTTCTAACCTCTGCCTCGAACATGCGGTGTGGGGCTCTGGACCAGTCCCCTTCCCCGTCTCAGTTTCCCTTCTGGTAAAATGAGAAGAGTAGAGACGGTGCTTGCCAATGCCTGGCTGTAAGTTTGCAGATTAAATGAGTCTAAATAACAAAGTTGAATTCTCTTCTTGTCAACAAGGGTTTATTAAACACCTACTAATGTTCAAGCATTGGAGCTGCGGAGATACGCAAGCCCAGGCATTGAGAGTATAAGCTTAAAGGTAAATGATTACAATATAAAAGAGCAGAAAGCAAATGAGAGATGATAGATAGAATGGGGGAGAGAGACCAACCGGATTTGCCTGGTAGGAAGTGGCAGCATGAAAGAAAACCACCAGAGAGGCCCCTGGGTGGCTTAGTTGGTTAAGCGCCTGCCTTCAGCTCAGGTCACGATCTTGGGGTTCTGGGATCGAGCCCCACGTGAGACTCCCTGCTCAACGGGGAATCTGCTTCTCTCTCTCCCTCTGCTCCCTATCCTCCACCCTGCTCACGCTCCCTCTCTCTCTCAAATAAATCAATAAAATCTGGAAGGAGGGAAAAAAGGAAGGAAAAGAAAAAGCAAGAAAGCCACAAGAAGACAATGACATTTGAACTCGGCTGAGAGGAGAGAGGGCTGCCGTCAGGCTGACAAGCAGCCTTCCATACAATCCAGGGACTTCATAGCTGAAAAGGGCTCTTATTTCACAGATGGAGAAACTAAGGCCCAGAGGACTTACTTAGACACATTGCAGATTAGTAGTAGCATACTTGGGGGGTCATTAACAAATTTCCCAGAGTTTCAGTCCCAGTCCAGAATTTTTTTTTAGCAGTGAAAACCTCTGGGAGGTGAGCAAGGCATCCCCCACAAGGTGTGGGGTCAGAGGATCTGTCTTAGTCCATCCGGGCTGCTGTACAAAATATCTCAGACTGGGTAGCTCATTAGCAAAGACCATGTGCCTACATCGTGGGAGAGGGAGAGGACCATGTGTTTGCACCGTGGGAGAGAGGTGCAGCCTTCTCAAATACCTTCAGTGGCAAAAACGTCCTGAGAGCCCTCTGGCGCCTCAGACCAGAGTAGGAGGTATATTTGTTGTCCATGGTTGATGCAACAACTTGCCACAGATCCAGCAGCTTAAACAATGCAAATTCTCTTATCCTACTGTTGTGTAGGCTGGGAGTCCAGCAACAGGTGGACTGAGCTGAAATCAAGGTGTCAGCAAGGACTGTATTCCTTTTTGGAGGCCTTTGGTGGGCAATCTACTTCCTTGCTTCCAGAGTCCACCAGCTCCCATCATTGTATCCTGAGTGTCTAGAACAGCATTTTGTGCAAAGTAGATGTTCCTCTCAAGTTTCTGGAGGCCACTTGCATTCCTTAGCTCATGGCCCTTTACCCTTCACATGCAATGCCAGCAGGGGTGGTGGGAGCCTTCTGATATTGCACCTGACATTCTCTGCTGCCCCCCTCTTATGTTTGTAAGGATTCTTCTGATTACATTAAGGCAACCTGCATAATTCAGGACATTTAAAAAGTCACCTGATTGGCATCTCAGTGCCATCTTCTACCTTAATTCCCATTTGCCACATCATTTACCAATTCCCAGGTTCCAGGGCTTAGAACATGGACATCTTTGGGGGACCATTATTCTGATTATCACAGAGGAGAAAGTGTCTTTTCATTCTTTTATACTTTATTAAGTGCCTGTTGTATGCCATTCACTGCTCTGGGATCTATGGACAGAGTAACAAGACAGACCTCGCCTCTGCTGTTGTAGAACACACAGTCAGGTGAAAAAGACACAGAAAGGGACACCAACCAGGAGTGATGGCACAACAGAGGAGGTATGGTGCTAAGGGCTGGAAGACATCTCCAAACCGAATGTATCTGAATTTTTTGCTTTGCCTCATGCCCAGATTAAGAGTCAAGACATATCTCCCAAATGGGTTAGTCTCCATCAAAAAAAAAAAAAAAAAGGAAAAAAAAAAAGAAGAAACAAGATTTATTTTTAATGAACCTGTCTTAGCTCTGAATAATCACTGCTTCCTTTTCTAGGGTGATTTTATTATAGCTTACTTTGGATGCTTGTTTGAGTGAAACATCAGCCATGTACCAAAGGCTGTTCTAGGTGCTGAGGATACAATGTGAGAAAGATGGCACAGCCTACAGGGAGGTGAAGATTACTCTGTGTGCAGCCACCACAGAGGACAACAGTGTCTCTACTCTTCAATGTGGGGTCCCGGGGAGCAGGACAGGGTGGGGGTCAAAGTCACATAGCAGATATTACAATATAGAGACAAAAACCACAGCCAGGGGTTCACAGGTTAACAAGGGTCAGGAAGAGAGTCTGCTTCAAAACATCAAGAAGTCCACCCTAAAGACAGTCTGAGTCCAAAAGCAGATACTGGAAGCAAGCAGAGAGTAGTCAGAAGGACAATGCTGAGTTGGTCTACAGAAGGTACTCCTACCCATAATATGAGCATTAAATAAAGTTCAACTAAAATAGAAAATGTTTTCTTGGTCCTCCACAGATGAGTAAGTGTTACCAGGTGGGGTGGTAGGTGTTGGCCCAGCATCATGGAATTGATATGAGGTCATATCTGGGCTACCTTGATGGAGGATGAGAGACACAGACCTCAGCCAACCACCAGACATGTAAGTAAGCATACCCAGCAAAGACCAGAAGAAACACAACTGCTCTGACTAAAAAGACAAATTCCCAGACTCATGAACTAAATAAATGCTCATTGTGTTAAGCCAGTGAGTTTTGGGGAGGTTTGTTACACAGCACTATTAAGACAATACATAATTGATATCCATATCCATGCTGCAAGGAACACTGGGAAGAGTATCTAGTATTTTCAGCCTCACTAATGAGAAAGAATAATGGTTACTGGGTAGACAACAAACAATGTCTGCTACAGCAGCCAAGAGGAATGACAAATATCTACAAGACCATAAAAAGCCAAAGATAATGCCAGTGCTTCCATGTAATTCTTCAAAAGGGATTGGCCAGTGGGTGAAGGGTTAAGCAAGGAATGAGATCAAAGTAGCCAAGTCCTTATGCAGCCAAGATTTATCGTGTCTTTCTGCCTGAGTTGTGATGATAAATACATCAGGGACTGTATTATCAGCAAGACAATGGCAAAATCATGGGATGGCTCCCTATAATACAGAATTCATGAGTCTCTGGAAGTAGTCTGAATTAAAGCACTTCCCCTAGGTCATTTCAGCAGAGTTTGGACATTCACATTTTTAATACATAGCCCAACTGAGTTCCCACACCCGGCAAATCCCTCAGAGAACCCTCACAACTCACCCCAGGTATGGTCCAAACCAAACCCCACAACCAAAAGTGGAATTAACCCATGTCCTTAGCTTCCACAGTCCCTTGTACTCGGGTTGTGTGTTTCATTTCCAAATAACCCCCATGACCTCTTAGAACACTTCCCTCTACCAGAGGAGGTTGATGTCAACCCCCATCTCAGATGAGAGTATGGAGGGCTGAGAGGTTGTCCCTTGCCCACTATCATGAACAAAATGAGAAAACGTTCGCTCCTTCTGCTTTGTAGCTCTGTCCACAGAGCTCCCTGTGTCTTCCCTCTCCACCTAACCTGAGTCTCTGCTTAAATACCACCTCTTCAAGGACAACTTGCTGAATCACCCTTTCTACATTACCATTCTGTGTCGTCCCCTCACTCTGTTTTATTTTGGTTAATAGCTCTTATGCTGCCTGACATGGTGTCACATATTTTCCTATTAATTTTTAGTAAGTCTCCTTACTAAGAATGCAAGCTTTCTAAGGGCAAGAACCTTGCTATGCTTACAGCAATATTCCCAGTACCTATGGCAGTAACTGACACATAGTAGACAGTCAAGAAATATTTGTTAAAGAAATGAATGAATGAATGAATGAATGAATGTGATAATCAGGTTGACCACTATTCCACACCTGTGGAGGCTCAGAGCCATCCAGGGTCATTCTAACTCTGACCTCTCACTTCCACAGAATGTATCTATTAATGGAACAGTTCCTTTCTGTTCATGTTTCACCTCTATCCCACACCACCTAAACCCAGTGAGAAACCCAGATGTCTCCATAATTGTCACCGGAAACTTTCCATGCATGCATAGCATTTTCAGGCAGAGTCAGTTTTACTCATCTGGCGTAGGGAGTGAGAGAAGAGGTTGACATTATATGAAGACAAACTATTTCACAGCACACATTAGGCATCACAGCTTTTAAGATGTCCTCTGGTCCCATCACCATCAAGGAATTTCCAGGGTACTTCCCCCAGTCCCTCATCCCTTTTGCTCTCAAGCTCCCCTTCTCCTTGTCCCTCCCCTCCCTTCCCTCTCACCTCATTTACCTTCCTAGGTAAAATGGCACTTTGGGCATCCCTTTTCAGTGATTTACCTGCCCTGGCCCCTCTGCTGCACAAAGGCATTTTCATGAACCAAGACAACAACTTCCCTAGAAGAAATTCATGTCCCAACTTTCAAGAAGTTTGCTCTGCTATGCTGGGGAAAGTCTAGGAGGATCAGAGCTCCCTCAGCTATAAACACAAAGCAAGTTGGAAGCAACCACCCTTTCTTATACACCTATGTGTCCATTACCTTGTTGAAGCCTCCCAGACACAACATGACATAGAGACTATGTTCTCCATGATGGAAACTAGATAGCTGAACCTCAAGGAAGACCAAACCTGCCTTCAGTAACTGAGCCAGTTTTCAAATTCAGATCTGCATTCTAATGATGGCACAAAACTATGCATCTTCACCCCACCTGTTCCTCTCCTGATTTCAGCAAATAGCATTCAAGACAGGTACCTCAGAGTCCTCCTAGAGTCTCCTGCTCCTTCACTTCTCATGCTACATCTCCACTTAGTCTCCCTAAATGTCATTCAGCCCAGCACCTGCATCCCTTGGCCTCCTTCTCTGCCACAGTTGTGGCCAACATCTCCCCCCTGGACATGGTCTTCCAGACCCTAGCTATGCTCCCACCTCCAGGATGGCCCCCTCCAGTCCCCTACACAAAAACTGCTGCCAATGGGGTCTTAGTAACATATATTTAGTTGTGTCACTCTCTTGATTATAAGCCTTCCATGGCTCCCTTTTGCCTTAGGAGGAAAACCACACGGCCCTTCAAGATTTGGGCTTATAGATGTCCCCACTGCAGCCTTCGTACGGCAGACAGAACAGCAACTCTTCTCCATCAGTCTTTCTCTCTCATTATCACCCTTTGCACAACCAGTGTGTTCTGCCTTCAGCTTCATCTCCCACATTTTCTCTATCTGAAAGTTCTTACTCTCCTTTCATGGCTCAGCTCACTGTCCCCACTCTCGCCACACATTCAAACCACCTTCCTCTGGATTTCACGGCAGCCATGCTTGCTCTAACGCTGCCCTCATCACACTGGACCACAAGACCCACTTTATGTGTCCAACTACCCCCCTAAACCATGGCCATCTGGAAGACAGGGACTGAATAATTTTACCGTCTCCTCTACGTCTGTCCTTTGTGGGAGCTGAAAACGTAGTAAATACTCAATGAGGAGTTGTTGAATGAATGAATGAATGAATGAATGAATGACTTAAAATAACCCCTGCCTCCTTCTACCACTAAAAATGACGCACAGACCCACCAACACCGCACTACCACCTGCTCTGTCGTATTTTATTTTCTTTCTCGGTAATTTCATGAATCAAGTTTTTCATCTTTCCTTCTTGTGATTTGACAACTCTGTGTTGATATGTGTGTGTGTGTGTGTGTGTGTGTGTGTGTGTGTATGCTAACCACTATTTCTAGAATTTGAATAATGTATAAATCCTCTTTAAAGGAAAGTGCTTTCCGCAGGCCACCCCAGTTCCTCCAGATCCTCTGACCCAACTTTGAAAAACATCGAGTTCATAAAATGAAGTCTTATTCTATGAAAATATCTTTTGATGATGAATTAGCACTGCTAGAGAAGCTTTGGCTATAAAACCTATAAAAATAAAGAAGGAAATGAAAACAAAATAATAATAATAAATTCTCATAACTCAAGGAGACTCAAGAACATGGTTGCAGACCCCCAAGCTTCATGACCCCAGTTTGAGAAACACTGGACTAAAACTCTTAGGACTATAGAAAACCCAAGACCATCTTCCCCAACTTTCTTGTCACACAGATGACAAAGCTGAGACCCAGAGAGGGGCATGGTTTGCTCAAGGTCACACAGCAATGCAGAGGGAACCTGGAACTCCTGGTGCTTAGTCGTTCTTGCATCTATGTTCCCTTCTGAATTATCCTGATAGCCATTTCCCTAATCATATAATTACAGCCTCCATCTACTTCATTTTTTCCAGATGTCCAAAGCCTTTGAGGAATACTTAGCCTTTTCTTATTGTTGATGAAAAAAATGGCAGACTGGCACAAAAAGAGCGGTTTCCACGTACATTCCTCTGGGAGAGAGAAACAACTGCCACCAAAAGAAACGTGTCTGGAGATGACCCTCGTAACCTGAACCTTTCTCACAGCCACACAGATGCCTTCACTAACACCTCATGCATTCTTTCAGCAAGTATTAATTGAGCCCTTATTGTGTGCCCAAGTCCCACCAAATCAGGAGACTGAGTCTCATGGAAAGAAAGTGACTGGCCCAAGACCTGACCCAGTCAATGGCAAACCCCAGACACAATTAGAATAAACTGACTCATTTAATTTGAATTCCCTGGGCTCTTGAAAGCAGTTTGCTTTAGAGCAAAGATCCCATGCAAAACTGGTCGATGGATCTGAAGGGAGACATACACTTTAAAATAATAAACAAGAAACCATTTATAAGGAAAGAAAAATTGAAGGGCAGAAAGTAATGAATCACCATTGCAAGTCGGCACAAAAAGAAAAATTAGTTCATAAAAATGCAGTTGGATAAATAATAGGTTATTTCATCATGTAAATATGTCCCCAAAATAACTTTATTGAAACGAAAACATCTATCGCACCCCAAACTATTCATCACACTAACGTATATCTAGAATCCTAACAAATTTATGAAAATGTTATATTCCGTAATCTTCCTGATCCAATGCAAATAAATAGTTGTGCTTCGACTGTCTCGTTACGAAATGATTAATCACAGCTGCCAAAAGCAGCCAAGAAGCTAATTTTGATTTCTCACAGTGTGGGTGGCATTTGTGGGAGTCTCCAAGGACTGTATCTCTGAGCATGGGACCTTCTGGAATAAAGATCTCATTCCTCTGCCTCCCCCCATCAGGGCCAACCTGGGGAAGAATCATCATTCTCACTTTGGAAGCTGAGTACAGCTTTTTCTAGCTAAAGAAATTCAAGAGCTTCTTGTTGGACAGAATGAGTCAGGAGAGGAAGGAAGGAAACTAATATTCACTGTGGTCATTTTATTTTATCCTCACTAGGCCTACCCCACATGGATGAACTACTATTATTGACCCCAGGTGAGAAAATTGAGGCCCAAATCTTCCCCAAATCGCTTAAAGATCAGCCTAGCAGTAAGGTGACCTACTTGTCCAGGCTCGCCCAAGGCTTTGGGCATTGCAAGTCTCATGTCCCAGAAACCCCCTCCCATGCTGGCAAACTGGGACAAGTGATCACTATACCCAGCAGCTCAAATGTGGGTTTCCCTGATCTCAAAACCCTAGGTTCTTTATAGTTGTACAGTGCCTCCAGGAAATCTCAGGGACTGCATTTTGGTGGGCTTGGAGGCAGAGGACAGGGCTTGAATCCCAGCTCAGCTTCTAGTCCTAGAAGCCATGTGCCCTCTGGTGCAGCTGCTAAATCCCTGACATAAATTGGGGCAGGAGAAGATGGAGATCACACTAACTCATCTCTACCCCTGATCTCCACCTGCCCTCTCGCTATAGGCCCCATATACACCACCCTAGACTTACGAGTGGAGATGATACAAAACCTCTTCCACCTCTGTTTACAATCCTATTCAACTACCTATGTAATTAGGGAAAAAAAATTTTTTTTAACTTTTACTTTAGAAATGCTGTTCCAGTTTTTAAAGAGTTTATTTTGGAAAGGATGCTAGTTCCTGTAGGGAAAAAAAAAAGTTTCTGGCTGAAACTGTGAATTTTGTAACTGCAAGTTCTTTCAAAAGCAGGAAGGCAAGCTCTTAAAAGGATGGTTACTAAGGAGACAATTGTATTTAAATTATCAGCTCACAATAGGCCCAGCAAAGATATTGATTGGAAGTGAGAGGGTAAAATTATTTTCTTCAAACTGGGAGAAAACCCGAGGGTCTGGCTAGAGGCTCACCCTTCCCCAGGTGGAGAGAGACAGTGATTGTAGTGGTTTCCTTTATTTAATTGCAGATGCTGAGAATCAAAAAAAGATGCTTGCTCTTTTTCTCCATAATATTCTCTCCCTCCAGTTAGCTGGACCTGGGAGGAACAAGCAAAAAGAGAAAGGAAATGGGCTATGCTCACCAAGGAACTAATGGTTCACAGGAGAAGCTTTCCTACCAATCCTGAAGCCACATGAGAAACTAATAATAGTAAAAACATGTGTACTCCTGTCTCTATGAGTGAAATTTTTTAAGTATTGTCCTATGTGAGCACATTGAAGCCTCACAATAACCCAGTGAGGTTGCTGACGATTATCATCATTATTATTATTATCATTTCCGTTTTACAGAGAGGAAAGCTGAAAAGGATTAAACAAGCAGTTAGAGGTCTCAGAAACAAACTTGGCATAGCTGGGATTTGAACCCAGACATTTTACTGGTTCATTTCACTCACCCCTAGAGGCTCCACGACCACTTACCTCTTCCTTAAAGACTTCCCAGATCCCTGCCCTGCCTTCCCACAGCCCCAGTTCCAGCCCTGGAACTCCCACCCCCCCCACCCCTCCCACTTCCCCCAACCTCCCCCCCACCAGCCATCCAGCACTGAGCCAGAAGGTTGGTAACTGCACTCACTCATGTTTCTGATCTGCCTGAGCCCCTGGGCCAGTCGCTTTTTTTCCCCCCGCCATCTCCGCCCCATGCCCAGCGCTGTGCCTGGCACCTAGAAAATGCCCAGTAAATGTTTGTCAAATAAATGATTCAGGGAATGATCATTCCAGAGTCTGGTGACTTCATATGATTTGAGTTATTGCATTTTCTCCCCTATCTGGAAAGAAAAGCTCCCAGACAACCCCTCAGCTGTGTTCAGATATTGTAAATAATTGATCATAAAGATGAAACGCACAAGCTGGACAGAGACCAGGGAACCTGTCAATATCGTGGGAATAAATCTCCATTCGCAGGGGCCCAGAGCCTGAGCTGGCTTCCCAAGGCCATTAAGCTATCACTGCGGCTCAGGCATTAGTTGGAATAAAGTGTTTGTGTTTGTTTGTTATCATTTCTTAGTAAAACTAATTAAGGAACTAATTGATTGTTTTGTTGTTCTACTAATTAACTCCATATGGTGCCCATTTCCATGGAGATAGACTATGAGTTATGGGAAGGACTCTGATTTAACGTGTCGTTTCTGGGTTTGGGGACAATCCTTTAGAATTAAGTATCCTTTCCAATTTCATTTCCTTTCATTGTCACAGCCATGTTCTTGGCCTCCCCAGTTCCTCAAAGGTGGGGATCTGGGGCCTTCCAGGGGGCAGGGAAGGAAGCACAGGGAGGAGGGAAGAGCTCAGGGCTGGAGAAGGTAGTAGAGAAAGTCCTTGGCTCAGATGATAATACCTGTGACGAGGCTTCCATTTTTTTAGCACCAACTGTATACCTGGTGCCATGCTTAACATTGTGTATACATTACCACAGACCCCGCCAATGACCAACACCCACGTTAGTCGTCCCAGTTTTGCAAAAAAAGAAACCTGAGTTCTCAGAGTCACTTGCGTAAGGTCATCCAGCTAACTGGTGCGCTCATTCGTTCATTCAACAGATCCGTACACAGCGCCCTCAACGGGTGAGGCACAGTTCTCAACTCTGAAGCAGCTCTGAATCAGATTCCGTCCTTCCCCCACGGCCCGTATGTTCTAGAAGGGAAAACAGATAATAAATAAGAAAACAAATAAGATTATTTTAGGCAACGATGAAGGCAAGAAAGAAAACAAGTCCAGGTGGTAAGAGAGTGATGATGGTACATTTTTAAATCTGTTGGGTAGGGGGGTGTCTGGGTGGCTCCGTCAGTTAAGCACCTGCCTTCTGCTCCGGTCACAATCTTGGAGTCCTGAGATTGAGTCCCACAATGGGCTTCTTACCCAGCAGAGAGTCTGTGTGTCCCTCTGCCTCTGCTTCTCTCTATGCTAGTGCTTTTCTTCTCCCTTTTTTTCTCTCTTAAATAAATAAAATTTTTTGAAAATTCTGTTGGTTAGGAAAGACCTCTGTGAAACAGGTGACATCTGAACTGGAACTGGATGAGAAGAAGAAAACAGCCATGTGACTGTCTCAGGTGTGACCCTTCTGGACAAAAAGAACAGTAAACTGAATGCCAAAGCAGGAAGGCACTTACAGTGTCCCAGGACCTACTGGAAGTCCAGGCAGAGGGAACCAGGGGGAGAAGGGAAGGGGAGGTGAGGTCAGAGGGCAGGGGTCCAGGCTATGAGATATCTCAGGAGAATCTAGATTCTCCTTTGTGTGGACAATTCAGTCCACCTGACTCTAGAACCCACCTTCTCATAGCCTGTGAGTACGGGTACCGCCTGGGCCATCCCACAAACACATGCAGGACACTCACAGAGCACCTCGACTAGATGCTGGAATGCAGTCCGGACAGGGTCCTTTGAGACAGACCTGCTCGGTGACTCCTCACCTTGAATTCTCAGATTCTCAAGAATCAGAGAAATTAGTCTCAGGACACCTGGGCCAGGAATGGACATGCCGTTTAACCAAAGAGAGGCCCCAACACTTAGGTCAACCTTTCTTGAAGGTCTAGGTCATTATGCAAGCTACTGTTCAGTAAATGTTCACCTTCTTTCCCTTCCCATGGGGAGTGGGATATCCTTCCCCACCAGCTGATGCTGGGCTGGGCCGTGTGACTTGCTTTGGCCAATAGAATCTCAACAGATATGATGGGAGCACAAGCATTACATGTGGGTTGCCTAGGCCTTGTACTCTAGTGATCTATCATGAGACAGCTTCTCCAGCAGATGCTGTCCTTCAGCCTCCCCCAAAAAACCCAGGGTCTAGAGCCAAGCCCAGCCATCCATTACTTGGAAGAGTTACCCAGCAAAACCTGGCCAAGATCAGCTAAACTACAGTTGACCCACAAGCTGGTAAGCCGAAAAACACTTATTGTTATTAGCTACTGACCTCTAGGGATGTTTGTTACATAGTATTACTACAGTGATAGCTAAATATACCTATGATGGGGGCGCTGGGTGGCTCAATGGGTTAAACCTCTGCCATCAGCTCAGGTCATGATCTCAGGGTCCTGGGATCAAGCCCCGCATCAGGCTCTCTGCTCAGCAGGGAGCCTGCCCCCCCACCCAGCCTGCCTCTCTGCCTACATGTGATCTCTCTCTATGTCAAATAAATAAATAAAATCTTTAAAAAAAAAATATATATATATATACACCTATGCTATCCAAGTCCTTGACTAGAGGCTAAAATGCAGAAATAAACATGGTTAGGGAATTTTATCTACCTTTGAGGAGCTGAGAGTTTAATAATGACTCTCTTTTAGAAGTCATAATTATATTAACTCAAGTCAGAAACACTGGTAATTTTACTCTGAGTGCTGCCCTGACTGGTATTTACATAATTACAAATGTTAAAGTCACAACATTAGGTGTAACTTAGTGCACATAAAGGCGGTGGTGACTAATAAAGGGAAGTCATGGTGTGGTCAAAGTTTGCAGCCTTGGGACCCAGTCATACTGAGCTCAAATCCTGATTTTGCCTTTTTGTAGCTGGATAACTTTGGAAAAGAAATGTAAGCTTTCTGGGCCCTGGTTTTTACATCTCTACAGTGGAAAAAAATAATGCCCCTTTCCAAATCAAGTTGTCAGAGTTTTTTTACAAAAATTTATGTCAAATGCCCAGCATGATGTGGTTCTTCAGACACTCCCCTTTTAGCTGTAGGTTCTTAATAAACATGTAAGGAACAGGTTCCCTATAAGGTGGGATTTGGGTGTTCAAATTCCATTGCCAGTAACCCTTCCACTCTGAGGTTTCCTGAGGCTTCCTGAAACTATCCACAAAGTATCCCAAAGAAGAATCAAGCAAACTGTATTAATAGAAAAGCTAATAACCCCCAAAGTAGGGCTTCTGTGTCCAAGTTGAGTTCAGGAAGGAGGCTGAGGCCAAGAAGCTAGGAGCAGCATTTTTTTTCCTCCACTTGGCCTGACCCAACAGCCCCAAGGAAAGAGGAAATCCATCTGCTTCTCCCTCATCACAGACTGGAGAGTGAGCTGGGGGCTGGCTTACCATCTGCACTCAGAATGCATACTTCCTTTCCCATGTCATGGATGTGGTGGGTGCCAACACATGGAAGGTCATGGCCTTTCCATAAAGTGTTTTTGAGGAAGGTCTCCAAGAGGAGGAGGGAGTATGGTTGGTAGTGGTTCCACAAAGGGGAGAAGACTCCAGAGCAGAAGTTCCATCCTCCCTGAGCCCAAACTGAAATGAATAGTGAGGGTAGAATTATGTCCTCCTGGTTCCTACAAAAATGGAATTATCAGATGTTTAATGTAACAGCCAAAAGAAAAGAAGAAGAGTGTATTTGTGGAGCTGTGCCACAAAGAGAGCATTCAGATTGATGGAAGTGATAGCTCTACTCCGTTCCACCCTGATTTGGCAAATCATCCCATTCTGGATGCTATGGCTTTAAGTGGACATTACTACCTACCATGTACTGAGAAGCTCATTTTATGTTTGAGAAACCAAAGTCCAGAGAGATCAAGTGACCATCATGAGTACATCCAGCTGGAAGTGGCAGAGTCAGAACTTGAAACCCCATCTCCCTGACTCTGTAGCTTGATCTCTTGGGGCCTCTGAGTAATCATGTTGGTGGTTAGGTTAGGGGTAGGCTGGTGTTTATCAGGCATGTGGGCTACCAGACCTCATCTAGTTCCCTCTAGAAACTGGGCTTAAGGAATATCAGAGTATCCGTCAGATAGCAAATACCATATATGCCAATCACTGTTCTAGACCCAGGGGACACAATTGCGGACAAGATAGTCAGGATCCTTGTCCTTTATGTGCTTAGTTTCTAGTGGGGTGAAATAGCAAACAAGGAAGAAGGGAATAAGGAAGGAGAATGGAGAGAAGGAGAGAGGGAAAGAAAATTTCAGTTATCAATCCATGTTATGAAGAACATATTATCAGTTAACAGAGAATTCCTATGGCGCTGAATGGCTAGTGTTTAGCCAGAATGGTTGGCAAAGGGATCACTAAAGAGTGCCATTGAGTTAATATCTGAAAGACGAGGTAACAACCAGACAGAGGATACAAGCAATGCAAAGGTTTTGAGACAGGAATAAAGTCCAGTGGACACGTTCAAGTATTCAAGCAGACACTTGACTATAAAGGTTCAAAGCTCATTGTAGAAGCTCAGGCTTAAAATATAAAATCAGATAGAAAATTAGGAGTCTTTTCAGCATGTAAAAGATAGCATTTGATGAGATCATACACAGAGCACGTGCACCTGGACAAGAGAAGCAGCTGAGGATGGGTCCTGGGGTCCACCGGCACTGAGAAGTCCTTGAAGCCAGTAAAGAAGCCTCAGGGAGTGGTCAGGGAGGGTAGACAGAAGGCAAGGGAAGTGGGTATAAGAGGATATGTTTCGAGAATTAAGAAGTGACAATGTTCAGTTCTATGGAGAACCCAGCATAGTGATGCCTGGAGCTGGCCTTGGCTTTGGCAAGACTGGACCTTTGTGACCTTGATATGAGCAAGCCAGTGAAAGGAGGTGGGAGGAAGTTTGATTGGAGTGGATCAAGGAGAGAACAAGAGCACAGGAAAGTTAGAGTGTCAAGAAGTCTGTTTCAAAGGGATGCAGAGAATCAGTACAGAAAGTTGATGGTGACATAAAGGCCTACTTGTAGGCCCAAGGGACCAACTCTGCACAGAGGAAACTGTGATACTGGATAAAGACAGAAAAAGAATTAGTGGAGTCCTTTGAGGACTCAGGAAGAGATAGGACCCCAGGCTTATGTGGCAGACTGACCTTCATGGCAGCAGGGACAAATCAGAACCACTACCCTTGCCCTGGGCAAGACATGGCCCACAAGTGAGGGTCCTTGTCACTCCCAGGTGTCTTCTCTTCTTGAGTCTTTCCTTGTACCTGGCACCAAAGCACATGGTCCTATCATCAGCCCTGTGTTTTAGTAGAACCACCCCTTCCTAGTACATGCACCTTGCTGGGCCAAGAGTTTACTTACACTGTGCATAATGTTCTCAGCAATGCCAAGATGTTTGTAAGCCCATTTTAGAATTGACAATACATAAGAATTCAATCCTTGGTCCTTCACTCTGCAAAACCAATACCTTCCCCCACCCAGGTCTTGGTTTCTCCAACTACCAAATGAGAAGTGGGGTCAGGAAATTCTAGAAGGCCCCAGTGAATTCTCAAAAGGGCCAAACTTGCTCTCTCTTGTGCCACTTCAGGTTCCAACAGTCCTTAAGACTTTCTGAGAACTAGGAGTAGTGACCACAGGAAGCAGGTTCTCCCACCCATTCCCTCCCCAAGTTTAGGATAGCCTCCAGCTCACCTCAAGTGCAGCTGCTCTCCCAATTTTTCCCATATCCCCTCCCTGCCTTCTTTCCTCCATTCCCTGTCTCTAGCCTTTCCAATTGTTTATTGCCTCTGATGTTGTCTGAAGCTCCAAGATAATTGTTGCAGGAGAAGCAATCAGCTCATCCTTCGACAAGTCATCAAGACAGACAGGCAAGCTGGAGTATTAGGCTGTCAATTTCCGGGCTCTTCCAAATGTTAGAACAATTTTGGTGAATTACAAGCAATAGAAAATCACTTTGGGTGCTCATTAGGCAGGAGGCAGGAGCAATGATGAATGCTTGGAAGCGGAGGCAGAAGTAGGCTTTCCTGGAGCCACAAGCCCACCATCCAGCATCTTCTGGGAATGGCTCACTTAACCCTCACTCTTCTGGAGAAAGCTCAAGGATCCCCCACAGTTTGATGAATGGAGATAATTCCTCCTGATCTTGGACAATTCACTGTGCATTTATGAGGCACTCACTGCCTATGCTGGGTCCCTGGGATGAGCAAGACATACTGGCTATTTGACTGCTCAGGCCAATTAAAGACACACATTGAAAGTCCAAAAAAGACAAAACAGTCCAAGGACTATAGGAAGAAGGGGAAAGAGAGATTGATTCTGAACCGGAAGAGGGGAATAAGGGTGGCTTTACAGAAGTGGTGCCCCTTGAGTGGGGTCTTGAACTATGAGTAGAACATTAAAATACACTCTTACTCCATGGTTAACAATAATAATAATGTTGATGATGGTAATGGCTAACACTCATACAGTGCTTATACAAAGCTATTATGTTCAAGTTTTGTAATTAAGAGCTTTTCATACATGTTAAATTATGTAATAATTCACAATAAGTCTTAGGTTGATACTAATATTTTCCCCATTTTATAGATTAGTAAACTGAAGTATGAAGAGGTTAAATAATTCCATAAATAATTATAGCCAACAAGTGTCCCTGTAGGGATACAAAAGAAGTATAAGACTGACTTACTGAAAGCAGACCTGCAGTAGTTCTCATAGCTTTGGGGAAAATGGGAGATCGATGTTGAATAGAAGGAATGTCAGCCAAGAAGTCCAGAGTTCACATCCATGCTCTGCCACCTATAACTCAAGTGGCTATTCAGGTGATTTGGGGGAAATACTTAGACTTTCTGAGCCTCAGCTTCCTTAGGAGAGTCAGCATAGTCCCAGGTATCCAGCAGCAATATCCAGAAATAGTAGCTGATGGAGGTCAGCTCCAGAAAACTGGATCCGCCATTCATTCCATTGTTCATGGCATTTATTGAACACCTGTTGTGGGCCTTACACCAGGTTAAGTACTATGAAGAGAAAGATAAATGAGACCAAATCCTTATTCTTATGGAAAATACAGTGCGGTAGGGAATGCTTTTAAGTATTAATCTAAAGGTTTTCTCTCAGATTCTAGAATCACTGAATTCTCCCCATTGGACCCAAAGTATCTGTCCTCTACCCCATTCCCCAGGCTGTACATGTAGGTATAAGTTATTCTTTGCAGAATATAAAACAAAGGTTGCTGTGAACACTGTCAAATGCAAAGGGAGTCAGAAGTACAGCAGCAGAGCTAGATTTTCTGACTGCAGAGATCACATAAGTGACAGAAGAATGAAGAAAGTGAGATAAAAAACTTGAGAAGCCACGATGAGGACCAGAAAGGATGGAGGGGAGATTTCTTTAGGAAAAGAAAAGGATGTGAAACTAAAGTGTCAGGGTATACAGGAACACAAACTCACTCTAGGGGACCCTGCCAGCCAGAAGACAACCCCATCAACCATTGTTCACCCAGCTTGCAATTGGGTTGATCTGTGCCCCACAAACAATGCTCATGATTTGTCCATCCCATGAAAACCATTGCAGAGTCTTTGACACCTGCAGGATCCCCAGAGCAGAGGGTGGAGGCCTGAGGAATCTCATGGAATGATATATAACCTGAAAGAAAAATCTCAACCTCTGACTAAGGAGGGACCAGAAGGAGTCAACTTGAAATTGCCTCATTTCAGTGTCTGGAGAGGGAGTCAGTGAAATGAAGGCAGTGGCGATGTGGGTCCAGGATGGAACCTGCACAGAGTCCAGTGTCACAAAAGAGAATGAGGCCAATTCTACAAGTAAAGACAATGGGTTGAAGTTAGGAAAACTTTTAAGACCTTTCAGCTTAGTCCTAATCCCACTCAATATGTCTTGGAGTAGAGAGCAAAGGTCATGAAGCCCAGCAGTAGCAAGACTGAAGGGCTTGGGTAAACAGGAGGCAAAAAGATGGAAACATTACTTGATATAGAAAACATTCTTCAGATCTGAGCCAGAATGGAAGTGGAAGGGTTGGGGAGGGGGCTCATGTCACGGACAGTCCTAGCCCAGGTGGCAGGATGAAGTCATAGATGGAGCTAAGGGGGCTCCAGCTAGGGGAATAGAGGGACGGTATGGAGGTAAGGTCTGGAAGCTGGACCACAAAGGATATGTAAAACTTCATACAAAATGTTTGCATTTTGATCCCAAAACCAATAGTCTAATCCCAAGATGGAAGAAATAAGGTGGAGAGGACTTTATATGAAAAAGATTTAAAAGTTAGAGATAACTACAAGCTCTGTAGAAGCCAGCCCTACATTAAGCCTGGATTTGTTACAGAACGTATCACACTCAAATGTATAGTCAGGATGTCATAGAGACTGGCAGAAGAAACAGGAAACTAAAGATGCATGGACAAGTAGGTAGCCTGATAAAAAGCACCCAGGCTGAATTAGATAAACACTGATTCAAATCCTGACTGGGGCGCTTAGTAGCTATGCAAATTTAGGTGAGCTATTCTGTTTCTCTAAGCCTTCGTCTCCTCAACTGGACAGGTCGTTTGGAAGATTAGAGAAAACAGATGTAAAGCAACTAATAGAAAGCCTGGCACAAAATGGGTTTCACAAAATATACTTATCTTTAATGCTGATGAAGGTGATAATGATGGTAATGATGGAGGTGGTGGTGATGATGATGATAATGATGGAGGTGATGGTAATGATGATGGAGGTGGTGGTGATGAGGAGAGGAAGATGGAGGTGGTGGTGATGAGGAGAGGAAGATGGAGGTGGTGGTGATGATGATGATGATGGTAATGATGGAGGTGATGGTGATGATGATGGAGGTGGAGGTGATGATGATAACGATGGAAGTAATGGTAATGATGATGGAGGTGGTGATGAGGAGAGGAAGATGGAGGTGGTGATGACAATAATAATGATGGAGGTAATGGTAATGATGATGGAGGTGGGGGTGATGAGGAGGAGGAAGATGGAGGTGGTGGTGATAATGATGATGGTAATGACGGAGGCGATAGTGATGATGTTGGAGGTGGTGGTTAGGAGGAGGAGGAGGATGGAGGTGGTGATGATGATGGTAATGATGATGATGATGATGAATATAATGATGGAAGTGGTGGTAGTGATAGTGATGATGATATGTTGGAGGTGGTAGTGATGGTGGTAATGACAAGTAAGATTATTATGTTGTTCTTTAAATAAGCCAAGCAGTGATAACACTTTCTCACCACACCCCATAGATCTTGGATACTCTGAAGACCTTGAGATGTGGAGATTAAGCATCCAAGTGGAAGATAAAAGAAATTTAACAGCTGTGGACCTCTGAGAAGGCAAATACTATATTTCATAGCCAGCAGAAGCTCGTCCTGAGGGTGGACAGTAACAACAGCTGTCATCTGCTGGGCCCTTACTATGAGCAGCAAGGCACTAGGTCTTCAGTATTCATGATCCTATTTCAGCTCACAACACTCTGAGAGGTAGGGACAGTGCTCCCAACAGAGGGAACAGACTGTGAAAATGCACTGAAAAGGAGGAGTTGGAGGCTGGGAGTGGACAGCAGAGAGGAGAGTGGGGTGAGACAGAGCCGAATAGGGTAAGTGAACCAATACCTATAAAGCTCCTAAAATAGTACCTAGTATGTAGTAAATGCTCAGTGAACTCAGACTCTGTATCATCGCTGCCATCATAAAGGACTCTGTGAGAGTTGGGGTTATACCAAGAAGGGAGAAGTGTGCCACAGGAGGGAGAAAGCTCTCTGTCACAAGAGCCATGCAAGCAGTGGTCACCGGGAATATTTAGGGGACTGCAGAAGAACAGGTTGAAGCATTGGGTTGAGGCAAGACTTGGATACACAGGGTCCAGGAACCATTTCAAACATTCCCTGGAAGCTGAGGAACTGAGAGAAAATGGGGCTCAGTAGATATGGAGCTATCTTGGGTGCCCTGAAAGCCTTCTGTAAAGGTATACCCTATGTCCAGCATACATCCAACCATTATCTTTTGCCTGGGCCAGAGGTAAATTCTACCAGAGGTGTCCAGTTCAACCCTGGACATAAATGCCCCAAATAGGCAGACTTTCTCCCTGTGCCTTAATCCCTTTTCAACTTGTCCTGCCTCCTTTGTTCTCCCATTTTAATGATTCCATTCCCTCCTCCAGCCCCCCTTGACAGCCACCATGGATCAACCCCACGGCAGGGAGCCCTATAATTGGCAGCAACGTTGCCAACACTCAGCTGTGCAGGCGGAGAGGCATTTAGTGGTGTTTGTTCTATACAGGGGGGAAAAGGGGGGGGTTCTTCAAAACCAAGTAGCTCCAGTAGCTTGTTCAACACGATTTCAAGGTGATAAATTGGACCTGATTTTTTTTGTCATTTTTTCTCCTGCAGGTTCTTCTGACAAGTGGCCACTGCTGAGCTTGCTGGAGGAGACAGAATTGCTTTCACTGGCAGCTCATGCCTTCCCGCTGCCTCCTTTCCTCTCCTCCCTCCCTTCTTCCAGAAACTAACACCACCCAACGCAGGACCAGGCCCACTGTGGGGCCCAGAAGACCCAGGACTGCATATCTGAGCAAAGGCCAAGGCTTCTGAGTTCTGGAAAGAAAGATCTAGAAAGAAGGGCATACCCATGCACTGAAGTGTGGCTGTGGGACCTTGATAATGGGACCCAGAAGCTCAGGCTCTGGACATCCTCTCCCCCACCTGACCCTCACTTCTCATGTAGTTCATTCATTCCACAAGCATTTACTGAGTCCCTACTGCATACCAGGGCATGGTACTAGGAATACATATGTGAACAGAACCAAAAAATCCCCACCCTGATTGATAAGAGAGGACACAGGCAATCAACAATACATATACTAAATTGGGAAGTTATATCTATTCGGAGGATATTGCGTGCTATGGGGAAAAAATTAAGCAGAGGAGGGAGGAGTGATTGAGAATGTGGGGTGGGAATGGAGAAAACTCAGTGTTCAGTAAGATGAATAAGAGAGCTCTTCCTGAAGCAGTGACATCAGAACAAAGCCTGAACATGCTCCTTCATTCACTCACTTCCTCATCCCTCCTCCAGATAGTCATTCATTTAATCACTAAACCAATCAACCCTCCCTTCCCGCAACCAGTGATAGCCCTAGTCCCCAGTTCTCTCTCATTCATACATTCATTCACACCCTCATTCACCCAGCAATGTCTCAGGCCCTGAGCCCTTTTCCAACCACAAACATGCCTCATGCCCCCTCTCTTCTGGACCTGTTTATGTAGCCTGGGGTGTGACTTCTGCCTGTCTCCCCCTGCAGTGCTTGGCTTAGAATTACCCCCTCCAGGAAGCATCTCTAACTTGCCATCTAGGTTAAGGGACCTAGCTCCTGTTTCCATCTCCCACAGCATTGCTCCAGCAGTTAATTTCTTAGCCTGACACCCTCACAAGACCATGAGCTCCTTGAATTTGGGGATAGTGTCTTATTCCTACAGCTGGCATCCTCACTTGGCACATGATCAATATTTAGTAAATACTTCTAAAGACAATCAATGGTCAAGAACAGTAAGCACAGAGAACAAGAAGGAGAATCACTGACCAACCTGGGATACAATCCACAAGGAAGGTGAAGAGAGCATCTGTGTTGAGCTCATCTATGCCCCCATGGGCCATACAGACCTGAGTAAGCTGCACACTGACCATATGAAACAGGCATTTTTAACTTCAATTCATAGATGAGGACATGGAAGCTCAAAGAGCTCAAATGCTTGCCAAAGATCCCATGAGCAATATATGGTCCAGCTGGAATTCACCCCCAAGTCTATCTGACACTCCAAGCTCTGCTCTTGCCACATCACTGGGCTGTCTCCCTCAAGACAAGTAAAGTCCATCTGGTCTCTTTGAGAATGAGCCCAGAGTTCTGGGGCCACATTCATGGGGTCCTGGACCCCACCTTAACTATCTGCTGCTGGCTGATATAAGATTATTTTCCTGATTCTGCATTTAAATGGGCCCAGACCTCCCCAAGACCGCAGAGACCTGGCCTCAGACCTTTTAACTGGTAATTACTCTGCAGCCACAGTGTGAGATCATCCATTAACCTGAGGCCAGAGTGCGCCCTGCTAATCAGCCAGCTCAGATTCCATCAAGCAGCTGGGCTGATTGCAGACCTTAATCATGAAGGGATGGGCACAATCAGACTGTCCAGCCCTCCTCCAAGCCCAAAGGGGAAAGAAAGTTTTATTACAGAGGGGCTGACATTTGGCACTCTTTGCAAGGAGAAGTTGCCATAGGCCATGTCTTAGCCAAGACTACTTCATATCCATACAAGACCAAAAGTAAAGTAAGAGCTTGGAACAGGTAGACAGGATAGAGCATGAGACAGAGTTCAAGGGAAGAAAAAGAAGGGAATTCTTTGAGCACTATGGCCCAAACCTTGGCCCAAGCACTGCCCTGGGAATTCACTTATACTGCCTTTACTCTTCAAGTAATGTTGCAATGTTGGTGTACTTGAGCCTCACAAAGGGGAAGCTTGGGTTCAAGGAAATGAAGAAACTTTTCAAGCTCATACAGCTGGTAAATGGCAGAGCTAAGAATCAAAGGTGAATCTTACTGGCTCTAAGTCCATGCCCTCTCTACCATCTCCAAGTATCTAACTTCCAGACTGGCTGATTTCCTTGTGTTAGGGATTTCAAAGAGGTTTGCCTGCTGGTTGAGACTGATGTGCAATGGTCAGCATTGCCACACTTGGATTTGAAGAGAACTGTGATTGACCTATTCCTAGTGGAATTCTAGGTACTGTGTGAGATGACTGGGGGGCTCTGTCAGCCAGGAAGACTTTCTGGGCCCTCCCAGTGCCTATTTATAATAATCTTACCCTCTCTGCTTTCTTTAATCACTTTGATCATGAAAGAACAGCAAGGAAAACTCGAGATTCTGTAGATATTCTTGCCAAGTTCTTTGGAGTATAAAAATAAGAGTTATGATGTTCTTGGAAACAAAGGTAGGAGATGTGCCCAATCCCTCTATGTCACATTGCCCTACTTTATTTACTGCTTTCATGGCACCTCTTTCTGTAATTACCTTCTTTAGTCTGTTTATTACTTGTTTTTTTGTCTTCCCCATTAAATGTTAGCACCCAGGAAGGAGGGGATCTTGTCTGACTTGCTCACTGTTGTAGATCTCAGCAGCTAAGATAGATACGTTGCACAGAGTAGATGCTCGATAAATATTTTTGAATGAAGAATATTGGGGTTAGGGTCACAGGATGAATAAAGGACGGGGCCCCTCAGAGAAGAACAACTAGAGGCAGAATGAGTAGTGGGGTCTGAATTGTTTTCTGAAATTTGGAGTATAGCATCTTCATCCAGGGTACAAAGATAAGGAAAACCACAAGATAGCTAGTTCCAAAGGATCATTCTTGACTGGTCTTTCTCTACCAGTCCCTTTCCAATAACATTTACCTTCTAAAAATTTCTCACATCTGTCCACTTCTCACCATTGCTTTCCCTGAACCCATCCAGGTTGGTCAATCTTTGCCTACCTTCCCCCCAAATTGAAAAATTACAAAAATTACAATTTACTTTGTTTTTCCTTCTTTCCATCTGAACCACAACCATCCATGTCTCCTGCCACTTACCAAAATGTCCCTGCAGTGTCCATGATAGTAGCATGTATTGACAAGCTTAAGGAAGAAGAGCTCTCTGCCCTGACTGATCTTTCCTATATTAACTATAAATCCCATTAATTCCAGTCAAAAGACATTCACTGAGCATCTGCTCTGTGCCCGGTGCCATAGTGAGGAGGCAAAGATGAACAAAACATGGTCCATGAAAACCCAGAGCCTGTAGAAGAATTAATCCAAGACTGGATTTTACTCTTTTTACTCTGGGCTCCTTGAAGACCTGCTGTAGCAGAGGCCCAGCAGGAAACCAGTGGCATATGCAAACATGGTCACTGAGATGAGTTTGATAAAGTCTCTTATTTACAAAGACAAGGGCAAGGCTAGAGAAAACCAACAAGAGTTAACACAGTATTTTGGAGTCACCATTCCTAGGCCTGAGTGAGAAAGAGAAGGAAGCAGTTACCAAAATCCAGAGCAAGGGTCAGAAGCTTGGCAGGGGCTTGTCTGGGGAGAAAGGAACAGAAAATTAGTCTGATCTCTCTTTCCTTTGGATGTCTTGCTGCTACCTGCCACTGTCTGAATCCAATAGGAATCCAAAACACAAGGGGCCACAATGCAATGCTTAGGGCTGGCCTCCCAGCACACAGAGAAGTGAGGAGGAGGACAAAGAGAGATCAGGAGGGGCAAACAGACATATCCAGCATACCTGCCTGCTACGGAGAACTGGATGTGATCCTGGGATGGACCTGACCTTCCCTCTTTCCACCCAGAAACTTCCCTCTGATCAGCCTGAGCTCTCATTTCCAGGAATGTATCACAGGAGGGAGTTTGTGGCACAATGTGCTATTGTTGAAGCACCCTGAGAGACTCGCAAACCTTATTGAAATTCTCTCCCTCTCCCCAACCCTCCTGGTAGCATTGCAGGATTACTGCAGCTCATATTCATCTGTCTCCAAAAGATTAAACCATCCCCTGGAAAAGGCCACTGTGTCCCAAAGGAGAAGAGACCATTTATGCTCATTCCCTCAAGAAACTGACTTTCTAGAAAAAAATGTGCAGGTTGATTTCTTCGCCAGCCTGAAAAGGAGCTGCTGTTTTTTCAAGGGGACAGATGGGTAGGAGGGCAGTGTTGTGTGTCTCAAGAACTTTTGTCTTCCACATCAACCCCTCCTCAAAGCTCTGTCTGGGTGGGAGTATTGAGAAAACCAACAGCGATAGCAGCAATGAAAACAACTGACATTTGTTTATTGAACCCTTTCCTGTGTGGCACAATATGCTATACTTAGATGCCTACACACGTGCTACACACGAATTATCTGATTGGATGGTCATATCTCCATGTGATTGGTTACTCTGATTAGTGACTCCATTTCATAGAAGAGAAGACTGAGGCACAGCAAGGTTAAGTGAAGAACCAAACATTACAATTTGAGATTGGAATTAAGTCCAAGTTTCTCTCTAAAGCAAAATTCCTGAACCTGTGGATATTTTTTCCCCAGGGGACATGTGGTAATATGTAGAAATATTTTTGATTGTCACAACTGGGGGTAATGAGTGCTAATGGTACCTAAGGGTAGAGCCCAGGGACATTTCCAAATAACCTACAATGCACAGGACCACCCCCACAACAAAGAATTACCTGGCCCAAAATGTCAGCAGTGTTGAGCAGATCCCTGCTCCAAAGTCTCCCTGTACCCATCATGGCACCTGTCTTGTCGTGGTGGCCCCTCAGCCTGAGAAAAGCTCCACAGGAAAAGCTCCATAGGAAAACTCAACAGGAAAGCCCAATAAAAAAATGTTGGTTTTTGGCTTAATAACATTGGGAAGCCCTGGGGGAATTCTAAATAGGGAAGACACCTGGTGAATTTGAATTTGAATTTGAAGAAGATACTTCTAGCCACTGGGTGAAGAATGGACCTTGGGGGGAAAACAGTGGGGAGGCTATTATAATCCAGATGATGGTTGACTACATAAAAGGGTAACAGGCAGGGTGAGTTCGGGATGTATTTAGAAGGAGGAAAAGGCAACAGGACTTGGGGAGGAGAAGGAAGCATGAGAGATGGCTGCCAGTCTTCTGGCCTGAGAGGCAAGGGGGAGGTGGAATTATTCCCTTTGATTGTATAGATTTCACTTCTCTTTTTCTCTCTTTCCATAACTACCTCTCTAACAAACAACTGTGTTACCTGATGCTCCCCTAGGGTTGAGCAGCCTACATGGCAGCCTGCACATTCTAGGTTGTCAGACTTTGTGGCCTGAGTTCTTGACTTTGGGTTGACCGTCCCTAGGAAGACCTGAGTCTCCAACTTTGGGAACAAAACTACCAAAAGCAAGTTCAGTCCAAACAAGGGAAGACCTAAGTAAGCCCTTAAAAGCCACTACTTCTAGCTCTTTACAAGTCTCCCTGTATGCAGGGAGGAGATTAGTGACTAGGGGAACTAGGGTGAGAGAGAAGTTAGGACCCATGAGTAGAAGTGATGAAGAGGCATACTTCAGTTTAATGAAAGAGCTATCTAACAGTGAAAACCATTGAACCATTAACATTGTGTCTCTTGTGAAGAAATAAGCTCCTGATGCACCAGAGGCACCCCAGTATCTGCGAAATAGGATCTTGGGCCAGATATCCTCAAAGTCACGTTCAGCTCTGAGAGTGTAAGGGGCAAACGAGGCATAGTGATCTCTCTACATTGGCCTTTATGAAACCCAAATGATTTCTCCAACAAACTCAGAATGTCTATGGCCCCAGCTGAGAAAAATTACACCAACATCCTGACCACATCACTTATTAAAAAACACTCCCTGCAGGGCTGGAAAAATCTTCCAAATGTTTTTTTTTTTTTTTTTTTTGAAATGTATCAGCGATTTGCTTGCAGCCTCTGACAGAATTTCAATAAATGTTCCCTCAACATAAATACACTGCTCTTCCCTCTAATGAGCACTTTCTCTGCTCCCACCCACCTAAATACCCTCATGTTCTGTCCTTCCATTTGGGTAGGAGTTGGAGAGAAGATCAGACATAATTCAGGACATGGTGCAGGGACACCTACACCCATACCTTGAGTTGAGTCATGAAGTGTCCTGAGAAGTCTAACCTGGATCCTCTCCAGCCTCAACTTTATCCTGAGCTCCAGACCCACAGAGACAACTGTCCATGAATTGGCTCTTCCAAGAGGTCCCAAGGGCAGCTCAGACTCTCCGGGTCCTACATATAGCTCATTGTCCCTCCTTTTCCCACCCAAATGCACTCCTACCCCAGAGTCCCCAGTTTCACAGAACAGCACACAAGCTGCTCAGTCCTACTGGATTATTTTGGACTCAGACTGATCTTTCACTCCCTATAACCATCTGCCTCTGTCCTAGTTTGGGTTCCCCCAGAAGCAAACCCCGAGGCAAGGATTTAAACACAAGTAGTTATTTGGGAGGTGCAGAAAGCCTGAGGTGAAGGAGTGGGGATGGGATGTAGGTTGGAAAGGAAATCAACCAAGAATGCGTTTCTCAAGCCATCTGTGTTGTGGGCAGTTGAAGCTCAATTCCATGTGGGAACTTGAGGAAATGGTGTAGAAACATCGAGAAACTCCGAGTCACAGCGTTATTTGTTGGTGGAGGGCACTTCTCGGGGTGGAGGGCTACTGTTAATTCCCTGGCACTTACATCCTGTCTTACCTACAGGCAGTTCCCCAGCCTCAGTGAAAGCCCTCAGACAAAGAAATACAGATCCTGCAGTTGAAAGGAAGCCAGCAAGTGCAGGCTCCAGTTTTGGATCTCCTGTCCCCCTCTAGGTACATGACTTTAGGTAAGACACTGAGCATCTCTGTACTTAGTTTCAGGGGGTTTTGTTTGTTTGTTCTTTTCAAGTGAAAATTGGGCATGAAAATTGCATCTTCATCATAAGATGATTAAATAAGCTGGTGTATGTAAAGTGCTTAGAACAGCACCTGGGCACATGGTGGGTGTCCAATAATAAGACCTTGATCGTGTTACCTCTTGGAGGTCTTCCCTCTGAGCTCTAGATCCTGAAGTTGTGAGTTTTGCTACTTGCCAAAAGATTCAGAGCCTAGGGGATGCTAGTGATTATCAGAGAAAACTCCTCACCAAGGATTGAAGATACTATTGATAGAGCAGATGCCTTGGGACAAGGGAGCCACAGAGGTGTGAGTGCTGCATGAGTTTGCTCATCATGGGTGTTAAACCCAGAAACCAAAGATATAAAAGACACCTAGAGCGAAGTCCTCCCCAACCCACGGAGGACTTGTGGTCAGGAACATACAATTAAAAAAGAAAATCTACCATGTCACAGGCAGCAATGCTCATTCTGCAGGTTCTTCATAATGAACCTAGTACAGGACTAAAACTGTCTCCAACATGAACTCACAGGGTGTCCTTGATGAGTCAAGGTGACTTTCCCCCTCTGAACCTCAGTTTTCCAATCTGTAAAATGAAAATAATGCTACATACCTGATAATAATGTTGGGAGGATTAAATATTAGCACATATGTAAAAAGCCCAGGCATCCAGTGGGCTTTGAATAAAAGTTCCAGTCTGTCTTTCTCCCCACCCACAATTACTAGCTCTCCTAGACTGGACCCCAGGTGAGTACAGTGGAAACCCACTGACGACCTTGGGCATTTTCAATGCCTCATCTCATGTTCTCTTGACACATCTCTCTCTGGTCACTGCCAAGGCAACTGCATGTGTGTGGTGGGAGACAGACGACACCTCCCATTTCCTGCACCAGCTCTCCCTCCGCTTACACCTGTGCCTCCTGAGGGTTTCCTATGACCAACTAAACTCAGGCTCGGTTCACAGAAATGTTAGTGTGACTCACAAAAAGTATCTGTGGCACTACAGCCCTATGCAGGGTGACACCAAAGTGCAGCAGGAAGAGGATTCCTACCAATAGGTGGGATTTTGAGTATACTTGGTAGTTCACCTGGGATGGAGGCATAAATGTGCTAAGGTATGAGTCTATGTAGATTCCTGACCAATGATAATGATCCATCAGGGTCCTGGAAAGAACATGGTCAGAGAATAGAAACATAGGAGTTTGGGGGAGGGGGAAGAAGCATGGGAATGAATCTGTGGGTATAGAAACAAAACACGTGGATCTTTGTGTCTCACACTCTTACACACGAAAGATCACCAAAGCAGAGGAAGCATACAACAACTCAACAGGTAGACTGACTCAACCAATGGATGTCAGCCAGCCTCCTTCCTTGGCCACCTGAGTGTTATGCAGTGGGTCTATGCACAGAGCAGTCATGTGGCAGGGATGGAGATGGTCCATAGACCAACAACATGGGCTCCTTCTCACTAAGGCTTACTTACCTATGACCGCTGATGACTGCAGCAGAGACTGAAAATGAGCCCTCAAAATGCCACTGTGAGGATTCTAGCTAGCCACTTGGTGGCAGATTAATTACATCCGGAACCTTTTATTGAAGACGGGACAGCAATCGTCCATGTGGGAATTGATACCCACTCTAGCTATGGATTTATCGTCTCTACTTTGCCTCTGCCAGCATCACCAATCATAGATTGAAAGAATGTAGGATCCCACATAGCTTTGCCTTAGAGCCATGGAAGAGCTGACAGTGTGTGCATGAGCTGGAGATACTTGAAGACTTAAATGGTATATTAAAGGCTCTGTTGAGGGGCCACCTCTGGGGCAATGGCTTTCGAGTTGGGACACTGTTCTCCAGTGTCCCAGTATGTGGTGACAGCTCACCAATAGCTAAAATATATAGGTCCAATGAGTCAAGGGGGAAAGTAGCATTGGTCTTTCTCATCCTCATTTTGTGATACACTCAAGATATTTGTGCCTCCCATCCTGCATCCTTGTTCCCATGGGATAGATGTGGAAAATTCACTCTGAAAAAGAAAAAGAAAAAAAAACTCACTATTAGACTGGATAACTCTCCCTGATACTCCTACTAATGCAACAGAAAGAAGCCTGTCCAGGACCCTGAGGTATGTCTCTGTGCTGTCCTGATACAGGGTAGCTGCAAATGGCATTGCAACAGGTCCTAAGATGAAAACAGCCAGGAGCTTGGGCTTTTCAGGAATAATATTTGGGTATCCTCATCAGGCAAACCACCTACATATGCTGCAGTACTTGCCAAGAGTAAAGGAGATCTAGAAGACTGGGTGGGGGGGGTGATGAACAATTCCCCAGAGGACCCGCAGTAGCCATGGGAACTGTAATTTAAGCAATTCATCTATACTGAGTGTTTTTTCAGAGATGTCAGCCAACTACTACCTCGTGGACCCTGGGATAGACTGGGTTTAGATTTAGCACAGCAGTGCAAGAAATGGACAAGGACAGACATTTTTTACAACCTGTCTTACTTCCTCATAATGCACTTTTTAAATTTTTTGCTTCAGTTGTTGCTGTGGCAACTGGCTACAGGTAGGTATAGCCTGACAGAACTTTATCTCAGCTATGCTATCTCTTACTTTCTCCCCTGGGCTTTCTCTGTACCCAAGGGATGCCTTTGGAAGCCCATTTAGTCTTTTTTGTGCTTGCATACATTAGTGAGTGTTTCCAGAGAAACAGAACCAATGGGAGATGAGATCGATGATAGATAGATAGATAGATAGATAGATAATGGATTGAATGATTATAAGAAATTGGCTCATACAACTATGGAGGCTGATGACCTCTATGGTCTGGTGACCACTGTGGTCTGGTGACCTCTGGTGACCACGGTCATCTGCAAGCTCCAGACCCAAGCAAGCTAGCAGGGTAGCTTCCAGTCTGAATCTGAAGGACCAGGAACATCAATGATATCACCCCAGTATAAGAGTAGAAGACCAATGGTCAGCCTAAACAGCCAGGCAGAGAGAGAAAAGGATTGTCCTTGCCTCAACATTTTTGTTGTATTCAGGCTCTCAACAGACTGGGTGATGTGCATTCACATGGCAGAGGGTCATCTGCTTAACTCAATCTACTGATTCAAATGCCAATCTCTTCTGAAAATACCCTCACAGACACACCCAGAAGTAATACAGCCAGATATCTGGGGATCTGTGACCCAGTCAAGTTGACACATAAGATTAATCTCCACAGTGCATAAAGTTGGAAATGGAAGGAGGTTAACTTTCTCTGGTCTGGCATCCTTGTGTCGTCCTTTGGAGGATGGAGGCCTCCTCAGACAAAAGGGGACAGAAGCTAGAACATGAATATCCCCCCTTCAGTACCTCGAGCAGACATTTTGGAGGCATATTCAGCATGAATCCTCAGGAGATCCCCAACAGAATGGCGCCCTGCTTGCCCACGGTGCTATGGAGGTCAATGGCCCACCCTTAGCTAGGCTTCCCCTATTTCACAATTCCAGGCACCCCATTCTCCTACCTGCTGGGATCATTTTCCAAAATAAACTGTCTTGCCATAAACTGGCTTGGGAAAATAACCTGCTTTTTCTGAGCCCGTGGTTCCTCTTCTATAAAGGAGGGACACTAATTGCACCTCTCTCCATCCCCAAGTTGGCTGTGAGCATTAGATATGAATCACTAAGACTGGTGTCTACAACTGTCTGGAACTTGGGCAGGAACTGAGACAAAAGACAAAGCAATGTTTGACAACTTCTTTAATAAACTATTAAAATGGCTCATTTTCATCTTATTCTGTTTTTCCTCCTCTTCAGTCCCACTGGGCACCCTTCACCAAAACACCCAAATTGGTGCATTTTTCTCGTTGGTGAGAACCAAGTGGGGAGTGTGTGTTGGCATTTCTCTGCTGAGGACAAGGGGGATGAAGGCTCAATTATTCATCAGCTGTTATCTAAAGGAAGACACCCCCTCCCACAAGAAAAGTGCAGCTGTCGATGTTGCCCAGAAAAAGCTGGAACGGAGTTCCCCAAAAGCAGGTCCAGCGGTGACTCCTGTTGGAGAGTCACCTGGCTGTGCCTCTGAATTCTTCAGGAATCGGATTTCGGTTTTCATTGGTTCTGGCATCTCTTTACCCAGAGCCTCGAATGCTACATTCACAAGGGTCTCATGAATAATGCATGGTGACCTGAAAAACTCCAGGCGGGTAAATTAAAGATGAGCTTGGAAAAGCCTGGATGCTGAGGCTGAATTCAGCTGTGACCACAGCAGGCAGTTCTGCTTACACAGGATCCCCACCGGTGGTTATCCATGCTCTGCCCTGAAGGCATGTCCCCGCCTCCACTAGTTAATGCCATGTAGCCTCTGCTGTGCCCCAGTTCTGACCTTGGCCCTCAACAACCTTCAAAACGTACTCCTGCATGTCCTGTTTCCTCTACAGCTCATTAGGAAGTTAAAATTAACTATTAAAACAAAGTCACGTAACACAGGGAATGATGAATGATGCAGTGTCACCCTTCCGGGCCATAGATTCATGATTTTTCCTAAAGGCTGTGCTGGGACAAAGGGGCCGAAGGCAGCGATCCATGGAGCCCCCACACCATGGGCACACGGAAGAGACCTGATCTTCTTTTGGCCTTCCTGCTGTCCTTGCCAGGCTAAACCATCCAAGCCCAAGGACTCCTCCTCCCCAGTTTCAGTTTCCCATTCCCCAGATGGGAGGACTGAGGCCCAGAGTAGAGAAGCAACTGTCCTAGGGCCACACAGCAAGTAGATATCAGAGCAAAAAGAGAAGAGGAACTCTTGTTTCCCAGTGAAGCCCTCTACCCCCCCCAACCCCCACTCTAGAATGCCACCACCCCGTTCCCAGGTGAGCCATCCTGGGAAAAGGAGGGGGAAAATATATTTGCAGGTGATTTAAAGCAGGGATGCTTCCAGGACGCCCCGCTTCCTCTGGGTAATTTATGGATGTGTGAACAGGATGATGGGCTCATTGCTTACACCGTGTAATTCAAAAAATGCAGCTGCCCCAGAAAGATGGGTGAGAGGTATAAAAATATGTACATTTGATGGAGCATATATATGTGTTTGTAAATACAGTCTGTTATTGCTCAGTGTTATTATATATCCATCATCTTTCTTTGGGTTATTGGAAACATAAAAATCTTAAAGCACTAAAAACACAAAGAACGATAAGTCACCCAGGAAAGTATATCTTCTTGGGGATGATTTTATGTCGGGAACAGTTTGTGCTTTCAGAAAATAAAGTCCTTGCACTGCCAGGGAGGGAAAAGAAGACAGAGGATGGGGCTGGACGGTGGTCCTTACCAGCCCCTGGGCAAAAATGGGTCTTTGCAAGTGGTGGGTGGTGAGTGGGGTCGAGGGGAAGAAGTAGGGCGCTGACGGTCCATCCCCGTGGAGGCACCGCCCTCTGCAGTTCTGGAGGCTTAAGCCAGTCAAGCCTTTGTAGCCTGGGACCTTACCTATAAACTGAGGGCCAGAATGCCTACCGGGACATCGTAGGGCTCCGCGAATATTAGTTCCCTCCCACAAAACCACCCTGCTCTGAACAAGCATTTATGCATCTGCACCAGAAATTAATGAATCAGCCCCTCTCTCCATGGACCGTCTCCTCACAGCCAAGCCTCCGAACCATGAAGTGGAACCATAAACTTCCAAGCAGCAGACACAGTCAATAGCACGGACGTGATTTTTAAGTGAAATTAATGATTTTTCGAATATAGATTTCCTCTCCGGGCCCTTCCCTCCTCAACTTTGGACATTCAGGCTTCTGCAAAGCTTCTGGCAATGTGGTGGTAGCCTGGGATTCCGTTGCAGAGTCACGTGTTAAAAAAGCCTAGGGAGAAGCGTGAGGCCGAGGGGGAGGCAAGTGGCCAGGGTCACATGTGACAGGACCTTTTCAGAATGTAGATGGAGGACCCAGAAAGCCAGAACCATAGAGGTGGAAAGCAGCAGGCCCCTCTGCCAAGCCGGCCTCTATCTGACCCTCCACCCCTCTGCCCGGCTCCTACTCCATCCCTCCTGGCTGCACTTTGTGCATCAGAGAATGAGAGGCCAGGAATGACAGTGCTTTAAGGACTTCACCTTAGACATGAAGTTGGGATGATAAACATTCGTTTTCATTCATTTCCAAATTCCCCAGCATGCAGAGTACTAGAAAAAGGTCCATACACGGTAGGGGCTCAAGAAAGGTTTATTTCGATGATTAATTTTGCAGGCTTTCTAAAGAAGTTCACTTAAGTGACCACAGAAGTAATAGGTCAATTCCATTAATATTCCCAATTAATGGCCTTCCTGTGTCCACAGCCTTGGCAGTTTGTTCCTGCTTGGACCCGGGACTCAGCTTCTACTAATGGGAAAGTGGCGGTCTTGACATAAGCAGAGGCTTGCAGACCTACGTGTGCCTCTCTACCCCACCCCCACACCCCACCAGCGACCCTCGACCCCCGGCTCACTTAGAACCTGCCTTGAGGCATCCCAACCACAGCTATCCAGAGCAGACTGCCCCCACTGACCTGCCAGCTGACCACAGGCATGTCCGCAAGCTCACACTGTCAGTCCAGCCTGGCCCAGAGCAGCAGGACCTCCCCACCAACCTCAAGACTCATGAAAAATAATAAACGATCATTTGTTTGTAATGCAGCAAAAACTGACCAACGCACTAGGTCTTAGGCAATTCCATTTAAAAATGAGCCCAGCTACAGAAAGCAGAACCACCCCTCCTGAGGGAGAGCCCCAAGCAGGTGAAAACAGTGCTGGGTTCACCAGGAGGAGGAGGGGTTCTGATGCCGGCTCTAGGAATTCCTGGGTCTCTGTTCTGCCCTGAGCTTGCTGTGATTTGGCTGTTCTCATGCATCCTCCATTCCTCTCTCCTCATGTCATCCATCAGCTCCCACACCCTCTATCCAGGTGTGGATGTCCCCTGTCCTCATTCATTTAGCTCACACCACAAGTGTAGGACCCATCACAGCCACCCCGGCCTCTGTCTTACCCCAGGGCCTTTCAGTCTTGTGCCTTCTGCTAACTGCTTGAGATGTGACAGGGCTACGGCTGCCCCACACTTCTGCACTCACAGCTCAGCGAAGAGTGCAAGAGGGATAATCAAAGACCCCATATGTTTGTATGCACATGGGTATATGTGCATATGTGGATATATGTCCATCTATATACATTATACACACACACACACACACGTAGACACACATATCTACGTGTGCATTTATACAGAGAAAGAAAGGAAGGAGGGAAGGGAAGGAGGAGGAAAAGATACTCAAGTCAAAACAGCAGTTGAACTAGATGGCTTATACAAGGCTAAGATTCCTTCATTCTCTTCTCCCAGGGAAACCAAAAGAACAACAGGGATTTTGCTAAGACCATACAGCAAGACCCAAACTCCGTTGTTTTGACTTTTTATCCAGAGATCATTCCATTACACTATATTACATGTCCTCATGGTCCCATCCCTGGAAAATGTAGGCGCAGCCTCAGATAAAGCCACAGTGTTTCCCTGGGAGACTCTCCCAGAACCCTGTGTTTTTCCCTCTCGGACATGCCTGGTTCTCACAGTTCGGAATGAGTGCCAGCCAGCATCATATTATTTACTACATCTTTTACACAGCTCCCAACATCAGGTCTGCTAGTGATAATAAACTCCTTTCTGATATATCAACAGCTCAGAAGTTGTCTGCCACACTTTCAAGACAAAAATGAAAGTTCCTACATTAGGGGCAGCTCTGAGATTATTTGATTTCAAGGAATTTATCAAGAGTAGATAAAAATGCAGATTACAGGGTGCCTGGGTGACCAGTGGGCTAAGCCTCTGTCTTCGGCTCAGGTCATGATCTCAGAGTTCTGGGATCGAGCCCCGCATCGGGCTCTCTGCTCAGCGGGGAGCCTGCTTCCCTGTCTCTCTCTGCCTGCCTCTCTGCATACTTGTGATTTCTCTCTCTGTCAAATAAGTAAATAAAATCTTTTTTTTTTAAATGCAGATTACATGGAGAGATTTTTTTACACTCTTTGGAAGAGCACGTGGGCTCATAGGCACCCCAATGGGCTCAGTAGACAGAGAGGCAGGATCAAACCTGAGTCACGGCAAAAAAAAAAAACCTCCCTCTTGGGTCCCTACTCAGTAGCCAACACCAGCTGAGACATTTTCTGGCCATGTGATCTTGGGAAAGGTACTTTCTCTCTCTCTGCTTACGCTTCCTCTTCTGTGAAATCAACATAATAGTACCTGTCTCCAGGACTGTTGTGAGGCTCAAATATATTCATGTTAAGTGTCTAGCCCAGGGCCTGGTACATGTAGTAGATGCTCAATAAATGCCAACAATCAGAATGATTGTTTTCTAGAAGAACACTCAGAGCAGAGTATGACGGAGGGTGGTATGAAAAGGACAGGAAGACAAGGAAGCTTTTTTGGAGGAGGAGGTACACCTGAACTAGATTTAGAGAAAAGAGTAAATGAAAGCCTGGTAGATGTGCAAGAAGGGCATTTCAGGTAAATGGTAAAAGCAAAGCTAAAGAGGCATGGAAGATTTAGGTATGTAAAGAAGGGAAAACAATTTGACGTGTTTGAAAGTCAGGGAAGGGTGGCAAGAGATAAAGCTGGAGAAAAGCAAGCAGAGTCCAGGATGTGAAAAATCTTGCATTTCACATAAAGGAGTATAGGGTTATTTCCTTAGGCACCAATGAGCCATGAAAGGACTTTGATACCAGAAATAGCGTCATTCATATACATTCATACGAAAATGAGAATGATTGATATGTCTTCAAATATGCTTTATCACTCTCTACTTTCCAAGGGCCTTTCCCTTTGATAATAACAATAATTGAGAACCCTTATAAGATACTCACAGTGTGAAAAAGACACCTTACTTTTATTAATTTTTTTAAAAGATTTTATTTATTTATTTATTTCACCGAAAGAAACATTGAGAGAAGGAACACAAGCAGGGGAAGTGAGAGAGGAAGAAGCAGGTTTCTCACTGAGCAGGGAGTCTGATGCAGGGATCAGTCCCAGGACCCTGGAATCCTGGTCTGAACTGAAGGCAGGCTTTTAATGACGGAGCCACCCAGGCACCCCTATTAGCTCTTTTAAACCTGTAACAACCCTAAATGGTGGATTGATATCTTACCATCATCATCCTCTTTCTCCTCAATTTACAGATGAAAAACTGAGGTGCAGAAAGATTAATTAAGGGGCCCTGGGTGGCTCAGTGGGTTAAAGCCTCTGCCTTTGGCTCAGGACATGATCCCAGGGTCCTGGGATCGAGCCCTCCATCAGGCTCTCTGCTCAACAGGGAGCCTGCTTCCCCCTTTCTCTCTCTGCCTGCCTATCTGCTTACTTGTGATCTCGGTCTCTCAAATAAATAAATAAAATCTTTTAAAAAAGAGAGAGAGAGAGAGAGAGAGAGAAAGAAAGAAAGATTATCTAACTAGTCCAATGTGCTTTAAGTAAGCAGTGGATCCAGAATATAAACTCAGACACACCGACTCTCAAGTCCGTACTCCCACGCATTACACTACAAGACTTCATAGCAAAAGTCAGGCATAAGCCAGACTCCCAACTAGAGAAAAAGATGCTAGAGGACATGGAGGAAAGAACTCTGGGTTGGAGTAAAAGTGACCCGAGTTCCAGACCCCACTGAATCTCCAAATCTCTGTGTGATGTTGAGTAAATTGCTTCCTTTCTCTGGGAAGCCTACTGAACCACGAAGTCCTTCTAGCTTTGATATGCTCTGATTCCAGGGCTTTCTAGAAGTGTAGAAAGTAAATGTCCATAGCGCTAAATTATGTAAATGAAAATCAAATCTCGAAGCTTGGGCAGGAGGGTGTGGCCTGGGTTAAAGAGAGTTCTAGAAACTTCATATGGGGCCAATGTTGCTAAATCTGTCACTGACTGGGGGAAATGCAGATATCTTCCTCCTGGTCCCAGCCTACCTCTGCAGTAACCAACTCAGTTTCAGACCGTACTGAAACAGAAAAATCTTTGAAAGGTCATGTTACAAGTCAATGGTTTTCACACTTACTTTTAGCTATTTTTTAAAAATCTTATGTGTAATTTAATATACAAAGCCGATTTTTTAAATTTATTTTTTCTTAAAGATTTTATTTGACAGACAAAGATCACAAGTAGGCAGAGAGGCAGGCAGAGAGAGAGAGAGAGAGGGAAGCAGGTTCCCTGATGAGCAGAGAGCCCAATGCAGGGCTCCATCCCAGGACCCTGAGACCATGACCTGAGCTGAAGGCAGAGGCTTAACCCACTGAGCCACCCAGGTGCCCCCAAAGCTGATTTTTAAAAAGCATTGCTTTACTTGTGCGGATTGATTTTATGAATACAGATTATAACCTTTACTTATTATAAAGTCAATCAATAAGAACAAGGCAGTTTTGATTAGATAAACAGGATGCTCAGGTTGATATAAAACTACAATTGTCATCCGTAACCCCCGACTTCCCTCTTTTGTGTTTATCAAAACAGCCTGATAATTTTCATTAGTTTTGGTCGTGCAGTATATTGAAAGGCCTATTTACACAGATGAGCAGCTGCAACTGCTGACAGGTTTAAAAAAAGAAGAAAAGGAAGGTGGTTTCGTAACCTCTGTATAGTCTTCCAAGTCCTATAGAGACCTAAATGGAGAACAGAAAGACTTATCTGAAATATACAAAATGTCCTATTCCAGATCCCGTCCACAACTCAGAGGTTCTCGTTCATCCATTTATCCAAAAATGCCTGGTGAGTGCCTACAATGTGCTGGTCATTGCTCTAAACATGGAGGATGTGAAATTTAAAACTTTAGCATGTGAGAGATGGATGGACAATGAGTAAAATAAATATGTGAATCCGTAGTGTGGTTGTGACAAGGGGATATGGGAATAAAGCAGAGAAGGGACTGGGAACTCGGGGGTGGAGAGTGGTTTTGTTTGAACTAGGTCAAGGTTGCCTCATTTGGAAGATTTGAACAGAAGTCCAAAGGGAAGGGGAACTGGCCGGAGGCTAGGGAAGGGCATCCAGCCAGTGCCATGGCCCTGGGACTGGGCCAGCCCCGGGAAGTACAAGGCAGCTGAGCTGCTGGAGGGCCTGAGCAAAGGTGAGAGCAGTAGGAAACAAGGTCGGGGAGGAGGGAGCCCATGGGCCCAGGCAGATCATGCTGGTTCTGGGAGTCCATTACAACGACTTTGGCTTCTGTGAGCAAGCCACTGGAGATTCGAAGCAGAGGAGGGTTGGTATCCATCATGTGTTTTTAGAGCATCACTTAGGATGCTTGGTTGACAATAGAGTGTAGGGAGTAAGAGTAGTAGCAGAGAGAAGAGGGGTGTTTGTAATAATCCAGCAGGAAAGGTTGATGGCTCAGACTGGGTAGGGGTAGAAATGATGACAAATGATGGGATTCTGGATGCACTTTGAAGGAGACCTTGACCAATTGGATGTCCATGAAGGAAAGAGAGGAGTTGGGGTGACCTCAAGTATCTGGCTAAATAGCCAGTAGGTGAAGCTACAGCTCACCCTACCCAGGATGGATGACTAAGGAAAGAGTAGGTTTGGCGTAGCTGTGGAGGGGGACTTCACTCTAGGATGTGTCAACTTCAAGGTGCCTGGGAGAAGTCTAAGTGAAGCTGGACAGATGAGTATGGAGGTCAGAGAAGTGATCCAACCTGGAACCATCCCTACGGAATCGTCTAGTGTACATGGTGCTTAAAGTATGTGGAAGAAAGCATGGGAACATTGATGCAGTAAGTGAAGACAAGGAAGAGGTCCAAGGGCTATGCCTGGCACTCCCAGCACTGAGAGACAAGAGATTGCGAACCAACCAACTAGCAGACTGCAGACCAGCAGTTGGGGGGATGCAGAATGGAGATCAGAGAGTTGTTCTGGAGGCGCAGTGAGGAAGCTGCTCTAAGAAGGAGGGAATATTCGTGTTCAGATGAGTCAGAGCTAACAAGACAAATACAAGGTAGCCTGAGATCAGACAGCTGACCTTAGCCAAGCTGAAGCCATGGGCCATGGATGACCTAGGTAAATGCAGTTTTGAGGGAATGGTGGAAGCAGGAGCCTGACCAGCTCATGACAAGAGGGAAACGGAGTAAAGGGAACAGGAAAGCAGTAAAGACCAATCCTGCCAGAGTTTTTATTATGAAGGAGAACAGAGAAAAGAAAAGGCAGATGAAGGGCGACTGGAATGGTGTTGGTTGGTTGCTGGAAGTATTAGCACAGGAGAAATCTCAGCGTGTTTGTTTGCTGATATCCATGATCCAGGAGAGAAGGAACATGCCATGAGACAGGCGAGAAAGGGACAGTTGCTGAAGCCATGTTTTTGGAGTGCAGAGGAAAACGGTTGTTCTCAGGAGGAGCCATGTTTCTGTAGTAACAGGGCAAGGCAACGAGGCAGGAGAACACCGAGGCAGGACAGCCTTGATTGCTGGAAACCTGTGGCAGCTCTCCTCCAGCCGCCTCATAGTCTCTGTGCAAGGGGGGAATAAGTGCTCAGGGGAGAGGGAAGGAAGGTGGGGAAAAGTCACCTAGAGAAGGAGAGTGGATGGACCAGGAAATGGATCGTGGTTGCCAGGCAGCGTGAGGACCCCTGGGAGATCCGTGCTCAGGAATCCAAAGGGAAGCAGCTTGCCTTTCTGCAGACGCGCTCGGCTGCTTGGGGGCAGGCACAGAAGTCACCGGGTTGGTTATGACCAAGTTGGTGGTTCTGCCAAATAAATGTGAGATGGACAGGCATCAGGGCTATGGACTCCGGAGACAAAACCCCCCTGCTTACAAATCTTTGACCCACCATTTACCAGCCGTGTGACCTTGAGCGAGTTAGCTAACCTCTCCGTGTTTCTGTCCCTTTGCCAGGGTCTTGGGTAAAAGTTCCATGAGCTAATATACAGACAGTATTTAGAAGAGTGCTTGGCACATTACAAGCTCTCGGTAAATGTTAGCTTCTATTATTATCAATACTAGTTGAGGCAGCCAGCAAAGCAGGCTCTCAGCCAGTTAAAATCCTGTTTGTCAGAAAACACCTGTGAAATGTATCTCAGAGCATTCGGAGATACTAAACAATATCTTTGGTGGAATCTCATCCAACTCATTTCTCTTGGATTCACCTTCAGTCCGACCTAATTCTCTCTCTCTCTCTCTGCAAAGCCAAACATTAAGCTTCAATCTTCCCACTGACCCTTTATCTGCCATCAGCCCTGTGACAACTCGCAGTCAGTCACGAAGCACCAAACTGTGTAATAATACGGTGTTACCCCAACGTGTTACACTGGGCGCCACACTCCCCACCGTTGCAGGTAAGTACCTGACACACACCTGAGCCTCACCTGGGATTTTAAGTGACCCTAAAATCCATTTTTTTCTCAGTTCCTGAGTGCTGGAGTAATATATACACCCCATATGCTTTTGGATGAGCTGACTGGGCAGGAGCAATTCTTTTTTTTTTTTTTTTTTTTTTTTTTCAATTTTTTCAGTGTTCCAAGATTCATTGTTTAGGCACCACACCCAGTGCTCCATGCAATACGTGCCTTGAAGAGACTTTTTCAGCTACAGTCTCCCTAACAAAAGACCCATTTATAGTTGGTCTGGGTGTATTGCCAGAGAAAAGGAACTCCAGGAGCAGGTTGGTGCTGGATGCAGGAAAAGTGTGAAAGTTTTTTGGTTTGATTTTTTTTTTCTAGTGCTTCTATTTTCTGGGTAGAACAGGAAGGAAGGCTCTTTCCAAGAGCAGGGGTGGGGGACAGAGCCCAAGAAAACCAAATCCCCTGAGCCAAGCCCTTTTGCACTTTGTGGGGTCTATGAAGTGTTAAGTTCAGAAAAACTACCATTGAATATGCGTGTTGCTTTGCACAGAGTCTAGAACATATCCTCTGGGACCCACTATGTGTCCTCCACATGTCCTTTGACCTCAGTGTCTTCATCTGAAAACTGGGAATAATGACAGTACCTATTTCCTAAGATTGATTTGAAAATTAAATGCGTGAAAATATGGGTAGCCTAGAGAGCAGAGGAAGATAACAGTTTCAGCTACCACCCTTCTTGTTTTCTGAAAATTTAAATTACTTCTCTCCTCTGAGGTGGGTTTCTGGAGCCCCTGAAAACTTCTCCTTGGGATTCCTCTGACCCCCCATGATCAGCGCTAGACTGAATCAATCAGCAATAGACTGAATGCTAGACACCGCTGTGGTCTGCAGAAGAAGAAATGAACCGTTGGGGGAGTGGGTTCGAGCAGCAGTAGGATCTTCCATGGGGGCTCATTCAGAAACATTCAGGAAGGCTCCAGTGGAGCAGCAAAATGGAATGGAAGAGAGAACACATTGGGGGCAGGGGGTGGGATTTGTTCAGAAGATGGCCCATGGACCAGCCACAGCAGCATCCCGAGGGAGCTTGTTAAGAATGCAGAATGTCAGCCTTCACCCTGAACCCACTAAACCAGAAGCAGCATTTTAACTAGATCTCCAGGTGATTCCTGGGCAGGTTAGTTTTTGAAAAGGACCAGCCCTACCCAGTTAACCCACTGCTCAGTGACTGTGCGTGAAAAACGGTGGGTCTGAGCCCAGGTGGCCCAGTTGCAAAGCCTGTGCCCTTTCCATGACCTTGAGCTCCGTGAATAGGGAGCTGCATGAACTCAGTCTGGGACAGAAGGGAGTAAAGGGGAGCATGGGCCAGAAATCCCATAGAACATGAACAGGAACCCAGCAGTGCTACCTAATCCGCTAATTACTCATTCAGCAAACATTTCCCAAGAGTACCTATTCTGTGCTCGAACTGGGGTACAGGGAGGAATGTCACTATCCTGTGCCCAAGACACTTCAAGCGGACGGGGGCCGTGGAAGAGTGAGCCATTCCTGTGCCCACACGCTCCAACCCCACCTCTCCATCTGGCAGTCCCTCGATTCTCTGCTCCTCCCTCCCACCTTCCCGCCCCCTCCTCTGCCCTGCTCTCCCTCCCTTACAAGGACCCAGCTGGACATCGTCATAGAGAAGCAGCAACAACAGCTGTCACCCCCATGCGACACTGCTGGGGAACAGAGCCCAGCCGGACATGGTGAACCCACACCTTCTCTAGAAACTGGATCCTTGGCAGATCTGTCGGTTTCTAAAAGCTGAGCATCCAACTCTTGGCACCAGAAAGATCACCGCCCGATGAGGCTCCGCCAGCTGACTCTCATGTCCTTTCTTTGGCTCGGGCCACCCTGCTCCCAGGAAGCAGGCAGAGGTCTATTCCCGATGCGAATGTCTCCTCTCCAGAAGCTGAGATGCACACGAGCGTGCCGGACTGATTCAGACCCAGCCACCCCAGCAAGGCTGGATTCTAAGTTTCAAAATCAACAAGATCAGTTGGAGGGAAAAAAAAAAAAAAAAAAAAAAAAAACAACAACAACCAGGATGGAAGGACTCAGAGGGTAGAATGAAAGAGGTCCAGCTGATGACAGCACAAAGAGGATGACTTTTGCAGCATAGCCCCAGGAAACGGGAAGAAAAGCAAACCCGAAGATAGTGGGGCGGTGTTCGGCCACAGAGTTAAAGGGGAAAAACAGGTTACAAAGCTGAATGAGCCCAGCTAAAGACGGAGCAAGAATCTGTACACAGGCGTGTACACAGAAACGTCCAGAAGGCGGGAAGTGTTGATCTGTGCTGACAGTAGGGTGGCTCGATGCTATTATGGAAGAGAATGAGCTGTTAGGCAGGCAGGAGACGGGGTGCTTCTGTCTCCCACGCACTGCCAGAGACTTGATACGAGCCATGGGTGGACCAGGCAGACATCTGCCCATGGCCCTTCTCTCTTCTTCCAGCCCATTGCTAAATAAATTCCCTGTTTCGTCCATGCCTTTCTTCCATGTGATTTTTATGACCTCCAACAGGATGGTAAATTGCATGCCTATCCAGCCCGAACCTCAACTTCATGGTTAGACCATTGGCAGCTGCAAAACCAGGACTCTGCTGGTTCCAGAAAGCAGAGGTGGTCTGTGTTAGAAAACAGCTTTGTCGTTCTCTTTTGGCCAACTGAAAGAAGATATGGCTCTGGGGGGCAAGGACCTAAACAGAGAGCCTTCCATTCTGCTCTAAATTTTTGAAGAAGGAGTTTTGTGACCCAGTTTTGTGACCCAGGACATACCTCTCCCAATATTTCCTGTTTAAGACAAGACTGAGACATGCTACTTTCTCTCCTAGTGTCCCTGACCTTCACCCTGATTGGAGGTGGGGGCGTGGGGCAGAGGGGGAAGAAGTCCCTGCTCCTAAGAGCAGTCTTGTTCCTTTCTGGATTAACTTGTCCCCACCAGAGGCTATCCTGAACAAGAAAAATTGCCTCAATACTAGGACCTAACACTAGGAACAACAGCCATCACTCACAAGTGCCTTGCAGGTGCGCCACGCTGAGCAGTGCTGGGCATAAGTTCTCTCCATAAGCCATCACACCCAAACTAGTTATCACCACCAGTTTCCTGAGCAAACTGAGGTTCACGCAGCTAGCGGGTAAAAGAACCAGAGCTCAGTGTGGAGCCGCTGACCCTGTGCCTGGTCCTCTACCCTGTGCAACCCCTTCCCAGCTACCATCCCTGAGACATGAACAGCGGTTCCCCCTGAGTCACGGGGTGATGGGCTATTTTTACCTTCTCCTCTTGGCTTATGCACACTTCCTAGATATCCTACAATAAACATGGGTTACCTTTGAAATAATGTTTAGTAGAAAATGAATGTCAAATATTTTTAACAGAAAAGGAAAAGGAAAGTTGGACCCAGGTTTGCCCCCAGAGAAAAAGGTTGTGGGTATGGAACAGGTTGTGCTCCAGCCTGGGGCAGCCTTGTGTTGGGGAGGTCACAAAGAGCCACCCATGGTTTACACCCCTCAGCCCCAAGAGGCTAAGCCCATTAATGAAGGTGACCCAAATAATTTCCTATCTAAGGCACACAAGTTGTTTAATGTCTCAAACCTGCACAAGAGTGAGCAAGTTGTTTTTGATTCACTGTGAGTGTTTCTTGATACGATCAGCTCTCCTAAGCCATCAAAGTGTGCCTTTCAGGAGACTGCTTCTCTGGTAAGCTCAGCAGTGGCGGGGGAGGTGGGGAGCATTTTCTCTCCTTTCAGGAAGCCCGGACCTGGCAGGTGACTTTACCAGGTCCACCTCAATCTCCCACCGCTGTTTCTTATCAGCTCAAGGGATCAGCACAGGGAGGCAGAAGGTGATGCTGTGGTTGGATGTCACTGAAGGAGATAGGAACAGAGCTGGTCAGGGCATGCACTCAGTGACCATTTCACAGGGTCTCCTCAATTGTTCATCATGTCACCAGGTTAGAGCAAGGGGCGGCCTTGAGGGTCTCAACGCCGCTGGTTACAGAATGACTACAATTCTCTAGCTGTAGCCAAGCCATCGAAGATGAAGAAAGAATGAATACAGTGACCAGAGGGAAAGCTGCTTTTGCCCCCAGATCCCCCACACCAGAAGAGGTGCACCTCCCCTTCTTATATGCTAGGTGGAAAACTTAAACCTGAACTGGGTGACTAAGGGCTCACGTTTGCCACAGACTGAATTCCAGACAGAGCCGTGTGTCCTGGGCACCGTCCAGGAGTGAACGATCCTAGCAGTGTTGTTTATGGCCCTTTACCTGATGGTTTTTAGGGTTAAGTATTGCCCTCAGTGTTCTCAATGATCACCCCACTACAGATGGGGTTTTACTCTAGGTGGTAAATGGTATGATCAGAATGGCAACAGAATGGTCTTTGTGTGGTCTCATTCCCCTGTAGATCTAGCCAGCCTGCTATTTCCATAGATCAGTTTAATATTTTGCAAAGGCAGATGGGACCTCTCTTGACTGGCCTTGCCTGATAAAAACTCATAAAGAAAAAAAGAGGAATGTAGAAGAAAAGAGTCACACTTCTTCACTGGAAGAATTTCGAGGAACTTGGAGACCACCTGCTCCCTGTCTGTACCCACCATAGATCTCACTGACCAGGCACGGAACTCCTTCCCACTGAGCCCAAACCCAGCTTCGAAGTCCTCGTCAACATCACACATCAGATTGTAACCATCATCCAGTTGGAGTTGGCATGCAGGATGAAACTGATGTGACATCCCCAATAAAATCCAAACCTATCCTTTCACCAGCAGAAAAACCAGGCTTAGACAAAGGGAGCGACTTTGGCCACAGTCATTCAGGAAGTCATGACAAAGACCGTTAGGATCTCAGGCTATCTGGACTTTGCTCATCTATGGCACCAGACTGGCATTCTCAAAACTCAGAATCAGCATGAGCAAGAGGTAAGAGAAAGATTGGGTAAAAGGTCACCCTCTGGAAAGAATATTACCTTGGCTTGAGTTGACCAAGAGTTCAAATCTTACCTTAGGGAAGTGACTTCACAGTCCCTGGTCCTCAGTTTTCCAATAAGGATATCTACCTCATGGAGCCATTGCAATGACCCAGATCAGATAGTGACTAGCACAGTGCGCAACACAAACTAGGTAAACTGTATATCTTGAATTTTCTCCCTGCTAATATAGGTTCCTAACATTTGCCTCTTTCCTCCATGCCTCCTTTCCAGCCAAACCACCTCATGTTCTCTTGATCGTCACTGGTGATGGATGAGGCTTTGGTTTCCATGGTTGCCTGGACCTCTTTATTGGACAGATGATTTTCATTGCCTGAAGGTCTCTGCTCAGAGTTGGCAATGGCTGGGGTCACCAAAGCTGCATTTCCAGGATACCTGGGTTCTCTTGATTCCAGAGGGTACCTCGCAGATGTTCTCAGATTCCCTTTGTCAATTCTCAGGTAAGGGTGGTGACATTTTTAGGAAGCTCCACACAGACTCAGTGTGAAGCCCCAACTGAGCAAATCATCACTCAGACTCCAAAAGGCTTCTCTGGCTCTACCACTAGCTCATGAGCTCCCCAAGGGCAAGGCCTAGATCTTGTTCAGCTCTGTATCTCCTATGTCCACATCTCTTGGCAGGTAGTAGATGCTTGTGGTTAACTGCATCATTGACCCCAATTCTCCATTCCTCCCTGTACCCACACATTTCACACTCTTTACCTTATAACTTTGCAATTCTCTCACTATGGGCAGAGCTTAATTCCCTACCCCAGGCCCAGCCATGTGACTTGCTTTGACCATATGGTTGTGTATTATTTATCTTGTGCTGCATAACAAATTTTCCCCAATTTAGGAGCTTAAAACAACATATATTTATTTTCTCATGGTGTCCGTAGGTCAGAAATCTCAGCATAGCTTAGCTGGGTCCTCTGCTTTAGGCTCTTTCAGAAGACTGCCATAAAGGTGTCAGCTGGCCCCTCGTCATCCCAAGGTTCAACTGGGCAAAGCTCTGCTTCCAAGCTCACATAGTTTGTTGGCAAGACTCAGTTACATGCACGCTGTTGGCTCTGGGCTGCCCTCAGTTCCTCCCCATGTGGGCCACTTTATCAAAGTGCATAAGCCAAGGACACAATGCACAGAATCTGACAGAAAGACCAAAACCACAGTCTTGTGTAACCACCATCTTTGCTGCATTCTTCCAGTTGGAAGCAAGTCACAAGTCCTGCGCATACCCAGGGGAGGGGACTTTACATGGGTATGAATCATATGAGGTGTAGGTCACTGGGGACCATCTTAGAAGTCTGCCTAGTATAAGATATCTATAGATGTTGCAGGCAGAACTGGGCTGGCTTCCTCTTGTGTTTCTGCTTCCACCATAAGGATATTCTCCTGGTAATAGAAGGAGATGTTCCAGAAGGAGGATGAGAGAAACGTGGCACGGAGCTAAGATTCCCCAGCCAATTCCACCTTACAACAGAGTTCCTAGTTAATGTGTGGACCCATGAGTAAACCCAACCAAGACCGACAGAATCACCCAGTGGAGCCCAACGCAGATTTCTGAACCTAGCAGGAGCCACTCAAAGTTTCTGATTATTTTTCTAGTGCAGCAAAAGCTAAAAAACACTAGTATAATACCTAATAATGTATTTTGCATCTCAGTTTCCTCATCAATAGAAAGAGCATAATATTGCTACTTTACAGGGTCGTTATGAAAAGTAAATGAGTTAGTGTTTCCAAAATATTTAGGAACAGTGCCTGGTGCATAACAAGCAGGAGTAAGTGCTTATTGAATTAAAATAAGTAAATCAGCTAACTTGTTTGAATGTTTACCAAATGTTAAACAGTTTATATGCATTATCTCATTTACTTGTTACAATAATCCTATGAGATTGATGTAATTTTTATTTTTATTTTCCAAATGGGGTTTAGAAAATGCAGGAAATTTGCACAGATCACACAGCTAGTATGTGAGGAAACCAAAACTCAAATTAATAATTAGCAAATAAAATTCCAGATTAGAAAGCTAGGAGAACAGGGAAGGAAGAGGCTGGCAGAGTAACAAGAGGTACAAGCAGGTGGACTGGGTTGATTTAGGACTGAGGTTGCAAAAGCAGGGCAAGCATCAGGGCATTCCTTTTGTCTGTGCCCTTATGTGCCTCATGGGGACCAAGAGGATGAACCAAGGATGACAGAACAGAGATGTTTAACTAAGAAAAGAGAAGCCTTAAGGGACAGTACTGAGAGACATTTTCAAACAAGGAAGGCCAAACTGCAAATGGGAATTGATTGGTTCAAGGTGACTCCAGGGGATAGGTCTAGGTCAACTGGGTGGCTGTTCAGAAAGGGGTCAATGTAAGGAAGAAGTCAATAAGAACTCCAGTTTACTAAACCATAAACAGGATGCCTGAGGATGCAATGAGCTCCAGCAGAGGTGGGCAAGCAGATTCTGGAGGACCCCATTGTTAGAATGTCAGAGGGAGATTTCCACCCAGACGAGGAGCCAAATGATTCCCCTTACAAGACCCTTCCAGGTCATAGAGTCCAAGCTTCCAGGAAAGAAATCACATATATGGTTGCAGGGCCAAGACCTTGCCAGTGGTGAACAGTCACCTGGTCATTTCTGATTCTGTGGCAGGAAACAAAGACAATTTACGATAAAACTCTATTTTTTCTTAAAAAAAAAAAAAAAAACTAGGAGTGAACAATTGATTATAATTCCAAACACTGAAGGTAGCTAATAAAACTAATCACCATATAGTCCTCAACAGACAGCTTGGATGTCATTAAGCCTGACCACGGACAGAGACACTACCCTAGCCCCTATAAAACCTGACCGAAGTCTACTCCCTGACTTAACCTCCTGCCATTCCTTCCATTCTCCACCAGGTTTCTCTAAAGCTCATTCCTTCTCAGCAGGAAGCTGAGTTTTCTTCTGGAAGCTCTTTCCTCTCCTGGTTTTGTGCTGGTGTCCCCATCTCCTTTTTCTGGGGGTTCCTCAATGCTGATGTACACGGTACCAGATGCCCATGCCCTCTCCATCCCTCAATGCCTCAATAGCCTGGAACTTAAGATATAACCCCCAGGGCAAGGTGGGGCCCATGTGTATTGAGGTTAGGTTTCTCCCATTCAGCAAACTGGGGGCCCAAAATAAACACTTCAGATAGAAGACAAGAAGCTATATAATTCAGTTCCTGTCCTTCTGGATTTGACTGTAACCATGGTCAATACATATGGAAAGCAGTCAGTCCAGTGCCTGGATAGTTGAGAGCTGATACAGTCACACTTCCTGGGGGGAGCTCCTTGGCTTCCAGGCTCTCTCTTGTCCCAATCCTTCATGTTCAGTTGGTACCAGGCTCCCTGAGATGGCAGCAAGATGAGGAGATGAAATGCATTTGCTCACTAGTCTTTGTGCCCCCAGTAATTTTTCACCCAACTCCAGGTGAAGAAATCACTCTTGTCCTACTAACCACAGAAGCTCGTTAATGCCACTCTAAAAATTAAGCAGCTTGCTGACAGTAACTCTTTGACCCTGGAATTCAACCTGGAGTTTGCCTATTTGCTTATCAGTTAATTAGTTAATTGTTTTGCTTATTTAGTAACGGCCAAACTTTGTGCAACACGGTTCGGTTCGTACAGTCCAAACTTCAAGGTGCTCACGCATCACATGGAGATCTTGTTAAAATGCAGATTCTGATTCAGAAGCCTGGAAAGGGGCCTGGGTGTCAGATTCCTAACAGACCCCCAGGTGATTCTGATCATGTTGATCCATGGACTACACTTAGAGGTTCTAAAGTCAGACACATTGGGTTCAAATCCCAACTCCCACTGTTGGTAGCTGTGTGACCTTAGGTAAATTAATTAATCTCTCTGAGCCTCGATGTTTTCTTTTATTAAATGGGACTATAAAATTCATGGTTGACCATTTGTGAAGGCTATTGAAAATTATTCAACAAAGCCCTGGCATGTTGTGGGTGTTCAACTAGTGGCAGTATGAATTATGAAGACAGCATGGCTCCATTTCTGCGACCCACTCCCAAGGATCCCTCTGTCCTGATGTGCTAGTATTTGGTGAAAATGGAACAATTCTCAAATGAAGATACAGGAAGAGAAAAGCAGTGTTTGTCTCTACTGTCAGTCTGTGATCATTGTTCCAGACCCATGTGGAGCATCTTATTCTCAGGGTTGATCCTGCCCAGTGCCCAGGCTTCTCCTCTTAAAGGAGCAGCTCAAAGTGTGTCTGTATTATTCATTTTCTTCATTCAGCATGGATTTTAGGGAACTTGCCTGGCCTGGGATTGATTTGTGCCCCTGTGTCAGCCTGAGTCTCTCTCTGAGGTCCCCAGAGCTAGTGGCCATTTTGCCAGGACCCAACCCTGGAAATAAAATTTCAGCTAAATTACCAGAAATTAGATTAGATTTTATTATGAGAAGGAAAAAGGAAAGATGAAAACAACCAAAGGCTCAGAAGAGAAGGGCATATGTACATTCAACAGACAGACCTGTAATGAAAAAGCCAGTTTGCAGCCTGACTTGCCGACCCTGAGGCGCCAGAGAGCATCTGTCCAGCTTGGGGCCAAAAGGGGACTGGCTCAGCTGATGGCCCACACAAATGGAGATGGCTCTCACCTCTGTGAGGCAGAGCAGGACTCAGAAAATGCCCTGGCCCTCGATGCAGACCACTGAAGCACACAGTGTCACCACCATGAGCCTCCACATCATCCAAACACTGGATGCTGCTAATAGCTGTACATAGCTATGAAAGAGTAAGTGAGATCCTACATGTTACCTACAATGAAGAGTGAACTGGGTGGTTGGAATAAGAAATACAAAACAGGAACACCTGGCTGGCTCAGTCAGTGGACCGTGAAGCAATTCATCTCTGGGTCATGAGTTTGAGCCCAAGCTGGTTGTGCAGCCTACTTAAAAAAGAAAAGAAAAGAAGAAGTAATACAAAATGCATAATAAATACTATATCAGTATATTTTACATCATTATCCTGTACATGCATGTGTATACATAAACAGATAAAATTGGAAAACCATAAAGTGTAAACAAAACTATATCCATCCCACATGTGTGAATAATTGCAAACACATATTCCACTTCCTAAGTCCCTATTGCAATGTAAACACTTTACAAATATCTAGTCCTCCCTGTGGATCGTACCCATTTTATAGATGAAGAAAGTGAGACTCAGATTCCCCTGAGTCATTTCCCCATGCAGAGCCAGCATTCAAATCCAGCCAGCCCTATCAGTTACTGTACTACATCTGGTATTTCCTGTTTGATTCTTCCCTGGTCAGAGACCTGCAACACTGATTTCATGACCATTAAATGGTCTCCATCTACCATTTGAAAAACACAATTCTAAAACATCCATGTGAATAAACAAATGGTCCTTCCCTTAGTACTGGGTGTGACCCTAACCAGGGTAGAATTTTTCATTTGTGCTCCCACCACCATCCCCACCACCCTGATTACTCAACACTCTGCTGAACCCATAGCAGTCCCTGAGAAAGACCCAACTGAGAAGCAGGTGCATATCACAAAGTTGTCTTAAGTAACCATAGTGAAAGTAGTTGTTGAGCACCCAATATACATCAGGTTAGTACTGGGCATTTTCATTCATCAGATCATAGCATTCTCATGGTAACCTGTGGGGAAGTATTGGAATCCTCCCATCACCACTAATACAGCTAAGGCTCGGGGAGTGCAGTGATGCCCCTAGGCTCATCCTATCAAGAAGTGACTGCTCCAGGATTCAGGCCCAAAGTGGACTGTAAACTCAGTGGCAGTATACTTCAAAGCAACCCTTGGAAACTAATATAAACTCGAACATCCTTGAACTGTCAAATTTCCTCAGCATAACAGAAAATGGGAGGCTCTTCTCATCTTGGGAGCCAGGAGGCAGGGATGCCATTTTGGATATTAGAAAGACCCAGCCTTGAGTCTTGGTTCTGCCATTCCTGATGGAATGTCTTGGACAAGTCACTAAACCTTTCTAAGCTGCAGGGTCTTCAAATATAAAACAGAAACCGTGCTAATAACCATATCTTAGGTTTCCCCAGGACATGATGAAATGGGAAAGTCCCAGGCAAACCAGGACAAATCTGTCACCGTAGATGGTGGTTGATAAGACCATTCATCCAACTGTATGTTCATTCAACAAATATTTATTGAGTGTCCTTGTATGTCAGGTGCTGTTCTTGGTGCTGGGAGGAGAGAAAAAGGAAAATATACAAAGATTCTCTGCCTTCATGTAGCTTATATTCTAGCAAATGTAGAGTGATGCCCTAAAGAAGCAAAATATTTAGCATGTCAAATAATGATGAACACAATGGAGAAAATAAAGCAAATTATTCCAGTAGACCCAAACCGAAAGCAAGTGCAAATAACCATTAGCAGAAGGATGGATAAGTAAGTCGTGGTCTACTCATACAATGGTATGGTGTACAGCCACAAAAACAAAGAGCTATTGATACATGTGATGCAGGTGAAGCTCATAGACCTTACATTGAGCAAAAGAAGCCAGACACAGAAGAAGACATGCTAAAAGCTTCCATCTATGAAGTTCGAAAAGGCAGAACTAAGAGATGGTGATTAAAGTCAATAGACTAGTTGTCAGAGGGGGTAATCACCTGACAAGGGCCAAAGAAAACTTTTGGGGGTGCTGGGAATATTCTGTCTCCATCTGGGTGCTGGTCATATACAGTACACTTATGTAAACATTGGCCAAAGTGACATTGGTCCAGAAAGTGCATTTTATATGGACATTGCATCTCAATTCTAAAAATATTTTAAATAGCTAAATACAGCAGCAAAGTTGAAATGGGGGCCTGGTGGATAGGTTAGCAGAGTTCTTAGCAAAGAGTGAAAAAAAAAAATCCAATTCATGTTCAGCGTGTTGGACTTTTATCCGATGGCTTTCAGAAACCACAGGGTATGCAATAGGGACCAGAAGCCCCTTTCTTGCTTCTTTGGGTGTCTCTGTTCAGGTTCTCTCAACTCATCTTGAGAACCTGATACCTCTCTAGGAGGCCAATAGGGAAGGCTGTTCTTTAAGTGCCGTAACATTGGTCTTGAAATCTGGCTTAAAAGTGAGCCTGGAAAGTTTCTGGTAGGACCACTCTGATGTGCTCTGCACCGTAAGTCCTAATCTCATGCCCCTGAGATTGTAGTGACAAAGATATATAACATTTTCCTATGCAATGGGCTTGAATTATCCCAGGGATAATGGAAAGGTATTTTTCATCTTTAGGGTGTTAATGAATATAAATGGGATTCACAGCCCATTTCTCTGCTTTTTTGTTCCCTCCAGAGAGTGAGATCAAAGGAGGAAAATTTCCAGGAGCAGAAGGGGAGGGGAGCCCCACTTTCAACCCTCCCACCCAGGACACCCCCAAGAATAAGGAAGACTGCAACAATCTCAGTGCCTTTCCTTTATGCCTAACTGGCTAAAAACTCCTCTAAGTAGAAAGTAATTGATTTAGCACATGTTACAAGATTTTTTAGCTCCAAGGAGTTGCTAACCAACAAACTTCCCCAAGTGAACTAGAACCCAATAAAATCACCTTTCTAAGATAGGGTACTTTTTTTCTCTGCTTGTGGCTTTCTTCTGGGCAGTAAGAAAGGTGCTGTCTTGGTCCATATTAGTCCACGTGCCTCAGGGAAATAATTCTGTCATCTCCTCAACTCTCATGCTCTGGTTATGATTGCCTCTGTGGAAAGATGCTATCTCCAAATAAGGTCACATCTGAGCTACTAAGGGTTAGGAATTCAACATATGTAAATTTTAGGGAACACAATACAACTCATAGCATGCAGCTAGGAGCTTTTGGACAGTGCAGGTCTATCAACACCAATTCCTCCATTCTTCCCCTTTAACAAGAGGTAGACTACCCTGATACCAACTCCTAGCTACCTTCTTTTACCATCCCTTCTTTCAGCTAATATTTATTGACCACATACTATATACCAGACATAGTACTAGGAGCTGGGCAAGAGTAGCTACACTACCCTCCACCCCCACCCTCTCAATGTCTGCAATCCCCTAGGGCAAACCAGATAAGAAGACCAAACTCTTTTTTTTTAACATCTTAATTTAATTTTATTTTTTTCAGTGTTCCAAGATTCACTGTTTATGCACCACACCCATTGCTCCATGCAATACGTACCACCAAGGCAGCATGGTACTTCCACAAAAACAGACAAATAAACCGATGGAACAGAGTACAGAGTCCAGATATGGCTCCTCAACTCTATGGTTAAATAATATTCAACAAAGCAGGAAAAAATATCCAGTGGAAAAAAGACCAAACCCTTTTGAGTCAAAAGTATTTGCACAACCCACTGAGATAAATGGAAGAGGCTACCTGTGGCTGAAGGAAGCAGATGGATTCAGAACCCAGTCGGCTACCCTCAGAGCTGAGGAACACAATATCTCAGCCCTCCTCCAACCCACTCAGAGCCTGACAGCTGCCAAGCTCTGAGGTAAGTAGTCAGTTACCACACAGTATGATCATCTCTGGGATCAGGGAAGCCCAGGAAATTTGAATGATTGTAGAGGAGACCCAGCCTTCCTTAGGAGACTCAGAAAGACTTCCTAGTTAAGGTAAAAGGCATTCATGATAGTTATTAATTGATCATTAGTGGTGTTTACCAATACCCTATTCTCCTTTCTTTCTAACCATCCAGAAACAGCACTTCTACATATCCTTTAAAATAGTTTATCATTTAGCTTTTGCTGTGTAACAAACCATCCCAAAACTTAGTGGCTTAAAACAACAATCATTCATTGTTCTAGGAGTTGGCAGTTTGTGCTGGGTTTATCTGGGCATTGCTTCAGCTGGTCTCACATATATTCTCCTACAGCTATAGTCAGCTAGAATGTTCACTGGGGGCCAGTTTCATGTATCATGGCCTTACTCACATATCTCGTGGCTGATATTGACTGTCAGCTAGAGAGACAGGGTGACTGAGATATGTGTCTTCAGTAGTCTAAGTTGGGCTTATTCACATGATAGTGATTAAAGGGAGCATACAGTGTGGTAAAGAAATATGACGTTTGACCCAAACAGGTGCCTGTCCATGCGTGGATGCTCCCTATATGATTCCTTGTAATCCCTGCATCATTCCCCTGATATCTTCTCTGTTGAAGCTGACCTTCAGCTGTGCATCTCCTCTTCTCCTCATTCTCCTCTTCTGCTCTCCATCTTCTAGCCTCCTGCTTCCTATGTCAGGGCTAGAGCTACACCTTAAGATATACATTCCCATCTTATTCTTTGGGCACTTTACCCATTGAACAGCCCCAATGAAAAGAGTATGGATCTTCACCCACCTTGACTCCAGCCTGAGTGGGAAAGATCCAGGATAAGGGCCCAGGCAAGAACTCCATGCATTTTACTGGAGTTCAGTAAAGCAGAGCTCCTGGGAAGGGACAAGATCTGTGAAGACTGGCTGAAAGAAATGGATTTGTGTTCATCTTGAAGGAAGGGACTTTTTAAGAGCAAAGGCTGCAGTCTGGGCTTGGCAATATGTTTTTGAAAACAGCAAGATAACCCCTCTAGAGCAGAGGGTTAGGAAAGATGAGTAGAGAAAAAACTGGAAGGATGCATTGAGGCTAGACTACAAGCCAGCTCTGGATCTAGATCCAGCTGAGCTTCACCATTATTACCACCACCACCACCATCATCACCATCATCACTGTCATCATCATCACAGCCACCATCACCATCACCATTATTGTCATCAACACCATAATCATCATTATTACTATCATTATCATCAACACTCTGACCATTATCATTATCATTATCACCACCATCTTCTTCATCATCACCATCATCATCATTATCACCATCATCATTGTCAACACCACCACCACTATCATTACCATCATCATCAACACTCCCACCACCATCATCGTCAGTATCACCACTACCACCACCATCACCATCATCTCCTCCATCATCATCATCATCATCATCATCAAGAGTTTCTTCTGAAGAGCTCTGTGATTCTGAATTGTAGCTAGAAAAAGAGCACTGGGCTGGGGTCAGACACATATATTATAGTTCCAACTTTATCAATAACTGCACATTTTTGTATAATTTTCAGAAGTCACTTAGTCTCCCTAAGCCTCAATTTCTTCATCTGGAAAATGATGTGTGAAGTCTAAATTAAAAGAATGAATGAGAAAATGCTCTATCAATACTAAGCAGTGAGGATATTCTGTTCTCAATATTATCCTGTGTACCTTGTGCCTGATTTCTCAGGAATATTACCTAAAGTCAGACTTCAACTCCTGTGACAGACTTACTATTTCAACATCCCTCTATCCCAGGGTGGTGGGGAAAATGTGTATTGAATCTTCCCAGGTTCTGTGACTTCAGGTGATTTAATGTCCTCCTCTGAACCTGCTTCAGAGATCACATTTGAGTATTCAATGAGATCATGAATGTTAACTGCTCAATGTCTAGAAGGTACTCCGTAGGTGTTCATGCTGTCTCCCTCATGACTCTCTTAAGAGGATATTAACATGGAACACCCAATATAATGTAAACACTAAAACCCAAAGAGGAGAATGATTTGTGCTGGTTTGCACAGGGAAACCCTGGTTGAACTGAAACTGGGGTATATGTCTCCTGACTTTGGGGACTTCTGGATTAGACCACCACTGCTCAAGAAGACAGTAACCCTCTCTTTCCTTGTTTCCAATGTATGAAAGAGTAAGAAGTTCCTGGTGCAGACAGCAATTAGAGGAGAAAAGGGGTCCCAACATCTGGAGACACAGGGAGGGGGAGAAATAGTGTTATCTTGCCAAACACACATATGAAAGTGTCATTTATCTGTACTTGCCTCAATTACAAATAGAACTTTCCTTTCCAACCAAAGTTACTTCAATAGCCTGCCTAATGTCCTGTGGAAGGGATGTGTGCCTTGCATGCATGAGTTGTTATCGATTTCCCTACAAAGGCCAATTTGGGGATGCCAGACAGCATGAACAGAGAAGTTAAAATAAAATGCTAGCTAAACAGCCAACAAAGGGAGCATGTTTCCATCCATTGGTAGGTAAATGGGAGGCTAGAGCACTGATGGTGGGCTAATCCTCTCGGGTAGAGAGGCAGGGTCACAAGCCTGCCATGTAAATTGTGGCTCTGGAAGGGCACAGTGGGGGGCAGTGTTGTAAGTGGGGAAGAATGCTTGTCCAGAAATAGGGAGACCTGAATTTGAGTCACAGATCTGCCAACAGCTCACCCAAGCTCTTTAAATCAATCCAGTTCTCCAGTACATCACATCATGCAAAGAGCAAAGAAAGGTGTGTAGGAAAAGATTATCACAATCACTAGTATTATTAGTAATTGCTTTTTTTCATTTATTGAGTTCCTACTGTGTGTCAGGCATGGTGCTATTAGAGACATGGTCTTGGCTATCTCAACATGTAGAACCTGGTAGAAGATATAGAGAATAAACATTTAATTACATGCCCTATAAAATTTTTATATTTATATCATTTCAAATTGAATTGTGGTTACCAGGGCTGGGTGTAGGAGAAATAGGGAGAGGTTGGTAAAAGGGTACCAACTTTCAGTTATAACCAAGGTCTCAAGAGCAAAGTCACATCATGGTGACTATAGTTGATACTATATCGTATAAATCAAATTTGGTAGGAGAGTGGAACTCAAGTGTTCTCACACAAGAAAGTAAATATGGGAGCTGGTGGAGGTGTTAATTAACTTGACAGTGGGAATCTTCACAATGTATATGTATATCAAATCATCACGTTGTACACTTTAAAGACATTGCAATTTTTATTTATCAATTATACCTCAATAAAGCTGGGTGGGGGAGAGTGAGCTAAGCAAAAAGATTGGTGGGAGAAAAATAAGACAAGAATTTTCAAGTAAAGGGAATATAAGTCAGACCATGTGTTGAGCTCTTTATTTACATAATCACATTTCAACAATCCTTTGAAGTTGGTTCTATGATTATCCCCAATTTACGAATGCAGAGCTGGGTCAGAAATGGCTAGGCCAGTCTGTCCCAAAGCACACACGTGATTTGCATAAGTGGTGCACATGGGAAACCAGATCTTGAACCCAGGAATGCTGGACTGCAAAGCTTATTACCTTGGCTGCTACATGCTATCATCTCCCAGACCACTGAAATCATCCTCCCCCTCCCCCTGGTCCTCACACTCACACCCTCTCTCTCCCTATAATTAACTATTGTGCTATGAAATGAATACTACATAACAAGCAACCTCAGAATGCTGGTGGTCTACAACACTTGTAGGTAAGCAAGCATTCAGCTAGGATCTATCCTCAGCTGGGCTTGACTCCTGGCGCAGGACTGATTTCAAGTACACTATATATGTCTTCGTTCTGGACCCACAGGCTACCCAGGGAACACTTGTTTCAATAGTGTATTACAGGAGTCCAAGTGACAGACCTAAACCATGCAAGCACAAAGACTCTGTTCATATCATATCTACCAGCATTCTGTTGGCCAACGCAAATCATCTGGCCAAACCCAGAAAATATTGTTTGGAAAAATATATTCTACAAACTCTAGAGAGAAATACCACAAAGTCACATGGCAAAAGACATGTGTGTCTAATGGGTTTACATTATCCAATCTACCATACACTCTGACATGTGGCTCCTGAATGCAACGCTAATGATGCTCCCCCAGCCTCCCCATTAGGAAAGGGGTAAAACCATCCCTTATTCATATCTTTACCTGGGTTTCCCCATCTGCAGAGGTACTAGGATGATCCGTGAAGACCTCTCAACTCTTATACTTGCCCTTTCTGAGATCTCAGGGTTGGGGGGCTATAGTTGATTGAATGAGTCTGAGAACTGACAGTAGGTTGACTACTTGAAAAGCTGGGTTTGGGGAGACTCCTGGGAAAGTTTTTGTCCTGCAGAAGGAAGGATCTGGACCCATCAGCTAAACAAAGGCCTAGATCTGAGACGTGGAGTGATTCTGCGTATATCCTGATGGCTATCACTTGTCCAGACCAGCAGCATAGGCACCTGTCTAAATCCTAAGGACAGAGGAGGAGATTGGTTTTACTTAAAAAAAAAAAAAAAAAAATTCAAAGAGCTGATTACTAAACTCTGCAGTACACTGGAACCCGAACAACATTGTTTTGTCCCTCCCCCTCCACAGAGTGTAACCCAAGTGAGGAGTCACATACCTTGAGGCTCAGCCCACCAGCATTCACTCCTAGGAGGTATGCTTCTCCCCGGAGGTTATTTGGTGCAAGTTCCCTTAAGGAAATCTCTCGGCAGAATTGAAGAACCACTGACCAGCTGCCTTGACCAGCACAGTTCAGAGAACTGTCGCTGTCTCTTAGATATTATTTTGGTTCCTCTACACTGACAAGCAATGACTGAACATCACAGAATAGGAATCTGAGAGGTGGTCAGAAGACCTCTCCTCATGGGCCCCAGTCAAGCCTGTCTCTGCCATGACTCCTACATCACAGAGGGTCCTGTGAAAGCTACATGACTTCCTTTAACCCTGACCTCTTCATTTGTAAAATGAAGCACATAAACCTTGGGTGCTAGATTATTCTGCAGGAGGAGATATACTATTGTAACGCAGCTGGTATAAGGGATGTGCTCCATGAGCCGTAGCGGTGACTAGGAGAAGGCCATTGGTGAGTCCTGGATCCTGCCTGGGCATAGCCAACTTCATAATGCCCCTCCCGAGGTACTATCAACATGGAATGACTGTTTGTTGTTCCCCATCAAAGTGAACTGAGGGGTGAGGAGCTGAATGGAGGAAATTTGTATTTTGGCAATGATCCCTGCCCATCTTGAAACCACGATATGCAGACAGCTCTTCTAGAGTTAATAGAGATAAATTCCCATTATTAATATAGGTTAAGTAAACCTTGTAATTAGCACATAGCACACAGCAATTAATATCCATCTCAGGCACTGTGGTAGACTTCAACAGATTAACAGCCCCAGTTTTTCACTAATCCCATATCTATGCACCTTGACCATGACTTTGGGTAGCTCCTCTCACTGAAGAGGTGAAGTCTATTTTGCACCCTTGAAGCTAAGCCCAGCCACACGAATTTCTTAGAATGAGGTAGATACACCGTATGCCCCTTCTGAGCCCAGGCCATGAGAAGACTTTGGTGCTTCCACTCACTCTTGGATCCCTGCTATTCCTATAAGAACCAGCTCAGACAAGCCTGCCAGTCCCACAGTAAAGAAGAGCCACCCTGAGAGAGAGCCTCCCAGCTACACTGACTCAGGCCAGCCCAACCAGAGCAGGGACCCCAACCAACCACACATGCATGAGACAGCCCTGTCAGCATCAGCCAAACCAACCCAGATCAGCCAAACGAACCGTCCCAGCACACATTCAATAAAGTCTTCTGTACCACCAAAGTTTGATAGTTGCCTATTGAGTGGCATTATTATTGTAGCAATAAATAGCAAGACACACACTGATAGAGATCCATTGGCCATGGCTGCCTGGAGTTTTGTGTTAAGAAAGATTCACATCCAGGCTAAGCAGAGAAGAGTGGCATAATGGAGATGATGAACAGAGAAATAGGGAGATACAAAAATACAGGAAATATATTTTCCATCTCTGAGTGGCATTTAGCCGAACGGATATTTTTGGTTGGAGATAATTTTGACTGTCTGCAGGCCCAGCTTCCCAATAAGAATTACAATAAAAATAAAATCTAGAAGATCTGTTGATTTCTTTGTAAACACCCTTGCCGGGAGTCAATTTCAAGATGGATCAATCACACGCTGCTTACTGGGAACTAATGCCAGCATCTGTCTGTTGATCGTTGTCCATATTTTTATTCATTATCTTCCCTCTCTCTCTCTCTCTAACTCTCTCTCTCTATCTTCCTCCAACCCCCTACAAGAATCTTGTAACAGATATTTAACAACTGGAACTCATACAGGTGAGGGTAACTACGATGACTCAACATTCCATATTCATACCCTTCTTGAAATGAAAGAAAAAGGACACAAAAACCTTGATCATTGACTTGAAATCTCTGAAGACATCTCACAGAACACACCATATTTGTGTTTCCAGAGGTTTAAACCAAGAGGTCAGGATTATAAGACAACAAGTTCTCAGACAACAGATTTCCTATGCTCCATAGAAGGAAACCTTTCTAACAACCAGAGCTCAATGCCAAGGAGACATTCTCAAGGCACCCTTTACTCCCTGCCCCCCATATCAGCTCTGAACTTACTTTCTATAAGCTTTCATACCTCCTTGTCCTTTGTCTGTCCGCAGATTTTGATTGTAGATCTGAATGTTTATTTAATTGTATCTGTCTACCCATTGGGCTTAAGCTCCAGGGCAGGGGAAGTGTCTGTTTTGCAAGAAGTGCACAGGGACAAGCACCTGACTTCTGCCTAAAAACCTGGGCAGACTTAGCAGAGGTGCCCGTCCTGCAGCTCAGCCTTAAAGACAGCACAGGTATTATCCACATGCATGGTGGGAGGGAGGGGAGAAGGGCACCCCTGGCCAAGGGAATAGCACAGGTAAGGTAAGGGGGAGTAAAAAGCCCTGAGTGTGTGGGGTGGAAAGTGCCAGGGGGATGCAGTAGATACAGTAGACCAGAAAGGCTTCCAGTGTCCCTGGCTTCATATTCTATAGCTCTGTAAGTTTTACCAGCATCTTTAGAAAAGTCCAATAACTAATAGAGCCACTACACTAAGAAACTATGTCACCTGGGGTCTAAGGAGATAGTTAGCAAGAAAATCCATACGACCCTGGCAAAGTCACATACAGAATATTGCATTTCGTTTGGGGGCACCTCATTACCAGGCCAAAGCAGACAAATTGGAGGCAGTTCAAAAGCGAACTAGAAAAAATGATTAGGGGAATGGAGAAATTGATCAAGGTAGAAGGAATAAAGGAAATAAATGCATATGTATGTGTGTGCATGCATGCCTCTGTGTGTGTACACACGTGTGTGTGCATGTGTCTGTGCGTGTGTGCATGTGTGCATGTGTGTGGAAGCTAGAAGGGACCAGGGCAGCAGAAGGCAGCATTGTGCAGGGAGGGAAGGGGGAGCTTGGGACAGAGCAATGGCCTGGCCTAAGGGCTGAGCAGGGAAGAGGGGCAGGGACGAAGGTGGGAAAGCAGGCAGCCAGCTTGAGAGTGAAGCTGGAAAGGGGCACCTGTGTGTGCAACAGAGGAGCCCTCTATTGCTGGCTGCCAGGATCTGCCTGGGGATTCACCCCTACACTGAAGGGCCTGGCGTGGTCCCTTTAAAGATTCCTCGGTTAGTTGTGGGAAATACTCAGAGAGTGGAGAGCTCAGGAAGATAAGTTCAGGGTTTTGAATCGGCCTTCTGCTGTCACACCTTCTGTGTGACGCTAAGCATGCCTCTCAGCAAGGACACTCAGCACTCTTGGGCCCAGACCACTGGTTCCTGCCTTCCTTGGAGGCATGCATGGCCTCCCTGCCGAGGTAGCTGAGGGTCCGTTTTCTCTTCTTGCCTGGCCCAGAATGAGCTCTTCTAGGCTATGACAGGAGGAGCTCATCCCTCTCAGTGACCTCATGTCTCTCGAGTCCGATCCAAGACTCCTCTTAGAGACGTGGACCTGAAGATCACTAGACAATACCACATGCCAGGCCCTGGACGGCCCTGGGAGGGCCCACCTCCCTGGAAAGGAACTTGAGTTGGGACCCGAATCCCATCTAGAATCCACCAGCAACCAACTGCATGAAGTCAGAGGCACTGTTGAACCTCTCGAACCTCAGTTATCCACCCAAAATGTGGGCAGTGTGGGGTCTGCTGCTCCAGATAGCTGTGTAGATGGATTCTGCATGTGAGGCACAGTGGCGACACACAGATGACCCCCGAGTACACTACTCTTGCTGAAAGCTCAGCTCCTTTTCTTAATGAAGGGCTCACCTAGTCCAGCGGGCTCAGGCTGGATGCCTCCAGGGTACCTGGAGCTTCCTCTGCTTGTGTTGACAGCAATCTGTTTCTTACTCAGCTTCCAAGGACTAACTCTGCATCCACATCTCCTGCCTCCTAGGCCTAGACCATAGCTGTAACTCAGTGGCACATTTCCACCCAATTTGGCCTCTGTGTCCATTGCTCATCCACAGATGGGTCTTCCTGAAACACAAGGTCCAAGCACATCACTCTTTCAATGACTCCTCATGGACAGCAACAAATATAAATGCTTCAGTCTGGCATTCAGCGACCCTGACCTAGCCCTGAGGCTCCTTCCTCCCTGTGACTCTTTCCATCTGCGCCTCCACTCCCTGCCAACCCTCTACACACACACACGCACACACACAAACACGCTCACACACAGCCGACCCTCCAGCCACAGCTAACTTCCCACTGGTCTCAGAACTTGCCATGTGCCATTCACTTCCTGACTTGAGCTCACACTGTTCCCTCACCCCGAATGCCCCAACCCCCCCCCCCACAGTGATAGGTTACCCCATCTTCCAAGCCTCTCAGCTCTTTGTCTATGTTCTAATCATTTACTCTCACATTCAGCAAATGTTGGAGCCTCTACCTTGTGCCATTTGCAATTTGGAGATGATGCCACTCTCTTCAACTAAGTTGTGACCTCCCTGAGGACAGGGATTAACTGGGTCTCTTCATCTCTGGGTCCCGGGACAGATACGCTATGAGATGGATCAGATCTCAGTTCATGGAAACAAGAAAAGATGGCATAAAGCTGAGAATGCATTGAATCCATGTCCATGGTATGCTGAGGTATCAGTGCAAGGCCAGAATCTGGAGCTAGGATCTGGAGATTCTTGAATGCCACACTCAGAAGTTTTATTGTTATCTTAGAATCATCAGAGAGCCTCATGGAGCTGCTTTCCATGACCCTAAGGTACCACTTTCTTTCTGCATCTTTGCGCCTGCCATTCCTCTCTGCCAGAACACTCTTTCCCTATTCCCTCCCTGGGATAACTCCTCATCATCCCACAGAACTCCAAGGAAACATCACTTCCTCAAGAGGTCCTTTCTAACTCTTCCTCTGGATTCACTTCAATGTTCCTGTCTGGTCATGGATTGCTGTTGTTGCTTTTTTCACAAAAGCCTGGTTGATAAAAGTCTCTTCCTCCCCGTGGTGGGCCCACGGGGTAGAGGGCAGCAACATCTCCCCCAGGTAGTAGATGAAGGCTTCTTGGAGGAGGGGGTACATAGGATGAATGGGAGTTAACCAGGCAAAGAGGGACAGAGATGTGCCTACAGGGGAGACATGCTCCATCCCTGGAGATAACAAAGGATCCCAGGAGACTGAATAAGGGTGCACAGAATGTACACTTGAGGGGACAGTTGGGGGTCTCAGAAAAAGAGGCCAGAAGATGAGAGAAAGAGATTTGGATTTTGTCCCGAGGCCCATCCACAGCCACTGAAGTCTGTTCCAGGGGAACGCCAGGCTGTGCTCACCCAGATCACCGTTTGCAGCCTAGGCAACTAGGGAAACATCCCTGACTATGTGAGTGCTCAGCGGTGGCTGGGAGCCCCCATTCCAGTTGTTGATCCAAAGTGTTCCAAAGAAACAAAGGCCAGCCGGCCCCCAGAGACTTGCCAGCACATGCAGTCCGACAGATGGCTGCCTTGAGTTGAGTTGCTCAGAAGTTGGCGGGCAGTTGCTCGGACACAGGCTCTCAGACCCAGAGGAACCATATAGACCTGCAAGGCCAAGTGTCTCATCCTGCTAATGGAGGCACTGAGGCCAGAGAGGGAAAGGGCTTTGCCAGGGTCACACGGCAAGATGGGCTTCTGCCCGGGTATTCCAGCTAATGCACTTGCCCCAGACCTTGTCCTGCCCACCTCGACTCAGAGCCCAAGGAAGAGCAGGGCTTCGGTCCCCCCATACCTCAGGTTTCTAGCCAGTCTTCACACCCGCATCACAAGACGAAAGCGTTAAAGGTGAGGAGGGTGCCCGGCCCATGGGAAGAGCGAATGCCATCAAGGAGATCTCTGCCTTAACTCTCAGATTCGTAATCATACAACATATTCTTAGAATCCCACTGGCCTCCATTAGCTCCTATTTCCGCCTGCCTGTTCTTGTAAATAAAGTTTTATTGGAACACAACTGTGTCCATTTGCTTAAGGCCTGGGCCCAGCTGCTTTCCCGCCAAATGGCAGAGTTAAGTGTTTACAATAGATACTATGTGGCCTTTGAAGCCAACATTATTTACTCTCTGGCCCTTTCCAGAGAAGTTTGCCAAATCCTGGCCTACGAGAAAGAATCAAGCCCAGATCAAGCTTCGAACCCCACCTCTGTCACTTGCCAGCAATCTAGACAAGTCATTAGTCAAGTTAAAGCAGAGACACACTGGAATAGGTTGGGGACCTACCTAGAAACGCTGGGTGACTTTCTGGAAGGGGGAAATGTGCATCTGCAACATGGGGGAACAACCCACCCCCCCACCCCCACCCAGGGCTTCATTGGAAATGACCAAGTGCCTGTCTCTGTGCCCAACAGACAGGGATGGAGACCAACAGAGACAGAGAGATAGACAGAGACAGAGGGAAATCACCAAACACCAGGCTCCGTTGCCTGCTGGGTTTAGCACAAACCGCTTTCTATTTTGAGCCCCTAGAGGCTACCTTTCCTTCCGCCTGAGCCAGAACCTGCCTCCCTTCCATCAAGTTCCACCCTCTCCAGAGTGGGCTCCTAACTCTGTGCCTGCTCCAAACAGGGTCACCTCCCATCCACAAAAGGTTAAAAGTAGCTGCCAGGGCTGGGAGGGAGATCTTCTGTCAGCACGTCCTGAAATTCTTTTGGAAGTTTGACAGGATTAAGGGGATTAATACATTAAAGCATTATTACAGCATTCACAGAGGATTTTCAAAAGACTTTACACCATGATCTATTTGTCCTGTTACATAAAACTCGCATTAATAGGCTGATGGCAAGGGAAAAAAATATCTGTGGAATCAATAACCTTATTTTTTGGTAAACACATTTAGCCGGCCGAACAGTCATTAAGGCCTGCAGACCCTCCCACGGTGCATGTCAATGAAATTATCCCGGGAGAATCCATTTGCCAATTAAGTCCAGAGCTTGTCTCTGTCCTCCAGATCACTGATGGCAGGGGAGCAGGAGAGAGAGTGGCAGCCTCTGTCCTCCCCGCCCCCCCTCTCCCCACCTCCACCAGGCCTGCCGACCCAGTACAAGCATCACCCTGAGTCCCTGGTGTCCGGTGGAGGAGAGGCTGGGGAGCAAAGTCCATTATGAAAGGCAGAGGGATGCACTGCGCTGCAGAGCACTTTGGGTTCCCTGGACCCCAGGAGAGCATAGGGGAAGCCCAACCAGGATCTCTCTCTGCATGTGGACCCAAGGGGCTCTTTCCTTTGTGTTGCTGCCCTCTGAGGGTCCAAGAGGCCTCCCTTCTGCTTCTCCTGTTGGTGCCTGTCCCTCTCTGCAAGCCACAAAGAATAAGGTAGCAACATAAAAGATTGTCGCTTACACTTATGTAGCACGAGCTGATTGCCGGGCCCCCGCACTAAGCACTCCATACTCATTAACTCATTCGACAACGGCAGTGGCCTCTGGAGGGAGGGCCTCTTATGAATCCCATTTTGCAGATGAGAAAGTTGAGAGGGAAAGAAAGATTGCTTGCACAAGTTCATGCAGCTGTTTAATAACAGACCTGAGATTTGACCCCAGCCACCAGGCGGCAGAGCGTCAGCTGATGACCCAAATGTTATAGGCATCCAGTTACCCCACTCAAGTGGCCGCCAAGCATCTGAGACCTTGTGTTATTACTCTTACTCCACACAGAAATCTTCTGGCGTACTTATCATTCTAGTGTTCCCATTTTTAGATCAAGAAACTGAGGCTCAGAGAGCTGGAGAAGCCACTGGCCTGAGAGCACATAACTGGCAAATGCTTCAACGACTTGAACAAAGGTGGTCTGGACCCAGCACCCAGACTTACAACTAGACACACACCCTCCTGAACTCAAAGCACAGCCAACAGGAGAGACTCAAGAATCTTGATAACACACTCAGGAGATGCCCCAAACCACAGAGATGACAAGGGGGAAGCTCCCTTTTCCCCAGGAGAATCTTGGCCCAAGGGCTGAGCTCCAAGGCAGGAAGAGAACAAGGACAGAGATCTGTTTGGGCTGTGTACGCTCGCCTCTGGGCTCCTGGAGAACAAGATCTGCTCTTCTGGGCACCATCATGGTGTTCCCAGACTTAGCCCAGAGCTTGGCATGCTGTGAGATCTTTGTTACATGTATCATTGAATGAATTCTCATTTTATTTTTTTTTTAAGGTTTTATTTATTTATTTGACAGACAGAGATCACAAGTAGGCAGAGACGCAGGCAGGGGGTGGGGAGCAGGCTCCCCGCTGAGCAGAGAGCCCGATACTGTCCTCTGGGATCATGACCTGAGCCGAAGGCAGAGGCTTTAACCCACTGAGCCACCCAGGTGCCCCTGAATTCCCATTTTAGAAATAAGGAGACCAAACTCAGATAGGTAAGGTGACCTGACAGAAAATTCTTTACCTAGGGTATGCTAAGCTAAGATTTGGACTTGTTCTTCTCTTCTTGGGCTTCTTTGTCTCTGGTCATAGTCCTCCCTACTCATGCTTCTCCCTTCCACATACACGTGCAAACACACACACACACACATATATACCCCCTAACTCTGATCATACCAAACGGATCTATACTTCTGGAAGGCAGCATACTCCCACTCATCAGTAGGGCCTGACCTAAGCAGCTCCCCCTAACTGGTACACCTTCCCTAGGCTCCCTGTCACTGGTCCTTGAAATCTCCCAATAGCTGTCACCTCCACTAGGAAACCTTCCCAGGCCTTGAAGTCGGTCTGGGTCACAGGTCCCATCTCTTCGTTATCACAGCCGCCTGGGCTTTCCCTTCCGTCAACACCCTGCATTGTGATTGCCTGTTCCCTCCAGATTGGGCCTCCTGAGCACTGGATCCGTGATTTGTGCCCCTCACCCACACATGCCCAGCTTCAGGTTTTAATAAGTAGGCGGTATATGAGCTACAGTCTAGCATTTTACACACACACACACACACACACACACACACACACACACACTGAGGACTACTTATTGAGATATCAATTTATGTTTTGTTTTTGCTGTTAATTATACTAGTTATTTACTGTGCAACAAATTACCCTGAAAACTGAGTGGCTTAAAACAGCAACAACATTTTTATTACCTCACACAGTTTCTGTGGATCTGGAATCTGGGAACAGCTTAGCTGGGGGGTTCTGGCTTCAAGTCTCTCATGAAGTTACAGTCAAGATGTTGGCTAGAGCTGCAATCTATCTGAAGCCTTGACTTGGCCTGGAGAGTCTGCTTCCAAGATGGCACCTCCAATGGCCATTGGCAGGAGGCCTTACTTCCTTCCATGTGGACCTCTCCATGGGACTTGAGTGTCCTCATCACAGGACAACTAGCTTCTCCCAGAATGAGTGCTCCAGAGAGACAAGGGGGAAGCGAACTACTTTCCATGGTCTACACCATCACTTCTACCACATTTTCTTCGTTGAGTCCATTGAGTTATTGAGTCCATGCTCTGGAGGGTAATTCAGCTCCTCCTGATGGAGGAGGAGTGTCGGGAAATTCATGGATATAATTTTTTTAAAGATTTATTTATTTGAGAGAAGAAGGGAGAGAGAGAGAGTTCAAATGGGGAGAAGAGGGGCAGAGGGAAGGAGAATCTTCATGAAGACTCCCCACTGAGCCTGAACCCCATCCCAGGATCCTCAGATCATGACCCGAGCTGAAATCCAGAGTTGGTCGCTTAACCGACTGAGCCACCCAGGTGCCCCTGATTTCGTGGATATATTTTAAAACTCTTATACTATCTGCCAAAAGAGTATCAGCAAGAATGAAAGGACTTTTCCCTTGTCCTCTTCCAAATAGGCAGTCAAATTTGAGGATTCTGGGTCTGAATGTCCTTGCCAGAGAGGATGCTTAACAGTTGGGGTTTCAAAGCACAAAACCAAAATCACTTGGAAGAGAATAATCTCACTCCTTGGTCCTCACCAGCATAACCTTTGCTGACCCTGAAATAGAATGGAGCTCCCCAGAGCTGAATGGGGACAGGGATCGCAGAGAGGATTCCTTCTCCCAAATTCTAGCTCCAGGGTATAGCCATTCTGCCACCACTCACACACCATGCCTCTGGGAGGATGCTGTGGGATGCCAGTGGAGGAGGCTGCTCAGGACTGAGTAAGGCCTCAAGGGTAGCAGCAGGGAGTCTCTGGGGCAGAGACTGCCATCCACCCAGAGGCCCCCGGAGGACCTTAGAGAAGCCCTCATGGCCCGCCAGACAACAAAGCCAGACCTGACCACAGCAGCATCCTGACACCCAAACTGTCCTAGTACCTTAGAACCCATCAGAGACTAAGGCCCCTTGCCCATTTCTAGGTGCCCCAGGTCCAGGAAAACCCCATACTCCTGACCTTTCTGATCTGCCCATAAGGAAGGATAGGGGCAGATATGCAGGCTGGCACTGGTATTGAAATTCTCTCCATCATACAGAGTGGAGCCTGGGGAAAAGATGTAATTTGCTTCATCACAAATAAAATATCTGAAAAGCTCGTTCAGCATTGTGCTCTTTGTCGCTACACTCTGTTGAAATTCGGGCAGAATTTTAGTAAACAAACAAAGAACAAGCATGAAGAGGAAAAAGAATTAATGTTTACTATGTGCCAGGAAATTGATATAGGTGCTCGTTTATTCCTCATGAGGGGTCCTTACACCCATTTTCCAGATGGGAAGCAGACGAGAGATGTCTCAAATGCTTTCTATGTGTCAGGCAGTTCTGGCATCTTCCATCCACTCTGCAATGAGGAATTGTTATCCAGGTATTACAGGTGAGGAAGCTGAGGCTCAGAGAGAAGTTGAACAGTGACCTAAGACCACCCAGTGAGTGACAGAGTTAGCAGCCCAGGGCGTGGCTGAGAAACGCTCCAGAAACAATTTTTTTATTAGCACATCTACATCTTTCTGTCAAAGAATCAGTGTCTCTCCCCAGCCGCAGCCATCTGCCCTCTACAGACACCCTCTCCTAGCAGGACTTCCCGAAGAGTGTTTCAGGAAGAAGGGACGGGGGACAGGAGCACCCACCATCTCATGGGGACAGCAGAGGCCCACTGGCAGCTCAGAGCAGTGAGTCTGTGGTAATTTGACTGGATTAAGGGGATTAATACATTAATGCATTATTAGCACTTTTATAGGAGATTTTCAAAGAGCTGAGTGCTCTGATCCCTGTGTCCTGTTATATAAACTGGCGGTAATTGCCTTAATTGGCCCATTGTTGCTGATGGAAGCAGACAAGGAACGGGCTTGATTGTCTCAGGGGCTGTATTCCCAGACTGGACACAGCTCCAGGTCACAACAAGACTAGGGGAAATGGAATCTAAGTATGGACTTTCAAACAACCTGCTCCGTGAGATTGGCCAACCAGTGTCTCTGATCACTGTGTTGTGGAGCAGAAGACCCTGATTCCAGCCCCAACTATACTGTTTCCCAGCCAGCAACCAGGCCTTCTTGAGACTCAGTTTCCACAGCTGCCAATGTAGGTGGTTATTTTGTCCACCTCCCAGTGTTTCTGAGATAGTGCACTGAACCCCTCTTGATGGGCATGTTCAGGCCTGTGCCAAGGAAGGGCTATCACTTTCTGGATGGACCAAGTTGGTGATTTTGCCTCTTGGTGTTTATCTGCAGGGAGGGAATAACACCCGCTGGAGGGAGAGCAGGTGGAATGTGCTAAAGTGCCCAGGAGCTGTCCCTGGGGACAGGACAGCCAGCAAGATGAGGGTGGTGGGCTGAGCTATGGAGGGAACCAGCACCTTCCAGCAGAGACCCAGACATCTCAGCATCCTTCCCACTGGCGGGGTAGCAGGTCATGTGGGAAGTCATCCAGTGACTGTGGATTCTGGTTCCTTGGAGTTTAATTGTCTTTGCTAATTAAGCCCCTGGTTGTACCCCCTGCAGGAGGTGTGTGTTTGCAGCTTCATGGTTGAGAATAATAACAGAATCCTAAAATCATGGCTTCTGAAGGGCCTTGAAAGGACTTTTCCTAGAAACAAACAAAATATTCATTATTTTCCTCTCCTCAAATCCAAGCTGGGATACAGGAAAGATGGTGCCTAAGGCCCCAAGCCCTGTATCTGGAAGGGGATGAGCTGAGTGGATCGAAACTCAGGTGATCACTGTGACCAAGAGGCAGAGGATGAATTATAAGGACCAAGACTGGCAAAGAGACAAGGTTGGAGGTGGAGGCCTCCATGAGGTGAGAAGCCTAGACTGAGGAGGGATGAGCACCATGGAACAAAGAAAATAGATTCTTCTGGTTAATGAAGAGATTTGAATCACCTAGACATGGTGACCCATCCAGGAATTGCAAGACACAGAAATGAGGTGTAGTGAACAAATATTTGTTGTTCCCCTTTTCAGGGCACACAGTAGGATTACATGTTCTGCCCACCCTTGCCATTGGGAGGACCATGTGACCACCATTGGCCAATGATTTGGGGGAGTCACTTCTGGGCTAAACAGATACAAATCAGTATGAGACCTTTCCAAGACCTCTTTTCTTTCCGGCTTAGCAACTGGCAAAGTTTCCAATGGCATCTCTTCCACTGGCCTAGGACCCTGAGTGATCACAATGAACCCAGCTCCCCACCCCATCACCCCCACCAACAAGCAGCACTGAACACAGAGCACAAACCAAAAACAAGCTCTTGCTTAAGCCTCTGAGACTTTGGGGTTATTTGTTACCAGAGCACATCCTAGTCTCTGACTAATATGGAAAAAGTGAATTTTACATCAAAGACCTATGAACACCATCAGTACAGTAACATCCATATAAAAAAATAATAATAATAATGCCCAGTCCCGATCAAGAGCTCCCTTGCTTTAAGCCAGACGCACTGCCTTCAAACTTGAAAAGCAATGAAGACTTTGGAGAGCTCGCCTAGACTCTCTCTGTAGCTAACTTTTGCTTTTTGATTCCAGATGCCAGGCGAGAGAGAAGCCCTGTGTGTGTTTTACATACATTAGTCACGGCACACACGGTCCTGGACGTTGGCCATTGGAACTGGCCTCCCATTTGAGCACATGCGCCTGGACCAGGCAGATAGAAACCTAGCTATAATGAGTTTGCCCCTTGTCCATGACATTTATGCTTTGTAGGGGGGGGAAATGAGAATAAATTTTAAATCCCGAAGTCTGTTTGCTTTCAACACAGTAACTGTGATGAGGTCTGGGAGTTCTGACTTGGATTTAAACTTCACTTCCCAACAAAGCCCAAGAGAGAATTTAGGAATGAAGCAGGTGCTTTCAGAATCTTTGGTGTTTTTATCTAAATTTGCATTTTTCTCCTTCTTTTCACTGATAAATCGCCTGGTCTGAGATGAAGGTGGAACCCTCAGGATAAATATTGATATCCTTTTTAGAAAGGGAGCTAATGGCGTCTGAGCCCCCACTGTGTGCAGACATCATCTTAGCTGTTCCATACATTATCTCTTTCTATCCTCATGTTAACTCTTTGAGGGAAGTATACTAATTCTATTTTGTGGGAAAGGCATTCAGAGATGTTAGACAATGTAGAACATCAATACCAGGATATGAACCTGGGCTTGCCAGCTCAAGATTCCCTGCTTTTTCTCCCTCTACCACCCTGCCTTGGGATCAGTGATCAAAATGATGTCCTGATAAAAACAAGTATGACTAACCAATTCTAACTTTCTTAGAGAACTGTGTGGAAGTCTGGAAAGAGCATAGGCTATAGATTCAGTTAGATCTGGGTTCAAATCCCAGGGCCATTACTTCACATTTCTAAAAATTACAATATCCTTCTGGGTTTCTTTTTCCTAAAATGGAGGAGAAACTAAAGAAAAGTATATTGGGATAATCATGGAGTAAACCAATAAATGGGCAAGATAATTTCAGATAGTGGCAGGGGCTTGAGGAAAGGAGAGCATGATGATGTGTGAGCAGAGGAAGGATGGGTGCTAGAGAGATGGAGTCAGTGCTTATGGCAGGGTGGTCTGAGAAGACCTCATAAGGTGGGGTGTTTGCAATAAGATTCAATAAATAGGAAGAAGACAAACCTAGAAGACCTAGGGGTAGAGCAATCCAAAAAGAGAGAATAGCAGATATGGAGGCCTCTAGTTGGGAAGATGTCTGGTGTGTTTGGAAGACCAACAGTGGGGTAAATAATAAGCCAGTGCGGGGTAAGAGAAGATAGGTCAGAGAAGCAGACAAGCAGCATTGTCCTTTGACAATTCAGGAAACTCCAGAACAGGGTTTCCTCACCAACAAAACAGGAATGAGAATGACAGTACCTTAATAAACAGATTCTGTTCATCCAGATTCATACCATTTTTAGGATCTATTCATATCCATTTTTAGGATAACGTCAGCTGCTGTGACAAATAAGCCTTCTGTCACCTGTGTAACAGTCAATGTGTCTTCTTGGTTGACCAGTATCTCTCTGATGCACTGACCCAGGCTCTTCCCATCTTGTGCCTCTATCATACTCTCGGTCCTCGGGGTCCTACGCATACGGCTCACAAAGAGGAAAGCAAGTGTACGAAGAAGGCATATTCTCTTATCAAACACCTTCATCTAGAAGTGACACACATGGCCTCCACTCACAATGGAATGGCAAGAACTCAACACATGGTCTGCTCTAGGTACAGGGAACCTTGAAATGTAGTCCATGTTTGAGTATCTCCCCAGAGCTCTAAGGACAGAGAGCACACATTCTGATCCACAAAGAGGCATTTTTGCCAGAAATACCCAGGAAAGAAGGATTTACCTGGCCTGCCAATGCCACCATAGAGGTGTACCTGAAGTTGGCCTGTGTAAGGGCACAGAAGACCTCTATCCATACAGTGTGGGAAATTGCTGGGCCATGTGCTTTCTTCCAGTTTAACAAAGAGCCCTATTCTGCAGGCCAGCAGGCTGGATTTCTAAACTGACTCTCCTTGAGTGACCTTAAACCAGCTACCAAAACTTTGCCTTTTTCTGAGCCTCATTCTCCACATCTGAGAAAGAAAAAAAAATTAAAATAGTTGAATCTCAAGGGGTCTTTTCACCCTTGAAAGTGCCTGCTTCCATGATTTGGAGTGTTTCCCCTGACTTCCAGCTGGTTGAGGACATGAGGTTGGCTTTGCAGCTCCTACCTGTATAAGGGCCATGTGGCTCAGGAAAATGAGGTGTCCAGGCACCCCACACTTGTGCCTCTAGTGGCCTCACCAATGCTTGCATCAAATGAATCCCTTTCCACCCGAAAGCCCACTGCACGAATTATGTGGACCTATCAGAACAGCTAAGAATTTGCAAAATCTTGTGCCCTTCTATTGAACAGACTTCAGAGTGGTCTGTTTCCAGACAGTCCCTGGGAGAAGAGAGGGTAAAGGAGAAGGAGAGAGATGAATAAACACAGGCACTAAAGTGAGAGGAGGCAGGCAGACAGACAGACATCCAGACAAATTCAAGGTAGGAAAAGGAAGAGCAAGTTGGGTAGAAACTCCACGGTAGGGAAGGGGAAGGAAGAGAAGTTGGGTGGGCCAGCCTGGGCTGGGGCTAAGAATGCCATGACGAGAAACAGACAGGCAGACTGGCCATCCAGGGCACAGGCAGGAGCTCCCATGCCCAGCGGTGAGATAGAGATGCAGAGGGTAGGAACGAGACACCGGCGTAGGGAGAGACAGATGGCAGCAAGTTCCAGGAAGACAAGATTCCAATCACGCCCATTGAAATGGATGTTGGCAAGTTGAGGAGGCAGCAAAGCGTGGGATTGGGAGGAGGCAGAGGAAGGGGCCACCACAGAACAGGTTGGGTGAGCTGCTGCCAGGGACAGAGCTTGAGCGGCTGCTGATCAGATCAGATCAGAGCAGCATGGCCCCAGCAGGATGAGCCCTCCGCCCAACCTCCCACTACAATTGGACTCACCTGACAGTGGAATGAGTAATGAGTTCATTAAAACCTCCAGTACCGTTCCCGAAAAGAAGATGAATGGTAGCAGAGAAAGGCAAGGCACCGAGTGCGTGTGTGTGTGTGTGTGTGTGTGTGCTCAAGGTACCCTAGACACCCTGCTCAAAGCAAAGAGGTCATTCCCCTGCTTAGAGACCTCCCATGGCTCCCTATCACCTTCAGGATCAAGTTTGACCCCTTGTTCTGGCATTCAAGGCCTTCTGAGCTATCCTTACTGACCTCCTTAGCTTCCCTCTCCTGCAGGTCAGCCAGCCCTTCCCACACCAGCATGGCTATTTCTTGAGGCTGCGTCATTCTCTAAGTGATGCACTCTGCCTGGAATGGTTTCCCCTCCTTACAGGTGTCCATGTGGTGAACTCCTAGCCACTCTTCTGAGCCTCACTCCAGGCTCACTTCCTCAGTGAGCCTTCCCGTGGACCCCGGAGCTGGCCATGCCTCCTCTGTGACACTTGCATGCCAACAATTCCTGTTAATAGAATTTATCATTGTGAATAGCCATTTCCACGGCCGACTGCCCCACCTGATGTCAGTTCCTCTGTGTCTCTGTCTCATTAATCTAGTATCCAGGAGGCATGCACCATGCATGGAGAGGAACAGCAGGCTTTTAGAACCAGGGACTCAAATCCTGAGGTATACCACATCAGGGGTTAGGACCCTAGGAAAGACACCTCTCTGAGTCTCAGTTTTGTGGGGCCATGAAATGGGGATGAAAACACCTACTCCCAAGCCCGCTCCAAGAAAAGGAGACAATGTTAGCATGGTATAATTTTAAAATGCCATCAGAAAAGTTAGCACCAGATTTCAGGGAGCCCAAAGAGCTCTGGTCTTCCTGATCCATGAATATAGGTCTAGTGGTCCCAATCCCACTGCCGGTCCTGCCCCTCACCAGCCACACAAACTTGGACAAGAGACTTTCCTTTTTCCAGCTAGCATTTTCCCATAGGGGAAAGAGGTAAACCTCCATGTAGGGTCACTGTAAGGAATAAGGGAGACCAGGCACGTTTTGAAACTGACGTGACTGACAGCGCCAGACTGAGATGGAGGCAAGAGTTTCAGTAAAGATGAAGGTGAGTTTTTGAAAATACCCTGATGAGCTATTTGAGTATGATGAGAACAGAAAGCAGATCTGGAGGCAGGACCAAGGGAGCACAGAATTGCTCTACATAGTAAAGGAGAGTCTGCTTGTCATCTGTTCCTTTCTTTCTTCCTTCGTTCCTTCCTATTTCTTTATTTTGGCATTTAACCTGGCATATCACACGATGGTTCTTTCTATTTAAAAAAAATTGACATTTGATAGGTTGGCTGGCTGGTTAGTTAGTTGATAGGTTGGCTGCCTGGTGACTGGTTAATGTGCATGGGTTGGGTGGAAGATTGGCTGGTTGTAGGACAGGGAAGTGGGGAAAGAGAAGGAAAGAAAGGAGCCAGGTTGCTGGTGAGAAGAGCAGACACTGCTCAGGGTCCACTGACCAGGTGGAAATGGAGAAGGGAGGAGCATCCAAAGCTTTCATGAACAGGACCAGCCGTGGTCTCATAGAATTTGTATTACCACAGCATACACCACCTCTATGGCCACAAACCTTCTATAGAGTCCACCCCATGCCTAAAAGTGAGTTTTAGTGAGTTTAAAAGTGAGTTTTGTGGAAATCAAGTGATGCCTCTGAGTTCTCTTATCTTGGAACAGGGATCTGTACAGAGAGAAAGACCATCCAAAAGGGAACCAAGTGTGAACAGGAACTCAGCAGAGATGTCCTTGAGAATATGAACCCCCTGCCCACCACACATGCACACACACACACACACACACACACACACACACACACATACACAAAAACCATCCTGGGGCTTTGGACTTACCATAAATCATGAAACGAGGATCTAGGTTGATCTGATCATATCCAGTTCTTAGGAAGCAGAATAAGCGCAGCCGATCCTTGAATTGAATGAGAAAAGCATTCAGCACAGCACCTGACACATGAAATGTGTCCGGTAAGTGGAAGTGGTCATTGTAATCCTCCAGTCTGAACAATTAGATGAAGCAGGGATCAATTTCATGAGTGTGATCCAGGCAAACCTTACATGTTTGGGCCACTTCTCCCTGGCCCCTTCAGCACCTGGACAGCAGCCCTTGCGTAACTTCGGGAACTGGGATCTCGCTACCTTCCCAGGAGCCTCGATCATTGTCGGAGCACTCTGACTGCTGGGCAGTCTTCTTTACCTGGATTTAGAGCCTGGATTCCTGTGACTTCTTCCACAGATGCTGTCACTTCTCACTTTGGGGGCTTTTTATTGTTTGGGGTTTTGCTTTTTTACATCACAAGAAAAGGTGAAACAGTTTTTTCCAGCTGTGTAATCTTTCCCTGTCATTTTTGCAGGCTTTTAGCAGGCCCTGTTGGTATCATTCATACTTACCTCTTATTCTAAATACATTAAAAAGGAGGGGGAGATAAAAGAAACTAAAGTATTTGGAGTCACCTGTGGTTTTCTTTTCCTAACACTTAGGGTGGTTGGCATGCCTTTACCCTAAAACCCATCTTCTTTTTCTAAGCCTCCCCACCCCAAAGGCAGTGACACAATGGAAGCAGGTCAGGAGAGTGGCAGGAGGCTGGTTCTGACCACAGCACTGCCCCTCCCTAATTGGGTGACCCCAAGCAAGATAGCCACCCTCTCTGAACTCAGGAAAAAACAATACCTGCCTCAAAGTATCTATCGTTGGCAGATGAAAACATAGACTACTTGAGCACACAGTATGTGCTCAATAAATGCCAGGATTTTTTTTTTTTTAATCTGTCACCAGCTTATTTGCCTAGGTGAATATAATGGAAAAAAGAGGTTATTTAGTCTCTGTAACCAAGACGCCTGGAATCTCATTGGGATGGCTGGATGGAAACACTTACCTGTTTGTTGGTTTAATCAATATGCATGAAGAACCTGCAGCGTCCAATACAGAAACAAGCCAGGAACATGGTCGAGAAATGTGGGGCAGCAATGCATGCTGGAGAGAGCAGCTGCAATGCAGACATATCTGCATTCAAACCTGCCCTTTGCCTGAACACTCGGCTTCTCTGAGTCCATGTGTGGATGGAGCAGAGCAGGACTCCCCGCTTGGTGTGGTTATTGTGACTACTAGCTGAGGTGACTTTGAAGAAAACTGAGAAGAGGAGATGCTCATGAAATCGTTGACCCTTGTCTTCCTCCCCCAATCCACAGAACAGGTAAATGTGGTGCAAAGTACATATAAAATCACACAATCATGAAGTTTGTCATTAATAAGGCAGCTTAATGCAGAAGCTATAAGAGAGGAAGCCAGAACCAAAAAGCCTGGGTCCAGAACCCACACATCACCCCACCGCCGGGTTTCCTGTGCAGAACCTTGGGCCTTAACTCAAGTTACAAGGTCTCAGTTTCCACATCTGTGAAATGGGCATAGTAGTAGTGGCTCCTTCCTCCTGGAATGGTTGCAAGAATTAATGAAATCCCACGTGTGAAGGCACTCTGTACAAAGCCTGGCTCAGAGCAAGGGTGCTGTAAATGTTCTCTGTTGGTGTTATTCATAACCAAAGTAGCTGCTCTCTTTGGGTTTGTTGGTTATAATGGAGAGATTGATCCCAAATCCCAGTTGTCTTGACTACTGTGTGACTTTGACCCTTCTGCTTTGAGCCTCAGTTTCCTCATCTATAGAATGAGAAGGAAAACTCCTACCTTGTAGCAGTTTCTTGAGGGTTAGAACTGATGTATATAATGCATGCCTGTCATGCAGAAGGCACTTTACAAAAGTCTACAAACCCATTTATATGATTTAAAACAAGCCATCTTCGTGCTCTGAGCCTCACCATCTTCCTAGGTGAGTGGGACTGTTTCACACCCTTCCTGGTCTGCAGTGAGGAAGGCAATGCATATCTGGGAAGCTCTGGGACCAGGCACCAAGGCAGCACCCCCACATACACACCAGTTCCCCTCCTGTTGGTGGGATACACATAGCAAAGCCACTGGGCCCATTAGCTTTCACACTTCCAGAGGCCATGTGCAAGAGATGCTGCCCCTGCACCAGAAGATTTATGAACTTTGTATATGAACCTCACTGGACGTGTAGAACATGGCGGCCCAGGGGTCTGTGCCTTTGCCTTGTTGTTGTCGTGTGTGTGTGTGTGTGTGTGTGTGCATGTGTGTGTGTGTGTGCGTGTGTGTGTGTGTGTCTAGAGAGAGAGAGAGAGAGAGACCTATTAAGTCAAATTTATACTAGATCTCCAGGCAGGGAGCAGCTTTGCGCCCTGCTTTATAAATCTTCTCAGAAACTGGCCCTGCCTGCCACCCATGAGAAGATGGAGAACCAAGACACACAGGCAGAATCTTCTGGTCTGGATTCTAAACTCTTATTTTGAGAGGCACCTGGGGAGCCCAAGGAGGTGGGAAGTTGCAACATCATGGGCTGAGACCCATAAAAGGAAGCTCTGCTACTTACATGATCTTCTACTGTCCGAGCCCAGTGAGGCCACAGCCAGTCCCAGGCACGCACCACGACCCCCACCGCTCCTGGCTGGGGTGCCCTCCCCCTCCCCCTCTCTGCAGACCCATGCTGTACCCTCGATCCACCTCCGGAAGCTCTACTTCCGCAAAGTCTTTGTTGAACTCTGGCAATGGTAAGATATATTCTTTTTAAACCTTACACTTACTATATTTCTCTTATCCCTTGCAGAAATGCAAAAATGTAGGTGCATTTGGTCCCTACAATGAAGGAGACTCGAGTTTTCCAGCTGGTCAGTGTACCCGTAACCACACAGGGATGGCCTCCTGCCCATGCAAATAATCCTATGTCCACCACACTGTGGCTGCTCCCTCTGTACCCTCTTTTCTTTCTCCTTTGAACTCAATTTGTTCTTCTCAAGTAATACCGATCACCTAAGCCTTGCGTATATACAAGCCGGAATCATTCCCTGGTGGTTTGGCCAGTGTGGGCATGCTGAGAGCAAGGATCATGGCTTTACCCACCACATGGCCATCCTGCAGGCCCCCCAGCTGGGCGCTGGGCTTCTTAGCAGCAGAAGTCAGCAACTGCATGGGGCTGCTTAGCACAGTGTTCCCCCTTCTTCTGGGGGATTTTTCTCTCTTCCTTGAGTCACATGGCTGAGTCTGGAGAATGTCATTCCTTGTACATGGAAACTCTTGCCAAGAAGGGTACATACATGAGTCAAGACAAGTCAGTTAGATTGTGTGACTGAAGACCGTATGTTGCAGCTAATACGTGCAACAGAGATTGGGAGAGCTCACCCATCTGCATGGTCTCATTTTCTCAGGGCTCACTGATGGACTACATCTCCCAGCTTCCCTTGCACTTTGATGAGGCCATGGGACTCTTTCTCTCCAGCAGAAAGAAGCAAAGCGATGTGTGTAGCTGCATCTGGCCAGGTCATAAGGAGTGGGTGTGGACAGATAATGATGAGCGTTAACCATTTCCCTGGGTGAATGAAGAGACCCTATGGACCTCGGGAAGAGCAGAACCACAAAATAGAAGGAATCTGGATCCCTGAATGATTGTGTGGAACAGAGCGACCCCTTCCCAGTCCCATCTGGAACTGTGTTGTGAGCAAGGAATTATCTTTAATTCAGTGCTCAACCATTGAAATACTGAGCTCATTTCAATAGAATTAGCCTTCGAGACCAATAAAATACCAAGCAGGTATGTTGGGACCAAACTATGAAAAGCCTTGTTTGATGGTGTTGGTCAGAGTTCATAAAGCCAGTAAAGAATCTCAAGGAGTTGATTCTTAGAAGGAAAGAAAGGAAGGGCATAGTGTGGACTAACGACCATAGATTGAGCACTACTCTATGTCCTAGATGCCATATGCCCGCACATTACCAACACCATCTCATTTCATTCTCCCAAATCCATATTCCCATTTCACAGGTGAGAAAACCAACTCCCTTGTCACAGAGCAGTTAAGCAGCAGAACCAGGAGTCAGACCAACACTTGCGCAGCTCCAAAGCTTGAATTCATTAAACTACATGGCCTATGTAGATTAGTGGGGTCTGATATATTTTTATAATTTTGTTTAACCAACAGTGTCTGTATGTTACCTTTCTAGTAGTAAAAAAAGAATATTTACACACATACCAAATGTAAAAATAAAAATGAAAAGTTCATCTGGCTACAGAAAAGGAATGAGAATCTAAGAGACCAGTCATGGGGCTTGCCCTCTTGCACTAATCCTTTGAAGAAAAAGCTCTCCCACGCTTGTAGACAATGGTCTAACTGAGGAACAATGACAGTAGCTTTTATTGCAATTTCTAATCATTCCAGGAAAATGAAGCTTCACACAAGTCTTATAATTGCCAATTTGTTAACAGTATCTGTGTGACTCTGATTCCCCTCACTTACTAATCAGGTTGGACTTGTATAACCAAGTTGGGCTTTTTTGGATTTTTTGGCCTTGTTTTTTAACAAAAAGAGCCCGCTCTTCTGCTACCCACAGCCTCTTCCCCCGGCCCCCTCTCTGGGTCTGTTTATGTCTTCCTGGTTTTCAATTTCTTAATGATGTTTTAACGAGATGCCAGTTACACATGCAAATTGGAAAGAAACGACATTGAGAGATTGCTACCCGGTGGTAAATTTATTAAAATCAAGGTGGTTTTAATAACTCCCTTGAATATACATCCGCCTCCATGTCTGTGATATTAGTTTGGGGATTTTTTTTTAGACCTTCTTATTGGAACAAGTGTTCTAGGGAAGTCTAAGGTGAAGTTGTGGGAAAGAAATCCAATTGTTTCATGAGTGTTAACGTTGTCCTCAAAAATAGTTTGTGCAGGAGTACATTGATCTTTTCTACTTTCAGAGACCTTGTCCACTTTGGTCTTCCTGTTTCTTATAACACTTGCAACCACTCGCATCCATCTTCAGCTTCACTGTCCCCATCACCACCTTCATCATAGTCACGGCTGCCATTTATTAAGCACCAACTCAAGATCTCATAACTGGGAAACGGTAGAAACAGATTTCACATTTACATCGGGAGTAAGGCTTCGGATCGACTCTTGCTCCTTCTTCAAACTTTCTCTCCCCTTGCCTGGGTCGTTCCCATGCCTGCTGCATTCCCTTTATCTCTGGTCTGCCTTTTCTCGGTCTTCTTCACAGACTGCTTTTCCTCTTCTCATTCTTGCTCCCTCGTGCCTTGCCCTCTCCTTTTCTCCTTCAGCAGCGTCATTTCTCACCCCAGCTACCCTTATTTTTATCAGGACTCCACCCGCTACTGCCTGCCATCATTCTCTCCTGAGTTTTAGACTCTACCCATCCAGCCACCCACTGGTCATCTCTAGTAGATGACACACAAAGGCCTCACAAACCCAAAGTCTCCCTAAGTCGCCCCACCCTATGTTTGTCCCCTAAGTAAACAGCACAAATCAGAAACCCAAGCTTTTTCCACTTGTGATGCTTGCTATCATGAGGGGGGGGCCCTGGCCGCTTCCCACCTACTGCTCACCCCACCCCTGGCGTACCCAGCCTTTTCTGTCTCTTTTCTCTTGGAAGCAAGCCACCTCCAAGAACAAGGCGCCCCGTAAATTGCTGCAAGGTGGAGAATGCTTCCTGACTCTGTTTCAGTATTAAGAATCACACTTGCCTGAGCCACCAGCCACATTCCCCAACATCAGTAATAAAAGCAGCATTTTTGTTTCTATGTTGTTTATATCTTGCTTTATTTCCCATTTGGTTTAGAACTTGGGCAGGAGGAAAGGTGCTATTTATCCAGCCTATTGAGCCTTTTCAGACCCCCGACAGCTGGCACTCACCCCAGATTCTCCTTCTCCTCCCATTAAATGCACCAGTGAGTCCCACTGAGTTGAACTTGGGAATATTCTTGAGTCTTCCCTCTCCTCTCCAGGTCAACCATGAATGCTTGGTCTGGAATCCTCACTTTTGCCTTGAATCACTGTGACAGCAACCCCCAACCCTTGCTTGGGTCTCACTCCCCTTACTTCCCTAGCTCACCCTCCACACGGCTCAGAGTCATCCTGCCATGTCAGATTGCATCCATGGCTGCCCACAATCCAAGTCCAACTCCCAAAGGGGTTTCCAAGTCTGGCATGGAATAATGTCTAAGCTGCCCTCATGCACACATTTCAGACTTATTCCTAATCCTAAAACCATACCACGCTGACTCTGAGATTTAAAAAAAAAAAAAAAATAGAAGCTTAGAGAAGTTGAGTGACTCGGTCAAATTCACAATCAAAGGGGTACCTGGGTGGCCCAGTCAGTGGAGCACCCGACTCTTGATTTCAGCTCTGGCCATAATCTCAGGGTTATGAGACAGAGTCCTACTTTGGGCTCGCTGTCTGGCAGGAGGTCTGCTTCTTCCTCTCCCTCTGCTCCTTCCCTGACCCTTCGTGCTCTCTCTCTACCCTCAATCTCTCAAATAAATAAATAAAATCTAAGAAAAGAAAAGAAAACAGGAGGAAGGGAAAGGAAGGGGAGAGGAGGGGAGGGGCGGGGAGGGGAGGGGAGGGAAAGGCAGAGAAGGAAAGAATTAGGGCTAAGACAGAGAACAACACATGCATTCTGTTTCCCAAAGAGTTTTCGAGAAATTTGAAATTAGTGGGACACATTTGGGATCAGATGGTAAGGACGGAGCTATTTATTCAAAGTACTTCTGTGTAAATTGACTCAGAGCAGCAAGCCTCTCACCTAGATCCTAGAACAATACCCAACATATATTGGGCATTCAGTAAAACCTTGTTAATAAACTACCACTTCATTTGAAAGAATACTAAATTTGGAGTCAGACATCTTTGAGTCAAGTCTCGGGTTTGCTAGTTCTTCTTGGAGAAGTCACTTCTCCTCCAAAAGCCTATTTCCTCATCTGTAGAATGGGCTTGTATTACCTACCTGACACAATCATGGTGAATATTGATTGAGACTAATTTTATAAACTAATTTTTACAATGTGAGACCTAAGGCTCTGCGCCATCCCTGGGGTCTTACAGACTAACTGATATTTGCCATGGTTGCATTAGATTCAGAAATTTCAATCTGACTTTAAACATCAAAACACATGTTCCTAAAAGAACTTACTTCACTGGGGGGAAAAAAAAAAAACCATCATCCTAATTTGAATCATGGGAAAAACATGAAGAAAATCAATTTTTATGTGAAAATTGCCTTCAAAACTGCTGCAGCTTTGTTCTCAATCAGAAGTTTATAATGATGCAACTCGACTTCTGTTTGTGCACTTGATTTGATGCTGCTGTGTGTACAATCTGCATCCATTTGATTTTTATGGTATTTTTTATGTTTGCAAACAGCATTCTTTAACCTGAAATATCTCTCAGTTTAAATGCCAGCCATTAAATACACAAAATGGCCAATCAATTTTTCTCCATGCCTACGGTCAATTCTTGGTTTTGTGTGAACACTGAGAGCTGTCAGAATGAAATCAAAGAAATAAAATGAATCTATCTGGTCCGGGCGGCTGGTGAAGGTGGTCTTCAAGAACTTCTTCCCTGCAGACCGCTCATTTTACAGATGGAAAACTGAGGTCCACAGAGGGAGAGGGGCTTACCCAAGACCACACAGCTAGTGAAAGGCAGAGTTTTGATGAAAATCTGGGACTCTTACTTGCTCCTCTGGGCCTATCTGCCACATCCCCTTTGTAACCAGGGGACAGGAAACTGGCAACATTTGGGGGGTTAGAAAGACCTCAACACTTATCAGCAACTCAGAGGTGGAAACACAGAGGGCCTGTGGGCCCAGGTACCACCCAAGTAACATCTTTGTTTTATTTTAAGAGCATTTACAGGCAATTGACATTCCTATATTTAAGTATAAGAACATGATCCCATCCAAAAGAGAAATAGAATGTCGATCTTTTCTTTATCAGTGGCATTGGATTATTTTTACCTTTGCATCCTATCCCGATGAGGCCAGAAAAGCTTAGGCTCTGAAGTCAGACAGGCTCAGCTCCAGGACCCTGGGCAAGTGGCTTTAAGTCTCGGAACCTCCAGGTTCCTGTTTTTAAAATAAGGATAATAATAGTTCCTTTCCAAAGGTGGTTGTAAGAATTAAAAAGTGGCTCATTTAGTAGCCAGCCCAAATAAAGATTCAATAAATGTTGGCCACCGTTTCTGGCTGACTCCTCTCCCCCCCCCCATCCCCCAGTTTATAAAGTTTAGACAAGAAATGCTTTCTACACCCTAAGGAACTGCACCACAAAAGAAGTAAATGACCACATAAGGACAATAGCTCCCGGCAAGCATGATGCTGGCAATGGACCACAGCATCCATAATACCTTACCACTGCTCCCCCTACCCCATTCTTGTGTGAAAAAAAAATTTTTTTAATTCCATTTATTGGTCAACTTTTCCCATGAGAACACATCTTTAATTTAATCATGTAAATCAATGGGAAAATCTAATTCACTTTAGAGAAATTTGCTTCAAGGCTAGCCGTATGGGATTCAATCTGTTTCTTAAAGTGTATCTGTAGCAAGTGACGTGTGTCTTTATCACAGTTACAAAGGGATATAAATTCATCTCTAGCCCATTTTAGGAAATAGAAAGTTGATTAAATAAATGGAGGCTTTAGTGATCCAAATGATCTGTCACTTTCAAACATCTCAGACACTGAGTTTAATGCTGTTTTAGCTTATAATTGTAGATTCCATTGGAGTATTTAATATTCAATTTGTCTAATTATCATTATATTAGTTCCAAATATATAATTTATTACTGTTACTCTTTTGACTTTTCTAATGCTTGCTCCTAAGTCCGGCTGGCTTTGGCTTATGGAGTGCGCTCTTGACAAGGAAAGGATCACACACTCCCAGCCCTTGGTGCTTTGCTCTTCAGATGGGCAGCACTCTCCATACTGTGTGATGATCTGCCCAGGGAAGCCGCCACGTGCCCTATGGATTTGTTGTGGGAGTCAACTAAGAATACAGGTGTGAAAGGATCCTAGTAACCAGTATGTGCTTGTCTTATACACAACAGTGACCGTCAGACCAATCAATGATGAAGTCCATCCTTAAACCTCTGTAGAAGACTCTTTGTGGGCCAGGTGTATAGAAGTGAAAAAACAGGGACTGTTAAATTTCATCCTTAGCCTTAAGGAGCTCATCATCTACAGTAACATATAGGAAGTAAACAGATGCTTATAACTGAGCTCCAATATATATGGTCTAACAGAAGCCCAGAAGAGGTGTCTTTGACCCACAGTTGGAATCAAGGAAGGGTTCTTGGAGGAGATGAGCTTTAAAGGCCAAGTAGGAGCTAGCTAGTTCAAGGAGAGGGAGGGTCTTCATTCATCAATTCAGTGCAATATGTTTGATTACATAGCACATCACAAAACAGACATTACCACTGCATCAATCTGGGACCCCATCAGAAAAATGGCAGATCCATTACTAGGATAAGAATAAAAGATTTAGTATGGGAATTAGGGTTTACACCCATGCGAAAAGAGCTAGGAGTGGGAAGGATAGAAGACAGGAGCCAGAGCATCAGAGAAGGAGTCAATAACATTTTATTTATTTATTTAAGATTTTTATTTATTTATTTGACAGAAAGAGACACAGTGAGAGAAGGAACTCAAGCAGAGAGAGAGGGAGAAGCAGGCTTCCTGCTGAGAAAAGAACCTGATGCGGGGCTCAATCCCAGGACTTGAGTCGAGGCAGACTTAACGACTGAGCCACCTAAGTGCCCCAGTCCCTAGCATTTTAGATCCAAATGCTAGAACAGGTGGAGAAGCCAGAGTTCACCGGAAAGTCAAAGAATCCACTGTATTTGGTCCTCAAAGTGGGAACTCGAACACAGGTAAAGGAAGCAGCCACATCTGCCAGCCATGAGAACAATGGCTTGCCCTCTTAGCTTCTGCAAGTTCCCCTCTTTGGCAAATTCGAACCTAGATCCTGACAGAGAAGGCAATCCGGGTTCTCAGCTGCGGATGGGAATGGTTGTAGTGCCAAGCCAAGAAAACCCAACCTGCCCACTGCCCTGGGGGAGGGCATGTAAGGGAAAGGTGGTATTAGTCAAATCACCCCAATGATATATATCTACAAACTGAAAAGTGCTCTGAGAACGTAGAGAAGGAGGCTGATGCACCCTGGGGGATATGGGAGGGTTTCTCCTCCAAATTGCAACCTCCCAGGGTGAGTGGGTGGGAAGGATGCTACACATATGCTCTAAATAGTATGTTACCATTTCTCTCTTGCCCTGATTCACCACAGGTGGAAGACCACAGGTTTTCCATAGAAAGGTAGAAAGCCTTTCTGCTTTCTACCACAGGTCAAGGAAAGATCTGCCCAAGCCTCCCCAACAGCCCAAAGAAAAGCTATTGCTCTGGGAACAAAGGGTTCACCAGCTTAACGAAACGTTCTAACCTCAGGACTCACAAATAGAAGCCTTGAGCCAAGTCTCCAAGGTGGGTTCCAGCCCGGAGATCTTCATCTGGAACTATGCACCTGGGCCATCTGGGGCTCGAGCTGACCTGGCCCGGGGTCCCTCCCCTCCCAGGGCTGCAGCAAATGGATGAAAAATTGTATCATTAAACTCTTTGATGTTCTCCTGTCTAATTGAACCTGTGAAATTTCCTAAGGTTCTCCAGCCTCCAAAAATTCAATTTTCCATGTAATGCATGGTGACGTGTCAATAAATCATGCTGTAAAATAAATGCGCGGATTCTTTTGTGCAGGAGCGAGTGAGGAATAAACCTTTCGTAATTGATAAATAATGTCATTGGAATCAATAGCTGGCAGAGGAGTTGGAGGAGTAAGCCTGAATCATGTATGAGTGCTCCGGGGTGATCAATGCCTTCGAAACAGCCAGGAGCTCAGGAGCCAAGTGTATAAATTACTGCCTTAATATTACAGCAGGGCCCGAGTTTAAAGATGGGTGCGTTGCTAAGCGCTGGTGAGATGGGAAGTTGGGCGGGGGCACGGTGAGTGCAGTGAGCTCCCTGATGGGCACTCTTTGGAGGGCTTGTGGGGTCCCCACAGGTGGGCAACCATGACATGTGAGCAGATTGTGCAGTCCGGGACTTAGCCAGTGCAGGCTCTGGCCAGTCCTGCCAGTGGCCCGAGTTGGCAGCCAAAAGAAGTGATCTGCTACCGGAGCCACATATGCTGCTCAGAAAGATCGCGCTGCTGCCCTCAGACACCTCGAGTGCCAGGAGCTGGCACTGACACACAGGGTGAAGGACAAGCCTGGGATTCACTGAATTAAGCTCGGTGGGGCAGCTGCAGACCGTGCTGGACCCAGGGGATGCCTCGGGGCGCCGTGGTCAGGAACTCCAGCTTAAGAGTCGGTTGGCTTGGCTCTGCCACATACTGTGTGATGCCAAGCAAGTTACTTGACCTCCCTGAGCCCGGGTCTTCTCTGCAAAGCAGGAGCTAGTAAGGCCAACCTCCCTGACTCAAGAGGGTGAAACGGAATCATGTTGTAAAATAGCTCAGCAGCATTCTACAGGCACATTCCTTGCATTGTCTTATTTAATCCTCACAGCTGCCCCTTCGGGTAGTTACTATTATACCCATTTCATGGATGAGGAGACCGAAGCCCAGAGAAGATAGGGGCCTTGCCCCAGTCACGTTCCTCTGACGGGTGGAGCCGAGATTTGAACACCCGCAGTTCCAGGGCAGGGCTGCGCCCTTTGCTGCTGGTCTACCCCGAGGCCTCGCATTTGCCCTGGAGTGGCAGTGCTTGGTGGGCACAGTGGTCTTCAGGGGCATCCCAAAGGCTTCACGGGCAGCCTGCTGGAGAGGGGAGGGTGGCGGACTGGGGAACAAGCCCCAGTTCCACCACGGACACCTTGCACACCACCCCTCCAGCTCTCTGGGCTGCGGTGTGCCCTCCTCAGTAAGACTGGAACGAGAGCGCCTGCACCCCGAGCTCATCTCCAAAGCACGGTGCGAAGAGCAGCCCGGGAGCTGGTGACAGAGGCCAGCTGTCAGTTCAGCTGTGAGGTCCACGGGCACCAGTCCTGGCTCGGCCCTGCCCGGCTGTGAGACCCCTGGGCAAGAAGGCCCCTTCAGAGTCTCTGTGTCCTCATCTCTGAAATGCGAGCTGTGACACCGGCCTCCAAGGACCGAACTGAAGAGGAGACGAGGTGGGGGGTTGTAAATCACCTTCGTAATCCGTGTCTGCAATCAGGTCCGCCACCCAAATCCCTTGGTTTCTTCCAAAGAGATTCAGAAGGACTCCCTGTAGGAAAGGCTGCGTGGCTGTAGGGGGCGCTGTTCGCTTCCACGGCAAGGCTGCAGGAACCTTAAGAAACCTGGAGCAGATCAATCCAAGCACATCTGTGGATTCAACTTGAAGTCATTTCCTACAAAGACCCTCCCTGGACCAAAGTTGTTCTCCCAGGTGTGTGCTGTCTCAGCTCCTGCTTCCCCTACTATCATCATGTGAGTAAGCACCACACTTCCTGGTTAGGGGACAGTTTAGTAAGGACCCGTACGACACTTTATGTATTAGGTTGGCTGGGTTCACCCAGAAGAATACCTTGAGAGGAGGATTTCTGTACAAGGGGCTGATTTAGGAGGCAACCCGGGAAGCACCCTTGGGGGCTGGGGAAACGATACAGGGAAAGAGAGACAAGGAAGAACAATGATGGGCGCTTGGGTGGCTCAGTGGGTTAAGCCTCTGCCTTTGGCTCAGGTCATGATCCCAGAGTCCTGGGATCAAGCCCCGCATTGGGCTCTCTGCTCAGCAGGGAGCCTGCTTCCCCACCCCCTCTACCTGCCTCTCTAACTATTTGTGATCTCTCCCTCTGTGCCAAATAAATAAATAAAATCTTTAAAAGGAAGGAAGGAAGGAAGGAAGGAAGATGATGAATGGGTCTCCAGGGTGGGCAACCAGCTCAGTCCCCCTGGGAACCTCGGAGATGGTGTAGGACATGCCCCCAAGACAGGGGCATAGCTCATTAGTTATACATCACGTGCTCCTTGCACTGGGTGACTCCCTAGCATTGCCTACCCATGCTGCCCATGGGTACATGTGCCCCAGTAACCAGACAAAGCCCACAGGGAGAGCTTTGCAGGTGCTTATAGTAGAATGCCGTCATGCATGGGAAGAGTGAGCCACAGTGGGTGGGGCTTGTGCAGCACTTCATCTCCCTGAAGCACTGAAACTCCCCCAGGACCTGGCCCAAGCTTGCTTTATGAAATGCAGGGAATGAATGAGGAGCAGTAGCCTAGGTCAGGCAGATCTGAAACTTCTACTTCCAAAGCTTAGGAGCAGCACTGTCCTGGCAGCACCTGGGGTATATCACACTTCCCTCTGCCTGGGCTAGACCGTGCCTGGCACATCATCCCATTTCAGGGCCACACCAGTTCAGGGGCCACTCCTAGTAGACCCCTACAGAATAAGATGCGTCCTGTTCTGAAAGGAGACAGCTAGCTGGTCAGGGATGCTTCCGAGGGCAGGGGAGGTTCTTTATCTTCACTGCCTACCCTCTGCTTTAACACAGAGCACGGGCTACTGCAGGCACCCAGCAAGTGTCTGAGGAATCGAGCTGGGTTCACAGAAGGCAGAAGGAAATAGATTTCAGTGCAACCACAGAAAGACTTTTCTAGCCCCTTTATGACAAAATGGACGAATGTGTTTGTTCACTCATTTGGCAAACATTTATTTAGAATGCCAGTGCCAGGCTAAGCGAGATGACAGGGGCATGAGGATGAATGAGACAAAGTCCTTGACCTTGAAGTCAAGCAGAGAGTCAGATATATCAAGCAGTAATTAGAGTGCGGCGGCATCATATATGCTGGAATGTGGGTACGTAAGGAAAGATGCCGGGGGCCACAGGGAAGAACGGATCGTCAAACTGAGAGGGTGTTGATTGAGAAAATTTCACGCAGTAACTTGTTTATTCATTCATGTATGTTCTGTGCAAGGTTCTGAGCAAAATGGACATCAAGAAAGCCTTTGTTTTTTAGTCTTTAAGACTCATGCAAAATGTCATCTGGGCTCTGGCTTTGGGTCAGTGACTTGAACTACAACTTCCTGCCATCACCTCTGGCAACAGGTCAACTCCTGTTCAGCCTTCAGATCTCAATCAAGCATCACCAGTCCCCAAGTAGCTGCCCCTTCTTTGGGCTTCCTCAATCTCAGCTTCCACAACCCATATTACTGCATTTCTTGCTCTCTGCTTATGTGTCTCCCATATAAAGAAAGCCCAGACATAAGATTTCCCATGGTGGGTATGTCGGCGTCCCAACTCCCTGTCTCAGGTTCCTTCCAGGCCACCACTCAGCCTTTCCAGAGTGTGGACCCCTTCTCATTCATTGTCTCTGACAAAGAACTGACTACTCATTCACCAAATTCTGCCCTCTTTCTTCCTGAACACACAATTAAACTACATTTCCCAGCCTCCCTCGCAGAGAAGTGCAGCCAATGGCTAGGATCTGTGGACAGAAGTGTCCCTACCAGGCCTGGCCCTGGAAACCCACCACAACCACCATGCCGTCTCTTTTCTCTTCTTCCTGTTGAACTAAGAGGATTCTGAGGGCCGAGGAAAAGGCAAAGTCACAAGGTGGAAGGAGCCAGTGTCCCTGAGTCAGCACCAGACCGAGGATACTTGTGTTATGCTCTGTCGCATGAGCAAAACACAAGCTTTGTTGCGTTGAGTTGTCTATAGCAGTGATTTACTGACAGAGCCGTGGAGCTGCCCCTCCCAGATCCCTCTCAAAGAAGGGCTGTGGCCGAACTCCTGGAAGGGCTGAGGACCACTTCCCCAAAGCCATGATCCCCACGGGGCAGCCCGCATCCAATGACTGATGGAAGCCAAGGCATAGAAGGGTGTAGAGGCCTGCTTACATCACATCGGAACCTCCCTCTGCCCAATCCTGCTTCTGTTGTCTCCCTTCCAGGGGTATAGATGCCAATGGCACTCCCTAATAAAGTCCTCACACACTAAATTCCTCCTCCACCTCTAGTTCCGGGATATCCAACCTGGAATACCTACCCTAATAATGTGTGGCCTAAGAGACTGTCACATCCACATTTCAGGCAACAGGTTGAAAAAAAAAAAGGGTAAAGAAGGTGTCACTGTCTTAGGAGGGCTTTCTGGAAGTCTCCCTGCTCACAACAGAGCCACAGTGGCCACACCAGACCATAAAGAACGCTGGAAAATGTATCTTCATTCTGGGAAGCCATGTGCCCTACAAAAAAACCACTCAGGTAAAAGGGCAGACCGGAAGTAGGAGACCACAGGCCATCTGTGTCATCCAGCCTAGCCAGAGCTAGAAAGGACTCACATGTGTCGCGCTCCTCCTCTGTGCTCAGGCTTGGTGATAATTCTCCCCCAATGAGAAAGGGCTCTTGATGTTGTTCCCATTTTACAAAGGAAGAAACTAAAGCTTATGAGCCCAGGGTCTGGTAACAAATCTGTGGTAGAGCTAGAGTCTGACCCTGGATGTTTCTGACTTGGGATCCTACACTCTTAAACGCTGTGTGATTCTGCCTCCTCACACAATGGTGAGCTCCTTGAAGCACAGAGCGGGTCAGTCATTTATGCCTCGAAAAGCCCTTGGCACCTGGGAGTGACTCGGTCAATATTTGCCAGTTTGGATAAAGAGGAAGCGAGAGGGGAGGGAATCAGCAGTGGTCCTCGCCTGGGATCACGACATGACTTGCAGAGCTCACCTACTGAGATCAGCATTAACCAATCTAAGGAACCAGGGGAGACGAGGCAGAGAGAATTACCAGACATTTATACCAGGTGCCTGTGCAACATCCAAGGGAAGATGTCCAGTTGGCAGTTGGAGCCACACATCTGAAGCATCAGTGGGAGATCTAGGCTGGAGCCATGAGCATGAAGGAGCCTCCTGTACCTGGGCAGCCGTCCAGCCATGAGTGTAGCCAAACTCATGCAGAGAGAGGGTGTGGAGAACCCACAGCTACCTCCCTAACCCCAGCTAGAGTTTCCAGTGAACAACACCATTCCTCGGCCTTTTGCTTTTGCGTTCTCTGTCCTGGGTTAATTTCCCTATTTGTTCTTTCTGCCCATTTTGAAGCAAGATTGGTTTTCTGGGCAAAGAGCCCGTTTTGTGTGTGTGTGTGTGTGTGTGTGTGTGTGTAATTTTAAGATCTTGGACCATCCCAAACACTTATCCCGATATGGGTGATATATAAATCTATGCATCCAATATATTTATGGACACACCCCCTGCCTTCATGGACATGCAACTGGGTCATTAGAATGGCCATAAAACAACACATCTGGGTAGAAGTCGCTGCATGGACATCTATACTACAACCTGAGCAGTTGTCATAAAAACACCAATAAGGGGAAGCAGAAGTGTATTTGACTGGGAGAATGATTCTTGTTTCCTTTTCATTATTCTTAATAAAAGGAGATGGTGCCGAAAAATTGTGTTTCCTGGGTTATTTTTCCCAAGAGATCTTTTATAAAACACGGAATACATAACAGACCGTGTTGCAGCAAATGCCTCATTAAGGGAATATAGTTAGAAAGAAATAGTAACCAAAATGAACAGTTATTTTCTTTATTTTTTTTTACCCTCTGTAAAATGGAGAAATTGGATGCGATATGGATTTAGTAACAGCCCTCAAATAATATGGAGGGAACTCGATGCTCGTGCTCTCAGATGTGAGCAGTCTTTAAATGCTGCTCGGCGTCAAGGTAGTAGGTTTGGGGAGTGCGTGACCATCTCCAGGAAAAGGCTTCGGTCTGCCTCCCAAAGGGTCTTCTTACCTGTATTTTATGGCTTCATTTGGCCGGGTAAATTTGGGTTTCTTTGTCTCTCTCCTTTTCTGCCCACCTATTCTTCTGGATGTCCCCCAGCTGTCTTAGTATGGAAGCTTATAATTCCCAATCTCCAGTTCTAACCCATTCCCTAGCTTGAGGCCCATGTGTCCCAGAGCTTCCCAGCCAACTCCACCTGAACTCCCCCTGGCCCCTTAGAGCCACCACGTGCAACACTGAGCTCCTCCTCCAGGATTCCCATCTTGGCCTAGGCACCAATACCCTCCCAGTCCCACGGACCAGATAAACCCTGAAATGCGTACCCCTTACACTCCCACCTCCCAGCCAACTATCACCCTGTCCTGGGGATCCATCTCCCTGACTACTAGATGCACCCCCACTTTCCCCAGCTCCTCTGCCTCTACCCAGGTCCATGCCCCTTTATCTCTCTGGGAGATGATGGGTCACTTTCCTGGCTTTCTCCCTGGGCCCCTGCTCCAGGACAGCCATCATAGAATTCTCTGAACTCTCTTCCCAGAATTCTGTTTTGGGATCTTGGATGGCTGAAGTTGTCCTTTGGATCACATCCCAGTTGCCTGGCTCCCCGGGGTCAGACACGTGGCTCCCCATCAGCCTCTCATTAGCCTCTCCTGGTGCTCCTTCTCCAGTCCTTTGAACTATTGCTTGTCTGCCAAATGTCCCATGCCATCCCACTCCTTTGTACATACTGCCCATCAGCTTTTCCAGGTTCTCATTGCCAACTCCTTTTGTCTGCTGGTTTTGACAAGCCAATCATTCATTCTTCCATATGAAGTTGAGGTTCCACCTCCTACAAAAAGCCTTCCAGGCTTTCCTGCGGCCCCAGAGACCCTCTGTCATAACAATTCCCACTGTGCAAGGTCATTTTCTAATATGCGTATGTCTCTCCATTAGACCATTAGACTGTGAGCTCCTTGAGGACAGGGATTGTGTCTCATTGACCTCCTCGTTCCCAGCAAACAACATAGTAACTGCTACAGATAAGGGGTTCAGTTGCCAAATGATTATTAACTAACCAGCCACGGGGACAAGTGACAGCCTGCAAAGACAAGGACAGGATCAGCCCCCTGTGTCTGCAGGAATTTCAAAGCAACATGAAACAGATACTGATAGCTAGATACCATGACCCTCAAATATCTTTTTCAGGACCAAGCATTTGGATGGCTTTTCATAAAGAACAAAAAAGTGACTCGGCGCTTCCCAGCCATGGCAGAGGATGGGTTTGAAAAGGCTTCAGATGTTTGGTACAGAAGCAAAAACATGTTCTCCGGAGCCAAACAGACCTGTGCTCAAAACCTGCAATTTTTCTTGGCTTCTTCTGTCTCAGCCTCACCTAGAAGGTAGATATGCTGACCCCTTCCTTGCTAGGTGATTGCAAAGACAAGACTTGAGCATCAAAATTAAGCATGGAACTAATATGTAGCAAGTGGCCAACAAAAGCTTAGCATTCTGTTACTACTGTATCTAAGGATTAAAATGCATGTGATTATATTGGATCAAAGGAGAACATGGTATGTATGGCAAGTTATCCTTAATTTGGTGTTATCATCTCCATTTTACAGATGAGGACACTGAGGTTCAGAGAAGTAAAAAGCCTTGTCCAAAGTCACAGAACTAGAAAGTGTCTGAGTTAGGACTCAAATCCAGATCTGCCTGGCCCAGGAGTCAGCGCGCTCCCCTATCCACAGAGGCCAACCAAGGTCTCATCTCTGGTGATTTGGCCCAAGGGGAGGGCTCTGAGTAAAAGGCAGAAATACTCAGGCATTAAGAAATTCATGCTTATGGGCCACTTCCTGGGGGACACCTGAGTTCCCTGCCTGGCCAGGTCAGTCCCTCCTTTCCTTTTGCCACTGCCTTGGGCTGCCCTCCCTCATCTGTCACCGAGAAGATGAGTTGCATCCATCTAGCCTGGAGGTCTTCAGACTATGTTCTTCAGAGCCTCAGGGCTCCCTGGAGGTGCCATGATCCCACAGGGAGCAGGAATGAGGCCAGGTGGGAGGGAGCCCCCCATCATCCTCATTCCAACCAGAGCCACTCCTTTTCATCTGTTTTCCACGTTGTCTTATAATAACATCTCCTGTCATCAAAACATTCTGCTGCCTTACAAAAAAACATTTAAACCTCAGACACGCTGCAACAGTTTCATATCACAGAGGAGAAACTGAGGCTCAGAAAGCAGTGGCCAGTCCAAGGTCCTGGAGACTGCTAAAAATTGAGTTGAGATCTGTCCCAGATTGCCCCTCACTTGGCTCTACCCAGACCAGTCTTCCCACCCACCCTCAGCTGTCCAACACGAAGCAGATTTAATAACCACAAACAGGAGGCATTTATCTCTGAAATAACTGTTGTGGTGCAGAATAGGAAAATCGATTCATTCATTAGGACACACTGCGAGTAGGAGGCAGGATGTGGATGGGCGCCGACTGCAAGCATTTGCGACATGGGGGAATTGAGTCTGAGGAGCGGCGGTGGGTAATGGGACATCATTGGACACTGACTGGGCTCACCCTCCATTGATACGTGGCGAGGGGAGCCTCCCACCCTCATTCCCGCCTGGGCTTGATCTAAATGTATTGACTGTGACAATGTTGAAATTATATCTGGAAAAACCAGTTAGCTTTAATTTCAGTCCCCAGAGAAAAAGGATGATTAGAGAAATATTGATGGCCATGAAAATCAGACAGCCTGTCTGGAAGCAAGACTCAGCCCTCGAGACAGGGAGCCGGTCCAGAGATTTGGCAAGTCGCCCAGCCCAGTGCTCCGGGTTTAGGAATGGAAGACAGTAGCCCAGAGAAGGGAGCACTGTGCTGAGGTTGTGCAGCCAGTTAGGGACAAATCCAAAACTAAAACTCAGGTCTCTGGAAGCTTCTCGAAGACACAGACCACATCTCAAGGCATCGATCTCCAGGACTGACTCGGAGTCTGGCACAGACTGGGCCCTCGGGGAATGTTAGCTGAATACATGAATGACCAGTTTCCTGCCCCGAGGCCAGATGCTGTCCGAAACACCTCATCCCTCAGAACCATCCCAGGAATGGTCAGCACTGAATGTCTCAAAGGCCTGTTGCCTTTTCCTTCACATTTTAAGCACAAAAAATTTCCAAGGAAAATTGTATCAACTCTCACCCTAGTTGACCTAATCCTCAAAGTCAGTGGATTTCTTCCAGAGTTGAGAAGGAAACGACATTAACTCTGGGTCCTTGAAGCATGACCACCTTGGGAACATTCGGGCTCCCGGGCTCCCACCTGGAGTGCCACATAGTCCACCAGTTGGATCATCAGGCAATATGATGAGCCCAGCTCTGGGCTAGGTCCTGGGGACAGAGCATGGACACAAGTGACAGGGGCTTACTATTGTGGAGGTTGCATTGCAGTGGGGAGGGGCAGCCAGTTAATGATTAGATGCAGCCCATGATATCTGCAGAATCAGTGGCATGAAGCAAAAGGAAAGCAGGGTTTGAACTAAAAGGTTTTCACTGAAACCCTGTCCTAACTTGGTTCCCTAGAAGCAGAGACTGGGACTCAGGTGCCAGGAAAGGATTAAGAATGCAGATTCAGCTGGAGTCCAGCCTTGACTGATAAGGGGCTTGGGGGGTGCTGCTGGGGACATAGCCTCCATCAGCCAACAGCAGCTCTCTGGACAAAGGAGACCATGACCATGAGAACCAGCACTCCCAGCCCCAGAGGACCTCTGCAGCTGCTTCCTGGCTCACAGAATCTGCCCACGGGTCCCCACCCACTCCCCCCCCCCCATGAACTCACTGGGACCCCATTGCCACAGTTCCAAATGTTGTTATCTCTACTTGATCCAGTAGGAAGATCTCTAGAGGAGTCCTCAAAGCCTTTCCTTCCTGACAGGGACCGCAGCCACCACCATTCTCCCCCATCCCTCCTCCAAAAGGTTGAAAAGAAGTGGTCCAGTGGGCCTGGTGGGTGGTGCTTACACACGGGGAGCCCCACTGTGCCCTAGAGACCTCACCTATGTTCCTCGTCTCCCCTCTGTTGGTAATCTAGCCCTGGAGCTTTTTGCTTGCATGGGAGAAAGCCCCGAAATCTTGCTTTCCCCAGTCCTCTCTTCTCCTACTATTTATGCTATGGAACGTGTAGGTGGGCCCAGACCCTGCCCCAAAGTAAACAGCTGTCCCTCTCTCTCCTTTCGGGACGCCACATTCCTGGGCACTGCAATGAGACCCTGTGATCCGAGTGGTGCTAATCACGCTTGGATGCGGTCGGGTTGAGAGGACATCTCCGGCCCTCAAGCAGGGGCGCTACAGTGTACAGACAAGCCATTGTCTGCCTTGCCTAAAGAGGTAAAAGGGTTTTCAGGCTCAGAGGGGTTGGGCTGAACTGGCAGTGGCCCCACCCAGCTTCTGGGACCTCTATGAGGCCCCACAGCAGGAGGCAGCACTGGGACCAGAAGCAGGGCCCTAGTCCATCCAAGGATGCTCTCCCCTGGGAAGGAGCATGCCCAAGTCTTCCCCACATGGGTGGTAACTCTGGAGAGCTCACAGCCTGCTGGAGAACCACCTAAGGCACTCTTACTGCCTTGATGAACTCGCTCCGGCACCATGTAATCCCTAAACTCCTCTTCTGCCTTTCCCTTTCCTTTCTTCTCCAAGAAAATTATTTCACTCTACAAACACCGTGGACAAGTTCAGGCATGCTGGGAAATGCCTCGCACCCTGTGTTTGGATTTCTCTGCCTCTAACCTCTCTTGCCCTCTGAAGGAGCACCAGGACACTGGGTGGGGCCTCGGAGGCAGAGACCCTGAGTCTTTGATCTGCAGCACAGTGCAGGTCCTTAGGAAATGTGTGTTGTCTTGTTGTCATTCAATGAGTACAAATCGTAGCAGTTACTACAATTAACAAAGAACCGGAAAATTTCGATTAGCCGTAAATTGATCGTACCCCTTATTCAATCAAGATTGAGTTCCCAGACTCTCCCACTTTTAGGAAAAAGACACACATCATAAAGAAATAAGGAAACCATGATTTCTTAGTCTACCTTTTTAAACCCCACCACCTAAGGGCAAATATCCTATACCTTCTCCATCTCCCTCCCCAGACAGTGAATAAATATTCTTCTCCTGGCGGGTGAACCTGTAGGTTCTGTGAGGTCAAGCAGCAACCGTGACCAAGCTCCTAGGTTTGAAATCTCCAGAGAGATGGAGAGAGGGGAGGAGGGACTTGCCTCACAGGCTGCCATGATGCTGGGCCAGGAAAGTAAAATGTGAAGTGGGGAAAGAAACGTCGACATTTTCCTTCACTGCTCGCTGGCTATTTGCTTTGCAGAAACCGTGTCACTACTCTGAGTCTGAGCTTCTTGTCCTTAAAGTGATGCCAGAGATAGGACCAACCCAAAGAACGGTTATCAGCCGAGTACATAACAAAGCGCCCGTGTGTAGGGCTCAATAAATATCACAGATTTGGAAAATATCAGAGCTGGAAGATTCCCAGGGACTGAGTTTCACCCTCCCAACATTTCCCAGGAGTGAACCCGAAGCCTGGGGCAGGCAGACAGCTGCAGAGAACCTTCCATGCCACACTCAGGCTCCTTCCTCTGTAGGCCTTTGCTCAATTATTTTCATCTTAACTTAATTTTAATTTTGAAGAGTCGAGCCACCACCCTCCTGGTCTGCTTTACCCTAATTTCTTTCTTTTTTTTTTTTTTTAAAGAGAGGGTAGGGGTAGGGGCAGAGGGAGAGATAGATTCTCAAGCAGGTTCCGAGCTGTGCTCAACACAGAGCTCGACCTCACAACCCTGAGATCCTGACCTGAGCTGAAATCAAGAGTTGGTCACTTCACCGATTGAGTCAGCCCGGCACCAGTACCCCAATTTCTAAAAGAGCTCTGTTAAGCAGAGTGCAAGTAGCAGCAAGAAGTTGAAGTATCGGGGTGCCTATCTGGTTCAGTCAGTGGAATGTTCGACTCCTGATCGTGGGCTTGTAAGTTTGAGCCCCATGTTAGTTATAGCAATTACTTACAATAAAATCTTTTAAAAAGATAAAAAAATAATGACCACTTTTTTAAAAAAAGAAGATGAAGTATCAACAATATTTAAATAAAGCTTTAAGAAAACAAACTAATACTCATCTCCCCAAAAACCCTTTCACTCCACCATAATTATTATTTTACTTGCCATGTGTTGAGCATCTACTCTGGGCTCTGGACACTGACGCGTGTTAAACGGTCACAGACGTGTACGTTCTGCCCCCTGTGCTTGCATCTACATCATGGATTCCGTATTGCTGTAGCCTTCATAATTATAGTTTTAATGGCACCAAAATACCCTTTCACAATAACACCACAGTTTACAAAACTTTTCATCCATCGCTGGACATTTAGCTTTAATACAGTGATACGGTGTTTGCTATTGTAGATGACGCCATAATGAACATCCCCCTTGCGCAAAGCTTTCGGCATCTGATGAATTATATCCCCAGAATAAAAGAGAAATTCCCAGAGGTTGGTATTCGGAATCAAAGGGCATAAACCTCATTCAAAATCTTATCTACCCGTTACTGTGATTCTTGTTTGCCCCAAAAGACCTGTACCAATTCATCTCACACTGGTGGAGTGTGCTGGCACCAGATCCCCACAAAGCCTGACCATCTTGGGTGTCTTGACTTTATTTCTATTACAAACAGAAAAAGAGTCAAGAAAAACACCTCTTCATTACCGAAATTTGGGGCAGAAAAAAAAAGATTTAAAAAGTAAAAATTGGGCACTTGGGTGGCTCAGTTGGTTAAGCATCTGTCTTCAGCTCAGGTTATGATCCCAGGGTCTTAGGTTCCCTACTCAGCATAGAGTCTGCTTCTCCCTCTCCCTCTGCCTTTCCTCCCCCTCATGCTCTCTCTCTCTCAAATAAATAAATAAAAATCTTAAAAAATAACTAAAGTAAAAATGATCATAACCCTTCCCATCAAATATAATCACTACTAAAAGTTAAGCATATCTCTTTCAGTCTCTTTTTCCTATGCATATGAGAAACTTACCCCCAAATTTAGATTGTATCCTATAATCAGTGCTATTTTATTTTGTTTTATTTTACTTACTGATTTTTAAGTTATTGTTAAGGTTGTTTTATAATATTCCATCACATATAGATCCTTTCTTAAAGATCCCCTAATATTGGACATTTACATTACATATGGCATCCCTATATAATAAACAAAGTTAGCCTGAACATCCTTCTGTATAAACCTGAATAGTCATCATTATTTATTATTACCACAGCCCAAAGAACTTGAAATAGAAAAGCCAGATCAGAGAGAATAAATATTTTTAAAATATCTTTGGATTTTAAAGATCAAAATTGGGAAATTTCAGAGGAATTATGTCATATTTACCCATGTCCTCAAGAAGGCAGCCTGGGGGGTGCCTGGGTGGCTCAGTGGGCTAAGCCTCTGCCCTCAGCTCAGGTCATGATCTTAGGGTTCTGGGATCGAGCCCTGTGTAGGGCTCTCTGCTCAGCAGGGAGCCTGCTTCCTCCCTCTCTCCTCCTGCCTCTCTGCCTAATTGTGATCTCTCTCTCTCTTTCTCTGTCAAATAATTAAATAAAATCTTAAAAAAAAAAAAGGCAGCCTGGGGTCTGGGAGGACCCCATAAGCTCAGCCAAGCAGCATTAGGCTCCTTTATCAGCTTCAGGACTTGGGACAAGGCATTCAACCTCCACCTCTGTTAAATGGGATAATACCTCCAACCATGGGTTACATGTGGCTCCCAAATATCTAAACCTCTTTTACATTGGAGATTTCCAAGTTAAAAAGAGGGAGAGAGAGAGAGCAGTAAAGCCCCTCTTCCCATTCTGGAAGCCTAAAGGGGGCAATACCCTCTCTACCTAACCCCAAAACACACAGTGCTAAGAGCACGAAATAGGACCTGAGCGGAGCCAGACTTTGCAAGGTGGCTGCCTCCCCTAGTTCTTGCCCGTTGTTCTCCAACTTTCATACCAACTTTGCCAGTTCCCTACTATCCTTCCAATCAATTCCTTTACCTGCTTGAGTTAGGCAGAGTGGATTTCTATTGTTACCATCAAGAATGATCTAGAAGCCATTAGCTGCAGATCTGTGGGGACGCTAGAGAAGGCAGATAGATATCCAGGAACAACATCAGGCCCATCATAAGCACTAAGTACTGCCTGCTATTATGAATACCATTATTGGGCAGCATAGAAGAGTCATCAAAAGCCAGGACCCTAGAGCCGGGACAGCTGGGATCCATATTTGGCTCCTTTTCTTATCCACTGGACAACCTGAGGCAAGCTACTTAACTTGCAACATGAGGATAATACCAATCCCTACCTTTTAGCATTGCTGTAAGGAGAAAATGAGTTAAACACATATTAATTGCCTGGAAGAGTTGCTTTTAAGTATGTGCGATTATCACTGTAATAACAAGGAACCCGAGTATCACACTTTGTCATTTCTACAGCTCCTCCCCGGTCTCTCTCCCATTTAATCCTCAAAATAATCACCATCAAGGTGAAAACCTTAGTTTACACGTTTGGAAACTAGGACTCAGAGAGGTCCCCTCCTAGAGACTGCAGGCTCAGGGCTCAAAGCCATGATGATAACCATGAAGGTCAAGCTCCTTCCGTGTGTGAATGTGATATGTTCTCAATAATTATTCACACACTAACAGTGATCAGTGGGTGAGATGAGGCACATGAAGTGCACTGAGATATCTAACATTTGGCTACCTGCTGCGCGTCAGGTCTGCGCTCACATGTGACACAGGTGGAATTTATGTGTAACTTACATAGAACCCAGTGGTGCAGAGACTATCATCTCTATAATAAAGAAACTGAGGCTCAGAGAGTTTCATACTTTGCTCAAGGCCACACAGCTGGTGAGGAGCTGGTCCTGCACTTGGCCCCCACACTGCCAGCCCCTCCTAGTCCTGTTTTGGCTTGAAAGGGGCCTCGTTCTACATTTCATCTGCCCGCCACCTCCCTCCTCCTATTATCTCCCAGCCGAAGTGTGCAAAAAGGTGATTTTCGCTACCAAATGGGCGTTTAGAAGCTGGAGATTAAATAAACAAACGTGTGACCGGTTTGCTATGCAAAGCTTTGCGTGCAGCCAGCCCCAGCATCCCGCGGCCCCGCTGTTGCTGCCTTTTGACTGCAGGTCCGCCTGCCGATGCTGTGCTCACTATCCTGTTTATACAATGAATCTATAATGTAATTTTGTGAGGTTCTGAAATGCACGGAGAAAACATGCGAGGACCCCGTGCCTCAGCCTAATCCATATGAAACAGGCTGGAAACACACTAATAAGCACACAACAGATGCATGGGGCTGCAGCGGTCCCTCCTCATCAAAAAAGGGATATTGTGGAGGAGAGAGGGAGCCCATGCCCTGGAGCAGGGTCCACGTGGATCCTGCAGAACAGCACGAGGGCAATTTGTGGATGATTCTCCAAGTCCCTCCCTCCTGCGGGGACCCAGATGAGTCACAACAGAGGTTAAAGAGCAAAAGACCCTTTCCCTGCCCCAAAGCACGTTTGAATAAGTGCAGTATTGTCACAGACACCAAAGAACAAAGGCTCCCCCTCAGCGGAAAGTAGGTCTTGTTTCCTTTCCTGCCTCTTGTGGGTCTATGCTCTCAGTATGTGTGTTCCTTCATTCATTCATTCACTCAGCAAACATATCTTCCACCTCCTCTAGTTCAGCCCCTGGGCTAGCTCCTGGAGATATGGTGATTCATAAGATACACCCACTCATGTATTAAACATTTTTACTGAGCAACTACTATGGGCCAGGTACTATGTTGGTACTAAATGGTCAGCAGAAGTCCCTGCTTACATTCCACGGGGAGACAGTCAATAAACAAGATGAGTAACTTGGATATGGTGATCAGTGCTAAGCAGAAAGATAGAGAAGGAGGGTTGAACTGAGATAGGGTGCCCAGAAGAGGGCCCCTAGTGGCCTCTAGGGTCACTTTATGGAGCTAGACCTATACAGGGCTGGAAACTGAGGCTAGGGAAGGCCAAGTAGGAATGTCATACTATCCATCTGGTCTGTGCATAAAGCACTGTTGAATCATCAAAGCACCTTCCAGAAAGGCAGCTCCTTTAACCCATTTATACTAGTCAGGTTCTCCAAAAAAACAGACCCAACAGGAGACAGAGATGGAGATTTGTGGGATTTATTATTAGGCATTGGCTCACATGACTATATAGGCTGAAAAGTCCCAAGATCTCCAGTCTGCAAACCAGGGACCCAGGAGAGCTAAGGACGAGTTCCAGTCAGAAGACCAGAAGGCTCCAACTCAGGAACAACTGATGTTTCAGTGCAAGCCCAAAGGTACTAAAACCCAAAGGGGGAGGGAGGAAAAAAAAAAAAAAAAACAGTATCTCAGCTCAAGGGCTGTCACGGTGGAGGAATTCCCTCTTATCCCAGGGAAGATCAGCCTTTTGATCTATTCAGGCCTTCAACTGATTGGACAAAGCCCACCTCTAGTAGGGAAAGCAATCTGTTTGACTCAGTCTATCCATTTAAAAATAATTCCATCCAGGGCACCTGGGTGGCTCAGTTGGTTAAGCACTTGCCTTTGGCTCAGGTCATGATCCTAGAGTCCTGGGATCAAGTGCCATATGGGGGTCCCAGCTCCACGGGGAGTCTGCTTCTCCCTCTGACCTTCTCCCCTCTCATGCTCTCTCTCACTGTCTCTCTCTCTCAAATAAATAAATAAAATCTTTTTAAATAAATAAATAAAAGTGATTCCATCCAAAAACACCTTTGCAGGCATTCCCAGAATAATGTTTGACCATTTATCTAAGCACCCTATAGTCCAATCAAGTTGACACATAAAATAAACCATCACACCATTCAAAACCCTTAAAGGTCCTGGGTGTCAACCTTAAAGGTCCTTGGTGTGTTTATCCATCCACCCAGTAAAGGACATTTGGGTTGTTTCCAGTGTTTGGTGACTATAAATCAACATTTGCAGGTTTTTGTGTGAACAACACCTTCATTTCTCTTGGCAAATGCATATGTGTAAGATTTCAGGATCCTATGGTAAGGATATATTTAATTTTATAAGAAACAGCCAAAGTATTTTACGAAGTTGCTATATCATTTTGCATTCCCACCAATCACCTAATACTGTGTGTGTATGTGTGTGTTTTCTGTCTCCCCAGAGTAAAATGTTATCGCCCCAAGGGGAAGGGAGAGACACTGTTCTTGTTACGCTCACTGCTGTATGCACAGCATCTGGTACGTAATAGCCACTCAATAAATATCTGTTGGCTTAAGGAATAAATAATCTCATTAAGTCCCATGATTCAAAGCAATCTCATGAGGAAGACATTATTGTGCCCATGTCACAGATGAGGCAACTGAGACCCAGACACCGTAGGGAAAATGCTTATAGTTGGTACTGAACCCAGCTAGCAACCTTGAGAATGAGCACAGAACCACAGCCTGTTCCAGCCCCGGGATGGGAGTTAACACTTGTTGCTGAGCGGCAGAGAGTCACTGGCAGGTTTAAATTTATTTGAATTTAATGACAGGGTCCTAGAACCCAAGGAAGACTGATGAGGCTGCAAGTGAGTGGTGAGTGGACGGCCGCCTCTGTCCTGCGGGGCTCACGCCATCGTCCAGATTCGAAGTGAGGCTAGAACGTGAACTTGCAGGGGTGGGAAGTGTGGAAATAAACAAAGACCATCCAAAGAAGAACAAGCAGAGGTTGTCTACTCCGAGCAAGGCTGTCAGAGACCCGAAGGCAGGTGGGAGTGGGGAGTCGTACCCCGAGTAAAGAGGAAGGGTTCAGGTGAGCTGAGGCTGGAGGCTGGCGCCCGGGGGAGCTGGAGGCAGACAGACAGTCGGCGAGTGCGTTCTGCAGTTGGTTCAGGGGACATTCTTGGCTTCCTCTGGTTGGTCCCGAGTCGGGGAGTCAGGGCAAGAATAGGGAAGCTGGCAGCCAGCGACCAAGTCCTGCCCATTTGGACCAATCGCTGCAGAAGGTGTGGTTAGAGTTCTCTTGTCATACGCACTCAGGCCATCATCCGTGTGTGTCCCCAGTCTCTCAGGAGAAAGAGACAGAAGGAGGAGGCGGAGGAGCAGGAGAAAGAGAACTCATCTGGGGGTAAAAACCAGGGTTTTCGTTCCAGTTCTGCGTCCTACAACCACGGGGCCTCATTGAATCCCTGACTCTCAGTTCTTCACAATTAATACTCTGTGTGTGTGTGTGTGTGTGTGTGTGTGTGTGTGTGTGTGTGTGTGTCTACATCTTTGTTTTCTTAGATTAATTGAGGCGGGTGGGGTCCGACAGGCCTGTGGTTCGTGTTGTTTTTCTTCTTAGGAACAAACAGCCTCTGCTCTGGGGCTCCAGTGGGCAGAGGGAGGAGGGAGAGTGGAGGAGGGACACAGGGATGTTGGGAGGCAGGAGTGGAGCAGGCAGGCTGCAAAGGGCGGACTGCAGTGCTCCCCCCCACACCCCCTCGCACAGCCGCCAGGAGCCCCCACCAGGTCATCATCCAGCAGACAACACAACCCAGCCCCTCGGAGCTAAACCGCCTTTGCTAATTAGGTGCCTGCTTAGCTCCCCGGAGAAGGTGTGCCAGCAGTGTCATACACGAGAATAATAACAGGATGCGAGAATCACAGGCTCGGAAGAGGTGGGAAAGTCTGGAGTCCTACACCCCCCTCCTCCATCGGTACAGCAACTTAATAATTTATTGAATGCCTTCCTATTTGTGAAAGAATGAAAGTTGGCCATGACAGAACAGTGTCACTCGCGGCGGGCTACCTACCGTACCTTAACTCATTTCATCCTTACTTTCTGCAGTTGGTGTTGTGCCATATCCATTTCACAGTGAAGAAAAGAGATGCTCAGAGAGGTCAAGGAATCTGCCTCAGGTCACACAGCTAATAAGGAGCAGAGCATAGATTCAAACCCAGGTAGCCAGGCTCAGCTGAGTGATGGCATTGAACGTGCAGAGCCCGTTGGAACACGTGAAGTGGTAGGAATTCTTCAGCACAGAATCCTGCTATTGAGTTTCCAAAGGTCTGCTTGTGCTTCAGTGAGAAATTCAGAAGCTCTGGCACCAGGGAGGCTCACACAGGAATCCCAGTTCTGGAGCCGATCACCCACATGGCCTCGTGCAGACCCTCCCTGGTCCTCAGTTCCCTGTCCCCTAAATGGAGAGAATACACTGTATCAACACGCCACACAGAATACACGAACCTGCTCCCCTCACGGGCTCTGGTCAGCCTTCTCCCACCAGGATGATGGAAGCCTTGTGCTCATTGATTGGAGGATCAGACAGACATGAGTCCCAGAGTCCTGTCTTTGCCATTTCTCACTGCGTTAACTTTGTCAAGTGCCCCCCCCCCCTCCTTGAGCCTTGGTTTTCTCAAAGGAGAAATGGGGACAACAGTACCTACTCAGGTGGCCGGTGTGACAGTTGAATGGGAGCAGACCTGAAAGCCCTTGGGAGGAGTAAAGGCTGGATAGATGATAGTTATTGTCATTTGTCATTGCCATGAAGGCCTCCTGGTATGAACTATAGGAACTGTCCCTGACCCAAGGAAGTGCTGCAAAACCCAAAGTAGACTGCCCTTCAGCAAAGCCTTTCCTGTCCTCCCCTCTACCCCAGGCAGGGTTAGGGCCCCTGCCCCAGGGTCTGGTACCCCAGCCATGCCCCAGCCTTGGCACCGCTCATGTCCTGCTATAGGCTTTCACTTTGGACTCAGCCGTCTGGCCGTGAGCTCCGGGACAGCCCCACAAGCACAGCACCTGATGCAGAGCCAGCCAGACATGGGACTTTGGTGTTTGCTGAGTGAATGACGGAGCAGTCGAACACTCAGTGATTTTGCTTCTCCGGGATAGTGGGGAATGGTGTCTAAGGGCTGTACTCACCATCCCTACGAATCCTCTCTTCTAATCCACAACTTGTCAGGCCTACCATTGCCATTCAAGCGTGTTTTACATCTTGGAGGGCCAAGGAAGAAGCCTGGAATAAAAGATATTAGGCAATGATTTGATTAAGAGCAAGGCCTCCCTGGCTCTTACCCTCTGCTGGCCACTCGCGAGCTTTATGGTCTGCGCCAGGTGGTTCAACTCCCCTGAGCCCGAGTTTCACCCACTCGTAAAATGAGAATCATAATCCTTACCTTCTAGGGTTTTGTGAGAATGAAATAAGATAGGGTAAAGAGGATCATATTTGGTTTTTAACAAGCATTTAATAAATTGCCCTTTCTGTTGTTCTCCTCCTAATTAGTAACAGGCCAGCGACCATTTCGAGAAACCGAGCATGCACCAGTACATATAAGTTTGCATTTAACTTCATGCAGCCCCATCCAAATCTCTACCAATGGATCTCATCAAGACCCATGAACCTCTCAAACTCGTTAATTTCCCCCCACTCTAGTGATGGAGAAGCAGAGGCCCAGAGAGAGGATGTGACGTGAAACTCATATTACAGGGTTGGGCCCAGATTTCCCCAGTCAGATCAAGATTGAAGCCAAAACCACTCTCCGTGACGTGCTACTTTTCACCGATGATAAACTCTCTCAGCAAACATTTCATAGCTCCTTGGTCCTCTGCTATGGCTGGAACTGTGCAAGGAGACAGCAAAACAGGTGTGCAAGCCTCCAGCCTACCCGTCAGTCCCCACACGGCTTCTAAGCAATAAGGGCTTCATCCCATCCAATTTGCCCCAGAGAAGCAGTCAGCCCAACCCCACTGCCCACCTGCTGGAGAGTCTTGGATGAGCACCACGAATCTTGTGAATCTCATTTTTTTATACATCAGATGGGATGAGATGTCATACCTCACCAGACTGCTGTGAAGACTGCAGAATAAAACGTACCAAAAGCAGCTGGCCCTGAGCAAGCCCTCAGTAATGGTACCTGCTCCTATCATCAGATTGAAAACATTAAAGGAGTAAATATTCCTCCCAAATCTCCCTTTGGAGGAACAGAAATCCACAGAACCCAACGAACAAAGGTTTGCCAAGTCCTGCAGGTACCTGTTTTAATGAATAAATGAAAATGCTTGGTAATGAGCATAGTGATTGTTTTATGTAAATGGAACTCCCATGGAGCTTGTAAACAATGTCTTGTCTCAAGAAAACATTGCCCTTGAGAGCTTGTTTACAGCACCAATTTGCTTCTCCAACTTTCTCCTCATGGCTTGCACAGCGGAGCACTTGCCCCATGTTTGAGAACATTGTGACAAATCCTTAATTGGTGCCTCCAGTCTCCGTGGTGGTTTAGGGGATCCCAAGAGTGTTTGGAGGCTTAGGAGAAATGTTCTTTTTTATTCCCTTCTCCCTTGTTTTTGGCCCAAGCTGAGAGGGTTGGGTGATACATAATGGAGTCAAATTTGTATGGAAGTAGAAGGGATGCGTTTGGGTTGGGTAAATAAGAAGCAATATATACGGGGGGTAGGGTTATGGACATCGGGGAGGGTATGTGCTATGGTGAGTGCTGTAAAGTGTGTAAACCTGGTGATTCACAGACCTGTACCCCTGGGGATAAAATAATATTATATGTCTATAAAAAATCAAAATTTAAATTAAAAAAAAAAGGCAAGGCCGTCGAAAGTTAAAAAAAAAAAAAAAAGAAGCATTATATACTAGGGAAAGGATGGGGGCACCTGGTGGCACAGTCTGTTGAGCTTCTGACTCTTGGTTTTGGCTCAGGTCAAGATCTTGGGGTCCTGAGATTGAGCCCCTCATTGGGCTTCATGCAACATCTGCTTGAGATTCTATACTTCTCCCTTATTCCCTCTCTCTTTCAAATAAATAAATAAATCTTTTAAAAAGTAGTGAAAGGATGTTAGCCCCAAACAAAAGAATTTGCTGTGACCCTGGTTCACCCCAGAGCCATGGAAAAACTAGAAAAAGCAGTTGGGCAGCTGCTCAGGATGCCAGCCTATACAAGGTGCTAAATAAAGCCTTGCTGAAACCCACAAGGAATGTGGTGTCAGATAATTCAGGTTTCACCTGCAACTCCTTACATAATAAAAAATAGTCGACTGGTCCTGTCCTTTGTCATAGAAAGCACCTGCAGTCACCCACCTAAAACTCTACAAATAGCAGGAGGCAACTGCCTATCATGCCGCCTGCCCTACACCAGCCAACTGATTATTTGGGAATATTCCCAAAGAGCTACATGACCTGGAAAATCCTATAATAAGTCTTTTACTTTTCAACTAAATAAAGAGATACGTGTGTTTTTATGAATCAAACACAATTTCCCTGACTCTCCCAAACAAATCCTATATTAAGATTTAAATACCGTAAGTTTGACGGTATATTAAATTATTGGCCTGCTGGGTGAACCCACATGCCTCTGATATCCTTGACTGTGAGCAGTCATCTGACCTTCAAGAGTCAATTGCCAAAGGATGATGAGAGTGGCAGTGCTACCAATGAACAAACAATTTCATGCTTCTGTGCCTTTGGCTTCCTGTGCCCTCTGCCTAGAGTGTCCTTTTCCAACACACACCCACCCCTCACTCACTTAGGCAACTCATAGCCACCCAGCAAGGCCCCTTCTCTGTTACACCTTCCCTGTCAGAGTCAGTCATATAGCAGGGAACCTAAACAGCATCTTTGACACTCTAATTAGCAATATCAGTCTATATGAAACAATGAGGTTTTTAAGGTTCATAACCAGGATTTATCTACATGTGGAGTCCCAACATCCAACACAGTGAGTGAATTTGAGTATAACCTCAATAAATGCATCTGGATTGAGAGAAATGCCACCATGAGCTTTTATCTCCCACAGTGGCCTAAATGTAGGACCTTCATATCCAGAGTTCCCTCTGAATTTCCCTCCATCAGGGGAATAGAGGTAGTATAATGCTTGCTGTCCAAGAGACACAAGGCGGTACAAGGCAGTAATGTGGCTGGGCAAATGCGCACCCAGAATGATCTGATTGGGAGATTGGTTATCCACAGGGATATTAACAATTGTGTTAATATTCTGAGAAAAGTAGGGACCCTTTGCTCACTGTCAGAAGAGAAATTTTAAAATATGGGAAGGGAAGGGGCATATGGGTGGCTAGTCATTTAAGCATCTGGCTCTTGATATCAGCCTAGGTAATTATCTCAGAGTTGTAAGATTGAGCCCTACATTGGGCTCCATGCTCAGCGAGGAGTCTGCTTAAGATTCTCTCCCTCTTCATCTGATCTCAGAAGCTATGCAGGGTCGGGCCTGGTTAGTATTTGGATGAGAGATTATCTCCCTCTCCTGCTGCCTGCCCCCACTCACTCCCATGCACTCGTGCTATCTCTCTGTCAAAAAAAAAAAATGCTTTAAAATATGAGAAAGGAAAAAGCAGGAATGAATGCTGTAGTGTTGGATTGGAATTGGAAATATTGATATAAATTTATGAGCTAGATAGGTATATGCATACATACACATAGACATAGAAATGTATGGGTATACATACACACCTACTTGTTTTCTAGCACTGTCCGTTGAAAGAACCTGGAAGCAATGACAATCCAACAGAGTGAGCACACTGAGCACCCAATCCTTGGTTCCTAAATACCATCTTTTACTCACAGGAACCAGGGACTTTTGAAGAAATGGCTAATGCTCGGGCTGGGGCAGGGTGGGAAAGTATAAAACAAACATGGAATATCTTGTTCCAGAAAGTAAAGAAATGGCTTAAAAATACATGAAGAATGCAGTTCTGCCAACACCTTCATTTTAGCCCAGTGAGACCCATGTCAGACATCTGACCTACAGAACTGTGTGATAATATAATTGTGTTGTTTTCTAAATTGCTAGATTTAAGATAATTTGTTAGGGCAGCAATATGAAACTAATAAAAGTTCCAATGATTGAAAAAAAAATACATGGGAACCAGCTGACGAACCTCCCACTAGGGAAATCTCAGACAATTCATGCATCGGAGTAAATAATGATCATAATGGATTACAATTCATTATATAAAATAGGAATCCATTAATCCCATCCTGGTATTGTTTGATTGGTTGGTTCGTTCATTCGTTCATTAGTTAGTGAACAAGTAGGGAAAAAAGAAAATTCTTCCTTACAGCAGAATCCCTACTAATAAATGTGGGAGGAATGGTGGAAATAGAAAATCACCGTCCAGCCACCATTATGGAGAAACTAATTTAGGTAGGATTTGTCAGCGGATACTATGGTCAGTGGGTGGTGAGTTTTATGAGAAAGAGGATGTCGGCATAATCTTGGAATATCTCATCACATAATGCCAAGTACAAAGGGAGAAATGGTAACCTTGTGGTGGAAAACTCTGGAAGACGCCAACTTGATCCTCACAACAACCCAATGACAGAGGTAGAGCTCCGCCCAGTTTGTCAAATCCCAACTATAACAACTACTACCTGAATGATCTTCAGCAAGTCCAGAGAGTTCTTCATCACTCTGTGCCTCTGTTTTTTCTTCCTCTAAAAGGAAGATATTAGTGGCATCTACCTTATGAATATTGTATTGCAAGTTGATAGTTTAACCCACATAAAACATTTAAGACTGCACATGACACATAATACACCCTCATCCACTGTTAACTATTATAAATATTATGGATGAGGAGAAGTAGAAAAAGCATTCCAACCCATGCCCACCAAACTCCAAATTACATACTCCTTTGTGTCCCAGAAATCAGTGAGTCCCAGTGGTCAACCACTTGGCAGTTTTTAAAGTGCTGCTTCATTCACATTTACCTTGAAAGTAGCAAAATTCCATAGAGGGGTTAGATCTCATATAGACCCCATTTGACAGGTGAGAAAAGGCCTTGACTCACCTAAAATGACAGCCATAGTAAGTATTAGGAGAGATTTGACCCACATGTTCTGACTCCAAAGCCCTGGTGGCTTTTAGGGCCTGAAACTCTAGGAACTCCATCCCTCTTCTCTTGGTGTTCAATTCATTTACACACACACACACACACACACACACACAAGCTGAGACAGGCCTTCTGAACTTGAAATTTGCCGTGAAAGCTCTGACATGCAACCCCACCACCATCGCCCAATGCACTACACCTCTGGATAAGGAGAAGCAAGAAGTGCTCTGACAGTGAATCAGGGCAACATAAGAGCAAGGATTAGAGTCAAGGACAGACATGGGCTTGAAAGATTTCAAGGTCAAATTAAGGAAGGTATCAGGCCCACCAAGGCAAGTAGGACAAAATATCCTTTGCCTTTAAATTGTCTTTATTTGCCTTTATTTGTCATCACTTCATCTGGGGTGAAATATGTATAAGGGAAATCAGGTTAAATGGTGGGTCATCTTCTGGGCCTGAACATAAAAGTGCTGCTTCCTGGAATCTCGATGGCTCTCAACTTTTCTTCAAGTGGACAGGAAGCGGACAAATTCAACTCAACACTTTTTACTAAAGAATGGAGTGAACAGAGGCCTTCATCAATAGGGGAAAACAGATCTGAAGTTTACAATCACACCATGAGAAGATGGAAGTATCTGGTGGCCCATGGATCAAAAAAGCAACATGCACCCCCCCCCGCCCCCACCCACACCTCGGCCCTGCCAAGACCATCTACACAGAGTTAATCTCTCTCTCTTCCTCTCGCTCCCTGGGAAAACTAAATCTCATCTGTCTGCAGTTAGCAGAAGCCTGGAGTAACTGGATTCAGTGCTGGAACAAAAGATATATGTGACGTTAACAGTTCATTGAGCTGTGAGATGAACAAGACGGGTGTTGAAAAGGAAACATGAGCTGAGAGTACATTTCCAGTGTTAATAAAGCTTCTCTTTTGTTGTTTCCAAACACTGACTCCAGGATGGGCACCATCCGTTTCCTTCTAGAATTAGACAGGCCTGCAGATTTAAGGCATCAGAGCATCATCTGGCCCTATTAATGGACAGCACAAGGTGCTGCGTCAGGAGCTCGCACCCATCTTTAGCTCTGGCTGCAGTTATTTTGCTGGCTTGGCAAAGCGTGTGCCTCCTGTTCACCCAGTGTGCATGTAGATAAAAGCCCATCAGGGGAAACCACTGAATTCCAGAGCTCAGACTTGCGGGGGAGATCATCGCGATGATGTAATCAGCAGCATAAAAGTGGAGGCAGCCCGTGCACCAACATCTGGTGATTGGTTAATTAAATTATGGAAGAGGCATGCATGACAAAGTTCTACATGGCCCTCCCTTAAAAAGCACGCTGTAGAATTATGTGTGTTGGCATGGAAAGATGTTCGGGTTTTACTGCAAAGTGTCAAACAAACAAACAAACAAAAACAAGGTATATAACAGTATGTATAACATGATCTCATTTGTGTGCTGTGAGTAATGAAAAAGAAAAGGAAAGAAGCAATGGTCTGGGTTCTAGGAAGGATGGACCCTGTTGAACTGAAAGTCAAGGTCACCCTGATGATTTTGGATAAGTGATGATACGCTTTGGTTGCAGGCGCCCAGGAGGACTAAAGAGCTCTGTGTAATTAATAGAGAAGAACATGCAGCTTTGGGGGAACATTCTGGTGAGGGAAGGGTGAGGAATAAGAAAGTAAAGAAAACTATGGTGGATTGAATAATGCCCCCCAGAAGGATGTGCTGGGCCCTTAACCTCCAATGTGAATGTGACCTTATCTGGAAATAGGTTCTTTGTTAACAGTTCATTGAGCTGTGAGATGACATCAAGCTAAGATGACATCATAAGCCACTGAGACAGTCTTAATAAGAAGACACATGTAGAAATACAGAGATTGAGGTGATACTACCAAAAGCCAAGGGATGCCTGGAGGTCCCAGAAGCCAGCACAGCCAAAGAAGAATCTTCTTCTAGAGGCTTTGGAAGGAGGGTGACCCTGCTGACTTTTTCATTTTGGACTTTAGCCTCCAGAATTATGAAAGAATAAATATCTATTGTTTTAAGCTACCCAATTTATAACACTTTGTTATAGAAGCTCCAGAAAACTAACATAGAGACCCAGCTACATGGGATAAGGTTGGGAGGGCTATAAGAAATGAAGAAACCCATGCTGCGTGGTTGTATGGGTCAAGGCTATTCAGAGAAGCAGAACCAATAAGATATCTAGCGATACATTAAAAGGGGATTTATTATAAGAATTGACTCATGGGGTTATGGAGGCCAAGAAGTCCCACAATTTGTTATCTGCAGGCTGGAGAACAAGGAAGCTGGTGGTGTGATTCAGTTGGGTCTGAAAGCCTGAGAACCAGGAGCACCCACACCCAACGGCGGGAGAAGAGGGATGTCTCAGCTCAAGCAGAGAGCCAATTTGCCCTGTCTCTGCCCTCTAATTCCATTCTGGCCCTCAACAGACAGATGATGCCCATTTGCATTGGTAAGGGAGACCTTCTTTACTCAGTTGGCTGACATTTTAAGGAAGGAGATGCCTCAAGTCTACTTTACAGTCACTACTAACTCTAGGATATGAACTCCTCCTCCTCCAGCTCCCTTTCAAACCTTCACAAACTTGGATCTAGATGTGGGGGAGGAGAGGGATGTAGTTTGGGGAAGTTGAGAACTTTGCTGTCTGGATCATCATGGGACAGAACCAATGCAGAACAGAGCCAGGGGCCTGGATGACTGGGGGACTCTAGTCTCTCTGCCCACCCCAACCCCATCCAGGGAATTATCAGGGGACTTCAGACTCCCACAGTCCCTGAATTAGAGGTTTTGTTTCATGAGTGCAAGAACCAAGTCTGAAAAGTTTGAATAACCTGCCCCGGGGCACACAGACAGCCAGATGGGTGGGCTTCCGGAGCCCATGCTGTCACCAACCCATGAGCCAGTCCGGCTGCCAGTCCAGCTGCTCCAATGGCCCCTCTAAATAGGGAGCAGATGTTCTACAACACCCGTTCCATGCTGTGGCCATCTCCTGGGTCAGCCAAACAGTGGTCAAAGAAAACAAAGGACTCTTTGTTTATCCGCCCATGAAGCCACATGGGGCCACCTTCCCAAGATCTCGCTGCGTCATCCAAACAGCAAATGGCCAAGACCTAGAATCTCTCTCTTTCCCCTTCTCCTGACTTTATATCTGATTCATTCACGGAGAGGTTATCTCAAACACCCTTTGGAGGACACGGCACCAGAATCTCCTCCTGCAGAAGCCAGTCTGCAGGAAGACGTTCCTAGACCGTCTGCTCCCTGTGAGTGGCGCTGTGTCATTCATCAAGGTTAATCATCACAATCATTGCTGTTCTGTCTATAGGACACTAGTTTTTCAGGCGTTTGCATGCTTACCGCTGCCTTTGTTCTCCACCAGGATAGTGGGTGACTCACTGTTCGTATCCCACTGTGAGGACTGGGGAAAGAAGCTTGAGTCACAACAGCAATGGGAAAAGCACTCGGGTCACAAGAGCAATGGGAACGGCCCTCGGACCTATATCTGACCTCCCCCAGAGCCTACCCTCTTTGTATGATGCTGTCACATCTCTTATGATGTCTGAGGAAAGTAAAGGAGGGAGTCGGAATTTGAACCCAGGTCTATCACAGCCCCAGGACCAGGCTGACTTCCTCTACCACCCATGTTTCCCAGATAACCCAGCACACACAGGAGCATGGCTGACCCTGGGCACCAAGGTCTCCAGGGTGGAGGGGTCCTCCCGGGTTTGCTGTCCTTTTGCTCTAGAAAGAGCCCGTGAGTCCTCTGTCCCTTGCCTCCTCTTATCTACCCTAATCACACGGCACTTTTCCAGTGGTGACACAACCCCCTTTTAGAAAACAAAATAGAAAGTAAGGGAAGGAAGGAGGGAGGGAATAAAACTTAGCAATGAAGAGGGCACCTGGGTGGCTCAGTTGGTTGGGCGACTGCCTTCAGCTCGGGTCATGATCCTGGAGTCCCGGAATTGGGTCCCACATCGGGCTCCCTGCTCCAAGGGGAGTCTGCTTCTCCCTCTGACCTTTTTTCCTCTCATGCTCTCTCTCATTCTCTCTCTCAAATAAAGAAAGAAAAATCTTTTTAAAAAAAACTTAGCAATGAAGAAAGGAGAGGAGAATGAAAAAGGAAAGTTGTCCTGAGTGCAGGGAAAGTTACATATGAGGACAATTACTCCGCGCTGCACTGTTCAGTGAAGCACTTCGAGCAGCTTCTCCAGGTGCCGCAGAGGCTTTGTGGAGTTAGGTGGTAGATGACCTCCTCCTCAGGCCCAGTGATCCAAGACCCCGGCCCAGGTTACACTCCCGCCTCGGGACAGCTGTGTGATATAAGGCTACTCCTGAGACTGCTGTTGGCCGGAGCCAGTGTGTTCTGTGTTGTGTCTGGGACAGGGGTGTGAGTGCCAGAAGAAAGGGCTCCATGTCCCACCTCCTGAATGGACCCTGGGAGGAAGGCTTGCAGACACGCTCAATGTCTTTGGAAATAGCCCCCCTGTGTCTGGTGGAGGGACCTTTACATCCAGATGGAAGAATTTATCTTCTTGTGTTTCATGGCCCCGGGGTGAGTCACCACTACCTTGCTGACAAAATTGTGGGGGCAAGTTCAGAGATGCCCTCTGAGCCCCTGATCAACCTGAGAATCATTTTTCCATTCCATGATATTTGCTGAGCTCCTGACATATCTCAGGCACTGTTTCTGGATCCTGAAGGTGAAGCACTGAAGAAGGCAGAAGTCATTTTTCTCCTCATGATGCTTACCTTCTGGAATGGAAGACAAGTTACAAGAGGAAGTAGACAAATCAAATGGTGGTAGATTGTGTCATATCTCTTACGATGTCTGGGGAAAGTAAAGGAGGGAGTCAGAATTTGAACCCAGATCTATCACAGCCCCAGGACCAGGCTGACTTCCTCTACCACCCACGTTTCCTGGAGAACCCAGCACATACAGGAGTATGGCTGACCCTGGGCACTAAGGTCTCCAGGGTGGGAGAAGCACAAAGGCCAAGATGACAGATGACATGGGGACAATCTACTTTAGCTGGATGGGTTAGGGAAGGCCACCCAAGACATGATCACTGAGATGAGACACAGAGGAAAAGAAGGAGCTAGTTGTGCAAGGAGTGGGGAGAAGCCTTCCAGGAAAAAGAAGAGAGTATGTGCAAAGGCCCTGGGGTGGGAAAGAATGTGACATGTGTGAAATATTGAGCATCTTGTCCCTACCACCCAAGGAATATTTCAGAAGCATCAAAAGAAAAAAAAAAAAAAAACCTCTCTGTCTTTCCAAATGCAAGATGTGAACATCTTTTCCTGAAGCAGAGGGTTATGCCTTAAAACACCATCTGTCTCTCTGTTTGTATTCTTGATGCTTTCTTGTCGGCCAACTTTGTTTGCATCACTGAAGCACTGAGATGACCAGGAGGCAGATTTTTTTCAGGATTATCCATTTTTTTTTAATTCCTTTGTTCAAGATCTTGAAATGTTCCTCTGGTTAACTGATGTGGTCTGTCTCATTTTCTATATTTGCAAAGCGGGGTAATTTGCCCAGGCTTCCGGAGCTACAGATTGGTAACATGAAATATCTAGAGCAAGAAGTCACCAGGGTTCTTTAAATGCTGGATTGGGGCCTTGGAAGGTGGATGTGAATCAGAGGCCACCGCCATCAGCCCTGGACCAGCCTCATTGTGGGTCTCCCTGGGACCACACTGATGGGACTCCATCCACTCTATACACAGTAATTAGCATAATTTTTAACTTTTAAAACAAATTGGACCACGACCCCCCTGTGAAAACATTCCAATGGCACCAAAACTTTTCCCCTTTGTTTCCAATGATGTGTCATATGAGTCATGGACCACAACATTTTGCATAGGGTCGCTCTAGGCTCTGGACCACCACGCAGCCTCATCTGTGCTTGTTGTCACCATGTCATTATGAATAGAAACCCCTTCCCTTTCAAATGTCCCAGTTTGGATGATAAATTACATGGTCCCCCTCACAACACAGCACTGAGGGAAAGATCCTTCAGGATCCCAATACTCCTAACCAATGGATGAGCAGGAGGCTCTACTTAGGGACCATCTATCCTTGAGTCTTTGAACAATTTTTTGTATCCACCTGTGAAAATAAATGGTCATATTTCATAAGTCATCTCTATCTCCTTGATAGGACTCCCTTGATTCTCCCATGGAAGCTAGGAGATGATGACAGAGTAGCCACCAGGCTTTCAGGAAGCTCCTAAGCAGGGCTTCAAAACCCTCCACCTGAACCATGCACCCCCTAAAGCCAGGGAACCCTGAAGTCACACCCCCAAAGCTCTGTAGGTATCATCTACAGCACCCTACAAGAGGTTCTTCTGAATTCTGGGTTTTAAAATGAAATACACAGAAATTTCCATCTACATTACAGTATATGCATGTTTGTTTTAACTCGAAAACTATGCTTAAATCAGTTGCTGAGAGGCACCTGGGTGGCTCAGATGCTTAAGCGTCTGCCTTCAGCTCAGGTCGTGATCCCAGGGACCTGGGATCAAGCCCCGCACTGGGCTCCCTGCTCAGCAGGGAGCCTGCTTCTCCCTCTCCCTCTACTGTTCCTCTTGCTTGTGCTCTCTCAATCTCTCTGTCAAAGAAATAAAATCTTAAAAAATAAAATAGTTGCTGAAGTATAAAGTTAAACCACTCATAAGACACTCTATGTTTACTGTGGGTTAGGGGTGCCCCCAGCCCGTTTCTCAGGAACACATTCCCAGAGGCCTTTGCTTTCATTAGATGGGGGCTGCTTGCTGAGAGTGAAGAGGTACATTTTCACCCAGGCATCTGGCACGGCAAGCAATCTGAGCAGGAAGACCACTAACATTGATTAAGCATCTACAATGCATGGGACATCATCTCAAACCACAGGCTCTGGAGTGAGCACTATGATCCCTGTTTTATAGAGGCTGAAACGAAGAGTCAGGGAGGTTAAGTAACTCATGTAAGACTTCATGGAAACAAGGAACACGGAGGAAATTTAACATCTACATCCCTCGGATTCCAAGACAGGCTTTCTCCCCACGCAGGCTCCCCACGACTGCAAGCTTTCCCGTCCCCTGTCTGCTCTGCAGTTTAGCAAAGTGCTACAGGATGTGTCTCCCATCTCGGGTTTCTCATCATCTTCACTGTCACTTTGAGTTTCTCTCTAAAGATCGACTTCCCAAAGCTCTCGTGAGAGATTTGGAAAAAAAAAAAAAAAAAAAAAACTTTAAAAGCTTCCATGTCTATTTGTGGCTTTAAAGCTGGTTTGTATTTAGGGGAGATTATTTTGTGAGATTAAAAAAAAAGTTGCTGAAAATGTGGAAAACTACTATAGATAAAATGCATTTATTCTGAGATAGGATCTGTTGGATTCTCTACTACCAAAGTGGGGAGAAAACAGGTGGTACTCCAGAAAAATATTCACAGATGGAAAATGTATAAATGGTAATTCACCAAAAACAACTGTAACCGTGACTTCTAAAATATGATGCTGGTTTCTTTTTTGGGTCGATGCTTACATTGGAAACTTTGGAACTCCCTAGATAACGAATGTTTGGCTAATTAGATGCTAAGTTCTGGGGGAAAGGCATGGATGAGGGAAAAAGGGGCTCTTTAATCACTGTGAAATTTTAATCTATGTCTTCGGTAATTTGGGCTTGGATCCTTTTGAAGAAGAGCGATACAGTGCAGCAGGGGACATCTGAGCTAAACCAAGCCAATTCCACATAAAGCACATTCCTCTCCATAGGTTCCTCTTTTTACTGCCATGAAAGCCTCAGAGGTTGATAGAGACTGAGTCATCTCATTCCCAAAGCTACATGGAACTTTTGTATTTTCACTCAACCTTTGTTGGTTGTAATGAAAGTCTAAGACAGCCTGTCTTGTCCTGGATTGGAAAAGGAGTAGTAATATTAGGATAAAAATTTGTTTTGCCCACCTGGCAAACTCCTACTCATACTTCAAAGTCCTACTCAAATATCCTTCCTGCTAGATAACACTCCCCAGATAGAGTACTCAGTGCTTCTTTTGCTCTTAGTATATCCTTCCTTTGGAGCTCCTGTCTTGCCATGACATAACACTTTTATTGGTGACTTGGATTTATCACCTAGACTATAAAACCTTCAGTGCTTACCATTCAGACTGCCTAGAAGCTTTGCCAAGATTGCTTTCCCATGACAAAAACTTCTCCAATACTGTAGTCAACACTGTTATGTGGATCCCAGGTGCCCCCTGGGACCAAGGCACTTGTGCCCATAGCATATTCTGGGAGTGTGGACTCATGGAAGCTCACAAAGCATCCTTCCCCAGGAATTGCCCTTAGCTAAAGGGCACTGCATCACCGAAGGTCATGCCTCCCTCCACAGGGGCAGCCCACCCCCATGTTGAGCTACAAAGACCTGAGCCCTTACCTGATTAAAAACAACTCTGAAGGGCTATCTCAGCGCCAGAGTTGCCTAGAAAATAAACCGAGGTTTCTGCTGCAAAAGCATTAGCATTGCTGTTCAAGTCTTCCCTCTGCACAGAACTGCTTCCTTTCTCTCTCACACAGGCTTCACTCCTGAAGCTAAACTGAACCAATACTTCTTGTCTTCTGATGTCCTTCTCAGAGTCTGTCTCCAGAAAACCCCGCCTCAGAGAGCTACACCCTCAACTGGATCCATTTCCAAAGGATGTGGGCATCCTTTATGGTGGATATAAGGTGTTTCCTAGACAAGTTTGCTTGAGAATGGGTTGCCTTTATGAGAACCAAAAGAAAATTGCAAGGTCTTCTTTCAAGAGTTCTTTTTAGGTAACTGATTACATTAAACATCTTCTTTCTAAAACCCTTTTGTTATTTTTTTTTCTCCTTCTTTAAAATATGTTTAAACTGTGTTTTAGGAATCAGAATTTTTTGCTTACTTGGGTTTTTTTAAGGATTTATTTATATTAGAGACAGAAAGAGAGAGGGGGCAGAGGGAGAGAACCTTCAAGCAGACTCTCCCACTAAGCACTGGTCCTGATGCCAGGCTCAATCTCAGGCTCATGCCTGAGATCATGACCTGAGCCAAAACCAAGAATCAGACATTCAACTGACTGAGCCACCCAGGTTCCCTTGTTTGCTTGTTTTAAGGTATCACAGAAGTATCACCCCAAACAACAAACAAACCACAATAAATCTACCAAATTCTTCTTAAAATGTATGGAGGTTTCAGTGTCATATCACCTCACACCATTTATAATGCCTTCCATCAGAAAAGCAAAGGGCCTAATAAGTGACTTAGCAAGGTTCATATACAAAAGTCAACTGTTTTCCTATACACTAGCAATGAACAAGTAGAACTTGAAGTGAAAAATGCAATAAAATATCATTTACATTAACACCCCCAAATTTAAATACTTAAATATAAATCTAACAAAATATGTATAAGATCTAGATGAAGAAAACTATGAATGTCTGATAAACAAAGTCAAAGAAGGACTAAATAAATGGAGAGATATTCCATGTTCATGGATAGGAAGTCTCAATATTAAGATGTCAGTTCTTCCCAAATTGTTTTGTAGATTTGATGCAGTGTCAATTAATATCCCAGTGGGTTATTTTGTGCATATCAACAAACTTACTAGATCCAAAGTGTATATGGAGAGGCAACAGATGAAGAATAACCAATACAATATTGAAGAAGAACAAAGTTGCAAACTGACTATCCAACTCTAGACATACTCTAAAGAAGCTATAGTCATCAAGCAGTATGGTATTGGTGAATGAATAGGCAAATCAATGGAACAGATTAGAGAACCCAGAAATAGACCCATGTAAATACAGTCAGCTGATCTTTGACAGGATCAAAGGCAATACAAGGAAGAAAAGATAGTTTGTCAATAAATGGTGCTAGAACTACCAGACATTCACATGCAAAAAGAAAAAAAAAAAAAAAGAATCTAACAGATCTTACACTCATCACAAGAATGAATGCAAATGGATCACAGATCTAAATGTAAAACACAAACTATAAAGCTATAGAAGATAATATAGGAGAAAATCTAGATGACCTTTGGATATGACAATGATTTTTTAGGTACAACACCAAAGGTATGATCTATGAAAGAAATAGTCGGAGTTTATTAGTATTGTTACTTCTGCTCTGCAAAAGACATCAAGAGAATTAGAAGACAAGTCACAGACTACTCCATCCACCTTTGTGGCCCACAAAATCTGAAAGCATAACAAAATGGTTGTTTTACACTACTAACTATGCAGGTGGTTTGTTAGTAGCAGTAGAAACAGGGACAGCGAGCAATGACCATGTCAGCTACCAGTTCGGTTCCCTTACCTACGGCAGACATTACTAATCAATCATGCCACTCTTTATCACTAACCCTAGAGAGACCCTCAGAATCCTCTCAACAGAACACTCCCAGGCAATCACCATTAACAGATCAGAGCTAACACTCAAAATACAACCTATTCATAGATTCAAATATATTAATACACTTAAAGGGTCTAGTTTGACATTTTTGTAGAAGTATTTGAAGAGCCCCCATGCTCAGCCCTTCTCCTCCCACCTGAGCTACCTGAAGGAAAAGCTGCAGATACACGAGCAGGTGCCACCTTCTTTCAGGTCATGTCTTGTTGATTGTCTGCACTTCACCTTCGTTGGCCTTGTTTGCATGGCCCATCTCTGAGGCTTCCCAGCCACTATTCCCACTGCCACCATTGCACCCTCATCCCATTTTGTCATCCCCTACTTGCCCCCCAGTCTCATCTCTAACACCACATCCTCAAGGACACCCACCCCAAAATCAGATTAGATCCAGTGGTGATTCCCTCTGCTATCATCCTGAACTTTCTTTCCACAGCATTTATCACAATTTTAATTAAATAATCATTTGAATAATTAGCTGTTTAATACCCCCATTAAGCAATAAGCCTCCACGGACAAGGGTCACATCTGTTTTGACCTCTGCAACACTCATAAGGTGCTAGGTAAACATTGCTGAGTGGGGGAATGCCAACAAGTAGGTCTATGAAGACTTGAACCAGAAGGTCTCATGATCTGCCTTTTCTGTCTCCCCAAGATCATGCATCAAGGCATCTAGATATCTCCAGTCACTTGTTCACCTGAAGGTCACTGTGTACCCTCATCACTAACTGACCTTTAAGGCCAAGCAAGTTCACCAACCCAGGAGAACTCTGTTTCAGCACAGCAAGGTTTCCTGCAGTGCTAGAACTGCTGGTTGCAGAGGATGGGGATGAACACAGACAAGCATTTGTGTCATGTCAGCTCCAATCAATTAATATTTGGTCAGTTAGAAAATATTTCAGAATAATAATAAACAATCAATTAATATTTGGTCAGTTAGAAAATATTTCAGAATAATAATAAATTATCCCAAATTAAGGTCCAAATAGGACCCAAATGTCTTCCTTGCTGCCTTTCTTGAAGAACTGGTTATTGGATTAGCACTGTAAATAAATAAGTGGCTCAGGCATCTGGGTCTGGGACCTCAGAAGGCCAGGGGTGGGTGTGGCACAGGGTCCTAAATAATGTCACAGTTCTGGCTCATACTGGGCTAGTAGAAATTAAGTGGCCATATTTATGACTTTGGGGACTTTGGGGGCTTCTGACTTCATGAACTACAATATGCAAGATAATCAATAAATATTTGCAGTAACAGTGAATTACTTAATTGGGCTAAAGCCTCTGATCTAGTCTCTTAGCCTGTAGTTGTGTCCCCACCAATCATTCTCCAGATTGTAACACCAGTGATCACCCCGACCCACCACATCGACAGCATAATTCCACTGCATACACTCTTCCGTGGCTCCCTACTACCTTTGGGACAACAGTATAGAGGCTGCCTCCTCCTTGTCCATAGCCTCCTCTCTCACCATCCCCACTTACTCTGGCTCCAGCCACAATGAATACCTTGCAGTGCTCCAGGCTGGCCATGCTAATTCTTGCCTGGCCAGTGCATCTTCCTGACTTGGAACCATCTCTCTGCCTGACTCCTACCCATCTGTTAAAGCTGAGCTCAGATACTGATCTGCCAGGAGCCCTTCCTTATAACAGCCTTCTCTCCTTCTGAATGAGGGTCAGGATACCCCTCTTCTGGGTCCTACAGCTTCTCTCTGTTCTTCCCCCCCATGAACTCAGTCACCAAACTGGACTATCAGTGATTATTCACTTGTCTGTCTCCTCTGCTGGCCTGGAAGCTCTGTGGGACTTGAACCCGTGACCACAAGAGAAGGAGAACTCCTCTTCTGCAGGGCGGCCATGAAGATTAAATGAGATAATATACACTGGGTGCTTAGCAACATGTCTGGCACATATGTAGCAGGTCTTAATATACATCGAATTACTAAGTGAATGAATGAAGATCACAGAGCTGGATGTTTGTGGGTTCCAAGAAGGAAAATTAGGTTTTTCATCCAGAAGACATGGCTTAAATGGTATTGACAAACGAGATATGTGTCCCTAGAGGTGAGGCAGCAGGTTTATTATGCTCTCAGACCCTCACCCTTCTTTTCATAGCAGCACTTTGTAACATCCTCTTTACTATGAAACAGTATCGTGCAGTATCTACTTGTATAGGTAGGTATACTAACTCTAGAGCATAGTATAACCTACTTACATAATTGTTTAAGCTAATATATTATAAAGATAGATGTATCATAAAGGACATAACTCATAATAAAATAATATCCATTTTAATAACTAAGTGCTCAAACATGAGTTCAGTAAAGACACACAAAAGCAGTAAGATGTTTACACCTCTAATGAGTGGGTGGGAACTTAGGAGACGTGAAACACTTTTCAACTGAATATCATTGACACTTTTTCTTTAAATCTGACATTTTGAAATAAAGGCTAACTAAGCACCTTTCTATAACTACAAAGGCAGACAGAGGCTAGGGGAAATGTATCAGTGTCTAAATTCAACCGTAGTCTTGCCATCCACAGCATAATATTCTGAAATGGTGAACCACTCTTCATGAAGTTTTGAACAAAACATAGTAGAGTCTACCCTCGATTTACCAAGTAGTTGTGTTCCTGGAAAGCTCGGTGTATTTTAAAACTAGGCACAATATAACTTTCTTCATATATATGTATGTATATATATATTCATAGATAGATGAGAGAGAGAAAGAGCTTGGGTCTAGAAATACATACCTATAAACAGATTTTTCACTTGCATGCATTTCCAGTGAGACATGAAAACATTGCTCGGGAAGATGCAAGTGGATTCTCTGTAATGTGGAATTTTCTGGCACAAGGCGGTATGCTGGGCATATCTGCCCCACCAGCTAATCACTAACAGTTTCCCCAAAACACTGTGACTGCCAGAAACAACCACCATAAATACCCAAAATATCCTGCAGGAGGCAGCACTGCTCTCTTCGAAAATGACCATCCCAGAAGCCTACCCGAACCCAGGATCCCAAAGGCCTGGGTGTTAACAACAGGGACTCAGCCCTATTCCTGCTTTCCTGGTAGAAAGCTCAGTTCATCCCTCCCAAGTAGGGAAGCTTCAGAGAAAGGTTCAAGGCATGCAGGCTGGCACATGGGACAGCCACCTGGGTGTACCATCCCAGCTGAGGCTGCCTCCAAGGATAATGTTTGTAGATGGGGTTGTGAGCAAGACACACACACACACCCCTAATGGCCTCCAGCTGCTGCCACTCACATGGTGCCCGGGGGCACGGCCAAAGCAGACCAGGCCATGGGCTTCCTGCCCAGGCTGAATCCAAACTGAGCTAAGCCATGAGTCTTCTGCAGCCAAAATCCATAGTTGAGTTCCAGTCTTCACTGCTTCTGACTCACTGCGTGACCTGTGCGGGGTGCTCTACTTTTCTGGGTCCTATTTCCCTCTCTGTCATGAGAGTTAGACAAGATTATCTGTCCTGCCCTAAACGTTTATGTTCCCAGGAAAAACAAATCAATACACAAAGGGAATGTCCAACTCAAGCGTCTACTAAAAAAAATACCTCTAGTAAAACTGTGACCGATACACTTTAAGGAATATAAAGGGGCCATTTTGTAATTAGTACATTCATTTCTTGCGCACCAACCCAGTGCTGAGGGCACTAAACGAAAAAGTTTACACTGGACTGAGAGGGATAAGGTAAGCAACAGCCTGAGCAGAGTCAAGGAACCACTAAAAGTCAAGAGCATAAAATTGTGCAGATAAAATGAAAGCTGATGTTCAAAAGCCTTGAATACCAGGCTTTAAGAAGCTTCAGCATTAGAAGCCACAGGGAAGGCATGAGGGGGCTGAGCACAGCAGTGGCAACAGGACTATGGGCAGAGTCTGGGCCTCAGAGAACCAGACGGATCATGGGGATGAGATCAGGGCTGGGAGACGGTAGACCAGTTGTCCATCCCTGTGACTGGCCCTTCCAATGGTAGTCCTTTGGCAGAGGTAGTCTATCCTGGCCCTCCTGCTTCATATGGAATCCACAACTGAAAGACCTGGAAGGAGAAGGGAGCTGACATTAATGGGCACCTCTGGGTGCAAGGTACTGAGCTGCAAGTCTCACATAATTCAGGCACAGGTGTCCTGTGACATCCTCAGGGTAAATCATGGTCCCTATACTATTCACGAGACCCCAGATTACCAACAGACATTTTCAAAGTCACTAGGCCTGCAGGTGGCCAAAATCGGGTGTATTTGACTCATCTGTTCATCTCTTCATTCATTCATTCATTCATTCATTCATCCCACAACTATGCTTTTAATCCCACAGACCCAGCACTTGGGTGGTAAACAGGATAGAAGAGCTCTCTGTTCTCAAAACTCGTGTTTTCATGGAAGAAGAAAGAAAATGCATAAGCAGATTAATACACTGATGAAATTATTTCAAATAGCAAGAAGTCATAATAACAAAGAAAATAGAACCAGATAAAGAAAGTGGCTGGGGTGAGGAGAGGGGGCCTACTTCCAAATGGGGACAAAGGAGGTCTCTGTGTGGAAGTGACAGATGACGCAGGACCTGAAAAATAAGGAAAAGTTAACCATGCAAAGATCCATGGGAAGAGTGCTCCAGGCAGAGGGGCCACCATGAGCAGAAGCCTCAAGATCAGAACAACCTCTTTGAGGAGGAGAGAGAAGGTGTGTCTCTGCGCTCCGAGGGCGTGTAGCATGCGGTAAGGTCAGAGGATAAGAGATGAGGCCAGTGAGTGCCCAGTCTTATGGACCATGAGAGAGTCTGGACTTTATTCTAAGAGCAATGAGAAGCCATTGGAGGATTTTTTACAAAGAGAACCATGATCTGATTGGCATTTTTAAAATAGCGCCAGGGACATGAGTTAAGGGGCCACTGTAGGTGTCTGGGGACAGGTGATGATGGTTTAGACGGAGACTCTAGCAGTGAAGACGGAACAGTAGACAGGCTGGGATATATTCTGGCTATGGTTCCAGTAGAACTTGCCCAAGACAACCACACTGCCTTAGATGGTCTGGTGGTCCCCTAGGCCTGCACGGTGTTGGGTGGTTTTCACATGTGAGTCAGCCCCTCATGGGACTAGGGGTTTACCCTCAGCAACAACCCACTGGAGGCTCTCGAGGTGACAGAAAATGCCTTCCCAGAGTGTAACCTAGTTTGTCTTCCTGAGACACCCACCCCACATGGGTGCCATTTCTCCCAATGGATTCCTTTTTCTCATAACTCTCTCCAAAGACTTTGAGATTTCATCCTCCTCATGCTTTTCTTGTTCCAAGAAATGAGTGTTTTCTTTTGGGGTCCAGAGGAGGGACTTCTACCAGCCAGCCTTTAGGCAAGCCTGATGCTGCATCTTGCATGTTCTGTCTGAGTCTTCCTCCCTTCCGTCACATCCCCACCCCTCCTTCCATCCCGCGTACACACACACACACACACACACACACGCACACACGCACACATGCATACTCCAATCTCTATAATGGTAGGATGGTAGTCTCATTTTGTACTCATTTCTCTTTGTCCCCTTGATGCCTGGCCAGCCTCTGAAGTTTTCGGACAGGAGAATCAAGGCACAGAAACCATTATTTCTGAGCCGATCGCAGAGCAGTGACTCACCAGCCCTGTCCAAATCCTGGCTTTAAGGGGGTGCTGCTCTAAGTCCTCAGCTGACAGCATCTCAGAAGGGAATCTGTGATCAAGAAGTTGGCATTGGATCATGGGATTCTCTTCCTCCCACTCCTCAAACCTTTTGGATGGGTTGGGAAGATGTTCTTCTTCACCCAAATGGGTTTATCTCAGCTGTCCAGTTTTGGGTGTGACTAACTCCACTTATGGAGTATTTCCACCCAATTCCATCCCCTTCACCATAAAGCACAGAAATTAACAGAGGCTAATGGACTTAGGAAGCCGCCAATGCCAAGTCCAAAACAGTTGACAAAGAGGCCCCAGAGCTACATGCCTCTTTCCCTATTTTCTCGCCTGTTTATTCTATTAGCCGAAAAGCCCTCTTTAGCCAGCTTGCAGTTCCTATGTTCAGTCTTGCCAGGATCCCCCCGGGGAAGATCATTATGGGAGAAAAGGGCCTTTTGAAGATTACACATGAGCAAAAAGAGGGAGGCTTTGAACATTGATGGCGGTTCTGGGCTTCAAATTCCATCTGGGGCTAGAGATCTCACTAGAAAATAAATGGGCAAAAGGGAAAGAGATGAAGGAAAGAAGTAACCACTACAAGAATTTGAAGGATTTAGATTTGTAGGAGTGCAAAGAAAATTGAGAACCAGGAATCCAGGTGATTTGTCCTGGCTCTGTATTTGCACTGTGACCTTGGGAAAAGCCCTATGTGTCTCTGAGCCTTTTTCGTTCAACACACACTATCTGATAAATACTTCAGGATAAGTACTATGCTGGGTGTAAGGATCCCAAGGCAACAAGATGAAGACACTGATCTCCAGAGCTCACAGCCCTCTGGGGAAGCCAGGAAAATAGTCAGAACGTAATGTGAAAAGTGAACTAATGCCCGTTCCCCTTCTATAAAATCAGTGACCTACAAAATAATGACAATGATAACAATAGTCAATATCTGTTGAGCTCTGAGTCCCCCTGGATGCACAGCACCTCCCCTGACCTTTCACTATTATGAACAGGAGCTCTGGGGCTCCTAGCACCCATTTTCCTCCTCCGTTCAGCCCTCAGAGACCAGCTGTCTGCCTCGAGGCCCTGAAATCTACTACCATCAGGTTGTATATCCTGGTTCACACCAGTCACCCTGAGAAACCCAGGGTTCCTAGAGCATTCACCCCTCCTCAGCACTCATCTCCACTGGGCTCTACATCCTTACCAAAATCTTCCACTATGCCCTCTGCAATTCCCTCTGTCCTCTTCTAAACTTCTGAGCACATTCTCTTTCTAGCTCCAACCAAAATCTGATCTCCCCAGGGACCCAACTCCCCTGCAGCTCTCTCAAGAGGACTGTTTCTCTCCCACACCCCTTCTGCCTTTCACACTGCTCCTTACTGCTCCTCACTGCTCCTTCCAGAACACTGCCCCCCTCCCTAAAAGCTTCCAGCTCTGTCATTTTAGGGCACCCACTACCCCTCCTTTTCATGACACTCTCCCTGTGTCCCCAGAGGTTTCAACTCCTGGTTTAGTGGCACTCTTTCCAACACAGACTCTGTTTCAATATCTATGTGAGTGTTCCTCTCAACAGCCTATTTTGTCAATCTTTGACTTCCTGTCTTGCAAAATCCATGCCCCAGTCACTCACTGCCATGGTTAAACTATACCTATCATTACACATAACTGTTCATACTCCATAACCTCAATTTCAAGAATCTCACTCTCAGGGCACCACTCACTCCACGATTAACAATTCTTCCATCTCACGAGGTCTAGGGTCTGTTGATTCTGCCACCCTTTCACTGTCCTTTGCCCAGTGTGTCCTCACTTCCCTCTTTGCCCAACCAAGAAGTCAAGGTCAGTCATCACCATCATCATCATCACCAGCATCATCATTACCATCACTAGCATCATCATCACCATCAACATTATCTTCACCATCATCATCACCACCACCATCATCATCACTACCATCATGTCCATCATCATCATCATTATCTCCACCATCATCATCATCATTACCATTATTTCCTTGTATCACCCTTGTGGCATGTGGTACACACTAAAAACTGGCTGCAGCAATACCTCCCATATCACATCTACTTCTTATGTGACTTTTACACTCCTCCCCTTGAGAAGTGGGTCCTTGAATTGGAGTGTGGCTATGGCTATGGCAGAAGTGATGCCAAGACTGTCAAAAAGGCAAGATCACTTCTGCCTTTCTTTTTGGGGATACTCACTTGTAGAACCCAGCTGCCATGCCTCAAGTGGTCCAGGTGGAAAAGAACTAAGGCCCTCAAGTGCCATCTGAGCTCGTGGATGACAGACAGAAACAGTTCGCTAGACATGAGTGCCACCATCTGTATTAGTTTCCTAGGATTGCTATAACAAATTATCACAAATTTGGTGGCTTAAAACAACAGAAATTTATTTCCCCATAGTTATAGAAATTAGAAGTCCAAAATCAAGGTGTTAGCAGGTGTATGGGAGAATTCATTCCTTGCATCTTTCAGCTTCTGGTGACTCCTGGGATTCCTTGACTTGCAGCTACATCCGTCCTATCACTTCCAGTGTGGTCCAATGTCTCTACCTCTTCTGTATGTCCAATCTCCCTCTGCCACCCTCTAGCAAAATACTCATGATTGCATTTACAGTCCACATAGATTATCAATCCAAAAAAATTTCTCTGTCTCAAGATCCCTAACCTAATTGTATTTGCAAAGATACCTTTTCTTTTCTTTTTTTTTTTTTTTTTTAATTTGACAGAGATCGCAAATAGGCAGAGAGGCAGGCAAAGAGAGAGAGAGGAGGAAGCAAGCTCCCCACTGAGCAGAGAGCCTGATGTGGGGCTCGATTCCAGCACCCTGGGATCATGACCTGAGCCAAAGGCAGAGGCTTTAACCCACTGAGCCACCCAGGTGCCCCAAAGATCCCTTTTCTAAATAAGATAACATTGACAGGTTCCAGAGATTAGAACCTGATATCTCTGGGGACCAATCTGACTACTCCCCCATCTTCAAAACAAATCCTCCATTCCCCAGTCAAACTACCCCAGCAGAGCAGAGGCAAGCTATCCCTACCAAAGCCCTACCAAAAATTGAAGATTCACAAGAAAAATGAATGATTATTGTTTAAGCTAACAAGTACTGGGGTGGTTTTGTTGCAGAGCAACAGATAACTGATACAACCCTTGACTACCTGGTTCATTTCTTGCTTCATTACATTTGCTAGTTTAATCCACTTCTCCACCTCCTCTCAAACTGGACCTGGCAGCTGAATGTGATGAGAGGGGAACCCACAAACCTGCTGACTCTGCCCACACTGAACTCAGGGCCACTGAGCTCCAGTAGGCCCTTTGGGTTGTCTAACCATCCAAATATATTTCCCCAGTGAGAATCACACACATACACACACACACACACACACACACACACACACACACACACACGTGGCCACCTACCCCTCTCTCCACTCAAACCTTTGTCGTTTCCTCCCCAGCCTTAGTTGCAGCTCATCTCTTTGATTTGTGTGTCACTGAGACAATAAAACCAACCAGAAAAGAAATCCTACAAGTCTCTCCAACACTTGTGCCAATCATGCCCACCAACCCCACTGCTTTCCCTCCCACTGTTATGAACGACCTCCCCATGCTCCAGCCTCTTCCCACGCCCACTACAGTCCTGGAGGACACCACTCATTCTCCCCCTCTCTCCTGCATCATGATTTCTTGCCTCTCTGCTGGATTATCCCCTTCAACATAAGACATATCTTATTTCTCCCACTCCTCCCCGACCATATCCTTCCTCCCCACTCCCTTTAAAATGAAAGAATGGGTCATGGTCACAGTGTCTGACGCCTTTCCTCCTGTTCTCTCTGGAATCCACTCCAATCAAAACTCTCACACCCACCACTTTAGTGAAATCAGCTTTTGTCAAGGTCGTCCAGTGTTGCCAAATCCAAGGTCCTTTGTCTGTCCTGATCGTACTTAACCCATCACCAACATGTATTGGTCTTCCAGGGCTTCTCAAGCAAAGTACCACAAACTCAGTGACTTAAAAGAACAGAAACTTGGGCACCTGGGTGGCTCAGTCTGTTAAATGTCTGCATTTGGCTCTGGTCATGATCCCAGGACCCTGGGATCGAGGCCCACAATGGGCTCTCTACTCAGCAGGGAGCCTGCTTCTCTCTGCCTCTCTGCTACTTGTGATTTTGTCTCACTCTGTCAAATAAATAAATAAAATCTTTAAAAAAAAAAAAAAAACCAGAAACTTATTTATAGTAGTCTAGAGGCCAGAAATCCAAAATACAGGTGTTAGTAGGGTCCCATTCCCTCTGACATTTCCAGGGAAGGCTTTTTTCTCTCATCTTCCAACTTCTGGTGGTCACTGCCCTTCCTTGACATTCCTTGGCTTAGAGCTGCATCACCTCAATCTCTCTACCTGCCTCCATCCACACACAGCCTTTTCCCTCTATATATCTCACGTGTCCACTCCTAGAGGACACCAGTCATTGGATGTAGGGCTGCTCTAATTCAGTATGACCTCATCTTATCTAGCTATATCTGCAAAGACCCTGTTTTCAAAGAAGGTCACATACTGGGGTTTCCGGTAGACAACAACCCACAGAAGTAACATTTAGCAAATTGAACATTTCTGCATAGACGCGCTTCCTTCTCTTTGCTTCCAGGACACCAGACTCCTAGGTTTTCCTCACACCTTAGTGACCGCCCATCCTCCGTCTCCTTGACCAGTTGAGTTGCTCCTCATCTCTCTAATCACCCCCAGGGCTCGGTCTTTGGCCACCTTTTCTTTTCTAGCCATCACCTTTCCACAAATGGTTCCATCCAATCTCCTATTTTCAGATCCATCTAGATAACCCCAAAACTCCCCCCTCTACCCTCTGTCTCTCTCCTGAACTCCAGTCTCCTACATCTACCTTGGATGTCTAAGGGCCATCTCAAACTTAGTATGTTTGAAACCAAAATCCTAATTCTCCTCACACCCTAAACAAACTTCTTACACCCATAGACTCTCTCATCTCAGTAACTGGCATTTCTTTGTTTCAACAAGAAATCCTGCTGGTACTGCCTTCAAAATATATCCTGTATTCAGCTACTTCCCAAGACCCCATTGCGACACCCTGGTCCAACCCACCACTATTTAGCTAAAGCCAGCATCAGTAACTACAGCCCACCAGCCAAATTCAGCCGACCATCTGTTTTTATAAATAAAGTTTTATTGGAACACAGTCACACCCATTTGTTTACATATTGTCCATGGCTACTTTTGATTTCCAAGGGCAGAATAGAGTAATTACAACAGAGACGCCACGGCCCCACAAAGCCAAGCACATTTACTCTCTGGAACTATATAGAAAATGTTTGCCAGTTCCTGGCCTGGATTATTTCAGTCATAGGTCTTCCTATCTCCACCCTTACTGACACTATAGTTGATTCTCAACCTGGCAGGCAGAGAAATGCTTTTTAAGCAGGAGTCCGAGCCCATCACTTCGCTGCTTAGAATTCCTCAGTGCCAGCTGCTGTTCCAACCCAGCTCATCTGGCCCCTGCAGCTCTAACCCCTTATCTCCTGCTGTGCTCGATCTCAAATTTCTCCAGCCACACTAGACATATTCCTCTTCCTAGAACATTCCAGACATGCTCCCACCTCAAAGTCTTTGCATTTTCTCTTCTCTCCATTTCTAGTAATCCTTACCAGACTCACCCTTGCAATTCTCATGTCCTCAGGAGACCTTTTCTGCGCACCGGGTATGCGTTAACAGTGTCCCCTCCCCAAGCATTCACTATCCCTTTTAATCTGCTCTCTGTCAATCCATAAAAGGTACATAATGTGTTTTCTCTTACTTATTTGATGATAGTCTGTCTTGCCTTCTTGAAGTCACCACTGTGAAAGACACACATGTTTTATGGCAAGCACTGAGGTCAGTGCCTGAAGCATAGCAGGTGCTTAGTAGAGATTTATTGAATGAATGAACGAATGAATGACTAAAAAAAAATAAACTCTTCCTGCAGGTCAACCCCTGTGCTAAGCCTTGTATGTGCCTTGGATTGCTTACCTCACAACAATTCCAGGGGCTGGCACTGGGCTAAGGAGCCCAAGGACACCAGGGCCAGGACTCAAGGTCAAGTGTAACACCAGAGTTCACTGTCCTAACCACCTCCACCTTCTAAAATTGTGCTGTGCTGTCTGTAAATTTTAGAAGATATTTTAACCTGTAAGAGGTTATTTCTAGCAACCCAAGTATCCAGCAGTGAATGATTGGACAAGCAGAATGTGGCACATACCTAAAATGGAAGCAGTCAAATTCGTAGGGGGCAGAAAGTGGTTGCAGGGGGCTGGGGGTGTGGGGACAGCATGGGGTGTGAGTGTTTGATGGATGCAAAGTTTAGTTTTGCAAGATGAGAAGAGTTCTGGAGATGGAAGATGGTGATGGTTGCCCAACATTGTGAATGTACTTAAGGCCACTGAACTGTACACTTTAAATGGCTAAAAGGCTAAATTGTATGTTATGTGTATTTTTACCATAAAACCAAAAAAAGGTCAGATTTCTTCCTCATTGCAAACTGCCAAATGGCTATAACCCCCTAGTTTGCAGAAGAAGGACATGAGGTTCAGAAAGCAAGGGGACCAGGCCAAGACTATTGGAGGCAGCAGTGTGAGCCCAGGCCTCAACTGCCTCTCAGCGGAGGGTGCCCTCTGCTTCCCCTACCCTGCCTTCTCCTGAGCCAGCAGAAGATCCGCCTCTATGTATTCACTATGCTTTATAGGACAGGAAATTTATTTTTTCCAATTCTTGGGTGGATTAGGAACTTCTGGAAACTTCTGTCCTCCCTGCCCAGAACCTGTTACAGTAGGGCCAAGTAAGTGCAAACACAAAAATTGTCTTAGATGAGCCAGCAGGAGGGGTGGGGGGTAGGGGGTGGGGGTGAAGGAAGCCGCTCGTGCATTAGCATATGCAAATTGGCAAGGATAAAGAAAACTGGGAAAGCTGCTATTTTATCATTTGTGGTAATTATAGCAATTTAGAGTGAAGAATCAATGGGTTCCTGGAGGTAAAAGCATCTCGGAAGGATAATGTGGTGTGATTAAGAAGTTCTGATTAAGAGCTGCTGTCATTTTCACTTGAAAAAAGTGAGGAAAGAGACCGGGGTCAGAAGTGCAGCAACACAGTCAGGAAGGTGGGGACATTGGCCTGCCAGGCCCTGTCCCTGGTGTGGAAGACAGAGAGGAACAAAGATGTCCCTGTCTTGTGAAATTTACAGAAAAAAAAGACAACCACAGAAAAGGGCTATCAAACACACTGTGCTAGGTGCAGTATTGTTCTTATAAAGAGGTTCAGAAGAAAGAATGGTTAACTTGTCTCAGAAGGAAAAAATGATCTGGAAAAGCTTCAGACAGAAGATGACATCCAAATAGGGCTTTGCGGTATCAATAGGAGTTAGTAACTGACAACAGCCAGGGGAAAGGAGTTTGCAGGCGGAAGTAACAGTATGTGTGAAGTAGTAGAATGTGTGTTTGGAGAACTCTGTGGGGAGAAGTAGAGAGTGAGGTGTTACCGTTTGTGGATCTGGGAACACTGGCAAGGCCACTCCAGGGAGCCCGGACATAATTCCGCAGCTGGTAGAGGATGAAGACAGAAGCACAGGAGTGACTTGATCAGAACTGAATTTTAAGAAAAGCTGGCAAAGGGAGCCAGACAGTCAGTGTAATAGACCAGGTATTATGATAGAGGGATGAGGGCAGGGGGACAGGAGTCAGGATTCAGATGAGAGGTCCTAAAACAGAACATGGAGACTCAGAGGCAACAGTCTTGGAACCTCATGAGTCACAACTGAAAGGAACAGAACAGCCATCTGATTTAACCCCCATTTTAGGGAGGCACAAACCAAGGCTCAGAGAGGTTAAGAAATTACTTCAGGTCTCATAGCTAGTAAATGGGCTTGACACCAGGTCTATCTGACTCTAAAGTCTGAGCTCTGTCTATTAATCCACAAACCTCGGGATCTAAGACAGAACAGCCACTAATCCTAAAACCCAGTAATCTGACAGAGTCAGAGAGCAGTCAGCAGGTGGGTCACTGAGTGTGGCAGCCCCGGAACAGACTTTGTTGTCAAGCCCCTGAAGGACTGGCCTGCAGGAGAGGGGGCAGATTTTATTTCCATTCACATCACACAGACTTCAACCAGTGCCTAGCCCAGAGAACAGTGAAACAATCAGACCTGTCTAGCAAGAGTGTCTATTGTATGAGAGTGAGTTCCCCATCCCTGCAAGTATGCAAGCCAAGCTTGAGAACCCACCTGTCTGGAATATACTAGAGTGGATTCCTGAACTCTAAGAGGTTCCTAGGATCTCTTTGAATGCTAAGGTTCTATGATCTTTGCAGGTTGAGATGCATTCCCAAACAGACCACATACCATGTCCTGTGCTGCTGAAGAACCATTTATTAATCCATTCACAAGCAGAAGATTAAAATAAATAAATAGATAGATAGGTAGACCGGAAATGCCAAGACCCAGAGACACAAGAGAGCATGATGAGACACCAAAAAGACCCGTGTAGGTCCTCACAGCTCAAGGCGGCAGGGGGCAAGTGGAGGGCTGCGGAGAGACGAGGCTGCGGTCCGGAGCCTGGGAGACCGCCTTGAAGACCACGGGGAGCCAGTGGCAGTCAAGCCGCTAAGTGATACGCGTTTCAGAAAGTTCAAGCTGACAGCCGTGTGGAGTCCACGTAATTCATTCTCTGAGACTATTTTAGAGAAGAAGGAGAAGAAGAGGCTTCCTTGGCTCCCAAAACAGCCGTGGGGGCAGGAGTGTTCCGGTCATGGTCCGAGGTAGAAGTGTCGGCCACATCAGGACCCCAGAACTCCCGGCACCCGTCCCCGAGCTGGGGACCACGTCCCAGGCAGCCCGGCCGCCCGCGCCTCTGCACCTTGGCCTGGTGCGGCCCTGTGAACGCCAGCCCCGCGCACAGGGCCTCGGCCCGGCCGCACCACCGACAGATGGAGCGTTTGTTGACGCTCCGGTGACAGCTTGAAAACTCCTCTGCCCCCTCCGAGCCGGCCCGATCCACCTCGTCCTCCCATCTGCCATCTCATTTGAAAACTAGCAGAACAACTCGGCTAGAGCAATTCCGACTTTTTCCATCTGTGCCGAGTTAATTAAGAGGGTAATGAGAGCTGAGAAAGAACGAGGCCTGCATTAATTCAAGATATGATTAAGAGAAACAGCTCCCAAATACACATGTGTGCACGGAGCAAGGCCCAAAGGCTTGGGGGTGCTGCCAGCGGGGGGCCTCTGCCGTGCGCCCATTGGGAGGGCTCCAGGGATGGGAGCTAGGATCCCACCAGCTGTGAGCAGGTGCCACCAGAGCGTGGGATCCCAGACAGCGACCCGTGGGGTCACAGGAGAGAAGGCAAGAGCCCCCCCGAGAGTCTCCTCCCCACAAAACCTCCCCACAAACAGTGTTGGTCCCCTGGTCTGTGCCCCACCATGAAAGCAGAAAGGATGGTGCCCAGAGCTTCTCTTTCTTGGCACCCCATTCGTTACCTAGCCAAAGATCTAGAACAGTTCTAGATGCAACAAAAATTCACTGAAGATCAACACAAGAAAAACCTGAGACCGCAACCCAGGTCTTAGTTCCGTAGACCTCCAAGGAAAGACGCCAGCAATAATGATAATGAGTAATGGTGGATACATTGTTCATGCTCACTGAGCACCTGCCGTGGGCCAAGCCTGGTTCTAGGGACTGTATTATCTCCTTTAATTTTCACAACGGCCCTAAGAGGCATGTACAATTGAGAGCGTTCCCATTTTGCAGAAGGGGGACAAAGCAAGGCTCAGAGATGCTGACAGACTTGCCCCAGGTGCCACAGTGAGGAAGCAGTAGAGATAGGATACCTGTGGTGACAAAATGAAACTGTCCTACTAAGTTACACCACACTTGTGCACCAGGAGACAGACAGGGAGATGTGCAGGGAGGTACTTAGGCAGCACAGAGAAGGAGGATGGCATCCTACCTTGTGTGATTAGGGGAAGGGAACCAGAGAAGGCTTCCTGGAGGAGGGGGCGTCCAGGCAGACTCAGAAATGATCCAGATTCAACAATTGTTTTTGGAATGCCTGCCAGACCCCTCTCAAGCAATCCACCAGCCCTTCTATGCCCCTATGTCATTAAACCCTGGTATGGAGGCATTAGTGTCCCCACATGACTCATGAGGAACTTGAGATTTGGGGAGCAGAGCTGGTGAGAGAGGGTTGGACTGGAATGCCGATCATTCTGACTCATGCGGGTGCTGGATCCTCAGTCAAGGATGTGTGCCCTCGGAGCAGAGAGGGATGTGGGGGTGGACATGCCCTCAGGACACCAACTCAAGAGAGAGCTTGGGGGCCAAGAGCTCTAGGACCCCTTCCCTATCCTGACTCCCTGGAGTCAGGACAGCTGGGTTCTAGTGTCTGGGCCGTGCTATCTCTCCATCCCAGAAGGTCAAACTCACACACTGAAGCATACCTGTAAGGCCCTTTACAACCCATCTCCCAACCTCCCCTCCCCTCCCCTCCCCATCCGATCCCGGTCTCTGCCTTATGGAACATGTCCTGAAGCTTGAGTGGCCTGCAGGCCTTTTAAGGTCTGAGCAGAAATGGTCGTCAACCCTTCTGCTCTGTTCCCTGTCTTCTCCACCACCCCTGACACATGAAGCCAGAAATATGGAAGGCATTCTGGACCCTGACTCTTCCTCCCTCAGGCCTGACCACAGACTGGCCACCACATCCTGTAGATTGCCTCTGAAATGGATCTTGTCTACCCCATCCCCCACCACCTGGGGATTCTCACTGCCAACACCCTAGCCCAGGCCACATCTCTTCCCTTTGTGCCTTGCACCCAACCCTACAATCCTGGCTACCCCTGCCACCCCTTCCCTTCCAGTTCCCCCTCCACACCTCCTGTAACAACAAAGCTTTTTTGGTGCAAATGGTATTTTATTACAGAAGACAATCTAACTTACAAATCAATACACATTTCAGGGAAAACATTTAGGCATCATAAAAGAATGCATGAATATAAAAATGTCAATGTGCAAAATTCAACAAGGAAATGCACAAGAAAACTTATGTGTAAACCATGCAGTGATTACTGGGCCACTGTGAAGGCAAAATGAAACTCCTCTTCCAGAGGCTAAAAAGGGAAAAAGAGCCGAAGAATGTAGCGAAGGCATTTCCACACGCTGACTTCAGTCGTCTGGGGTGTGCAGAAATGCTTCCTCTAGATTCAGGAAGGGTTTGCTGTTTGGATGGGGAAGAGAAAGATGTTGCACCTGGCTGCCTTTCTGGACCTTCTGCCGCTCTTCCCTATGAGCCCCTGCTGCTGGGTGATTTCCATGAGCTCCCAACACTCATCAGGAGACACAGCTTCCCAGGGTGCTGGATTCTTTTCTTCCATTAAAACATCAAATTTCCAACAATGGGATGAGATGGGATAGGAAGGGAAGGGGTAGTGGGGAAAGGATAGGACAGGACAGGATGAGGTGGGGTGGGGTGGGGTGGGGTGGACAGCAACCACCTCATACCTATTAGGATGGCGACTATCAAAACAAACAAGGAAAAAAAGAAAACAGGCAAATAACACGGATTCTCCAGGATGTGGAGAAACTGGAAGCCTGTGCCTTGCTGGTGGGAATACAAAATCAGGTAGCCGCTGTGGAAACCAGTATGGTGAGCCCTCAAACAATTAAAAATGGAACTACCAAATGATACAGTAATTCCACTTCTGAGAATATACCCCAAAGAATTGAAAGCTGAGACTCAAAACAGAGATGTGTGCATCCGTGTCCATAACAGCATTATTCGCAATAACCCGAAGGTGGAAGCCACCAGTAGACGGACAAAATGTGTTCTCTACATACAGTAGAATATTATTCAGCCTTAAAAAGGAAGGAAGTTCAGACGCAGGCTGCAGCATGAATGAACCCTGAGGACATTATATGAAATGAAACAAGCCAGACACAAAAGGACAAATGCTGTGGGACTGCATTTACATGAGGCACCCAGAGTAGCCAAGTTCATAGAGACAGAAAAATCGAGGCGATTGCCGGCTGCTGGGAGATGGGGGGAGGCTGGAGCTGTTTCATGGGTAGAGAGCTTCCGTGTCGGGGATGGGAAGTCCTGGACATGGTGGTGACGATGTTTGCACAACAGTGTGAATGTGCTTGATGCCACCGAGAGGCACACAAGAAATGGTCAAGTCGGTAAATGTTCCATTACATGTATTTTGCCCCAGTTAAAACCTTAAGCGTATCCAAAGGGCAGGGAGGGTGGTTGTACAGCGAAAGAAGAGACTCAGCTGCTGCAAAATTTGTAAGAACCACTAGTAAGGGGCCCCTGGGTGGCTCAGTCATTAAGTGCCTGCTCGGGTAACAATCCTGGGGTCCTAGGATCGAGTCCCGCATCAGGCTCCCTGCTTGGCAGCAAGCCTGCTTCTCCCTCTCCCACTCTCCCTGCTTATGTTCTCTTTCTCAATGTCTCACTCTCTGTCAAATAAATAAATAAATAAAATCTTTTTAAAAAAAAGAAGAACACTAGTAAAAGAAGTTCTTTCTCTTCTGTTAGGATGTGGAGTAGGGAAGCCAGTGGTGACCTTGAGGCCAGCCTGAGGGATGCAGCTGAGTGGAAGGAAGACAGTGATGATCCCATATGATGCATTGCCTTCTTGCCCAGGAACTTGCCTCAGTCCCCTGGCTCTGGGCTGAACCAGGCAGGAGGACCACGCTTGCTGCACGGGTTGTAATGCAGCCCTTGCACACCTTGTCAGAGCCTCAACCTCCTTATCTATAAAATAATAATTCCTGCCCTGCTCTTGGCACAGGAACAGGGGAGGAACAAAAGGAATCACAGAAAGCAAAGTGCTTTCTAAACAGACATGAAGGACGGTGAGTTCAAGTCCCTGCTGTGTCCAGGTGAACTTTGTCCTTTTGGGAGTCCCGGTCTCCCCATCTGAGAAATAGGCGGGGAACAGGTAAGTGCAGGGGATGGTTTCTTCCAGCTCTAGCGTCAACTAAATTTTTATTTCCTCTTTGTACCATTAAGCCAAATAAGGAAGTAACTGTCTCTGCTAATGATCCGTATCAGAGTTTCCAACCCAAAACTTGACTCCCCTAGACTGGAAAAATTGTCCAGAATGCCCAGAAGACCACAGCCGCAGTTAGCCCCAGTCACCCAGAAGAACACTCGCGCTCATGTCAGTGTCCTACGTATATGGAATGTCACGACCTGGCAGCTCGGTGGGACCTGCAGAAGTGTGGTCCAATGTCTCTTGGGACCTATCCCCCTTCTATGTCGTACCTTCCTATACAGCAAGACTCAGAGACTGAAAACCACATTTCCCAGATGCCCTTGCAACCACGACACTGAGGGCAAATGGAGCTCCATCCGCATGAGATTCGGAGGGCAGAAGGGAGGTGGCATGGGAGTGGGACCTCGGCAGATGGACTTCACTGGCACGTGGGATGCCAAATGGATGGCTTTGCGTTTGCTTCTGAGGACCGCTTGGACCAGTGCTCCTCAAGGCGGGGACTGAGGACCAGCTGCATCAGCATCCCCTAGGAGCCTCTAAGTAAAGCAGATCCTATTCCACATCCACTGAATTTGAATCTCTGGGGTGGGGCCCAGGAATCTGTATACTAACACTCTCTCCAGGTGATTTTTATGCATGTGGACGTTTGAGAACCATTGACTTAACATGTCCTTAGCCAGAGCAGTACCTGACACCTGTCATGTGGACCCTGGTTGTTAACATGCACATATGCACAGGGGGCCTATTATCTGATGTTTTATTAATATTTATAATTTCTCTGTTTATGTATTTTTATTTATTTATTTATTTGAGAGACAAAGAGCACATGGGGGAGGAGGGACAGAGGAAGAGGGAGAAAGAGCGTCTTAAACGAACTCCCCACTGAGCACAGAGCCCCATGCAGGGCTCAATCGCAAGACCCTGAGATCAAGACCTGAGCCAAAACCAAGAACCAGAGGCTTAACCAACTGAGCCACCCACGCATGCCTCTTTTCTTATTTTTAAGTAATTTGCACACAATAACATGCAACATTCTAACGGGTGCAGTTTGATTAATATCCCATTAGTACTTACCTGTGAAGCCACCACCCAAATAAAGACATAGAACATTTCTAGCCCCCACCGAACCTTTATACTCCCCCAAATCACTTGTCCCCAAAGGAAACTACTGTTCTGAGCCCATCTCCATTTGGTACTTTTACCTGTTTCTTAATTATCATATAGATGGGATTATACCATAAACACATTCTTCTGCCTGGCTTCTTACCCTTTGATATTGCTTCTGTGACCTTCTATCATTGTATATAGCACCTATTTGTTCTTTTTTATTGCTGTATAGTACTTCATTACATGACTATGCTACTGTCTATCCATTCTGCCATTGATGGACATTTGGACAGTGTCCAGTTAGGGGCTATTATGAATATAACTTCCAGGAACATTCTTGTCCTTGTCCTTTGTAGGATTTCATTTCTGTTGGATAGATGGATACCCAGGGGTGAGGTGGCTACTATTCAGCTTGCTTAGATACTGCAGGTTTGCCGAAGAGGGCATACCAACTTTCATCTGACAACAAGGTCTGCACGTTTATGAAACTGCATTTAATCCACACAGCTCAGCAGGACCTGGATCGTACCCAACCCACATTTTACAGGCAAAAGATCCGAGCTCAAGATGTCAAGTCACTTCCTCCTTACCCTGGGTCCACTCCTGATGTGCCCTTGTCCATGTGGGCAACTCGCTTTCTCCAGCCAGGCTTCATTCTCCCTATCTGTAAAATGGGTACATTGGCTGGCCAAACTCTTTTTAGCCACAGAACTTCTTCTTCAGGTGAACTCTTCTGCAGAAGCCCGACATCTGACAGGAAGAAAATCTGGGGGCTCTGGTGTCAGCTTGAGGGTCACAGAGCCCTCCACCCCAGACCACCCTCTACCCCACGTGACTCCTAGGGCTCCTCCCCATTGAGTTGGTACTATTTGGAACAAGGTTAACTCACAGAATTCCTAATCTTCTCAACTCTGCAGAAGGATTCCATTACCCTGTCTTCCTGGGGGGCTGCGCACAAGCCTCCAGGAGTCCATGGAGCCCCAGGGCAGGAAAGCTGGGGAAGACAGAGGGAACCCAGCAAGGCTGCACTGGCAAATGCCCTTTCTGGAGGAAGGTTCCTGAGGGCTGGTTCTTTCCTGTCCCACACAGAGCCTGAAATCTGAAAAATAAAGCTCACAATGGAAAATGCTGACCATACCTTGACTAGACATGGTTGAATGAAACGAGATCCGAGTTTGTTGCCCTCACCTCCCCCCTGCACCGGTAATGCAGAGGTGATTTTTAATTTCCATCATGCAAAGATGCAATACATTAATTTTTGAAGAAGAAGAAAATATATAGCAAATTGGGAGGGAAAAAAAAAGCGTTCATTTATTCCCAGGGCCACTTCCCAGCCAGGGTGCCAGAGTGGAGGTAGGGGGGTGGTGGGGAACAGAGGGTAAGAAGCCAGGAAGGGGACAGCAGAGGCGATTGCTGCCAGCTCCACATGGTGTGGACCTGTGTGCAGTGCACAGAAAATCGGGCTGGGGACAACTCTGAAAGATGAAGTGAACCGGCACGTCCTTCCTCTCTCCATCCGTCTAATTTTGTCACCTCAGCTCCTCCGCCCCCAAAGAGCACCCTGTCTCTTCCCTTGCCCCCTCCACCTCCGGTTCATCAAGCATCTACTGAGCACCCACTGGGTGCCAGGCATTGTGCCAAGCAGCAGGGATCTACTCATGAACAAAAAGATACCTTTTCCTGGACTTTCAGGTCTCCTGGCCTGGTGAGTCTCTGCCAAGGGGACCAAATTGATCTTCCCTTCTTGTTGCCACTGCGATCAGACACAGTGGGACAGGCCAGAGTCTCCCAGGTGGCCTCCTCCCCTTAGTCTCCCCTTCCAGCCCTTGCTCTTCACACAGGCTAGCCCCTCACGTGCCCCCCACTGGGATCCTGTCACTCCCCCTCTTAAACCTTCATGGAGCTCACTTGCTGAAGGATGGAATCAACGCTTAACACTGCAGCCCCTTCCCATTTACCCCACTACATTCCCCTACCCTGCCCTTGCCCCACCAAACCTGCAGTTCCCAAGACCTACCATTTGCAACCTCATTTCTCTGCCTAAAATACTCCTCCCACTTTCCTCTGAAAAACTCCTACTCATACCGCAAAGCCCAATTCAAACTTTTTATATTCTGTATTCAAAATGGACTTTTGTGGGGCCTTCCTGTCCCACCTTCATTCTTCCCAGGGGGACTTAGTAGCACCCGATCTCACTGTGTCCCAGGGAGACACTCAAGCGTCCTTCTCCCCACACTAGACCGCGAACACTTCAAGAGTGGCAGCTGAATCGTGTTCACATCTAATCTCCAGGGCAGAGCAAATCTTCTCAGTAAATGCCAAAGAAATGAATGGGTGGAGAGAGGAATGAATGAATAAATTGTTCCAAAATCATTTGGTTTTCTACAATCATAAAAAGATATAGCTGGAAAGAAAACAAATGCTTTCAAAGCATTGGATTTTGTATAGCATCAGCTGGACAAGCCTGTGTTTGTTGGGGGTGACAATCAGCTGGATGGAAGAACAAAGGAGTTTGTTTTTCTCTTATTCAGCAGAATTTACATAAGTAGCCTGGATCAGGGAGGAGCTCTGCTCCACGCAGCCATTCGGGGACCCACCCCCTTGGTCTTTTTGCTCCGCCAACCCTAGGAAGGTGTCATCATCTCCTTGGTCAATACTGTGTCAACAGGATGTCCAGGTGCAAGTCATAGGAAGGAAAAATGGAAAAATAGAGAAGAGGAAGCTAAAGTCAAAGGCTCAGAACCAGGCCTCCTGCTGATGTGCCCCCCCCAGACCCCCTAATGACGGGAGAGTCTGAGAAATTCAGCACGTGCCCACTGCAATGCAATCATTGTGAACAAAGGGGAGAAAGGATTGGGACTGACACTCACCAATCTCTATAACCCCATCCATGTGCAGATGGGAACTAAGGTTCAGAATGAGGAATGACAAGACCAAGGTCGTGAAGCTCACCTTCTCCTATTCGTACCAGCTTCCCGTTCTCAGGATAAATGTCTATTCTCATGTGTCTGCTCATAGATCAGATTCCTGGGAATGGGCTCTAATCTGAGACAGATGTCTGCATGCACATGATTTACTGGGGTGTTCTCGGGACCAACACCTGTGAGGGAGTAGGGAACATAAGGTCAGGCAGAGGGAGAAGCTGACACAGTGCTAACAGAGGCCCCAGCTGAACCCAAAAGGAGCTCTTAATTGCAAAGAGATGATCATGTATGGGCACCTGGATGGCTCTGTTGGTTGAGCATCTGACTCTTGACTTTGGCTCAGGCCCTGATCTCATGGTTCGTGAGACTGAGCCCCATGCCAGGCTCCACACTCAGTGGGAGTCTGCTTGGATATCTTCTCCCTCTTACCCTTCCCCAACTCTTGCACACACACACACTCTCTCTCTCTCTCTCTCTCTCTCTGTGTGTCTCTCAAATAAATAAATAAATCTTTAAAAGAGAGAGAGAGAGAGCTGACCTTATATAGGTAACCCAAATGGAGCCATGGGAGCTAGGCCTTTTACCCCAAATCATATGTGTTCCCCAGGGATGAATCATGACCTTGGGTAAGGTGTCAAGGCAATTGCCAAGACAGCCCAGCTGTGAGCCAACAGCACCCAACCCTTCCAGCCCCTGGGAGCCAGGGTCCAGGCAGGGGACAGGGGTAGCATGCCCCCACATCCCCTGCAATCTCCCCATGACCCAAAGAACCGAGCCCAGGGCCTGGATCTTGGAAGATATTCAATAGTTTGTGGATTGTGCGGTCGGTTCTGAAATGTGCGTGACACTATGGTATTATGTATTCTTCCCGGTAGAGTTCTCTCTCTCGTTGCTTGATGCAGGTGTGTGTGCTGCCCCCACACAATGGAAGGGAGCGTGTGGAACGCGGCAGATGGTTTGGGGATAAAAAGACAGAATCTCTACCATCCAAAGTTTCACAATCGAGTGGGGGCAGGAAAGACAGATTTAGAAGGAGCTGTAAGAAGTGATGAAATATGATGAAAGCACATAGTAGACCTTAGGCCAATATCTGCACAAATATAATTAATAAATAAAATCTGCATTGCTCTTTCCCCCTCCCATCAATGGCTTTAAATGCTTTGAAGCTTAAAGATGATGGTATCGTTAAGAGGATTGTGAAGTCTCTCCGATTCTCAGAGAATTTGAAATAAAGGGAAGGGAGTTATCCATAACTGGGGGCCTTCTAGAAGCCCTGAACTTAGTAGATCAACTCACTGGATTCTCACCCCACCTCCAAGAGATGGATGTGAGCACCTCATCTGTCATGATGGAGTTTCAGCTCAGAGAGTGGTGTGACCTGTAAGTGAAGAGCCAGAGTTAGCAGCCAGTCCCCGGGGTCTCAGAGCCCTGCCCTCCGGCCCTACTGCTGAGAGTGGGAGCCCGAGACAAAGTTGCCACTCCAGGATGACGCTGCCCAGGGGGTTGTGTATGTGGGCACGAGCCAGCCAGGGGCGGCTGAACAGTGACTCCAAGAGGGGATACTCGTGCTCTCAGAGCAGAGCTAGGTCACCTGGCTGATACACTGCCCAGAGCATGAGTCGTATTAGAGGTATTCAAACAGCCCAGCCCAAGAGATTATGTGACATTATTATTCTTAGACTATAAACCAATAACCAAAACAAAATAAATTGTTGGGTCTGGGTGGCGTAAAATATGGGCACAGACAAAGAGACATAGGGGTCCAGTTTGCTCTAAATCAGCTTAACCACCTAGTAGCTTCTCACATTATGGTCTTAATCTAGCACATTAGCGAGATTAGTACGTGGTTTTTGCAATTAAATTGCATATTTTATCACTTCTCCTTCTTTCATGCTATATAAACTTCCAGGAAATTACAGACTCATAAACTTTGGCACAAAGCATGAAGCAGTGGGAAGTGGAGAAACCAGAAAGGCACTTGGGGGCAGCTCCAAGTTGCACATTCCATATTTTTATTTGATGTTTTTTGGGGAAAAAAAAAAAGTCCTCCATTAGTATCCTCCATTAGGGTAAAGAAATTTCAATGAATAGATTTAGAGATGCGTCTTCTGATGCACATGACTGAGACCCCTGAGGATTATAGGGTGTTGTTTTTTTTTTTTTTTTTATTGCTAAGAGGAAATGTTTAAGATTTTAATATAGATGGATAGAGGGTGGGGAGTTATTCTGCTCTAAGAGCAAGAAAAGCACGTTTTCTTCTGAATCTTCGTTTCGGGCTTCACCATGGCCCTAATACACATGATTTGGAATCAGAATCTATTACTTAGTAGATGTGAGAGAGAAATCCATTTGGTAGGGGCATACCTGGTGAGCTCTTTCCTGTGACTCTGTCCTTGTGATGTTTGAGGGATTCATCATGACACATGTACACACACATGTTCTCAGGTGCTCAGACCAAATTCGTTTCCTGGAACAAATGTCCAGGAAATTCTGTCGAGACTCTGTCAGAAATTCAGAGTCCAAGGCTCCAATCAGCACACCATTTCAAGGTCTGGACAGGGAAAATTCTTCTGGCTCATCTCTAGAACTCTCCTCCACGAACGCAGAAACATGAAAAGTCTAGGGACTTACCCAAGGTCTCCAAGCTAGGTGTTAACAGGGGCTCCACCAGAGGATAAAATGTCATGCAAATTCAGGGCTCCTTAGGCTGTCCCCGGAGGTGAAGAGCACAGAGCTCATGAACATGGGTATCAGACAGACCTGATTCCAGGTCTGACCCTCCACCTATGTCACCTCCCCTGGAACATAAGAAGAAACTTACTTCAAAGGACTTCCTTAAGGAGGGAGTGTATATGCACAGTGCTTACATCAGTGCCTGCCACACAGCAAGGTCTTAGCAAGTGTCAATGGTTCTATTCTGATATCAAGGTTATTATTGTGTGCATAAGAGGCATGGCGGTTCTAGGAAGTTGGTGTTCGAGTCAACTCATCGAATGTTTACTTACTAAGATATCTGCTAAGTGCCAGGCCTTGAGCTGCCTGCTAGGGATACAGATGTGTGTCACACTAGCTCACTTCCTTAAAGGCATCAGAGTCTGATGGCGCAGGTGACCACAAAGCCAGGAAGGGACTGCCTTGGGTAGGTATGTTAACAGAAGCTCTCCCAGAGGGGTAGGCCACAGTGGCAACACAAGCTGGAGCAGTCCAAGCCTGTGGTCCATAAAAGTCAGGCATCCAAAGGCCAGGCTCCAAGCCCCACAGCCCCACAGCTTACAGCAATGCCCAAGAGGCTCCCTAACCTCCCTGGATCCCAGTCCTCTGTGAGATGAGAGAAGAAATCCCAGAGCTGGAGCTGGGTAAACCCCACCTTGCAGCTCTGCTAGGAACGGGACTCAGGTTCCAGAAGGTGCTCTGAGTTTCAAGAACACCTCAGCCACTATGGTGAATTAATTAGGTTCCTCCAGAGATCGGAGTCTCTGCACCCTTTTCCAATACACGAAGCTCACATACTGAAATGTCCCCGCAGAGGTGAGATGGAAAGCAGCTTCCAGTCTTCTCCAAGAAGGTACCACAACTCTTTCTTCTTTTTTTAAATTGATTTCGTTTGTCTGGACAGCCAGGTTCTGCTAGGCCCTGCCCATTCCCCTTGACCAGCTTCTCTCCCCAGGCCCATGTGCCTGCCTTTCACCTTTGCATCAAAAAGCAGAGCCACGTGGTCCTCTGAATCACTGTGTGGCTTGATGATTGTTCTCAGAATCCTCTGAATGGAAAATTCCTGTTCCATGTGGTTCTCCCTGAGATAAGGCAGGAGTGCCCCAGAATGGAAGGCAAGGTGAGAGAAATGAAGGAAATTTCATTCATTCATTAATAAGTCATCAGGAAATCCTGACGAAATGAATAAAGGGATGAATAAACACACAGGAGAATTGGATTGGGGTCCACGCACGGCCTGGGCCCACCTCTGCGTCCACCGTTTTTCTTCCTTTGCTCTTTCTTATTGATGCCAACTTTGGGCATATTTTATGAAATGCTGTAGGACATGTGAGTGTCTTTCTAGATTAAGGTGAGGTGTAGGTGGGTTAGTCAATCATTTCTAACCCCAGTGTCACACCCCCAGGACCTATGAGAGAGGAAGGGTACTGATTTGAATGCAAAGGAGCCTTGCAAGCCAACATCAGCCGGAAATCAAGCTGGCCCTCGTGGGACCCTGGCCATCTCTGAAAGGGGAGAATCCCACAGCCTGTGCCACTCTCCACATTCACCACCAGGAACCCACATTCTGACCCCAAGACCCAAGTGTAGAAGCAGCAGGAAGAGGACCGGACCCACGGACACTGTGCAGAGGAAGCAGGAATGGAAATGTGAGCAAGCAGAGGGGACAGGGGAAAGGCTGGTGACCGGGACAGAGGAAGGAGTGCAGGCTGGGGAATCCAGGCCGTGGGGCCCTCGAGCGATCCCACAGATCCACTGGGCAACTTTGGGCAAGTCTGTCCCGGCTCCGGGCCTCAGTTTCCCTGAGGAAGTTATCAGTCAAGGGAATATTTTAGCAAAATAAAGAATGTGATTTCAAGCATGAATGCAGCGAGGAGGCGTTAAAATATCCTGGTGGCTGGGTCCACCCACCGCAATCCTGCTGTTGCCTGTGACGTCATCCACGGGGCAGAGGGTGGCTGTCGATCTCAGACTAGACCTACAGCCCGTGGTCCAGCCAGCTTCATGGTCACTTGCTTGGAATAACCACTGCCCAAGAGGTCAGAGGCTATGTTGAGGTACAGCCTCAGCCCTGCTGAAAACCATAAGCTAGATCCAAGCCAGTGGGTGGACACACAAGCACCTGCGGTCATACCAAGGGAAGCAGAGGTCCTCTGTGCCTAGTGTTGTTCCCAGCATTTTTCCTAGAAGTGATTTTCTCTTTTCAATGGCACTATTAGAGGAGAGTTGCTATTCTCTTCCCCCATTTTACAGGTAAAGAAACTAAGGCACAGAGGGTTTAAACCATTTCCCCAAGGCCACACAGCTCGTGAGGGGCAGAGGCAGGTGGGTGCCCAGGCCGTCTGGTCCCCCAGTAGGCTGTGCTGCCTCTCTGAGCCTGTGTGTGCAGGGAGGATCTTGATTCCATCCATCCAGCAGCCCTGGGGACCCCTTCTGGCTGGCTTTGGAGAGAAGGATGCCACCTTTCCATGGTAAGGTACGGGCTCTGCAAAGTGAGACCCAGACAGTCTGCCGAAAACCTGTCATCCTGGAACCCATCTCTGCTGGCCACGTAATACTCCTGCCACAAGAGCCGTCTTCCTGGCTGAGAGCTAGAGCCACCTTTTCCTTAAACAACAATTGGTTGTTTGTTTCTAGCCTTCTGAAAATGCTGAAGGCAAAAGCACATCCACCACACGGGTCGGGGTAATTCATCAGCTATAAAGTTTAGCCGGCTGCGCCTTGCGATCATCTGCTGAGTTCTTCAAACTCCTGATACCCAGGCAGCACCCCAGATCAGTACCATGAGGATCTTTGGGGTGGGGCCAACCAACCACCCTTATTTTCCAAAGCTCCCGGGGTGATCGTAACACGCGGCCAAGTTTGGGAACCACTCGAGACCTAACTTCTTAGCAGGCAGCCTGTGAGGGAGACACCCAGGAAAAGTTTAATCACTGCTTGGCTGCCTGTGCTCAGGGTCCAGATAGAGAGACCCATGAAGGCTTCCTGGAAGACGTGGCACTTGATCTGGGTTGTGAGGACAGATGAAATCTGGAGAGGCAGGCATGAAGACCTGTCTTTGGCCCTGAAGTTATCCCCTTTCGGGAGCCACAGCCTCACCCCGCCATGTTTTTCCTCTTTCCTCTCCCTCTCCCCACATCCCCCAGGAACGAGCTGAGCACTCTAGACAAATACGATGTCGAGTGAAGAACATATGTCCTGCCTGCAGTTAAAGACCATTTCCCTACCTCCTCACCAGTCTCGTCGGGAAATACGTTCTCTCTGCTTTCACATTTTAAGGATGAGCAGATGGCAAAAGTTTTGATTCAGGAATAATGTCCATCTGAAAGGCCCACGCTCAGGGGCTCCTGACTGTCATCAAAGAATCATCATGGACACACAATCTGGACTCTTTAAAAGTCCCTGTTTCATCCAAAACTGAAATCTTCACCTCCCCGCCCTCAGCCCAGCTTCTCCTCCTGAGACTCTACCCCAGGAAATAGAACCCTGTCACCTAGCCTTCACTACCTCACCCCCGCAACTCACCCTGTTGATTTTACCTCCCAAATGTGTCTCGGCTCAGCCCCCTCCTCCTCCATAGCCCGAGCTCAGGTCTCCCAGGTGTCCCAGGCCTCACTACTCTCCTTTACTCCAAGTTTCTCACCCATAAGCATGTGCTCTACATGTGGCCTCAGAACTTTCTAGAAGGCTCAACTGACCAGAACATGTCCCAGCTCAACAAGCTCCCGTGACCTCACAGAGCCTACAGTGCTATTTCCCACCTTGGTCACGTTACAGCTCGCATCGAAAATGGTAATATTTGTCTAGCACACTGGAGAAAACAGATGAGTGGTTCATTGCTAGAAGCAGCCAGCCTGGGGCCCTGGCCAACCCAAGGGCTGTTAGGCTTAGGATCTCAGCACCTTTATGAGCCATTAGTGTCTGACTGACTAGAAAGCTCAAGCACACAGCAACAATCCCAAATATGTGTGACCATCAGAACTCTCTCAAGAACTTTGAAACACAGATCCCCAGGCCTCCTCTGACTACCACTCCTCCCCCACAGTCCATCTAGTGCAGGATCTTTTTCCTTAAGAGCACTTATCTCATTGATAATAATACAATCAAGGCATCAGTATCTAATTACAATCTGCCTTGCTCACTGAACCTTAAGCACCAGTAGTCCTGCTGTATACCAAGTCTTCCTCACTCAAATCAAGTGCTGCTGCTCCTCCCAGAAAGCTTTCAAGGATCTCTTCTTCTTGGCAACCCAGACTGAGTACTTTCATCAGGCTTATATGATAAGCTTTGCACACTTTTGATAATGCCTGGCACATAGTAGATCTCAAAAAACATCTGTTGATGATGGATGGATGGATGGATGGATGGATGGATGGATAACTCTGTGGCTGGACACCAGTGAGACCTCAAGGGGAGCTGTGTGGAACCCACAATAATAATAGTACTAATAGCAGTTATAATAGTCACAGTTCTTGCCGAGCACTCAATATATGCCAGGCACTCTGCTAAGACCCTTATACACAAAATCTCTTTTAATCTTCACCAAATTCATGATTGGAAGAACACTCTGGAGCCATACTACACTCCCTAGTGGCTATGTGGTATAGGGCAAGATGCATAATCCCTTTTCTCTGTGGTCTGGGCATACTATTGTCAACTTCATGGGGCTGTGAGGATGAAATGAATTAATGTAATATATGTAAAGTGCTGAAACCACAACCCATACATAGAGTAAACATGCTTTAGTTGTTAGTTAGTATTTTAATTAGCTCCATTTACCAAGAAACTGAGACTCAGAGGGGTCACATAGTAACCAAGCAGCAGAGTTGGGATCTGAACCCACCTCTGTCCAATCAAAGCCCACGTTCCTAACCACCAGACCATATGCCTACTGGAAGAATAAATAGGTGAATGGATGCACGGATGCATGGATGCATGGATAAATGGACAGACAGATGGATCAGTGGATGAATGGGTGGATGGATGGATGGACAGACAGACGGACAGATGGATGAAAGAATTGGTGGATGGATGAGATTTTCTCCACCTCTAGTGCCTTCCACCTCTGCTCCACCAAACATAGACTCATTCCCTCTCAGTGCAATCTTCCAACAGCAAATACTTCCTAAGTTACTATGGCAGATCAATATCAGGGAGATGCATAAATGGATCAGTCCCAGTCCCTACCTTCAGACAGCTTCTGCCTAGTAACAGAAGGACCTGTGTAGGAGTATGAAGATACAGAGTTAAAAGGGAGCTTCTTTATTGGCTATCTACTGGGTATTGGGCTAGGTTCTTCCTTATTTGCATCCTCACTCTATGAGAGAGTGCTATTATTCCCATTTTACAATGTGGGAACCGAGGTCTAGACAAGTTAAATCACCTACCCGAAGTTGTACAGCTAGGATGGAATTTGAAATAAACTCTGCCTGATTCTGATCCACTCATATCACTCTGAGCTAATGGATGACATATTATAGCATGGAAAAGAGACATTGCTAGGATGTGTACATCCTGAGAATACTGTAATCTAGGGGTCACAGAGCCTCAGACTGAGAGGAACTCTGTGGCAAGGGCTCAGATGGTGGTGACAATAAATTAGCCCAAATTGTCCATTTTCTAGAAATTTACAACTTATTGAAATAGACTTGAAAACAAATCTAAACAAATCTTAAACAAATCTAAACCCTGAAGAGATCTATAACCATTACAGAAACTCAATCAATAATGTCTGCTTACCAAACGCACACACAAACACATACACACAAATTTGTGTAAGTAACAACAGGGAAATCTAAGTACAATGGGTTGTTTCATGTCAATCTCCTCAATGTTATCTTATATTACTGTTTTGCAAAATGTTACTATTGATGGACACTGGACAACGTGCTCCATGAATCTCTCTGTATTATTTCTTATGACTGCATGTGAATCAACAATTATGTGTATAAAAATTTCAATTAAAAAATTAGTGAGAAAATAAAATCCCAACAGGAAAGCGAGCAAAGTATATGAACAGGCAGCTCATGGAAGGGAAAACATAAGTGGCCAATAAACATATATAGAGACCATCAAATTAAACAATGAAGTATCATTTCACACGAAGTTAATTGTCAATTTTTTTAAAAATCTGATAACACCAAGAATTGGCAAGGATGGAAGGAAAAAAGGTATCCATCCACTGCTGTTGAGAATGTAAATCGGTACAAGCACTCGGGAGAGCAATTTGGCAATATCCAGGCAGCTGCAGATGTGCGTTTTCTACTCTTGGCAACTCTGCTTGAAGCCTTTACCCGAGAAACACTCTCATACATACGCACGAGGAGACATGTATAAAGACATTTACTGCAGCACTATTTATGGAGCAAGATAACCCAACTGTCCCTCAGAAGCAGACTAGATAAATAGTGGCTTGTTAATAGGATGGAATTCAATGCAGAAGTTAAAATAGCTAAAACTGACATCAATTCAACAACCAGATATTCAGTGGGGAGAAAGCAAGTTGCAAAATAATGCCTTATGATAACATTTATTTCATTTATATAAAAACGAGACCCACAAATGGTTACTGTCTATTGCTGATAGGAACATAAATGTGTAATGAAAGTTCAAACACACATACGGAAATATTTATGGGGGGACACCTGGGTGGCTCAGTCGGTTAAGCGGTTAAGCGTCTCAGGTCATGATCCCAGGGTTCTGAGATGGAGCCCCGCCTCCTGAGATGGAGCCCCGCCTTCTGAGATGGAGGCTAGAGGGTTCTTGCTCAGCGGGGAGCCTGTTTCTCCCTCTCCCTCTGCCTGCTACTCCCCCTGCTTATGCTCACTCTCTCTCTCTGTCAAATAAATAAAATCCTTTTTTAAAATGTTTTAAAAAGTAAAATAAATTTTAAAAAATAAAATAAAATAAAAATATTTATGGAAATGACTCACACCGGAGAATGGGTAACTCTGCCAAGAGATGGGGAAAAGACAAAGGTGTGCTTTTCACGTAGCCGTGATGCTTTATTTCTTTGAAAGAGAGATTTGAAGCAAATATAGCAAAACATATATAACATTATTACATTTGGGAAATGAGAATGTAAGCAACAGTTATGTCTTTCCATTTAGTATGTTTTGGAATGCTTCAGAATTAAAAAGAAAAATAACAATCAGGAGAGCATACAATCCCTGATTCAGCAACTGCACTTCTAGGAATTTAACCAACAGATGATTTTGTGCACATATTCACAAACACCTTTACTGTCATATTGTTTGCAGTAACAAATACCTAGAAACAACCTAAAAGTCCATCCAGTGGTGCCTGATGACACAAATTATGTAACAGCCCTAAAACAGAATACTACATGGCCATTAGTAAGACTGTCATAGCTCTTTGTGGGCTGATATGGAATAGTCCCTAAGATGTACTCAGAAACGGGAAAACAACAGGTGCATAACATACACAGAGTATGACTGTCTATGTGATTATGTATGTACATGTGTGTTTTAAAGGGACAGATATAACAACTTATGTTATACACATATAACAACTTATAGAACTCCTTGAGGCAGGAATAGGATGAAAAAAAAAGAGATTTTTAGTTTTCACTTTATGGTTTTATGTCCTGGTTGAAAATTTTTTTATCAGGTTCCTGTGGCTTATTTAATTCAAAAAAAAAAAAAAACCTAATTTCAACAAATTAGAGTCATAGAGGCTGATTTCTAAAACAGCCTTCTATGAGCAAGCCCATTTATTACCTGAATAAACCAATTTTGTAAATCAAAATTTAATCTACCTTTGTTCAAGTAACGTTTTCTCTTCTAAGCTTAAAAAAAAAAAAAAAAAAACCAAGTGTTTGCAAAGCACCTGCTGTGTGTGGGCTCTGACTACACAGGTGTAGTCAAAACTACTTGGTTTTCCTCAAGGAACTTCAACAGTCCGGTGAGGGAGGGGGTAGATAACTAAGGAGAAAATCAGACAGAAACAGACCATTAGTACTATAAGTATGATGAAGACAGGCCCAGAGGACTGTGGAAATACCGGGAAATACCGAGGGGTTTTCTCAAGAAGGTTTCCCAGAGGAGGCGTCTACTGAATGAATTTTAAAACCCGAGTAGGCATTCTCCAGGGAAAGTGGGGAGGGTGTTCCATGCAGGAGCCAATGCAAAGCCATAAGTATGACTCAGCAGAGCACACGCTGGAACTGTGAAGAGCTCAGTGTGGCTAGAATTGGAGGGAGAGGTACCCTTTTTATAGGCCAGGAAGTTGAGGCTTGGAGATGTTAAGAAACTTGCCCATAGTTTCCCAGGCAGTGTGTGGTAAACCCAGAATTTGAACCTGTCACCTCCAAAGAGGATGGGTCAGGCCTAGAGGAGGTGGGAGATAAGGCTAGTTAGTGAGCCCAGGGCAGACCAAGGAGAACTTTGGGATCATGTGGGCAACGGGGAGTAACTTGGTCAAGCATGAGTCCATTCCTAAGATTTCATGACTTAGGCTCTCAAGAAAGATTTGCTGAATGAATGAATGAATGAATGGTCTGCCCAAGATATCTCTGAAAATCAAAGCAGAGACCAAAGCGGGGGCTAAAAATGGTGACTTTGAAGAAAATGGTGGCAGTGGTGACACTTGTTACTGGTCAATTCTGTTTCCCTTTCAAACCCTCCTCCTATGAGACCTTCCAGATCCTTAGACCCTAGTCTACAGACCATCGAGTTACCCTCACTGCTTTGTTAACTGTGACAAGTTTCCCACTATTTCTCCACCAAGGTTCTTTGCCTTTGACTAGGACTCCATAAAAACAAAACAGATTACAGAGACAATACTGATGTGGTTCAGTGTATCAGGTGAAGGGAGATTTAGAGCATTTGCTTAAAAAGAAAGACAAACCTGTCCTGATTTGTGGTCCTTGAACTTGAGCATTTCCAATAAAAGAACAGAAAGATGTACAATCAAAATAACAAATATTAGTATTACTAAAAATCAGATGTGACAAAATGAGAGGACACTCATCTTGAAGCCACTTGGTTGGTCTGCAATCCCAGCTCCACCACTGTATCTGTTAGCTTTGCCAAAACAATGCTCTGTAACAAACAACCCCACTATCTCAGAGGCACATACAGTGACAAAGATTGGTCACTTGTGTTCCATGTAACTCTGTTCCCAGCCACAGGTGGACTTGAATCTTCTACTTCTGCCTCATTCTGTGACTCAGGCTAGAGGAGCAGACGCCATCAGACATATGACCAGACTCTCCAGAGGACTGGTGGACATATGCCATGATTCTTAAAGCTTCTGCTCAGAACTAAACTCATTGATGCTTCCACTCAGATTTCACTAGCTGAAGCCCCAAATCAATGAGTTAGGTATGTGCCTTCCGCCTACCAGAGGCAAGTGAGTTACATGGTAATGGATGTGAATCTATACTTTCATGGGGAAGGAGGTAGTGATGAAGAGTTGTGAAGAAAATCAAGTTGATTATAGCCACTTGCTAAATGTATTTGCTATACACAGGAGATTTAATCTCTCAGCATCTATTTTCTTGCCTATGAAATGCAAATGATAAGGCCTCTTTTACAAAGTCATCCTAAGAACCTAAAGAAGCAATGATTATAAAAAGACCCTACCTAGCACAATGCCTGGGATATAATCAGTAGGTCCTGATTTTTCCTTACCCAGTGGCTGGTGCTGTATCGAGATGTGAAGTGGAGATTTCCCAGAGCAGCGCTTCTTAAATTATGTTTGTTGAAGGAACAACGTTTTGTTTTGTTTACTTCCAGCTGGTATTTTTGTAAAACACAATAAAAATGAGTTGCTAGAAAAATAAAATAAAAATAGAGACATAAAGTGCTAGCCCCAATTTTTTATTATTAGAGTCAACAGGTTTATCAAATTGCATCCCACAAGAGACAGCCCGCTATAGCGGAGGTCACTGACGGTCAAGTTCCAAGGGTACTAGTCTCATAAGACTTGTCCCTTCTCCCATTATCCCTCCACTGCCCAGCTTGACCCTAAAGACACCAGCCAAGGGAGGAGTGTTCTGAATTCTATGGGAGGTTGAAGTTTCCACTTGGACCAGACTAGAATTAACCCCTGAAAGTAAGGCTATTTTTAACACCTAAAAGTGACTGAATAACAGTAATGTTACCAATATCCGTTCATTAATTGTAACAAATGTGCCATACTAAAGTAAGATGTTAAGACCATAGCAACTCTCTGTACTATCTTCTCAATGCTTCTGTGAATCAAAAACTGATCTAAAAAGTAAAACTCAGTTAAAAACTTTGCCAAAAGTGATTGAAAACCTCTGGGATCTGTCGGGGATGCCTTGGAGGAGTGAGGCATTTAGAGCCAACAGAACATGTTGGAAAGCAATGGAGAGAGAAAAGGAACGCTGTTTCTGGTGTGTACCCTAAAAGTCCAGTACATCAATATCAGGTTGTAGTAGGGATCCGTGAAGATGGAATGGTCTTTAAAGTATGACAACATTGAGTTTTATCATTTTTTCCCTCTAAACCAAATGTAGTAAAACTCATCAGCCTTTCTTCTGTTTCAAGTACGGTGATGCAGAAATGACCAAAGACCCTGCATGGGGTTATCTGGAGCCCGTTGTTGTCCCTGTCCTCATCTCCCTATTTCTGGTATCAGCTCCTTCATGTTCCTTCTGAAAAACACCCTGTCCCACTCACCATCCCGGTGACCCAGGGAGGACTGAGTCCAGCTTCCACCCCTCTGAACCATAGATCAGATATGATCCAGGTCTGGCCAGTCCCCCAGATCAGAGTGATTCACGCTGCGGTGGTCATACATTCCACGTCAGTCCTGTGGGTTCTGCCCCTAGGATGGCAGAAGTTCCAGTTCAGCTCTGTGGTTGGGAGGGAGCTGCAGGGCCCTCTTCTGGTGGATATTGTACCAGAGGGTCTGACTCGTAAAGAGAACTACCTGGAAACAAAACTAACCTGGAGGAAAACAGAAAAGAAAGTGCTAAATCCTTTAGCACCTAGATCCAGCCCTACCTGACTCAATACCCTGGGACTTTTCAATTATGTGACCCAATAGTTTCTTTTCAGTTCTTGTCTGGTTGGATGCTTCTGAGTTTTTGTTTAAGCCAATTTCAGATGAGTTCTGTTCCTTGCCAAGAAAAGACTGATGACAAATTTTGCATGAGTCCGGCCCTTGAGCTAATTTGATAGGGGAGACAAACCTAAAAAGGAATATAACCAAGATGGCGGCTGGGCTCTCCTGGCCCTTAGAGATGCAGGTGCCTGGCTCAGGGATCCTCATTCCAAGAGTGCAACACAGCTTCTTCTCATTCCCAGAGATGGGCCGCTTCCTGGACTTCTGCCCCACACCTGGGGCTGAGGCTTTGCTCTCTGTGTCTATTCTAAATCCACTCAAAAGCAGAGTCTGAACTTTAGCAACTTCCCAACATACCCAAAAGCATTTGTGAGTGATACAAACTTACCTAAAAACTTCTCAGGGAAGATAAGGGAGGCATCATGCACATCCCATAGGGATCAACCTCAACCTTCAGTTCTAGACATTCCCTCCCCCCACCACCCCTCTGCCACCTCTGTGGTGGAGGGGAGCAGAGAGACTTGCCCAGCCTCAGAGGCCCCTCCCTGGCCCCACCCCCAGTTGTTTTCCCATCCCGGACCCTATACTCCTAGATCTGCAAACCTCTTTCCTCTTATTATGCACAAACTGACTTAACTTAGGCTTCTGCCTGGAAGCTGTTGATTCACAGACACACAGAGGTGCTTGGCAGAACAAAAGCTTGCCTGTTAACTTAATCCACTCTCTTTAGAAGCAGTTTGGGTTTTTTAAACAGGAAAAGAAAAACTTATTATGGACCAAAAAAATGTTACAACATAATACAATAAATACTGCACTAGGTGAAGATGACAAGGTTTAGAGAAGAGAGGGGAGGGGAATCATGGACTCTGCCCAAGGTGCCTCTAGGAAGGCTTCCTGGAGGAGATGACATTCCAGGGCATCTTGAAACTAAGGCAGTTTGACAGGCAGAGAATAGAGGGAGAACGTGACCAGCGGAAGGAAGGACACAGACTAGAGTGCAGAGATGGGCAAGTTCATGGTCCACATGGGAAGCACCTTTCGGAGAGTGCCCACAACGCAGAGTGCTTGTGGCAGGGCCAGGAAGTAAGTCGGGTGAGGTTGTGGGATCCCATTCCAGCAGGGGTTTGGATGCCCATGAGCACCCAAAGTGGAAGGAAGCTCCTAAGAGATCTTAATCAGAGCTGTAACACAGCCAGAGCAGAGGCTGTTTCAATTTTAGTATATGTGCTGCCGAAGCGAGCACCAGAGGTTGTTTCAAAAGATCAGGTTGGTCACTAGTTTGGAGAAGAAGGTGGAAGCCTGCTGGAAGTGGGTAGAATTGGTGAAGCAATGAAGCTAGAAACGTCAGCGATCTGATGGGATCGGGCAGGGGAGCATCTACACACACCGCAGAACTTGGTGACCAGTTGAAGAAGGCTGGGAGGAATAATTATCTGTCTCCCCTTTACAGTGTGCACCCCTGACCCGTGGGTCTCAACTTTTCTACTTTGCATTCCCAGCGCAGCCCCCGGTACAGGGCAGGCACTCAACTGTGCAACACACTGTGCACGTGTGGGTGCGAATGCAAGGGTACTAACTGATGATCTGCAGGGGTGGGGGTGAGGGGGAGGTCAGTCCTGAGCACTGAGGAAGAGGTCGTCGCCACAGAAATGGGAACCAGAGCAAGACCCGGGTTTCAAGAAGAGCGAAGGAGAGTGTTTAGAACTTGCTCGTGGACAAGGATACCATAGACCAAGATGAACAATGAGAAAGGATTCACTGAGGAGCCCCAGCCTCCTTCGCCAGAGAGATCACCAGGTGAGCAACTCAGGTCCAGGCTGGTAAAGGATTCTCAGAGATCCACCTTATGGGACAGTCAATCAAACAGGCTAAAAGGAGCCTTGAAGGGGACAAATCTCAGGCAACATTCCATTTCCACCATGTCGAAGATAATTAATGCTGCTGAGCAAACCAGCCCAGAACCCAGTGGTTTGAAACCGGAGGCGGTGACTGTCATGCTGAGAGAGGCAGGTCATCATGGTGAACAGCAAAAGCACAGGGGCCCACACCAAACCACACAGGCACACAGGCCTCTGATCAAGTCTTATCGGCTACCGTTCCATTGGCCGAAGTGACGCACATGGATGAGCTCAACAGATACCCACAGAGGGCAAAGCTCTGCAAAAGGCGAGAGTATATTAGGCTATTACAATGGAGTGAACTGGGACCGATAGCCCAATGCATCATACACCATTGTCCTCCCCCCAGAAGCTCCAGGCTCCCTCTGACACCAGCCAATAAGGCAAAACTATCAAGTGAAATGCTCCCACCAAGAAAGGCAGACACCAGGATTCTGGAAAACCACAGCTGATGGAGGTCTAGTTAACCATAAGATCTGGGCCCCCGTCCACTTATTCGTAGAACCCACACATCTAAAGCAATTAGAAGTCTTTTAAGGAAGGTTAAGTTGGAGGGTCTAAGAAATGTGACTATGTCCTTCTGACAAATCTTCCCTTCTCCTTGAGAAGATCAGAGAGGAGACTTCCGTAGTGAATTCCAACCACGTAAGTCATAGCCACCAAGGTTAGCTCTAATGTCACCCGCTCCTTTGTCAGCAAGCTCCTCCCTGCGCACCACTTCATGCATATTTCATCACCACCTTAACGCCTTTATAAAATATTGATTGCTCATTCCCATGGCCCAGCCCAGGGCCCCCAAAGAGCTTGCGTGCCGATGTCTGGAGTGTGGGGCACGTTGCAGATGGCAGGACCCACTTGGGGGACCAGGAAGACCTTCTAGCCCCAGCAGGGAAGAGACACTTGGGGAGTTAAATTAACACCATGTTTGCTAATGAGAAAATGAGGATCCAGGAGGAGGGTTCACGGGAAGGCAGATAAAAGGAAATGAAAAGGTCAGGAGGAAGGAAAAAGGAAGTGCTGGAGTTGATGGTGGGACCAAGCTGAAAGTCTGATCATCAGCCGCATTTGTTGTTAAATTTAATGGGCTGTAGGTGTTGATTGCTCAATCCATAAAATGAGCTATTAATTTGCTGTTCTAACAGGATAGGACCCATCTTATGCAAATTGGTTTGAAAGCCAGCATCAGCTCTGAGGAAATGGTTCCCACCTCTCTAAGTCAGAAGTTTCCCAGACTTTTCCATTAGAGGGTGCTCAGTCTGCTTGGTGCTATGCCCAGGGGGAGGGTCCCTGAAGTTAGAGAATCTAGGTCCCTTGTCCATCCCCTACAAGACAGATCCTCGAGGCAGGGCTTTGTCTCTCTTAGTCACCTCCGAGTCCTCAGCACCTTGCACCGAATCTGGTACTAGAAGGAATGATTGACAGAAGGAATGTGTGAGCTCCAGCAGCAGATCTGCCACAGCCCCATGTGGGAATTTAGACAAGTTACTGCCTTTGCTTCTACCCCTCATTTCACCAACTGTAAAGTGAGGGGTTTGGACCAAGCGTGGTTGTGGAGCTCCCATGGTCTGGGTCATCAGTGAGCTCTTTGCATGGTCTCTGGGGCTGTGATCCCTGAGACATGAAGGGGACTGGGATTGGCTTAGAGCCCTGTATGCACGTGCCTCCACCAAGTTACTGTCCAAAACGTGGTCTTCAGGAAGCCCTAGCCTGAAAAGCCTCATCTACAGTCTTGCTCTGGTGCTGACTGGCTGGGGGACAGTCACTTTTCTTCCGTGGGAATGACTTTGACCTCATGGGGTTTAGGGAAGCTCAAGCTGAAACAATGAGGGTGGGGGCAAAGAGGTGCTTTAAAACTGAAATGTTGTGGGAACACATTAGCTGAAGGAGAGAGGGCTTTGGAGACAAAGGGATCAGGGTTCAAATCCCAGCTCCATCACATGTCAGCTGTGTAATTTGGGGCAAATTACCTAACCTCCCTGAGCTTCAGTTCCCACCTCAGCAAAGTCACAATGATAATTCCTATCTCACAGGATTGTCAGGAGAATCAAAGGACATAAGATGCGAAAAGTGCCTAGTCCTACAATGTCAAGTACTTCAGGCCTGGGTTCACCATTTGCAGGACTTGAAGCAAAATGAAAACACCGGTCTCTTGTTCAAAATTATTGAGAATTTTAAGGCATGATCACAGAATATTAAAGCATGTACAGGACCTTTCTCTATGCAGGGTCCGGTGGGATGTGAGCCCAACACTGCTGACACAAAACAGCTGCCTAAGATATATTGGGCCTTTTCTTTCCTCTGCCTCAGAACTTGCTCTCCTCCACACATATAAATAGGATTTGGAAACTGTTTTTAGAAGAAAATCACTATTATTATTCCTGAGACGGCTTCACTTTTCTTCCTCTGAGCAGAACAGAGTCACCCGTCCTGATAGACATCAGATAAAGGTGGAAAGGAATCAGCTTGCTGGCTGCCAGCACACGCTGCCACTGGAGTCACAGGTTTACAGGATAAGCCAGGAATTAGAACGAGGAGGCGTGACCAGCAATGTTTTCCCACACATGGCAGGAAACCACGTGCAAGTTCCTGAGCACACCATGTTCCTTGTTTATGAACCTTCCGTGGTGCCCCTGGCAACCTCTGGCATCTTCAACATAAAGTTCATTATCCCTAGCAGGCTGCTCAGTGGCCTCTGTGGTCTGATTTTCCAGCTGTCTTCCCTATACACCCTACCACGGTGCTTTGTGAATCTGTTTTTGCTTATCGCCTTCATGCACTCCAGTGTATATATCCATGCCTCCATTCACTCAGCTTCTGCCTCCTGGAACGCACTTTCCCCATTTCTCAGTCCAATAAAAGTTTTTCCATCCTGAGTTTACATGCTACCTCTTCCAGGAAGCAAAGCACAATAGTCTCTACAATATGGAGGCTGCATCAGTCAGCGTTGATGTAGTAACAAGCAATCCCCAACACTCAATGCCTTATAGCACAAACATGTGTTTCTTGTTCACATTACCAGAGGGCCACTCACTGAATATGGGTCAATTCTATGTGTCTGCCTGCTCAGTTTTGCTCCAAGTTTTTTCTCATTCTGGAACCCAGGGAGGGAAGAGCAGCACCAGCCCCGGGGATGGGAAGAGCAGCATGTCTCATGGTTCCATGTGGTGGAGAAGAGGAAGGCACAAGAGGCAGAGCCAAACCACATGGGTGTCTTTTTTTTTTTTTTTAAGATTTTTATTTATTTATTTGACAGACAGAGATCACAAGTAGTCAGAGAGGCAGCAGAGAGAGAAGGAAGCAGGCTCCCTGCTGAGCAGAGAGCCCAATGTGGGGCTCGATCCCAGGACCCTGAGATCATGACCTGAGCCAAAGGCAGAGGCTAAACCCACTGAGCTACCCAGACACCCCAGCACTTGGGTGTCTTTAAAGCTGCTGCTCTCACAGGGTGTGAGAGCTCCACTAGTCAAAGTAAATCATGAGGCCAAGCCCCAAGTTCATGGGATGGGAAAGGACATGCCACCTACAGGGAAGCATAAAGAGGAAGGGAATGAGAGATTGTGAGCAAATCACAAAATGGACTCAACAATCAGAGACCCTGTGCTTTGAAGTCAAATACTTCTTTCCGGTTTGAATCCCAGTTCTTCCACCTATTTATTGAGTGTGCTCAGGCAAGCTCTTAACCTTTCTGTGCCTCCCTTTCACCATCTGCCCAAACAGGGCAATAATACCTATTTTAAAGACATCTAGGTGGGACCAAGTGAGGTAAGGGCTGTTGACTGTTTTGCACAGTCCCTGGCACATGGTAAGCACTCATAAATAATATTTTTATCAATATCTTTTTTTTTTTTTAAGAGAGAGAGAGTGCTGGGGGTGAGGGACAGAGGAAGAGGAAGAAAGAGAATCTTAAGTAGGCTCCGCATTCAGCATGGAGCCAGACCCGGGACTCAATCTCATAACGCTGAGATCATGACCTTGATGTGAGAAACAGAGGCAAAAGAATTTCCTTACTACCTAGACCCCACTGACTAGTCCTTGAAACAGGCAGAGTGACCTTCCTCTAAGAACTCAGCTTCTTTAATGTTACTACTTTGTTAAGAGTAAAGGCAATCTTATCCCAGCCCCCAGGATCCTAGAAGTCTACTTCAACATACATAAATTCTTTCAGAAACTTCCCCAAGATACATGTTGGCACTCATCCCCCAAGGGTAAGTCCCACCAATGTCCATCTAGAGTGTCTCATGACTTAGGTTTTACTGGATAGTAAGAAATGACATTTTCCCAACAATAGTTAGCCCCCTCCAGGTCCTAGAAACCTTGCTTCCAAAATTCATTAGAGAGTTACGTGATCCCTAACCCCCTCCCAGCTTGAAAGTATACAATGGGCCACTCCTTGTGACCCCAATGCAGCTCTTTTTGCCCCCCAGTTCTGTCCCCATGTTTTCATAACACCACCTTTTGGCACCAAAGAGATCCCAAGGATTCTTTCTTGGTCATCGACTTTGAACCCTAACGTCCTTCTTACAATAACCTGAACCAAAATGAAAACTTGGATGCTCAACCAACTGAGTCACCCAGGCACCCCTAGCAATAGCATTTTAAGTGCATTATTACTAGTCATAATTTTTTATTTACTCATTTGTCCATTTTCACATTCATTTGTTCAACAAACATTTCCTGCACATACATCAGCATCTGCCTGACTCCCCTTCTTAGGGCTTTTGTCCTGAAGAACTTGGTTTCCATTAACAAGTCCTGTGGTCCCTAAACCAAGGTTTGGCTGACATCTTCAGTCACTCTACAACTGCACACATAACCTCATCTTCATAGGAGAGTTCTGAAGATGTTTCCCTCTTGGCCCATTTCCATTTCAATCTAAGGAATCTATGATCACTCCAGTAAAGGAATGTAGGCACATAAAACTTTAATTAGTTTCATGAAGTTAAAATTGCTTTCATGGGTGGAAGGAATAAGGTAGGGGATGTTGAGACTAAAACTAAAAAAAAAAAAAGAAAAGAAAGAGGAAAGAAGGTTGTAGGGAGAAGGAAGAAACTCTCACATGAGGCTAAAAATGAATTGTCTGCATTTTGCTAAAAACACTGCAAATGTCAGCTGATTCTGCTAAGGAATTGTCTTTGTAAATCACTCAGCTTTTCAAATGAATGAGAACAATGGGAGAACCCTGAGCTGGATAGCCAAGTAGGTCTCAGCCCCAAACAAAGGAGCAGACAGTTCCCTTGAGGACAAATGGGGAAACAAGCAAAGAAAGGCACACTCTCCCAAATGCTTCCAGCATCTCCCAGACAGTTTGATTTAATAGAAAACCCACAAATCCCAGCTCTGCCTTTACCATCTGTGTAGCCATGAGCAAGCTGTTGTTCTGCCGTGAGTCTCAGTTGCCTCCAGTGATGAGAAGCAGCTGCAGGATCCCCTTCTCAAGGCTGCTGGAAGACTAAATGAAATACTGTGTGAAAAGTAGTCAGTGCTTGGCACAGAGAAGCCAGGTGGAAAGAGTTAGATTCCTTCTCTCACTGTGTTGAGGAGCAAACTGTACTTGCTTTATTCAGAGTTGGGTGATTCCTCGGTTAAGCAGCGTTCTCCAGAGAAACAGAACCAATAAGATAGAGAGAAAAGAGATTTATTATAGGAAATTGTCTCACATGATTGTAGAGACTGACAAGTCCCAAGATCTGCCAGCTGTAAGCTGGAGACCCAGGAGACACACTGGCCTATGGAACCAGGAAGAGCCCATGTTTTGGTTTGAGTCTGAAGGCAGGAAAAGCCACCAACGTCCCAGGTTGAAGGCAGTCAGGCAAGAGGAATTTCTTCTTATTTACTAGAGGGACAAATTTTGTTCTATTCAGACCTTCAACTGATCGAACAAGACCCACTCCCATAAGAGAGGGCAATCTGTTTTATGCAATCTATTTATTTAAAGGGGAACGTCATCCAAAAATACCCTAACGGAAACACTCAGATAATATCTGGCAAAATACCTGGGCAATTCATGGTTCCATCAAGTTGGCACATAAAATTAACCATCACAGCTCCTAAGACCTCTGTCTAAAGCCAAGGTCTCCTAAAAAGACAGTGTCATAGCTTGCAGGTAGGCACAAGTCAGATTACTTTCTATTTTCCATGCTACTGAGAGGGTCTCAGCAACCCAGGGCAAATGGCATGATAATTGCATGTGGTAAAAGACATCAGTACTGAGCCTGTTTAACAGAGGCAGTAATGTCTTGGTTCTAACCAGATACTGTAGAGGGTCAAAAGGAAAAACCTGGTACATGTGTGCCTGAGTCCTGTCCTATGCAGTACACATGTGGCAGGAGAAATCAGGGTGCAGTCCTTGTAACAGTTGTACCAATGGGCAGATCATGCAAGTAACAGAACAGGCCAATAAAGAAGTTCTGGAGTAATAACGATATGGAATCATCTCACATGACAGGGAGTCTGGATCTGTGCCCAGGATTGGCTTATTCAGCAGTTCAGTGGCATCTGCACCCTTGTTCAGCCTCTCTGGGGTCCATGGGGTCTTCTGGTCTGGTCTTCAGAGGGCTAAAATAGCTCCCATTCCTGGAAAGGAGGACCAAAGTGGGGAACAGGCTTTCTCCTCCTCCATCTCTCTCTCCAGACAGGAAAATTTTGCCTGAACTTCCCCAACAGACTTCCCCTCATGTCTCATGTTCATGACATTTGCCAAGAAGAAGAGTATCTACATCATTGGGGTAAGGGGCGATCCTGATTTATCTCCAGAGATTGGGCACTTGCCCTTCACCAAAATCAGAATTCAATCAGCAAGAAAGAAAAGAGCGTAATTGGATAGGCAACCAATAGTAGCCCCCATTGCTTTCAACTCAGGCTTGCCAATTAAGAGTAACAGGTCAGCATGAGGCTGTGTTAACGTGGCTATGAAAATAAATAGGTGAAGCAGAGGGACAAAGAAACTCTTGATCCCTCAGTAAACCAGACCATGTTTTATTTAAGGACTATGCCTCCATCTTGAGCCAAATAGTTATCAAAAAACATCAGTAGGCAAAAGACAGCATAAACCAAAGAGAATCTGGTTTTAGTAACACAGACAACTCCAAAGTAATACCAAACTGACATGGTATGGTCATCAAATAAGTTCTTTTTTATTTTTTTATTTTTTGAGGAGGGAGGGAGTTGAAATCTCAGTAGTAAATAGTAGTTTATTATTAATTCCTTTACTTTGCTCTAAAAGCTCTGTCTTATTAATTTTGTATTATGCTTACTTAGTTCTGCTATTTGCTCATGAATACCTCATCTTTTGTTCATAAAGTTAGAGAATCCAGAGCTTTTGTTTCCCTTGTTTCTGAATCAAAGATAGATGGCCTGAGAGCTACTTTCCCAGACTCTTACATCATCCTTCATCAAACACCTGACACCTGCTTACCCCTCAGGGCATAGAATACCTGTTTGCCGCAGGGGGTAATAACACAAAACAGAGGTAAAACCCTTGTCAGAAATCTACAAGACCAAGTCAAACAGACATTGCTCATAGTAGGTACTGAATAAATGTTTGTCAAATTAATGAATGCTCAAGCACAACAAATAACTCTAGCAAGGAAATGACATTTTCCTCAGTTTTCTTCTGGGACAGGTAATGTAGCTGGTTGGTTGGTTGTTTGGTTCATTGGTTGGCCAGTTGGTTGGTTGGTTGCTTGGTTGGTTAGTTGGTTGATTGTTTGATTGGTTCTTTAATTCATTTGTTTACTGGCCAGTTGGTTGGTTGGTTGCTTGGTTGGTTGGTTGTTTGGTTGGTTGGCTGGTTGGTTGGTTCCTATTATGTGTAAAGCACTCTGCTCAGTGCTGATCCTTAAAAAGCATCTTGCAGGAGTGGCACACACAGATTTTGCCATCCATTCCTTCATCTTCTCCAAGCCAAGACTTAATGCTGGGCTGTGAAGAGAGAGACACCCAGGCCCAGCTACAGACAGTGATAGAAACAAATGACAAATAACCCAAAGGGGTACTGCCAGGATAGAGAGCTGGAAATGCAGGAGACAGTAGATCACGTGCTCAGATGATCTACTGATGGCTTCTGGCATCCAATGCCTGATCGAATCTCCTCACCATCACTGACACATTGAGTCACCTTCTGCAAGCCACTTAACCTCTGTGTGACAGGATTGTGGTAGGAAATAAATAGGAAATGCATGAAAAGTGTTTATCACAAGGCCTAGCCCCAGAGCAAGAGCTTAAGACCCATTAGTTACTAGGATTATTATCAGGAAGGTCAGAGGAGACTTGATGTAGGAGAAAGGGGCACTTGAGCTGAGCTGCAAAGTATAAGTAGATGTTTGCCAGGAAAGGTGTGACCAAGGGCAGAAAAGTGGGAAAGTATGAGGTATGTTTAGAAAACTGCTAGAAGAAAAGTGATCCGAAGTGGGGAGCAACTCAGAGATAAATAAATTCTGGACAGACAATGCGCAGCATAGTGATTATAGTCAGCAATAGTGTATTACACACTTCAAACTTGCTAAGAGAGCAGATTTTACTTGGTCTCACCACAAAAAAGAAATAACTAAGTGACATGATAGAGATGTTACCCAACACTTAGGTGGTAACCATATTGCAATATATAAATTATCAAACCAACATATTGTACACCTTACACTTGCACAATGTTGTATGTCAATTATATCTCAAAAAAGGAGGGAGGGAAGGGAGGAGAAAAAAACATTTTTCTCCAGGGATATGGGCTACGGTCAGGCCATATGTATAGGGAAGGAAGGAAGGAGGAAAGGAAGGATGGATGGTTGATAAGGGGATGGGGGAGGGAGGGAAAAAATCAAGATGGAGGTAGAAGTTCTAACATCTAGATAGGAGATCCAGAAAGAGAAAAATGAAAATGAAAACAATATTTGAGAGAGTTAATAAAGATAAATGTCCTGCAGTTTAATAAAAGGTAAAAAAAAAAAAAATTCTAATTAAAAGGGCTGAGGGGAGCAAAGAGAAAAAGCAAGGAAAACCCACACCAAATACCTCATGGCAATGCGTGAGCCTCATTCAAGATAAAGGATGAAGCCAGAGAGTTGGAGGGAGAGGAGGGGAAACTCTGCATTTCAAACTTGACTGACCTGAGCCTTTCTCCAGTCCCCAAACTAGAAAGCCCCATCTCCTGCTCTATGGTCTCAGAGACTCTTGTGGCTTTCTCTCAAGCTGAAGTCTATCAGGCTGGTTTCATCACATTATTATTAAATTCAGGTCTCCTCCTCCTCTTTAAGCACAAAAGACTCCATATCTGCTTTTCGGAGTATATTAAACACAATTGCCACTGAGCAGCTCGTGGTCAAATGAGCTAACTCCTACTCCAGTCTGAGCATCTCCCTGTCCAGTGACCATTCCTTGGGCCCATCTCCCTCCACGGGGCTCTAGCATGTGTGGCTGTGACCCTGACACCCCACCGGGCTGTGGCCAACCCCTTCCACCTCAGAGGACTAGACCCAGCTTCCCTGATACCACTGCCATACACAGGTAGAGTCTAATGGAATTAGACTCAAGGTCCGTGACAGGAATCTGCTCTTGCTTCCACCATCCACTCACCCCACCCACTTTGAACCCCCCAGTCCCAGGATTGCATTTCATAGTTGTCACACATGCCCAAATGCAAATGGACTGGACATGGTCACATAGTGCCAGGGTGAGAACCTCAGGTCTCCTGGGTCCCAAACCAGGATGCTTTGTCTGTCATGCTCCACTTTGCCTTCAGAAGACGCCCATGAGAACAAGTTTTTCCAACTGAGTTACCTGGTAGTCCTAGGTTTGAATCAATGAGAAACCACAAAGTCTTATGAAGCTGGATAGCCCTAGGTGTCCCTCTCCTGTCACTCCTGTGGCAGTGGCTCTGAGTCAGAGAGACCAAGGTTCCCAACCCAGCTCTACCACTGACCAGCTGCATGACCTTCAACATTACTTCTCTCTCTGACTCCCAGCTTCCTTCCCTCTAAAGGCTAAGTATTAATCCCTGGATCTCAGGTGTGAGGACAAAAGCAGATCATGTGCACCACTTGAGCCACAGAGCTGGCACTCAATAAATCTATCTTCCCTACCCCTTTCTTCCTGCAGCTGTGTTGTAGGCAATTCAGTGAGTACTGAGATAATGTCTCTCTAACTCACCATTGTATCTCCACACATATCAGAAGTATGGAAAGTGCCCATTAGATGATGGATGGATGGATGGATGGATGGATGGATGGATGGATGAGTGAATGAGAAGTTTTGCATTCTGATTATGCTGGGGAATTGATGGGAGGTATTAGGTTGTATAATGACATTTATTGGTATAAAATAAGTCACTAAAATGACTCAAAGAAATCCTTTCTGTCTTATTACAAAATCCAAGGCAATCCTCACCCCGGTATTTATTGGGCCAAGCTCTCTGTGTTGGGAAAATGGCTAAATTCTCAGGAGAAGAGTAATAAGTTATGTCACATAATCTCAGCCTCTAATACTTGACATTATAAGCTCTGCTAATAACTCTAGGTCACTTGTCTGTGAAAGAAAGATAAGGATTTGAAAATTATGCATATTAGCATATGTAATCTACTACCCAATGTTGTTGACTCTGAGACCAAGATGTTTTAATTCACTCCCCCCACACCTGTCCTCTGACAACATCGTCATTTCAGGCATGTGAGTGGAGAGGGATGACTACAATGTGACTCCATTCTGGATCTTTCGTGTCATTCCATGTAGTGCTGGTTTCCACATATATTAGGAAGATAAGGCCCTTCCCTAGAAGAAAGAATGTTTCTAGAGCTAAATACTAGCAATAATAATCCTTGAGGAAAGTCTGGGCTCACCTAGGATCTGCTGTGTGGCATTCTGCAAATTGTCTAGCTTCTCAGTATCTACTCATTGATTCATTTATTCCCTACCTTCTTCCATCTTCTGAATCCATACTAACTTAATCATGGAATATAGAGATACTCTTGTACCAGATGAAAGATGGTTACTAATCCCTGACCCTCCTCCAATGAAGAAGTGACCTGTATACACTCTTCTTTTACCTGGGCATGCTCGGTGGCTGCTTTGGCCAACAGAATACAACAGAAGTTATGCTGTGCCAGTTTTCAGGTCCTGACTTTAAGAAATAGCAGTTTCTACTTCTTGTATCTGAGACTACTCTCCCTGGGAATTCTGGAGGTCCTTGAAAGAAGCTTAACTTCCCTGAAGCCACCATGCTAGAGAGAACACATGCAGGCTATTGATCATCAGTGGTCCCAGCTGAGCCCAGGCTTCCAGCCATCCCCACCAGGGCACCAGCAGATGCCACATTGTGCAATGACTAACTGTCCAACTGAGCCTTTCTCAAATTGCTGACCCAAAAATCATGCACAAAATAACATGGTTGCTTTAAGTCACTAAGTTTTGGAGTAGTTTGTTACGCAGCAGATTGCCAAAGCATCTTTTCCATAGGGAACAACAGAGCACATTGTGATTCAATTTAAGGATTATTTGCTCTTAAGTTCTTCTTGTTTGTTGTTCATTTGGGGAAACCATGTCTGTGGACAAAAGTCCAAAGAGAAAAAAGCCACCTAGAAAGAAGGAGATAATCAAATATAAACAGACATTTCCAGAAAGAGTAAATAAATGCAAGTAGTTAAGAAATGTTATACTATTTATTTGCCCATGCTACTAAACAAAGAGATGGAAGCCAAAATAATAATGGATACTCTTTTCACCTATCCAATTAGCAAAGTTTCTTTCTAATGATAATAGTCTATGCTGGCGAAAGGAGGTGGGTCATTGAACATCCTCACAGACTCTTGAGAAGAGTAAAAATGGAGTATAAAATTTCTGGAAACCCAGTTGACTAGTAAGTTTTAGATCTTGGTGTCTATCCTAGAAAAATTATCTGATGTGTGGACGAAGATTTATGTACAAAATATATTCATCATGGTATCATTCATAAAAATAAAATATTATAGGTAAAAAAGCTTAAATGTTGGGTTTTGGGGGAATGGCTAAGTAAATTGAACTGCCTCCACAAGATGGAATATCGTGCCACCATTACAAATGATGCTTATGGACTGTTCTTAACGACATGGAAAAAATGCTTAATGATATAACATTAAGTAAAAGAGCAAGATAGAAAAAGGTTATAAAATATGATTTCAGCTACTTTGAAAAGCGTAAAAAGACTGGAAGGAAATACGATAAAATGTTAATGGTGTTTATCTGTGGGTGGTGGGATTATGGGTTGTTGTTTTTCTTATTTATTCTTTGCTGTATTTTCAACATTGGGAATGCATTACTTCTGCTATCTGAATTTTTTTTTTCATTGTTGTTGACCAAGAGATGGTCAACAGTGGTAAATCTTAGGTCCAAGTTGAGACGCATGAATATGGAGAAAGGGGTATCAGGAGGCTTTCGAGAGTCTCTGGAATTGAAAGCCTGTGGTAATGCAGACCTTTCAGGGTGAAGTTTACTTTTGTCCTTGTCTGTGATAGGAACAATATTTGCTGAATGCATGAATGGTGTAAACACAGAGTCTGCTTCCACAGCAGGGCTTGATTTGATAAATAATCCCCACCTCGTTCCCAGGAAGTAGCTCTGGGCTCACCACACGCACACCATTTGGGACTGAGAAACTTACAACCAGAGACAAACAGAAATAGGTCAGAATCCAGGTAAATTGTCTTCAGACTCAAAGTGACAAAGTCCTTGAATTTCAGACACCAGGAATCTGCTTCTGCGGCTCCTTGGGCACCTGTTTGGGGCTTTTTGTGGCAATTTCATATAGTGTTATTTATGAAGAAAGAAATGAGAGAGCAGAACTGTTTAAGGATGTGGAATTATAGAATTGTGGGCAGCAGGGACTCTCGAGGTCATATTTCTAGTCCAAACTGTTGTTTCACTAATGAGAAACAGAGACCCAAAAGGTGAGGTGCTTTGCCCAAGGTCAGCCCATGAGTCAGTGCAGAGCACGACTAACACCCAGGTGTCCTGACTCCAGCTGAACTTATTTCTCAGTGCTGCATTCCCCAAGGCCTCAGTGGCATTGATTCACCAGGTGATATGCAGCTTATATATTTATTTCTTTAATTGTCTTTTATCTGTATTACCTCATGAGGGCATGGAGCTTGCCTACTTGGTACATGGTAAGTACTCAAAAAATATTTGTTTCAGGGATGGATGATGGAGGGAGGGATGGACGGATAGATGAATGGATGGATGTATGAACAGACAGACAGACAGATGGGTGGATAGATGGACAACCTGAGGCAGAATGGTATATTGGAAAGACCATCTGTTCTGGAGTCATGCTGACCTGGGGTTAGATCCCAGTCCTGCTACTTACTGGCTGTATAACATCAAGCAAGTCATTCAACCTCTCTGAGTCTCACATAATTGCCTTGTAAAATGACAATGGAGGGTTTCTGAGAGTTAAATTAACTACTATATATAGTATCTAAAGCTTTTTTGCTAAATTCCTGTTGCTATAGAAATTGCTAATTAGGAGAGCCTGGATGGCTCAGTCAACCCAGTCCATGATCCCAGGGTCCTGGGATAAAGTCCTTGCTGGGCTTCCTGCTCAGCCTTGTCCCTCTCACTCTCCCTCTCCCTCTGCCACTCCCCCTGCTTGTGCTCTCTCGCTCTCACTCTTGCTCAAATAAATAAAATCTTAAAAAAAAAAAAAAGCTATCTGTCAAATAAAAATAAATTGCTAATTAAATGCTACCTTCTCTTCTCCCTCCCATGAAACCAAGTCTGAGGCATAACTGTTGTCTCCAGAGTCTTAACATGGAGACATCAGCTTTGTCCTGACTTCAAATAAACTCACTTGGATATTCTGGGGAAACAACTTCACCTATTACATCCATCAAAATAAAAGCCAAGTCAATTCAATGAAATCTGTTAAGTTTATATTGGGTGGCCAGATTGATGCTAAGACCTATACAGACACAGAGAAGAACAAGGTATGGCTTAGCCTTCAAATTTTTGTAAAGAAAGTATTCCACATGTTCAGCCAAAGAGAAATTCTATGCCTCCAGAGTTCATCTGGTCAGAGGAACAATAATAATGCCCCCACAGCAGGTACAGATAGTCATAAGACAAGAGCTCCAGCCTTGTTCAAGTTCTTCCCACCTGCACAGAAATCCCGAGGAGCTATGTCCCATGAAGTCAAACTTAAGAGAGTCTGGAATCAAACTCCAGGTTTAGTGATGATGTCAAGACTCAAAAAGCTTCAAAGAACCGACAGCTCACTGTGTAATTAAAATTAGTAATTAAAAATACCTCCAGGAAGAGGTGGCCCTTGGCTTAGATCAGGGATGGTACATACCTGTCACTCATGCCTCCCTCTTCACCCCATGCCATCAATCATAGCACACACTACACTGAGCTCAGGATCCTACTGAAACTCAAAGACAAATAAAAAGATACCTACTTGCTCCCCCCGAACCAGTCACTGATTTGGAGTCAAGTTTGGGAAGCAGCATGATGCAATGACAGAAGTACATCTCAAGTCACACAGACCTGGATGTGACTTCTAACTTTTCCACTAACCTGCTGTGTGGCATTAGCTGTGTCAGTTTAGTCAGGAAATCTTCCCTCTCAGACCCGGACTTATTTACTTCTTTAAGAAACATGTTTGTGGCATTTACCATATGACAGACACCCTTCTAAGCACTTTACAAATTTTAGCTTATTTATTCACTGCCACTCTGTATGGTGGATGCCATTATTATCCCCAGTTCACAAATGGGGAAATTAAAGGTTAAGCAGCTTTCTCAAGGTCAAACAGCCAATAACCAATGGAGTCATGATTCAAACCCCGCCCTTAACCAACATACTAGGATTCTATAGTTCCTTTATCTGAAAAGGGAGACTTTAAAAGGACCCTGGATGAGCTGCTCTGAGAATTAAGTGATGTGAGATCAAGATAAAGGGAGAAGCAGATAGCAAAAGTGAGCAAAGCACAGTTGAGTTCATCAACAAATCCTGAGGTTGATTCTTTACTTTGCCAGAATTAACCATATGCTGGTCTATATATACAAGGCAAATCTCATCAAATTTCAAGAATTGAAATCCTGCAGGGAAAAAAAAGTGAAAGTGAGCTACAAATTTCTACCAAAACAAGAGATTGCTTTAAAAAAAAAAAAAAAAGGTAAAGAAATGCATGTTTTAAATAACTCTTGTGTCAAAGTAGAAATAACACTGGAAATTAGAAAGTACTTTCAACTGAATGATGAACATATGACATTTCAAAACTAACAGAGCTGCAGCTAAAACCGTGTGCAGAGGCAAAATGCTAGCCTCAATTGCATATACAAGGAGAGAAGATAGCTGAAAGCCAAAGATCTAAGCTTCCATCTCAAGAAGGAAGAAAAGACAACAAAATAAAACAGAAGGAAGTAGGAGAAAGGAAATAATGGGCAAAAATCAATGAAAGAGAAAACAGCACAATAGAATTGATGAACAAAGCCAAAAGTTGATTCTTCCAGTACTAATAATATTGGTAAGTGCCTGGCAAAACCAACTGAGGATTAAGAGAGTGCACTGATAACCAATACCCAGTATCTGTCATGACAAGGAGAATGTCACTGCAGGGTCCCAAGGAGATTCAAAATATAAGGAGATATTATATTTTTGCCAGTAAATTGAAAATATAATTGAAATGGGCAAATCATAAGAAAACATAGCCTACTAAAATTGGCATAAGAGGACAAATAATCTGACTACTGTCCAAGAGCTAACCAAAGAAAAAGAATCCACCATGGAAACTTTCCCCAAAGAAAACCTCCAAGCCTGCCCAAGAGGTTTCTTAAAGGAATTCCACCCAGTGCTTAAGGAAAAATGCCATTTTACACAAACTCTCCCAGAGACTGAAACTCTTCTCAACCCATTTTATTTTATAAAGCCAGCATTATCTTGATACCAAAACCTGAAAGATAAATTAGCAGAAAATGACAGACTAATTTCTCTCGTAAACCCAGAGGCGGAAATCCTCAGCAAAATATTAACGAACAGAATTTGGTGAGTTGGTCTCTTGCCCATGTTTGAGGCCAGCTTAGCACAGTAAAGTTGCTCAGGGAATCCGAAACAGAAGTAGGGGTATAAACTGAGGTCCCTCTCTCTCCCAGGAAGCTGCATCCCCAGCCCATCAGAGGGCATCATCAATACAGTTAAGAGAAAAAAGGAAAGGCAGAAAGAGAATGAATGAGAACACTGTGATTATTTTAGGAAAGGAGAATGGAGATATCGCAGGCAAAATCACCGACCCATGGGCTAATTCACCCTTTGAGAAGGGAGCAGCATGCATGGAAAAGGTAGCTGGGGCGGACCCAAGGAGCCTGCTGGGAGCCTGGACATCTTTGTGGCTTAAAAGCAGAGGAGTCAGGGGGAAAGAGTCAGCATTTCCACACCTGAGAATGGACTCCAAGAGCCTCTATTTATAATTGAATCTAATACCCTCTGCTCCCTCCCACCTTCGTTCTCTCCACAGAGAGAACAAATGCATCTCTCTCCTAGCTTGGCAGAAGCGAGGCAAATTGGAGAGCTGAGCTCCTTTTGAAATGACTGCCCATCACGTGCCAGACCTGATTGAAATGAAAAGGTCTCACCCACTCTGAACAGGTCAGCTACTGAGGTGATCTGGGCCCTGCTGGAGAGAAGTGAGGGCCACTTTCCTGACCCACTCCCTGCCCTCTGTTATGAGCTCTGGGGAGGCCAGCAAATGGTGGGAGTCCCTGAGGACCACCATCAGTGTGACCAAGAGAAGGTCTGCAGATGGAGGATAGTCTAGTCTTCTCCTTCCCCATGGGAGTGACTTGCCCAAGGTCACCTTCAGTGAAGCCCAGGGCCCTCCTGTTCCTCCAGCCACTCTCCAAGGGGCTGTGATAACAGAACTCAGGATGACCTTCCACACCTAGCTCATCACCTCCTTCATTTACTGGACAATTTCTACCCTCATTCCTTGCACCCTTTCCAGTCCTAAAATGAGAGAGCCCATCCCTCCCACTTTTCATTCATTCATTCTTCATTTCATTCATTCATTCATTCATTCATTCAACAAGCCTGTATCTAGTGTGTGCCCTTTTACTCCAGTTCGCTGGAGTAGAAAGGGCACACACTTCAGAGCCCTGACAAGTTTACCAAGTCACTTGATCAAGGCACTTCCCTCTCTCTGAGCCTGTGTTCTCACCTGTAGTCTGACTTCAAAGACCAACACTGAAAGGCAGTAAGGATTAACTGTGAATTTACTCTTGAAGCCTGTGATATACTGATCGGTGTTTAATGGGTGTTCAATAAATGTCTGTTTCTTTCCTTCCTTCTTATGTGCAGACAATGGGATGACATTGGTGAGTCCAGTGTTTTTGCCTGACATCAAGAAGCTCGTAATATAATTAGGGGAGATAAAAGATGTACAAGAGGAGCCGGAAGGAGGGGAGAACATCACACAAAGCTAGGAGAACGTTTAGAAGAGACGGAGTGGCTAAGCTACCCAGGATGGAGGTGGGACACTGGGTTGTTCTGCTCATCACGAGGAGAGCAGGGACAGAAGAGCTTGCAGCTGGCAAGATCTGGAGCAGACCCTGGGGAATCCTTGATGCCAGGCTTCAAGTGTGGGCCATGTTCTGGGTACGCCATGCCATAAAAGACAGGGGATAAAAGCCACTTAGGATCCATTGCCAAGTGAGTCTTTCGGACCACACCTTCCGTCCTTCTTGCACTGAGAGCAGGCACTCTGTCCCTGCTGCTCCCAGCCTTCACAGAATGACTCCCCAGTTCCCAGCGAGAAACTGGCTCTCTGCTGTCTGTTACCACAAAGAGGGTCTGAGCCTGGGGGCCTCCATGTCAGGCTTCTCCTGAGGCCTCAACCACGAGTGGGGCCCCCAGCACCCAGATGAAAGAGAAACCAGGACACCATCCTGAAGCTTCCCTTGTCTTCACTCCTCTCCAACCAACCCACTGGGAAGCCCTGCTCAACCCCCCTCTCTGAAATCCGTCTGCTTTCTCTCACCACTGCCTCCCCCAGGTCTGCCAGCTGAGACCCCCAGACCCACAGGCAGAGAGTTCTGTCCCTGCCACACCCTGTGTAAAATTCTTCATGGCTCCTTCTTCTTCATGGACAAGCTGCGGACTCCTCTCCAAGTCTTTGAGATTCTCCCAGATCCGACCCCAACCAGCCTCTGCAGCCTCACCTCCGGCCTCCGCCATTTGACCCCAAACCCACCCAGTCAGACCCAACAACTTTCATTTCCCTGGATTCATGTTGCTCTCTTGCCTCCAGACTTTGCACATATTACACCCCACACACACCATCCCCCCTCCCCCTCACCGCTTTCCCCTGATGTTACAGACTCATCTGTGTCTCCTCAAAATCCATGCAATGAAGTCCTACCCCTCAGTACCTGTGAACGTGAACTTATTTGGAGATAGGGTCTCACGGAAGTGGTCAAGTCTAAATGAGGTCCTCAAGGGGGTTTCTTATAAAAGGAGAAGTTTGGAAACAGACACACAAACAGGAGAACACCATGTGAGGATGAGGGTAGGGATCAAGGTGATGCTTCTAGAAGCCAAGGAACTTCAAAGACTGCCCACAGACCACCAACATCGGGCAGAGGCATCAAGCAGACTCTCTCTCACAGCCCCCAGAGGGGACCAACCCTACTGACACCTTGATTTGGGGCTTGTGGCCCCCAGAGCTCTGAGCCAATAAACTGGTGTTATTGAAGTTGTCCCATTCGAGGAACATTGTTATGGTTGCTCTGGCAAACCGATAGAGCCAGTGAAACCCTAATCACCCACCAAAACTCATCCTAGGTGCCTTTCCTCTGGGAAGCCTTCCCGGACCCCTGGCCCTACACTCCCAGAGCCTCTTGTCTGTCCATCCCCATACTGTAGCACCCATCACACTGCGTGGCTTCTGCATGGGGCTCATCTCTTTTCAGATGGCCTGAGCACCTGCAGCTACCCACCATCCATCTGGCTCACCAGCCCCAAAGCCCAGCATCCTGCCCAGGGCAGAGAAGGGCCCAATCTGTGTTTCTGAGGAATGAATGAACGAATGAATGAATGAATGAATGAACAGAGGCTCATAACAGCCTGGGCCGAGTGGAGAGATGAGAAACTTAAAATTTCAGTGTCCACAAAGATGTGGAGGACTCAGGATGGTGGCTGTTCTGAAAGCTCAAGGCAGACTGGCTGGGAGCCATGTTCAATCAGAGACACCCCAGGCTGGCTCTAGGTGTGATTTGGAGGAGAACACAAAGTGCTCCCCAAGACTGGGGCAGGAGATGGAGGCAGGGGTAAGAAGGGTCAGCCAGGAGCCACCTCATGAAGGGTGGGGACCTCTGAGAGCTGCGTGTGGCAGCAACAGGTTCAAGTTTCTGCTTCAGATCAGCAAAATTCAGACTGTGAGAAATTTGATGGAACTAATTACCTGGTTTCATCCACCAGATATCGCAATGAGGGAAACGAGAGATGGGATAGGGGAATCTATAGATTGAAATGAAGGCCAAGTGTGTTGGGGGATGGGGGTACCTTCCATGCCAGGTCCTACAGATTGAGCTGAGTGAGCAATTTTCAGAGCAAAGTAGCAACTTGTGGGCACCCAGGAATCAGACATCCTGGAGAGGAAGCTCAAAGCAGGGGCCAGCGCTAGACTCTGCATTGTCTACACTGGCTGAGAGGGTAGGGTTGTGCCCACTGAGGGAGGAAGAAGGGGCCGTTTGGGTGGCACAGTTTCCTGGACCCTGGGTTCCCTCTCAGTTCACCTATGGAAGCTCCTGGGGCTGCAGATGTGGGCAAGGAACCTGTTCAGTCGGGGGATGGGGCAGGAAGCCAGTTATGGTAGCTCCGTGAACCCAGAGCAAGTGTCCAGGTGGGACCTGCAGTATGGATGAAGAATCTAAACCTGCCTTGTGCTCTAGGCATTCTAACCACAGGGAGAGAGCCAACGTGGCCAAACCACAACAATCAGGAAGAATTTTCAAGATCAGAGAAGCGGCCCAGCACCAGGTCCTCTGGAGCCTTAGCTCCAAGGGACGGTGGATTTTACCCTGAGATGATGGATTTCAAGCAGATGAGTGTTATGATCAATTGTGTGTTGGGAATGACTGACTGCCACAGAGAAATGATACTATAAAAGGTAGAGCCACTGTCCTGGAAAGCCCATACATTCTGGAAATATATCTGGGTTCAAATTTCTGCTTTGGATCAGTAAAATCTTGACTGTGGGAAATTTCATAGGACTAATTACCTGGTTACATCCAAAAAATATTACAAAGTGAGAAAAGAGATGGAGAGGGGACCCATAGATTTGAGATAAAGTGAGGCAACGCATCACCTATCACAATGAATAGTCCCAGTACAAACCCCAACTAGCAACGAGCCACGGGTAGGGGGGGGAATGTGGACACAGTAGGTATTTGATATTTTAAAGAATTCTTGTTAATTTTATTCAGGCAGAATAATGGTATTTGTTTTGTAAAAGTCCTTATCTTTTTCTTTCTTTCTTTCTTTCTTTCTTTCTTTCTTTCTTTCTTTCTTTAAAGATTTCATTTATTTGACAGAGAGAGCGAAACAGCATAAGCAGGGGGAGCTGCAGAGGGAGAGTGAGGAAACAGACTCCCCACTGAGCAAGGAGCCCGATGCAGGGGTCCATCCCAGGACGCTGGAATCATAACCTGAGCCAAAGACAGACACTTAACTGACTGAGTCACCCAGGTGGCCCAGTCCTTATCTTTTAGAAATATGATCTGAAATATTTAGAGGTGAAATTAACTTTTCAGCATACAGCTTTCCTAGCTGTGTGCTGTGTGGGGTCTGGCAAGCCTCTTCACCATGCTGGATCTGTTTCCACATCTTTAAAGTGGGCATCACAATATTCGGTGGGCATGTGCCTGGCACAGGGGAGGCTCCCAGTAAATGGCAGGGTTATTAGGACCAGTGCCCTGCCTGGAGGAGGTTTTCTACTGGAATTCCAATCTCCTCATTGACCTGGGAGCCCCAGGGACAGCCCCTTTGGTGGAGTGTGGGAAGAGGAGAGAATCTAATTTTCCAAGGTGAGCCTACCCCGGCTCAGAATGAGGTTGTCTCCAGATGAGAAGTCCAGTCCAGGGGAGTTCCCAGGCCAAGGTCCAGTCTGATCTCTAAATCTCTCCCAGCTCTCAGGGCCCAGTGCAAAGCCGCAGGGCCCGCAGGAGGGGCAGGACAGGACATTCCTGAGCAGCGGTGGTCTGCCCGTGTGGCTAAACTCTGCTGGTTTTCTGCAACCTCAGGGGATCTAGCCTGCCCTCTCCCTTTAGCCATTTTACTCATCAGCCAGTACCCCAGGGTCGTAACCACTTCTCCGAATGGCCTTTGATTAAAATCCAATGAAGCTGAAAACCAAGCCAGATTCACAAGAGACAGAAATTTCAGCCACTACCTCAGGGACTCAGTTTAATTCATTCAATGCACCAGGGAAAGGCTGGCCCCAGAAACGAGCCTTTGACTCCAGAGACTGGAGTCTCTGCACACCTGCCATGCTCCAGGTCTATGAATTACGTTGTCTCACTTGCTTTGCCGGCGCGGGTGGTCTTTCCATCTGCGCCCCTCTCCTGGGAGCCCCTAAAGTCAGAACAGAAACCACAGGTCTCTGGTCCGTGTAAAGGGAAGTCTGGTCACTCACGGCCTCTGCCCTGAACATCACCTTTCCGTGAGAGTCAGATGTAAACCAACCCCGCCCCCCTCCAGGCCGGCAGAACTAACTCCCCCTCTTTCCCCACCACTCATTTGCTTCCAGTAGGAAACGCATGGAGGGGGCGGGGAAGGGGCGGCATGATGGTAAGGGGGCGGGGCAAGGGAAGGGGCGGGGCATGATAGTAAGTGATGCGCATGCCCACTTCCATCCAGACTCCAAGTCCCTTGAAGGTATTTTCCAAACTGGGAAACAGAAGGACTGGACTGGTCCGGCCCTTGAGGAAGCTGGGGTGGAGACGCTGAATGAGAAGAATCAGAACATGTGCCGTGTGCTGCCTACACCCTGGGCTCTGAAACAAGTCCTAGACCTTCGGCAGCACAGCTTAAAGGCATCTTCGTGCTGCAGATCGGGGACATTGCTCCTCCTGCACAAATGCTCCCAACACAGATGGAATCCAGAGCCGACATTTACTGAGGGGACACACGTGACAACACCAACCCCCTCGGCTCATCCGTCCCAGGACAAACTGTGAGCCACCTACTTTGAGTAGGTGGCCTGGAAATCATTTCCCCCGTCCTTTGGCCCAAGTTGGTGGCGGTCCTTTATTTTGATCATTCCAACTCATTGGTTTTGATGTGACACGATGGGTTGTTCAGATTTCATTTTATCAGTGTTCATCAACCAACTTGTTAGTGGAGGCACCCTGACAGTAATCTCGAGAGCTATTTATAAAAACGCCCCTCCCCTACAAGAAAGTCACGAAGTGCGAGTTTTAAATGTGTTGGCCCGACTCCCGTATGAAAAAAAACAAAACAAAACAAAACAAAATGCTTCTAAAATGCAAGTTTTGAGAACATGAGGTTTCTGAGGAGTGCAGCTGTCGTGTTGAGGCAAACCAGGCTGTGTTCTTCCCATTTTAGAGATGAAGAAGACAAGCAATGGGCATGGCCACTACATTGTAATCACCACCGAGCTGGGCACGAAATTGAGGTAATTTCTAGTATACACCTACAAACAGAATTGCTGGGTGTATTGAATATTGCTAAACTCTCCACCAAATCAATGTACCATCACACGACCACCAACGGGTCAGTTTCCGGGTCCCCATTCTTTTTTAATAGGGGCCATCTGCAATACATAAAGAACAAATTCACTTTCATTTTAGATTTCGTTTCTGGAATTATGAATGAGGTTGAGCATCTTTTCAGATATTAATATTCTTTTATTCTAGAAAGGGCCTGTTTATAACTTTTGCCCATTTTTCTCTTTGGCTCCTCCATTAGAATTTCTAAGTACTTTTATTAATGAGGAAGTGTTCTGTCATGTGTCACAAATATTTTTATCAGTTTGTCATTTGCCTTTTCCATTATTTATGCCTTCTTGCCATACAGAAATATTTTTAAATTATAGGTAATGGGTTTGTCTATCTTTCTTGCCTTCATGGTTTTATGTGTCGGTTAGAGGAAACCTTGTCACTCAATGTTCTCTTAATTTCACCCACACCTACTTCTAGGACTCTGTGGTTTCATAATTTACATTTAGATCTTCCTTAAGTTCCTATTTATTTCAGTATAATGAGTGAAGTAGGAATGTTGCTTGTCCCATCACAACCACAAACAACCAGCCAGAAGACCCAATACCATCTATCCATCTCTACCATTCTGAATTAAATGCCATCCTACTAAACACAAAATCCTTTCACATTTTTTAATCTGTTTCTGCGCTCTCTATCTACATCCAGTATAGTATTATTTTCATCGTTACCATGGAGCAAATGTGTTCTAATATTTCATAGGGTTGGTCCCTGCTCCCCATTTTCAGATTTTTACTGTTTTTCCCATGCTTGGATTTTCATACGAACCATCATGTAATTTTGTCGTTACCTACCGTGACTTTGTTACTGTTAACACATTGAATTTATAAGCAAATTCAAAGAGAATCATCAGCTTTACAAAATTGATACTTCCTATTCCGAATGAGGGGTACCTGTCCAATTAGAGGTTTTTTTAAGGTAAATCATTGTTACAGGTTGAATTGTGTCTTCCCAAAAACTCATGTGTTGAAGTCCTAAGCCCCAGTTCCTCAGAAGAGGACTGTATCTGGAGATCGGCCTGTCATGGCAACAGAAGAATTTAAGCCTACGAGCTGAGCGAGAGGCAGCCCCAAATTCCCACATTCGACTTCGAGGGGCTGTTAGGATTAAAGGTGCTGGTCAAGGCACTCTGCATACACTGAGCCCGGGCTACTCTTGAGGTATCTGGTATGTCCGAAAGGGTTGGGGTTGAGTCTCCACAGCATATCCCACACTCTACACAGACAATTTATTTTTTTTAAGATTTTACTTATTTGACAGATCACAAGTAGGCAGAGAGGCAAGCAGAGAGAGAGGAGGAAGCAGGCTCCCTGCCAAGCAGAGAGCCCGATGCGGGGCTCAGTCCCAAGACCCTGAGATCATGACCTGAGCTGAAGGCAGAGGCTTTAACCCACTGAGCCACCCAGGCGCCCCTACACAGACAATTTAAAGGCTTCCTTGACCCTGGGAAGTCTAGAAGTTAATCACGAAGGCATAAGGAATGTTCCTGGACTCAGAGAGATCCAGGGGACTGAAACCCTTATGGCAAGTTTTGATGTCACTGAACTTGCATGGGGACAATTTTCCTTGCCCACCACAGTTCAAGTAGACAATGCATGGAGGCTCCTATCTCGGGGTCTGGCACAGAGGAGGGGCTTACAAGGGAAAAGTGAATCCCTTGGAAGAGAGAGTAGAAAGGACATTGAAAGCTCTTCAGAAAAAAAGTGTAACAAGAAATGAGCCCCTTTCCCTCGAATGGGCCAATGCTGTGTGGGCCAAGGACAGTTTCTGTGGGTTTTTATTTGCCCTTAGATGTTGACTTTCTTCTGTGGAGTTATAGACAGTCTTGACATTCGCTGCTTCCATTAAGTAAGAAAATGGGGAGCACACAAAAAGAGATTGGGTGGGGAGGGCAGAAAGATTTTTTTTCCAACAGAAAAGAAATGTCATTTACGGAGCCATATCAGGCATCAGCGTTGCAGGGAACAGTTCGGATGGGGCAAATTAGGCAAATGTTCGCGTGATGAACCATCCGCGCACGATCAGTCATGTGACGGTAAATCTGACTTGAGTGGCAGCCCTGTTAGCAAACTGGAGAGAAGATTGATGCCCATCCACAGCCAGGGAATGCACGAAGTGAAGAGCTCTTCCAGACACGCACCAGTCAGAGTATAAATATGTATCACTGGCTCCTAAAGTGAGTTATGATTTCATTCTCCTACTGGTACATGAAATCTAGAGAGGGCATTTGTCTCATCTTTGTATCGGGGGTGACAGCTCCAGCAACGTGGTCGCACAGGGGAGAATCTGCTTGGCAGATAAATCAGGTGCTGTGAACGAACCTGTTGTTATCAATTTGATCTTGGGGAGGGGGGAATACCTCCCTGCACAAGGGCAGGACCGTCAGCGCACCGAGCGGCGCTTCCCTCCACTGTATCATCTGCAAGTGCTGTTTTCTCTAGCCTGTCGTGTCTCTGGACAGGCTGGTGTGTGGCCACCAGTCCCCAAATTTCATACAAGGTGCCATCTGGCTTTCCCACTAGAGGGTGAACTCTCTGGGGTGAGATCCGTGTCCAGTGCTTCTGTATCCCTCCCTATCTTGAGGACAGGATCTACCACTGTCTGTTCATCAAAATGAACAGAGAGGTCAAGCCAGCAAACTCTCTTCCACCCGCTGCCAAAGAAGGACTGGCTGGGAGTTCTGAGCCAGGAGCTGGGGAGACAAGGATGAACCAGACAGGATTCCTGCCTTCAGGTGGGCTATGGTCCTCAGCAGAGCTCAAAGTCCCCATCTACCTCCTCCCCATTAGGTGAAGGCCGCAAGAAATGTCACTGTTCTGAAGCACATCTTTGTCATCTACACACAACAGAGATAATATTCCTTACCTCCATTTCTGGTTTTATGGAAGGAAGAAAGGAAAGGAGTGGAGGGGGGGAGAGGAAGAGAAGGATGGAGGAAAGGATTGGAGAGGCAGGAAGGACTAAATGTGGGGACCAAACTGTCCTAAGACGTGAACACGTGAATAAATGAGTGAATGAATGAAGGAACTCTATTTCTCCCTGCCATCTCCTGGTCCATCTTCTGGTCCCACAAGCCATCCTTCTTCTGGCCCATGTGGCAAGACGCCTGTGCCACGTCGTTATCATTCTACCTGGAGAGAGATTTCATACCCCCCCCCCTTAACAGCCCGCTTTTCAATAAGTGGAACCTAGTTAAAGGCCCACTGCTCTGAGAAAAGGCATCATTGGACAGAGAGCCCACGCCTTCACCCATTTACGACTATTAATAATACATGGCAAAAAGCTGCAGCTTTATTTTATGTTGTCCTCCAAGTCAAGCTCTTTAAATCAAATATTTAGGGAAGGAATATTTACCCACACATCCTCGAGGAAGCACTTCTGGCCTTAAAGGCAAATGCACCCTTTAGCCATCAAGGGCTGATATGCACAACAGCCGAGTGTGGTTTCTTGAGTTCTCAAGTCACCCCTACCAACACAGATCAATTTTATGGATAAGGAAACTGAGGCTCAGAGGGGGATCAACCCATAAGCAGAATGGCAGGGGTTCAAACCCAAGCAGTGGGACTCAGGGCTCAACCTGAGTCCCTGAGCTGCCTGGAAGCCACACTCCCGCTCCCTCCATTCCCCCCCGGGCCTGGGGCAGGAGGCTGAGACCAAGAGTGACACTGGAGGTATGAGCCAGCCCACACGGGGGTGCCCACTCCTGCTGGAGGCAGAGCAGAGACATGGAGGCTGGTTTGAGAAGAGAAAACAAAAGGAGCCAAAGTCCTGAGCTAAGGGTGCATCTGAGCCATTTGCAGAAGTGAAAGAAGCAGTGGCCAGACTTTGGAAAGCTGGAGAGACCGTGACAGACCCAGGAGCCCTCAAGGGACAGTCCAGGAGCTTGGAGATGATCTGAGGGCCCTGGGAGCTATAGGAGGGACCTGGAGCAGGGCGGGGTGCAGCAGGGAAGGTGAGCACCCCGTCTTCGGCCAATCACTCAGAGGCAAGGACACACCCCAGGGGTTCTGATGGAGATGCCCAGCACTGAGTCAGGAACAAAGTTGCAGCAAAGGGCATGCCACAGATCTTTCTCTTGAAAAGAGGCAGCAAATACCTACTCTCTGTGGGTCTCTAGCTGGACCCTCTAATGGTTATACCCTAGGTAAAGGATAGCTAATCCGGTTCCCCTTGTATGTAGGAATGCACTGAGGTCAAGGAGGTTGCAGGAGCTGGGGCTGGACAGGAAAGGCAAAGGCAAAAACAGCCAGCCCTCGTGCGCAGTCGTGAAACAGCAGCCCGCATTTAGGAGGTGCTCTACAGTTCCAGTCACGAAGGATGCACTTTCCCAGTGCATACGTTTTTCCAATAAACCCTGTCAACAACCCTGTGGGGTGGTGGGGGAGAGATCACAGTCCTCGGTCTATAGATGAGGCTCAGAGAGGTTGAGTAATTGCCCAAAGTCACACAGCTAGCAAGGGGCCGAGCACATGGACTTTCAGCCATCACGTTTCACTGTCTCCTCTACTCCCTGCCCACAGCACCCACATGTGTCCAAGGAGCACTGAGAGTAGGGGTGGAGGGACTCAGCCAAGTGGATGAGGTTTGAGGAGGAGGAGGCATTTCCCAGACACAAAAGGGAGGAAAGGGCCTGCCGTGCAGGTGACAGCATCCAGGGCAGGTGAAGGCCACAGGGGGGTCAGGATCCTGCCGCTCAGGGAATGTGGCAGGAAATTAGGTGAGGGAGAACCTGGGTTAGAGCCTGAAGAGCACTGAGGTCCAATTGAGGAGTCGTAGCTTTATCCTGCCGGCACTGGAGGCCGTCTGTGGGGCCGACAGATTCACATGGTGCTTGAGGGAGCACTTGCAGGGTTAGGGAGGACCCACTAAGTGCTGGACAGCTGGATAGGGCCTGGCTGAGCGAGGGCCAGCCGGAGGGTGTGGGCCTGCCCTCCCCACCTGCAGCTCAGGAGAAGGAGCTACCACGGAGAGGGGGTCATTTTTAAATGCGTTTTTAAAAGGCCTAAGACCAGACAACTTCTGCAAGCCACAAATGGAGAGGGGGCGGCCAGGGAAGAGCACGAGTTCTGCTTAATGCAAGAAGGGGAAGGTGAGATAGCAAGTAGAATGGAAACTGTGGAAGCAGACCAAAGCCCGTCGTTGTCCAGAATTAAGGTGTTTCCGAGGGCCCAGGTCTAAGACACTACTCAAGGTCCATTCCCAAACAGACATTTACTGAGAATCTGCCTTGATGTCAAGGTCACACAGGTAACTGCCAGGATTCCCTTGCAGCTTGGAGAGTCAAATGACATTAAGTCTGACCCATCTCACCTTGCAGGTCAGAGACCCAGAGTGCCCCCTCAGCCTCCCTCTGGGCTTCCTGAATGTGGGATTTCAATTTCTTCTAGTCCACTCAGGCTCCCAAGGGGTTTTCTGCTTCAGTGACTCTGTTTGTGGCCTATAAGTACTGTCCCTTCTCCACGATGCATCACCCGCAGTGGACACCCACCAGCACCCCTGCCCCAAGATGACAGGAAAGGCAGACTTTGCTGCAGGCATCTTGGCACCTGGCAGAATTCCCAATACTTTCCTGCATGTGCTCGCTTCGGCAGCACATATACCAATACTTTCCTGCATCCACATGTCCAACCAAGGGACCATCCTTGTCCCAGGCACCCTCTTGTCTTCCCACATGGTCTGACTCCTGCCTCTCTCTTTAGCCCCGCCTCCCTCACCTGCCTTCTTACACCCTGAGCTCTAGCCACTCTCCTATTCTTCAGTTTATTGAATGCACCACACTCCTTCCTGCCTCAGGGCCTTTGCACAAGCTGTATGCCCTGCCTGCAATGCTCTTTCTTTGTTCTTTCCCAGAGGAAGAAGGAGAGGACTCCTACTCAATCTCAGCACAAATGTCCCTTATTCGGTGAGTGCTTCCAGGACTCTTCAAGCTAACTATCCACCAGGACCCTATATTCTTCATCATTCTTTGGCTTTTATTGCACAATTTGCAAGAGTGTCACATGTCAAATTCGCCAACCAGATGGCAAGCTTTAGGAGGACAGGGATCAAATGTTTGGCAGATGGCCAACAAATATTAGTTGAGGAAAAAAATATATATATATATGAATTAATGAATGAATGGTGTGTTTGGGATAGAGAAATAGTTTAAGAGGAGTGGTAAATATCACTGTCATGTTGAAGGAGGGCTTCAATTACAAAGAAATTGAAATTCCACCTTTTTGAGGTACAAAAGCCCATCAGAGGGCTCAGATTAGGGACAGGGGCCAAGGTTCTTCAGAAAGAGCACAGCCTGGGGTTACGGAACAGAATAGGTGCCTGGAGAAATCACGCGTGGTTTCATTTGACCTGGGAGTTAAGTGCAAGAGGAAAGGGGGTTGAGGAGGCAGCTGGAAAGATGGGCAGGAGACGGAGTTAGAATTTAATAAAAATGTAGTGGGGATGCCCCTGTCAAAAGACGCAGGGTATCAGAATGGATAAAAAAACAAAACCCATCTATATGTTGCCTCCAAGAAACACATTTTAAGCCCGAAGACACCTCCAGATTTAAAGTGAGGGGGTGGAAAAGAATTTACCATGCTAATGGACATCAGAAGAAAGCAGGAGTGGCAATCCTTATATCAGATCAATTAGATTTTAAGCCAAAGACTATAATAAGAGATGAGGAAGGACACTATATCATACTCAAAGGGTCTGTCCAACAAGAAGATTTAACAATTTTAAATATCTATGCCCCCAATATGGGAGCAGCCAACTATATAAACCAATTAATAACAAAATCAAAGAAACACATCAACAATAATACAATAATAGTAGGGGACTTTAACACTCCCCTCACTGAAATGGACAGGTCATCCAAGCAAAAGATCAGCAAGGAAATAAAGGCCTTAAATGACACACTGGACCAGACGGACATCACAGATATATTCAGAATATTTCATCCCAAAGCAACAGAATACACATTCTTCTCTAGTGCACATGGAACATTCTCCAGAATAGATCACATCCTTGGTCCTAAATCAGGACTCAACCGGTATCAAAAGATTGGGATCATTCCCTGCATATTTTCAGACCACAATGCTCTAAAGCTAGAACTCAACCACAAAAGGAAGTTTGGAAAGAACCCAAATACATGGAGACTAAACAGTATCCTTCTAAAGAATGAATGGGTCAACCGGGAAATTAAAGAAGAATTGAAAAAAATCATGGAAACAAATGATAATGAAAATACAACGGTTCAAAATCTGTGGGACACAACAAAGGCAGTCCTGAGAGGAAAATATATAGCGGTACAAGCCTTTCTCAAGAAACAAGAAAGGTCTCAGGTACACAACCTAACCCTACACCTAAAGGAGCTGGAGAAAGAACAAGAAAGAAACCCTAAGCCCAGCAGGAGAAGAGAAATCATAAAGATCAGAGCAGAAATCAATGAAATAGAAACCAAAAAAACAATAGAACAAATCAACGAAACTAGGAGCTGGTTCTTTGAAAGAATTAATAAAATTGATAAACCCCTGGCCCGACTTATCAAAAAGAAAAGAGAAAGGACCCAAATAAATAAAATCATGAATGAAAGAGGAGAGATCACAACTAACACCAAAGAAATACAAACTATTATAAGAACATACTATGAGCAACTCTACGGCAATAAATTTGACAATCTGGAAGAAATGGATGCATTCCTAGAGACATATAAACTACCACAACTGAACCAGGAAGAAATAGAAAGCCTGAACAGACCCATAACCAGTAAGGAGATTGAAACAGTCATTAAAAATCTCCAAACAAACAAAAGCCCAGGGCCAGACGGCTTCCCGGGGGAATTCTACCAAACATTTAAAGAAGAACTAATTCCTATTCTCCTGAAACTGTTCCAAAAAAATAGAAATGGAAGGAAAACTTCCAAACTCATTTTATGAGGCCAGCATCACCTTGATCCCAAAACCAGACAAGGATCCCACCAAAAAAAGAGAGCTATAGACCGATATCCTTGATGAACACAGATGCGAAAATACTCAACAAAATACTAGCCAATAGGATTCAACAGTACATTAAAAAGATTATTCACCACGACCAAGTGGGATTTATTCCAGGGCTGCAAGGTTGGTTCAACATCCGCAAATCAGTCAATGTGATACAACACATCAATAAAATTAAGAACAAGAACCATATGATACTCTCAATAGATGCTGAAAAAGCATTTGACAAAGTACAACATCCCTTCCTGATCAAAACTCTTCAAAGTGTAGGGATAGAGGGCACATACCTCAATATCATCAAAGCCATCTATGAAAAACCCACCGCAAATATCATTCTCAATGGAGAAAAACTGAAAGCTTTTCCGCTAAGGTCAGGAACACGGCAGGGATGTCCATTATCACCACTGCTATTCAACATCGTACTAGAGGTCCTAGCCTCAGCAATCAGACAACAAAAGGAAATTAAAGGCATCCAAATCGGCAAAGAAGAAGTCAAATTATCACTCTTCGCAGATGATATGATACTATATGTGGAAAACCCAAAAGACTCCACTCCAAAACTGCTAGAACTTATACAGGAATTCAGTAAAGTGTCAGGATATAAAATCAATGCACAGAAATCAGTTGCATTTCTCTACACCAACAGCAAGACAGAAGAAAGAGATATTAAGGAGTCAATCCCATTTACAATTGCATCCAAAACCATAAGATACCTAGGAATAAACCTAACCAAAGAGGCACAGAATCTATACTCAGAAAAAACTATAAAGTACTCATGAAAGAAATTGAGGAAGACACAAAGAAATGGAAAAAAAATGTTCCATGCTCCTGGATTGGAAGAAGAATAAATATTGTGAAAATGTCTATGCTACCTAAAGCAATCTACACATTTAATGCAATTCCTATCAAAGTACCATCCATCTTTTTCAAAGAAATGGAACAAATAATTCTAAAATTTATATGGAACCAGAAAAGACCTCGAATAGCCAAAGGGATATTGAAAAAGAAAGCCAACGTTGGTGGCATCACAATTCCGGACTTCAAGCTCTATTACAAAGCTGTCATCATCAAGACAGCATGTACTGGCACAAAAACAGACACATAGATCAATGGAACAGAATAGAGAGCCCAGAAATAGACCCTCAAATCTATGGTCAACTAATCTTCGACAAAGCAGGAAAGAATGTCCAATGGAAAAAAGACAGCCTTTCAAATAAATGGTGCTGGGAAAATTGGACAGCCACATGCAGAAAAATGAAATTGGACCATTTCCTTACACCACACACAAAAATAGACTCAAAATGGATGAAGGACCTCAATGTACGAAAGGAATCCATCAAAATCCTTGAGGAGAACACGGGCAGCAACCTCTTCGACCTCTGCCGCAGCAACATCTTCCTAGGAACAACGCAAAAGGCAAGGGAAGCAAGGGAAAAAATGAACTACTGGGATTTCATCAAGATCAAAAGCTTTTGCACAGCAAAGGAAACAGTTAACAAAATCAAAAGACAACTGACAGAATGGGAGAAGATATTTGCAAACGACATATCAGATAAAGGACTAGTGTCCAGAATCTATAAAGAACTTAGCAAACTCAACACCCAAAGAACAAATAATCCAATCAAGAAATGGGCAGAGGACATGAACAGACATTTCTGCAAAGAAGACATCCAGATGGCGAACAGACACATGAAAAAGTGCTCCATATCACTCGGCATCAGGGAAATACAAATCAAAACCACAATGAGATATCACCTCACACCAGTCAGAATGGCTAAAATCAACAAGTCAGGAAATGACAGATGCTGGCGAGGATGTGGAGAAAGGGGAACCCTCCTACACTGTTGGTGGGAATGCAAGCTGGTGCAGCCACTCTGGAAAACAGCATGGAGGTTCCTCAAAATGTTGAAAATAGAACTGCCCTATGACCCAGCAATTGCACTATTGGGTATTTACCCTAAAGATACAAATGTAGTGATCCAAAGGGGCACATGCACCCGAATGTTTATAGCAGCAATGTCCACAATAGCCAAACTATGGAAAGAACCTAGATGTCCATCAACAGATGAATGGATCAAGAAGATGTGGTATATATACACAATGGAATACTATGCAGCCATCAAAAGAAATGAAATCTTGCCATTTGCGACAACATGGATGGAACTAGAGCGTATCATGCTTAGCGAAATAAGTCAAGCAGAGAAAGACAACTATCATATGATCTCCCTGATATGAGGAAGTGGTGATGCAACATGGAGGCTTAAGTGGGTAGAAGAAGAATAAATGAAACAAGATGGGATTGGGAGGGAGACAAACCATAAGTGACTCTTAATCTCACAAAACAAACTGAGGGTTGCCGGGGAAGGGGGTTTGGGAGAAGGGGGTGGGATTATGGACATTGGGGAGGGGATTTGATTTGGTGAGTGCTGTGAAGTGTGTAAACCTGGTGATTCACAGACCTGTACCCCTGGGGATAAAAATATATGTTCATAAAAAATAAAAAATTAAAAAAAAAATAAATAAATAAATAAATAAAATTAAAAAAAAAAAAATGTAGTGGGGAGCCATTAAGCAGAAATGGTATGTTCGGAGCTGATTCCAGAGCCAGGACACAGGGGCTAGTGGGGAGGGAAGCAGCCAGGTGGGAATGGCGTGGAAAGCAATCAGATGGCTGTCGTGGTGGCAGGGACAGTGGGCAGTTGGGTGACTGGGGTGTGTGCAGTGAAATGAGGACTCACCCGGGAGGACCGTGCATGGGAAGAGTTTGGGAAGTGCCTGCAGTTGCCAAGATGGAAGTGTCCATAAGGCTGTGGATTCTGTGATCAGCAGCACCTAGGCTAAAGGTGCCAGTCTTGGAGGCCAGCTTGGAGGTGGCATGGATGAGAGAGCACAGGAAGAATGGCTAGAGGGAGAAGAGCTCCTAGCTCTTTGCAGTCGTGGCAGTCGTGGTTTCATAGGCATGGGAAGCTTCACTTGTGGTGTGAGGCAGGGCAGGTGGTGTTGGAGTTCAGGCTTCAGCTCCAGACCCAGAAGGCAGGAGTCAGAGGCCGTGGGAGAAATGGAAGGGCTTGTCATCTTCTGCCTCCTGCCATCAGGCATCACTCAGGTGGGCCCTTGGTTGCCAGCACCAATGAAACGGCACACCAACGGCCTGCGGTCTGTCATCAGGGGTTCACGAGGCTCGGCTGAGCTGCCTGGGCTGTGTGCCCCCGAACCCGATGTGTCTTCAAGGGCACGTGGCTGGTCTTCTGCAGAGTAGATTTCTGCTGGTCTTGCAAAAGGACGTGGACCAGTGGAGTCACTAGCAAAGGTCAGAATCTGTTTCTTGGTGGGGTAGGGGGTGGGGGACGAAAGAAAAGGACTGGAGAAGGGAAACCGCAAATCCCAGGATGGAAGTTGCCCTGGGCCAGGCAAACTCTGTGATCTGGGGGTGATGGTAGTGAGCTCGCTGTCCCAGGGAGTGCAGTCTGAGCACCCCTGCAGAGCTCACGGTATAGAGAGAGCTCAGATCTCCAAGAACAGGTCAAAGGAGGTGACTCCGACTTCAACATTTCACATGCAAGGTTTTCTCTCGGTGCACCTTCTCACACCTCACATGCCCAAAGCCTAGAGAGCTCTACCGAGTGTCTCACCTCAAACTCTCTGGCTGCGGTCTCAGCTACCTTTGCCCATACTAAGTGGCTACAGGCATTCTGAAGCCACATCTCCCCTTGGACCAAATCCTGCCAGCACCTCCCCTCTCTGCCAAAGACCAGCCTTACCACCTCCCCCATGCAGCCCTGTGGGGGGTGGGGGTCCTGTGAGAGCCACAGACGCCAGCAAGAGGGAAGATGAGACCCCGCTGTCAACAGTAGGCACATGGAAATCCAGCTTCGGGCCATGGTTTCCAGCTCAGTGCAATGAGCAACCCTCTGTGAAGATTCCTTTGTAAAGATCCCCAGGGATCTTTAGTAGGGGGCATTTTGTGGAACCTCATCTCCACCTTCGGGAGGGGGATCCTGTCACCACAGTGACCCAAACGGCTGGAGAAGCCGCTGTGGCAGCGGCCTCTCGCGTCTTGTGTTGCTCGTGGGTTTGACCTGACAGCACCACTCACCCCCTGTCCCCTCCCCATGGCCACTGACCTACTGATGGGACGTGCTCAGGGCCTACACGGGAGCACCGGCTCACCCCCAACCCCGGGCCCCCAGCTGCAAGCTGCACAGACAGGGGGACACACTTCTGGCTCGTGTCCACTCACTGGCCCTCCTAGGGTTTAGCTCCTTCGCGGCCACTGATGGGGTACAGTCGTACCGTAACAACCTGGACATTCAGGGGAGCTGACAGCTCCTAAGAGTCGAGTTGGACCAATAGGAAAAGGGAGCCACTAGCCACATTCCCCCGCCTTCCGCCCTTGGATAGACTGAAGACCATAGCCACGGTCTACCTTGGGTCTGCAGAACTTCTTCCTGGCCTTGCTGCCCCGACGCCATGCTTGCTTCCTTGGGACTGCCTTCTCCAGACTGATAACCTGGAAGGTTGTGCCTCAGCTCCTATTTTCTGGGAAACAGGAGCTAATCAATCACAGTGTGGCCCTGAGATCTTAGAAACTTCCAATTCCGGGCCAGCGAAGACCCAGAGCTTCAGTTCATCCCCCTCCGGAGCTGCTCCACCAGGGGGCGCTTCTGAGACACGCTTTCCTGACTCCCGGGACTATCGCAGGGCATTCTGGGTCACAGTCTGTGTGCCCAGAAGGGCAGAGGACAGGGACAGCACTTGCCAGACGGGCAGCAGCAGGGACTCCTGGGCTGCAGGGGTCCCCGGAGCCGTCGCAGAGCAGCAGGGCTGGCCAGCAGGGGACCAGACAACCCCAGCCCCACCCCAACTGCCCCTTTGGCAGGTGCAGGGGTGCTCCTGTGGTCTTCAGGCCTCCTTGAAAGGGGCGAGCTCAGTGCCGGTGTCCCTGAGGCACCTGTAACAGAAGTCCCCAGAATTTGGGAACTTCTTAGCTGGAGAAGCCAGGGCGCAGGACAGCCGGTCCACCCGCCTGGGCTGCTGGGAAGCAACATGGCTGTAACCTCGGCAATGGCAGGGACTTCTCAGAAGTCCGGGTTCTGGGTATGGTTCTGGGAGATGCTGCTGACATTCAACCTAGATCTGCTTCTTTGGTGCCACCAGTGATTCCACAAGCGCGTGACACTCCATAGTAAGACCCCCGGGGATGGGCCCCCGACCCCAGCCAGTACCATCTCTCCCGATGCCCTCCTCCAACCTGGTAAGGCCGGACCGAGAAGACGAGGGACCGAGCCAAGACAACCCGAGGGTCCATGTGTCTCAGGCCTTCTGATTCCAACCCCGTGCCCTTCTCCAGGAACAGACAGAGGGTAAGAGCTGGGGAACTTTGAGCCAGCGACCAAGGCTCACTTAAGACAAGGGTCCTGTTGGTCTTGGAGGCGTCTTTTCTTAATTTAGGATACTGTGCACCATTTGGCGCTGAGGGGTCCAAGGAGGGTGTCAGGCCTTAACCACATCCTCCCCAGGAAGTCCCGGCCAGCCCCCAGCTCACCCGCCCCAAAAGCCGCTGTTCACTATGCCAAAAACAGGCCTTAGTAGAAAAAAACAGTAAAAGTCAAACATACCATTTAAACAAAATAAATGCATGTTCTAGAAGACTCACACTCCCCAAAACTAACCAGATTTGTCAAAATTAAGAACCGTCTTAGCGAGGATGAGAAGTGGTTGCCTCTGGTGAGTTGCATCATGGGGGCCCTGCTCTTTGTCTTTTTCAATACTATCATTTCATTTTTAAAGCCCAGGCATGGGTTATTTTTATTAAACAATGTTTAATTATTAAAATGAGACTAATACATATAGAAATTATTATGTATTATTATGTACTAAATACATATGCTTGGACATATAGACTATATATTATTTTGTGTATATTATATATCATAGGCATTCAGAAAGTCCTAATTTCATGAAACAGTCTAGTCATATGTGTTGAACAAATTCAGATTAAAGGAAAAATGAAGGGTTTTTGATTTTTTCTTAACATTTTATATATTTATTTATTTGACAGAGAGAGACAGTGAGAGAAGGAACACAAGCAAGGGGAATGAGAGAGGGAAAAGCGGACACCCCACTGAGCAGGGAGCCTGATGTGGGACTCGATCCCAGGATCCTGGGATCAGGGCCTGAGCTGAAGGCAGTTGCTTAACAACTCTGCCACCCAGGCGCCCTGAAAAATGGAGTTTTTAAAGACACCTGCTACAGCAGGTAACTTCACTCCTGAATTATAGTCCTCAGGATTCAAAAACGCATTTTCTCTTAAGCCAGCGTTATCCCTTTGTAAGTCTTCATGCCAGCCCTGGTTTACAGCATGATGTCTTTTGCTCCCCTTAACATTCTCCTTTGTTTTATTTTTGCAAAACTTGGTAAAGTGTTTGTGCAGCAGCCTTTCCATAGATAATCATTACATTAAAGACGCATTTTTCTGGGCCTATTTTAAGGAGTTGTGCACTAAACAGAGCTCTTCTGTCCCACGAATTTTGAGTACCTAGAGTATAACTGTCAAGTTCCCATGTCACGAAATACAGCAAACACCACCCCAGTTGCTGAGATGCGTGTGCATCTAACTATGAGAGAACACACCTACCCTCGTCTCATCTCACAACCTTGGTGATATTCCCCACCAAGACTGATGTCGGCATTCAAGACCCTGCTGATCGTACCCCAGTGTTCATAGCAGCAATGGCCACAGTAGCCAAAAAGTGGAAAGAACCGAGATGTCCTTCAACAGACAAATGGGTAATGAAGATATGGTTCATATATACAATGGAGTATTATGCCTCCATCAGAGAGGATGAATACCCAACTTTTATATCGACATGGACAGGACTGGAGGAGATTATGCTGAGTGAAATAAGTCAAGCAGAGAGAGTCAATTATCATATGGTTTTACTTACTTGTGGAGCATAAGGAATAACACAGAGGACATTGGGAGATGGAGAGAAGTGAGTTGAGGAAAATTGGAGAGGGAGATGAACCATGAGAGACTGTGGACTCTGAGAAACAAACTGAGGGTTTTGGAGGGGAGTGGGGAGGGGGTTGAGTGAGCCTGGAAGTGGGTATTGTGGAGGGCACGTATTGCATGGAGCACTGGGTGTGGTGCATAAACAATGAATCCTGGAACACTGAAAAGAAATAAAATAAAATAAAATGAAGAAAAAAAAAAAAAAGACACCACTGAAAGTAAGGCGTCCTTAGACACCTGAAGCATGGTCCCCACCAGCTCCTGAAAATGTATTACATACCCCACTGCAGCCAAGCTCACCTCCCCCGGGCCCTCCTCCACCACCCCTCTATGCACTTCCCTGTCTCCCCCAGAATGCCCTCCCCTGATACCCTCACATGTCCACATTCCTACAGGTGAGAACAGTAGTACAAAGAGCCAAGAAGTCGAGCAGGGACTATGTGCATGGGGCACATTCTGGCATCCTAAAGTAGCCAGCATTTACCGAATGACTCCGACATACAAAGTCTCTCATACCCGCTGCCAAGCCATTTGCACAGCCATCTTATGAGACCCACCTCCAGAAAATGAGCAGCTAAGTCCGGGAACTTGCCCAGGATCCTCCAGATAGTAGTGTAAAGGCAGGACGTGGACCAGGCAGTTCATCACCAGACTCAAACCTCCACTGCAACACGACACTGGGCTCTGGGGAGGCAGGAGGCAGAAATGCCGTAAATACTTGTGGTCACAGAAGAAGGCAATAAACATGTCCAACAATTAAACATTGAGTTCCCATATGACCCAGCCACTCCATGCATAGGTGTCCGCCCAAGAGAAATGAAAACGTATATTCACACAGAAACGTGCACACGGGAGCCGAAAGGTAGGGGCAACACGAATGTCTGTCCATAGATGGACAAAATGCAAAATGGAACATTCTCCCGCCATAAAAAGGACGGAAGGAATGACACCCGCCACTACATGGGTGAACCTCAAAAGCTCTGTGCTAAGCGAGAGGAGCCAGGTATAAAAAGTCGCCACGAGACATCACTAGTGACAGGGGCCGTGTATGTGCCTACGCAGGACCCAGGGGGTAAACGGGAACTCTGTGCCTTCTCCTCATCTTGTTAGAAACCTAAATCTGCTCTAAAAAAGAAAGACTATTTAAAAAAAAAAAAAAAAAAGAATCCCTGTGTTGGTTTGCTAAAGCTACTGTAACAAAGTAGCACAGACTAGAGACACTTAGTAGCAGAAATCTTAAACAACAGAAATTTACCTAGTACCATTCAGGACACTGGGGGTCTTTAGATCAAGAGGTCAGGGGCTGGGTTTCTTCGGACGCCTCTCTCCTTGGTTTAGAGATGGCCGTCTTCTCCCTGTGACCTCACATGGTCTTTCCCGTGTGGGTGCCTGTGTCCTAAGCTCCTCCTCTTTGAGAAGACAAAGCCTGTGAATACCCAACTTTTACATCAACATGGATGGGACTGGAGGAGATTATGCTAAGGGAAATAAGTCAAACAGAAAAAGTCAATTATCACACGGTTTCACTTATTCGTGGAACGTAAGGAATAGCATGAGGACATTAGGAGAAGGAAGGGAAAAATGAAGGCGGTGGGGAATCGGAGGAGGAGATGAGCCATGAGAGACTGTGGACTCTGGGACTCAAACAAAGGGTTTGGGGCGGAGGGTAGGGGAATGGGTTAGTCTGGTGATGGGTATTAGGAGGGTAAGGATTGCATGCAGCAATGGGTATTATATGCAAACAATAAATCATGGAACAAAAACTAATGATGTACTGTATGGCGACTAACATAACATCATTTTTTTAAAAAGTTATAAATACTATGGACTTAAAAGCATTAAAAAAAAATTTTTTAAATCCTATTGGATTAGAACCCACCCTATGCAACTCAGTTTAACTTAATGATCTCTGCAAAGACGCCATCACCAAATGCAGTCACAGTCTGAGGGGCTGGGCGTTAGGACCCCAGCACATGAATTTTGAGGGACACATTTCATCGCCTAACGGTCATGCATTGCATGATCACTTTTATATGCAATATGCAGAGTAGACAAATCCATAGAGAGAGAAAGAGATGAGTGGTTGTCAGGGGTCCTGGGAGGGAGAATGGGGCATGATTAGTTCATGGGTACAAGGTTTGCTTTCGGGAAGATGAAGATGTTTTGAAAGTAGGGAGAGGTGGTATTTGGGTCTATGTAGCAAGTGAATGTACCACAAGGCACGGCATCCTATGCTTGAAATGGTTAATTGTATGCTCTGTGAATTTCACCTCAATTTTATTTTAAGCTTAAAAAGAAGGCAACAAACATAGGCTTCCCTCAAGATGCCTGCCCCCCTCTTCCCTCCCAGCCACGCTTTGTGATTTCTGCCTCTCTTTGCCCAGGGGAGAGCAGGACTGGAGGCTGATGTGGCCCTGCATTTCCCTAAGAATGGTACAAGATTAAATCAAATTTGCCGAAGGAAGAAGAGAATGGCCCCCATTTTGGGAGAATGTAAATGAACCAATGCTCCAAGCAAAATATCAATCCAAAGAACCCACTGCCACGTGTCTGAGACAGGCCAGGTGTGACGTTTACTCCTCTGTTCTGGGCCTCGTGCCAGCGCTTTGCTGTAGAATCTCCGCAAATGCCATTGGCTGGGAGCGACTTCCCGGACTGGGCATAAGGATGTGGTGTTAGAACAACAGAGTAGCTAAACTGGGGGGCAGTGATGGGCTGTATTAATGCCTCCCTGGGGCTGAGACCTGGGACCTACCTCTTCTAGGGAGCCCCTGGGACTCCCCAGGTCTCTAGGTCACCCCTGGGTTCCCTCCAACCCAGAACTTCCCCTGGTACCTTGCAGATGTCTCCCTCTGGGAGCTGGGAGGTCAGGGACAGCGTGGCATCCTAGCCCGAATGCCCATTACCAGGTGTAGGGTCTGAAACAAAAGAGCAGCTCAGTTAAAGCTGGAGACGAGAGGGGAAGAGAGACAAGGGAAGTCATGCAATATAGAGCCACAGTACAGCTCAAAACAACTTATCGCATCTTGGGATCTGATCACCTCTGGCCTCACTTTCACCAGAGAGAGATGTTTCCAGACAACCAAAGAAAAACTGCTCCGGAAATACTGTAAGTTCAAACAAGCACAGGTTTTGAAGACACTACATTGTACAAATCTTGTCCTTGCTCTGTCTCTGTCAAGTCCAAGTCCAGACCAGAGGCACCAATAGCACCAACAGCATCATCCACCATCTCAGAAACTGAAGAGCTTTTGCCTAAACCCCTGGGCACGATGATGATGTCACTGCATTCTGGGCTCCTGGGCAACCCCCATCACTCAGGCTACAGATTTCTCCGCTATCTGAAAGCATCCCCTTCCTGCAAAAGCTCCCTTCACCTCAATGTCATAAAGAGAAGTAACAACTACCAGCAACTTACATGGGGGAAAAAAAAAAAAAAAAGCATGCATTCACAGACCCCAAAAATCGCCTCTTGCAGGATTTTCCAATACCAGAGGACACATCTTGCAGACAGAAGCACAAGGTACATGACAGTAAAGCAAAGGCTTGCAGACGCAGATCAGAGTCCTGGTGGCAAATGTGGAGATCATGTGACTTAGGTGGAGACCTAAATCACCTCCACTCCCAGCCACTCACTAGCTTTGAGATCTAGCAGAACACACCCTTTGTGTAGTACAGTTTCCAAATCTGGGCTTGCACCCTCCCTTAAGTTGTGTGTCCAAATACCCGTTATTATCCAGACATGTAATCATTCACATGCTGTGTGCTTTCCCATTGGGATGTACCAAATTCGCATGAGACTGAAGGTCTCCTCCTCACTGGAATGAAGAGAAATCTCTTTAAGGTCAGCTACTTTTGTTTGCTGTGTATGAGCTCGAATGCTTTTCAATGGTGACCCTGTGCTTTCTCTCAGCGGTGGCTTTGCAGACACTTGAGTTTGTGAAAGGATAGGGCTGCGCCTGCGCTGTGTGAATGCACGCTCAACTTTTGATTGCTTGCACTAAAATTTTCGATGCCTATTACTTGTTGAATTTTTGTGCTTTTATGTTGGAGTAAAAAAAAAAAAGAAATCTGGGAATGGGCCAAAAATATCTAGGAATTACTGGGTCTTTGGAGATACCTAAACGTAATGTGAAAATGGAATTGGATCTGAAATGTGCTATAATCCTGTTGTCCTTTGATCTTTTATGGCTGGTGCATGGGGAGCCCAGCTCAAAGATGGCGTGGCAGCTCTGTGGCCCTTGAACGTTGCTCCTCCTGGGTGGGAGTTTTTTGGCTCTCACGTCTTAGGCCACTCTTTGTGAATAACTTCGGGAAAAATGGGAACATAAAACCTGCACTTGAAAAGTTATGTGCCAGAGGGCTGTAAGAAATTGGAGGATGAGGTGTAACATGGTTAACAATGGAAGGGGAGGGGCACCTGGGTGTCTCAGTCAATTGAGCATCTGCCATCATGCCTCAGGTCATGATCTCAGGGTCCTGGGGTCGAGCCCCACGTCCGGCACCCTGCTCAGCAGGGATCCTGCTTCTTTGTCTGTCTCTGCCCCGCCCTCATGCTCGCTCTCTCTCTAGTGCTCTCTCTCTCTCTGTCTCTCAAATAAATTAAAAAATCTTTAAAATAAAAAATAAAAAAACAATGGAAGGGGAAAGGAAACAGACCGAAGAGGAAGCCCCCAGCTTGTACTTTGCAGGTGGAAATGTAAAATGGCGTCACCGCTGTGGAGCATAGAGTTACCATGTGAGCCAGGTGTCCTGGTCCTGGGAGACTAGCCAAAGGAACTTGGGAAAGAGACTCAGCCCCTGGCATTCCAATGTTGACTGCAGCATTATCACAAGAGCCAAAAGGTGCAAATAACCCAAGTGTGCATCAACAGATGAATGGATAAATAAAATGTGGTCTATTCATACAAAGGATTACTGTGCAGCCATAAACAGTACAAATATTGTATGGTTCCATTTATGTGAAATGCCTAGAATATGCCAATTCATAGGGACAGAAAGGAGATTAGAAGTTACCAGGGACGGACACCTGAGTGGCTCAGTCAGTGAAGCTTCTGCCTTCAGCTCAGGTCATGATCCCTGGGGTCCTGAGTTCAAGCCCCGCATCAGGGTCCCTGCTCAGTGAGGAGCCTGCTTCTCCCTTTCCCTCTGTCTGCTGCTCCCCCTGCTTGTGCGCTCGCTCACTCTCTCTCTCTCTCTCAAACAAATAAAATTTTAAAAATAAAATAAAAAGTTACCAGGGAAAGAGGAAAGGGGAGCTACTACTTGCCGGTACAGAGTTCCTGTTTGGGGTTAAAAAAAAGAAAAAAAGGGTTTGGAAACAGAGCAGTGATGTTGCACAACATGGGGAATGTAATTAATGTCATTGAATTGATTATACACTAAACAATGGTTAAATGGTGATTTTTATGTTAGATCTATTTTCCCACAATTTTTTTTTTAAACTTAGGAACAGAGGAAGAGCAGAACTGAGGAACCCCAAATAGGTACCTGTGGGGCTGAGCTGGCAGGAAAGTGGGGTGGGGGGTGGTTCTTGATTTATTTCACTGTTTAACTGCTCATGCGTTTGCAACATGTTCATAGTGTATAAACAACATTAGTGACTCTAGAGGATCCGTGTCTGTCCTATTACACCATTAAAGACTTTTTCGTCCAACTCTCTCAAAAAAAAGTGTTATGTGGGTTCCACTGGGAACCTCCGAGTTCCCAGCAAAAGATTTTTTAAAGAAATTATTTATTTGTTTGTTTGTTTGTGTGGAAGAGAGAGAAAGAGCACAAGCCAGTTGCGGGGTGGGGGGGCGGTGCAGAGGGAGAGGAAGAGAGAAGGAATTTCAACCAGACTCCACACTGAGCGCGGAGCCCAACTGCGTGGCTCTGTCTCATTACCTTGAGATCATGACCTGAGCGGAAACCAAGAGTCACGCTCCCAACCGACTGAGCCACTGAGGTGCCACCCCCCACCACCACCAAAGCAAGGGATTTTGGACAGAACTTTCAGCCTCAGTGCATGTCGGTGGGCAGCCCGTGATTGTCATCTTTCTCAGGCATGTGGAGATTCTGCCTGTGATGTTGAAGGGGCACATGCCACCCGTGAATTTCAACCTGAGGGCAATTTGCACGTACCCCCCCCCCCCACCTCGGGAGGCAGCACTGGTGCAGCCACGCGGGAAAAGAATGCTGTGTCCTGGAAGAACGGAAAGTAGGATCAGAAGAGCCAAAGCAGGTGGGTTCTCCTCCCTCCCAGGATACAGACCCTCTTTCATGGTTTTCGTTGGAACTTGACTCTTGATCTTCGGAAGGCAGCGAAATGAAATAGAAACAAAGGAGCTTGTCAGCTCCCAGGTAGCCAAGTGGTGAGAAAGTTTAAATTCAGAGGACATGACAGGATAGTTAAAAATACCCAGAGAGACCTGGCAACACCCAGAACAATGAGATAACAAAGTAGGTCAGGGCCGTTCGCGGTGGTCAGAGGATGCGGCTCGGCGCCCGGCAAAGAGGGAGCCCACACTGGGTACTGGAAGAGTTGATACTGTCCGTGGCGTAGCATGCAGAATTATGTATTTCAGAGCGTTGTCACTCATCCGTAGCAAATAGCAAAGTAATAAGGAAGGAAGAAAGGAGAAGTAGGGAGAGAAGGAGGTAGAGAGAAGGAGAGAAGAGAAAAGAAAGAGGAAAAGAGAGAGGGAGGAAGAGACAGAGGGAAGGAAGAAAGGAAGATGCTAGATGAGGAAACTCACAAACGAATTCCTTTCAATAGGGAGATAAAAATACCAAGCAGCACTTGGGGAAGGTGGGGGACTATTGACTGTGAAGTATTGATCAGCGAGAATCTGCGGTTTAGGGTATGGAAAGGATCAGAGTAGCTAAGAAAGAGCCAGAACAGTACCTGGTAAATTCCAGAAAAAAATGCAGAATGACCAGTCCCTGATGTAGAGAGGGTATGTAGATGCAGAGGGGAGCAAGGAAGCAGAACAGACAGACTGGGGGAGAGGTACATATTTTTTTTTTTTTTTAATCTCAAGAGGAGAGCTTCCTGGGGTGAGACAAAATCTTCTACAAAGCCACCTGCCAATATGCCATTCCAGGTGCCTTGAAAGCAGAAAGGCCACGTTATGCTAATGACGTGATAATAAAGGGAAAGACATATAGAAGGGAAGAAACAGTGCACGTGTGGTGTCTGAACTTCCTTCTGCCTCTAACAAATTACCATGAACTTCGTGGCTTAGAACAGCACAGGTTTATTTCTTATCTTACAGTTCTGGACGTCAGCGGTCCAAAATGGGTGTCCCTGGGCTAAAATCGAAGCATCCGCAGCACAGCTTTTCTCCTGGAGGTTCTAGGGGAGAACCCACGTCCTTGCCTTTCCTGGAAGCTGGAAGCCGACAGTCCTGGGCTCGCAACCCCTTCGTCCACCTGCAGAGCTCACAACACAGCACTGGGAATGCCTGTCTCTCCTCCTGACCATGGCTTCTCTTATGTCTCCTTCTTGTACTTGTAAAGACCCTGTGCTTATAATGGGGCCATCAGAGAAGCCTCCCTCTTTAAAGGTCATCTGAATACCAGCGTCAATTCCATGGGCGACCTGAACCCCTCTTTGCCATGTAGCGTAACATTGTCCCAGGTCAGGACAAAAATGTGTCTTTGAGGGAGCCATGACTCGGCTTCCCACAGGGTGGAACCACCATGATTTAGTTAACACCATCCCAAGAAAAGGTCTGAAGAGAAGTCTGGGCTGGGCTTTGCCACAGATGGAAGCTGGTATTTAGGGAAAGACTGTATCTTGCAGCCACCTTGATCCTCCAGCCCAAGGAGAGAGACCTTCCAAGTCTTGGCCCCCTGTGTCTCTCCCTGGTTCTAGTCAGACCCCGTGTTGAGGAATCAATCACGCAGCCCCATGTCCCAGCTACCTCACCAGCTGACTCATCAGCCTCACTGCCCAGAAGCAAATCCCAAATTCTCCTCAGTCAAGACTAAAGAAAGACAGACGTCTGTTCATCATCCTGGAGCTCCTTTAAGAAAAGAAGTGGGGAAGCCTCCTGCATAGATCATTCCCCTGTCCTCCCCTTCTCCCTGGCAGGTTGGACCCACCCAGACAAGTCCACAGTAGGCTTCATTCTTAGATCCATTCTGCAGGTGAAAAACTTAAGCCTGGAGATGTTAAATGGCTTGTCCATGGCTTGTCCTGACACGTAAACATGGAACTGGGATTCAGCTCCAGATCCAACTGACCCCCAAAGTTCAGTTGCCCATTCAACGAGCTTGAGTAAGCCCTTATTTGGATTGTAAGTACACAGATACAAAGCCAAGATCTATTCCCAATGCATTCAATTTAAAGGACATGCTGACAAAGAAAATGTATTATATAAAGAAGAATATATATGATATAATGATATCACATATATAATGGAATATTATTCAGCCATAAAGAAGAATGAAATCTTGCCATTTGCAATAATATGGATGGATCTAGAAAGTATAATGCTAAGCAAAATTAGTTAGTCAGAGAAAGACAAATACCACATGACTTCGCTCATATGTGTAATTTAAGAAACAAAACAAAAAGAGAGACACACCAAGAAAATAGATTCTTCACAGTCAGAGTGGGTGCCCAGGTCATGGGCACTGAGCCCTGTACAGAATTGTTGAGTCCCTATATCATCCACCTGGAACTACCATAACACTGGATGTTAACTACACTGGCATTGATTTTTTTTTTTTTTTAAAGGACACACTGGCATTTATTCAGTTAGACATAACAGCATCGGGGTTTGCACCAGAAAGCCAGGGAGGCTGTAGTAGCTCACAGGAATGACAACTCACCCTGTCCTGTTGGCCAGTGGATGGATTCCGTAGAAAGGGACAGCTAAGCCGAGTCACGAGACTCAGGGAGGATTCATCCGGGCAAACATGTCCTTAATAGGGGACCTTACGGGCAGCTGCGTCTCTGCTCTAGGCCTTACTCCAGGTCCCAGAGCAGCCTCTGTCTACCTGAGTTATTGTCAGTCATAACAGCAGAGAAGATCAAGCAAACCACGTGCTGGTTCTGGAAGTTTCTTCCTTGAAGTCACACACGTCACTTTACCTCCATTTATTGGCTCAAGAAAGCCACGTGGCCAGAGCCGGCAGTAGTGGGGAGGACCAGCAAGGGGTGATCCGTAGATGTGAGTAAAATGTAACACATCATACACAGAGACACAGAGGCAAACTCATAGCCTGCATTTCACATACCCGCCCAATCACAGAGGACTCGATCTTTCTCTCCCAGAGGCAAGAAGTCATCAAAGGCAGGGAAAATTTGAGTTCACAACACTGTGTCAGATGGACCAGTTCCTGGCTGTGGGAGTAAGCATCCCTCCCAAGGTTTTCCTAATAGATGAATAATAAACATTCCACTGAAATCTTTAAACGGATAGAGGAGTTTAATTACAAGAATTTAATTTTTCACAAGCAAAAGCTGCCTTTATACAATTACAGTGAGACAACTTTTAATTAACTTTGGAAACTTTCTTTTGCTTGGAAAATCTAATTAAAAATACTTAGGGAACTATTAACATAACACAAGATTCGGGGGGGCAGAAATAATATTGAGAAGGCATGGGAAAGAGACACGGAAGAGATGTCACTGAGAGGTCCGTGTCACCTCATTTCCCTGAGCATTCAACGTTTCCTGGACCTCCCCAAGCTCTGGGGACATCGGGGAGGGATTTTGCCAGCAGTAGTTTTGTGGGATTCCTCTCTGCAATGGAGTCCAGCAAGACTTCTGTCTTTCCTTCTTGTGCTTTTGGGGCTCCCTCACCTCTGATGTGTGGGATACAGAGGAAGAGGCGAGTGGCTACAGTGTCCCTGGGAGGGGGCAGCCAGGGTGATGCTGTTGACTTTGCAACCTGTCTACCCCTGATGTGCGCCCAGGGAGATGTCAACCACAGCGGGCCTCTGAGAGCGGTCCCTGATCCCACAGCATCAACATCAGCAGGAAGCTGATTAGACAGAGGATCTTCCAGACCCTCACGCCCCTCCTGAGAGCCACTGGGTCTGAACGGACATTGGCACATGATGTCCAGGTGGCACATGTACATGCCTCGAAGTCTGAGAAGCACTGAACTTGGCCACAGAGATCTCCAAAGGTAAGGTGCCAACAGTCTGCTTGGGTCTGATGTTCATGACATCAGTTGGGGGAGCACGGACGTTGTCTACAGAACCCCAAGTTCGAGTCAGGAAGTCTGACCTCCACGTGCTCTCTGAGGTGCCCCTCAACCATCCTGGCTTGTTTCCTCACCTGTGACTTGAAGAGAGCAGTGCCCACCCTTGAAGGTTGGCCAAGAACATGGGTGGGCAGCGCTGAACCAGGGACAGCCTCCTCAAGTTTCAGAGTTCTTTGCCAATGATGTCATCAGGCAAGGCTCATCCCATTGAAAATCAAAGAGCCCCTTGGGGGTGAGCTGACCGAGAGTCCAACCCGGTCTGACACCAATTCATCAAAGACCTGGGGCAAATCACATCACTGCTCTGATCTCCATTTCTCGACATGCTCAGCAACCGAGCAGACAGTCACAAAATGTGCGGGCTCAGCTGAGATCTAAGGTCATCTGTGAGGCTCTCGAGGGCTCTGGCATGTGTCATTTGAATAGAGCTTCCTTGTAAGCGGACCCCACCTCCCCAAGTGAATGCAGACTGAGGCAGAGGGATTTCTGGCAAGGGCCGGCCCCCTGGAGGCTTGCGGAGGGAAGGGATAGGACCTCTGCGTGTTACAGAGATGTGGCTTTCTCACTTAGTCCCCGCTGCGACCCTAAAGTCAAAACCACAAAAAAAAAACAAACTAAACTGATTCTCAAGTGGCTCTGCCTCCCCGGGCCCACCTGGCCTCGCACCTGCCCACCAGGGGCTCCGAAGACAACCAGTTGACCCAGATTCCTGAATCCAACGGCCTCTGTCAGGTTGTGCAGGGGAGAGACGTAGGGAGGAACTTTAATGTTACACTGACCCCCTGTGGAAGTCAGAGGTGGCTGACAGGGCTCCCACCTCCAGCAACCCCCCACGCGCCCCCATCTGCCCAGCAGGACTCCCGAGGACCTTCCTAGATGCCCTCAAGGAGGACCACCCACCAGCTGCCTCTTCTGAGAAAGAGGCCACTGGCAAACCTGACTGTATTGGGGGAGCCCACCAAGGTCAGACAGAGGACAACAGAAGGGGGCAAACCCTCTGCTCTAGGCTGAGCCCCTTCCCCGCCCCCCCAGCTTCCAACCACCAGCTCTTGCCTGGATCTTGCTACAGTCTTCTCAGTAGCTTCCCTGCCCCCAGATTCACCCTCCTCCGGGCTGGGGTACATCCCTCAGTCTGGCTTTCAGAGGACCCCGTGATCTAGCACAACCTGCCTCAGTGAGGCCAGGAGCATAGAACAACTCCCACTCCCACAGTTTCCCTTTGCTCAGGCTGTTCCCCCCACCTGGACCCCCCCCCCAACCCTGCCGGCCTCCTCAGAGTCTTGCCCAGGACTCGAACGAACAGCAGAAACGCCCCCTCCTCACCATGCCTTCCCTCCTGGGCTGGCGCCTGCTCCTGCCTCAACCCAGACAGGTGGCGGGTCACGTGCCCTCTTTGTGCCTCTGTTTTCTCAAATATCACATCACGGTGTCACATCACTACTCCAGCCGGTGCGGCCTGCAGGAGAGGCATGGGGTGTGATGACATCACAGTGGCCGCAGAAACTGTTAGGTCTGTGACTCGGTCACATTACACCCTGGCGGTTTCTGCCAGGCTGTGTCTTGCGTCGTAGAGAGGTTTTGTCTTGCACTCTGACCCAGAAGGATGGAGCGTGGGCCAATGGAACCAGCGAGTGGCAGAGTCGGGCCCGGAATCCTGAGGTCCCACTCTGTGCTGAATGCCAAAGACACCAAGAGGCCCTCAAAGAGCCCCTGGTTGGTGGCGAGGCCAGCCGGGAAGATTACGGTTCAGGCTGATGAGGGCTGGTGCAGAGGCGCCACATAGCAGGGCCCTTGACCCAGCCCTGAAGGTCAGGGAAGGCTTCCTGAAGGAGGTCACGTCTGAACTGAAGCCTGAAGGGCCAATGTGTGCTGGCCAGACGGTGCACGCGGGTTGGCAGGGAGGTGCCATGGGTGTGGGTGATGACCCCCAAGGGGAAGGGACCACGAGAGGCCAGTGTGGCCAGCACAGACATTGGGAGGGAAGGCGGCAAGGCTGGAGGAGCCGCATCGGGCAAATACGGCAAATCCGAGCTCAGTGGAAAGGCTCTGCCAGCGTTAAGCAAGAACGTGAGATGGTCAGATTGTGCGCTAAAAACCACTCCTGTAACTTCAAGATTGGGGATGGGGAGGGGACAGAGCGCATCAGGCGGTCCCTCCAGCAGACATTGCCCCTATCTTTGGACTCTGCCCAGCAAAAGAAAGCTCCAGGTAAACTGTAAGCCTAAGGGTCTATAAAACTGAGGGGGCCACAGAAATAGAGTCCCAGAGCCCACAAGGACCTTAGATCCATGTCACCACTGACAGACCGAACCCCCAGCACGGGACTCGCGGCTTCCTCTTTCCACTTGGTCTCGCCCAGTGTCCGCCCAGGGTCCGCAGGCGCCAGTGCGAACCGTCTCCCAGGGAGAAGCGGAGATCTCGCAGTATCAGTGTCCCGGTCTCCATGAGCCTGATTTGGATCCCAAAAGGCCAGAAGGGCATTTTCTGAGAGCCCAGAGCCCAGAATGGAGAGAACACACTGCTTGCCGCGCTTCTGCTCCGTTTTGCCTGGTTACTCTCCAGGTGAGAGTCACTGGCAGGAAATGCCAAGGAGAAGGAAGACTAAAACCCAGCAGGGTGAGGACCCAAGCCAAAGGCCAAGGCACCTGCCAGGGGGCAGCCCCTGATAGGACAGGCACTTATTGGGGAGAGGAATGGGGCATCTTAGCGCTTCCCTGCTTCCTTCAACCACCTCACTCCTGAGGGTTTTCTCTCCATTTGTGAATTTCTGAGGGGGTGTTTCGGGGAGGGTGTGCAGAGTGGACACAGGATTTTCCACACGTACATTCAAGACTCTGCATGTCTGTGTTGGAGTGTTCTGTGTGTTTGCCTGGAAGTGTCCCATGGGCAATTTTGCTTGTTTCTTTATGGGTACAATTATTCTCGGCATTCAAACGTGTGGGGTCCCATTTGCCCCTTTGGGGGTGTTTGTGTAGGAACCCATGCATGCGTGCAGTTAGGTGTGAGCTCAGGTAGGTGTCTGTTTACCCACGCCCCGGGCACCAAGTAAATTTCTGAAATGTCGATCTGACCCCAACATCCTCCTCTCAACCTTGATTTCTATAATGGCCCACCCGTCTGTCCATGTGCAGACCGGGAACAGGAAGGGCACCATGGGGGGGTCTCACGATCTGGCATCTGATACCATGGGTGCAAGTGCCAGTCTACCTCTCACTAGCTGGTGAGCTCAGGCCAAATGAACTAACTCAGCTATCAAGTGCCAAGGATAGACAAGTCCACGACCTGGACTAAATGGTGTGTGTGCTGTGCATGGTCAGGGCTGCACGGTCAGCCCTCATTCTGCGCCCCAAGCATGCCATGCCTTTCCCAGCCCGGCCTTCTCCCATCTATCCCCAGCCACTCACCAGATATGTCACTGCCCCTGTGTGTCACACACTCTGCGAGTCACAGACAAGCTGACCTCCACACGCCAGGCAGTAGGCAGTACCAAAGGGGGAGCAGACCATACCCAAGTCGTGTGGAAGGAACATGGGAGCACAGCGGAGGGCTGGGGAATCGGGGAAGGCTTCCTGGAGGAGGCAGCATCTAACCCATAACCCAAAAGATAAGAAGGCATCGGCTAGGTTTAGGGAGGAAGAAGAGACAGCCAAGCAGAAGGCACAGCGTAGGAAGATGAGAAAGAGGCATTGGAAAGACACAGGAAGACCAGGGAGTGTTGGCTGTGACATCAGCGCTGCCCTCAGTCCCTTCCACATCTACCAGCACGTTCCTTCTCACCGAAACGAGGAAGGGCTGTCGTCCCCACTTACCAAATGAAGAAGCTGAGGCCTAAAGATGTTAAGTAACTTGTCCGAGGTCACACAACTGTAAGGCTGCAGAGGGAGGGGAGAAGAGCCAGAGCAGCCTCGAGAAGCAGATGCAGGGCCCGCCAGGTGTAGGGTCCCAAGCGCCCTGGCTTCAGAACGGCAAGACTGGTAAGACTCTCCTGGTCTGCTCACTCAGCTGGATGAGCTCGGGCCCCTGGTATCTCCCTCAGCTGCCTGCGCTGCAAAATGAGCAGGATGAAAGCCTCAGGCTAACATCTCGTAAGGAGGAACTAGAGAAGGAGTGCCTGACCAGGGGCCTGCGCCCAGGAGGGCTCCTTTCTCCTCTCCCTTCCCTGCAGGGCAGCGTGTTGAGCACCCACAGGCTCACACTGCAAACATTAGGAGCCTCCAGTGGAGAGCAGCAACCCTGCCCCGCTTCCTTTCACCCCTGCCCCTCGTAGGCTCATTTCTCAGCCTGCACAAGGCAGGACACGGTGCCCAGCAGTTAGGAGTCTTGCCCTTGCATGTACTGAGAGGATGTCCTGGAGAGTGTTGTTCATCCGAGCAGGAAGCTGTATCTGAGACTCAGGAGGATGGGCTCTGTCAGCCTCTCTCAGAAATAGTCATGGCTTCTCTAGGCAACAGCAAACAAGCTGTAGATGCTGCTTTCCCTCTTTGCTTTGGCTGCTGGGGAGCTCAGAGCCAAACATAAGTTTGATCATCCAGCCCTATCAGTTTCCTAGTGCTCACTGAGAGGGAGCAACGGAGGCCCTTTCCACAAATGCAGACAACTTCCCGGCATATAATAGGGGCTCAAACATTCTCTTAGGTGAGTGTTTGGCATGCCTTAAAGTATTTGTTCACTCCTAGCTTCAACTTTCTTACTCTTTTCCCCCCCAAAATAAAAATACACACTTCCTACTGGAAATTCCACCCCTCAGAGATAATGCCCATGTGTGTATTTTAGTGACCATCCTTCCAGACAGGCATGAAACAAAAGTATAATTTTTATAAAAATAGCATTATATAATTCACTCAACTATATGTCACGGATACTTTTCACATCAACGGATGAAAGCCCACAGGGATGCACTGTGTGCCCTAATATGGATTACCCCGATTTCTTTAGCCAGATCCCTGTTTCTATGCATTGAGGCTCTTTCTCATTCCGACAATTATAAGACAGGCGGCCTTGACCTGTTTTATGCTGGTGCCTCATTTCTCCCATTTGTGTGATCTTTCTCTAACAAACACCTCCCAGAAAATGTGTCTTACTTTTGTTTTTAACCGGCCCATATTCTCCGAGCTGTGCAACTGGCAAATCCTTTTGGGAGCTAGAAAAGAGGGGGGGGGGAGGATATTTATAAAATGAAATAAATGATGGTATATTACCCATTTGGCAAAACAATGGAGTATTATTCAACCGTAACAAGGAGTGAAGCATGGATATGTGGATGAGCCTGGGAAATATGCTAAGTGCAAGAGGCCAGACACCAGGGGCGCCTGGGTGGCTCAGTGGGTTAAGTCTCTACCTTCAACTCAGATCCAATCTCAGGGTCCTGGGATCGAGCTCCACATCGGGCTCTCTGCGGAGCAGGGAGCCTGCTTCTCCCTTTCTCTCTGCCTACTTGTGATCTCTTTCTGTCAAAGAAGTAAATAAAATCTTTAAAAAAAAAAGCAGCCAGGCACCAAAGGGCTCAGTTTTTATGATTCCATTTGTATGAAATGCCCACAACGTGCAAAGCTGGAGAGACAGAAAGTAGGTAAGCGGCTGCCTCGGCCTGGGAGATATGGGCTGGGGTGGGGCGGTTGGAAAGTGAGGGGTAAAGGGTAACGGGTTTGCTTCTGAAAAATGAAAATGTTCGAAAATGGATGGCGGGATGGTCGCACGACTTTGTGAATAAGAATAACATTCAACGGAAGTGACTTGCAATGCCGTTGAATAGCGCACTTTCAATGGGGGGGGGGTTGTAGGGTATATATCTCAGTAAAGCTGTCCCCAAAATAATAAAACATAACAAAATAAAATAAAATAAAATAAACACGCTGAACAGATCCCAGGAGGCTGAGAGGAGACAGGAGGTCTGTAGGAGAGCAGGGAGCAATGGTTGACATCGTGCGGCTCCTTGTCTGGAGAAGAAACCAGGAGGCAGGGTCTCGCCTCCACTTCACTCTGGGAGATGGTGGCAAAAGGCTCCTCTGAGGTTTGGGGACACACAGGAGATGTTCCCAGATCTGCAGGGCCTCCCGCCAGACTGGCAGGCATCCCCAGCCCGACCTCCCCAAACAGCTGGCTCCCACCAGCTAGGAAGGTCAGGAATGCAGGTAGAGTCTCCTCGGGGCGCATGTCCTCTACGTGCTTCCTCTCGAAGCTCTCCGATTACGACCACCTTTTTATCATTTGCCGAGCAAACCTATTCCCTTGAAATTTGCTAATAAAAGCCAAGAAGCAGCAAACTGAAAAGAAGAAGAAAGAGCCCTCAGAGTCCGGGAGGGCGGAGGGCGGGAGGAGGAAGCGGCCCCTTGGGGCCCATTTCTGTTCTTTCTTTCTTTTTAAATATTTTTTTTAAAGATTTATTTATTTATTTTAGAGAGGAAGAAAGGCATGAGCAGGAAGGGGCAAGGAAGAGTGAACCTGAAGCAGATTCCTCTCTGAGGAGCCGGATGTGGGGCTCGAGCTCAGGACCCCGAGATCACGACCTGAGCCAAAACTAAGAGTTAGGTGCTTAACCAACTGAGCCACCCAAATGTTCCTCAGGGCCCATTTCTTGCCCCCATTGTATCAGGCTGGATCGCTGGGGCGTCTGGGGGACCGTGGGTATGGCAAGAGTCCCACCACGGCTCCACATGGCATCAGCCTCCCGAGAATGTGCCATGGGGACACTCCCAAAGACTGAAGACATAGGGAGGGGGGCAGCTGGGGGCCACAAGCTACCAGGTGGCCTCCGACTTTCCAGGAATATTCCTCCTTTCCCGTCACCCTCCCGAGGGCCTTTCCAGTCCATTCAGTGGGGCTCTGGAGTGGCCCGGAGGCTCAGAGGCAGGCCAAGGCTTCAATCCCACTCCCCAGTTCCAGGGCCCCGACCAAGAGATTTTTCTCCCCTGAGCCTCAGTTTCCTTATCTGTAAGATGAGGATGATGGCCACAATCTACAGTTCATTTTGTTCCCTGGGTGGTGTGAAGATCCTGTGACCCACTGGACAAGGATGAAAAGATTTAGGGCAGCAGATCCTGAAGACCAGACTGACGGTCCCCGGATTCCTGAGGACGCATATGAAAATACAGATTCCCAGGTCCCCTCTCAAGAGAGCAGTGGTTCTTTGACTATGGAACCCAGTGGGACCCAGGCATCTGTATTTGGAAAAAGCCTTTTGGCCCTTCGGGGTGGGGGTGCAGCCAGGCCCGGGGAACTTCTACTTTACAAACAAACATGGGTGCAGCGTCTCTGTGAGGGGCAGGGCTTGGGCAGCAAAGGCAGGCCGCTGGCCGATCCCGGGAGCAGCTCTCAGCTGACCAGCTACTTTTCTACTCTGGGCCTCAGTTTCCTCCTTGGGAAATGGGGGATCCCACCCGTCTTTCAGGTATGGTAGACAGGATGTGAAGTACTTAGCACCTAATGAGTCCCCAGTAAAGGGCGGCTGTTACCATTTTTATATTAGTTCATAGTTTGTATTGTTTGTAGAGGCTCTTAGAAAGTTCTTCATATGACTTAAAACCCAAAAGCCATCATTTTTTTATGGTCTTTGCCTAAATTTTTTTTCTTTTTTTTTTCTTGTTCCATTCCACAAGTAATGTATGTTCATTGTAAAGATTCAAATAATCAAGAAGGATTGAATGCTACTCCTTACAGTTTGGGGCACAGCTTTCTGGACATTTCTGTAAACAGGAATAAACCTACAGTTGTCATGTCATTCACACACACACACACACACACGCACACACAATGGAATCCTACACTGCAACTTGTGCTGAAATGGGTTTTCCTCCATCCAACAATCTATCATGAACCTCCTTCCAGACCAGTATATTGATCTATTGACCTAAGGCCTAAAAAGTGTTGTATTGGGGCATCTGGGTGGCTCACTGGGTTAAGCCTCTGCCTCTGGCTCAGGTCATGATCTCAGGGTCGTGGAATCCAGCCCTGTATCAGCCTCTCTGCTCAGCAGGGAGCCTGCTTCCTCCTCTCTCTCTCTGCCTGTGTCTCTGCCTACTTGTGATCTCTCTCTGTCAGATAAATAAATAAAATCCCTAAAATAAATACTTTAAAAAAAACAAAAAGTGTTGTATTAAGTGGGTGTGCCATGATTTATTCAACTAGCACTTTCTGATGGACGTTTGGGTAGCATTTTTCTGATTTTCCAACCTTACGAACAAATCCGCAGTGCCCATCTTTGGACATTTATCCTTGACCCTTCGGCAAGCCCTCCTAGCAGCCACCACGGATCCCATATCAAATATTTAAAATGCATTTATCTCATTTAATCCTCACTGCATCTCTGCCCAGTTCGACAGGTAAAGACGCTGAGATGGAAAGTTTCAAGTTCTGTGCCTCTGCTCCTAGAGCTGGTAAAGGGCAGGGCCGAGATGAAGCCCATGGTGGACTGACGGCATCCCTGGCCCTAACTTTCGCTGCCTCCCTGTGTCCCTCCCCAGGCTTGCCCCTCCCACACTGACTCAGTGACTTTGGCCAATGACACACCAGCAAGGAGAAGCCTTAAGAAATGTTTGCGTATTTCTTTCTTTTTTTTTTTTTTAAGATTTTTTATTTATTTATTTGACAGACAGAGATCACAAATAGGCAGAGACGCAGGCAGAGAGAGAGAGAGGGAAGCAGGCTCCCTGCTGAGCAGAGAGCTGGATGCAGGACTCGATCCCAGGACCCTGAGATCATGACCCAAGCCGAAGGCAGCGGCCTAACCCACTGAGCCACCCAGGCGCCCCTGTTTGCGTATTTCTGCGTCTGTCTTCAAACTCCTGTTCTGCCGTGAGAACAAGCCTGGGTGAGGGGGCCAGAGTTGGCCAGAGAATGAGCAAGGCCACGAAACATCTCCTCCAAGGCCATTCTAGACTAGCAAGCCCCCAGCCATCTTGCCAGCTGACCTAAGATCTGTGAACAAGCCCAGCCAAGACCAGTCAATCCTACCCAGATCAGCAGAACAGCATAGGCGACCTGCAGAGTTTGAAAATGAATAGATAGTTCTTATCAGAGCCACTACGTCTTGGTAAGACTTGCTCTGATTTGTTACGCAGCAATAACTAACCAATAAAAAGCCAATCCCTGACTCACAACCCCTGCTTTCCCCAAGAGCCCACAGCCCTTGTTAGGGGTCAAAGCCCTACCCATAGCCTATATGTAGCAGACACTGTGCTGACAGGTCTAGAGGTCAAGACTGCGTAAGATAAGGCCCTGCCACCGAGGAGCTGATCGTCCAGTGAGAAAGAACCTCATGAGTGACTACTGTTCAGAGATCGGAACCTGAGGCTCAGAAGGGATCTGTAACTGGGCCACAATCACACAGCACTTTAGTTACAAAGAGTAACTTCAGGCTCTTGACCTTAAATCAAGACTTCCTAGGGCCACTCAGAACTAGAAGCTTTCTTGAGTGTCAATAAAAATTACTTTATTGGCCTAGATGCTACCCCTGACTATAGCAGGCAGCAACCCAGGGACAGCCTGTTCCCAATTTAGTGAGTCAAGTAAAAGACCTCCAGTTTCCGTCTGAAGGCATTAGCTGCAAATTTATATTTGAGGCCCTGTGTGCAGTTTTTTATGCATCCTTAAATACCAAAACATAATTACCAGTGTCAATACATAATGTTTATTTCTTTCAGAACCGACATTTTAATTTTCCTGAGCAGGCGGGAAAAATGATATGCATAAAAATAATGACAAATATTAAAAGTCTCCCAAATAAGGGACCGGGATCACCCGCGTAATCCTAAATTTAAATGCATTCACGATCACAGCCATATTAAAGGTCTGATAAGCCAAATTAGGTTCCATGTAAGCATAATTAATCTTCCTTTTCAATGAAGATATTACAAGGGCGTTAATTTGAATCCCAAAGGCCTTTGGGAAATTGAATTATATAGATAAAGCAAATATTTGACCTTTTACAGATAATTACTATTTAAAAAAAATTCACAATGCAAATGAACAGCAAGTAAACCTCAGGTGTTCCTGGGTCCTACCGAAATAAAGTTCTTTCTAAATATTCAGCAGAAAAGAGGCAGATAGTGTGCTCTGTTCCGCCTCCCGGTTTTTTCATTTCAAATTTGGAAGCATAAAACTCCAGCCAGGGGTCCTGGTGTTTATTAACAAATAATTGAATGGAATTGGCCGGTGCCGATTATGTCAAATTTGCAAATTATCTGTTATCGTGCATAGGTCATTAAATTTCAGAAGACACAGCAAATGCAGCTACAGGGATGATCCCAGGCCAGCATTCAGCGGGGCTGATGCTTACCCCGGGGAATGACTCAGCCCCGGAACAGTGCTCCTGACATCTGTGAGTCAGGTCCCCATGTCCACAGGGAGGGTGGGAAGGCGGAGCTGGTGTCAACACCCCGGCCCTTCCCTGCAGACAGCTGGTGGTGTAAAAGAAAGAACAGGTGTCTAGGGCCACGTGAGGGGGATGAGTGACCCTGGACCGCCTCTGGCCTTCCGTTCCTCAACAGTGAATGAGTAGAATGGCACCAGCAGTCATGGCCTTTCCCGATCTGAAAGGAGATTGTGGAGTCCTAATGCCCGAGGCCTAATGTCCTTTGTCGTGAACAGTCCTACCTTTGTGTCCTGGTCCCCACCCCCTGCCCCATCCCCTCCCATCAGGCTCCCTGAGTTTTCCGATCTGCAGAAGGGGTCTCTACCACTCACGCGACATCCTGAGGTTCCAGGGAAGAGGAAGTAAGCAAGGGCTTACCGGCACCTTGCAGAAAGGAAGCACTCCTGGATGGTCCCCCAGGGTTCAGCATGCCGTGTCCCTCCCCCACACCCCCGAACAGCAGCCCCCTCCCCGATTCCAGAGCATTCCTTATCTCTGGGCACAGGATCTCGCACACTCGCTGCAGCTCTGGCCCTAGCCCCTTCGCAGAATGAGGCAACCACAGCGGCTCAAGCTCAGCTTCACCGAGCACTAACCTCTGCGCTGTTCTAAGGGCTTTACCTGGGGATTCCACGGAATCCCCTAGCAATCCTATAAGGCAGGCTTAGAGATGAGGGAACCGAGAGCCGGAGACATGGCAGGACCGGGGCTCACACACACCGTCTTTTATCCCACGGGTGCCACCACCCACAGCGCACACATGCTAAGCTGGGGCCCAGCCACATTCCCCCCCCCACCTGGGCCACACCTTCCCAGTGGCCTGAACACAAAGACAGGCGCCCCCTCCTCTCCAAAAGCCAAGGCCTTTAGTTCATCGACCCACTCTAGCAGATTCCCAGGCTCCCCAGCTGGCCAGGCCTAGAGCCGGAAGGAACCATGACCAAGTGACATCGAAGAGTAGGCCTGAGGACCTCCCTAGTCCCCTGAAGGGGGACATTCTAGAACAGTGTCTACTTCTGCTTCCTCTGAGGACTGAGCTTGGCCCCAGCTACAGGGGCCAGTCGTGTCCCCAGGATGTTCAGATCTGAGTTCAGAGCTAACTAAAGTGCTTCCGTGAAAAAAGCAGGCTCACGGGCAGAAGGGCAAGAAGAAAACTGCGTCCCCAGTGGTGGGACAGAGCAGAGAGGCCAGCTTTCCTGGGCTTTCAGAGGGAACATTCTTGAGCGGGTTTTGCAGGATGAATGAGAGGCCGGTAGGTGAAACCGAGGGAAGACCGGAAGCAAAGAGAAGCCGTGGTCCTCATGCCTTGTGCCCCGTTCCAGCCCCAGACTCCCCTCAGCCCCAAGAGCTGCCACCAGGCGCTGACCTCACCCCTGGGCCCCCAGGGGCTGGCAGGATGCAAAATGGGACCCGCTCAGAGCGGGGCAGAGGAATGATTGCCCCCATCGACTCAATTCACCATCGTGTTCCAAGCTCACCCCAGGCACCATCCAAAGGCCTCACCAGGGCTCTGCAGGAAAGGAAGGTATTAACATTGAGACCACCTAAGGAAACCCCACCAAACCCTCACCCTCCCCACAGCCCCAGCAAAACAAGTCCAAAGGCCTCAGCTCGCCGGGAAGTGTTTTCAGGGGGACACATTGAAAATGGCCAGAAACAAAGTCATCTCCCCGCCATTGTCACGATGGAGTCTTCTAGCGCTCTGATCAGAGCAGAATCGAATCTGGCCAGGTGAAATTGAATTTGTACTTTTCCCTAATCATACAATCTTCAAACACTGAACGTCCTAGACCCAATTAGTCTGCCTTGATCTGAAAGGAGAGGGAAGTCATCCTTATTGGCAGGAGGGGAGTGAAACCCCAGAGCCTGGAGTTCTCGGTGATTGATCAGCTGAGTCCCCAGGAAAAGGGTGCATGGCCATGCTCCCAGGCAGGGGATGGGCTCACGGGGAGGTCTGCCTGCTATAGGCAATTTGGTACCCCCACGATCTGGGCCTTTCCAGAATAGGAAATATTTGTTTGCCAAGTGGGCTCCACCGCCAAGAACAGGACCCCCGTTAAACCTCAGATTAGGCTCAGACCGTCCCCAGGACTCCACTGTCCCTTTCCCAAAGATGGTCTCCTCCCGCAACCTCTTCTTGCACTGAACACACTTTCCTGGTGGTTTAATCTGTCCCCTTTGGCTTACTCTGCTTCCACTGTCTCCACCCTACACCTCTCTCTTGAGCTCCAAATGCAAAGATCCAGAAGCACCTCTGGGCCTCTCCATTCAGGCCCAAATGAAGTTGGCATCTTCATGTATTGAAAGCCCCAAAGCAGTCAGAATGAATGGAAACCCCAAAGCCAGGGAATATTCTAAATGTTGAAATCCATGCATATTTCATTCTCCTAACCCTATAAGGAAGTACTTTTATTAGCCCTATCTTAAAGACACATGTTGTAAGAGTCTTTGGAAGACCAGGAAAGAACTTGGCCACAACTCTGTAGACATTGGTCTGTTGCTGCAAAAGAAGGAAGTCTGAAGCCAAGCTGGACTTGTCCCTTGCTGGGTCACCTGTTAAATACTTCGCTTTTTCCTTCCTGGATCCTTGCAGGTTATTTGGTTTGCTCTTTTTCCTTGTAATTCAACACATTATCCAGAATTCATCGAAGTGGTGGTCTTCCATTGGCTTGGTCAGGAAGGAAGGGACCTTTGGACCTACACGGTGTGGCTTTAATTTCTGCCTTGGTGCCAGCTGTCCCACTCTTTCCACAAGACCCACCAACATACCTATTATTTCCCCATATTTTCTGTCTTTGTCCTTTTTTCCTGCCTTCTAAGGAAGCTTTCTAAGATTGTCCTCCACACGGTTGATTTGATTTTCTGTAAAGCCAATTCCACCATGAAGGCTTCCAAAGATACTGTAATGATTCCATTGTCCTCTGGGTCCCTTGTCAATCTTTCCTGCCTCCTCCAACTCTCTTAATATTTCATGGAGATTCCGTCCATCTCCGCTTCCTCTCCTTATAGTTTTCTGCACAAATTTCAGAAAAGCCACCATCTCCTTGCATTCTCCCAAGGGTCCAAAATGAGTTTCTCCCATTTCTTTTTGGATCCAGAGAAACCACTTCTGAGAGGTTGAATCATTCTCTGAGTTTTGAACAATAGCCTCTTTTAATTATTCAGCAATATTTTTTCAGAGGTCCCAAACCATTTCTTGAAGAAGAAGGTGAAACGACACTGGTTTATTCACCAAATATTTACTAAGCATCATTAGATCTCCAGCACGGCGGAGAAGGCCAGTGAGGCCTTCGGGACCTCCTGCCCACAGGTACAGAGAAACTCCGAATCTGTTTCTCCTCCTCAGGGCGTGGGGTGGCTCTACAGGGTCAGGGAAACAGGCTGTCTTCTGCACCTGCCACAGGTCGGGCAGAGCTCTATGGATGGGACACTAAATCCTGAGTGGGACCCGATGATGCTCATCATTTGGGGGAAGAAAAAGGGCACTCGTTGTCCCTTCCCAGGGCTGGATTTGCACAGCCGGTTCCCAGGAGAAGGGTTCTGCTCCTCCGTGATGGAGACAGGTCTCTCCTTGAGCCCTTGCCCTAACTTCTGAAAGGAGACCAACCATGGAGTGGAGTGGGGAACCTGGATCTTGCGGTGTAGACGGGAAACTGAGGGCAGCTGGCTCCAAAGCTGAGTATATGAGAAACCAAAGCAACTGTGGCTAACAGAGGGCGGCCCCTGACAGCCATGCCCAGGCCCCCTGCTGCCTAAATCCTGCTCCCTCCACAGTACAGGGCCACAGCACTGGGGAACAGGAGGAGAGCCCGCTGTGGCTTGGGCAAAGCAGTCAGTGGGACAGAGAAGTTTCGTTGTCAGCAAAAGATGTAGCTCTGGGATTTTTTTTAAATACTTGTACTGAGATTATCACTGACACACACACACAAAAAAAAAACAGCACATTTTTAGTGTGCACAGTTTGACGAGTTCAGACGTGTGTATACACCCATGAACCCATCACCACAATCAGCTCCATCACCTCCGTAAGTTTCCTTCTGTCCCTGTTGTTTTTTGTTTTGGGGTTTGGGGTTTGGGGGTCAGAACAATTAACATGAGATCTACCCTCTTGAAAAAATGGACATATTTTTCGGCGTGCAATGCAGTACTGCCGATTATAGGAAGTATGTTGTTCAGCGGATGTCTGGGACTTATTCCTCTCGCACAACTGTAACTTTATACCGACGGATTAACGATCCCCCTGTCCACCGTCCTCCCGGACGTGGCAACCACCCCCCTCATCTCTGCTTCCACGAGCTTGACCATTTTAGATCATCTCATGGAAAGTGGAACCACGCATGGCTTGTCCCGTGACCGGCTTATTTCACGGAGCGTGACGCCCTCCAGTTCCATCCGTGTCACAAACGGCAGGATTCCCTTCTTTTGGGAGGGTGAATAACATTCTGTTTTATGGACAGAGCACATTTTCTTCATCTGTTCATCTGTTGATGGCCATGTGGGTTATTTCCACATCTTGGCCCTTGTGAATAATACTGCAGTGAACATAGGAGTGCAGGTAAAATGAAGGATTTCTTAATCTCAGGTCAGAGAGAAGGTCCTGTGGTAAAAAGGTAGGGGGAAAAAGCTCCATATCAGACTGGTATGATTCGTGAGAAATAGCTAGAACTATCCCTGCCTTTGAAGAACAGACATAATTCAGGAGAAGAAGAAAATGAGAACTCCATGTAAACTAAGAAAATACACGCACCCATCTTTGATCATTTCAGAGGTGCACTGATCGCGCACGTCCCGAGCCCTGCGCTCAGGGGCGTAGAGATGAAATCCATGACACCTGCGATTTGCCGCTCACGGGCGGCCCCTGGGGCCAGAGGCATCAGCGTCAGCCGGGAACTTGTCCACAATGCCAATTCTCAGGCCCCATCGCAGACCTGCTACCTCAAAGTCTGAAATTTAACAAGATCCCCAGATGACCTGCTAGCACATTAAATATTGAGAAGAGCAGATTTTTAAAAAGAGACAAGTACTGACTTAACAAAGGGGCAGGTGGGGAAGGGAGAGGAAGCACATAGAGGAGAAGAAAAACCGTGACAGCTGTTGCATCCAGATCACAGGCGTGTGGGAGCTCATGGCACTAGTCTGCACTGTCACAGCAATTTGAAATGTCTGAAGTAAAAAAGAGAGAGAGAAAAGCACCAATGAATGGACAGAAAATATCATGGTCCAAAGACAGCAGAGGTCACCACTTCCAGGGACTTCCGGGGAGGCTGAGAGAAGGTCCAGGCTCCGTGTCACAGATGCCATGCCAGCCCCAGGGACAGGACGTCAGAGGGTGGTTTGTCAAAGGGCTGCATTTAGGGCACTGGGGGGTGGGTAGCCGTGACCTCAAAGACCAGAAAGTATGAACGGCACACAGGGCGAAAGAAGAAAACCCACCAAGGCAGCTCCTAGTGGGATTTCAGCTTTCTGCAGGTAAAGAGCCAACGTGAAAGCCTCCAGAAAATCCAGCGGGGTCAGCCACCACGGGATGCTGTAGACGGAGCTGGCTTCTGTACCAGCTGTCTATGGCCGCTGTGACAAGTCCCTACAAAGTTGGAGACTTACATGGACACAGATGTATTCTCTTGGAGCTCAGGAGATCAGAAGCTTAAAATCACCTTCACCAGGGGCAAGTCAAGGTGTCTGACTACCTCTATCCAGAAACCCTAGCAGAGAACCGATTACCTTGCCTGGCCTCCTCTGGCTTCTAGAACTGCATTCCATGATTCCTTGGCTCTGGGTGCCTTCCTCCATCTTCCAAGCCAGCAGTGTGGCGTCTTGTCTCAGCGGCTACCTGGCCCCCTTCTTCCTCTGTAGACAAATGCCCCCACTGCCACCCTCCTGTAAGGACACTTGTGATTACATTTAGGGCCTACCTGGGTGGTCCCCATCTCAAGATCCTTCATCACACCTGCCAGTCAAGGTCATATTCATAGGGTCCAGGGATTAGGACCTGGATATTTGGGGGTGGAGGGGCAGGGGGTGTTATTCAACCTGCCATAGCTTTTAAATTCCAAGGAAAAGTGGTTTCCGTTGCAGGGTTCTATACAAAGCCAACTCATCAAACAAGTTCCTGAGAATGCAGAATATTTATCCTTCTGCACTTGAACTTAAAAACATGTGTGTGAAGATGCTTCCATAACTAATAATAACTTTTAGAATTTTTGAAACAATAGAAAGGCAAGCAATCCCATTCGAAGGTACACAAAGACCTGAATAGATACCACTCCAAAGAAAATGCACGATGGTCAAGAAGCACATGAAAAGATTCTCCAGCATCATTTGTCACTAGGGAAATGCTCCTGCTTCATACCACATAGGGTGGCTGTCATCAAAAACCAGAGAATAGGAGCGCCTTGGTGGCTCAGTTGGCTGAACATCTGACATCAGCTAAGCTCATGATCTTGGGGTCTTGGGATCGAGTCCAGCACCAGGCTTCCTGCTCAAGCGGGCAGTCTGCTTCTCCCTCTCCCTCCCCACTACTCTCAAATAAATAAGTAAAATATTTAAAAAAAAAAAAAAAGAAAGAAAGAAAGAAAAGAAAAGAAAAAAGAAATCTTTAGTAAAATCTTAAAAGTAAAAGTAAAAAGTAAAAAAAAAAAGAAAGAAAGAAATCTTTAGTAAAATCTTTAAAAAAAAAAAAAAAAGGAAAGAAACAGGAGAATATCAAGTATTGTCAGGGACAGAGGGTATGGAGAAATGGGAACCTTCCTGCATCGCTGGTGGGAATGCCAACTGATGTAGCCCCCTGGAAACAGTGTGGCTGTTCCTCGGTGAGTTAAACATAGAATTACTCCATGACCCAGCAATCCCACTCCAAGGTATGCGCCCCAAAGAAGTGAAGGCAGGAACTCGAGCTGATACTTACTCATAAATGTTCATAGCAACACACTTCCCAACAGCTAAAGGTAGAAACTACCCAGCTTAGTAGATAAAACATGCTCTATCCCATGATGGGGTATCATTCACCCAAGAAATGAGGTAAGTTACTGTAGCATGCTTGGAAACATTAAGTTAGGTGAAAAAGCCAGACACAAATGGCCACGTACTGGATGATTCCATTCATTCAAGCATCTGTAATAAATACATCCACAGAGACAGAAAGAAGGTTCGCCGTTGCCAGGGGCTAATGGGAGAGGGGAATGACGATTGACTGACTGCTTCAAGGGGACAGGGTTTCCTTTTAGGATATGATAAAGTTCTGGAAGCAGATCATGGTGATGGATGCTTGACATGGTGAATGTACTTAATGCATTGCAAAGCACCTCTAAAATCGCTCAATTGGTCAATTTTATGCTTAAAAAACTTAGGGAAGAGGAAAAGCATAGACACAGGTAACGATAGCAACTCAAGATAAGTTAGGACGAGGAAAGTGCAGGCCAGCTTGCAAGAAACTTTGCAGATGCTGGTGTTTAGAACATTCCTGTGAGCACAGAGGGTTCCCAGACACAGGATTCCCTTCTCCTCTCTACAGATAGAATCACATCACCTTGGCTCTGCAGTGATGATTTCCACGATCTAGTGAGTATAAATGGTATCTCATTGGGTTTAAAATTTTAGAATCAACCTATAGAGAAATCATGAGGGATCATCGTGGTAACAGAGAGAATGTAAATGTTACAAACCTTGACAGCGCAAGAATAATTATTTAACAAGAATCGGGGGGGCGAGCAGGAGACAGGGGAGGAAGTGTAAGTATACTGATTTCTTTATTTTTCAGCGCAGAGATCGATACTTACCATCTGAAAGGGATAAATCAAGAAACAGAGACTAAGTATGGTATTAAAAGTTACAAAGGCGATCTGTATGAAAACTCAGATTAATACCAGAACTAAATTCAGCAAGGGAAAGGAGAAGTGGAAGATGGTAAAATGTGGTCAGTTTCTCATCTTTCTTTGCAAGGGGGAAGCAGATACTGCCTGAAGGAGGTAAGTCAAGAAACAGAATTAGATTTAAAACTTTGGTTGTTGGTAAACATGAGTCTTTGTCTGGCTTCAGATACCTTCTTCCCCTGGGGATTGCCCACTTGTGTGGCTAAGGTGGGGTGAACCTGCCTCTGTGGCCTGGGGGAGAGTCACCCACTCCAGCCTGGCCAATTAGAAAGTCCCCTGGGACTTCCAGCTGGTGCTCTTGGGAAAGGTACCAACTGTCAGCCAGTGTTGTCAAGTTGGGGGAATGTGAATCGGGGCCTTTCTGTGCCCGTCTTTTTGCTACAGGCATGCATCCAGGTAGAGGCTGAAGCAAGTCGGACCCAATGACGTAGAGGGGTCCCTAGACATGCCTGGAGCCCTTATCACCCTTCAGATTCCTGTTATCTTACCCGGTGAAATCTCCTTTTGCTTTAAAAATAAATGAAGTACCCAGGAACAGCCATTTGGCTCCTGTGCCATGCTGATGAGTGGTGATGACCCAGGGAATCCTCCAGAAGGAAGGGGGAGCTCACCAGCATTGAAAGGGGTTAGAACAACAGCCCATGGACAACCCTAAGGCTTTCAGGACCAGGACAGAGACGGGATTCAGCGGCTAGACCATCACTCCATGTGGGAATAATGATCGTGGCAAGAACTTGATTTTGGGACGGCCAGACGAGTGTCCAAATCCCACCACCCGGGATCTGCGCAAGTTGGACACAGTTCTCTGACGTTAGTGTCCGCGTTACTGAAATAAAGATAGTACTATAATGTCTGTCCCACAGGGTAACTGAGACAGTAAAATAATGCATGAAAAGGGAATGTATCAATGACACTAGGTTTTCTTTTTTATGACCCTTAGTTTGGTCCCAGGGTTGGCCAGTTAAACTGATTCTGTTGTCGGACCATGGGCTGTCCTCTTAATTAGATACTAACCACCTACAAATGTATGCTGTGGTTCCCAGGGGCTGTGACAGTGTGCAAGGTTCACTTCAACCCCTTCCAAACACTCAGGGTGCAGGTGGGTGAGAAACCACCCCAAGGGTCACAAGTCACTCACCTGAGATAATCATCAATGTCCCCCATCTTTTCCCATGGGGCACCTCACCCTTCTGGTCACTTCTTCTCTTAATTCTATTGTGCTTTTTTAATGCCATCCTCATGAAGGGACAAAGGGGATTTTTTTAAGTAACAGTATGATTCAGATGATCTGTGTGTCTGAAGATAGGAAGAGAAATCTTCGTGGGGGGACACGTCTAATGGCTTGGCACTAAGATGGGGCAAATTATTAGTGTTAGATTCCCTCTGTAAAACTTTATGTTTTCTCTTATTCTAAATGTAATATTGTGTCTTGTAATCTTTTATTGTAAGTAATATAAGTAATATTATTTATCGCAGGAAACATAGAAAGATAAAGAAGAAAATAAAAGTTACCTACAATCTCACAATCCAGATTTAAACCCTGGTTAGCCTTGTTTAACATTTTGGAAGACTTTCTTTTTTCTTCTCAGACTTTATTTATTTACTTGATATAGAGAGAGTATGAATGGGGAAGAAGAACAGAGGGAAATGGAGAAGCAGAATGTCAGCTGAGCAGAAAGCCTGACGCGGGGCTCAAACCCAGGACCCCAGGACTGTGACCAGAGCTGAAGGTGGACGTTCGAGGACTGAGCCATCCAGGCGCCCTTGTAAACTTTCTTCCACTCTGTTATTACTAACACTCTTGAAATCATATTCTTTTCCATTTCTTTTTCCATTCAACATTATGTTGTGAGCATACTCCCATTTCATTAAACATTCTTTTTTTTAAAAGATTTTATTTATTTATTTGACAGAGAGAGAGATCACAAGTAGGCAGAGAGGCAGGCAGAGAGAGAGGGGGAAGCAGGCTCCCTGCTAAGCAGATGAGGGGCTCCATCCCAGGACCCTGAGATCATGACCTGAGCCGAAGGCAGAGGCTTAACCCACTGAGCCACCCAGGCGCACCTCATTAAAAATTCTTTTAAAAATATTTTTCACCAGCATATAATGTTCCAAGGCATCAAAATCCATTTAATCAAGTTCCTGTTAGTAAAGAGTTTAGATATTTCTGGTTTTCCACTACTGATCACTCACCTTAATTTTTTTTTAACCTATTCAAAAAAATTTTTAAAGATTTTTATTTACTTATTTGACAGAGAGAGAGAGAGAGCGCACACAAGCAGAGGGAGAAGCAGGCTCCCCGCTGAGCAGGGTGCCCAAAACAGGACTCGATCCTAAGACCCTGGGATCATGACCTGAGCTGAAGCCAGATGCTTAACCAACTGAGCCACTCAGGCAGCCCCATTTTTTTTTTTTAATTTATTCAATAAGAGGCTTCAACCACGTGTATGTGATATAACTGACGTGAACCCGTCAGAATGTCAGCCCTCTGGGTTCACAGTAACGCACTCGGGATCCCAGGTCCACCCTGAGGTCCATGGCCACCCACACAGGGGGCAGTGACCCTGCCCTAAAGGCCTTCTGTCCTCCCTTACCTCCTGATCCTCCAGGGGGGGCATGCCAGTTCCCCCTGACTGTTCCTCCAGTTTGTATCTCTGGAAGCAGAGACTGAGGTCTCAGCCATGTCCTTTGAGAAGGCTCTGGGCTTCCTATACAGGCAAATCCCTCCCCCTCAGATCCTACACCCTAAGGTAAATATGCAGCTTTCTAAACCCCCAAAAGAAATGGTCGCTAGACACCCTAGCTCCAAAGCATCAGGTGCCTACAGACTGTGTCTGTGTCATTGAGACCCCTGCATCTGCCCTCCTTGCCGGGGCTGGGGGTGGGGGGCGGAGCACCATAGGAGGCATAGCCCAAGAAGACCAGCCAGAAAGATCCTGAGCCGGAGCTCCATCCTACAAGCCAGGAAATGGAGCTCACACTGGAGACAGCATGGGTCTGCGTTCTCACTCGCCCCCCAGCTGCTCATATCCCCTACATCCCATCATTCCAGAGTCTGGGCTGGGACAGAGGCCATCTGGGGTCCAGTTATAGCCCAGTTACTTACAAGTTCTGTGTCATTGGGCGAGTGCCTTCCCCTCCCTGGGCTGTGGGGAGGGCGGAAACGGGGTATGACCAGATGATCTTCAAAACCTTCCTGGGTCTGAGCCCCACAGACAGGACTCCATCTACAGGACACAGTGGGAAGGAAGCCCAGCTGACCAGGGCCTCAGGGACACAGACGCTGAGCTGAGGCGCACCAGCTTCTTCCTCCTCAGACCTTTCCCCCGAGGGCTCTGGGGAAGAGCTTCAGCAAGCACCTTGGCAAAGGCCTGAGGCCAGACATGAAGGAGAGCAAACGGTCTTCCCTTCTTGAGGCAAACAACAGCTGTCGCGAGTCACAGGGCTGCTGAGGATAAGTCTCCCCAAAAATCAAGTGTCCTCATCAGAGAGACCAGACCGGGCGTGGATGGGGAGCGGGCAGGGGGGCCGCCTGGCGGCCGGCCCTGCAAGGTGTGAGCATTGGTAGGTAACAGGAGTGACAGCTTCCTTTCCACAAAGCAAAATAAGAAGTCGTGCGTCTATCCGGATATAAATAAGTAAGTGAACAAGTTTAACGAGGAAGGGAATATTCGCACAGTTTTAAAAACCCTCCCCACAAATAATCACTAATTTCAAAGGTAAAAGAAGTTCTGTCTCCACGTGGACTTCCTAATGGTGATGGTGACAGCCTCTAAGACAGTCCCCAGGGGTCGTCCCCTCCCCTTGAATGAGAACACGGCAGAAGAGGTGGGATGTCTGAGGTTGGGTCTTAAAAAGACTGTGGCCTCTCTGTCTTCCCCTTCCCCGCACCCACCTTCTGTCTCTCATAACCCACTCTGCCCCAAGCAAGCAGCCATATTGTGTGTAGGCCAAAGAGAGGCTCTCCTATCCCCAGGTAAACTGAGGGCCCCAGTCCAATGGCTCGTGAGGACCTCAAGCCTCCAACCACCACCTGAGTGAGCTTGCAAGGGGGTCCTTGAGACACAGACAAGGCCAAGGATGGATGTAATCCTGGCCAGGAGCTGGGCTACAGCTTGTGAGTCAAAAGCATCCAGAATGCTGGAGCCAGACGCATCTGGCTGAGCTGCACCTGGGAGACAGCCTAAGCCCCTGACTTCGGGGGGTGATCTGTTCAGAGGCAGCAGGTAACTCCGCTTTATCGTGGTTATGAGGACAACGTCCGTGTTTGCTGGCACGTGGGGACAGCAGATGGGGCGTCGTTCTCAGACGGTTCGGGAATGAAGAGTGCTTCCTACAGACGACCTCTCTGAACATCGAAGGTTTTTTTCAGCTTATGACATTTACTTTAAAAACAAGTAATCTGCCGCATGGACACAAGCGTGGCTCTGGAGGGGCGGTACTCAGGACACAAGAAGTCAGTATGTTGTGGGACTTCAGCCATTGGGATCTCTCTCTCTCAAACGGGAGGGAGCCACCCCTGCCTTAGAACCTTCCCTGACTTTCTGTTGCCCTGAGGATAAAATCCACGCTCCTGGGTCTGGCATTCGAGGCCACTTCCCCCACGCCCACTCCACCCGCACACCTTTCACACCCTCCTCCAGATAGGGCACCTTCTAGCAGCTCCTGGAGCCCTGCAAGTTCTACACACACACACACACACACACGCACACCCGTGTTTTCTCTGCCTGGAATGCTCCACTCTGCTTCTTCCCTGGATGGTCCCCATAATCCGCTGAGCCTTGTTCCAGAGCCTCCCCTCCCTCTCCACGCCCACCCTCCCCAGCTCCTTCTCCCTCTTGAGTCCCAGCACAGCACGCTACTGACGGCGCGGTCGAGGTTGGGGGACATTGGAGGCTCGGCCCGATTCCCTGTGGGCACTATGCACCCGCAGCACACGGTGGCTGCTCCAGCACACGGTGGCTGCTCCCTTCCAAGGTCCCCTGTGCCTAATAGAGATGCAACCCGGGAGGGAGCCCCTAGCCACTCCCCACAGGGACTGTCACTCAGTCAGAGAAATACATTCAAGAGCCAGTCTTAGGGAGGCAGAGGGCTCAGATTCTGGTCCCTATAAGTGACCTCCCTGTGACGGGCCCTCGGTCCCCACTGGAGCCTTGAGAAGGCCCCCAGGGGATTTCAAGCCCTGCAAAGGAGCAATTTGTACTTCAGGCCTGTTAATGAATCCCTAAACGGAGGAATTAATTACTGTCTGTCAAAATTAGACTGCTCCTTTCCTTCGAGATGCATCTTCTTTTTATTCTTAATTAATTTTTAAAATTACGACGTCAGTGCGAAGAGTAATTTATTTTACTTTCAGCATTATTTCTCTGATAAGCAATTTCGTTTTATGCCAGGCGCCTGCCTTGGTGCCCATTTGTCACCTGGGCGCTCGCTTCTGGGGGCTGAAGCAGACCGGAAGGGACGGGGAGCTCAGGCCACGGCCTGGCAAGTTTGGGGTTTGTAAAGTGCCCCTGCACGGCTGCCCCAGGACCCCACAGAAACCCTTCAGAAGCAGAGCCGGTCATCTCCATGTTACAGAGGAGCAAACTGAGTCTCACAGGAGAGAAACGATGGGAACATGCTGGAAGAAAGGGTCCCCATCCAGGCTCAGACTCCCAACCTGACAACTCTTTCCCTTCACCCGGGTCCTCTGCTGGGGCCTCTTTTGACTTAAAGACCTTTGATTTCCACCTGGGGCTGACAGGACAGGTCCTGCAGGACAGAGGCTTTTGTCTGCCCCATGTGGGGCAATGCCCTCCGTGCGTGGGGACGCCCCGCCCGGCCCAGGGGCCCACCTCACGCTCCAGCCCCGAGTCACACACGAGGCTCCTACTTCGTTCTGCCCCAGCGAGGGCACCCAGGACGCGCCTTTCCCTGGGCCTCTGTCCCCCCCCCCCCCCACCCCGGCAGCTGCAGGAGGGAGCGCCGTTCCCCTGCTCATGAAGCTGGGAAGATGTGAGCCTGGACACCGAGGAGGGAGGACAGTGGCCCAAAGAGAGAAGGAGATGGAGGTGTGGCGAGCAGCCCCCCCCCCCCCGCCCGTTCCAGCGCCTTCTGTGGCCTGCGCCGGCCTTGCTCCTCCCAGCTGGTTCCGTGAGATGGTGAGCCCCGCCATGGTCTCAGATGCCCTGAAGGGGATTTGGGCCACTTTCCGCCCTGCAGGTTTTCACTGGCCCAGGTGCCCTCACAGAGCAGGAAGGACCAAGTCGCTCAGTCCGTCATGACTCAGGCACGGTCAGGTGACACTGAGCGGTGAGGGTTAGGAGGTGACATGTGAAACTTCTGCACCACAGAATGGTCTGTCCCTGCCTGTTTGTCCCCTCTTGCCTCCTCGGGAAGAGCCCACGAGTGGGGGGGCTGACATGCAGGCCGCCCGCCCATCTCCCAGCCCGTCTCTGTCCCGACTGTCTCCGCATCCTCTCGCGCAACCCCGGGGGGACAGGAGCTCACGGCCCTTGTTCCCTGCCGGCACACTTTTGCCAGACCCTCTGACCTGCCTATTCATATACAACCACACCTCCTCCAGAAGGCCCTCAGGCCACCCCTGTCATGCCCGTCCCGTGGTGACCCACATTCCTGGAGCAGAGCTGCTGGGTGGGGACGTGTGTGAGCGACTTCAGGTCCCTGGACAAGCCTCCCTGCTGCCTCGTCCAGGCCCGGCTCCGAGAAGTGTCATTTATCCAGCAGATGGTGTGGAGGGCTTACAGGTGCCGGGGAGATGAGGTCCCGCTCTCACCGACGGTGGCATCTACGAAGGGAAGAGGGACAGTACACAGAGGGCACAGCACAGGTAAAAATTACGCATGGGAGCAGGAGCACAGGGGGCAGGACGTGTTTGCAAATCAGGGTCTCGGTGGGCCTCACTGAGAAGGTGACAGCGGAGACAGTCTCTAAGGGGATGAGGGAGTGAGCCACGTGACGGACGCCTGTGGGGAAGGCGTTCTAGGCGGAGGGAGCGCCCAGGCTCTGAGGCAGGGGCGTCCTGGCCTGTTCAGGGTGAGGGCGGGGTGGAGCCAGGGAGCAGGGGAGCCTGGGCTGGAGGGAGAGACGGGGGAGGGGACAGGGGTGAGGGCAGAGGGTGACCCCATGCGAGGCTGGGAGGGGCAGGCGTAGTTGGTCAGGAAACTCCAGAAGCGCTAGGGGCAAGTGAGTCGTAATTTGGAAAAGTTCCTATAATCTAGGTAGTGAGAACCACGGACATGGTTCATGTCGGGGAAGGCAGATGACATCTGGCTACGTGGGCATCAGGGCACAGCCGGGTGCGATCAGTCAGGCGTGTGCCCAGGGGCAGCGTCTCGAGCGGGGACTTGGGACACGTGTCCCAGAGGCCGTGCTGGCTTCCACCATAACAAAACCTGGGGGTTTTTGTCCATCTGAGGGGACTTAAACCAATAGAAGTTTATTCTCTCACTATTCTGGAGGCCGGACGTCTAAGCTCCAGGTGTGGGCAGGGCCGTGCTCCATCCCAGGCTCTGGGCAGAACCTTTCCCGGACTCCTCTTCCCTCCTTCCTGCTGGTGGCTTCACTGGCTCGCGGTGACGTCACTCCAACCCCTGCCTCTGTGGTCAAATGCCTTCCCGCTGTGGATCCCCATGTCTTCACCTGGTCTCTCTCCTCCTCTTACAAAGACACCCCTCCTGTGGGGTTGCGGTCCCACCCCCCTCCAGGACGACCTCATCCTCCCCAGTGACGTCTGCAACAATCCCATTTCCAATAAGGGCCCACTGTGAGGTGCTAGGGGTTAGGAGTCGAAAGCATCTTTAAGGAGAGATACATATAGTTTCAACCCAAACCAGACTTCTAACCTCCCAGGGACCCTATGTGTGCCTTTGGCTGTGCCGCGCTCCCTCTCTGGGCCGCAGTCTGTCTTCCTGTAGGACAGAGGGGCTGGCCGGCCAATGCCCCCGGCAGCGGCTGGTGCCTCTCCAGGTCCTTCTGAAGAAACTCCTCTCCTTTCCTCGCTGGGCCGCCTCTGATCTCCAGCACAGCGGCGTGGGGACAAGAGCTTAGATGCTTCCAAACTGTATCTTCGCCATAAAACAAATATTTTGAAAAGCCTTTTGATGTCGCTTTAATGGAGTACGGAAGACACTGTTCAACCCCCCACATTTTTAATTCCATCCTTTTTGCTGGTTTTTTCCCCCCTCTTTTAAAGCTTATGTTTGCTTTCATGTTACACGTTATTTATTTAGTTGCTTGTCAATTAGTGTCTATTCTCCAAGCGACAAGCACATTAGCAGCTGCAGAGACTGGAATTAAAATTTGCAGCCCAGTGGGTGCTCCGGAAACCGCGCCTACCCGACGGAGAAAACAGCACCTCTTTGTCATTTCAAAAGATGACCTTCCTCTCCCTTCTTCCCGTTCCTGGCTCCTGATTTAATTCCAGCCGACTCCTCCACGGTCCCTGCGCTGACGTGATGGCTTTGAGATGGAACTTTTTCCAAATGCACAAAGGAAGATGCAGCTCCTGTTCACGGTGGCCTTTGATGACAGTTGGTGTAAGACAGGAGTCAGCTGGATTTGAATAATGTGCTCTAAATTGTCAGTGCAGGGGTTCTAACTGAGCTCGCCTAATCTGACACACCCCCCGTTCAGCAGTTCAGCAAACACTTAATGAGGTGATTTGAGGTGGTGGGGACACGGTCCCAGCTCCAGGGCTGGCTCCTTGATTTACTGGGCACCGCCCCCGAGCAACTGAATGAATCACACTGAGATTTATTCCCTTGTCTGCAAAATGGGAGAATTAAAACCAGCTGCAGAGGATGTTGCCAGGACGGAGACTGAGTATGTGGAGGTTTGCAAAGCAGGCTTCAGCCCCCGACTGTTCCAGCAGACTCGAGACATTTATATGTGAACGTTCATCTCATGGCCAGAAGGGCTCCGGGGACAGGAGATGGAGGATGAGAGTCCCTAGGGCAGAGACAGGAGCCTGTCCCCAGTCTAGCCAAGGACAGAATCTGACCACAGTGCACAAGGCTGCAGGCAGCAGGTGGAGAGATCATGAGACCCCAGCCTAAGCAGAGGGGAGCTCAGAGCCCAACCTCAAGGCAAACAACCAAGGAGCCAGGAGGGCAGCATTTTTCTTTCTCTATTCCTAACATACTACTGCAAAGATCCAGGCAATGGAGGAATCACGATGGCTAAGCAACACCTGCAGCCACCATGTGCCTTTGAAAGGCGCCTTTGTCTGCCCTTGGTCTCCTGGAAGTGGGAGAGATTGTCCTAGAGGCTCTAATGGGAAGACATGTGCCCCCAGGGGACAATGTGACTGTGATTCTGCCCAGATCCCATTATAACGCAGTGCCCTGCGTGGGATCTTGGTTCTGTCACTGCTGGAACCCAAGTGGCCTGAGGAGGACATCCCAGGGGTTCCCCTATGGCGAGAGGCAGGACAAGAAGCCCGCTTGAGCCCTGGCTCCCCCGACCCTCTCTGTGACCTCAGGCAGTTGTCTTCACCTCTGAAAATTTCCTTCGAGTATAAAAGGAGATGAAACTTAATTTCCAGGCAGGACTGTTTGCTGAGAGATTAACAGTGGAAAATACACTTTAAAATCTTAAATGGGGCTTCCTTCTTTTCTCCAGTGGTCTTCCTGGGTGACCACACCCCGGTCACAGGGAAACCAGATGCTGGGCTGGAGGCAGGAGAGGGAGGCTGCTGCTCCGCACCTTGATATGCCCATGCCTGCTGGCTCAGGAGCCAGAACGATGCTCCCAGAACCCATCAGGCCACCCCTCCTCTCTTCAAGACCCCCCATTGTCCGCCCTCTCCCTCAAAGTCACACTGACCTCCGAGGACCCTGGTCACCTCTGAGCCCTTGTCCCCCCACTCACTGGCCTCCCCCCTGCTCCCAGACTCCTGGCTCCCTCCTGTTCCCCCACCCTCCGTGTTGCTCCAGCAGCTGTCCCTCCCCTTAGCCTGGGACACGCTTACCTCATCTCTTCCCGCTGTGCTCTCCTGTCCTGGGGGGCCAAAGCACCTGCACCCCTAACACCCCTAACAATGGAGACTGCTCCCTCCTTCGTTCTGCTCCTGCGCTGTTAGAACCGAAGCCAGGGCCCACAGATGCATCCCCAAAACCCAGAACAGTGCCTGCCACTTGGGTGATACCCATGCAAGGGTGACAGCGGCCCAGGTGACAAGGTCTGGATCAGCTTAGGCGAGCGAGGTCCAGGGAGGAAGCCCTTCTAACACACAGGGTCCCTGTGTGCCGCAGGGTCCCTGGGGCCCCTGGTCAAACTAGGGACAGCACAGAGCCCCACACCCCACTCGCAGGCCAGGCACCCCTCATCAGGTTGAGAGATTGACCCCCATGCAGCTAGGGTGGAGAGGCCTGAGTCCCAGCTCTGGCCCCAACTTGGGGTACGACCTCAGGTAAGCACTTTCCACCTGGACGAATTAAAGCATCGGGCCACTGGTCTGCCAAGGGGGCCCCTCGGAGACCCAGTATTCTGCAGCTGGGCCTCAGAGAGGGGATGGACATGTGGCGGGCTGGCTGGCGGTCAGGACCCCTTCTGTCTGCCTGGTCTACTGGCTTCCAGTGAGATCTTCTTGACAGTCGGTTGGGTTGCTGTTCCTGGCAATGGCTGGGACTCGGGGGACGCTGGCTTCACACCCCCCCAGCTGTTGGGTGTGGGGGGGGCGAGTGACCCCAAAGTGCCCTCCAGACTCAGAAGCTCAGGTGCTTGGGGTGCCCGGCCGTAGAGAGGTCGTGAGGCTGCGTGGGAAGCAGGTGAGGAGCGGGCGACGGCGTCTGCAGACGGACAATTAGCATCACACAATATAACACTCTAATGGCAGAATCTTTTATATTAGAAGAGACATTATGGAGCGCGGTTCCATCAAATGAATATAATAGACTTGTTTTATATTACAATGCATACTGTAATTACACATTTCAATAATTCCTTCAACGCCTAACCTAGAAGCATCCTGCAGTAATGGAGTCCAGTAACCATATATAACAACCCGCCTCAGGGGAGGACGCTGCGGGGGGTGATGGGTGACAGAGAGCCGACAGAGAGAACCCTAGTCTCCTCTCCCCTGGGGCCACTTGGCTTCCAACTCTGACTCTGGACATTCTTCAGAGAGGATGCCTGCCCATCTAGACAGGAACCCCCTCTTCGACATCTCCAACTGCTCTCCTGCAATCCTGCAGTCCCCTCTGGGGACGGGGAGCTCACTACCCTTCGGGCTACCTATCTGATGGGCCCTGTCGTTAGGAATTTACTCTACACTGCTATCGGCACATGGCTTCCGATCTCTAAATTCATAGGGTCATATTTATATTGATGATTTCAGGCATTATATTAGATTTCTATTGTAGCCATAACAAATCACCACACGCTTGGGGGCTTCAAACAACACAAATTTATTCCGCAGTTCTGTGGGTCCGAAGTCTGACGTGGGCCTTGCTGAGCTAAAATCAGGGCGTTGGCAGGACTGTGTTCTATTCTGGAGTTTCTAGGGAAGAATCTGTTTCCTTGCCTTTCCAGGCTTCCCAGGCCATCTGCCTCCTTGACTCAGGGCCCTTCCTCCACCCTCAAAGCCACCCGCTCACTGACCCTTTTCAGTTTTCACAGCTCTCTCTGACCACGGCTGGGAACAATTCTCCTCTTTTGAGAACCTCTGTAATTACTGTGTCCTACCTGGATAATCCAGGATGATCGCCCCATCTCAAGGTCTTTAACAGTAAGCACACCTGTAAATTTCCTTTTTGTCACATAATGTAAAGATTCACAAGCTCTGGGGAGCCCAGAATGGACCCCTCCGTGGCACAATGCTCCGTCTGTCCCAGGCATTGCTTTCTTAGGACAATACCAAACAGGCTGGGAGTTCCTCTTTTATGTAAAGGACATGATTGTTTATAGTATTAAATGTGACAATGTATTGTGTAGTGTTTGGCATATACATGTTTGATGAGTGAAAAACAAATTCAGTGAGCCCGGGGGGAAGGACCAGTGATGATGGAGTCCCTTTTGTCAATATCTCTCCTAGAGCGAGGTACAGGATCACAAGGCTCACCGCCCATTATGACGGGTCACGGACAGAACAAGACTATTCACCTCTCATTTGGACTCTACCTCTACCTCTATTAATGCAGTCAAGGTAACATCAGCATTTGAGGCCCTTTCTTTGGATAGTCTGTTAACGCAGCTGCTTGCAATCCATTAAAACCCTAAGTCTGTCTCCAGTTACAAGGTGACAACTATAGGATTGTGCCCATTTTCTAGGGGGATAAACTGAGGCTTACACGTGAGGGGCTGAGGTGATGCCTGAGGGTATCTTCAAGGATGTGTGGAGTCAGGCTGAGGGGGGTGGGAGACGGGCACTTCAGTCCAGGAGACACGCACAAAGCCTGGCTCGGCAGGGGAAGAGGAGGTGCCTCTGGGCCGTGAGGAGTGTGAGAGGACGGGCCCCTCTGGGTGGGGGCAGACGTCCCACCAGTGAGGAGCCCAGAGAGATGGGAGCTGAAGGCAGGGATCAGACAGGGGAGGGCCTGTATGCCACGGAGGAACAGGAGCTCGGTCTTGGGAGGTGTGCAAGCCAGGAAGTGAAAGGACCCTCGGGATTCTGGTTGATACGCTCTTATCCACAGAGACCAGATGGATGCAGGAGGCAGAGAGGCCCACGGGGAGGCCGCAGCCCTCACCCCGGTCACAGGAGGAGGAGGGGGGAGGGAGAGGAGAGGACAAGAGAGGTTAAGGAGAGAGCAGGGTACACTTGGCTGGGAAGAGGCAGCGAGAGGCCAAGGGCAGCCCTGGGGAGAGGGGAAGGGTTAGGGGACAGGAAACTCCCAAGGCGGGAGGAGAAAGGATGGATTAATATCTTGATCTCAAAGATGAGAAACAGGCTGGGAGAGCTCAGATGCCCTCCCCAAGGTCAGGCAACCAGGAGGCCACGGAGCTGAAACAGGCCATTTCCGCACAGCTGCCTGGACCACCATCCTGGTCCTGTCTCCAATGCAAGAGCTGCCCACAGCCGGGTGTCCGGGCCACCTGATGGCGGGACCCCGAGTCAGCAGGCCCAACAGGAGTCCCAGCAGGTCCCCAGGAGGCCACCTCAGGCCACTGTCCGCCTGTCCCCCTGCTGCCCCGGCATCAGCCTCTCCACAGCAGCAGCGAGAAGAGCAGGGTCGAGAGTCCTTGGGCCGGGCCCCGCTGTCGTGGAGCTGCTCTGGGTCCTCACTCCCAGCCTTTTTCTCCCCACCGTCTCTTCTCTGGCTTTCCCCTTCATCTTCCTTCCGGCACCACTGGTTCCTCCACGCTGAAACGGGGCCTGAATCCTGGGTCGCTCATATCCAACTTCACGCTTGGTACCCTGAGCGCAGATCACGACCAGGGGGTCCTGGTGGCCTCTGTGCCTTTGCACAGGCCGTTCCTTCCACCTGGCATCTTTCCCCATCCCCTACCTGTAACATCCTGCATTCTTCGCAGGACAAAGTCGGCGTCAGCACACTTCAGTGCTGTCCCTTCTCCAAGAATGAGGCCACACCATGGCCATAGTCGGACCCGGAGGCGCTGACCCTCCTGTCCCTCGCCCTCACCCTCACCCGCCTGGGTCCACACACAGCCCCACTCAGTCAGCTCAGCAGTCCCCGAGTCCCCCAGAGTGGCTCAAATCCACCCCACCTCCCTACACCCGGCCTTGCCCAAGTGAGGACACCGGCCTGGACACACGCCTCAGTCTGCCCCCCATCCCGGCCTCCTGGTGCCCCGGTCCCTCTCCCCGGCTGGCTCCATCCTCCCCACACACAGATCCCTCTGTGTGTCCTCACTGCCTGACATCCCGTCCAACGAAGCCTGCCCGCCTCCCATGGCACCTCCAACCTGTCCTCTCTCTGTTGCCGACCAGATCCCAAGCTCCGGCAAGGCCAGCAGACCACGCACAAGCCTTTCCCAGGCTGTTTGCTCTGCCTGGAAACCCCTCTTCCTCCCCTTCCCACCTCACAAACCCCTGGCACCGCAGGGCCCCCTCCCGGTCACATCTGAGGGCTGTGGGGAGACTCCCTCCTGGGCACCCGTGTTCCTGTCACTGATCACCACCTCCCAGAGCTGATCGTGTGCTAGAAGGTGAACGTCTCCCACCCCACCGGCCCGGCAGGAGTCACACACATTCCAGGTGGATCTCCAGCCAGTGGCCTCCACCACCACTGGGCCTTGTCAGCGTCCATGACCCCCAACCCAAGGTCACGCTGGAGAACCAGGGCGGACTGCTCTGTTTCCACGTCATCTGCCGTCACTGGCCATGCAGTATTACCACTGCGTGGCCACAGCCACATGTGGTTCTGTTTGGCAGAAGAAAGTGGCGCCAGTACAAATAGAGGGTCTAAGCCTGAAAACCTGTAATTAAGCCCTCATGTAAATGCCTGTTAAGAAGGACATGACTACGGGAAGGTGTCCCTTTGCCACTGTGCATTTACTAAGGTGGGGCTCAGGTAGGAGAGGGGCCCACCGTGCCCAGCGAGGCCCCCTGGGCAGAGGCAGGGCAGCGGCCTCCCCAGAGCTGGGGTCAGACGGACAGAGCTGGAAGGGCAGGAGGACGGAAGTCCTAGAGGGGTGAGCGAGAGGCAGCTCCCACTCCCCATCTCCTGTTGGGGATGGAGAGACGAAGCCCAAGCCGGGGATGGAGCTGGACTTGGGATCTGCTGGCAGGAGCCTTCTAGACACTGCCAGTGTGGATCCCGCAGGGGCCGCCCCAGGCCATCTGGGCACTTGCCATGCTGAACCACCCACACACAGCACACCGGGGGTGGGGGGACCTGAGCTCCCAGCTCCGACTACGGGCCACATGACCTCGGGAGGGCCGCTCCGGAACCTAGGCTCTCATCTGGAAAAAGCAGCAGCTCCCCTACAGGTCTGTCCCATGACTGCATGAGATAATGTTATAAAGACAGCGTGGCCCCCAGGTCCCCCCCTGAACAAGGCTTTCCTATTGCCATTTTTAGTCATCTGTTCTTCCCACCAGACTAATTTCTTCCAAAAGGACATCAGAGAAGCCCTGGGAACGTTTGGGGACTGAATATACTGGCTCCCCTGTGGCTGGCACTAGGACTGGAGTGGGGAGCAAATCACACCGGTCTGTGCCTTCACCGACCTTCTAGCTACTGACAGGGAGAGGCATAACCCAAAAAACGACACGCGAACAATCCATCACAACAGTGGCTATGTTCCTGTGAAACAGAACCATGCTGAGATAGTGTGTAACAGGGTTCCTGATGGAGAATTCCCTGACAAGGCTCTGAGGCATGAATAGGAGCCAACTAGCCAGAGAGACAAGAAAAGCCAGAGATGTTGATGGAAGCATGTTAGGCAGATGGAAGCATGTACAAAGGTCCTGTGGCTGGAGAGAGGAAAGCCCTATGAGGCTGCAGCATGGGGAGCTGAGAGGGTGGGCCACTGGAGGAGAATGAGGAATGGACGGGACTCCATGCACCAAGGGCCTACAGGTCATGCTAAGTGCAGTGGGAAGCATTCAATGTTTTAAATGGAGATAATATGATCAGCTTTGCATTTTAAAGAACCCCTCTAGCTGGCATATGGGGGCATTTGGGGAGGGGAGGGCTGGATGTGGGTAGTCCAACTAGGAAGCCAGCAAGTTATCTAGGCAAGAGATGATGGTCACCTGAACCAAGATGGAGATAAATGGAAGGAAAGGAGACAGAGTGGTGGTGATCGTGGATGGAATATAAAGGGTGAGGAAGAAGGTGGTGACAAGGGTGACTCCAGCATGTGCAGCCACCCCAAGGCAGAATCTTCGCTGAGATAAAGGAACAAGCAAACCCCAGCGATGTGGCCAGCGTCTGGGATACGGTCAGCCACACTCTTTATCTTTTTGCATCACCATCTTGCAGATGAGGGAACAGAGGGCAGGTTCTACTCAGACCCCGAAGGCCAGGACAAGATCCTGGGTCTCCTGACCTGCCCATACCCAGCCCACCTGGCACCAACAGAGTGAGTCGGGAAGGTCTCCTCTGTGGCAAAAGGCAAACACGTCTGGCCCTAAGGCAGAGCCCTGGGCTTCTCAGAAGATGGGATGAGTAATTTTGATAATTGAATTTTTGAGTTAGACTTAAAATATGGCCAAGATTGAAGAGGCAATTTGGCAGGGTCGGCAGCCCCCAGGCAGGTCTGCCTCCACAATGCTGAGAGCTTATTAACAAGATCACTCTTCCTCCCATTCCCAGCCCCTATACAAGTGGCTCTCGGGGCTGCTGGGTTGAGGAATTCAATTGTGGGTCTCCAGGGCTCCTCTCCAGTCACCGAGAGACGTGTTGTTGGGAAGGATAGTGAGAATACTTTGGTTTGGAAGGTAAGGAAGGGCTGCAGTTTTTTGAATAGATAACATCCTGGGGAGACAGGATCATCAGAGGACAGGACAGAGAACAGGTTTTGAGACTCGGGTTCAAATCCTGACTTACTAAGGGGACTCTCTCCTTTCTCTCATCTGTGAAATGTGCAGGGTGGTGCAGATTAATGAGATCAGGCGGGGCACTGCCACTGCTGTTAAAAGTGGGCACTGGCCTGGGAGTGTGGGGATTACCCTCAGGGCTCCCGGCCAGGTGATGTGAGCAGGGGGCTCCCAGGTGAGCTGCAGGCCCTGTGCCCCTCCCCCCTCCCGCTCCCTCTCTATATGTTTAGCCCCTGCAGCGGCGGCCCTCAGGTGCAGGTCCTCGGCTCACGTGATTAATCTCGCCACCGGGGAAAGGGACACAGCCTCCTGAATTCAGCTGCTGGGGAAATCAACTCACCAGGGACAACGGAGCTTTCTCCAAGGTCCAAATCGTCCTTATTGCAGTTTGTTCTTGGCCTGAATCCAGCCCAAACCAACCAGGAGGAGGGAGGGCCTTCACCAGCCCAAGGTTGGGAATATTTTGCCCGAATCTAAACTGAGCGGCAAAAATCTACTTTGCTTTGAGTTACTGTGTTCATGGACAGCTGCGCATGAGTCCCTGCCCCCCAGCGCGGGCTCCCGCCACTCCCGATGCCCCTGGTTCACACAGTTATCTCAGTCATCGTCGTGTCCGCGGGGCTGCGGGGCAGCAACGAGAATATAACAGGGCGGAAAAGGGATTCAGACATGGGAGGCAAGCCTCGAGAAACCTGGCGGGAGGGGAACTAAAAAGACAAGGAGCCCAGGGGTAGGCAAAGACCTCCAAGAGGTCAAAGCAGAGGAGGGGACCCGGAGCAAGCAAGCTGACGGAGAGGAAGCGATGGTTCAAGGGCAAAGTGTGAGAATGAGCGGGTGGGGAGGAAGGGCAAGGTGACGCGTCCCCCACACGGACACTGAAGTCTGCGGGATGACGGTCGGCCTAGGCCCGGAGGGAGGTGGCGTGGGGATTCACCATGCTTCCGACGGCAGGCTGCTCTGAGGACGCCTGCCTGCTCGCGGGCATGGAGGCAGCATGGGGCCATGAGGCAGAAGAAGCGGAGCTGAGCAGAGCCCATCCTGCCAGCAGGGCTGGGCGCACCTGGGCTGCCACTGCCCCTCTGGGGCATGGCGGGCTTCTGCGGATGGGCTGAGCCCCACCCGGCTTACTTCCCGGACCATCATGAAGCTCAGGACAAAGACAGAGGATGATTAACCACAAAGGTCGATGACAAGATTGGAGCAAACCCCAAGGCAGTGTTATGGGACAATGGAATGGAAAGATCACCGTCATCTTGGGGACACTGCAATAACAAGTCCCCGCTCTGGACCTCGCTTGGATCTCTCCTCCTTGGGAAGGCATCCCCCAGGGGACTGCCCTGGGATGCGACCATGCACTGGTCAGCGCAGGCACCGGAGCCTGGCTGTGCCACAGGGCGTCGTTCCTCTCTGGACACCCGAGGGACCTTAGCGGAGAGCCTGGGAGGCATCCGAGGGCCATGCCATTCCCTAGACCCCGGCCTGTCCCACTCTGGAGTTCAGGACCCGGGCTTCCAGGTTCTGCACGGAGTCACTGCACCACCACGTCAAAAGGACTCATTCAGTGAGGTCCCCCATCGCAGGGCTGGCTGAGCACGAAGCCAGTCTGAGGTGGACCCGAGGCCGCCACAGTGAGGCCACAGCCCCGAGGTCAAGGGCCCAGCGCCCCAGAGCTTGGGGCCTGCTCGAAGCCTCGCAGTCAGGCACCCGAATGCTGTCTGACGACGCCCCTTAAACCAACTTTTGGAGAGAAAACACAAAGTGGAAAGCAGATTTCCTTCAGCCAGACAGTCCTTTTCTTCCCTCAATAAATCGAAAGCACACTTGTAACAAAGCCACAGCGGGAGCTCAGTGGGAACCGCAAGCTTTATTGGCTGGAATTTCTCCTCAGGAGCCTGGTCGGCTGGGACTGGATGTTCCTGGATGGGCACCCCCGGGCCTAAGCTAGGAAAAGGGAGGGAGAAAAGGAGAATTTTAGGCCCCACGGAGGGCTTCTGCAGTAAGACCCCCAGCAGAGTTAAAGGCGGAACTGTTACTCTGAAACTACTTTCAAAGACACACTGTTTAATCACTAAATATTTACAGAACCCAGCGCCCATGAGATCATATTCTATTCCCTCATTCGAGAGATGTTTATCAAATGCCTACTACGTGCCAGGTGCTGTTTGCTGTACTTCTCACTCATAAAAACAGCAAACAAATGTAATAATTAGAATAAGCCCTGAAACCACGCCATGATAAAATGAAACCTTTTATGTGCTGCTGGTGGAAAACCGCAACTGTTTGTGGAGGAGCTGCGGCCGGTGTCACCTTCAGCTTCATTTTTCAAAAGAAGTCCTGTCCTGCCCTGTGCCCATCCCCCATGCCCCAATTGGGCTTTCAATAACAGAACTCAAAGGGGCATTACCTCCAGGTTTCCTCTGGCCTTCCGAAGGATTTTGTGGGTTACGACCACTGAAAAGAAAGAAAGAAGGGACTGTTAGACACAGACTCTCAGGGAGACGGTGTAAAAGCCAGCTGCAGGGAGGAAGCACCCCCTGAAGCCCAAATGGGTCAGGAAGACGTGTGGACGAGCCCGAAGCGTCCAGACCCGAGAAAGGTGCGCAAGGCTCCATCCGCCCATCACAAACTCCAAGACCAAAGAATCCATGGTGGACCAGAGTCACCTCTTCGAGGTCAGGCTAAGCCACAGACTCACAGCAATACCAGCCCATGTTACAGGCCTGGCAAGGCCTGCGGGTGCCCAGCCCCCCCCCACATGAGCCCAGGGCTCACATCTATGGGTCTGAGAGGCGATGGTGGGCAGAGGCCTGGGCCTGACTGGCACCCACACGCTTTGGTCTCCTAGGCCCTCTGGAGGCACAGCTCTGGGAAGGCGGTCTGCCTAACTCCAAGCAAGCCCATGTGCCAAGGCCCAAGGCAAGGGTCGCAGGTAGTTCTAACAAGTCAATTTTTACCCTTAAAGCAGGACTTTGAATCAGTTGGGGGAAAGCAGGAACTCTGGGCATTTTTTCCTCCTTAGGTGTCCTTTAGCTGGGAGAAGAACTTGGCATGGTTCCCTGAACGGGAGGACTCCAGGAATTCCACGGATCAGATGCTCTAAGCTGTGTGCGAGGCAGATGCCCAGTGTCTCAGAAGCTCCGGGAGAGAGCAGGTGCCTGCGTTTCAGGGCAGCAACTGTGAAGTGAGACCGCGTCCTCCCTGAATCCTTCTCGTGTCCCGGACATCCACCAGCAGTGGCGGGAAAGCCGCCACTGAAGCGGTTCCTGGCCCAGTCAGGGGTCAGTTCTAAACATGCCTCAGTGAGGATCGTGAAATCCACGGGCTCCCCAGGTTAGACAGAATCAAGGTTTCTGGAACTGGGCCTTTGGCCAATGGTGCCCAAGGATGAAACAGACTCCCCATCAATGCACACACGGCGCCACTCCCCAATGGCTCGTTTAGAACAGGAGCCATGTGGTGGCCTTGGGAAAATATTTATTTCTTGCCTCACAAAAAATTTCCATTGAAGTAACAAAGTCTGTTTGCAATCTGGGACACCAGGGTGGGCGGGGGGAGAGGGAGGAGAAAGACAGCCAGTGTGGGCTTCGATTTTAACTGGCCAAATTCGATTTCAGAGGTGCCCACTGTCTCTCTGCACCCCCCCCACCCCCCCCCGCTCCAGGGCACGGGTTCTGCACCTGCATCCGGGATTATGCTTAGGAGGGGTCCTAAATCCCTGGAAACCACATGTGGGTCTTTGCATGTGTCTGGGTAGATGCGTTCTGGAGAGAACTCCTACCTCCCCCGAGACTTGCGAAAGCGCAAGTGACCCAGAAAAGATTAGGGACCTCAGGTGTGGAGGTTTAAAGTCATACCAAAAGGGGACCAGAAGTACCAAAAGCACAAGACTCCCCATGAAGTATGAAGGCTCGCCTGCCCCAAGTGTGAAAGGGCCTTACAACTGAACAGTACTGCTCACCTTCCAGAGCCCAGAAATCCCTGCTGCCAGGAGAAGCCCAAGGGACAGAGCAGTAACAAGCTCATCCCAAATCCAGGCGTGCCCAGTGCTGAGGCGGGACTCGAACCCAGGACTGTGCAACTCCACGCAGGGCTCCCACCTCAGCAGAGGGCTGACAAGGAAGACACCAGCTTCGGCGTCAAGTTCGTGACAGGCAGCTTGCCAACTGTGACCTCAGGGAATACTGCAAGCCTGTGGGGACAGCATCCCTGGATCAGAGGCTGGAGGGGAAGCCATGGTTCCCAATCACATGACAAGGGAATGGCAGGGGTCCCTGGGTCTCACTGTGATAGCTTTCCTTCCTTTCCCCTGCAGACTCTGGGACCAGACGAGGTGCTCAGCTTGACCCAGGAAGGGAGGGGGCAGAGGAAGGGACACTATACCCACTTTCGCTTCATCCCTCAGAGCCAGGAGCAGACCGGAGCAGCCTGGCACTGGAGTCAGTACAAGCCAGGGTCGGCCACCAGCTGGGCCACCTTGGGCAACCCCTCACCCAGCTCTGAGCTGAGCGCTGAAGGCACGGAGATGGGTGACATTGCGTCAGTGGGGACAGTGGTCTGAGACTTTTGTGGTTCTATGAATGGTTTGCCACCTGTACACAGAGACTCCAGGCTGAATGCATGGGAAAAAGGAGGCAGAGAACTAGCATTTGTTGGGCACGTGCTCTGTTCCTGAAGAGTACAGTAAAGTTTAGGTATCATTACCAACCCAATTTACAGATAAGAAAACTGAGGCACTTCTTACTAAGTTGTGATTAGAACCCAGGCCTGTCTGGCCAGCCCCAGTCCTCTGGGGTTATAGTCTCTGGTTAGAGATGAGGAATCAGAAGGTCAGGGAGTTGGAGTCATTTATTCCAGGTCACACAGGGGTGCAGAAATCTGATCTGTGCTCATTAAGGACTCCAGGATCCCTGACACAGGGCTCAGAGGTGGGACCCACCACGGAAGCTTGCCCATCTGGACCTACTGACACTCCCGAAATCTCCTCACCGGCATGAGAGGTGAATTTCACGTGCCCCACGACTGTTTGGGGGCTGCCACAGAGAGACGCCACTGCAGAATCCAGGGACTTGGCGGCTGTGCAAAACTGCTACTTCCCATCCCCGCCACCCTGGGGCTCTAACCCAGTGCTCCACAGCCACCTCATGCATGACCACGACTGGCACTGTTCCCCAGAGGCCCCGCCAGCACTTTACTCTCTGAGTGATGGGAAGGAAACCCAGGCCAGAACCCCATGACAGCCACCACTCGGTCAGAGCTGGCTCCTCTGTCTGCCCAAACCATGGCCTCCCCTCCAGGAACCTGGCTTGGGGGGTAGGAGCGGCGTGGCTAAGGAGAACTCCCTGACGACCACCTATGTTCTGTGCTTCTCAGAAATGCCCCAGAAATGTAGGCCTTTGATAAGAGAGCAGCACGGGGCAGGCTGGCGGCTCCAGAGGAAAGCACCACGGTCGGCGGCCCTCCCAGAACAGGGACAGGGATAGGGGACAACGAGGCTCGGCCAGGGCTGTGATGCCCACAGGCACAGGCAGAAACTAGGCAACTGCCACTCCTCTAAACACTCGGGGTGCAGTAGTGCTGCAGGTTTCTACTGGGGACAAGGATCTGCTCCCACCATCTCCGATGCTCCTGGATCAGAACGAGCGCTGCCGTTACAAACGTTATTTAGCCTCTTTGAGCCTGAGTTTCCGTATCTGCCTTGAGAAATATTTCTCAAAACCATCCCCTCCCCCTGGAGCCTTGTGGCCTGGCCAAGGCCCTCCTTCTGGCCTGCCTGTACCAGTGCAGCAGCCACCAGCAAGCTCCAGTCGCAGCGACCCCTCCCGCCTCAACCTTCCACCTGCAATCTTATTCCAGCCACGGGAACAGGCGTAGGCTTCTCACACACAAGAACTTCCTTCTTGCCTCTCTGCCTCTGTCCATGCTGCCCCCTTTCCACCTGACCCACACCCACTCCTTCCTGAAAACTCAGCTCAGCTGTCCCTGTGTCCAAGAAGCAGACCCTCCAGGACAGCACGACGCTCTTCCCACGCCCCTCTCAGTGTTCCCTGAGACCCTACCCCACACACACTCCTGTCAAAGCACACGCCATGCACCTGTCTCCCCAACAAGAGGACAGTGGCTGGCAGCACGTGGCCTCTCCACTGAGGTCTGTTAAGTGAATTTATTTGTCTGCAGGTCAGAAAGGACAAAGTATGAAAGGAAACCCATAAATAGGAGGCAGGATGACAGGTGATCTGGGCTCCCAAGTGGGTGTCCAGGACGGGGTTTTTAGTCCTCAGAGGCGTGAAGTGGTCAGACACGGCGGCCCGCCCCCAACCGCTCACTTACGCTGATCAAAGATGACTTTTTCCTGGTGCTTGCTCAGCTGCAAAAGCTTCACAGAGTTTTGCAACTTCTTTTCTTGTTCAAACAGCTTTTTGTGTAGTTTGGTGATCTCTGCCTTCATTTCTCCAGTCTCAAGAGAAAAGGAATTGGAAAAATGAACAAAGAACACAAAATATCCTATCACATAGGAGAGAATTAAAACACACACAAAAAGATGCTCAACCTTACTAACAGCAATATTTGAATGGAAACTAGAAGCCATTCTCTGCTGGTCGGACGGGCAAAACCAGGCAAAATCCAGCGGGGCCAGGGTGTGGGGCGAGCACTCACGAGCCTGGTGGGTCTGCCAGTTAGCATGGTGCAGGCGGAACGGCTGGCAAGACTTAACCAAACTGTAAGATGCGCTTAACCCTCTGATCCAGCAAGTCTATGCTCGGGCGTGTACCCCCAGCAATAACTCTGTGGGTATAGACGATGCCTGGGTTCCTGGGTGCTCATCTCCGCGCCTTCTTAGTAGAAACCAGTAAACAACCTGGTTTGCTTCGACAGGGGTCTGCATAAAGAAATCACGGTACTCACATACAATGGCATAATTTTGCAGCTATTAACAATGAGGTTGGAGGAGCACCTGGGGGGCCTCATCAGGAAGTGGCTGCCTTTGGCTCAGGTCATGATCTTGGGGTCCTGGAATCAAGCCCATCACGCTCCCTGCTCAGCGGGGGAAATCGGTTTCTCCTTCTCCCTCTGCCCCTCACCCCTCACTCACTCTCTCTCTCTCTCTCGCAAATAAAATCTTTTAAAAAAATGATGTTGCAGAACTCTATTTATTGACGTTGAAAGATCATAATTAGTGACAGAAAGAGCCCAGAACTGCTATTGTATACCAGGCATTCCTGTTTCATAAAACTGAATACACAGATCTATATCTGCAGATGTGTATGTGATGTCTAAAACATGTGATGAACAAAGAGAAAATATCAAAATGTTCACAGTGACTTATCTCTGAGATGTGATTTGGAAGTTTTATTTTTCATTTTTAAAAATTTATCAGAATTGTTTGAGGTTTTTTTTTATAAAAACTATAATGCTCATTAAAACAAAAATTTTAATGATAAATTTTAAAAAGAGAATATAAAAGTGTGATTAGGAGAGTATGATCCCTGGTGAGCTTTCATCCTTCAGAGGTGTGGGGAGAGTGGACGGGTGGCAAGCCAGAGTTCCCAGGCCTCTAACATGAAATATACACACCCCACAGCCTCCCTTAGCCAGTCTCCGCTGAACTGGTTCACAGAGTTAAGGACACTCCTTGCTCATCATCCCCCCCGACCATACGATATGCTGGCACAGCCCGTGACAGGGAAAGACCTCTGCTCCCCAAAGGGGAGACGTCGGGCTGCCCGCTTACAAGGAACCCCACTTTACTTTGTTCCCAAATTTGTTTATGGCAGTTGCACTTGCAATCAGTTATGGGACTTAATTAAGCATTAAGTAAACCCATGAAATGTGTATATGGAAAGAGAATTGGTTGTATGAAAACTAACATATGCCTCAGGAAAGACCTGATAAAGGCAAGTCACTAAAAACCACATTTCTGGCAAATTAGGTGTGGGTGAATCAACTCTGAGGGGTGTGGGAGGAACGTAGTCTAGAGGAACGCTGTATTCGAGTTGCTTTACAAGTGTCTACACTTTTTCTTCATCTTAAAGAAACAAAAATCGGAAGTGACAGACATACATTATGGATGTGGTTTATCAAAGAAAGGAGATGTGAAATTCTCACCAGCAGACCCACATTCAAAGAAAAGGCCCTGGCCCCACATCAAAAGAAAGGCAAACGAATGTGCATTTAACTGTTTTCAGTTAAACTACGCTGTTTAAGGTATGTATCATCTCCTGATTCCCTGCTTTAACCTACTTTCAAGATTAGCCAACTGTGTCAGCTACAAGGACGTCAGCTGTTCTTCCCAAACAGAACTAATTTAAACTTTAGGTTTTCTCTGATTCTCTTCCTCGCGCTAAGAGCCCTCAAAGACTTGTGTTCAGGTCACGGCTTCCTAGACCACACATTCTGGGGCAGTCATTCTCATACAGCCAGCTGCAGAACTGGGATCACCTCCGACCGCATTCATCTAGAGTGAGATGCAGAGGGGATGAGGCCTGAGGACGGACCATGGTTTCCTCACCCCTGCCTGGCTGACCTCTAGTCCTCTGTCAAAAATCAACTTGGGCAACATCTCCGGGAAGCGTTCCTTGAGACTCCTCCCTACCAGAAGCCTAGGTTGGTTACTGCTCCTTTGGGCACTCGCTATGCCAGTCCTTTCTTCGTCACTGCCCATTTTGTGCTGAAGTTAACTGATCATTTACTTGTTTGCTGCTTCTCCTGAGACTCAAGTCTTCCCTCTGACCCCTAGTGCCTGGTACGGAGTAGGTGCTGTGAGACCCTTTGCCGACTGGTAGGTTATATTTTCTCCTGTACTCCCAACACACCCTGTCCATCTTCTATCCAGCACCTAAAACGAGGCATTATTATTCTGCATGTCTGCTATTCCTCTGAACTAAAAATCTTAATTTTTACAAGAGGGCTCCAAGACCAGCTCGGTTCCTTCCAGCTGTGATGACAACAAAGCAAGGAAGTTTCAGTTCTCAGGTCTGGAAACTGGAAAAAGGTAATATAATACCTCCCTTTCTGGAGGCTCCTGTAAGGCATGAAAGGAGATGGGGTGTGTACAGCACAGTGCCTGACACTGAGGAGAGCCCAACAGAGGAACTCATCCCTCAGGCCACAGATCCCCGCTCAGAGCTGGGACCCATGTCCCTTCCAGGAGGCCACTCACTGATCAGGAATGTTTGGCCTGCCTCCTGGAGCTGGCTTCTTGAATTCTGTTTTATACTGAACAATCTCAAACATTCACAAAGTAGAAAGAATGGGATAATGAACTGCTGGCTTTAGTGATTATCAAACCAATGCCAAACCTGCTTCACCTACACCCCTGCCCATCCATACAAGTATTTTTAAACTCATCCCCAGAAGCCTATCATATTTCATGTCCATAAAATATTTTGGTATATAGTTCTAGAAAAAATATTCTTTAGAAAGAAACATTGTCACCACACCTAGAACAATGACAATAAAAGAAGACGTGATGTGCGCGTGTGTATGCGCATGCATATATATGTATACACACACACACACACACACACACACACACACACACACAATGGAATATTATGCAGCCGTCAAAAATGAAATCTTTGCAATGATGCTGATGAAACTAGAGGGAATTACGCTAAGTGAAGTAAGTCAGTCAGAGAAAGACAATTATCGTATGATCTCACAGATATGTGGAATTTAGCAAACAATTCAGGGGATTACAGGGAAGAAAATGAAACAAGATGAAACCAGAGATAGAAACAAGCCATAAGAGACTCTTAATCTCAGGAAACACACTGAGGGTTGCTTGGTGGTGGGGGGGTGGCGGCGGGGTGATGGACAGTGGGGAGGACATATGATATAATGAGTCCTTGGGTGTTATGTAAGACGGATGAATCACAGACCTGTGCCCCAGAAACAAACAATACATTATATGTTAATTGTACTTAAATAGCCTACTTGTGATCTCTGTCAAATAAATAAATAAAATATTAAAAAAAAAAAGGGGGCGCCTGGGTGGCTCAGTGGGTTAAAGAATGAAAATTGCTTAGTATCACCATGTATGTCAGGAGATACATTTCCCTGAGCCCATCATATTTTTTGAACAACTGGTCCAATTCACTAGAATCCAAATGAACTTCACATTTTGCATTTGATAGGTCTCTTAAGTTTCTTTCAATCCAGTGGTTCTCAGGGCTACCAAGAGGACTTATAAAAACAGACCATGGGGCCCACTCCCAGACTTTCTGATTCAATCGGTCTGGGGTGAGGCCCTAAACTTTGCCTTTTTAACAAGTTTCCAGATGGCACTGATGCCGCTGGCCCAGGGACCATAATTTGAGAACTGCTGAAAATCTGGAAGTTTTATTACTCCCCCTTTCCCCTCTTTTCCCCCAGGATGAAAAGATGCTCTACACTCATATTGTACATTTCCTGTCCGACCTAGAATCAAACCATTTCTCCAAAAAGTACTGGTTCCTATTAGTAGGAAAAGGTATTTAGAAACCACAATTTGGCACTAGAGGTGCTCATTGGTACTGGAGTGGACATTTTTAGAGACTAAACGTAAGTGTTTTTAATAGGAAATGTATCACATATTGATATTTCCAAATCAAAAATGGCAGGATTTTTACTTCTTTGTTTTTAAATTTTTATCTCTTCCCTGATAGTAAAAATCTTAACCTACTTAGATATTTGTTTTATCCTGCAATAGAAATTTAACAGTTTTAAAATACCAGTACCAACATCACATTAACAGTATCATCGCTGAAAACAATTAAAACATTTTTTCAGTCCTTTTTACCCTTAGAGTACTTCTCTCTAGGGATATAGTCAAATTACTATGTTTTATTCTTGAAATGTTTCCTTTTTGCATGGGTATGCCTTCAATACTGTATCTATAGTAAGGTTTGTTTCATTTTGCTACCGATTTTAAGAAACTGTTTTTTCCCATTTTGATTTATTTTTAATTATTTAAAGCATTTACACAGTTTCAACATCAAATTTACAAAACGAGATCTTTACAGAGAAATCTGCTATCCATGCCCTTCCCTCTTCTTCCGTCATAACCCTACAAGTAGCCTGTTTTCTTATTATGTTTAACCTTCCAGTTAAACAAAATTTTTATAAACAAATATGTATATATATTTGTATCTCGTCCCACAACTTTCTTAGATAAACCAATGTAGATGAGACACACTTCCCAGAGTAATTCTAGGGATTGCAGGGGATGGCATATTAAATGCAAAAGGCAAATTAATGACACTCAGAGAAAACCCTAGGTCATAAAAAAACAAAACAAAAAAAAACACAAAAAAAAAACCATTGGGGTTCCTGGGTGAAAACTTGTAAATCTGCTTTACACACATTTCACACTAAGAAAAAGGCACTGTATGAAACATAGGCAGGGACAGAAAAGTGGCTTGAGGCAATTTAACACATCACAGGGGGTCTGTATATACCAGCAACTGTATCAGACTGACTCCAAGGTCCTTTTTCTGGCTCTAAAATTCTATGATGCTAAAGTGAGCATAATCAATTATATAAGAAGCGCCTGGAAAGAAGGGTGAGTCATCACAAGCACTGGCCAGTCCCCGGACTAGTCTCCTGGTGGGGGGCAGGGGGGATGGATGTGACTATAATTTATATTTACACACACAAAAGAAAGAAGAACTACATTCCATCTATTTAACAGACATTACTGTGCACTGAGGACAAAAACATTGCATCAAGTTTCATCCACATTGTGCTTTAAAAATCACATGGGCAAGTACTTGTTTGGGAATTTGAGAAAAAAATTATTATTCACTAAAAAATATGAACAAAATAAACATGGCCCTTCCTGGGAAACAGAGAGACACAGACATTAAACAGACAAATAAATAATTTGCGACATATGATGAAGCAGAAGAGGGCGCTGGGCCTGGGTGACCAGGGAGCCCTCTCTGACCCTGAAGTAAGATGGAAGCTGAGACAAGAAAGGTGAGAAGAAGCCAGCCAGCCAGCCAGCCAGGAGGGAGCCTGGGCAGACAGACAGTCAGAGCATCTGTGTCATCGAGCCTAAGATGGAAAGAGCTCGGTGGGGGAGCAGAAAATGAAAGGCCAGTGTGGGTCTGGCACCCAGTGGGCCCTCTTCCTCTCCATGGCCCCACTGGCTAAAAGTGGCCTAAACATGATTTCCCTGCAAAATGACTGGTTACCTACCTCCCCGAGCCTAGTGCACCCAAACTTCCTTCCTAGGATCCCAGAGGGAAATCACAGGACAGGCTCATTAGAACCTTCCGAGCAGAGAGAGCTGTTTCGCTGCTGCCTCTTTGCCACGGCTGACAGATCTGAGAGCTGTCAGAAAGGGTTTGACTAGATGAGTAACGACAAGGAATGCAAATTTCCCTCTGCCGTCCTGCTGGCCTTTGGCAAAAATTTATAGGTTGGATAAATGCAGGGGGCAATATCTATCAGACCACCACGCAAAGTTCTAACCCTTCCTTCATCTGCCTGCTCTTCCTCCTCTTCCTCCTGGGAGGCTTCTCGGACGACCAGAGCTGTTGCTCGCCGTGGCACGATACCAGCTGTCTCCTGCTGATGAAAACCCAGGGAGGGCCTCCACTCCGCCTGACTCCTGGTTTGTGCCACGAAAGATGGGAATGAGGACGGCTGTGGGATCAACCGTTCTTAACTCGGTCACATTCAAGTTGCTGCAAAGTCAAGCTTTCGAGGGAAATTTTAATGATTTTATAAGAAATGATTTTCAATAGTTAAAAGAAAAAAACTTTCTAAGTAGTTAAAACAGATTGAAACTAGAACCCCTACAGTATGACTCTGAAAGCTACCAAAGGAATTAGATGGTCCAGAGAAAGGCACCAAAAATACAAGAGATTTAGAGTGGAAGGGAATGAGCTAGTCTACAAGGACAAACTAGGACTTAAAATCTACAAAATGAAAGCATGCCCTCTGGATTCAGATAACCGGCTCTGTCACCTCGGTTGGGCCTCAGCTTCCCCGTGTTAAGACACAGTTAGGACTTCCCTGCACAAAGACAAGCTAGGAGTGGGGCCATGGTCAGGTCAGAACCACAGGCTGAGCCCACAGGAGTGCCAGGGGAGAAGGCAAGAACACCTTGAAGCAGCCAGCACAGTGCCTAACACGTCACCCTTAAACACGGCACCTCCCCCCTCCCTCTGACGTGTTCCCCAAACTGAGAGCACATCTGCCCAGGCTGGAGACTGAGACACAAGCCCGAGTGGCATCCCGAAGCCTCGGGGTCCACGTATCACCACCTACCTGTTCACACTGAAGCGTGCACTGGCCATTTGTGGGGAGTGAGACCCTCCAGAAAAGCGTCAATAATCGCGCAGCCTCTTCGAGGATCAGCTTGGCTGTGCCCACACTGGTGACGAACCTGCTCAGAGGTGCCAAGTGTGGACCCTGCACGAGGGACGGGGAGGTGAGGGGGGAGAGAAGGTTGTTACATGCAATTGAAAAAGATTATGGACAAGCCAGCTGTAACGGGCAGCATAAATCTCCAGACCGTAGGCTTGTGCCCACATGCTGGGCAGGAGCCTGGTGCCAGACAACACCAATTTATTATTCCTAAAGACCGATGAATCACAGATTATGAGAGAATTTCGGTGGTGATTTTAGCCCAATCAATAAGCATGATTAATAACCACCTGCGCGAAGTGTATTTACTACGCCAAGCAGAGGGAAGAGGGTCCACGGAGGGCCACTGGCAATGCTCCACCCACAGAGCCTTTCCCGAAGGCAAATGGTGCAACATGAGGTGCAGCATGAACGTTTCTGCCTTCAGCAGCCCCTGCTAAACAGCTCTACGCACTGCCAATATGAAGTCGGGGCCTCGTAAAGTGTCCCTCACCCTCCGCCGACACATGCGAACCCTAACTGGGGGATGTCAAGGGCAAGAGAAAGCCAAGCGCAGGAGCCAGAGAAGGGAAACACAAAACATTTTAAAAAGAGAAGAAAAGAGCACTGTGTCCACAAATAATAAAATCACTACAAAATAAAACGATGCCCTCCTTTTAGCTGTCAAATGGGCAAAAAACCATTTGTAAATAAAATCACTCCACCAAGAATATGGTGTAGTGAGATCCTCTCACTTGCCAACGGGGACACCGATTTTTGACAGTAATGCATCAATAACTCTCACCAAGAGCCCTGAAGGGCTCATGACCTGGGAGCTTCCACACCAGCAATTCACCCCTGATGAACTAATCAAAGATGCCCTGAGCGATCCGTTTACAAGGACACTTGCCACATCCTAAATGTCGAAAATATGGGCCAAAGAGTAAATAAGTGGTGTTACGGCCACATACTGGCTTATTTTTCAGCCAACAAAAGTTCTAGAAAAATACTGAATAGGATAGGAAAATTGCTTCTATGTTAACTGAGAGTCAAAATATGAAATTCATGTGGAGTCAGTTTTACTAAACTTTATGAATGAGCGAAAGAGTGTGTATATATGTACATATCAAAATATTAAGCACTGAACACTATGTGATGTTTTTATGTTCTTGTATAATAAGGATTATGATCAGAAAAGAACAGTAATCCTATTAGCATTTACTAATTCATTCAACAAACATTTACCAGGCACTAAGTGCACACCAGGCCCTGTGTGAGGTAGTAAATATGCAACATTGAGTAAGAGAGACACTATCCCTGCTCTCTTAAAGTTTATTGTCTAGTGAAATGTAAAATACAGAATGACTTTTACAGTACGGTAAAAGAAAATAAAACAAAAAGGCCAATCAGGCACCAGGAAGCCGGGGGCCTCAGTAAGGACTGAGAAGAGGGACTAGAAAACATGACCCACGGAAGCTTGGTGGTTGGGTCCAGTCTGGGAGGACGGAGAAAGTGTGACCCCCACCCCTGGAGGAAGAGAGTGAGTAACTTTATGACAAGCACCTGGCACTCAGGTCCTCAACAAAAGGTAACTTTAAAGTGAGGAGGATCCAGTAGGATGAGGCAGGAAGGAGTGACCCCAGGGAAGAGATCGCACGAACACAGAGTACAGACCTCAGTAACTGCTCCTCCCATTCAACAGCCCCAGACTGGACCTGACCTCTGAGCTCTCGTGGGCTCCATTTCCTGGTCCCTCTTCTCAGGGCCTTACTGAGGATGCAGGCATCCTTTGCCTCTCAAAGCCCTCAGGCGGCCCCTTCCACTTAATGCTCCCCGTGAGCAACCTCACTCCCTCCGGCGGTCAGTCAGATTACCTTTGGTCCCAGCTCTGGGCTTGCGGGCCGGGGAGCCTCTTGGATCTGCAGGGCCATCTCAGCAAAGAGCTTCTGGCCCTGGCCAATCTGCTGGCACAGGGCCTCGTAGTCCCCAGTCAGGCCCAGGACGTGACAGCCACTCGTGCTGGCCCACAGGCGGTGGCCAGCAACCAGGTGGGACACACATGGGTTGCTGGTGACCGAGCTGCCACTGTGGCAGGAGAGGGAGTCCGTGTCATTTCCAGAGAGCGGAGGAGTCTCTGAAGCTACAACATGAGAGGGAAGACGTCAGAGCCATCTGGGGCACCATCCTGTGTTCGATGAGCTGCGTTCGGCGATGTTGAAGCCAGGTGCGAGGACAGAGAAAGGCCTTCAGGCCCAAATGCCACCGTCACAGCACAGGGGAAAGTGGCCTGGGACCTTGTCTGTCTGTTCCCCTACCCTGGCCTTATTCGTCTGATGAGAGAAGCTCCATTCAATTCAACCAACACTTATCAGGCACCCACTCTGCAAAGACCCCTGCTCTACACAGACGAATCAAGCTAGTGTCTGCACTCCATGAGCCCACGGTCTAATCAGTCACCACGCGGGAGGTGTAACAGCACGATGACGAAGAGCCAGAGCTCAGAGGAAGAAATAATCAATTCTCTGTGCAGGAAGAGAGATCAGGAAAGGCTTCCTAGGAGAAGCAACAATTGTGCTGGTTGAACAAGCGGCAAGAATTACACTGAACAGAGGTAAAGCCTGTTGCTTTTACCTTTGCATCAACGCAAGTACAGATGAATAATTCTGAAGGGGGCCTCTGGAAAGGCATGGCACCAGGAAGTCTGCATTCGGGATGAGTCTCAGGGCGGAAGGAGGATTTGCACGGGCAGAGAATGGGACAAGGGTGGCTTGGAAAAGGACGGAGCCGCACCACACGGTCCCAGCGAGAGGAGAGTGTGAGCCCATCTGCAGGATGGGGACCCCTCTGGATGGTCACATCCATGTAGGAGGACAGGGCGGGACGGGCCCACTGGGGCGCACGCGGGACGCCTTAACGCCACACTGAGGTGCTCACACTTCCATCTGAGGCAACAAGGACCCAGTGATATTGCTGAGGTCAGTAACCCTGGGGAACCGATAAACTGGTGTCAGGGAGGAGCTCACCAGCTAGACATGCTGAGAACACGAAGCCCCAAATCCTGACAAACACTCTCCTGATTTGGGACCAGGGACCCCCTTTCATTCCATTTATAAAGTCCTACTGCCAAAGCCAACCCTACCGGAGAAACCCGGACTTCAGCTTTTCTACCTGATCGTGGCGGCACCACCCGTGTGGAATCAAACAGGTCACAGGAATCATCTCTCGCCGTGGGGCACGTGTCACCTCCTACGAGACGCAAAACAAGAGACAGAAAAGAAACTGCCATTGGTATTGGAGAAAGAACTGAATGAGAATACAGTAACGTATCAAACACACAACAGGACTAGGATCCCTTCAGCAGGACCCCAGGCACCAAGACTGAGCAGGCCCAGCGTCCTTTCTGGAAGAACCCCCCGTCCAGCAAGTAAACAGGCAGCTTCACTGGTAGGTGGCCAGGACTAAGGGAGGGAAGCATGGGGCTGTGGGGTCCTGGGGAGGGGCTAGCCCAGAGGAGAGAATGTAAAGCAGGCGCAGGAACGAGCAGGTGCAAAGGCACAGAGGCGTGAACCAGCAGGACGCGGGGGGCGGGGGGGCGGGTCAAGCAGGTGGGAGGCTGAGCCCAGGGTGCAAGGCAGGGCCGCGGTGGGACGTGAGGCTGGAACCATGAGGACTGTGGCGGCCCCCCAAGGGCATCGGGCAGGGCAATGCCGAGCTGAGGGCAGTGCTGTGGACTGGAGGAGTGAGTCTGGAGGTTGCCGCAACTATCCGAGCAAGAGACAAGAGGGACCCAAAGCAGAGTTTAGGAAGTGGAAATGACGTCAGGAAGCAAAGTCAGTTGGACGCCATCCGAGATGACCGCCACACCGTGAAGTCTAGAGGGTGTGCACATGTCCGACTCTCAGGAGCACCATGAACGGGATGGCACTGTTTCAGACCTTGGGGAAGAGCAGAAGACAGAGGGACAGGGACAGGAGGTGACCCACCCAGCACTAGCAGAGTGTTGGCAGCAAAGCAAGGGATGTGCCCTGAGTCTAGGCCTTAGGATGGCCCACCAGCTCCTTCTTGCCCAGGAACCTTGGGGCACCATCGGGAGCCACCTTCGACTCCGGGTCCAAGGAGCTGGCCCCTAAGAGGGATCACTTTCTGCCAAAACCAGCCATCTTTAGAGCAGAACTTTCAAGTAAGTGCACTAAATATGATCCTGAAAAGGCTTGTGCAGAGGAAAAGAGGCCGCTGCTGCCAGAATTCCCACCTTCACTGGAGGCCACCTTGGCACTGAGGAAGCCCTGTGGATTCTGAACACACTGTCCTGAGTGCCTCCTGCGAGGCTGCCCCACGGCTGACCCTAGACAAATTCCAGAAGCAGGCGAAGGTTGCTCCCTGGCCGTCTCCCTTCAGCTGCCCCAGCTCTCCCCCCCAGGCGGCCCCGGCCCTGAATCACCCGCCCTGCCCCGAACTCCCCAGCGGCCCCCGTAGACCCATCGGTCCCATCTCTGCCACAGCCTAAGAACGGCCAGGAGCAGACCTATATTTCAAGCAGAGATGCCACTGCCAATGGAGAGCCCATGCAGAAGGCGGCGATACAGCTCCTTTCCAACCCTCTGAGATTCCGCTGGTCGGATTTTTATCCTAAGAAGTGCTGTTTAACAGCAAAAATCACATTAACGTCTATGTTTATTAAAGCTCCAAATCAGAGACCACTTTAATAATCACCACGGTAATGGTTTCGTGACTGAGGATCCTCTGAAAACAGTAATGAGGAAGCCCCTGTGAAAGGGTGGGAAATACTGCTGGTAATATTGGGCGAAAACAAAGACAGGAGGCAGAATGGCACAAAACCCAATGCGAATGATGTAAGTTCATGCCTGCATGTGATCGCCAAATGAAGAGAAATATGCAAAGGAAAATATCATCATTCTGTAGAATCGTGAAGGATTTTTTTTTTCATTTTCTTTTTTTTCATAACATCACATCATCTTCTGTGAAAATTTCAAATTCCTTATCAAGGAGAGATCACTAAACCAATCACTACAAGTTCTAAAGCATGCTGACTAGGTGCTCTCTAAGAGATTTTAATTTTTTTAAATTAAAGGCAATAGAATTCCCAATCCCAGAAGAGACTAAGTCCGAACTTTTCTACAGTACCTGTCACCTGTCTATAAAGTGTGCAGACACTCCCTGTCCCCGGGATGTGCGCATCCCCCGCCCTGTATGTCTCAGGACACTTGAGGCTCCAAAAATCTGGGTGCTGCTCCAGGTACAGCACTGGTCTTGGGAGCTGAAGAGTCATTTCTAACTCCAGTCCTGCCACCTACTTGCTGAATTGCTTTGGGCAAGTCCGGTACCCTCTCTGGGTCTCAGTTCCTTCACCCACAGAGCAAAGAAGATGGCCCGGCCAATTGCCTAGAGACTGACAATTTGCTGGCTTATTCCTAGCCCAGTGCTGGGCAAGTGACAGCACAATGACAGGAAACCCTTGTCCCTTCTCTGCTATCCTACACAGCCTGGTAGAGCTAGACAATAAACCTGTGAGCAAATGCAAAACAGAAGCAGTTTTCCAACCCACCAGGATGCTTTTCTGCTCCTACAAAAAAACACTGAGAGCCAGAGTAAGATGTTTCGAATCTCTCTGAAAGGCAGTAGCACGAGGAACTGAAAAGGATTTGCAGCCGTGGAGTGCTGTGGGCAGGGCTGAATGGAAGCGGGGAGGAGACTGGAGGTGATGAGGATGCTGGTGGCCCAAACCCCACTTCCCTCCACCAAGAGGCCCCCAGACGGAGACTACACTATCCCGCCGAAGAGGACAGCTGAGCAGCGGTCAGGCCCCTGGCTCCTGGGGCAGCGGGTGGTCTGCTGTCAACGGAGGGACACCTCCGTGGGGCAAGGGCACCAACTAGAAGCTCCCGTGTCCCATCGACACACACAGGGCCGTCATCTCCATGAGAAGGAGCAGGGGCAGTACCGTGCTTGTCCGGCTGCGGGGGCCACTCCGGGACCGACAGGGTCTGGAGAGCCACGGTGAAGGCTGCTTCATGAGCCTTCTTCCCCGCCGTCGCCAGCTGCTCCTCCAGCCTGCCCTGCAGCGCGCTGTTGGTCTCAATGCTCTTTTCCAGCTGCCCCCGAAGAGCCTGGATCTCTGTTAGGAGACCACGCAGGTCACTGAAAGGGTCCTGCCCCCTCCAGCCTTCTCCTGATGTCTCTGCTCCGGCCTCTGCAAGCAAGAGCAAGGGGAACACCTGACGGCTTCCGCCACCAAAGGGTCAACCATCAAAGGAGCTCCACAGTGTTTTAAACCCACCACCACCCTCCCCTCCCTAAGAACTAGGTACAATTTAAAATAACAACTTGACTTTAAAAACAAAAATATTGGCAGACTTAATTGCTGCTATTCCACAGGCTAAATAAGAGCTGGAAATTAATTTTCGCTTCTGGCCATAAAAGCCTAGCAAATTGCACACCAAACCCCGAAATTATGTCTAGTAGTAATAAAATCTATTTGGGCTAGAATTATAGAATGAAAGGGGCTGATTTTAAGAACCACAGTATATTAAAAAGGCACAACAGCAAGAATAAGAAAAGCAACTTGAGAAGAAAATGGAAGGTGTGAGGTGACCCTTTTCTAGATAAACTTTCAATAGGGAGAAATCATCTGGAAAATTAGTTTAAAAAAAAAATGTTACCACACCTCAAAACTGATTCTAAAACATCAGAGTTTGCAGTCAAGTCGCTCTGATCTGGTATCTGTCAGAGGATCTGGGCCAATAAGCATTTCCACAGCAATGCCCTGCATGTGGTAGGCGCTCCAGAATTATTGGCCAAATGAATGGGCAAAAAGAAACGCACTCTAGCAGAAAACTCATAATCAAATTATTCCTTGAGTGTCTGCGACGTCCCACGTACTGTGGTAGGATGCTTTTCATAAATGATCTCACTGCATTTTCACAACTCCACAGACTAGCTATTAGGAGACACGTTTCATGGAGGAAGAACAGGCCCAGAGGGGTGAGGTGACCCGCCAAAGACAGCATAGCCAGGAGGCGGGGCAATGAGAATCCAGCTCCCGAGCCCAAGCCTATCCACGCTGCTTCAGAAGACGGAGAGGCCAGAGGGCTTGCTGCAAAGTGTGCCCCCATTGCCCAGCAGGCCAGCGAGGGCTGTGATGACAGCATTTCAGGACAGTGTGCTGAAATGAGCTCACAGCGTGGACGCAGCAGCCCCAGGACGGGATGTGCCTCGGGCCGGCACGCAGTACCTCTTGGCCTCCTGTGCTCTTCCTCCAGCCTCTTGTACACCTTCAGCTCCACTCGGAGGGACTGCAGGAGCTCATCATTCTGGGAGAGCAGCTGCTGCCTCAACTTCGCCTCCTCCTGAACCCTGGAAAGGCCCCACGGCCACAGGGAGGGGATGTTAATTCTGACGCCCGGGGATGGACCGGACTCCACAGAGCAGCCCTTCCACCTGCAGCAGCCGGCAGAGTGCAGATGAGACTGGCAGGGTGGGTCAGGATTCCCAGCAGGGCCCCTCTCCCCCGAGGACCAGCCGGGCCTGGCCTTGTCCGTGTGCTATCCACCCCATGCCGTCTTCCCCGCCACCCGAGGGGCACGTGCTCTCTGCCCTTCAGCGCGCGGAGCCGAGGAAGCAAAGCTTACAGGGTTACGGCTTAGCCAGGGGTGCAGAGCTCGGGAGGGACCCGCACCGTGTGACAGCTCGACAATGATCTTGCTAGGTCAGCGCACCACCCTGGGCAACCAAGGGTGACGTCGGCAACTGAAAGAGCGTGGCGCTCACGAGCGCTGAGGAACAACAGGAAACACGTGGGACAGGACAGGGGCGAGGACAAATTGCCAGGGACACTTGGTATGGGCCCTTTAATGTCTAACTGGGCCTCCGACCCCTCAGCACAGAACCTCCCCACATCTTCTCCAGGCACGCCGAGTGAAAGTCGAGGGCTTCCCACGGCTGCAAAGGCCTGCGGGCCTGGGCATCCCACCGTCTCTCTGCCCTTCCCTCCAGGTGCACTGGCCTCCCTGCTCTGCTCTGCACAGGCCAAGGGCACCACTCCCCAGGGCCCCATCCCTTTCTGCCACAGTGAGCTCCCCCCGACCCTGCTGTATGCAGAGCTCATGCCCCTTTGCTGCCTTCGGGTTGAGGGTTAAATGCCATTTTTTTCAGAGAGGTCTCCCCTGACCTCCCCAGAAAAAGACCAGCATTCTGCCCCCCATGCTCTGGCCTGCTCACTTAGACGATTCTGCCCCACATGCTTGATTCCCACCCGACATCATGTGCCTGACATTTGCTGGCCTTCCGGGCGCTCAGACAGGGGCCTGCACACCCGGCTCTGTGACTGGACGCCTGGCACGGCCATTGGGGATGGGGGTGCCCCTGAGCCCTACCTGCTCAGCTCACTGCGGCTGCTGCCCACCTCCTGGAGCAGCTGCTGGTTGTGCCGCTCCAGCTCGCAGACCTCCCTCTGCAGCCGCTCATTTTCCCCCTTCACACAGGCATACTCTCGTTGCAGGAGCTCAAGGTTCGCAGCCTTCCTGGAGAGGGACTCTCGTAACTTTTCATTCTCTTTCTGTTTATCTGCAAACACAAAAAAGCGCCACTGAGAAGAGACACCATTTGTTTTTTCCAACCTTATTACGCAAATACGGCACTTCAGCTCGAGCACTCCAGGAATACAAAGCAGAATGAGATTTAATCTGGCATTTATGATTTTGGCATTCCAATTATCTTATGCATTTTGGGCAGATAAATCTGTCAACATCAAGGCTGCAGATTAAACGTCACTGGGATGGAATGGGCCTGTTTAATTTTCTATACAATAATGGGCCGTGCAAACCTAGTTACTTTGCCTTCGCAGAGCAAACAGTGGGTATAAATTACAGACAGAGGCAAGAATCTGCCCCAGACTCCGGCAATGCATGTAAGGGAAGTCCGTAAGCCCCCATCTGCTCCTCAGACCAGGACAATGGCACCACTCCCAAGGAATAAAATGTGCCCACAGCCTGGAGACGGGCAGTTAAGAGTGTGACCTGAGGCAGAGAGGTGTGTTCAAGTGCACTCTGCTGCCCACTGGTGCCAAAACCTCCATGGAGTTTCTTGACTTCTCTGTGCCTCAGTTCCCCCACATGCATCGCTGTGAGGCTGAACCGAGATACTGCACACAAAGGGCTTAGCTCAAGGCTTCCCGAGCGCTCCCCAGGCCAGCTCTTCTCTGGGCCAGCTCTTCTCTGGGCGGCGGCTACCAGGTCTGCAGCTCTGACGGCAGGCCTCACACCAAGAGCTGCATGGGTATCATCTGATTTCATCTTCGTAGCAAACCTCCGAGGAGGTACTATTTTTCTCATTTTCCAGATCGGAAACAAAGGATCGCAGAGATGAAAACTTCCCCAGGGTCACAGAGCCAAACGGGCCACAGCCAAGACAGAGACCCAGCTTTTCTGATGCCACCCTTCACCACGGCATGACCATTTCTGAGCAAGTACCCCCTCCCCACTCAGACTCCAGCCCCACGACACTTCCTACAATTCCTGACTGGTCGACACTCTCCCTGCCTCTCACACCTAGGCTTTTGCCTGCTTTCTTTCTTCTATTTAGAAAACCCTGGCACAGTGGCTAACCCCTGCTTAGCTTGCTGGACTGAGCTCTTGAAGCCGAGCCTCTCCTGGTCAAGACACCGTCCCCAGGGTCCTGTGCTCCCCGAGCCTGCCTTTGTCCTGGCTGACCCCCATGCTGGCCTGCCGTGGGTTGCCTGGCCATCTCTCCCATCCGCCCACAAGGCCCTCGAGGAAAGGGACCAGGACCCACTCTTTCTGTATCAGTCTACACAGGCCTGGACACATTTGCTGAGTGCGTGATCTTCAAAAGCCTCGATTCTATCTCTCAAGGCAAAAACAGCATCAGAACCCTCCAGAGAGAATGGGAGAAGCTGGCCCAACTCCTAGCTCTACAGATTTCTAGCTCCGGGACCACCAGTGGGTCAATTCCTTAGGCCTCAGGTTCTTATCTGTAAAACATGACTAATAATTCCTCTGTCCAGAAACATTTTAAGTATTGAGAGATAATGTAGGTGAAAACTCGTCCGGGGCTAAGCTCCAAAAAGAAACAATTAAGAGAAGGGATCCTCCTATGAAATACTGGAAAAACCTTCCTGATAAGAGGGAATCTCTGGATGAGATTTTGGCAGTAATAGATTTCAGCAGTAATAGATTTCCAGTCTTTCTGTCTTCCACTGTAACCTGTGTGCTTACTAGAGACGCCGTGCTGAGGGCTTCACAGGGCTGACTGTCACGACAGCCCCATGAGGTATGTCTATTTTACAGCTAAGAATACTGAGGTTCAGAGAGATTAAGTAAACTGAGCCACAGAGTCACAAAGCCACAGAAGCCACAAAGTCACAGAGCCACAGAATGTGAACCTGGGTTGGTCAGACTCCAGTGCGTTCTTCCCATGCCATAGAGGGCTCTGGGGGTCCAGACTGCCGGTGGCTCCTTTAGTTCCTACCTCTGGATCCCTTGGCCAGCATCATATTGAGAGCCTGGTTCTGCTTCCTCAGGAAACAGATCTCTGATGTCAGAGAATTATGCAGCTCTGATCCATAAGCAAAAGCATTTGTAGAACCTATAAAAATATACATAAATAGTGATTTATGGTCACCAGATCAATATGGATGGAACATGTTTTAAACAACGAGGAAACACAACATGCAATGGAAATGATTCCAGATGAGGTATCACCAGAGCCCAAAGGGAAATGAGAGTGAGCATGAAAGAGGTGGCAAGAGCCGCCCCCCATTCTTACCTCCTACACATGAACTGAGGTAAACAGGTTCGTTTCTGCCCTCCCCAGCAGACAGTACCTCTACCGCTCCTACTCTGAGCTGAAAGTGGAGTCATCCTCAACACTGCTCAACCAAGCGAACGTGACTGCTGGTTCTTCCTCCCAAATGCCTGATGCTGGCTCACTCTTCCTGTCCCTGGAGTTCAGACCTTATCAGCGCGCCCTGAGCTTGCCTCCCTGCTACTCTGCCAGTGGGGCTGCGCACAGTCCAGACATGAAATTCTCTGATAAGAAACACTAGACGGCCCTCCCCTGCGAAGACAGACAATCGAACAAACCAAACACAAGGTCCAAACTTCAGATCTCCATGACTTCACTTCAAGCTCACACACAACCCTCTCTCTCTCCACCCTCGACTCTAGCATCCTCGAATGCAGCTGGACCGGGCCACGCCTGTGCCCCCACACACTATGCGGTCACACATCTCCCTGACTTTGTAAAGTGAGGTCTTTATTCCCTGTGCCTAGAATGCCCAGTTCCTTCACCTCCACCTGTCAAAACCACACTCGTCTTTTAACTCTTAGCTCAAGTTCACTGTCTAGTCTAAGTATTTACTAAAAAGATCCGGGTCTGAAGCCAGACAGACTGGGTTTGAGATTACTTACAAACTCTGATCAGTTTAGCTCAGGCTGTGGTCCATCTCCTAAAATGCTACCCCTTCCTCTGGCCAGACAGCTGCCCTGAGACACACCCCCCTCCAGCTCTCTATTCCTGCGCCATATATGACATCCAGAGCACGGGAACATAAGACCCTCAGGAGAGCACTGGGCTTTCTACACGGGGCCGGCAGATGCTTCCCTCCCCGCCTCCCTTACCACCCCACAGAAGCAGACTGCTTTCCTAAACTCCAGGACAGCTAGAACATGAGACCTGAAGGGAAGCCTGCTGGAGGCTTCTGGGAAAGATTTCGAACTCGGATGAAAAGAGAAGGACATGGGCGCCTGGGTGGCTCAGTGGGTTAAGCCGCTGCCTTCGGCTCAGGTCATGATCTCGGGGTCCTGGGATCGAGCCCCACATCGGGCTCTCTGCTCAGCAGGGAGCTTGCTTCCCTCTCTCTCTCTCTGCCTGCCTCTCCGTCTACTCGTGATTTCTCTCTGTCAAATAAATAAATAAAATCTTTAAAAAAAAAAAATAAAAAAAACAAAACAAAACAAAACAAAACACATGAAAAAAAAAAAAAAAGAGAAGGACAGGGAGGAGCCCTGAGCCCCACCATCTTCATTCCGATGCTGTTGACACTGTCCTGAGAGGAGGTGATGCTCAGAATGACCACGGTCCTCGTGGAGACGGACCCCAAGTCCTGCCAGCCTATCACTGAGCCAGTAAACCTGCCTGGAACTGCCTGTGTCTGGTTCTCTTGTTAAGTCAGAAAATATAAATCGCCATTGTTTACACCAGTTTTCACTCATATTCTGTTCTCTGCTGCTGCAAGCATCCAGGTACACAACTGATTACAGGCGAATATTCAAACTCCCCGTAAGGACGGTAGGACATCAGGCCTCCCAGAAGACAATACGGCACATTCTCTCCGCTCTCCAGCACCACCTTTCCCCATGAGAGTGATTCACAAATCACAGCGCCATGTAATTTTTCATTCCCGTGTGTCTCTCCCTGACAATCCCCTCTACTCTCCCCTATGAACTCTAGTGTCTTCTCGGAGACACCTGGGTCTGAATCATGGCTCCGGCTTCTTAATAGCTATATGACCTCAGGCCCGTCACGTTACTTCCCTAAGTCTCCACTAGCCCAGTAAAAATGATCCATGTTCTTATTATTACTGCTATTATCATTTATGTTAACATCCTAACGGGTGGTGCATTGGAGCCAAAAAAAGGACCGAAGCGCCCTCTGGATGAACAGGAACAATCCTACAGAGGAAGTCGGCTCTGGCCACAGCTGTGGGGGCCACTTCTCGAAGGAAGAGTCGGGCCAGAGGCCAGAGCCGGACAGAGCCTGAGCTGGCGGGGTGTCCTCTGAAGGCCATCACTACCAGCTCCTCCACCTGATGACAAGTTAACCCGCGAGGTGACAGTTTTTAACAACATTCTGCCTCAGCATCACAAGGAGCCCTGCCTTTCTCAGACCTGCTCCCAAGATGAACGCCTCACAGCAGGGGGTTGGCGGAGCCACTTTTATTCCCTTGTCTTTCTAGAGGCTGTGACAACAGGGCGAGAACAGCATGTCTTTCCAACACTGTAAATACTTTATGAATGTCTTTTTGTAGACCTTCCCATCAGAGTGAATTACTCTCCAGAGCAACAGTGCCAGCCCCATTGTAGCTGGTGGCCATTCGAGCCCCCAAATAATTCTATAATTGGATTTGCCAGGAAAAATGTAAAACAGAATGAATCTAATTCAGGCATTACCACGAGTGAATGTGAAGGGCCCAGGCATGTATTTCTTCCCTGCGTTTCATATGACTAATGACTCGGGTTAATCAATTTCCCTGGGGGTGAGAGAGAGGGCGGAAGCAGGACGGGGGCGGGAGGCAGAGAGAGAGGCGTGGATCCACCCTGGACCTCACAGACCACAGCACATCAGCACCTACATGGCTCTGGAAAGACCTTCTACGCAGAGGGCTGTGATGGGCCAGGCAGGAATGAGAACTGGACCAGGCGTCCCAGGACTCAAGTGCCGCCGCCACTGAGTACATCTTGCTAGAACTGTTATTTCGTCTCTAAAAACGTATGCGTCACCATTTGTTGCAGGGCTCTGTGACGTGAAGCTAATAATGTTATACAAAATAAAAGGGTAAAATAACATGGTAATGACAAAGAAAACCACCACTTACTGAGTGAGGCACGGAGCAAGGCCCTGTTGAGAGCACTGCTTCACTGAATCTCAGGGTGGCTCTGTTTTATAAAATAATTAAGTCTGGAAGAGGCGGGGGGACTTGCCCAAGTCCCAGAGCTAATAACCAGAAGACCTGGGGTCCACACCCAGCTCAGTGCAACTCCCTAACAAACTCAGGCTTTTCCTGGGGCACAAAGCTGCTCTCAAGACACAGTCTTCATGGAATGAAAACAATCTCTTTGGAGCAATAAGGAAAGATGCCCAAAACACACTGCTCAATGAGAAAAGGGACAGAACGACAGACAGACAGATACGAAGTATTCTAGGTGAAGGAGAAAATAAGCATATGCATTTGTATCTGCATTGAGAAAGCCCTGTTAGCATGTGGAAGACAACTAACAGAGGTAGGAGGAGAGGAGGGAGCGCAGGACGAATGGTGCAGAACGGAGACAGTGAGCTTCGCACTGGGTGAATGTCTTCCTTACGGGAAAAATACATATTTTTAAGTCTTTCATGGAAGGACACCATTCAGACCTAACCGAGTTTCCATACAGGCATACTGGCAACCTCGTGGCCGGCCTGTGAGACTCACCAAACTGCTAACAAGCTCATACTTTTAAGGTCCATTACTGATGAAAAGACAAAATACTGCCCTGTTTTATTTTAAAATACCTCTACTTCTCTCCAGCGACCAAAGTCAGAAGAGGAGCTGGCCCCGCTCCGGGCCGCAGAGGCCAGCAGACCCCTTCAGGGCGAGGGACTGTGGGGGTCGCTCTGTCCAGTCAGCTCACCTGACTCATCGCCACGGGATAAAACGGGGATGATTCTCCCCACTTTATAAATAGTCTGCAGTGTTTAGCAAGGTCACCGTGGAGGCAAGCAGCGAGGTCAGGATCTGGGCTGAAACCTCTCTGGCCACCAGTGAGTGTGAAGCTCACCAACACACAGCAGGCGATCCAGGCAAGTGCGCCCCAGACGAAGCCCTCGCAGGCGCACACAGCCCTCTGGGGCGGCTCTCCCTTACCTGGGTCGAGTCCAGACCCTTGCCGTTCCAGCTGTCCCCGAAGCTTCTCGTTTGTCTTAATAGATTCTTCTAAACGTTTCCTCAGACTTCGAATTTCTTGAATATGTTCCATTACTAAGTCTATAGGAGGGAGAGTTATTTTTAATTTAAAGTCTGAAGCCCCCAACAAATTGAATAATTTACAAATTATGCAAGGCTCTTAAAATTCCAAGTCGTGCTGGATGTATTCAGATCGTCGGTAACTGGCAACACTTTCCCGGGCTTGGTGAGGCTGAGCGACTGCCCACGGCCCATGGACACAGTTCTGTAATGGTTCTCTGCAGCCCTCCACGAGCAGGGAGTTCTATATCACATGGAAAAATTATATTCCATACAATTTTAATGCTAACTCTAATGCGGCCCTTTATTCTTCTAAATATCAAATATTAATTTAAAACTTTCCTCATGGTGAAACTAACAGATCACTTTCAAGTCTGTCTGAATTGCCTGAGCGTGGATTAAACCACTTTCATAATGAATCCAGATATTTCTTTGAAAGGACTATGTTTATCCATTTATCATTTACTCAGTTGAGACTCAAAAACAAAGCAAAACAGTAATCCCAGAGCTCGTGAAAATGGTAAGAAGTGTGTACTCTCCAGAGCACATCCTGTTCGCGTGAATGTAAATGTGCGTGACTTCTGGGATCTATTTTTATCATCAGCCTTAGAAAGGTTCTTTTCCAAAGTCTTTCCTCAAATAATTCTACTTCCAGGAATCTACTCAAAGAGATCACCAGAGATACTGACAACCACTTGCCAGAAAGCATGAAAATGTTCATCTGAAGCACTATTATAGAGCAATAAAAACTGTACATGACTCAAATTATTAAACCAACTGTATTACATTACATTGCTATGATGCAGTATTCTACAGCTACTGAAATTATATTATGAAGACCGTATCATCTTACAGAAAAATACAGATACAAAATGGATTATTCAGCATAATTATAACATTTTTAAATTTTAAAATTTGCAGACAAAAAAGACACATAAACACAAAATAAGAAAATCTATCCCGAGATATTAACAGCAGTTGCCTTTGGGTGGTAGAGTTCAGGTTTTTCAAAACTTCTGTATTCTATCTTTTTTTAATTTATTTATATTTTTTCAGTGTTCCAAGACTCATTGTTTATGCACCACACCCAGTGCTCTGTGCAATACGTGCCCTACTTAATACCCACCACCAGGCCTTCCCAACCCCCACCCCCTCCCCTCCAAATCCCTCAGTTTGTATTCTATCTCAGTGTAACATTTATTCATACGTAAAAATTTAAGTTTCCCAAATTTTCTACAATGAGCATGCCCTATTTTTTCAGCCACTGCCACGTCTCACTTTAGCAAAGAATGAAGGATGCACAGTTGCAATCTGGAGGCAGGTTTCTAGAATCAGTGTTTAAAGTATAGCCACATCAAGTATCCAAAGCCAAAATTAATGTCTTTAATTCATCAATTACGGTACACTCAGTATGTCTTCGTAATGTTTGTTTTAAAACATTATACTAATGTTATGACCCAGTTTTAATTCCTCCAAAATGACTTTCGTTTAAAAGTAGTACAATGTTACAGATCTTTTCCTAATTAAATAGTAATTCTGCCATGAATCTGAATGTTTATGAGAAGACTTAATTCCCAGACTTCAGCTATCTTCTATTAATGCCAGAAGTGTGGCAGTCATTTGGTGGGATGCATGAGGCCCTCCTGGCCAGCCCAGGGCCGGAAAACCCTGTGCAGCAAACTCCTGCCACACCTCCCGCCCCTGCCCTGCAATTGTCCAGCCACTAGTCAGGTCCGAGTGAGGCAGGAACTTATCTATTCTGATCGCAGTCCTCCTCGCTGGTTTATATCCACATCCCACGCTGCAGGCTTCTTGGTTAAAACGGTTCGCAGCACCTGCCACTGTGTCTGTCCAGGAGCCAGACTCATCATCAGGGCTTAAGGAAACATTCCCAGTCGAACTGGACACCACTTATTAATTATGCAGCCCCAACCAAGGAGAAGGAAACACTAGATGCATCTTTACAAAATGGGAGAAAAATATCTGTCCCTCCTCTAATAAACATCCTTCCGACAAATGCTAACTCTTTAATACCATAAATCCTGCAAGAAGCAACCAGCAAAAACCGTGTGTGTATCTTTGGCCTAGTAGTTCCACCTTACAGAATCTAGGTTAAGATAATGTACCGAAATAAGGGGAAAGCTTCATGTTCAAAGACATTCCCTGCGGCAGTGTTCACAATTGTGAAATTTTAGAAATGACTTAAATGTTCAGCAAAAGGGGAACATAAGGAAAACTGCAGTTCAGCCATTCAACGGACTATTCTAAAGCCACTAAAAATGATGGTATGTAACAACATGTCAGAAAGCTTATGATAGAATGTCAAGTGCAAAAAGGAAAAACACTAAATTATCTCTCTACTTAGAATATAAACATGACAAAAGGAAAAAACAGATGCACAGACCAAGAGTCTGAAGAGAAGCAAACCAAAAAAGCTAAGAGTGGGCTTATTAGAATGGCTCCAGAGCACTGCCCCCCCAGGGAAAGTGCCTGCCAATGCACAAGGAGGGCGTGACAAGCCCAAGGTCATGAGTCACCAGAATCATAAGACATAAGGAGATGCCTAAAAGGTTCTGTATTAGAAATAAACCAAGACTGGCGTGGCAGACATGTGGGAGGGTAGAAAAAAGAGAGGCGGACAAAAGAAACCGAGAGCGAGGTGCCCAAACTGTAGCAGAAGGGTCTGAAAGAACAGGGGTCCCACATATTCCCATTAAGTGATCTGGCTTGCTGTACTGTTGACCCTCACGCCCTTGTAATTCCTCCAGCCCTCAATCAAGGGTGTTCCTCCCACAAAAAAGAGTCTCAGGGGTTCTTGGAAATGGACTGAATTCCTTGCCGGGCTGATACAGTGCAGAAGGAAGTGCAGCTAAGGACAGGAAAACAACTCATGGGTCTGACCCACATGAGAAGAAGGCAGATCAAAGAGCCTGAAATAACCGAGAGAAACCTAGTACGTAGAAACTCACAGAAATCACACAAGGATACAGCCAGAAACCCAAAGAAAGCAAATCTAGGTGAGGAGCCCGGCTAACACCGCACTTCTATGAAACACGGGTATTTGTTGCTCTGAGTATTTTCAAACTGTGCTCCTCCAGTCCCACGGTGTCCCAGAGGAGCCTCAGGAGCCGCTGTAGAGGACAAAGTCTCACCCATATCTTAATTACATATTAGGCCTCCATATAAAGTTCATCTGAAACAAAGTGGGGAGTTGTTGCTAAAACAGACTTTGAATTTTTGAAAACAAGTTCTATGTGATCAGGTGTCAACAAAAAGCGTTTAGAGGGGCGCCTGGGTGGCTCAGTGGGTTAAAGCTCTGCCTTTGGCTCGGATCATGATCCCAGGGTCCTGGGATTGAGCCCCACATCGGGCTCTCTGCTCAGCGGGGAGCCTGCTTTCTCCTCTCTCTCTCTCTGCCTGCCTCTCTGCCTACTTGTGATCTCTGTCAAATAAATAAATAAAATCTTTAAAAAAAAAAAAAAGTGTTTAGAAAGGAGGTGCCAGCGTCTGACTTGTGCTCTGGATCCATTCTGGCTGCCTTGCATGCATAACCACTGGAAGAAAGGAGAGACCAGAGGATGTCAGCTAAGGTCCAGAATCTATACCAGGGGTCAGAAAACCACAGCTCCTGGGTCAAACCCACCCACCACCTATTTTGGTAAATAACAGTTTCTTGGAACAGAGCCACACTCATTCACTTACATTTTGTCTACGGCTGCCTTCTGCTACAACAACAGGATTGAGTAATTACAACAAAGACCATATGTTCCACAAAGCCCAAAATATTTACTATCTGCCCTTTCCTAGGAAACATTCGCCAATCCAATACCTCATACCTAATACCCCAACAGGAGGTAATCGAAACTACAAATACAGAGGAGGTAAAGGAGACCTCAGGGGCACGTGGAGGTTCCGGAGGCTGATGCTGCCAACTGAGCCCATGGCCCAAGGTCAGTGGCAGGACAAAGGGGCTGACCCAGTGGACAAAAGGTCACACCCTGAAGGGAAACACTGCAGATCACTAGAATTACAAAATATCCTAACAGGGGTTCAGGGGGACGGTGGGTGGTTAGGTAAGTGGGGCAGCTGTACAATTCCAAGCATGGGTCTTCAAAGTGACAGGATCTCAGAAGAGCCTGAAGGGAAAAACGGGAAATTAACCAGACTTGGAATGGACACAGAATCTCAGGGTCTGCCAGTCTGGTTTCTGCCACTGTTAGAAGAGCAAGGAAATGGCGAATCACATAATAAGTCATCATTAAGAAATAAAAATGACTCTTCCCCAATCACCAACACTTTCAACAACCGCAGCTTTCCCCAGTGATAAATGAGAGTCTGAATGACCAGCTCTGGCCCTGCCAGGATCTCCCTCCATCAGACGAATATTCAAATGTCACTACAATCTGCTTACTCAGGCAAGATGGCAAATTACTGTTTAGACCAGGAAGCTTTGGTCGCCTCTAAAATGCTGAGCAAAGCTTAGCTTACCTTGAGAAAAATGGTTCGTCACTACCGAGGTCTTCCCGGTCTCGCTGTCTTGCTTCTGGTCTTGTGAGAGGACGGACGACTTCTCGGACATTTCATAGTCGGATAACACATGAGAGGCAGATGGCTCAGGAGACTCAGGGAGGATGTGCTGGTAGGTGATACCGTCTTCTTCCAACCTTCACCATCAGGATTGAGAGAGAAATTATTCCCCACACTAAGATCCCAAGCCAGGACCAGGACTTGGGAACACTTAAGGTTACTTGGCCCTTTGTAATCTCCCCGTATTTGCAACTTTGTTTTGGAGCCCTTTTGTTTCTCCAGAGCATTTTATTAGGGAGGACACTCTGAAACCAAAAAGCGCTCAGTGGGCTTGAGTCTGGAGCCAGTGAAGATGGGGAAGCCACTGTCTGACTCATGGGGAGGGGCCCTCTGCGAGAGCACGAGTCAGTGCCCACTCTGTACTGGGCGTGTTAGACATACAGTCTTACTCAGTCCCCACAGAGACCCTTTGAGCTAGAGAGGACTATCCTGCAGACTCGGGGAGCCTGAGGCACAAGCTTGCCCACAGTCTCACCACTTGAGCCCAGGTTTGTCTGTCTCTGCAGCCCTAGGAGAATGCGGGAGGCCAACCCAAACCCATGAAGTGGCCTTATGGGTTTAAAAATCTCAAAACCCTCAGGGCCCCCATGCAGGTCCCAATGCTACCACTCTGGCAATCATCTGATTAACCTGTATTTCCCAAGAGCCACCTGAACCATAAGGAAAAACACCCTGAACTGGGTGAAAAGCCCACATGAATCTCCATTATAGATAAGCTCCTTAATTTAAGCTCTTTTTTCCCTTCTACTTTTTCCTATTACTTCTTGTCTCATTATTCATGAGCTCAGACAAGAGCAAAGGACTCCAAAGCTGCAACGCATTCATTAACAGGTAAACACCAGATGCAACTTCACTCAGACAGTGTGATGGATGCACGGGCTTGCCGCTGCCTTGCAAAAGTGCCGAATGGGCCAAGGGCACCCATTTAATTAGCTTAGGAGTGACCCGTGTGAGTGCTAAGCCTACAGCGGAAAAAGGCAGAACAGAAGGAAAAGAAACCAACCTGTCAGGGATGGGAAGGGGGACACATGGCTGAGGAGGACTGAAGCAGGCTCCCTGCCTCCTTCCAGCCCCCTCTCCAAGCAACCACGGTCGTCTTTCACGACAGCAAATCTGATTTTGTCTGGCCCCAGCTTATTCTCCTTCAAAGACCCCCCTCTTCCCATAGTACAGAATTTGGACTCCTAACACAGAATCTGAGGACCAGCCCAGCACAGTCCCCTCTGCCTCTCCAGCCTCGACCCTCAAGTTCCCTGCACCAGCTCGCAGGGGCCACATCGCTCTTGCCTCATACACACTCTCCGACAGTCCCTGCCCCGGGCCTCTCACCCTTTAGATCTCAGTTAAGACTGTCTGCGCTCTGGGAGGCCTTGCTTGCCCTCTCCACAGCCCGCCACTGAGATGCGATCCATTATTAGGAGGATGGAAGTAGAGGGCTGAACGGGGAGGGATCTGTGAAAACACTGCGGTGGGAAAGGAGTGCTTCTTCTGAACATACAGATGCTCTGATTGAAATGTCCTCTGGTAAGCTGGGATGTGTCCCCACCTGCTTACTCTATGATGCTGTGGCCTTCGTGATGCCAAGAAAGTCCAAAACTCTGGTCTCTGTCTCTTTATTTGACCTCCAGAAGCCCAAAGGTCTGCTGCTCCAAAGAGGAGGGAAATACCCGTAGCACTCCCAACGGTCAGAACCTTTAAACCAGGAACCAGAGGGGGCGAGACCGTGACATTTCCTGTAGGCCATCAAGGCAAACTAAGGAAGTACACAACATATTTATTCCATCAACAGTTTTTGAATTCTAACTATGAGCCAAATAATTAAGGCGGAAGCAGGTATAGAGATATTCAAGACACAGTCTTTGTTCTCAAAAGGTAATATACAACAATAATAAGAGAACAGAGTCTGACAGATTCAAGTTCAAACCCCAGCTCTGCTTCTTAATGGCAAGCATGCAATTCCGACCCTTGTCCTAAAATGGGAACAGTGCTTGCATGGTAGTGTCAGCAAGGATGCATGTGAATGCCTAGGGTAGCAGCCAACACACACCAACACCCACCGTTCACGCTAGCTCCTTTCCTCTGTCGAGGAAGTCTGCGAGTGGAAAGACAAATGCAGGGCGTACTACAACGCCATGTGCTAAGTGCTGTAATGTGACAACATGCCAAGTACTACAGGAAAAATAACTGATCCTGGAATGCAGAAGAGAGACGGGGATGTTGGGGAGAGCCAGGTTCACTGCTATATCAATGAACTCTGAAGAAGGATTTTCAAACTACAGCAGGAAGAAGTCAGGCACAGGCTGCAGAACAGTAAAAAGTCAGGTAAGACTGAAGCATGAGAACACGAGAGAAAGAAAGATGGGTCGGACTGAGCAGGGCCTCAAAGCTCAGGCTAAGGCATCTGAAATTGATCCTGCAGGGCCCAGGAGCCAACAGGAGGAACGTGTCATCCTCGTCAAAGCACCAGGCAGACCGACGTCAGGAATGGCCCAAAACAACTGAATGAAGGCTGCAGGGTACACGGAGCAAACGCCTGCTTGTGCGCGGCCGCGGCCAGTTTCCTAAGTGTGTGCCTTACCCACGAGCAGCGGGAAACCAGCCGACCAGGAGGGAGCCGCCACACCCAGTGGACAAACCCACCCCACAAGCTTCTCCCCCATGCCACACGCTCACCTCTCCATCGCTTCGTTCTGGGGACTCTTGTCCACTTCAGCGGATTTCCCTGGGAGCAGAAAGAACATCAAGAAGGAGGAAGACGTTAAAAATAAACCAACACTGCACCTGTGGGACAAATAATACATTATATGTTCATTTTAAAAATTTGAGAAAAGAAAGAAAGAGAGAAAGAATAAAACCCAGTATTCCCTAATAATTTCTTGCTGATACACTTGCAGAGGCCCCATTCCATTTGCTTAAATACTCTTCGTAACCATCCTGGAAATTTAAAGGAGGATCACCAAGAACATACTCAGACCAGCGGCTGCTCCTTCAGCCCCGCTCTGGCAGCAGTTCTAGGAGGGAGGGGACAGGCCTGAATCTAAGAACCCATCCCCAAGGTGCTGCTAGGTGCAGGTTCTTCTCCCACCTCTAAAAACTCAGATACCAACAGAATACACGCTTGTTACAGGAAATGGGTAACGAACAAGAAAAAGAACGTAACATAACGTCCTCAGTACGGACGTGTTATGGATTTCCTTCCGTTCTTTCTTCCGTGTATTTTGGCATGGGTGACACTGTACGTGACTTCACCTTTTCCCTTCGTATTTCATTCCAAGGACGCTTCTTACTGAGTTTTGCCTTGGAAACCTAATTTGGAAGGACTGCATTACTATTCCACTGCAGGGAGGCATGTACCGTAGTTTCTGCCAGTCCCCTATTTGACATGTAGGTCATCTCCAATTTTTCACTTTTATAAGTCAATGAAATAAACATCTTTGTACATACAGCGTTATCTGCATGTAAATGATTTCCTAAGGAGAGACTCTCAGAAGTGGGATTAGCAGGAAGAGGAGTATATGAGTACAGATGAATAAGCCAGGGCCTGAGGCAGGGGAGGGACGACGAGAAATGGCGAAAGAAAACAAAATAAAGCTGAGAACGTAAGTGGGCAAAAGATGCACTGCTCTCTCCTGCACGGCAGGCTTTGCTGTTTGAAAGGAAACACAGGAGCCCAGGTTTCAAAGAGACTAACAACTTCATGTTAAAAATACTTCAGAACTCTGGAAATTGCAGACTGGGATGAGCTCTTTGAAGAAGCTAACGCGTGGCTAAAGAAAAAAACAAACCCTTCTCGAGCTGCACTTGAAAAATGAGACTATAATTAAACGGCACCCACACATTCCATTTTCAAAACTACTCCGAAAAGGGAAAGTTCTTGAACATCACAGCACGGAGGAAAAGAGCACCAGAGACTCACGCATTTGCCTTGTGCCTCGTGGACCCCACATGTGTGCTCCCCGGTGCTGCTATTGGAGCTCCCTCAACACCCCAGCAGGACAACAGTGGGCAGAGAGAGCCAGTGAGACATCCCGAGGGCTTGAACATCACCTGCCACTGCAGGGCACTGGCGGGCACCAGGAAGGAGTCACACGGGGCCCTCGAGATCAGGTGCCAGGCCCCAAGTATGATGATGACAACGTCCTCTGGCCTCACATCGATCCCACTGGCACAGCGTCAGGATCTCCGTTTAACAGTGAAGCGGAAATCCAAGAGGTCTGCCGTGTCCCCTCTCTTCCTCCGACATCCCATCACCTACTTCACTGTAAGCTCCAGCTAAGCAAGGGATCTGGAGACACTCCAGAGCTAGCTCAACCACAAATCTAGGTCTCGATCCTCTTGGTTACATCCTGACCAAAAACACCACGACATTCTAACACCCCAGAAGGTAGGGGGAGGGTGACAGGCCCTCTACTGCATAGAGGGGCTCCACGCCTGTGTCCTCTACACTCAAGAGGGGAAATCGCCATCTGCCTGGGGCAATTTCCCAGACACTGACTGGAAGTCCCAGGCCTCAAGACCACCGTGAACAGGCAGAGACAACTGTTGTTAGAACAGCTCAGCACTTTCCATCTCGCACCTGCACGGGGCTGCTCCCCAACATTCAGCTGCCACCCTGACGATGGGCCATCTGCCCAGCCCAGCCCTCCAAAGGGCTCAGGAGTCTACACGCACCAGCCATGCACATGACAGCGTCGTCTCCTGCTGCAGCAGACCAGCGAGCTTTCGGAGGACGGACACACACCTCAGCAACTTCACCGGCTAGGGGATCACTGCTCTGGGGCACGCTCTAAGCACTCTGGGACTCCTGACCATAAATTCATCGTGTACCTATCACAAAAACCTCTCTTCGATTCCTAACAAAATCCACGACCAGAGAAGGAAATGCCCTGAGGCCATCCAAAGCCCGGGCTTCTCTGTCTTCGAACAGGACATCCTGTGCGGAGCTGCTAATGACTCCACAATTATATTCTGCCCATTCCCCTGCCACGACGGAATGCTTTAAAGCCAAATGACAAATTGTTAGTGTGGGACTCACAAGGCCATCATGACAAGCGATGCACTGAATTCCATGGTGGAAACTGCCTTCACACAGGTGACAGGGTACCATCTGTCAGCCTATTCAGGAAGCTTAGGAAGCATGTCATGAAGGCGCTGCTCCCATCTTTCAGGCAAATCTTACCACTACACTGAAAGGCTGTAGAGTAGGTGGCAGTGACAGGGGGAGGGGGAACTTCATCCTTTCAAACAAAAAGCCTTCTACTTATCCAATCCATACCGGAACCAGCAAGAGAACTATCCTGCGCGACAGTCTTGTAACCGGTCGGCCCTTCCTCCTGCCTGCACTGATCCATCCCGAACACTGCCTCTGTTTGAAAAGCCTCTTTTGAAACAGTCCCCCTCATTCCAAATCCACCAACCGTACAGAACTCAGTTCTAATATCATAACCTGGCATCTCCTATGTGACCCAAATACTCCTCCCTTTGCATCCACTAGTCATTTGTAGAACGTATTTGCAGTTCCTCCCACATGCCTGTGCCTGATGCTGAGGGTAAGGGACGGACGAGGCTCCATCGTAACCTCAGTGAGTTCACAGCTGCGGGGGGATGAGGGACCCAAAAGACAAATGACACTACATGGCTGTCACAAGGGGTGGCACGAGATACCATGGGAAGGCCTGCAGAGGAAAGGAACGTGAGCCAGCCTGGACCACCCGGGACAATTTAGAGGAGGTGACCAGGGACACACGTCTGAGGCAGGAAAGAACTGCTGCATAAAAATACGAAGCTGCTAAGGGGCCACATGGAGGGCTGATTCTATGGATACTTAGGAAAGAGCTTCCATTTTCTCTGATCGCCTGCCTACCATGCTAATTATACTTCGCACACCCCCTTTACCACTCCTAAAATACCCTTCCCCAGTGATTTGCAATATGGAAGGTTGAGCTCTAATACCCTTTCCTCCTGGAAGCCTTCCCTTCGGAGCTCAGGGGCGCCTCATTCCGAGCCCCCACTACGCGGGGCCAGACAGAGTCAGAGGATGCTGAATCAAAGGGCTCCCGAGAGTAAGATCCAAACCACATAAAACTATCAGTATTGTCACCAAATCCTGACTGAACACTACAAGTACGGCCCCAGCTTAGTTTGGGAGCCAGGACAAAACAAGGCCCCCATCTTCCAGGAGTCTATGCCCTGAAGAAATACAATGTGCCCACAAGGCTTCGTTGCTGTCACCCCCTGTGCTCCCAAGAATGGTTAGACGGGATACCACACTTCAAATAATCTCATTTAATCCTCACAAATAACTGGGCAACATAGGTACTATTCCCCCCCACAGGAAATGTGACCATTAAGAGGGTACGAGAAGCATAAAGCTGGGATTTGAACTCAAGTCTTTCTGGCTCCAAAGATTCTGTTCTTTCCACCCAGCAAAGAGTGTCCATCACGAGGCCAGACACAACCGTCATAGGCAAGCTACAACCAACCAAAACAAAGAGTTTTGCATCTACTTGAGGTGAACAAAAAAAGCTTCCTAGAGGATGAACAGAATTCCTAGAAGAGAAGAGAAAGTACAAACCTTCTAGAAAAGGGACTGGTTTGAGCAAAATCCCGGAAGTGGGGAAATGCAAGCAAGGCCTGCAACACAGAAGTACCAGCTCGGACGCCCAACCGGGCAGGAGTGTGAGAGGCACCACATCAAGGCGGTCAGGAGGCTAGGCTGTGGAAGCAAACTGCCTGGGCTCAAACCCAGACTTGGCCACTCCTTGGGTGACCTCGAGCAAGTAACTTCCCTTCTCAGTTCCTCATTCATTCAATGAAGGTGATAAGTAGTAGCTACTCATAGGCTGAGAACATACCCAACACAGAACGCACAGCCTATAAAGCCCAGCCTTCCTCACCACTTCTCCATCATCATCACCGTCATTCTCGCTGAGCGGGGAGTGAGCGGGACAAGGCAGACTATAGAAGGCCTTGGAAGAAATGCATGGTGTAGGTTCATCCCCGCAGGCACAGGAGAGTCAAGGACCCCCACAACTGTCCTCTACCCATGTGGCTACACCCTGACACATGTGGTGAGCTCATGGGGGAAAGAGACCACCTCACAACCTCCTCACAACCTCCTCGGTACCCTCCCCAGTGCTGACTCAGAAATACCCGAGGAGCACACAGTATTCCTGACTTATGCTACTGGCCTCGGGAGGCACCAGGAACAAGGACACCATGGGACTGCAACACCAGCTCTCGATCTGCTTTGGGTCCCAGCGCACTTCAGGAATCTGAGTTATAGGTCCCCTCCCTGAAAAAAGGCACTCAGAAAATCTTGCAGGATTCTGGACCCTAGCGAAATCCCTAGCCTGCAAAGCTAGAAAAGATCCTGGCTCTGGTCCTGACGAAGAGGGGGAAAGCACACTATCATCCTACTTCCTGGGTTCTACCAAGTAAACATTATTAAAGGAAAGCAAGGATATGTACAAAGATTCCAAGACACTGTTCTTTTAATAGCCCCAAACTGGAAACACCCTGAATGTCCACCTAATGGGGAATGATTAAGTAAATTATAGTACGTTCATACAGAAGAATGTTCTGCAGCCACTAAAAATTACAATGTAGGTTAGTATTTTTTATCTACAGCTGAACAAAGGGGAAGGTTGCAAGCAATTCTGGTTCTACAAAAAATACACATACATATAAAAAAGATCTGGAAGTATAAACTCCAGGGTGTTCATTTTTGCTGTATAAATAATGCAGCTATAGGAGTATTTGCTTATCTGTTATTCCACAATAAACATGTACTACTTTGTATTAAGAAAAAAAAGACTATATTTAAAATTTTTAAGAACTCATGCTATGCAACCGCCTCAAATATAAAACTATTCTACAATAAGCTCCTTTCATAATTCAGAAGCCAAACCCCTTAGATAGCATCCAAAAAAGAGACCCACCTCTGTTACATTTTATTCTCTAAGAATAGGAGTTGTCGTGAGGTACCTGAGACTTTTATGCCTTTTGTACAAGAAAATAAAGTTCTATATTTGTGTTGTCTGCGAAGCCTGAAATGCTTCTGCTTCCAGAACCCGCAGGAAACAAGAATTGAGATCTCCTTGGGCTTGTCAAGGTAAATAAGTAAAAAACATATCAAGGGGGGGGCAGTTGGATGAGGGAGAGAGGGCAGCCGGTGCCAGAGGCACTCTCGCTCAGCCTCCCACTTCCTCAGGCCCTGGTTGAGGGTTTGTAGGAAGAAGAGAGAGACAGACAGAAAATGCCTCAGGCCAGGAAGATACAGCTCTATCTTGAGGACCCAGTTATTTCTCCAATATTAAAATAAAAACTAGCTTTTTTGGAAACTCTTAGTCAGGAGAAAGTGGATTTCACAAAGCTGGGAAAAGTCACCTGTCCCTGTGTCCTTGGGCCTCGAGGTCCGGGGCAGCTGGACTAGGACAACAAGTCTGCAACAGGCCTAAGCTGCTGGGTTCCGCAGAAAACTTGGGAAACATTCCCTGGGCCCAGAAGCCCAGACTATCCCACGTTCCATCTTGGAATTAAGTTGAACATATGTGGACCCTCACGAGCCATCTGTTTTGTAATGTATGAAGACAGAAGAACTAAGGTCAAACCTTGGTTTTGCCAAGTCGGTTGTAACTTTAGGCAACTGATATTCCTCTGTAAGGCCAAGTTCCTCCAGTAAAACAGGTTGTTCTGAGGACAAGCCCCCGACTCAGAACAGGTAGAGACACTGGCAAGTGCAGAGCACCTGGGAGCCATGCACCCAGCACTGAGTCGAGGCTTCGTGCTCGTGATCTAGCTCTTACAGCTCACCAAGGAAAGCCTCTGATCTCGAGCAGAAGGAACATGACCTGACTTACATTTTGAAAAGATCACTCTATTGTGCAGGAAGGGGCCACGGCAGGACATGGGTGGGGGGGAACCCGGACCCCCAGGGGGGCAAGGACTACAGTAACCCACAAGAGGAGACTGCAGCAAACCAGAGCCATGGCAGCAATGAGGTGGTGCGAGTTGGTCAGATTTACAACACACACTGAGGGCAGAGCCTCGAAGGGGCAGCGAGTGGGTGGGAGGAATACTGGGTAGTAACCACTTAGAAATCCAGGGAGAAAGCATGTCCCCCAGGAGGGAGAGGACTGACCACATCCAAATCTACTGTCAAGGTGAGGGAGGTGCAGCCCAAAACCAATGGCCAGGTTCAGCAAAGTGGCAGGTGTCAGTCCCTTGGGCACATGCCGTCTCCCTGGAGAGGCTGGGATGTCTGAAAGCCCAATTCCAGGCGCTTTGAGAGAGAAAGGGGGCTGGAAAGCATACTGATGGATATAAAGGAGAGAGACAAAAATAAAGACTTCATATAGGCAATTTAAATGGATAAAGTTTTAACTTTGGAACTACTTTCATATTTTTCATTTTATTCAAAAAATAAAACTAAATCAGAAAAATGGGGGAGGGGAAGCCTAACATTGAGCACAAGGAGAACGAAGTAAATATAATTACATTTCAAGTGAATCACATATCAACACTGTAAAAAGAATGAAGCCAAGGAACTTTTAAATTTAATATCGGACTATATACCCTTAGCCTAAAAACTAGAAGAACTATGGGGCGCCTGGGTGGCTCAGTTGGTTCAATGTCTATGGGGCGCCTGGGTGGCTCAGTTGGTTCAATGTCTGCCTTAGGTTTAGGTCATGATCCCAGGGTCCTGGGATCGAGCTCCATGTCAGGCTCCCTGCTCAGCGGGGAGCCTGCTTCTCCCTCTCCCTCTGCCTGCCGCTGCCCCTGCTTGTGCTCTCTCTCTCCTTCAAGTACATAAATAAAATCTTTAAAATAAAAAAATAAATAAATAAAAGGACTACAAACAAATCATGATGTTTTCATAGGTCTGCTTCTCTCAGTGGTATGGAGAGGGCCGTTCCGGACCTATTTGTGTGTATCACAAAGACGTGAACACAGGAGCGGGTACACTGATGTAGTGAGCACCGGGACCCTCACGGCTGGAGATGGGGAATAACGTGGAAGCAGAAATACCACGAAAAGACACAGTGGGTTGGTCTGGAATTGGAGGCACCTACTGTGAAACAGTAATTCTTTAAATAAATTACCTATATGTATGTATGCATGTGAGATATATCTTAGTGCTGCCTGCTAATGGGCAAAAACACCCAGCACCAAATCAGTTTTTAAATAGCATGCCCCTTTCAGATGAACCAGGGGCACCTGGGTGGCTCAGGTATGATCCCAGAGTCCTGGGATCAAGCCCTGCATTGGGCTCTCTGCTCAATGGGAAGCCTGCTTCTCCCTCTCCCACTCCCCCTGCTTGTATTCCCTCTCTCACTATCTCTCTCTCTGTCAAACAAATAAATAAAATCTTTTTAGAAAAATAACAACAACAAAAAAATAGAGGCCCTTCCCATTGCAGGGAGAAGAATCTTTGACAAAGAAAGAAAGAAGATGAACCAGGGCTCCCTGGAGAAATGACTAATTCAGGGCAGGGACAGTATCAGTGAGGCTGGAACATCTTTTTTTGTTCCAGAAAGTACAGACGTGCTCCCCAAGAAGATGGAGACCCGTCAAAAGGAATTACCACTCTTCAAATCTCAAACAATTTGAGCATCAGTAGAATGATGGAATGAAATATAGTCTATTGAATAAAATAAGAAGCTACAAGTCGACATTAATAAACAAATATAAACAAGCAACAAACATATAAACAAAAAGGGAGATAAAAGGAAGAGTTCATCCTTCCAGCAGATGCCACCTGATAAAAAAATGAAGAAGGAATGATGGAATGAGGAAAAAGATCACCACATTGCCAGCAGCGTAGTGACAGCAGAGACAAGGAAAGTCCAGGAAAACTCAGGTAAACGTCTGAAGTGGAGACAGATGCTTACAGGATCACATAGTACGCCCCACTGATTACTTGTATATCACACAGGAAAATACTGTCATCTATAGCAGAGAAACCGGACACACATCACCTCAACCCAAGTGATCAAAATTATTTTCACCGGCGTGCCTGGGTGGCTCAGTGGGTTAAAGCCTCTGCCTTCAGCTCAGGTCATGGTCTCAGGGTCCTGGGATCGAGCTCTGCATGGGGCTCTCTGCTCAGCGGGGAGCCTGCTTCCTCCTCTCTGTCTCTCTCTGCCTGCCTCTCTGCCTACTTGTGATCTCTATCTGTCAAATAAATAAATAAAATCTTTAAAAAAGAAATTATTTTCACCAACAACAGCACAAACCGATGGCACGCGCGTCATAAACACGATACCAAGAGAACAGAATACTTAATGCAGCATTCCTGCCAAAACCACATAACTAGTCTCACTGAATTTATCTAAACTAATCCCAAAAGAAACAACAGATAATCCTAAATTGGGGCAGTGGCCTGAACTCTTTAAACAGGTCCTCATCATGAAAGAGAAGGTTAAAGACAACCAAAGACACACAACAACTAAATGTAATGTGGGGAGTGGGTCCTGGATCGGAATCAGGAATAAGACTCATAAGACATTACTGAATCAATTAGTGAAATTTTAATGTAGACTGTATATGATATAACAACCCTATGTCATGGGTTTAATAATGGTGCTGTGGCTATGTAAAAGAGTGTCCTCAGTTTGAGGCACCACACACTCCGATACTTCTAGGGGGAGGGGAAAAGGGACATGATATCGCCAATCCACCCTTGGAGGGTGGGTTGATGATGATGACAGTGATAATAATAGTGGGTTTCTGCGTAATAATAATAATAATAATGATAATGTTGGGCGCTTAGAGGGGTGCCTGGCTGGCTCAGTTGGTGGAGCGTGTGACTGTTGATCTCAGGGTCATGAGGTTTGAACCCCATGCTGGGTGTAGAGATTAGTTAAAAATAAAATCTTTAAATAACAATAATAATAAATTGTGTATACAGATGGTCCCTGACTTATAATGGTGCAATTTATAATTTTCAACTTTAGGATGGTGTGAAAGCAACAGGCATCCAGTAGAGACTGTATTTCAAATTCTGAATTTCCATCTTTTCCTGGGCTAGAGATAATGCAGTACGACTGTGCTTTGCGATCCTGGCAGTGGCAGCGAGCCACGGCTCCCAGTGAGCCGTACCATCATGAGGGTCATAGTGGATACAACCATCTTGGACCCACGCGGCCATTCTGCTTCTCACTTTCAGTACAGCCTTCAATGCAGAACATGAGACAGTCAATATTTTATTATAAAAGCGGCTCTGTAGGAGGGTATCACCCAACTGTAGGCTGCTGTGAGGGTTCTGAGCACGTTTATGGTAGGGTGGGCTAAGCTATGATGGTGGGTAGGTTAGGTGTGTTAAACACACTTTAGATTACGATGTTTTCAATTTTATGATGGGTCTATTGGAATATAATCCCATCATAAATCAAGGAAGATCTGAATACACAGAAAGAAAGAGAAAATGACAAAGCAAATATGGCAAAACTGATGAAGTAAACAGTATAAAAGAATTCTTCATTCTAGTCTCAAAAAAAATTGCAAATGATTGTATTTTTTATTTAAATGCGATAACATCTACGAAAGTACCTAGCACACAGCAACTGTTTAACAAAGGTTCTATTTTATCCTTCTTCTAACCACCTGACCCTTGAAAATATTTTTTTCACCCATAAACACCTGGGGTTTTTGTTTGCTCGTTTTGCTGAGTCTTGCCAACATTTAAAACTTAGGAGTTCTTAGCACCTCTCCCCCAACAAAAAAAAAAAGAAAGAAAGAAAAGGAAAAAAAAGATTTCCACCTTCTCTTAAATTAAGAGCAACCTAGGGCACGAGGCAGGTGCCAGGGGCGGTGCCTCCGAGCCGGCCTCACTCCTGTGCCTCACCAACCGGAGCCCGGGTTTAAACAGGGGGGACCATCAAGCCCATGGAAGCGTCACTGGAAGGAAGAGCAGCCGGCGTGGTCCTGCTGTCACCTCATCAGAGCAGAGGTAAAATAAGTGCTGCCGAGGAGTCGGCTCCTCCCGGGCCCCTCCAAAAGAAGTCCTGGATGAATAAATGAAGGGTCTTAAGACTCGCAATCCCTTGCCCCACTTACCGTTGAGAAACAGCTTTTCCAATTTCTCGAGCAGCTCCGCACATTGATTCAGCTGCTCCTGGAAACCCTCGGCCACGGAGTGATCCACGTCGCTGGCCTGAAGCAACTGCTCGAACGCCGTGATCATGGCGTTCATATGTTGCCGGTAGATGACACAGATGCCGTGGCTATCCTTAATCTGCTGTCTTTGAAGGGAGAGCTCCCGGGCTTGGGACTGAACTAATGAATCGTATCTGATAAAAGCGGGGGGAGGGGAGGAGAGAAAATGCTTGCACCATTTTAGAATTGAATTTTTGTGACCTTAACACTAATTGGAAAAATGACAGAGCACAATTTTTAAAAGCCTGCAGCTATACAAGTATACATACTTCTAGAAAAATTGGAAGTCTGCAAGGTCACTCCTTCGATTTCAAAACAGCCAACAAATGCTGGAACAAAGGTTCTTCTGCAATATTCTTAACCTTATAAAGCCCCCAATTACACTACAGACTGGCAAGAACTCAAGAGGACAATTAGTTTCCATACATTCTTCAAAAACAGTATTCTAAATTATAGAAACAAGTGCTCCAAGGGCCAGCAGACCTACTGCAAATTCTCGTGAAGAACAAAAAAGAAACTGTAACACAGGAACACCAAAACAGGGGTCTCTCCTCTCGACCGAAAGGTCAGGGAGTAATCATAATCCTAAAGACCATTTATGGAGGGTCTGTGACCTGTCAGTCACTGCACTAGGTGTTTTTAATAAGTTAACTGCTCCTCGCCATCTCCAGACAAACGGACACACCTCCTCATTTACAGGGAAACCAAACTCAGATCGCCAAGTTAAACAGGGAAGGTTTCGGACTCAAACACAGTCTGCCCTCAAAGCCCATGCTCTATTATACAAAACTACCTCCTGACACCACATGTCTTTTCCAGAGCAAAACATAAATTAAGGAAAACACAGCTCCTGTTAACCACAGCCACAGTCGCCTGGCCCCAGCGTGGCCTGGCGAAGATGCTGACCCTTCAGTTCAGCGTGTTCCCCTTCCCTGAAGAGGACAGTACGTGGGGCTGCTGACCCCCTCTGCTGGCGAGCACACATGTAAGGGTCACATGACAGCTGCGCGGAAGGTGGGCGGTTTCTTGGGTGAGGAAGGACACGAGAACTAAGGTGCAACGGTGCGGGCCTGTGCACCGGCCTCACCTCGGAGCAACACCGTCCGCGTCCTCGGACCGTCCGCTCAGTCACAGCAGCCTCTTCGAGCCTCAATTCCTCATCCACGGACACATGTTCAAGAACACCTTTCCAGGTGATTTTGAGGATTAAATAAGAAAGCGCCTACCTGGGGGGCTGACATGACTGCCGTTCAATAAATACAAGCTTCCTCCCGTCTTGCTGTTCGGGAGGGCTTGAAAAAATTCACTCTGGCTCATGGTTAATTCAGAACTATGTGTTTGTCTCAAGTAAGTGACTAATAAAGGTCAACTTTACAAATGATTGCTTTTTTTTGTCATTAGCTCATAAAGCAAAACTCTACATATCTATGTCCATTCAACATGATCTAAGAATTCTCTTTCAAGGGTAAAGACGCGGAAAGTATCTATATTCTTCCCACCTAGGGAATGATGCCTAGGACATCAGTTTCAGTCCCACAGTGAAAGCCAACAATGGGGTCCAGGAGTAAACACTGCCATTCTGCAAACGTACCACAACTCACCAAGCGACTGGAATAATACCTTTCTTTGCCCTCAGTTCCCAGCTTGACGAGGGGAAAATCCACTCTGCCAATTTCAGAAGACACAAAACTAGACTGCTAACAGCCGCTGTTCTTTGTGGTCTCCCGTTCACCCTCCACAGGGCCCAGCTGCCCTAAACCCACCACCAATCCTTCCCCAGTACACAAGCCCCCCCATTGCCGGAGCATTCCCCTGCACTCATGGGCTCCGACCTAGTGGCAACACAGGGGAACTGCAGGCTCCTAGAGTGGGAGAGGCAGCGGTGGGTTGTACCTGGAGGGTGAGAGATCTCTGAACTTATTCTGCAGGTTATGGATTTCACTGAAAAGCTCCATGTTCAAATTCTGCTCCCTCTGCAGCTCGTGCTCCTGTTCCACCAGCTGCTGTCTGAGGCCCTCCAGCAGCCCACCGTCGGTCACCTCTGGAGCCAGCTGACGAAGGATCTTCATGCGCTTCACATAATGGACTTGGTGCAAACTTGAGAATGTCATTTCTTCTTCGTCGGTACTACCCTTGGGCTTGTTCAAGACGTCCTGGCCCCCTTCTGTCCCACACAGAACTGTGATAATGGCCTCGCTGCACTGGGAGTGCTTTTGAAGCTGAAGTAAGAAATTCCGGTAGCCCTCGAGCTCAGTTTCCAAGTCACAGATTTTCTGTTTTAAGTTTTCTGTATCACTTGAAGTGTCCATTTTTTCAGACTGATGGGTCCCAATCACACTGACTTTGGTGGAAAGCTGGTTCTTAGAACTCGAGTAGGCAGCTACTGAGGTTGGGCCTGGAAAATCTTCAGAAGGATTCTCTTTGCACGTTGGCAAGATGGCAAGGCCATCAGGCTGGCAAATTTCAGAGTCTGCGAATCAAACACACTTATGTCAGTACCTTCTTTGCTGAAATCTACCCCTTCTGTCCCCGCACAGCCTAATAAGCCTCTCTGACTCCAGTCCTTCCTCTTACCTCTCAATCCACCCTCTTCCTCAGAGCAACTATTCTAAAAAGTTCTAAAAAAGAACTAGCTCTAAAAAGACCATGATAACCACCAGCGCCCACCTAAAATTCATCAACATCCCCGCTATGTTGAGGATTAAGCTCAAACTCCTTCTTACAGCATCTGGGACCCTCCACAATCTGGTTCCAGGCAACCTACCCAAGGAGCATCCCCTCACACCTCCTATGGAGATTCCCAGAATTCCTTGCACACACCAGGCTGTTTTGTGTCTCTGTGCTTTTGCATGAGCTGTTCCCTCTGCCTGGAATGTATCTGGTCCTCTACGCCCACTCAGTGAAGTCCTACTCATTCTTCGACATACAGATTCGATTCTCCTTCTGCAAAAGCCCATCTTCAAACTTTGCCAACCTGTCCCTTCCTCTGTGTTTCCACAGCATCCTACACAAACTCGTCCTGGACACACACACCATGTTCTGGGTGCAAATGCAGGAGCGACACCAGCTTGCTTATTTACATAGCCATCAGTGGTTTGGATTCCTCTCTCGTTCCTTCACAGAAGGGACTGGCCTTTCCCCTCCCTTCATGTTCTCAGGACCTGCTACGGTCCCTTACCCGGACCAGCAGTCCAAAGGGTTGGACAAACACTGGGCAGCGTGTGAGGTGATGTTCAAGAGCAGTAATTCTAAAACCCCTATGACTGAGGACAGCCTTCACTTCCACGTCTAACAGTTTCCAGGAGGTGCCGCGACGTCCCCTGCAGTGTGCTGTTTCACTGACGCACGACCCTGCCGGGAGCTATTTCCTAACAGCTGGTTCCGAGCCCCAAGACGCGCAGCCCAGCCTGTGCAAGCGGTGGAGTCGCACTGAGGAGAGAAGGCGTAGCTCTGAAGTCAAAGAGAAGGCAGACCGCGCCCAGCTTTGCCGCTTGCTGGTGACACACCAGCCCTAGGCAAGTAATTTAATGTCTCAGGGCCTCAGTCTCCCCCCAAAAGATGTCTAAGCAGCTTGTTCTGAGACTTCCAGCTCAGACGTCCAGCTCTGCGTCCAGAGCTTCTGTCCTCAATCAGAGCACGCTGCCCACTGTCTAGGGGAAGCTCCGCTCAGGATAAGGGGCGTCTGAATGCTTACTCAGGCGGCAGCAGAATATAACAGAAAACCCATCCTCATAATCTAACCAGGTCTGGTTTCAAACTCTGGCTCTGCCATTTACTAGCTGCATGACCCCAGGCAGATAACTTAACCTCTCAGAGCCTCAGTGGCTTCATCTGCAAAATGGAAAGAAGACCATTTACTGTGAAGGGTTGGGTCTGCCGTGTTCTGAGGATCCAAGGGGACGCTATCCGCGAAAAGTGTCTGGCACACGGTAGTGAAGGAGCCCGACTACTTTTGATATTCTCTGCTTCCCTCGAACTGCCAGAAGATGGAAGAGGATGCCTATCACAGGAGGCAGGACAGGGGCTGTGGACCAGGGCAAACGCTGCCGAAGCAACTGTGTGGGTAGGACGACAGGGCCTGGGAGAGCTCTCAGAGGGAAAAGCACACAAAAATCCTCGTCAGACTGTATATTCCAATTTCTGGGTTCTGCAACTGTTCCTCGTGGCTGTAAGCCCATTCTTATCTCTGTGTTCACGAGGCAAATACCATAAAATAACTCTTTTTATTTTAGAAAGCAGCTGCTACATGACCTAAAGGAAGCATTTCTAATACAGCATTTCTACTGTACAAAATCTGTGATAGTCACTAGTGTCTGCCATCTCTCGGGGTGCAGACATGTCATTTGTCTCTGTGCTCGGGGTCTGGCACAGGGCCTGGGGCAGAGAAGGTACTCTGTAAGTAACTGCTGGCTGAACGAGTGTAAGAGATAGACAGAGACAGAGGGAGAGATCTCAGTAGGTTTTTTTTCTGGTAAATCACCTTCCAAGTCAACCTTTCAAGTCATCTTTGCCATAATAACTTCATGATAATGGAATTTCATGGCAAGAAGCAATGTTTGTTCACTCTGGGGAATAAAGATTGGTTTCGATGATTTTCATTAAGTAATCATCAGGCAGAGACAAATGTAATAAGACACACACAAATGTCCTTCTGTGATGCAGATGGTGGTCAGCTCTGATGCTTAGCTACACATGCACACACACACACATACTCACGCATCTCAGAAAGTGGGGGACGGTGTGCATTCTCCTACCAACACTTAACCTCCACTTTCAGCTTCGCTCCTCACAATACAACAAATCTAACAGGTAACATTTGCCCCCAGTCTACAGCAGCTTGAGATTCGGCAGCAGCAAAGATCTGGTTTCCAGGCTCCAAGGCCGGTACCCAGCACGGCTCGTGGCCCAGCATCGACACGGCAACCTGATTTTGCTCCCCACAGCCCAGGAGCCCTTGAAGAAGGGCCAAAAGTGGATCTTTCATTTAAAGTCACTGCATGGAGCGTGTGGCTGAGGGAAGGCCGTAAGCTGTGGTGTACAGGGTGAACCCGTGGGTTTAGCAAGGCCTCAGGACACACAACTGGGCCAGGGCCTGGCCGAACGCCAAGCACCTCCCCTATGTGAAGACTACATGGAGAGCCTTCACAACAGCCCCGTGAGGAGGCTCTAGTCTCCCCATCTTCCAGAAGAGGAAATGGAGTTTTAGAGAGATAAGAACTTGCTTAAGAGGGAGCAAGCAGCAGAGCCCTTCCCTCAAAGCCGGGACACCTGCCTCCACCACCCTGAATGTGGCCTCCTAATGCCTCTCTCCCTTCCTCAGTAACATGTGTGGAATCCCCTGCATTCGCTTCTCGAGGATCGAGGAGCTACTGAAGAGCAAAGAACGGTGACGGCATCATACACGGTACCAGCTTTGCTGAGGGCAGCCCCTGAGCAAGTCAGCTCAAGATGGAAGCATGGCGGGAGCTACTGGGAGTGTCTCCCCAACCAAGGGCCTCGGGAAGGCCTTCCCTAGAAAGTGACACTGCAGCAGAGACCTAAACGACAGGGACAGGGACATCAAATAAACAGGGAACATTCAGGCAGAGGCAACAACACGTGCAAAGTTCTAGAAGCACCTTCAGACAAAGGGAAGTTCACTAATGCTGGGGATTTGGGAGGGGAAGGGAAACCGCTAGTTAGACAGGAAGCCTTAGCGATCAACTAACTATGAACAAGAAATCCAAAGATATCCCCAGTACCGTTTATTTGCATTAGAGGAAATACTGCAGTTCTGGAACTTTCTACAATTCAGCTAAGGGTACTTTATTGCTTGTAGAGGGCTTCAAAGCCCAGAATATTCAGAAATATGTGACCACGTATCGACCGCACTGACTGGAGGCCTTGGGAAAGCGTCACCATGACTCAGTTCCCGAGAGACTGGTGTCCTCATAACCACTCCATGACAGATTTAGAATTCCTGAAGACAACTGTTTCTTACAGAATGAATTAGGTCCACATGAAAGGTGACTCTTTTTTTTCTAAACAAAGGCAAAGGGGAGTGGATCTAAGGTAAAAAGAAAAATGTCAGCATGTGTTCATTCTGGTTGAATGGGAACATGAATATTCTTTTATCATCCTTTGTGCTTATCTACATACCTAAGAAGAAACAGATGCGACTTGTCTGGGACCTCACTAACGTGTCTGTACCTTTCCACTGAGCGACCTGACACAGCCCGCACACCAGGAGGCAGCTCGGGCTCACCTGTGACCCACCCTCCTGGGCGGTGGGAGGCCAGCAAAGCCCGCCTAACGCAGCCAGTGCCATACGGAGAGCCACCTGGCCGCAGGGCTGGCTGTGGTGCTCCTGTGAGCACGTACTGCACCCGCCAGCATCCAGGCCAGGGAGAAAAGCATGACAAATGGTCCAGCGAGCTCAGACACCCTGTCTCCTGTACCCCCACTCGGCTACCCACTCACCAACTGGATGACCCTGGATCAATTCTTTTTAAAAACTCAGCTTCCTTATATGTTAAGTGGGAATAGCAATGATGTAGTAAAATGCCCGTTGCAGGGCTTCATAACAACTTTTCTAGGAAACACCCCAGGAGTGCCTGGCACAGAGAAGCTGTTCAATACACACAGGGGTTGAATTCTGACCGGTCTCATAGCTGGTGTGCTGGTCACTGTCCCCTTCCTTGTCTCTCCAGTCACAGGGCATGGTTTTAATTTCCTTTTGCTCTCCGGGGCTGTCCTGGTAGGCTGCTCCCACAAGGGGCTGGGCTATAGGCATTCACGAAGAGAAGGAAAAATAAATAAAACCATAGACTTGAAACTTAGCCAAGCAACTGAGAAGAACACAAAGATACAACGGGGAAAATAAAAACACTAGGGAGGCAAAATGCAATTTATAAGATAAAATTAATCTATCGAGCTGCCATAACAGGACATAAAAAGCATAAATACACTGCAGCTTGTCTCAAATGGTTTAAGTCCAAGCTCTCAAAAAACTATGAGTGAGAAAATGAATTCTATAGACTCATGCCCACTTTTCTGGAGAAGAGAGAGGCCCCGGGGTCTACTGGGCAGCTGCGGGAGCAGCACCTGGCTGAGGCACCCTGGTGTCTCAGCAAGAAATGAAAACGCGGGCGCCTGGGTGGCTCAGTGGGTTAAAGCCTCTGCCTTCGGCTCAGGTCATGATCTCAGGGTCCTGGGATCGAGCCCCGCATCGGGCTCTCTGCTCAGCAGGGAGCCTGCTTCCTCCTCTCTCTCTCTCTGCCTACTTGTGATTTCTGTCTGTCAAATAAATAAAATCTTAAAAAAAAAAAAAAAGGAAATGAAAACGATGGTAAGGGCATACCGCAAACCCTGGACAAGGCACCAGGACCTCTACTGGGCTGAGTCACCTTTGCCATAAAACCTTTCCTCCCTGAAGTGTCCCTTACTTCTGCCCTGCACTGGCGTGTTTCATTATCTGCCCCTTCCCACTAGACAGGGAGTTCTCAGAAGGGAGGGACTACCTCGGTCCTCTCCATCTCTGTCTCTGTCTCCTACATCCAGTGCATGAGGTTGGGAACTCGGCAGGGGCTCGGGGAGTATTCACTGAATGCATGAACAGATGTCTGCGAGGAAGGCTGGCTGGAGAGAAAGTGGGAAGGGAAGAGCAACACGGCCAAAGTCCCCCTTATCTCGAAACTTCCACTTTGGGGAACTCAAGAACCTAAAGATCAGTGGAAAATACCACGCACTATCGGGCCTCGGAAAGTCCATACGGAAGGTATCAAGGTGCTAGACTTTATGAGGCAATAAAGGGCGCAGGCCTGGAAGACAGGCAGGCTGGTTCAAATCTAAGTTAGTGACAGCGTGACGGCACCCAAGTCACTTTGTCTCAAAAAGTACCGCCTCATGCTAAAACCACCTCAAACTAAATCATTACTGCTCCTGCCTCGAGGACTGTTAAGAAGATTCCGTTAGATCATGTACGCAAAGCGGGCAGTGAGGCTGAAAAAATCCCGGGAGCCCATCTTATTCCTGACACAGGAAGTGCACGGCTCCCAGTCGTCTCCCAGCCTGGAGCCACCTGCGAGATCTCCATGTCGGATGTAGCCCAGAGTGCCAACTTTCCAATGCCAAAACCCCAAATAAGCTCAGTGTCCTCCCTGAACATGCACCTTGCCCCCTCGTACTAAGGCCCCGGCTGTCCCCTGGCACTGCCTCTCCTGCGGCCGCCCCCTGAGTGGAGCCAGCCCCTGGCCATCTTTCCCACATGCCCTGTGATCCCAGACCTGGAAGAGTGTACAGGCCTTCTCTCTCGCTGACACCGCCAGATCATGCTCTCTTCCCTAAAAACTCCAGCTCTGCAGCTGATGCTGATGCAGCCAGACCAGCTGGCTGCGGTCACCTACAGTCCCGATTCCCTAAATCCCTTGAGCCTCACTGACGACGTGGCTCCTAACTGCCCTGTGTCTCCGCCCCGCTTTATGGGAAAACTCCTCAGAGCTGTTATTCTCACCATCTCAGTTCCTCTCCTGCACTGGCTCTCTGGAACCTGTCCGAGGCAGGCCTCAGCCGCGCCAGGACAACAGCTCCTTCAAGGTTGCCAGTGATGATCCCCCATTACTAAATCCCAAGTCCACACCTCAGACATTGCCGGGCTGATTCATGATACTCGACCCAGCGAACCTGCTCTTTCCTCAGCTCCCAGACACCGTCCTCTCGTGGCTCTGTCCCTGCCTCCCTGGGTGCTCCTTCTGCGTCCAACCCCTGCTCACTGTTCCCTGTGTCTCCAAGTCTCAGAGCTTCAAATACCAGTGATATGTTGACATTTGCTAAATTTACAGCCCTGTATCTCCAACTGCCAACATGGCACCACCACGGGGCTGGTCAACAGGCGTCTCAAGAAGTCCCAGACCAGACACCAGACGCCCGCCTCTGCCTCTCCCGCTCAGGGCGGCACGAGCCATCACTCCAATGGCTCGTGTTACCAGTGATCCTTTCAAGCAGAGCTCGGCCTACTTCTCTCTTTAAGAGCCAAACACGGACTGTTTTGGGCTCTACCAACCACAGGGCCTCTATCACACCTACTCAACTCCAGCAGTCACAGGCCATGTGCAATTAGTGACCATCACGGTGCTCCAAGAAACTTAAAAATGGCTAGCGAGCTCGGCCCACAGGGTTATGGTTAAGCTTGACCATCCCTGCTTTAAAGCTGAAGTCGCGTCACTCCACTGCTCCAAACCCTCCACTTCTTACCTGAGTGACAGACAAAGCCTGAGAACGGCCTCCTGGGCGCACCCGACATACTACCTCCCTGACCTCCTCCCGCCTTCTCTTCCCCACTCCACTCCAGCCGCACAGCTGGCCCCGCCTTCCTCGTCATCCAGCTTCTCAAGGTCAAAGCAACGTCAGGGCCTTCGCCCTTTTCCTGCTGCCAAAAACGCACTTTCCAAGCTTGCTCATCCCCTCCTCTCCTCCCGGTCTGTGTTCAGATGTCACCTCCTCAGGGAGGCTCTAGGATCCCGCATGCGGCGGCACACTCTGCCCGGCTCCACACTGCCCACGCCCTCAGCCCTGCTCTCGCTTCCTCCCCAGCACCCGCCATCTCTCGTCCGCTATACCTGCTCATCAGCATACTGTCCTCCCCACGACAGGAACAGAAGACACAGACTTACATCATCTGCTTTATCACTTCCTCCCCAGGGCCTACGACAGTGCCTGGCACAGCAGGGTTTCATCAGTACTTTTTAACCAGATCAATAAAAGACTGCTGTTGTTGTTTTTGGTATCGTGTGCTGCTGCATGTGCACACAGCACAAGTTCATAATCAGGAGTCAACGTGTGTACTTCTGTGGACTCATGAACCCTCTGAAAACGAGGTCCAATACTACCTTGTGCTCACCTACACCGCTCTGGGATGGGGTTTGGAATTAGCCCTGAGAAACCCAGAGTAATACAGCCCAGACGTTCTAGAAAACTTACATACATGATGCCATATGCCTGAGGCTTCCACAGACAAAGCCAAAAAAACCCACCCAGATTCAAGTCATTCCACAGCTGGGTTACCTGCAGACCATCCCAAGTGAAGGGAACGGTGACCTGACAAGACCCACGAGCACTTCCAAGTCCCCTTTATCCAGACTCCAGAATAAAATGAAAACAATAGATTCACTTTCCTTATTGTGTTCCTTTGATTGTGCATTTGTCAAGACTCAAGATTAATCACGGTAATTCATAAAATTTATGCTCAAACTTACTGCAGTTCTAAACAACAAGGCTGACATTTCAAGCAGCTCTATCGGGTCGTTCATCTAGCTCACGGCGACGACATTTTTCTCGCTGCTTACCTTTCTGTAGCGTTTTGTCTGGCGCTGGCCTCCCCTCCGTCATTGCTTCAGCCAGAATTAACTTTTGGTGAAGTTGCTTATTGCGGATTTTAAACTCCTTCAGCTCCCCCTGCAGCTCCAAGACTTGGCCCTGCAGCTGGGCCACCACCTCCTGGGTGACGGGAAGCTGATACACATTTCCTAATGACCGGGACGGCTTTATCAGGATGGGCAGGCGGGACTTCTTAGCTTCCTGAAGAGACACGTGCACAGGACAATGAATGCACTTCCTCTGGTCACAGAGGCAACACCCTCATGCCAACCTCGTAAAACAGGATTCACACCGGCTGTCCAGACCTCTGGTTCCTAGAAGGGCCTCTATGTTTATCTCCCAGTCTACAGGACTTCTGTCTTGGCAGGTCCCCTCCTGTGACTGGCAAGCGCCAAGATTTTCCTCCGCGACACCCTCTTGGCCCTGGCCCGCTGTCTCTGTGGACATCCAGATGCTCGACATATGGCAACCCTTTTCCCAGCACAATCTTCTAAATAACATTTTCTTGCTCCGTATCTATTTCTTTATTCCAACCCCGTGCCCCCTCTCCTCAGTCTAAGCCAATCTGCTGGTCCACCGAATCACCGCGACTGAAGCTGTCCATGGCTAGCGGGTCACTAAGCCAGTGGCTCGGAGCCCCAACCTGCCCACCCTCAACATGTTCGTTTCCACCGGCTCCCAGGCACTCTGAGGCCAGCCCAGCACTTGGCTCCTTCCATCTACCACCCAAGTCCCCACCCCAAAGCTACGCTACTTCAACACTCAACGTCTTGGTCAATCACATCACCAGCTCCTCACTGCGTCACCCAAACCGGCGAGTCTATCAAACCTTTACACTCGTCACCCACTCTCGCCACTCACCGGGATCCACTAATTCCAGCTGGGCTCCCTGGACTATCCCCACCCCGCCGCACTGTCTTCATCCAACCCCAAGACACTGCTGGCAGTCACCTAGCCACGGCAACTGCCTCCTGAGCGCCCTCTCCCACCCCTCATGCCCTTTCTAGTCCGCTCTCCATACTGCGGCAGGAAAAGGCAAACCTAACATTCCTTGCCTCTGCTTACAACTATGGGAACACTTCCCAGTCTCTTATGACCAAGGTCAAAATGCGTACCACAGCCGCCATGCTGTGCATAACCTGCAGCCCAAGTCACTGCTCCTCTGCCATCTCCCTATTCCCACACACACACCTTCTATCAGTTCCTCCAATGTCTATGCTCCTTCTACCCTAGGGCCTTGGCATACACTGTCTCCTCTGTCTACACACGCTTTCTTGCCCGCCCCCACGTCTCCCATACCCAATACATTCATTAGGACTCCACTCAGATGTATCTTCCTCAGGACAATAGGCCTTGATTTCTAAGACCAATTAAAAGATGAGCAAAGGGTCTAAAAGACACATTCAAAAGGAGATCTATATATGGCCAATAAACACATGAAAAGATGTTCAGTGTCATTAGTCATCAGGGAAATGTAAATCAAATCTCCATGAAATATTGCCACTCCCAACTCATTAGGACAGCGTATGACCAAAATAATAACAAGTGTCGGCAAGGCTGTGGAGAAATTGGAAACTTCATGCTTCTGGTGAAAATGTAAACAAGGGGCAGCTGCTGTGGAAAACAGCCTGGTGGTTCTTCAAAGGGTTAAACACAGAGTTCCCATAGGACCCTGCAATTCCACGCCTCGGTGTTTACCCAGGAGACATGAAAACACACATCCATGCAAAGACTTGTGCATGAATGTTCATAGCAATATTCTTCATAATAGCTAAAAAGTAGAAACAGCCCAAATGTCCATCGACTGATGAATGGATAAATAAAATGTGCTACATCCATACAATGGACTATCGCTTGGCAATAAAAAGAAATGAACTGCTGCTACGGACTACAGCACGAATGCACCTCGAAAACATTACTAAGTAGAAGCAGTCACCAAAGATCACATGTTGTATGATCCCATTTATATATATAAAACACCCAGAATAGGCAAATCTATAAAGACAGAAAGTAGATCAGTGGTTGCCTGCAGCTAGGGCAGATGGGGGAGAAATGGGAAATGACCGCCAATGCGTCAGGGTTTCTTTTTGGATAATTAAACATGTTCTAAAATTGATTATGGTAACAGTTCTACAACTCTACAGATATACCAAAAACAAAACAAAACCAAACCACTGCACTATATATTTTAAACAGATAAATTGTTTGATACGTGAATTAGGTCGTTATTTATTTATTTATTTTTTAAGATCTTATTTATTTGAGAGAAAGCACAAGAGTAGGATGAGGGGGAGAGGGAGAAGCAGACTCCCCACTGAGCAGGGAGAGTGATGCGGGCAGGACTTGATCTCAGGACCCTGGGATCATGACCTGAGCTGAAGGCAGACACTTAACCGACTGCACCAGCCAGGCGCTCTGAGGTTATTATTCTTTTTAATTTTTTAAGTGGAAGAGAATGAATCTGAGAAGGAAACAAGAAATACTTAGGACCCTGGGAATGATGAAATCAGCAAGGTCTCCCAAGCAGGAAAAGTGAAGAAGGAGCCCTGCTTGCACATTTTAGGTTGTAAAATACTTTCAAGCTCATTGTCCCACAGTCCTCCAGTAAGCTCTGCATTCCCAGAGCTCACAGGAAAACAGAAGTTATGGGGCCTATGTTCCAAAGAACTGAGACGTCCAACAACCAGTCCAATGTCATACAACAAGAATGTAAGAGCAGGACCTCACAACAACTCTCCAGCCTCTATTGCTCAGTTAAGGAAAGTGAGACACTCTCTGCCCCGAAGTTCCAGGCCAGAGAGCAGGTTCAAGGCCAAGGACAGTTGGAGGTGGTGAAGGGGCCCAGTGGTGAAAGGGGCAGGGGAATGCCTCATCAAAGAGGACTGCCAAATAACAGTCATTTGCCTGTCTCCACCAATTGTCTCCACCAATCTTTATTCTTGGATCCAAATCTGTGTGTCATATGGCAGGAGAAAAGATATCTGCAAGTGCACAAATGCCAAAGCCAATTTCAGGCTGGAAGACTGCCGTCAGTCAACCTAATGCGGGTTTTAAAATAACACCACACAAAATGCTACCTTATGGACACTGAGCACAGCCCCACCTACCACCTTATTAAAGATGTCATAACGGAACTCCTCACGTGGGGGTGGTAGGGGACAGGAATACACACCCACTGGGCCTGACATGCACCTACCCAACCATGCACAAGGCACTGGCAGGCACTTGCCACACATTTCCTCATGTCACCACTGCGACAGCCTCCGGTTCCAGGTCACACCGATCCCACTTGAGCCACCAAGAAAGGGAAGCAGCCAGGCCTGAAGCAATCCCCAGTACATTTTATGATGGTATCCCTTACCAAGGGCTCCTCCCTTCCCGAGAGGTAAAAATCCCTATCTTGGGCACCTGGGTGGCTCAGTTAGTTAAGCATCCGACTCTTGCTCTCGGCTCAGGTCTTGATCTCAGGGTCATGGGTTCGAGCCCCACACTGGGTGTGAAACCAACTTAAAAAAATAAATGAATAAATAAATAAATAAATATATTCCTGTATGTCCCTAAAACTGGACTTCAATCTCTATCCCTACTACTCCTCTCAACAGCTGACTCATTCTGGACCATTTTCTGAGCCTTTCAGAGGCTGTATTTCTTCATATGTAAAATATCAGGAATATCTACCTAATTTACACGCTTCTTGAGAAGATTAAATGTGATGATATAGATAGAGAATATCTAGCACGATCCTCGCACAAACAACAGATGCTAAAAAATAAACACAGTAGCCTTCCTTTTGAAAACATAAGCAAGAAGCATAATTCCAAACTAAAAAAAAATTAATATATTTGGGGAAATTACTGAGTTCATTCAATTATGCAATTTTTCTGCACAAAGGAGGCTATCTCCCACACAAACCGGGGGGAAAAACATCTAGTTTTCCTAATACACAGGTACAAACTAACAGAGCTGGGGCAGATGAGACCATTTCTATTCCAGCCAAACTGCACAAATTTGCATCTGGAGTACCGTTAATATAATGGCAGTGTCTCTCTCTCTCTTTTTTTTTTCTTTTTGTCTTTACTGATATCTTTAGAAAACCCTATTCTAGAAATTACAGTTTTGGTACATAATTTAAAACAATCAAAAGCAATTTTGCTAATGATATATCTAACTCCCTTTGGTATGCACAAAAGCAGTAATTTAGTGGTCAGAAAATAAACTTAATTCTCCATTCTGATGCTATGAAGCAGTGTGTACAGCTGATTTCTCAGATACAAAACACCCATCAGAAACAAGAACACCAACAGCCGTCACTGGAGTTCTATTAGAAACATGACCTACTTCTCCACCAGAATAGACATCTCCCTGCTTTGGGGATCATCAGCCCCGACCCCTCTGCCCACAAGGAGTTTAGTAAAAGGTCCAATCAAATACGACCAAGAAAATCTGGCTTTTAATAATATGGGAGATTTGATGGCATTAGAGGAGAAGCATAGAGACAACCTCTTGACTGAAGCAAAATGCATTCCCCCACCAGAATCGGAGCCCACCACTCTGGGCCAGCAGGAGCTGGGGGCTAGCCTGGGAAAGGGTAAGGCTGTGCCATCAGGCGCCCTGGGGTCCCAACTCAGCCCTGTAACTGCTGGCTAACTGTGGGCATTCAAAACCATGCTTCCTCGTCTCTGACAGGTGTCGCAAGGATAAGAGAACATAGATGAAGCTCACAGAACAGAACCTTTCCACCACAACGTCTACACAAGATAAAACCTAGGTTCTCAGGCCTCCTCCTCAAGTCAGGGTATCACAGTTTCACTGTAACCTGCGAATGTAAATATCCCCCAGTAGGTGAAATTCATACGAAATTTGGCACATCTCCCACAATGGCATCTCCCAGAGCCGTTACAAGGTAAGATGTTCCTGATACACAGCATGAAAGAAAAAGCTACACACAGACGTATAAATACGACTCTATAAGGAAACTGCACAAATGTCATGACGTACAGACAAATGAGACTGGGCGGGGTGGAGGGAGGTGAAGACAAACACGCGCCTCTAGGCCGAGGCCAGACGGGTCCAGGCCGGGGAGACACCGGATTCTACATACATCAAAAAAAGCAGTGAGATCAGAGTTGGTTTTTTAGCCTTTCATCTGTATAAAATAAGAAAACAAATGAATAATAAATAGAAAAGCTTACTCTGTCAGTCCCGCTGGGGAAGGAAGGGGCAGTGGCCTGCTGCCCTGGTGCCATGCACAAGTTCTCCGGCGGGCCCTCAGTGTGAAACGCGGCGTCTGGGGGCTTCTCTGCCCACGCCTCTCTCCTGCCCTCGTTCTGGAATCTGCGCGTGTCCCCCTCCACCGCCACGGTCTGCACGGAGGCATCTTTCAGCTCCAGCTTGGACACCTGACCCGTCCTTCCTAGCTGGGCTGTCCGCGGCGACTTCCCTTCATCGCAGGACTTGGACAATGAGTTGACTTGGTTGAAATGTCCGAGTTCACCTCTTAGCTGAGCAGCCATTTGCTTAAAAAACTTCTCCGTTTTACCATCAAGGTGTTGTGCAGACACTTCCTGCTCTGTCAAGCACGTTCGTTCCAGGAGTAGCTCACGTAGCACTTTCAGAAGGTCTGGCCTGTTTTTCCAAAAGGGAAGGAAGTGGAAGAACTAGGTTTTCTGCTGTAGCCTCATGCCCTACCAGATTTCCCAAGTTTTCTCCACTGACTGGCCCAAACTGTTTAAGCACGCAGCCCGCTCGCCATGTGCCACCAAGGATTCTCTCCCCTGTCACCTCATGACAACCACACCTGGTGGGTACTGGCATGTCCGACTCATGGATAAGAAGAGACTCCACATGGACACTACAAGTGAGAGGGCCATGTGCTGTAAGGATGCAAACAGGGTCTAGAAAAAGCCGGGCTTGGGAAGGAGCAAGTAGGGTCATCAAGAATTGTCATTTCTGACCACTGTGAGGTCCACCCGGCCTGTGGCCCCATGCCTACATCCGGGGGTGAGTACGGCTTAGGAGGATCTGGTCAACCTGGTGGAACCACGAGTGACCTGGCCCATCACTGTGCACAGTCAGGCTCAGTACACAGGCACTGAATGCAGGGATACTGCGAACTACTTGGAACAGAAATAGTAGTGAAATCACATAAAAATGGCTTCAAGTTTTAACTCAGAGATGCTCTGGAAGTAAGGTAAGTCTCCCTCCACAGGACAGCAATAAAGACGAAACAAGAGAGCGTTTAAGCAGCAGATACTTTAGGGCACTGGCCATGTGCCCTAAGCTCCTGCAGATCCCAGCTGCGGCTGTGTGCACACTGTGTAAACGGTGCCGGAGACACAGACAGTCCCACTTAGAGTACTGCCTGCCTCTCGTCACTGCCTTGGGCCTTTCCCAGAGGCCCCCAGCAGTGCAGTGAGAAGTGGAGACCAGTTTACATGCCATGTGAGCACACACGGGAGCCCCTCCCACTCCACTCTAAACCCATGTAAGTGACAGCAAAAGATACATAACAAATACTGTAAGATGCCCCATAGGCCTCGAAATCAAGGTAAAATTTACCCAAAGGTCAGAAATGGAGGAGACCACAGTCAGGAGAAAGGGGACATTCGCAGAAAGCACTGGGGGCAGAAAGTCCTCCCATGGTGGAGGAAACCAGGGAAATCTCATGAGCCAGAGGCAGCTGTGGCACCCCACAGGAGGAGGAGGGAGCACAGGGGACAGAGCAGGGCTGTCCACACCCTGGCAAACCCAACCTGCACACATGACCCGTGAGTATGACAGACAGGTCACAACCCGACGAATCAGAGTTCACACTCAAGACAATTAAATAAACAAGGAAACCTGAAGATTTTAATGTAAGTATATGTAAATCATCTAAAAAATAAAGGAGAGTGGCTCATTTAAGAAAGAAGAGAGAAACTAGGAAACAGAGACAGGAAACGATGTTAAAAGGGACTGGAGCAGGCAAGGACAGAGGGAGAGGCCGGTGGGAGAGCTGCCACTGACATCGAGGTCGGGCTGAGGTCGTGGCCGTCAGCAGTGACCGAGGCAGAAGAGGCCCACCGACGCTCCCCTCACATTTTCTCTCTGCCATTCCTCCCACCTGCCTTTGGCCAGGGCCAGCCTCTGCAGACGGACTCCCTGAGCACACCCTGATGGTCCCTGCTCCATATCTGGGTTCCCGCTACATGTGACAATTGACATGAGGCCTGGTTCTACCTTTCCCATGGAGCCCTCCAAGAGCCAAGGGAAGGCCCTACTTCCTTCTGGGTTCAGATCATCTAGCTCTGGGCCAGAGGCAATTCTATTCACATCACACAGCTACAGCACACTGAAGGAGGGTAAAAAATAGAAGTTTAAAAAACAAAATTAAAATGTATGGTACATTTTTCCCTTCTAATACGGAATCATCTAGACTACACAAACCATCTTAAAATTTAGTAAACCCAGACTTTAAAAATATTTCTGGCACTTTAAGCGCGTTAAACTAAATTGTCCTGTCCTCTCCTTCCCTTAATATAGATTAAAAATAATGACAACTACTATTCAGCTAGCCGAAGGAGGACCGTTACTCACCACCAAACAACACACAATAAAACCGAGGACAAAGATTTTACAAATGGGTAGTAAAAGGTGGTGAAAGAGGCCATTAGAATATACTAAAGTGGGGGTGATGTTAAATAAAACATTTCAAGTGTTACTTTGCTAGAATTCTGAACAGGAGATTCATTAAGCTGTCACTGTGATCGGGACCTTCTTAATGGTTGAGTCGAGGGTCTTGTCAGAGGCACAAACATTGTTTACAGACCCTTCCAGGGGATCTCTGCCACAGTGAGAGATGTAAAGGGGAGGAACTGACATTTGTGAAGCACGTGCCCTGTCAGGTCCTTTAAATACACCAAAAACATTCAGGCCTTGCTGTATGACGAGGAGATGGGGCCAAACCTAACCCCATTTTACAGATGAAGAAATGGGCTCATAAAGATTCAAGATCCCCTAGCAAAGTGGCAGAACAAAGACTGGAATCCAGATATTTCTGACTCTGAAGGATCAGTACACTCTCTCCAATTTTCCACACTCACCTTCTGCTGTGATGCTGGGCTTCTAAGCATCTGCACTGACACTTAAATACTTAACTGAGCACCTGCCACCTGCCACGTAAGGCAGTGGGCATACATTGTGCTCACATTTCACTGAGAAGACAGACAGACCTTCACGCAAACACTGATAACTAAATAAGACAACGTGCAGCAAAGACAAGTACTATGAATTAAGGGAGAAAGGGAGGGAAAAAGTTCGGAGACCACGTTGTTAAAGCAGGATTTCCCATTAATGGTCAGCAAAGGCCTCTCTACACAGCTGATGTCTAGCTGAGATGCCACCAGTCACATACACACCTAGGAAGAGAACATTCTAGGTAGAGGGAATGGCTAGTGCAAAGGCCCTGAGGTAAGAACCAGCCTGGATGTCTGAGGAGCAGAGCAGAGCTCGGTGAATAGGAGGGGTAGGTGATATGGGCAGAGAAAGAGGCGGGTGCCAGGTGGAGAAGCTGTGATCTTACTGTAAGAGCAACGGAAATCTGCTAGAAGGTTTAAGCATGGAATGGATCTGATCTGACTTAAGTCTTATTAAAAAGATCACAGTGGCTACTCTATGGAGAATGGACAATAGAGGAGGCTGTGCTGCTGGCGTCCAGGAAAGAGATGGTGGCAGTTGGGACCAAAAGGGAATTCCTAAGTAGAAGACTAGTGTTTCTCTGACCAAAACCCTGGTTACCCCAAGGACTCCTCCAGAATGTTCTCCGACGGCTCTAGCATTTTATAACTAAGGGAATGTCAAATCCCCAAACGTCAGAGCCCACGTTTATGAAAAGGAGATCGCCAGGAGCAGCACCCAGAAAGCTGGTGTGAGGGTAAGGGGAGCCCGGCACGCGATGCCCCATATGTGCACCAGGAGGGGCTGCAGACCACCGCCAGGCCTTCGGGAGGCCTCGCAGAGCCATGACTCCACTTCGTTTTGGTGGGCTGTGGTGCACTGTGAGTGACAGCTGCACAGAGAATAAGGTCAGGGCTACGGGTTTAGGTTGGTGTGAGAAAACCTTTTCTAACACTACAACTGGCCTCACTGGTCTGGAAGCCTATGGAACAGATACTTACAGAGCACAGGGAACTGAACCAGAGATGTCACAAGCTTGCCTAGCAGGCAGAAGATATTCTCTTAAAAAATGTAACTAGGTCTTCATTTTTAAAAAGCAAGAGATTTAGAATACAGTTTGGGGGCTTCCACTGAAAGGCTGGAAGGCTGGAAACCACAGGGTCAGCTGGGGCCAAGAAGCTCCTGCCCACCAGCAGGGAGCACATATGCCCCAGCTGCTGGACCCGTGCCCACTGTAGCCCACCGGACTCTCCCCCACTCACGTCACCCCTGCACAGTCCAAGGCAGTCCCAGACAGGCAGCTGCATCTCTGAACTCTGATGGAATGTTTGGGATCCTGACACCAAGAAACACCCCCTCTCTCAAGCACTGACTATGGTCACCTAACTCTCTCTGATAATTAACTAGAATGACCACTAGACAGGTTCCCCAAGAGAAGATGTGCTAGAAAAATGCTGGACAGTTGCCAGAGAGTGGGGACGGGTCAGCCTGCCTGAGCTCACAAAAACAGAACACTCCAATCCTTTTTTTAGCTAAAGAATGTTGATGAGGCTTAGTCGACCAATGATGTAAGAAACGGTAGGGTTCCTGGATCTTGCCAAGAGTCACGGGCAGTAGTCGGCAGCTCCGTTTCTCTACCTACACTGGAGGAGAACTGGACAGTTTCACGGAACACACACGACCCGCCTGCCATGTTCCTTACACGGGGCCCTCTCTCATTCCTCACGGCACCCGAGGAAGTGTTTGGAGAGACTGGGGTCCCTAAGAGAGGAAGGCACGGCTCCTCCTGGCTCCAAAGCCCAGGCAGCTGTTATGATGGTCCTGAAAGAGTGTGCAAGGGGACAGTCTCCTCCTGAAGAGGTAACATTAAAAATACAAACGTACCGCATGTTTCTCCTGTTTTGTTTTCAGGAAAACACCCTGAAGCATTTCCTGACATAGGACTCCCAGCAGATAAAATGAGAAGAGAAATGAAGTTCAAGTTCAACGTAAAACAGGGAGTCACGACTACAATGGCAATTTTTAAGCTGTTGCAGTTCTTAAGCTACTGGAGAAGAGACTCCAGTAGGGCTGATTCCTCTCGCTGACAGCCAGACAGCCCTTCCCAGGGCTCCCAGGACCGATTCCAGAGGAAAGCTTTCTTTCTCTCTTTATAATGGGCTTGCATGAGGCTCTGCTGAGGACCCTCCCAGCCACTAGCGCACAGCCTAATTACTTAATTGCATGACTGGCAAGATTCCTTCCAAGACATTTCAGGGGCTCACTCAGCTAAATGACACAGCACTGCCATCTACATCCATTTAGCAAAATGAGTTTGCTCTCCCCTCAAACTAGAAAGAAAAAGCAACAGCGGGGCCCCACGTCTACCTGGATTCCAGTAACAATGTGGCCTTCTCGTTGAAGAAAGGGGCAAGCAGGTTTAGGAGCTCGCCTTCTTCTACACTCTGGTCTCCGGGGCAGCCAGGTTTGTGGGTTCCATCGTCTAGAATACTGGAATCTGTGTGCCTCAAGTATCCGTTTTTGCAGCCCCCTTTGGGATAGTCCTCTGTGACCTGCAAATCAGAACATCTGGTCAAAACACGGACCTTGGAAGAGAGGAGGGGCATCCGTGGAGAGGGAAAGAACGGAGACCGCGAGCAAATGAGCAGCGCAAGCAACCCAGAGGGAAAAGGCAAGCAGGACAGAGAGCAGGCTCCAGCTCACAGGTCCACACATGCGCCTTGTGGCCGGGCGGGCAGACGCTCCCGCAAGAGCACGGAGAGCTTCACACCACTTCTCCTCACCCTCACTTCCCTCATCCACAAAATCGGGGAGCAATACCACCTCCCAAAGGGACCATGAGAATCAAATGAGATGACTGATTCACCTAAGGTCCTGGCACAGTATCCCGCCCACCATGGGCAGGTCCCCCCACCTCACGACCCACCCCTTGTGAGTTAAGAAGGGTATGGAGCCCACACCATGAACAATGCTTTAGATGTCCATTAACTACTACCTCTCGTGATGTGTCCTCCCATTACAGAGCAGAAAGGCCTCTTACTCTTTATGGAGACATCCTAATTAACATGACTTTGATTTGTCTCATTAGGAAAGTAGAGGGTTCCTAATTCCTATGGAGATGTTATTTACGGATCCACCTTCTGGGGTCACTGAGGGCCCCACAGGAGTGGTACCAAGGATTCATCTAGTTAAAGCTTATACTGGGCATGTCCTGAGGTGCTGCAATTAGCAGTCTCCCCCCACTTTCCAGAGCTGTAAATTTCTTCCACCAGTCTATAAATAACTCCCCTTGACTGCACTACTGCTGGTGATATACACACTAACCATCACACCCCTCTCTCACACTTGTAAAATGATTAAGATTTTTAAATGGAAGACAAGACCCATACAAATGAGCTGTTATTTATAGGGTCTTGTTTGCCACCAATCTAGTTATTAAATCCATCTAAATAAGTACCCTCCAAAAAAGGAAAAGTCTAGACTATCATAATACAAAGAGAGAGAGTGTTTCCTGAGCACTTAGTACATACCTTTCTACTTAAATATCACAAAAACTCCAGCAAGAATGGATTATCTTCACTGATGGAAAAATTCAGGTGTAGGGGTGAAGCAAGTGCTAACTGAGGTCACAAAGATAAAGACTAAGACTCAAAATCAAATCTTTGAATTGCTTTGCTTCCCAAAGCCACCTATATTTTAATGATCTTGCATTCATGACCTCAAGAACTTGAACACCTTAAAGGTTACAAAGGCCAGATCTGCAGCCTCCTCGGTCCCACCGCATCCTAGTCTTTCGGGTTCTTTCAACCTTCGAGAATGTCCCAAATGCCTCCTCGTATCCACGTGACTGGAGGAACGTTCTCCAAAGGAGTCACATTCTCACCAATGCCCACACGACACTAAGCTGGATTCCAGGTCAGGAGACTGGGGAGGGCCTCTGAGTGTCCTTACACTGCAACCAAGTGATCTGGGGCTGCACAGAGTCCAGAGACAGGGGCTCTTGTCCCAACTCGGTCACTGACTTACCCTGTGCCCTGGAGAAATCCCCTCCCCTCAGAGGGCTCAGCTTCCAATGCATAAAACCAACGGGTGGCGTTAGGTCTCCAAAGATCTGACCACGTCCAATATCCAATGCCTGTTACTCTTACAACAACCCTGTTTTTATTGGCAACTCCACATCTTGCTGTTTCTCGACTGGCTCCAACACCCGTTTGTAACTCCTAGGAAGGAAGAGACCCAGTGTCTCTACTCTCCACCACATACAGCAGGCACTCGAGACAGGCAGAACGAACAGAAGAGAAAACAGATTCATTCCAAACTGGAAGACCGGCTTGGGCACAGAGAGGGGAGGACAGAACTGGGTGTGGACTGCGGCGTGCCTACCTTGTCACTCTGCTCCAAATGCTGGTCGCTCAGGAAATTATTCTCGTCATCTTCTCCTGTCCTGGTCATGTCCTCGTCCTCCTTGCCAGCCAGAAGCTACATGGAGCATGGAATGGTGTGAAAATGCAACCCAAAAAAGTACGCAGCATGAATATGCATGAATAAGTCACTGATGTCTTTTTTTTTAAATGCAAAACAAAAAACAAACCAAAAAGGAGGCAGAAACAAATGCCAAAGCCAATGAAATAAAAATTAACCAAAGCTAGAGATGCTAGTTCTAGCAAATCACACACAGCTGTCTAGGATTGAGCATAATTGAAGGACAAATTCCCCAAGAAATAACGAAAGCCACTCCCCCTGCCCTCGCAGGGCCTTCCCGGAGCTGCTGTAAATCGAATATGCTGTCTGCTGTGTGGCTGCCATTCCTGCAGTGGCTAAATTCACTTTCAGATTATATAAAAGTAACAAGATTTTGGAAAAAAGCTATTGATGGAATTGAAAATATCAAATAGCAAGAAGGCAGTAAATGAAATTTATGCTGTGCCCGATTTATGCATCACTTCTCCTATTTAGCACAGGGCATAAACCTCTTTTTGGACTGTCACACATCCGAGATGGACAGTCCCAGCCATGCTGTCATTTTGCTGACAAAAAGTCCTCATCACTAATGAGTATCGAGCTTGCCTGACGAAAGCTTTATGCTTTGGAGATGAAGAACAGTGTTCTATAACGACTGCATAAATCCCTACTGCTTTCAAGAAGTGCAAATCCCAAAGCTCCCACATTCTGCAGAATGGACAGCACAATGTTCTCAAGAGGGCCAGATCTCAGCTCGCTGCAAGGGCGAAAATTCTAGCCCCGGGGCACCTGGATTAAACCAAATAAAAACAGAGGAGAGGTAACCACACCCAGGGAGGTCATCAGTCAAAGCTGTGTCAGAAATTGCCAAACCTCACTTCACGGATGAAACTGGAAGCCGCACCCTGGCACGTCAACACTACACACAGCGCGGAGTCACTGGCCGGGCGTGTTGTACATACGAGAGTTCTAAGGTCCCGTCTCTACAGTTTTATTTATCAATTCCTACATTTAGTCCAGACTTTTCCCAGACCAACGTACATTTTTCTGATCTTCCCTTTATAGGAAACCCTTATTTTGGAAAAAGCAAACAAAATGAAGCAAACTGACTTCATGAAGTCATTCTATAGAAAACTTTCCAGGACCAGAACACATTCAAGCTAACCATATCCGAATCTGCCATCGGGATCAAACAGGACTGATGACCTTACAAATCAGAGCTCCCTAAACTGCCGAGCATGGAATAGGCTAGCCATGTGTGAACGTACTTCCTAAGGCATAAAGGTTTCTACGTACGGATGAGGAGTTTCCCTGCATCAGCATCTTCCTTCATCCTTAAAACACTCTCAAGTGATAAAGACTAACTAGAACTAGCAAACTTGGGGGTAATACAAAAGGTTAGACTACTGCAGAAAAAGCACTGGCAGTATCTTCTAAAACGAATAACCTCCTGGCCCAGGAATTCCATTCCTAGGTACTCACTAAGAAAAATGAAAACAGATGTCCCCAAAAAGATCTATACATGAATGCTGAATGTTGGTATCAACTTATATCATAATATCCAAAACTCGAAACAATCCAAATGTACATTAACAGCAGAATGAATAAACAAGTTTTAATATATTTACACACTGCAATACTACTTAGCAATAAAAAGAAACACACTGTTGGTTCAAATGCCATGGATGAATCTCAAAAACAGTTAAGTGAAGTGAAAGAAGCTTTATACAAAAGAGAGTGTACTTGATGATTCTATTTTTGTGAAAGTCTAGGGCAGGCAAAACTAACACATAAGGGCACAAAAGAAGAAAAATGGCTGGGAGTAGCGGCGAGAATCAATAAGGGTCTTGAGGAGGTGTGGTTACATATTTGTAAAACTTAGCGAATACAGACTTAGGGTATCTATATTTCAATGTATGTAAACTTAACCTTAAAAGAAAAAGTAACCATAAACAAACACTGAGGTTAAGATACAAGTGTTGAAGTATTTCAGAGGAAGGAAGCGTACCATATTGGTAATTTACACTAAAATTTATCCAAAAGGGAAGATGGAGTGATGATGGACATGTGGGCCATGTTAACAGGAGAATCTTGGTGGGGAGTCCGAAGGTGTTCACTGTCAGGTTCTTCTCACTCTGCTGTGTTTACATTTCTTCAGGATAAAACGCTGAGGGAAAGCCTCTCCCATCTTTTAAAAAACAAAACGACAGTCTCACTCTGATTCTCCAACAGCTCTGGTCACTCAGCATTCCCTGCCTCTCCAAGCTTCTTGAGAAAACGGTCTACCCCCACCTCCTACAATTGGCTTTCGTTGCCAACACTCTCTAGATTGCATGTGAGAGGTCCCCAAAGACCGCCTCATACAAGAGACAGAACACACACGGGGTTAGGGAAGAGGGACAGAGAAGCTCCTCCCCGGGCCCGCGGATGAAGGACGGGCCCCGTTAGTTAAGCTAAGCGAAACACTGGTCACTCACACCATTCCAGGCTGAAATATCAAAAGTCATTCCTCGTTTTCGGAACCACCACCACATCGTGGTGTGAATGGTGATATACCCAATACAGTGAAATCAAGATTAACTTTTGTTTCTCTTTACCTCTGCTGACTTGGTCAAAATGAAAAGTAAACTCAATTTCCAGCAATGGCCAAGAAATTAAATGTTGTAGACACAGAGAAATGTCCCTCGCTCCACGTGTGAATGGCTCCTTGGCAACTTCTCGATTTTTCCTGCCTTCTGAGAGTACTTGACCCTCGTAGACACCCCTCCTGGAAACACAGCCCCATAACAACTGTGCTCTCCTGCTTCCACCCCGGCTTCCTGGGCTATGTGTGAGGATAATCCTTCATCTGCTTTGCTGGTTCCCCTTCCTCCTCCAGGAAGAAGTTCCCTCCATCTCAAAAGGCCAGGCCCCTGTCCCCATGTTCCGTTAGCACTCCTCATTCTTCCTCCACAGCTCCCACCGCCCGCAAACACACACACACACACACACACACACACACACACTCGGCAGCAATTGCCCCTCTGCTTCCCTGCACCCCAGACCAGATGGGGCAGTTCTAACACCAACGCCTGGTGCACAATAAAACACTGCTGAAAGACCAAACGGATGAATAAAGAATCCTTCATAATGAGAGCTGAGACCAAAGGGTTTTCAGCATACCTCTGGTCTTGCTACTCCAAGAGCATTCTTCAGAGTACCAGCTTATGAGAGATCCAGACTGTTGGGCCCCACACCAGGCTCAGGGAATAGGAATCTTCATTTTAACAAGATGCCCAGGAAAGTCACACGCACATTAAACTTTAGCAGCACTGCCCATGGTGTCACAGAAACAACACTGAACAGAGTCAGAAGAAGGCTCTAGTCCCAACTCTGCCACTAGCTTACCAAAAAAATTAAATTAACTGTTTTACTGAGTGCCTACTACATGCCAGGCACTGTGCCAAAGGCCCTTTATAAATAATGTAAAATTCCTAACTTATGAAGTCAAAGTCTTAGAAATCCTCCTCCTTCTAATGAAATTCAATCTGCTTCTGACAAAGTAAATTTTATTCTGCCACTAAAGCAGAATTTAACAAGCATCCCCTCCTTCTGAGCACCATGTCTGTCCTCCAGAGTCATTCGTCTTTTTCTTATTCAACACAGCAACCCTTCAAATACCTACGTTCAATTAAATTATGCCCCTCAATCCACATTTTCCTTCCATCCAAAAAAAAAAAAATCTTTGTTTTCTAGCCATGTCTAAAACTGATGACGTAAGTGAGTAATAACAGAACAGAGACTAGCTCCTTCGACACACTCACACACATTTCCTGCACCCCACCCCTGAGAGGGGAGGGTTCCGCACAACACAGGGCCCGTGGTTGCAGGGCTCACCCCCCCGGGACTGTAGGCTGCTCCAATCACTGCGGCACATCAATCCTCAACCACATTTTATAATACGCAAGAACCAGTAAATGAACATAAAGGAGGAGCAAACCGATTACAGATGATTTTCATGCCCTTTAAAACCAAAGGACACCTGTCCCCGGTCTTCTGTTTGTTTCGTGGGTTGTGAGGTGAACGGCCCACATGCGGGAGTAAGCGCTCTCTTCATCAGCCGGGGGGACCCACTGCATGGCAACCATGTTGAAGACAAACCCGACAAACTACGTCAAGGGCCTCCTACTATTTATACCCTTCGTCAAATTAAAAGTTGCAGGGGGAGGCTATATATGAAAATAAATTAGATGCCTATTTTATAGCTGTATCTATCTCTATTTATACTTTTGACCTAGCAATTACGTACGTATCTGGGAATACAGTCTAAGGGGGGAAAAAACCTAAACCCAGAAAAATATTTGTGTCCGAAGACACTCATCAGGTAACTTAAGATAGTGAGTCACTAGAAACAATCTATATGTCCAACAATAACGAGGCCGTTAGCTCAATTTCTGCGCACCCATAAAAAACAGTTAAGATGCTATAACATAGCAGCAATTGGAAAAATAAAACAGGAAACAAAACCGTATATGCACTGTGGGCCTGCACGTGTTCATAAAAACAGAGAAGGAAGGATTCCAAAATGTTAATTAACTGTGCACGTTTTAAAGTGACAGGACTGGGATAATTTCTTTTCTCTATTTTAACCCAATGTTTTGGGCTAATTAAATATTGGAGAAAAATACTGAATCTTGAAACCACGAAAAAGATTTGCTCTCCTCCCTACTCCCCCAGCCCCCCACCGCCCAATATACAGGCTCCCAGGAGCAGGAATGGTGCCCAGCCCCCGCTCTGCAAGCCCTGCTGTTCCGAAAAGGCTGTGCACAGCCTGGGCATCGCCAGGCCTCATCAAAGGAGAACTACGCGCACGCCCAGGGCACGGCAGCCTCCTCCCTTTGCCATCCCACCGCCTAAGCGACCGCGCCCCCCTCGGCTCAAGATCACTGTGGGAACAGCTTCCTTCCCACGCGGAATTTCGGACCTGCCCACCCCATTCCGGGGAAAGACAGGAAATGGCTACAAAGGACAAGGCCTTTCACAGGGAACATCAAGTGGAAGTGCAAATCTGACAGACGACTCCAATCTGAATCGGCTGGTATTGAGATCTCAGAGTGGGAAGAGGAAAAAGCCTCTGTTCTCCAAAGGACATAATGGGACATTTAACAGATTTTTTTCAAAGGGCAAATGAACAAACAAACTCGCCATTTACGACTCAAACGAAGTAGGTGAAGAATGAGCTGCTTATTAAAAATGCTGCCTTGGAGAAAACTAACCAAGAGACTTGTTTCTCCCTAAATGGACTGCAGATATTCTTAGTTTCCGAAATTATCTGGAGCCCGGGAGGCTAAGATCAATAACGTTCCTGTCTCAAAGACAGCAGATGGCCAGAGCGCAGCATCAGTACCTGTGAGCGGCTCCCACGTTGCGGGGGGAGGAGACAGCTTTCAGGCTATCAGAGCTTTCCCCAGAATGCGGCAACAAGACCTCCTTTACCTGGCAAGCTAGGCTGAGTTCAAGACAACCCTGAAGACTAAGAAGACCAAGAAGACTGAGGGGCCCAGGACCCACGGACAAAGGCCCTCCTGCCCTTGCGAGTAACAACAGCTCCAGTCCTCTGAGAAAGGCTAACGGAGGCCCGGGCCAGGCGCTGTCCATGGCGGAGTGAAGCCAGTCAGGGGCTGAAGGGAGGAAACAAGCTCTTCCTCACGGGCACGATTTCAGGGTCTCCCTGCTGGACGCATGGGCCAAGAATGGAGACTCAGAGACAGCACCTGACAAAGACGAGCAGACACACAGACGGGACCGGGCTGGATGTGGCCCCCCATCTCTCCCGGGGTGGGAGGGCTGACCAAGTACACAAGCCCAGCGAACCAGAGGCCTCTTCGTGGTCCTCCTGAAGCCACCATGATTTAACCTTTCCTGGCCCCTTTGGACTTTCAAATGCCACCAGCAGAAAATTCCCACAGCCCAACAGCTCTGCTCGGACAGGCTGTGGACTCCCCGCCACGTCCTGTGCACAAGGCAGACTGTGGATCCCCCAGGGTATGTGCGGGGATGACCTATGTCTAGTCAAATCCATCAGTCCAGAGGCCACAGGAGTGAGGAGGTGCACAAAATTCAGAAGATTCATACAAAAATGAAATACGTGTTACTCATTTGTTTTTCAACATTAGTGGATTTCTTAAAGCAGCATCTACACTGCCCAAATTACCTGGGTGATGCGGCAGCTCTCCAGATTCCTCTGAGACCAAACCGCTCACCCACATGTGCCATCTGCAGCACAGGTCCCAGGGCCGGACCCTGGCGTCAAAAGCTATCCGAAGATAGCCAAAGTGTCCACGCAGACATACCCCAGACTTTCAGGGAGGCTGCTGACTGACCAGGGCCCTCGAAAGCACATCTAGCAAATGCAGTCTCAGCAGGGCCTCCTCGGGACAGATGCAGTCCGGAGACATCTAGGGGGCTGGTGCCATTTTGTAGTTAGCACAGAACACGACTGTCTCTCCTTACCTCAGATTGTCCTATAGACTCAAGTCTGTCACCTCCCTGGAAACCCATGCAGGAGAGATCAAAAATGGTTTTCTTCAGGTGCTGGTTGTCTGTATACAGTTCCTTCACTAGCTGTATGAGGTCACTGACCTGGGGGATAAGAGCAGAGAGAGAAGTGGCTGCCTATGGCCGACCTCGGTTTCCCAGGGCCCCAGCCCTGCACACAGACCTTCCTGGCTTCTCAGCACCACTGCAGGGGGTGGTGGAACAGGCAGCCCGACTCCACTCCTCTGGCAGCCCTTCAGGGTGCAGTGAAAAGCCACTAGCACACGAGTATTCTAATCCCACAGCCACCCCTCCCAAGCCATGCTGGGCTGAGCCTCCATTTCCTCATCTGTGATGTGGGCTACTGTGGGAATTGATCAGAATCATGGTCACAGTGCAGTGAGGTCCTGGCACAGGCTATTATGACAGCTAAAACGATCTCCATCTGGTACGTGAGGCCCCCTGGAGGACAGGCCCCCGAGACTGACATTTCTGAGACTGTGTCAGAGCCTTCTTTTAGAGCATCAACCTTCTTCTTTGCATACCTATCTAGCGATGTCAGTAATAATAATCATCTTCAATTACAAAGCAATTTACAGCTACTAAAATACTCCCACAAACTTTAGTCATCCATTCCTTACAAAAATCCTGAGGAGGTGGACAGGCTGGAATGACTATTCTCATTTTACAATGAGGAACCGGCGTACAAAGAAGTTTATTGCCCAAGGCCCCATAGCTGGGGATGTGTGGGCAATTAAAGGACATACAATGACGGCCAAAGTGCCTCACTTTGTGGGAAAAGTGGGAAAGGGCAGCTGCCTCCACAGAGGCAGAGCAGGCCTGGAGCTGAGATCCCAGGGCTCTGAGTCCAGTGCTCCTCCTTAAGGCATGGGTCTCACTGGACCAGGTACATCAGCAATTAAGCAAACACCACCTTTGTTGCCTACAAGCTTCAAACCCCAATGGCCAATAATTCTGCAGATTTCTTTTTATTTTTTTCCAGGTGAATTTCATTCTTTTTTTTTTTTGATGTTTTAAATTTTTTATTTTTTTATAAACATGTATTTTTATCCCCAGGGGAACAGGTCTGTAAATCGCCAGGTTTACACACTTCACAGCACTCACCAAAGCACATACCCTCCCCAATGTCCATAACCCCACTCCCCTTCTCCCAACCCCCCTCCCCCCAGCAACCCTCAGTTTGTTTTGTAAGATGAAGAGTCACTTATGGTTTGTCTCCCTCCCAATCCCATCTTGTTTCATTGATTCTTCTCCTACCCACTTAAGCCCCCATGTTGCATCACCACTTCCTCATATCAGGGAGATCATATGATAGTTGTCTTTCTCTGCTTGACTTATTTCGCTAAGCATGATACGCTCTAGTTCCATCCATGTTGTCGCAAATGGCAAGATCTCATTTCTTTTGATGGCTGCATAGTATTCCATTGTGTATATAATCCTTGAGGAGAACACAGGCAGAATGACAATTCTGCAGATTTCTTAATGGAGTGAGCATTAGCCCCTCCAGTAAAGTGGGAAAGCTCCCCCTGACTACACAGCAGATGTCCAGTACAGCAACACATGAAGATGAGCTGGACCCAACCCTCGAGGTTGTAGTGAGAAGAACAAAACATTCTGACTCTATAAACATGGACTAAGTGCCAACCATGTGAACTGCCTCATGCCCTGAAACATTGCCACAGGAGGTGCTGTCAGCTGCCTTCATCTTCCCCGTTCGCTTCGTCTTCAAAAACTAAGATGCTTCAATGCTCCTTGCTCTGCTCCTCCCGAAGATACTGAAATTTTTAATTCTCCTTTCTACTCCTTACTTTTAGTACCTTACACCTACTTTCTCTCTCTGTCTTTGCAGAGAAGGCCCTCCACCTAGACAAACTCCTATTCATCCTTCAAACCCCACTTCAGGCCTCACTTTGGCTGAAAAGCTTCCTCTGATCAAGTGAGCACTCCCCAACCCCCGACAATTAACCTCTTTCTCTGCCGCCCCTGCCCTGCACATCCGCACACTTCAGCCACCCCTGCACCCCATACTGCACACAGCTGTTTACACGTCTGACTACTCTGCCAGAATGAGAATTATTCCCAGGCAGAAACCGAATCTGTCATACATACATGATAATTGTATAATGAATCAGTCTCCTCTGAGCTCACACTTCCTACTCTTACCAGTGCTTGTTAGGATCCTGAAGTACTAAACCACTCTAATCACACCAACAATCTACAGATTGAGAAACCTGGTTTCCAATTTTAAAGAGAGATTTACTTATCAAGTCTGGATCTTTATTCTTTCAGAAAGCACGTATTAACGCCCACTGTGTGGGGTAGGTACTGGAAAATGAGAAATAAGTAAGGTACAATCACTACCTTGAAGATGCGCACAGCCTGGTGGGGATAGAGACGAGGAACCAGATAATTCCAGATCAGGATGTGCACGACATCAGTGCAGTTAGGTACAAGAGGAGAGGAGAATGACCTGAGGGAGGGCCTGGAGAGCATTTGCTAGAGAAGATCAAGCTTGGGCTGGTCCTCCAGTCTGAAAAGGAGGGTGTCAGGCACGGGGGAGGGCATGCCAGGTGACAAACACAGAAGGAACAAAGAAGGAGCAAAGACAGGCAGGGAGAGAGGGAAGAAAGGAGAGGAAAGCGGCTTTCAGATTCTCACACCTCAGATCAGTAACACAAGAGACAACAAATAACCAACAAAGGACCAAAAGTTAACAGGTCAATATACCTTTTTCTTAAGTTCTTCTTGAGAAAAATGTTCCACTTGAAACCGATTGGGCTCTTCAAGGCAAATACTCAGATAAGATGTTTGATCACTATAAAATGAAAATGGTTCTTCTGCAAAAAAAAAGGGGGGGGGGTGGTGAGGGAGGAGGAGAAAAAGCATATCAGAAATAGATCCTTCCAAACCCAATGCTAGTATAATCCATATAAGGCAATTTGAATTGGGAGAAGTGGGGGTTGTGGGGGTCGCTGCGAGGGGAGTAAGTACAAATAGGGAGTTGAATGCACCACCTTTGGAGCAAAAGTAATTTTCCCTCTTTCTCTACAGGCTGATATTTCAATGTATGGTTTCATCATGGGCTGCAGGATTTCACTGTGGCCTATTCTGAATTATAATTTGCATATCAAGTGTCGTACCTAGAGACCACTCTGAGTGGCACCAGCGAATGGTGATTTCAGTTCAAATGAGGGAGTGATTCTGTTTAGGTGAGAATTCAGGAAAATTAGACGTGACCCTCAAGGGTAGTGCTCCTGGGAAATAAAAGGGCCTGATGTATTTTTTACTGGCCCCAGAGCGCTCTGTGGTCGTGAGCACAGCAAGGGCAGAAATTGGCTGCTAGATCTAAGATAAGAGAACCTCTGGTCACCTGCGCAAAGGTCTGCTTCCTCTGCGCCAAAGGTCACATCCCAACAAGGAGGGAAGGCACAGAGGAAGGGCAAGCTATCTACTGAATGACGCCTGTCTACAAACACGATCTCATTTAACAATCTGGGGATAAGAACTGATACACCTAATGTACTAGAAAGACCTACACTCCAAAGGATGATATTCTGGCTTGAACGTAAGTAAATCAACCCCTGCTCCCAGCCCGAGCCCCAGTTTCTTCATTTGTAAAATGACGTCAACACTGATGCCGGCCAGTAGGGTAATCGTCAGGACCAGAGATGAGAAGTGAAGTGCCTCGTCCTGTGCCTTGTACACAGCAGATGCTTCAGACACATCAAGCCCACCACTGCCAAATCCTTGTACCCATACATGCCGGGTACCAGACTCAAGACAGAGAGTAAGTGGATACTGGTGCAGACTTGCGGGGGCTCAGGTTCTAGCAAGGGAGAGGGCCGAGAGTTGCTGTGATGAGCACAGCAAAGCTAGAACCACGGGTCCCTCACCTTATAGCCCCCCTAAGGAATCCACTTGTGGTGGTCACGACAAAGATAAGAGCAAAGTCTCACACGAACAGCAACCTCGGTGCCATGCATCTATGTGGCCCAGACTCTTCAGCGGGTGCCCCGCTAGGCAAACGGACACGACACACTGAGCCCTTCCACGAAGGCCAAAGCTGGACACACACAGACCCACAGGGACAACATTAACATGGTCACCACAAAAAAGAGGAATCCAGATGAAATCCTGGGGGCTCCTCCTCCCCTATTGGAGTTTTGGGACTTTCTTAAAGTTCAGCCAAGGCCTTCCACATGGGAAAACCAGAAGGAAACACATACAAGAGAGCACACACCTTCCCGCCTCCGAATTTCACTGATCTGCTCCTCCAGGGTCCTTTGCAAATTCCGATAGGCGAGTACGTCCTGCTCTAGCTGCTTCCGCAAAGCAAAAATGCTGTTTAACTCACTCTGCAGGCTGTTGATACTTGGTAAAGAAAGACACCAGAAAAAATTTTTACTTAAATTCCAGTTAGTTAACATGCAGGGTAATATCAGTTTCAGGTGTAGAAGAAATTTAGTGATTCAACACATCTGTATGTTACCCAAAGACACCAGCCATTTTCAAACAGACCTATTTGTGCTTTAAAATACAAAAGCCAGCCAGCCTCCCCTCGACTGTTAGGTCATCGGTGGGTTTTTTTCCGATTATAAAAAGTAAATACATCCTTTTGGGAAGTTTGAAATACAAGAGCATAAGAAACTACCATGATCCCACTACCAATTAACATGGGGCAGGCTGCATGTCTTTTTTTAAGGCTTTATTTATTTTTAAGTAAACTCTCTACCCAAAGTGAGACTTGAACTCACAACCCCAAGATCAAGAGTCACACACTCTACTGACTGAGCCAGACAGGCACCCTCAGACTGCATTTCCTCCCGATCTTTTTCCCTGAGTATTTTTACAAGGTGAAAATACTTGACGCATGATACTGAATTTTGTGTTCCTCATGTATTTCCATATATTTTTGGAAATTATTTGCAAGCTTCATTTTCAATGACTATGTAATATTAATCAGGTGAATTTCTCACCGTTCAGTCGAACTGATCCTCTTATTAGCGGACATTTGGGTCATTTCCAGGTTTTTGCTACAGGTATAAACAGGGAGAGATAATGTCATTCCCCAGACTATTTCTCTGTTTGGAGTAATGCCTTGCAAGGGCTTGGGTGTAGAAGGGGAGGCTCTCCAGAGCCTCAGTGTCACCTGGCGCCCAGGCTTCAAATGAGAGAAGGGAGAAGAGCAACTATGTCACTCCTGAAAGACATGGAAGTGGGGATGAAACTGAGGGGCAGGAAGGAAGCGGAAAAAGAGAAGAAGGAGGGAGCTGATAATAGGAGGGAAGAAAGGACTGATTCAGGGGCCAACAGAACTCGGCTTTCATAGGTCAGCCCCACTCACAAATGCATTGTGGGATAGATTTTTATTTGAGATGGGGAGTGCCAAGTCACATCTGGGTCAGTGTGACACGGTGTGACCTGAACAGAGAGCCTGCGTGAGACCAGCAACCCAGAATTCAGAAGAGGCCACGAAAATGCACACCTCCCAGAATCTCCAGAAATCCTGGGGTGCTATTCAACAGAACTTTCTGGAAGTTAGAAGTGTTCTGTATATGCACGATAGGGTAGCCACTAGCTAAGAGTGTGCCTACTGAGCTGCTGAAATGCGGCTAACCATTGAGGAACTGGATGGATAATTTTTCTTAGTTCCAATGTTGATAGTCCATCCCCTGGCTAGTGGCTACTGATCTGGGTGGCACAGACCCACCAAATGGGCTCTGGCTTCTGCCTACTGTGGCACATGGCCGGGATCTGAACTGAGTGCACCCAGCTCTCAGAGGAACAGAGACCCCAGCCAACATATGTTATGCAGAGACCCTCTGCATAACATAAATGATGTTTCACTGAATATCTCCGTGCCTAAAGCCTTTCACATCCAGGTTCATTTCTTAAGCCCGATTCCCAGCAGTGCAATTACTGGGTCAAAGTATATGAACATTTTTCAAGACTAGCAAAACACATTAACAAATCAGAAAGCCTCCTTTCTTAAGTCCTGAAAAATACATCACTCCCTGTCCAGTGTCTGACCTATGGTTCCCTAAGAAGGTCCATCAACACCTTGAGACTATCTGCAAAAATGTAATATGTGGATCTTCCAAAGGAGAGGGCCCAGGAGCTTTCATCAGATTTTTCAAAAGGGGTCCAGAGCCTCAAAATGGCTAGGAGCTACTGCTCCAAATGTCTGTGCTACAAACTCAAGCCCCACTCCCTTTCAGAGATTTCTTCCAGCTCCATCCATCGAACCGCACATACAACCAACATATATAGGAAAGAAAATAAACCATTATGTCTAATCGTCTATGCTCGCCGCTTTGACGATGGTTCATGGTGAAGCGGTCTTCTTGCGAAGGAAGGGGCCCTACCAGCAGCTTGTACCTAGTTCCATTTCAAGACAATCATAATGATCAATTTGTAAGGCTGATGGAAAAACCTCACAGAGGTGTCACAGCACTCGCTTGGATGCAGTTGTGCTGCAGAGACACTTAAGCAGGGGAAAAAAGGAGATTGTTTTAGCGAAGCTGCTGCGATTAGGGCTGAGCAACACTGACTGCTCCCTCCCTCTTCCATTTTCTGACAGGGTGAAAAGTACACAGCTGCTGCTCCCGTGTCTGTCATTTATGTTCCCTAACTCCGGGGCCTTTTCAAGGTGTGAGGAGCTGGTGGAACAAAAGGTGTTCCACCTAGAAAGAAACAAAAGCCCTGTGCATTCCTCCTTCTGCAGGGGGGCGGGAGGAGGCACGGCAGGGCACGGCAGGGCACGGCATGGCACGCCACCGCTAACTCGCTCTGTGACCCCGGGCAAGTCGGTTAAACTGCCTGAGTCCTGGCCGCCTTCCTCATCTGTGGAATGGGGACAATTCCTTCCCTTCAGGACTGTTTGAAGGATTAACTCTCAGCTCTGTTGAGAGTTACATGGGAAAGAGTTCAGCACAAAGCCAAACACACAGACACGTTATTTCCCTCCGTCCACACATCCGAGCGCCTCCCAAGTGAAAGAGGATGTTTGTAAGCCGAGCTTTCTGATTCTCCTGAGTTATAGTGGTGATTCCCATCTGGGGACAATTTAACCTCCCGAGAGAGATGTGGCACTATCTGGAGACACTGCTGGCCGTCACGCTGGGGCAGAGGAGGGCGCTTCTGGAACGCAGTAGTAAAAGTTGAGGTGCTGTAAAGCATCCCACGAGGCACAGGACCCAGAGAAGCTGTGGGGATTTGGCCCGTCCCCCCACCCCCACCCCCACCCCAGCTTCCCAGCTTCACTCGCCCCTTCCCGAGCAGTAATGCCAAGCAGCTAAGGCTTCTGGAAAACGCTCATTTTTAGAGAGTGATGCCTACTCCCAGAATTTTACCAGCATGCTTCCATTTTCTCTAAACTCTCTTCAGATCAAAAAAATAAATAAATAAAAATAAAAAAATAAACTCTCTTCAGATCAACAAATCTGAAAACAATCTATCTCAGAAGACTGGACGCAGGTTTGGCGTGGGGTGGGGGGGGGGGTCTCTCACCCACTCAGCACCTCCCACGTGCCCACTCCACCCAGCCGCGGCGACAGGCGCTGGGAAACGGAGCCGCTGAGGAGATGGGGTTCCGCCCTGAGGGGCACGTGGCTCTGATGAGGGGGCAGGCCGGTTACAGACAAGCACCCAAAGGGTGGCGGGGGCAGCCGTGAGGGCAGACAAACAGCAACAACAGCCTCCTCACAAGTGCAGTCCTCCAGAGGAATTCTCGAGGGGCCTCTGGGAGAGGGTGTGGGGGCCCAAGCGAAGGCAGAGGCAGGAAGGCACGTGGCCTGTAACAGTGAAAACCGTTCCAGCCAGAGTGAAAGGCTTCAGAAAAGGAGCAGTGAGAGGGGATATTTTAACTTTTTATTTTAGAAATTTTTAAACATACACAAATGAAAAAGAGCTCATAGAAGAGCCCCTCCCCATTTATTCACACCCAGCCCTGCCCACTAGGCAGCCATGGCTGCTCCTGTTCCAACAGTATCCCCCCCCCACTTCCTCTGTTCCTGTATGGTTTTGAAATGAACCCCAGTACCCTTTCACCTGTAACTACCCTTGTGTGTAGAGAGAAGATCGTAGTGTGAGAAATCACTGAGGCCCAGAGGGCCCACCTGCCTAGGCGAGCACAACCACTCGCCTACAGGAGACTCTCATCACCACACCACCCTGGCGCCAGATCATCTCAGCAATCCTGTAAGACACAAGTCACTCCAGGACACAGAAACTTGTTGGAATCCCTGAGTGTGGCCACTCACCACCGGTGTCACTTTGGACAAGTCACCTCACCTCTCTCAGTGTTCATGGCCTTATGGACCACGGGGATAACAATATTACCTCACAGAACAGCTCTAAGGACTGTATGAGATCATACACATGGAAGCACTTTCTAAATCTATGGTAAGGAGAAGGGAGTTGGGGTAAATTGGAAGGGGAGGTGAATCATGAGAGACTATGGACTCTGAAAAATAATCTGAGGGGTTTGAAGTTGCGGGGGGTGGGGTGGGAGGTCGGGGTACCAGGTGGTGGGTATTAGAGAGGGCACGGATTACATGGAGCACTGGGTGTGGTGAAAAAATAATGAATACTGTTATGCTGAAAATAAATTAATTAATTAAAAAAATTAAAAGTACAATAAAAACGAGTATTATTATTATTATTATTATTATGTTATTTTTATCCTACATTCATTAGGATAAAAAAAATCAAACAATCCAAAAATCAGACAATTTTATTTATTTATTTATGTATTTATTTATTTGAGAGAGAAAGAGAGAGAGTGCCTGGGGGGAGAGGCAGAGGAAGAGGGAGAGAAAATCTCAAACAGACACTGCACTGAGTGCAGAGCCTGGCATGGGGCTCGATCTCATGACTCTGAGATCGTGACCTGAGCCAAAACCAAGAGCCAGATGTTCAACCAAATGAGCCGCGCAGGTGCCTCAAAACCAGATAATCCTTGATATAAAATAGGGTTATGTGATTTAAGTAAGGCAACCACCATCCAAGCACTTTAAGCTCCCTAAATCAACGGGGAGGGCTTTGCTGCCTCAGACACCAACACTGTTTGTTCAAAATACGAGTGTCTGCGTATGTATATGATGTCCAAACAGTAACCTTACCTGTCTGGATCCTGCAGAGACTTCACCAGATGAGTATAGATGTCCTGCTCCTTCTTCAAGACCTGAATCAGCTCTTCAGAGTCTAATTGCTGCTTTTCCTGGAAATGACAATGGGTATCTGACATGAAGGGAAGAATTTCAAAAGAGTACATCCTGACATTATGCAAACATATGTGGGTAGTTTACAAATCCAGACGGAGGTGATCCCCAGTGCCAGGCCCTGGCTCAGGTCACAGTCAGAGAGCACCACCTGCAGGAGAAGTGGAGGAATGACTGTCACCGTGTCCCTCGGAACAAAGCCAGGAGGTGTGCTTCCAACACTGAACAGCAGCTCTGAAAGGAGCATCGTTGCTGCCCGGCACAGCCCTCATGGAACTGCCACCCCTCAGGGCTGCTGGTCTTCGTTTTCTCGTCACTAACAACAGTGCCTTTCCACATCTGCTCTTGCTCCAAAGATGAGAAGTGCATCTACCCAAACCTGGTATCAGGGACAAGAGACTTACACTGAAGTAGAAAAGGCCAAGTGAGCTGCACTCTAAAGGTATCCCGAACGGAATGATGACAAAGGGATCTGAGACGGGTCTCTGCTGCTTACCAAGCATGTGACCTTAGAGACTAGCGAAAACCAGTGGGGGAAAGTCTGAACAGAGTATCGGGATATCTACATAGACCCAACACACCTCAAACTACTTATTAATGACAGGAAAAAAAAAGGACCCGTAGAGTCAAGACACCTAGAGGACACCACCTTCCTAAAGCTATCAAAGAAAGTCACCGTGGCCAGCAATGAGGCAAATCGAAATCATGTACCAGCAGACAGGACACAATGAGAGGACATGCCTGCCAAAGACACGGACCTGAACCCAACCGACGAGGCAACATCAGACAAAACCCAACGGAAGGACAATCTATGATGACTGACTCAGACACTTCAGAAGTAGGAAGCGCATGAAAGTCAAGGAAAGACGGAGAAACTATTCCAGACTGAAGACTAAAGAATCAAGATAGAGCAACATGTGATCCTGAATTGGGTCCTCAGGCTATGAGGGGCTTGGTGGGACAAGCGGTGGGACAAGTGGTGGAACAGCAGCGAGTCTGAGGATCAGGAGTCGTGGAGAGTCTGCTTACACCCACTCCTGACGGCCGTGCCGGGCTGAGCAGGACAGTGTCCCTGCTCCCAGGAAGTACACACTAAAGTATTCAGCGGTGACAGGGCTCCACGTGGGCGACATACTCTCGGATGCCTCGGGAAAAGTAAGATCCTTGATTCCTGAAACAAGCCTGCAAGTGTGAAATTATTTCAGAATAAGATAAGAACGTGAAAATAAATACTTAGCGTGCAGAATATCTAGCATGGTGTCCTGCGTGGACTGGACGCTCCCTGAACGCTGGGGGGGGGGGGTCCCTCCATGCCCGGGGGTCGCACACGGAGGGCAGCCCCCGTCCTTCCTGCTGACCCAGGCTTCCTCCTAAAGCCAACACAGCACCTAGGACAGGGGCTTGTAACCCCACAGAAACTGCGGGAATACTGCTCCTGCCACGAACCACAGCAGCATCCACATTTTCCTGTGACTCGGCCATCAAAAGAAATAGCTAGTCTGTGTGTGTCCCAGGCACCTCGAGTATCCTGAAGTACTTGCTCTCATCACTACTTCATAACCACGGCGGTACCACACTCGCCCCACAACCTTGTCATCGAGCACGTTAACAGAGAAGCGCCACTTCCAAAGCGTCTTTCTAAATACTCTGATGACCGAATTTCAACGCAGTTGGTTTCCTTTATAATGCTATGCATATATTTTACGCATTTAAATCCTCTTCCAGCGAAGAGATCCCTGGCTTCAGCAGACTGCGGTGGGGATGCAGAGGGCAAAAAAGGTCATGAGCCCCTGACCTGCAGGGATGCGGCTCAGCTTCTCGCCCCAAGCAAAACCAGGCAGAGGCACCACCTGCTAAGGGGAGGGGTTGCAAATGCGAAACCACCATTCTGCTCATGATAAGTCAGCTACCCAGACTGCTAGAAATGTCAGGCCCTTTTGTAAATCGTGCCACATGTCACTGGCACAAGGAGCTCCCATCTGCTAGTGTGCACAGTGACAGTGTCATGTGGGATTCTCCCGGCTCCCACCTGTACACACCATGTGTGTCGACAGAGGGTCCCAGGGAAGAGCCCAGGCAAGAATCTAACAGGCTAACCAGACAACGTCAGCCACCATGCTCAGTGCTCCCTGTGCTTTTTCTCACTGAGTCCTCAAAACAACCCAATGAGCTTAGGTGCTACCCCTCCCCTCCCCACAAATCCCCAGATTTGTGCTCAGGTATGTCACTTCAAAGCCAGTGATGAGGGGACTGTGGCACAGAGGGCCATCAGCAGGCCCAAGGTCGGGGGGAGAGGTAGGGTGTGGGCCCAGGCAGCCAGACTCTGAGGCCCGTGCTCTTCAGTTCACCCATCAATGCTGCACACTGGACGCAGAGCACTGGGACACTTGACAGGGTCACACGGTCATTGTCAGCCATGTAAAAGGCAGCCGAAAATGACAGAGAAAATAAAAACCCACTGCTTCTTGAGAACTGACCATGAAGGGCAGTGATGGTTAAGAGTGTGTGACCCAGGGGCGCCTGGGTGGCTCAGTGGGTTAAAGCCTCTGCCTTCGGCTCAGGTCATGATCCCAGGCTCCTGGGATCAAGCCCTGCATCGGGCTCTCTGCTCAGCAGGAGCCTGCTTCCCCCTCTCTCTCTGCCTGCCTCTCTGCCTGTTTGTGATCTCTCTCTCTGTGTGCCAAATATATAAATTTTAAAAACTTAAAAAAAAAAAAAGAGTATGTGACCCTACTAACTGTGTGACCTTGAGCGAGTTCCTCAACCTCTCTGTTTCAGTATCCGAACCTACAGATGAAGGTAATGACTCTACATAGCTCAGAGGGTTGTGACGGAGATTTAATGACTTAATCTACGCGAAGTTCTCACAGTGATGCCTGGCACAAAGTCAATACTTGGTAAGTGTCAGCCATACTTCTATTCCTATGTCCTGGGACTTTGCTGGGCACTTTACACATATCATCTCTAAATGAAACCAGGGAGGTGTGTGAAGCTTCCCATTTTTCAGATGAAAAGATTGATTCTCTGAGAAAAGAATATTTGTTTGAGTCCATCCAGCTAATAAGTGGCAGTCAGATTTGTGCTCAGGTATGTCACTTCAAAGCCAGTCAGGAAGGGCTAGGAAAAGAACAGGTAAATACGGACTTCTGTTGCATGGAGTAGACTCCAGACGTGGAATGCAGGTGCCCAGTGAAACAATCCTGACTCTGGCCCCTGTGTCTTAACTGGACGGCGGTGAACCAGGCCGCAGAGGACACCCTGCAAGGTCAGGGCCAGGATGTCTGGCTCAACTCCCCTCTACAGCTCCTCCAAACCCTCTCTCCTGAGCCCCCAGCCTCCCCCCACCAGCTGACCCACACCTGCCCTTCCCTTCTCCCTGTTCTTCTCAGTGGAACGAAGGAAGCCTCTGTCTGCGTTCCCGGGGTGGGGGGGTCAGGGAGGGGGGGCTCCTCCCTCTGCAGAGACCGTCATTCACCCCTCGCCACTGACACACTCCCAGCACCCTACAGGGTCTGCTTACGCCAAATTCTCACCAGCAGGCCTTCCTTGACTGAGAAAAATGCCCTCTTCTGGTCCCCAGGGTACTCTGTTCACTTTCACTCCAGAGCCAGTGTACCAACCACCTGGTGACAGGCCCAAGGGCCCCGTGTCGGCGGCCGTGTCCCCGGCCAGGCACAGTACCTGGTGCAGACCAAATGCTGCCCCAGATACTTGCTGACCTGATGATTAAGTAGGTAAGAGGAAAACACAGGGACCAACGTGAATCTTAAGAGCAGAGATTCCTGTGGATATTTTACATAATGGAAGTCAGAGTGAGTCAACGTCTTCCTAGAAGCAAATAGCTCACCCATGTTAAATAAATGAACTCTACAGAGCCATTTGGGTCCCATTTCATCAATCACCTATTCCCCTGCGTTGAATCATGCCCCATTAGAATGAAGTCATTTGGCTCCCTCAGCAGAGCTGACAAACCGGCAGATCTCCTCGGCGTAGAGGCAGTGGGGCCAGGCTGCCCCGAGGGGAGAGACAAGAAGCACCTGCTCAGCAGGAACAAGTCACCGCACACCCATTCCTGCTCCTCCAAACAAGAAACAACCCAGACAGGGGCCTCTCATCCCAAAGACCATGACAACCACACACCTACCGGTGTCTGACTCTGTGGTTTATTCCCCATGGCCCTTGGTGTGACCACCTAGCTCACCACTTCCCTGTGTCATCTGAAAACAGTCCCTAAAACATGGGGGCAAGACCCTGGAAGAGGACTCGCTCAGTGAGCCAGGCCCCTGGACCCATGCCAAACCAGGATGATTCTGTCTTCAGATTCAGAGATTTCAACTGAGAAACCAGAAGTCCGGGACACTGGGTGTGTGTCACATCAAACTCAGCCCTAGAGTCTGAGGCTTCTGGTGTCCACAGGGCCGCCACAGTCTCACCCTGTCCAAGACACGGCTATTCAGCTCTCGCTGGGCACCTGGGAAAGCCCCCGGCGTACCAGCAGTAAGTACTCCCTTCCAGCACTGTTGCTGTGACCACACGACTCAATGTTGGATCCTATAGCTTACACCCAGAGAGCCTTAACTAGTGACTAATGCATTTGGTTATTTCCAGTCCTATCGGGACATAAGCATGGAAGTCCCCCATCTACAGATCAGGAAGGTGAGTTTCAGACAGATTAAGTGACCTGCCCAAGGTCACAGAACTGGAAAGAAGAACTGACGTTCCAACACCAAATCCAGAGCAGTCCCTGCTCTGCCGGGCTTCCTCAATGACTTGAAGGAAACACATGTAAGGCGCAGACCACAATCTGAAGGGGCAGCAGATATGTAAAGAGAAAGCTTAATGGCTCCCCTCTTGGTAAGCAGGGCAATTTAGCGGCCTAGTAGATGGATGGTGTCTGCTTTGGTAGGTATGTCACAGCTCAGCAACAAAGACATTTATTTTAATACTCAGGAAACTCAGCACTGATGTCCCAACCATCTCAATAGCCAGGCTATAAATCTCTGGCCACAGCACAAGTTAAATACAGTCAGTGTGCTTTCCTCCCCGTTCTTCAATTCCCTGATCACCCAGCATTAATTCTCAGGATCACACAGTGATTAGAGGCAAAAGAGACTGCCCCGAGTCCACGGAGACCTCATCACAGCCTCAAGTTCTTTGTAGAAATGGGCAGAGGATAAACCCTAAATCAACACAAAGTGGCCAAAGGCACCGCAGAAGAAATCCACGTTTTCTAGAGAGAAAGAAGTACAGCACACCTTTCCTGGGGAGGAGAAAACCATAGGCTGTAACAGTCAGGACTGTGTAGACGTGGGCACCAAGAAATTTATAATTCCAAAACGATCATTTATATTCTTTATCCACAATTTGCAATTAGTCTTGCAGAACAGAATTAAAGCCTTTGCTGAAGTACTTGGGCATTCTGCACAGTAATTTAAACATCACCAGGATCCAAGTGTAACTGAAAATGATATGACTTTTTACATGTGGTTCTGTGAAGTGCAGACAGCGCCCAGTGCAAGAAACCAAAAAAGTTGTAGCTGATCAAACTAGTGAGATGAAACTGTAAAACACTCAGCCTGTTCAATAAATCTATAAACATCTCATTCAACATTTAGACACATTTTCTATGACTGAAACGGGATTCAAAATAGCAAAGTTTGATGAAATGCACTCAAATCAGTGAAGATCTGTCCATCTAAAACACCGTGATGGGCTGCTACCTTGTTTCAAAACACTGAACTGTGCCTTATTACAGGTTTTTTTTCAAAGATCTTATTTAGGGGCACCTGGGTGGCTCAGTGGGTTAAAGCCTCTACCTTTGGCTCAGGTCATGATCCCAGGGTCCTGGGATCGAGCCCCACATCGGGCTCTCTGCTCTGCAGGGAACCTGGTTCCTCCTCTCTCTCTGCCTGCCTCTCTACTTGCTTGTGATCCCTGTCTGTCAAATAAATAAATAAAGTCTTAAAAAAAAAAAAGATCTTATTTAGTTATGAAAGAGTGTGTGAGCAGGGGGAGGGGCAGATCAGGAGGGAGAGGAAGAGGATCTCAAGCGGACTCAGCACTGAGCGTGGAGCCCCATGTGGCCTCAATCTCATGACCCTGAGATCATGACCTGAGCCAAAACCAAGAGTCGGATGCCTAACCAACTGAGCCACCCAGGTGCCCCCAGGTTAGAGTGCTTCCTAATAGCCGATTAAACTTGGCCAAAATCGAGTAACTATATGCAAGATTGACTCACAAAATATTAGCCCTCTGAGATTTAGTTATTGGACGTGCCTGACATTCCCCAAGTGGTGACAGAGCCCAGAGAAATATCCTGGCCTCCAGACTTCTGGCCCAGCCCAGGAGTTCCACTACTCCATGCTGACACTTTCATTCAAGAGAAACGGCAAAATGCAAGTCCGCGAATGGTCAGAGTTAAGAAAAAGCCCCCACTTGCAGCCACTGATGCCCCCCAGAGCAAGGCTGATGCTGAGCTGACCCACAGCCCAATAGCTACTACCAACGACCCAACCAGCCCATTGGCCCCAGCCCCTTCCCCAGAACCCCTCAGGGACCTCAGGGACCTCTCCAAGAGCCAGTATAGAGCATTGGTCTCTGCACGAGAGCAGGGACTCCAGCCCCACTGCCTGAGCCTGTTCTGATGCCTGTGCTGCACCGGTTGTTAATTATTTTGAAAATCACCCTTCACAAAACCACAAGTCTGATCAGAGCCATTCATCAAAGAACTAATTTGCGTAAGAGAGTTCTCTGTCTTCGGAATGTATGGACTTAATTAAAGCCAGGTTTAAAAAAACAAAACTTGGCCTACGATGAGCTCCTTTCCTTTCCCATATCTGGCTGCTGAGTTGCATTACATGCAAGCTGGGGCGGGGGCGTGGATTCAGAACACTCTGTATGCGTCTCTCGCAAACCAATCTAATTAATCATTCATTCATTCACTCAACAAACACTTACGTCCTACGCCAAGGACTGGGCTAGGCATTGGGATTTAGACATGAATCCTGGTTCCTTAATCTAAAGTGCCCAACCCTGGTGTGTAGGGGCTCCGGTGAGGGCAGCAGGAAGGCGGATCCTGTAACATCAACGCAAGGATGGGCATGCAAAGTGCCGTGTACCAGGGAGGAAGAGATGTCGCTGCCAAGCAGCCTCAGGGAAGGGGACAGCAGCGGGGCACTTTCGGGGATGTTCAGGAGTCACCCAGTAAACAAGAAAAGCCATTCCAGGCAGATGGAACAGCATATGCAAAGGCACAGGGAAAGGTGCAGACACAGCATTTTCAGAAACATGCAAGAAGTCAGCTGTCATTAGAGATGATGCAGAGCGACCTGAGGCCACACCAGGAAGGGCTTGCTGGCTCAGTTTCTGTGTGTATTCGAACAGGAAAACTTTCTTAATGTAGAAATGACATACAAAGAGATTACACAGTTGAGAGGTAAACCCTGGGACAGCAAATACGGGGCTCATCTCTAACTAAGCTGTGACTTACCAGTTTCCTGTGTGGTACAAACACCAGCACTCAGCCCAAGGGTACTCATCTCTAAGGCAGACAGTCTAAGAACCCTCCTCCGACCTCTTATGAGTTCAATCACTGGCAGGAAGGCACCGCTCTAGGTAACGAGGAGTTACCACACGCGTGTCAGGAAGCACATGAACTCACCTGCACACATTCAAGTCCAGCCAAGCTTACCTCTGAGAAGATGCGGCTGCTGCCTAGTGACTGCTGCGAGCACTTTTCGGAGAAGCCCTCCATCCTGACCCCAAGCTCCCCTCCGGTCTGTGAAGGATAAGTCTGCTGTACTGCTTCCAAACCTTTTCCACTGAATTTCTAAGGAAACAAAACAAATCACAAGAAAGTTTTCAACAAGAGAAAAAATTTTAACAGACTGTCCAAAACTCTTTAAGGAAAAACATTTTATTTTTTCTTCACATTTTTTTCCTCAAAAAAAATTTCCATCATCCCCAAATACTAGGCAATTTCAAAATTAATGCAAGTGCCTTTGTTATTTGCCACCAGGGGAAAAGCAGCCCGCAGCCATGGCATTGGCAGGGGTGGCAGCAGTCATTACAAAGTGCCCTTTTCCTCACCCCTCAGATGGCCGCCCGGTAGGTATGGAGGACCAAGCCCAGGCCCTGGCCTCACAGGATGGGGTTCCCATCCTGTCCCCCTTGGCCAAGGTGTGGCCTCTGGGTCTATTTCCTATCCTAGGAGGTTACTGAGGTGATTAGAGAAACTGTACATCGCAACCCAACAAAACCCAGTCTTTCTCAAAATATCACATATTTGACAAAACTTAAACCATCTATTATCTACGAGGAGATCTGACTTCTAGGAAGAAAGGCTGTGACTGTTCTTTCGGGGTCTGGTCGCATGTGAAAGGGTCCTTCGTATTGATGCACATCACTGACCCCTTCAGAAGGTCTGGCATTCGACAACATGACAAGACTAGAGACCGTCTCTCTAGTCTTTTGGCCAAGTTCAAGCATAGAACCTATTCCTAACTATTTAAAACCTAGTAACTCCTTAACGAGGTCTCTGTCCACTTTAGGTCAAAAATTAAGGGCAAGAACCACATCTTATTTCTAAGTACCTATCAGAATTACTTCAGCATGTCAAACGTTTATGAGAAATTAGATGAGCACAAACACAAAAGAAACAGAGGCAACTTCTTACAAAAACCTGTTAAACTATAAACAGTAAAAACAAATCAAATGACCAACACGGACTTTCGAGAATTGCCATCATACAGCTGTGCTTGACTCACACTTTGCATTTTCCTTTTCTAGAAGTCCAAATATACGTGCACACTGTTTAACAACAGTCGGCACGGCTTATTTGGAAAACTGGGCCCCCCTCCCCACCTCACACTTCTCACCTCCGGGTCCCACTCCCAGAAAAAAACAACTTCCAACTCCTCAGGCTCTTCTACTATTTGCATTACATTACTACTCTCACCTGATTGACTTCTTGTTTTTTTTTTTAAGTAGTCTCCACACTCTGGAGCCCAGCACAAGGCTTGAACTCACGACCCTGAGATCATGCCCTGAGCCAAGATCAAGAGTCAGGCACTCAACTAACAGAGCTACCCAGGCGTCCCACTAACTTCTTAAGATTTATCTCTTGGCTCCTACCATAGGAGTTTCAGGACTTAGTTCTTATAACGTCTGCCCCACCCCCAGAAATCATCCTCATAGTTACAACACAATTTCGGTTCCATCAACAGTCCGCATTCGCACTGTTAGGACCACACAAACACTGGGCACAACTCACCCATCTAGCCTTCTGAGATTACATTTCCTTCCGGATTTGTTTCTTTGCTTTCCTTGGAATCAGTAACAACTGCTTTACTGTATTTATTCATTTAGTTCATAAAACTAAATTAGGTACTTAAGGTAGACTTATCTCTAAACTCTCTTAAGAGAATTTTCTTTTTTTAAAGATTTTATTTATTTATTTGACAGACGGAGATCACAAGTAGGCAGAGAGGCAGGCAGAGAAAGAGGAGGAAGCAGACTCCCCGCTGAGCAGAGAGCCCAATGCGGGGCTCAATCCCAGGACCCCGAGATCATGACCTGAGCCGAAAGCAGAGGCTTTAATCCACTGAGACACCCAGGTACCCCTTAAGAGAATTTTAAAATGCCTTTAGATGGGGCCAGACACATCAGGTCAATGATGGGTTCCATTTCCACTTCTTGGAGAAATCCCAGCTGAGGCCCTGTCTCAAGAGCTCAAATACAAGCTCTCTGCATCCTGGGCCTTCAGGTCACCACATCCCAAGAGAATCCCCTACTTGTTGGATCCCACGTCTCTCTCCTTTTGGGCTTCTTCCTCATTTGTATGGGATCACTGTCCAGGTGTTCCCTGCATGGGCTCCCCAGGAGGCAGAGGGTTTTGGGCACTGAATGTCGGGGAACCGCTTTATTTGCCCTCACTCTTGCTGCTGGCTCAGCTGAGTATGTAATGCTGGGCTGGACACCATTCTTCCTCAGCAATCTGGAAGCCCTGCTCTCCTGCCTTCTGGCCTCCAGTATCGCTGCTGAGAGTTCGGTATCATTCCAGCTCTGGGCCCTTCACATCTCACCTCGGAACCTTTCAGATCCTCTCTTCATCCTCACGTGCTATGATTTCACAAGGGCATGGGCATCTCACCACTATTTGTGCTAGAAGGAGAGGGACCCTTTCAATGCACAGGTGCCTGTCCCTTCACTCTGCAAGCTCTCCCATTGCTTTGAGGATTCCCTTCCCTCTGCTTTGCGTGCCCATCTCTCAGGACCTCTGGTCGATCACATACTGGAACTTCTGAATCAGGCCTTTCCCTCTCATTTCCTCACCTCTCTGTTTCTCTGTTGGATTCTATTTTCTAGAAGATTCACTCAACTTTATCTTCCAGTATTTCTAACTCTCCTATTAAACTCATTATATCTGTAATCATACTTCCGATTTCCAATAGCTCGTTCTTCTTTTCCAAGTACCTTTTTTATCCGATCCTGATCTTAGTTCTTATCTAAAGATTACACTATTGAGGTCTTTTAAAGCTGTCTGGTTGCTTCACAACCTAAGCCTCCTTCTATTTCCATGGCCTCTACATAGCCTTGTTCTGTCTGGCTGGCTTTCCTCTTACACACTTTCCCCCTGTTTGGGGCTCAGGCCCCCCATCTACCTTTAAAGGGAAGAGTGCTCAGAAGCTCTGAGTGTGGGAAGAACACACCGACGGCAGGCTCCCTGGCAGAGGACCAGGTGGGGACAGACTCGTTCTGTTGGAAGATACCCATCTGTCTTTTCTCCCCTCAGAGGACTCTCAATGTTGAGGATGCACATTTCCACGCCCGTTTTCATTCAAGAGACCCACTCCTGCCTTTAGGTGCATCTGGTGACCCACTTCCCCCATCCCCGGTTTATTAAGGTCACCAGTGAGGAAACCGCATGCTCCCTCCCCCCATCTCCTGCTAGTGAAGAGAAAGGTCACCTAACTGCCCAGCGTTCCCACCAAATCTCCCGATTACACAGGGACCAGGTCCCTCTACTGCCTGCTGAGCTGCTCTGGGCTCTGTAGGGTACACCAGCTTGCTTCTTGTTGGCTTTTCACCCCAAAGGCATGGAGCAGAGTGCTCTTAGTCCTGTGGGCCTGTATCTTTCACCCCTCCACTGTCTCTTTAACAAGGTTCCAGGAGGAAACAGAGCTCAACACGGGTGTTGAACACCCGTGTTGAACCCACCACGGTCACCTGCCAGCCTGCACTAAATCAGAACTTCGCTACACAATCAGACAGGAAGGGTATTCCCAGACCAAATGGGGACAGTTAGAGGAAAAGCACAGAGGGGTGAGAGGGCCTGGCACACCACGGAGCAGCAGACACTCACACCAGAAGTACCGTTGTGAAGCGAGCTGGCCACTAAGGCGGAATAGGCCAGGGCCTCCATCGGGCTCTGCTGTGGACCGTCTCATGACCCAGAACAAGGTCCTTTCCTTCTTGCTGGTGGCTGATGCCCACAGCACATAAAGGAAGCTCTGATGTTCTGACATAAAGCAATGAAGACTATCGTCATTGTTGCCAGCCTTATTTTTATACAAACGTTTCTGCAAAAGAGTTTTTAAAGAAAGAAGCCTGTGGGGGCACTTGGGTGGCTCAGTGGGTTGGGCCTCTGCCTTCAGCTCAGGTCATGATCTCAGGGTTTGGGATCGAGCCCCACATCGGGCTCTCTGCTCGGCAGGGAGCCTGCTTCCTCCTCTCTCTCTGCCTGCCTCTCTGCCTACTTGTGATCTCTGAATATCAAATAAATAAATAAAAATCTTTTTTAAAAAATATTAAAAAAAAAAAAAGAAAAGAAAACAGCCTGTGCCAAGTCAACAGATTGAAATACAAAAGAAAAAGAAGTTATGGTACCTGAAGCAACAAGTCCTTTGGATCGATGCTTCCTGTTAGACTTCTGATCATTTGTTCTTGACTGTGCAATTTCTTATTACTTTCACTCAAAAGACTCTTGTAACGATTCTCCACGGCTTTCTCTCTTTCATTCACTTCATCGCGTAGTTTCTCAACTTCATTTCTAAGGTCCTACCCGAAGAAAAAGAAAAAATAGAACTTACTTGATAAGCACTTCAAGATGATCATCTCTCCTGCTTACCGCTATACGAGAGCAAGCTAACACGTGCATTCAACAATGTGCACTTCCTTCTCTTTTAAAGTCTGATGAAAACCAGCTTTAAGAAGCAGCCGAAATCTGGAAAAAGCTTTATGCACAGATATTTAGCACAACATTGTTTGCAATACTGAAAAAAAAAAAGAAAGAAAGAAAGAAACTAAATATCCAATGACAGGGAATTAATTACTTTTTTTAAAAATAAGGAATTAACTATAAAGAATATGGCATTTGAGGGCACCTGGGTGGCTCAGTGGGTTAAAGACTCTGCCTTCAGCTCAGGTCATGATCTCAGGGTCCTGGGATCAAGCCCCGCATTGGGCTCTCTGCTCAGCGGGGAGCCTGCTTCCCCCTCTCTCTCTGTCTGCTTCTCTGCCTACTTATGATCTCTGACTGTCAAATAAATAAAATCTTAAAAAAAATATATGACATTTAAAGAAGTGCACAATTATGGCACTGGCTGGCTCAGTTGGTTAAGCATCTGACTCTAGAAACTCCGCTTCAGCTCAGGTTTCAGCTGAGATTACGATCTCAGGGTCCCAGGATCGAGCTCCGTGTTGGGCTTGGCCCTCACCTGAGAACCAGCTCGTCCCTCTCCCTCTGCTCCTTCCCCAACCCCGCACTGCACACTTTCGCTCTCAAATAAATAAAATCTTTTTTTTTTTAATGCACAATTGTGAGGAAAACAAACACTACACAATATGATGCCGATTGTCTCCTAAATGTTTATACAAAATATCGTTGAGGCTATGAGGAAACACATCAAAAAGAGTAACAGTATACCTAAATAGAGGGGCTGTGGGGACTTTCAATTGATTTTTTTTCTTAATTTTTCTGAGTTTCTAAAATCTCTAAATCAGTCTATATTAATTTCACAATCAGAAAAAAAAAAGATCTTAAATAATGACATTTACAATTAACATGGAAAATGCTTGTGTTATAATGTCAAGGGGAGGAACACAAAACCAACAGTGAACAGTGTGATTTGAGCCACCTCAGGATCTATGCTATTTGTAATGCCGAAATATTCATAACAGCAAAAGCTGGAAACCGCCCAAATATTCACCATAGAGGAATAAACTAAGGTACATTCTCACAACGGAGCACTCTGAAGCGATCAAGAGAAAGGAATGAGGGCTCTATAAACACAAAGCCTGAACGTAATCTTCAGAATATACTGCTCAGGTGGGGGGTCAGGAAGACCCTAATAGGGAAAAAAAGTATGGATAACATACTGTCATGTATTTAACTATAAAATAAAGGAAATGGTTGTTTACAGGGAAATAAAAAAGAGAACAAGGCAGAAGGAGGGAGAATTCATTTTACAAAGGTAACGTTGAAGCAAACCCAAGGATAACTACTTGAAAAGTAAAATAAAAATCTCCTACAACTAGAAGCGGAGCAAAAAAAAATAAACCTAATTGTGTATCAGGTTGATTGGTTAACCAAAGAGAGAGGAATTATTTCAGTAACTAAAAGCAGAGTAATTTAGGGCACCCGGTTGGCTCAGTCGGTTAAGCATCTGCCTTTGGGTCAGGTCACAATCCCGGAGCCCTGGGATCGAGCGCCGCACTGGGCTCCCTGCTCAGTAGGGAGTCTTCTTGTCCCTCTCCCTTGATTTGCTCCCTCTGCTCTCATTGAAGTAAATAAATAAAATCTTAAAAAAAAAGAAGAGTAATTTGTGTACCCCTAGGGGGCTATTTCTCTAAGGACAAAAGGGACTACTGCAGAAAATCTTACGCTATTTTAGTGATCATATTGGAAGAAATAATATTTGCATTATTATTCTGAAACTGTGTGCATGTATATATATTTATTAAATAAGTCATTATTAACGTGATAACCAAGATTACAAACCTAAGAGAATACCAAAACAAATACAAAGTTAAAACCTGTCCCTGTAAATATGAACTGGAAATATCAATATGAACTTTTATTTTCTGTTATTTCCTTTCTCTCACCAAGAAAGCCTAAAATCAGCATCCTCCCCAGTATCCAGACTATAGTCTCTAAATACCATTTCCCACCAAAAAGAACCAGAATGATCAAAACACAGTCCCTAAAACAACATTATCAGCGTCACCTGGGAATGGCAAATATGACAGATAACCAAACAGCGCTCAGTAAGTATCTGTTGGACAGATGGAGAGAGAGATGGGAGTGCTCCCATTTTATGAAGGCCGAAACAGGCTCAGATAAAGTAACTTACCCACCATCACAGTCACTAAGGGGCAGCACCTGCCTGATTCCAACTCTGACTGTGAGCCTCTCAGCTCACTTCTGCACCACGGCCACGGTTTAGATTTCTTTCAAAATGATCCACATCCTCCTAGAATCATCTGACACATGCTTTTAGAAAACTCCCTCTGAAAACTGGGTAACAGGGACCACAAAATCTTGTATGAAGCCATTTAGGTACATCTTTAAAGCCCAATAAATCTGCCCACCATCCTGGAAAGATCATCCTAAGAAGATCAAGTCTACTTTTTCTTTCTTTCTTTTTTTTTTTTTTTTTTTTTCTTTAAGAGAGGGGGTAGGGGCAGAGAGAGAATCTTAGCAGGCTCCACACTCAGTGTAGAGCCTGACTCAGGGCTCCACTTCACGACTTTGAGAACATGACCTAAACTGGCCCTGGTCATGTGTACTTTTTAAGCTTAAAATATTTCTGTATTGGGACGCCTGGGTGGCTCAGTTGGTTAAACAGCTGCCTTCGGCTCAGGTCATGGTCCCGGCGTCCTGGGATCGAGTCCCACATCGGGCTCTTTGCTCAGCGGGGAGCCTGCTTCTCCCTCTGCCTCTGCCTGCCTCTCTGTCTGCCTGTGCTTGCTCTCCCCCTCTCTCTCTCTCTAATAAATAAATAAAATCTTTAAAAAAAAATATTTCTGTATTATGCTAAGAAAAAAATATGCACCATTCACGTGCACAGTAATTACTGGTCCACTTACATCATTTCCAGAATTCAGTACTCCCTTCTGCACAGACACCTATAGGACCCATTACTCTGCGGTCTGGTTCAAGTTCTAGCATATATGCGTGTGTACAACAGTAACTTCCTCCATTCTCCCACCTCATTTGCTTATACAATTTTAGTTCAGGTACGTAAATTAAGAACTTGCATGTTTTTGTTTTGTTTTGTTTTTTTTTAAAGATTTTATTTATTTGTCAGAGAGAGAGAGGGAGAGAGAGCGAGCACAGGCAGACAGAATGGCAGTCAGAGGCAGAGGGAGAAGCAGGCTCCCTGCCAAGCAAGGAGCCCGATGTGGGACTCGATCCCAGGACACTGGGATCATGACCTGAGCTGAAGGCAGCTGCTTAACCAACTGAGCTACCCAGGCGTCCCAAGAACTTGCATGTTTTAAGTGATAAAGGTGACTAATGTGCTACATTTCTCCCACGTATCTCCCAAACTAAGACACTTGACCTGTTCCAAAGTCCCACAGAGCACATGTAGCTGGGTCATTCCTCAAGATTAGGGGTTCTTAATCTGAGGTCCACCGAATGGGTCCCCGGGAGCCTATGCAAATTTGTGCGTGCGTATATTTTTGGTGGTAGCGGGCCCTCGGCACAAGTCAGGTCACTAAAGATGACAAAGTACTTCTCCTGTTATACGCATTCCTGACAGAAACTACTATTTACCAACACAAGCCAAGCCACACATGTGTCAAGGCACTTTTACAGAAAGCACCTCTAACCCTAATGATGGCACACATGGTAAATATTAGGAGCCCTATATTTGCAGAAAGGAAACCAAGGGTCACAGCGGCTGAGAGATGTTTACAAAGCCTTACGCCTAAGTTCTAGTACTGAAATCCAAGCCCAAGTCACTTAGACCCCAAATTCTGCATTCTCTCCACCCAACTGCACCACTGTTAAGAAAAACCAGTCTGCGACATGGACTGCCATTGGTCACTAATTCCAGTGCCCTGAGATAAAGTTCCAGTAACTCAAGGACTCAGGACTGATGGAATATCCAGCCTGAGACGGAGGCCCTCCTGCTAATGAACCGGGCAGGACCAAGGATCTCAGACCTCACATGAAGGGCAGTCAGAAAAGGCCTGAGGTAAGAGGACCACGGCAGGGAGGGGGAGCCGTGTGCTGAGGCGGCCTTGAGGAGGAGCAGCTGCCATGGCAACACGAAGGCAGCACAGGGCTCCTAGCTCGGCCCCAGTGCGCTTATAACCAGTGTTTAGGGGAGGCATGGAGACCGCATGTCTTGCCTAAGCAAAACAATCAGAACTGAAAATTGATAATCTTGGGTGGTTTCCCCAAACCTCTTTCAATATTCCTAGGCTGTGAAGACAGGGAGAACTAGCCCTGAATCCGGGTTCTACTGCTGACTAGCTGTGTGACCACAGACAGATAACCTAAATCCTTACCATTGCTTCCTTTTCAGCAAATGGGGTTAATAATACCGGCTCCTAAGGTCCTGGGAGGGTTAAACGAGAGAATGCAGGATGGGTGCCTGGCACGAAAGCAGGTGTGTGGGAAATGATCTTCCGTCATCCCCCGCCCCTGCACCCCGCGCCTCCCCACACGCATATCCTCCAGGCTGCCTCTACTCCAGGCTTCTTCCTGTGGCCACAGCATCAGCACATCACCAGCCAGCCAGCCACCGGAAGCACCCCTCCCCTCCCTCTCACACACTCCTGCCCATCCCACAGGTAACTCAGGCCTGCAGGCGGAGCCAAGCCTCCACACAGAGCTCACGCGAGATGCAGGCAAGTATTTGGTGCTTCTATGTGCACACGAGTGCCCAGATCCTGCCCTACCAACTACCCCTCTCCCCTACCCTACCCTCAGAGTTCTCAAAGGAGTGGAATCCATCAGTATGGTAAAAACCATCTCGGACCGGGAATCAAAGTACAAGTCGGTGAAAACTGCATACCCAAAGCAGGGCTTTCCGATAAACTGGGGGTTGCTTTTGGTTTTGCTTTTTGAAGGAGGAGGGTATATGCATCTTAAGGAAGCCACCTGCCCAACAAGGGCCAGGCATGCTTAGGTCTGGGGCAAGAAAGCCAGAGAATCTGGAACTTGGGTCTTGTCTTCAGGTACTGTAACCACGCGTCGGCAAGGCTGGCCCGGTGAGCACCCTGGACTCTGATCACCCGGACAGTCACCCCTCCTCCCTTGAGGAGGTATTAAAGAAGACGACAGACAGAATCTGAAGTACTGGGGAGGAAAGTGAACCCCGTGCACGCTCAGCCCTTCCCTCCCTCCGTCCCACTGCCCCGCCTTCAGAAATCAGCTCGCAGCTGATCATCAGCAACAGCCCCGTAACTGGTCTCCCTATGTCTGTCTTCACCCACCAAATCACACATATTCCCCCCTGACATTTACATCTCTACCCAGAACCCTGCAGGGACCCCATGCTAACTGCAGAGGAAGACACCCTCCTTAATAAACCTCTTTCCAGGCTCTCCACGCACTGTGGGCTCCAGCCTAAAGCCTCCCTCACCTGACCGCCCAGTCTTCTCCATCCTGGGAAAAAAAAAAAAAGTACAATTGTGCCCGATTCTGCCTGGAGAGAGCATGCTTACCTTGCAAGGCCCAATCCAAGTACCACCTCTTCCACAAAGCACCCCCCTGACTAATCTGGCCCACAGCAACCATCCTCCCAAAACAGCACCTTTTTCTGCAAAGCTCTAGAGCATTTAGGAAAGGGCCAGCCCTTTACACCCATGCCCTCCCGCAGCGCTCACGGCAACCCTGCAAAGCAGACGATGCTCTCATTCCACCCGTGTTACCGATCAGAAAACAGAGGTTCAAAATACTAAAGCAACTGAACCAAACCAAAAGGTGCTGGAATCAGGACTTGAAGTCTGGTCTATTCATGTTCTTTTCACTAAACCAGTGGTTTTTTAAACTGAGTTCAAGAAGCCTAAGGCTGGCTGGCTATCGGTATCATCTAACTACATGTTCCTGGGCCTTCCTCCAAAACCTGACTCAGTTGGCTTGGGGGAAAGAATGGTAATGTGTATTTAATTGTAAGGCAAGGAGCCACCATCCTAAGGAAACTGCCAAGTCCCTTGGGTGTATCTGTTTGACTTGCTTCTGAACAAAGGGACAGGTAAAAGTTTGAAAACCCCTCTCTGGTACCAGACCCCACCCTGCTTTCAGGCAAGCGCGCCACAGCAGGATCTGTGTGTGGTGACATCAACTGAGTGGCATCGCTTTCTACCTAATGGGCAATTTTCCTTTAAGATTCGCAGGTGCACTCGGGACCAACATGGAGCCGAGTGTTGCCTTTGCATACCAGGGCATTCTCAGGGGAGGATGACAGAAAAAAAAATGGATTATTTTAAAAATAAAATATCCCTGTAATCTTAGAATCACATTAGAAATGAAAAGCCAGGCCATCTTACTTCCTTCTGCAGTCAGCTGGTTTGTTTTATCTCTGGACAGATGGAGAACGAGAAGGTTCTCATCCATCAAATTTCCACCTTCTCAGGTTTCGCGGTGAGAAAGCTTGTCAAAGTGCTCAGTGGTTCCCTTTAAATACACAAAGGAAACTTCTCCAAAATCTTAATGAGGAACAGGAACCCAGTGATGTAAGAATTTCCAGAATTAGTATGAGATAGTGGTGTTCGGGCAGCGTTCTGTGGAGCCTGGCGGCCCCTGGGGGCTGCGGCGGAGGCGGGACACCGTGGGCACAAGGCGCCAGGCCTTCCCCTCCCATCTCCCTGAGCAGCTCTGCTTTCAGGTTTCCTCTTCAGGAGAGTCATATTTGAACAAAGAATCCCTATGATCAAACAAACAAACAAACAAACAGAAACCACTGGGATGAGACCGTGCTCACACAGACAGAGCTCTAACAAGCACAGGTGCTACTGCGTGCTGCTGGCGTGAGGACGGTGAGGACTGACCCAGAAGTCCCGGGCGGGGAGCTCAGGGTGGCTTTCAGCAGAAAGGAGCGGAGGCTCACACTGGGCAGGGCTCAAGGGCCAGCTGGGTCACTTAGCCACCAGGCACCACACCTCTCTAAATCCCCACCTGACGATGTGACAGACCATTCCTGCCCTCTCCAGCAGCCCACCCGCTATGCCCCCTTGTGCCGGGCTCATTCATGCCTCCCCAGGGGCCCTCCTCTGACCAGGAATGCAGTTTTATGCTCCCCATCCAACCTGCCCCCCAGCAAATAGCTACTGACCCTTCAAGCTTCAGCTCCAATCCACCTCCTCTGTGAAGCCTTCCCTACCACCCCCTCCCACGCTTAGCAAGTTCCAGGCTCCGTGCTTCCAAAGTGTTTGGCCCATCCCCCTACTTGCACTTATCATGCTATATTTTAATTAGCTTTTTGTCTGTGTTCCTAGTCTATCTCTCTGCCAGATTCCTTCAGAGACTGTGCCTGATTTGATTCAGTCCTGTACTCCCAGTGCCCAGGACAGAGCCTGGCACAGAAATTATAAAGAACCAGAGATAAGGGAAAGCCTCCAGAAAGACGACAGCAATTTCACGTGAAGACTGATGGGAACAGCCTTTTAAAGCCGCTTCCACGGCTGCCCCATGCACGAGCCACTGAGATACTACAGAATCTGTCACTCGAAACGGGTTCTGCCTCCCTTCCTAGAGGGATCAATCAGCTGGAAAGGAACAGACTAGCACTTTCTTCAGAGGAGAGGTGAGTGCGTGAATCAAGGAAAAAATTTACAGCTTTGTTGATTTGGCTGGTAACTGGGCAAACCACATTTACTAGTCAACAGTGTCCATTAGATCCTAGCAGGCAGTGGTTTGTCGTTCAAAGTCCTGAGCCAGCAGCTGCCAGGCGATCAAAAGCAGGAAAGGAGTCCGATCCACGGAGCACCCAGGAACCAGAGGACACACTTTCTCGTGCACTAAGTTGTATAATTCATTCATTCCTCCTAAAGAAGGTATAATCAACCCCATTGTAGGGGAGGAAAACCTGAGTTTAGAGGGGTTAAGCCACTGACCTAAAGGCTTAGAGCTGAGTGTCTGCTGAAGCGGAGATTCAAACCCCAATCTGGCCCTGTTGCCCACTGCTCCAAAGACACCAGTTCAAACTGTCAATTTCTCCTGCCCAGGGCAGGGGCAGCATCACCATCACCAAAACAGCACCGATCCATCAATCAGCTAAGGTGTGGCAGGTATTACGTTCATAACTGCTTTCCCCATCTCAGATCATCCCCACAACTAAGTTCTGATTTTCTAACGAGAAACAGGCACCATCATTTGAAAAGGCAAAGTTACTGGCTCACAGTCCAACAGTCAACCAGTGACAGACCAGGACTCAAGGCCAGTTTGACCCGAGTCTCTGCACTCAGCCTCTCTTAAGAGGTAGAACTTCCGCCAGCACAGATCCACAAGGACTCCCATTCAGACTCTTCATACCTGATTAAACCAAAAACAAGGCAAGGGGAGCTCTGACCCTTGGTACGAATCACACGACCTCAGGTCTGTGGTCCCAGGCCTCTCCAACCAGCTTACAGACACTGACTCCAAACGCCGTGTTTTGACTATGGATCACCAGAGATGCTCTGAACGCTGTCACAATCTTGTCTGGAGCTATCCATCAACAAACACATGTGAAACCAGAGGGGTTCAGGATGAACTACCCTGAAATTAAACCAGCTCTTGTCAAAGCACATGGGATTAGCCAGCTGGGTGACGGGTACAACTTTAATTAGATTTTTGGATTTTAGCCAGCAAATGCATCCCCACAGAGCTAAGTGCCCAGGTACTGAAGCACACGCTTGTCAGAATAGCGGACGACAGGTCTTGAAACAGATGAGAGCATTATGAGACAGTCTGGGGAATACAGCTAAACCAATGTCTCATATACGCTGCTTCTATAAAGCAGAAGAAAAAGACTAGCACTTGCTCCTCTCCCCACCCACCCCGAGTAGCATATAGAATGCCTGAACCAGAAAGAGCAAATCTAAAATAAAGGTTTACCTCTATCACTTTCCACCAAATGTGCACTCACACACACACACACACACACGCACACACACATGCATACGCACACATACGTACATACTAAAAAGGAGAGCCTTAAGTCACTGGAGCCAAACAATGCATTAAAGTCAAGGTGTGAGGGCAGGGATGTGACAGCCTGAGCAGCATTCCTGTTAAAAACCACACAAACCGCAACACGTTCAACATCACTGTTAGGACACCGACTTGGGAATACCAGGTTTGTTGCTGGTTTGTTGCAAGGGCCTCCTGAATTTCCTTGTGGGGATGTGGGTCCCTCTGGTGACAAGGGGGTAAAATACAAGAAAAGGGATCTATCCGAGAGACCCTCACGTTTGGACCTTTCCAGCTGTAGAAAGATCTCCCAGGTAAAAACCAAAGCTTGTATTCACCAGGGCCTACCGACAATGCCCGTACCACTGCAAGTATGCCACGAATGTCCCCTGGATAAACAAATGAATGACTGCAAAGGATACCACGTGCTGAGTCAGCTGGCATTAGATCGCCGCAATCCCAGGCAATGGGAACGAGCAGGCTGCTCATGGCCCAACCCCACCGTGCCCGGGCACCATCAGACACGGTGGACTCCCACGCCCCAGCCACAAGATGCCCGTTCACATAGGAGCTGTCTCCCTCCGGAGAGATTAGCAGCACACACAACGGACCAGGCAAGAAGGCTCTCCGGCAGGAGCAAAGGATGGTCTGACAGCACCCAGAAAATAACCGGTTGGCTGACCATCAGAAAGGATCCAGGGAATGCTAAAACAACAACAACCGGCATGTGTGCCAGTGGCCTCCCTGCAGGGCTCATCCGTAAACAGGGCTGCAACACTGCTGAGTTGGTAGTTCTTGTCCAGGAAACAAGAATAACGGGAAATGGCCAGACACTGTCCCCCAGACTGAAAACCATACTCCTTACAAGCTCATGGACCTGGGTGGCCCAGACGGGGCCACAACACTGCTCACACTGCAGGCGGTGCAGGCAAAGGCTCTGTCCTGCTCCCAGAACCTTCCAGCAGCCCTCCGGAGGGGCACTGCCCTTGGGCCGGAGGGCCAGCCAAAGCTCTCCTTTTACCTTAACCTGCTCATCTTCAGACACTGGAGACCCTGTAACCGAATGTCCCTGTTTATTTTCGCTGTCAGGAGCCACCAGCTGAATTTCAGTCCCCGTCTTTGGGAGGGGGCTGGGTTCCACAGCATGCGTTTCTCCTTGCTCACTGCTTCCATTTCCCTCGCCACCCTTGTTTTTCTTGATCTGAATGCCTTCACCTTTATTTTTAATCTCATTTACATGACTTCCCATAAACCTCTGAAAATGTTTTTGTAACATCAAAAGGAATAAATTATAATCTTTAAAGTTCCAAGTAATACTTCAGAATACCTCAAATCGGGCATTTTGTTTGTTTCCCCAAAAATCCCGTATGTTCTCACACCTCTGTGCCTTCACCCGCCGTACAAAACCCTCTGCTCCCTTGCCTATCGATTAACCTTTATTTAACTCAAGCTTCAGGACCAGTTCACAAGTTCCTTTCCCCAAAAGCCTTCTCTGACTCTGCACACCACTTCCCGGCTCCGTGTTTCCAGGGTGCTCCATTCACACTGCTATCATGGAACTGCCCCAGGCCCAGCAGAGGGCCTGCACGGTGCTCAGTGTTGCTGAATGCATGTGTGGATTCCTTTCCTCTGCCAGGGCAGAAATAGAGGCACTAGGGGAGCCTGGCTGGCTCAGCTGGCTAAGCACCCGACTCCTGATTTTGGCTCAGGTCATCTCAGGGTCCTGCAATCAAGCCCTATCTTAGGCCCCATCTTTGCATTTATCCTGACACCATAAGGCAAACCACCACCCACGATGTTCCTCAGTCGCTGAACAAGCCAGCACCCCAATGTCCGGGGTGAAACATTCCTATGAGATGGACACAGCCATAGTCTTAGACCGTCACCAGAATGTAAGCAGATGTAGTGCAGACACAAAAGGAAAGAAGCCATGGCCAAATCATCTTACCAGAAACACAGATGACCTGAGGTTCAAAAGGAGTTGCAAGGAGAGGCAAGTAAGCATTCAGAGCGGATAGTGGCAGCTTTGGTCTGGGTAACTGCTCATCCCTCCCAAACATGCGCTTCTAGAGGAGGCTGTCCATGATGGAACTCACATGCGTGCGCCTGGGCACAAGACACACTTCTGACAAAGAATGGGTATGCGACCCACATCGGGCCTCTGGCCGTCCTGACAGGGACCCAGTGGGGGCAACGGAGTGTGAAAGTCCTCCCTCCTCTTGTGTAATAAACCAGAAATATGTGACCCCAGCAGGACACCAACAGTGGTCCCACCGCCCGGAACTGGAGTAAGGAGATGCGAGACAAAGCAGCCAGTGCCCAGAGACCGAGCTTCGGTCCCAGCAGTGCCCCAGTCTCTGTCCCTCCAGCACTGCAGTCACACAAGACGAGAAACTGCTCTTTTTACCTACGTTTCTTCTGCCGGTTTCTGTCACTGGTGGAAAATAACAAAAGCAAAAACCCTCCCACCCACAGTATTCTTGACCCCAAGCACTGTCACATTCCCCTTACTTTCTTCACCAAACATTTTCCACCAAATTTTCCACCAAAAATGTTTCCACAATTTTCCCTCCTTACAAAGATGTGTACGCATTACAGAGGAATACAGTCAGCTGTCAACAACAGCCCAACATTATCCCAGAAGCACCAAGGTTTACATGAATAAGTGAATGACGGAACCACCAAACAATGTCTGACACCAGAGGGACAGGTAAGTGAACTACAGCCTGTCTACTTGATGTAATATTATACAGCCATTTTAAATGTTTACCAAGAATAAGTTATAATGTAAAAAAATCACATATTTTATATAGATATAGATATATAGATACATGTATATCCCCAATCCAAATTCTACTGAATGAACCTTTTTCTAATGACAGTGGGGGTGAAGAGGACAAGCTATGAACTTATCCAGCAGTAAGGGTGTAAGACCAGCCTATGAAAACGGCACCTCCATCAAGGGGCCATCTGGCCAGTCTTTTCTTTACCTCCTCCATTCAGCACTCTACTCAAACCTTTTTCCTCTCGCTCAACTCAAGTGTCACCTCCTCCTAGAAGGTTTCCCGACTACCGCATCCCATCAGGATCTTTTGCACTGACTCCACAGATTTTAAGCTGCTTTTGCATTTTGTCACGTATAACATCGCCATTGTCCTTAGAAAAGAGAAAATTTTCAGAGGTCACGTCTTATACTTCCATCAATATCTAAATCAGAGACACGTGGGTGTTCAATAACATATGGGAAACATATTTTAATAATGTGTAGTAAACTGCTACACTCCAAGATCACTGGTGGCAGAATAAATTGGGCCAGCCCATTGGGCAAATAATTTGGCAACATGATTAACTAGTATAAAATATTTGTGCCATCTGACCTAGTAAACTCACTCAAATCCTAGGAACTTCAAGGGAAAATGCCTTTAGGCCCGAAGATGTTGTTGTAGCATCATTTAAACCAAGGTGTCCGAGAGAGTGGGAAATCCAGCAAAGCATGTGAACTGTATTCAACAAACAGCGTGCCCCATTCAACACGACCATTCTGGAGGCCGCACGACAGGGAAAGACGCCCATGATGAAGTAAGGGGTCAAAGAACACAGAAGCGTAGTCAGCCTCTCACTAGATTAGGGGCCTAGTTGTACCAGGTTTGAAGGGTGACACTGAAAACCAGGAAGAGCTACCGTGTTATTAGGGTGGTGGGTGATGTTTTATTTTTAATGGTATATTTATATTTAATGATATATTTAATGGTAGGTGATGTTTTATTTTTCTAAATTTCCATTACCATTCCCTTAATGTTCATTAATATTTTTGTTAAGATATACAAACATCTGTATTTCAATTCTCGTGTCAGTGTTAGCGTTAGGATTTCAAGCAGGGGATCCTGACCTCCCTGCCCAGAGCAGGCTCTGGAGAACTAAACTGTAGTCCCCAGAGGTTCCCTTTGAGAACTCTTCTCTAAGGACTCTGTCCGCTGGAGGTCCTCTGCCAGCCCAGGGTGCCTGTGCAAGTTACTCATAGCATGTCCACAATCACTCAGACTCAGGCCCTCCCCACCTCCCTGCGCCAAGGCTGTGCATCTGAACGTGACTCTTGGGATGCTGAATACTTCAGTTTAAACACAATAGAAATTTTTTCTTTTTCTTTTTTTTTTAAGATTTATTTATCTATTTGAGAGAGAGTACAAGCAGGGAGAGGGCCAGAGGGAGAGGAAGAGAGAAAACCCTCAAGCAGAACCCCTGCTGAGCACAGAGTCTAAAGTAGGACTTGATCCTTGATCCCAGGACCCTGAGATCATGACCTGAGCCAAAATCAAGAGTTAGACACTTGGAGCACTTGAGTGGCTTTGTCGGTTAAGGAACTGGCTCTCGATTTTGGCTCTCTCTCTCTCCCCCTTCCACGACTCACTCTAAATAAATAAACAAATAAATAAAATCTTGTAAAAATTAAAAATGAAAAACTAGAGTTGGACATTTAATTGACTGAGCCACTGAGGTGCCCCTATAATATAAATTTTTAAAGATAAACTATTTTTTGCCTGCCAGATCCAGAGAGAAATTTTTAAATGCTAACATCCAGTGCTGAATGAACAGTCTTTTAAACAGGACAAACCTGGTATAATCCTTCTGGGAAACAATTTGAGTACACCTATAAAATAATGTTTAAAATATTCATACTCTTTGACCCAATAATTATGCCTTTATCAGGAAATAATCAATGTTAAAAATATTTAGATGCAAGGACATTTGCTATTGCATTTGTTATAAGGCATAAGGCAAAAAAAAAAAAAAGTGTGACAACCTAAATGTTCTACCATAAGGGACTAAATAAACTGTAGCACGTCCAAGTGATGAAATACTAACACTTGCACCAAAAAACAAACATAAGTTTCTGAAGAATACTCAGAACATGGCAACACACCAAAAAGAGAATATGGAATTAATAAAGCATTTGCAAAACCGCATTTCCAGGCTGATACCAATAATGTATATGTATGGGTGTGTGCACATGCATGTGAGACAGAGAATTTCATGATGAGATGATGTGAAATATTTTTTCCTTTACACTTTCCAGATTTTTCTAAGTCTTGTGAAGACATCTCCCTCAAACCAGAAACAGCTATCAAGAGCCGCAGCCCGACCACGCCACTGCTGCTCACGTGAATGGTGTGGTCGCTTCTGCTCCTCTCACGACGGGCTTCCTCCAAGTCCTTCTCCAGCCTCTCCCTCTCCTGCTGCAGAGTGCTCAGTGCCTGGGTGACTTTCTTAATGTTCCTTCGCAGTCTGTGGTTCTCTGCACTCTTGCTGAGGTTTTCGGAGTTCAGCTGTGCGAGAAGGGCTGCCTTCTCTAACAGAGCAGCCTCATAATTTTCAGACCCCTACAAGAGGAGGGAGACAGCGGAGATGAGCTGATTTCTGTACCACACTAAACACCCCAAGAAATCTCTGCTCCTTCTTCACCTTGGGGTCAGCGGAAGGGAGCTAAGAAACTAAAGAAAGGGGCACCTGGGTGGCTCAGTGGGTTAAGCCTCTGCCCTCGGCTCAGGTCATGGTCTCCGGGTCCTGCAATCAAGTCCCACATCAGGCTCTCTGCTCAGCAGGAAGCCTGCTTCCCCCTCTCTCTGCCTGCCTCTATGCCTACTTGTGATACCTCTCTGTCAAATAAATAAATAAAATCTTTAAAAAAAAAAAAACGAAAAGAAAAAGATTAACATAAACAACCTCTAGGACCCAAAGCACAAATACTAAGAAGATTCTAAAATAACACAGAGTGATGATTATGTTATCATGTTGATGTTATAATGTTGACATTAAGAGGGGAAAAGGCTACAACTATGTAAAAAAAGTGTTTTCTTTTTCTTTTTTAAAAAGACTACAAGGGGGGCGCCTGGGGGGCTCAGTGGTTTAAGCCTCTGCCTTCAGCTCAGGTCCTGATCTCAGGGTCCTGGGATCAAGCCCCGCATCGGGCTCTCTGCTCGACGGGGAGCCTTCTTCCCCCTCTCTTTCTGCCTGTCTTCTGCCTACTTGTGATCTCTATCAAATAAATAGATAAAAATCTTTTAAAAATAAAATAAAATAAAAAATAAATAAAAAGACTACAAGGAAAAACGCAGACATTCAGAAACCATCTTTAGTTAGGTGGGTACATGGGTGATTTTCTTCTTTCACTTCTTTCAAATTTTCTAAGGTTACCAAGCATGTTACTTTTGTAATCATTTAAAAAAAAAAAAAAAACTTCAAGGGACACCTGGGTGGCTCAGTTGGTTAAGCAGCTGCCTTCGGCTCAGGTCAGGATCCCAGTGTCCTGGGATCGAATCCCACATCGGGCTCCTTGCTCAGCAGGAAGCCTGCTTCTCCCTCTGCCTCTGCCTGCCACTCTGCCTGTGCTCGCTCTCTCTCTCTCTCTCTCTCTCTCTCTCCTTCTCTGACAAATAAATGAATAAAATCTTTTAAAAAAAATATTTTAAAAAAAAGAAAAACTTCAAGTTATTTATAAAAGGTAGAACATAAAGAGCGCTATCTGACAAGCAGAGGCAGATTCAAGGACTGGCAATGCTCCCAGAGATTAGAGCAGCTTGGACCCACAGTCATCAGCATGGCAGTCCCATGGCCACCTCGAGTGGCCATAAATTCAGCAGAGTCCAAGGGTTAATTGTGTCCAGAACATTCTTACTTCATTAACACACAGTTTAGTAGAAAATACATACGTGATTATCAAGCATTTGAAAAAATAGTGTAACTCACCAATAATCAAAAAGAGCCAATTAAAATAAGCTTTCATTTAACAAGATGGTTTTAATGAGAATATCCAGTGCCGGCAAACTTACTATGAAGCAACACAATTAATATTAACTTTACAAGAGCTGACCAAGCATCTAGAAGCCAAGAAACATACTGGCAAGGATGTAAATTAATGTAACTCTCTATGGACAGAATATATACGTCGAGTGTGCATGTACAGGATAGGTGTTCACACTCATCCCAATGATTTGGCTCCCAGGATTGAATCTCAGGGGAAGAATCCAAAATATGAAAAAGCCTTACGTACACAGTCATCCGTCACAGATTTACTGTAACAGGAAAAACTAAGAACCTAAACCCATAACAGGAGGATATTCCAAGTCACAACATGGCATGAAAAAACAGAAGATTAACTTGTAAATGCTCTAAAAAAATAAAATCTATGCATAGGAGAAAGCTGAGGGGGAAAAAAGGCCTCAAAATGTTAACAGCATGGCTGGGTGATCTCCTGATTCCCCTTTTTTCCTTCTTTCTAGTCTCCCGAAAGAAAATTCGAAACACATATATTACTTATAATCAGGAGAAAATGAACTTTTTTTTAAACATCTGATCTTTGGATTAAACAAAGGCTCATGATTAAAAATTCACAACTCAGGCTGTGGGGTAAACAGACTGGCTCCAGGCTCCTGGTCTTTCCAGATCCAGCTTCACCACCAATGCTGGTTAAGTCCTAGTTGTTAGGAGACGTGGGCTACAGCCACCGTCAATTCCCGAGAGGTGAGGCCCGGCCATCCCCTATTTGCACACTACTACTTAAGACCTAGCAACAGGGACTGAGGGGGAACCCAATTCACATTTCAAAGTCGGTTTTGCAGAAGCTTCCATTTTATTTTCCTTTAAAATAAAAAAAAAATAAGATTTTATTTATTTAGTTGAGAGAGAGAGCACACATGCAAGAGAGAGTGAGTACATGAGCAGACGAAGGGGCAGAGGGAGAAGGAGAAGCAGGCTTCCTGCTGAGCAGGGAGCCAGAGGACACAGGGCTTGATTCCAGGACCCAGGGATCATGATCTGAACTGAAGGCAGGTGCTTCACCAACTGAGCCACCCCGGCATCCCTAAAATCAAAATTTTAAAAAAGAGTGGGAAACCAAGGTCACGAGACCTAAAAAAAAAAAAAATCCGGGGCAATGCTTATTTATAAAAACTCAAAAAAACAGCTTCCCCCTCTCTCTCTGTCTACCTGTGATCTCTGTCTGTCAGATAAATAAATAAAATCTTTTAAAAAAAAAAACTAAAAAACAAAAGAATACAAGAAAAACTCCCATCTTGAGCCATTTTTATGTTACATTTTTTTTTCAGGGATGAAGCTACATTTTATTTTATTTTTTTTTTAACTGTGTAAGTATGCTAACATTTATTTACCTATTCCCTGTTTTTTTTTTTAATTTTTATTTTTTATAAACATATATTTTTATCCCCAGGGGTACAGGTCTGTGAATCACCAGGTTTACACACTTCACAGCACACATTTTATTAAGCACTGATTATGTATGAGGAGCTAAACCAGGCACTTTTGCACACACTGTAGTTCCACTCCTCATACCAACCCTACGAAGTACACATTACTGTCCCTATTTAAGCCACGGAGGCTCAGAACTGTTAAGTGACGAGTCTGTCATCAGACCATAATTGATTAAATCTGGGACTCTCTCCATAGCACTACACTGCCGTACCCGTTCCAGGGAAGATTCCAATTAACACCAATAAACTAGTAAGAATTAAAACAAGAAGACTGAATTCAAAGAGGGGAAGGCTAGAGCCAGGAACACCAATTAGGAGCCTGTTAAACACAGGCCAGCCATGGTGACAATTAAATAATAGTTATCATAAAGTGATGGACATTCTGTGGGTTATCGCATAAATGATGATGATAGAGCTTCTTTTAGAAAGTTCAAATTCATACTCATACAATGAAGATACTTTACATTTCCGTTTTCCTTAAGTGGCCCTCTTAAGTGCCCAGAGACACTCTGAAAAGTTTTGTACTTTTCCTGAATGACACCCTGCTTTCAGAATGCCTGTCATCAGAGGGGGGGCTTACAAACAGGCAGCAAAATGTTTGGTGTCATTAGACCTAGTCAGAAACTCAAGGCCAAACATTATATGAGCCAAATCACGTTTGGCTCCATTCCCCACAGTGCGGAAACATGATGAGTCTAACAGAGAGAGAGTCACAGAGCCCAGGGTTCAAAGCCCAGTTCCAGCCATGTCGCTTAGGAGGAGTTGACTTTTCTGCTCCTCAGCTTCCTTGTCTGCGAAATCTCTGTTTCATAGGCGGTCGTGAAGATGAAACATGACACCAAAAATTCCGTGTCTGGGAGTGCGGGATCAATAAATCTAGTTCCTATTCTCCGGCACATGCATGATCTTCCATTCCCAGCCAAGAGACACTACGGAGAGTCTCCTCCAACTAAAAGCTATCTGCACAACACCGTGAAGAGAGGGCTTGCGAAACCGACCACAGTATCTGCTCTATGTTCATGCCGGAAGATGATACTACCCAACTTAAGGAAGACTTGACAACATTTACTGAGTTACACCCTATGCCCAGGTGCCCCGTCTTGTGTAATCCTTGTGAGGATTACGGGATCTAAGTGTGATTATCCGGATTTTACGATGTGTAAGCAGGTTGGGAGAGCTCAAGGATCTGGCCCAAGGCTACAGCAGTAGTGAGGAGCAGAGCCAAGATTCAAACACATGTCCCACCCACATCCCCCCACCTAAAAACAATGCGGCACATACATACAGAGGCCTACATGTGGCTGTTCAAAAAGATTGTTGTTTAAGGGGCACCTGGGTGGTTCAGAGAGCTAAGTGTCTGCCTTCAGCTCAGGTCATGACCCCACATCCTGGAATCAAGTCCCGCATTAGGCTCCCTGCTCAGTGGAGAGTCTACTTCTCCCTCTCCCCGTGCCTGCCACCACTCTGCCTACTTGTGCTCTATCTCTCTGTCAAATAATAAATAAAACCTTTAAAAAAAAAAAAAGGCTGTTTAAAGAGCATTGGGATAAAACACACACATGAGTGCACGTAAAACTGCAGAAATCTGAGTAAAAAGCAGGGATTGCACCAAGGCCGATGCCCTGGTTGTGATATTGTTATTAAAGTTAGGGATGAGGTCACCTTTGGGAGAACCAGGTAAAGAGTATACAGAAACCAACTGCATGTGAATCTACAATCATTTCAAAATGAAAATTTTAAAAACAGAGTGGCAGATCTATATATACTGTTATGATAAAAATATTCGATGAAAGGGGTGCCTGGGTGGCTCAGTGGGGTAAAGCCTCTGCCTTCGGCTCAGGTCATGATCCCAGGGTCCTGGGATCGAGCCCCGCATTGGGCTCTCTGCTCAGCGGGGAGCCTGCTTCCCTTCCTCTCTCTCTGCCTGCCTCTCTGCTTGCTTGTGATCTCTGTCTGTCAAATAAATAAATAAAATCTTTAAAAATAAATAAATACATAATTTAAAAAAAGAATATTCAATGAAAAAAAGTTTATAGAACAGCATAGATCTGATCCTTCTACTTTCTCAAACGCTGTATGTCTGCATAAATATGCACTGAAAGTGTCAAGGTATTAATAGTGAACATCTTTGACACGAGTTTATTGGTGACACCTATCCACCTCTTCCCATAGTTTTAAGTATTTTATAAATTCCTACAACGTGCAATTTTACTTTTATAGCTGAGGAGGGCGGGGAGGAGAACAAAATGCACAGGTATGCCCCACTTTTCAAAAGTTCACATTACGCCACTTTGTCTTATAAAAGACCTACAATAGCACCTGTTTTCGCTAACCAGGAGAAATCAGAAGAGGATTCGCGCTTTCATGAGAAAAGGCACCCAGTCACACTCACAGACACACACAGTGATTCAGTGGTCGTCAGATGAGAAGGGGGTGGAGAGAGAGGCAAAAGAGAAGAATGGGGTTAGTAAAAGGTACACACCTCCAGTTAGACAACAGGTCACAAGGAGGTAATGCCAACACAGAGAACACAGTAACACTGTAACAACTATATGTGGTGACAGGTGGCAGCTAGATTTACTATGACCACTTCGTAATACATATAGACATTGAATCACTATGTTGTCCACGTGAAACTAATATAATACTGTGTGTCAACTACACGTCAATAAAAAAAAAAAAATTAAGTGGAAAAAAAAAATTAAGTGAAAAGGGCATTCCGCCTTTGTCTGGCAGTGAGCCTTTACCCACCGAGCTCCTACACGGCATCCCAACCACACCTCTGAACTGCGAAGTCTTGGGAGTTTCTGTGCTTTATCTTGATTTATTTTGTTTATCTCTTAGCAAGATGATGTGTCCTAAAAGGTCAGAAAAGCCTCAAAAAGAGAAGTTGTTTTTGGATCTGAGAAATGCTCAAAAATTTTCCCATGCAAATCAATGGTAATTGCTTCTTTGCTTTACGCCATTTTGGCTAATAAAGATTTCATACGGAAGCTCTACTTTTGGATAGCGGGGGAAACCTGTATTTCCCATTTGAAATTACGTAATTTTCAATGGGTCTAGACATAGCAGCAAGCACCCCAACCTAGCATCACTGTGGAGTTTCCTGTGTGTGTTACAATCTCATTAGCCACCTGTGCGTGGCCAGGCCCGACCGCATGGCCTTTGCCCTTAAAAGCTAGTCTGTGAAACAGAGAAGGGTCGCCCTCTCTTGGAAGAGGTGCGGCCCCGAACGGTTCGGTTCGATTCTTGATGCTTGGCACGAAATAAAGCTTTGCTTCACCTTCGCTTTGTATCAGTCTCGCTCCTTTAATCATGGACCCATTATTGGGGCATAACAGTTGTCTCAGTGTCAGGCTTAATGCCAACCCTGTGAACTTCGGCTGTTCTATTCAATCTGCAATTAGTTCAGATCACATGCATCCCCAAAAGGTCCTACTATGTGGAAGAAAATGCATTTTAAAGGGCCTCTGCAACATTCAAATGTAGACCTTATAATGGAACAGCCAATATAACCAAACCACGGGCATTTACTCACACACTCAAACACACACAATCAGAACAGTGGCAAGGACACAGATTTTGGGGGTGCCTGCGTGGCTCAGTCATTAAGCATCTGCCGTCAGCCCAGATCATGATCCCAGGGTCTCAGGATCGACCCGTGCTCAGCAGGGAGTCTGCTACGCCCTCTCTCACTCCCCCGGCTTGTGTTCCCTCTCTCGCTGTGTCTCTCTCTGTCAAACAGATAAATTAAATTAAATTAAAAAAAAAAAAGAACACAGATTTTGAAATCAGACTTAAGTGCAAGTTCCAACAACCTGCCAAACCAGTAGACATGCTACCTCCGTGGCTAAGGACTAAAGGAGCGTGCAGAACCTAAGGACTTTCAAAAGCTTGGGGCTTCTGAATCTTGCAAGACAAGAACCCCAGCCAACACTGTTAAGTGACAAGCCCTCAAAAATCAGGGGCCCCTAGCTGGCTCAGTCATTAAGCATCTGCCTTCAGCTAAGGTCAAGACCCCAGGGTCCTGGGATACAGCCCTGCATTAGGCTCCCTGCTCAGCAGAGAGCCTGCTTCTCCCTCTCTCTCTGCCTTCTTGAGTTCCCCCTCTCGCTGTCTCTCTGTCAAATAAATAAATAAAATCTTCAAAATAAATAAATAAATAAATAAAAGACCTCAAAAATCATTCTGAAAGTCTTTTAACTAGGACTGATGGTTAGGAAATTAATAAATGTTATGTGATAAATCTGGGTAGCATTTAAATGTTCAAGGCCTAACATAACAAGCAAAATATCAGCGATTATAAGGATGTCTGTCTGGTCTCTCTTGTCAACTGCCAACATTGTTTTCCTCAAGCAGTAGGAAATATCACTGGCGTTCCTAAGAACTCGGCTTTTAAAACTTGTTATTTTCAAAGCAAGAGGGGGAAAAAAGCCATCTCAGTGTAATCCCAGCTCCACTCCATCAACCAAATGGCAGGGGAGGCAAATCTGAGATTCCAAAGGCAGAGACTTGCCTATGCTTCTAGTGCACCATGATTTAAACCAAATTACTTCAATTATTCTTACTGTGAACCAGAGCTCTGCAAAAGATAAGACGTCGGACATGAATCTTAAGAATCAAGCAGTCTTAAATTAGACTTAACTTCTAATTTCTAGCTTATAACCAAAAATACCATGGGGGGAGAGGCGGCAGAGAGACCTTTAAGCAGTATGGGCCTCATTCAGACGATGGAACCTTATTGACTCGTTATTAAGTAATAGGGATACACTGTATAGAGAAACTAGAAACAGAGCAAGAAAATATTAAAAAATGAAAAACACAATACTAAAATTAACCAGAAAGGTAGAACATCAAGGAGGTGACCAGCAGGGGTCCTTAGGGTACAAGGCTGGGGAAAAAAGGAGAAAAGGCAGGTCAAAACATCAAGGTGTGGAAGTGACACGTGGCAGGGAGCAGCTGGACTAAAGAAGCCAGGTTAGGGGCGGGGTGGGGGCCTGTAAAAGGAAAGGCCTGCAGTAGACCGGCTCTGAGGCAAACCCTGGCTCTCTCACTTAAACCGCTTTTGTGACCCTATATAAGTTACTTGACTTGACCTGAACCTGAACCCTGACTTGACCTGAATAAGTTGACTTGACCTGAACCTGGATATTAACAGTGCCTCCTCCATGATCTGCTGCACAGATCCCTTCAGCGAATCCAGAGAGGGCCCTGAGCACAGGGCTTTGCACATAGTATGTGTGCAGTAAATGCCAGCCATTACTATCAACAATTACTACATTTAAATCCTGGCCCTGCCTCAATGAGCTGTGTGACAATCGATAAGCTGCCCACCCTCGCTGCGCTTCAAAAACTCCACAAATACAGCAAGGATGATAGCGCCCTTCCCCACAGGGCTGTAAAGATGACAGGAGTTAACACACATCTTGCACGGTCTCCTAACCGTGGGGGTCGCTGTCACCACTGCCGTTAACGTAGTGAGGAGGGGGCTGGAGAAGCCCCCAGAGCTGGGAGAGAACATCTTGTCCTGAGACTGGTAACTCCATTAACATAGGCCATGCAGGGTTGTCCCAGGCTCCTCTCAGCTGCTAGGTCTTGTCCTCCCCCAGGAGTCTGGACCAATGGCACAGCCACTTCAAGCCAAGTAAACGCTTACCTGGAATTTCTGTGTCTGTGCTTTCAGGGGCACCTCTGTGACTTTTGCAAAGGCAGCACGGAGCTCTTCGATCTCAGAGTTAAGGTTTTCCACCTGGGTCAAAGTAAGAACAGCAGCCAAGTGTGCAACGGGACAACTCAAGTGCTCTTCCTACTGGACGGCACAGTCTTCTGATCAAGGGCTTCATCATCAGGGAAGGCAAGAATCGGAGAAGCAGGACTCCAACTCTGGCCACTCACTAGCTGTGGACTTCATAATCTCCTTGAGCCTCAATTCCCACAACCAGAAGACGAGGAGACTACTAATCACCCCACTCCAGCTTCAGTAGGGCCAAGTGCATGATGGGTACTGGTGCTCAAATCAGGCCTGGCTGAGAAGCAGCATTACAGCACTGCTGCCCATAGAGAGGGGCCTGGCCACTCCAGAATCTCTCATCTCTGCTGACCTCCTCCTGTAGCCCCGTCAGCGGTAACGCCCATGGCCACACGCTGGACTTGGCCAGCGCCCACGATGGCCCCTCCACAGTGCTACTCTACACTGAAGGTCTCCAACTTCAGCTGGGCCCTGAACTCCCACATTAAGCAACGGTAGGAATGGTAACTACTTTACTATGAGCCAAATCTCTGCCGCATCTGACAACCGGTGATTACCCAGACTCTCCCCTTTTATCTTCTCCGGCGCCCCGGTTTCCTGGTTCTCTTCATACTTGGGCAGTCATTCCTGTCTCCTCCGTAGCCTCCTCTCCCCGTGCCTGAAATTCTGATGTCCCCTGCGGCCCCATCCTCAGCCTTATTCTTCCCCTTCTATACATTCCCGAGACAAGCAGACCCACTCGTAGAATTGTAACTCGCACCCAAAGCTAAAAATTCAGGGTTGGACAGGCCAGCCACAGAGGCTAATAAAGAAAAATCTCACTTCGGGTGTCTCAGACTCACCACATACCTCTTTTTCCTTTGACTTTAATGCCATGGTTAGACCCTGAATGGCTTTATCCCTCTTTAAACTATTTTTCTTTTCTGTAGCAATTTCTCTTTCCTTCTCTCTCAGGTCCTCCTGAAGTGCCTAAATTAGATTAGAAAAAGATTCACTAAGTTGATGCGTTCCAACCAAAATGCACTGTAAATATATCTGTAAGAGCACACTCAGACGCGGTTATTCTATCTTATTCCTGTCACCGTGTGATTAATGTTTCCGAGTAGAGCTGAACGCAGCGGCGGCAGCTCCCCGTGATGGTGCTAGCGCTCACGGCAACAGGGCTGGGGGAGAAGAAGGGGATCAGATCAGTTAAGACGGTGACAGCTGCTCCTGTGGGAAGGACTCCAATGCCTTCTGGAATTTGAATACAGTCACATCAGAGTCTTTGAAACCTTACCAGGTTATTTGGGGAAAATAACAGATCATTAATTTCATTCCTTAATGCTACAAAAGCTAGCAGAGAATTTGGTTTGATGGAGACTCAACATACACATTCATAGTCTGAGTTCATTTCTAAAGATGATCAGGCTGCCTCCCTCCCGGCTGTTGTGAGGATCAAATGAGATAATGGACGGCAAGCTCTTTCCAAGCTGGCAGGCGCCGCATAAATGTCGGCCGCTAGGACCGGGGGACACAGAACAGCGGCAGGTCTGGGTCCCTGCTAGAGCTGCTCTAAGTCACCTGATCTCGGGAAAGGGCCCTCGCCTTTCTGAGCCCCACAAGCCTCATCTGCGCAATGGGAATGTTGGCGTTACAGAATTCCTGTCGAGACCGAGAGGCCTTCTCTGAAGTCCGGAAGGCCTCAATGGCACCCGCTGGCATTCCCTAAGTGACAGCTATTGTCACACCGAACTACCTACTGCTCTCGGAATAAAGCATGAGGCAAGGGGAAATCTTCAATATGTTATTTTAAATTGCATTAACATACCTGGATCCTCTCTTCAAAGCGGTGTCTCTCCTGCTGGCGCTCCATTTGTGCAGCCTGAGAAAAGGCATTAATTGGCACCGGAAGGGACTCACAATCCAACAGCTTCCCCAGAACAATCAGAACGACCGTCTCATTTCCTGACTTCCCCACCGCTGCGGAAGTCACGGCAGTAAGTGTCCGCTCCTGTCTGGCTCGCACGGTGTCCCACCCGAGTGAAGAGGAACGTAAAGACCAGCTAGCCATGTGAGCTGATCACCAGCCCCACAGACAGCGAACCATGGAGCCGCTGGACGCTGAAAAGGGCCCGCTGAAGGACAGGGCCTGCAGGGCTCAAGGGACGAGCAGGAGCCACGGGCTGATTACAGCCAAAAACTAACCCGTGATGCTCCATGAAAAATCAAGACTTTCCCAAATACCCAGAACACCCACACTGGGAATCCAGCACGCGCACGGGCCACTCCGGGTCCAGTGAGCGCTGGGAGGTCTCAGCTAAACCCACGGGCACGTGCAGGCCCAGGCCGCCCTCCTGCAGCTGCCGCGGAGGCTGCCTCACGTGGGGGGTGGGAGGGAGAGAGGACCTCTGGGAAGCTCTGGGGTCTGGTACTAACAACCCAGCAAGTCCTCCGAGCGCATTTCCAAATTCCACAAGGGGACCGTGACCAGGACCTCGCAGAGCGGCCAGAAGGATTAACTGCAGCGGCACACTGACCTGCTTCGCCAGCCGCCTGGCCCGACACAACGTAGTTCCCTTCCCCCCACAGTCTCTAACCGCGAAGTTACAACAGGTACTAAGTTTTATCCTGAGAAAACGCAAAGTCCGGGGGCAACAAGTCAACACACAGTGAGACAGAGACAAGCAGGTACGGGCTGTTTTTTAACCAACTGTGTCTAAACATGAGGCTGGAAGGGGGAAAACATGTCGGGGCCCCTGACAAAGGAGTTCCTGCTCATTCCTCGGCTGCTGGGGAGCTAGTATTTGGAAGCAGTCGGTGTGACTCGCAGGGACCGAGGATGCATCCCCTCTGCCACAGCGGAGTCCGGGGTGCTAATTCAAGACCCCTCCACACCCCGCCGGCTCACCTCAGCTCCTCCCTCCTGGTCTCCCCTCGGAGCAGCAGAGAGTCCTCGGAGCTCCCCAGATGACACCCTCTCATCAGGACACGCCATCTGAGATTTCTCCTCTTTAAGGCACTGAATTAAAGCATCTTTGCTCTTCAAAGACAGCTTCAACTCCTCAATCAGTCTAAAAGTGAACAAAATTTAAATATTAATTCTAAGCTGTTCTCTTAGCTCAGTGGAGCAGGAGGAGGCAGGAAATGGGGCCAGACATCTTCAAAGTAGACATGACCAATGACTGAACAGAAACGGAATCGCACTATGCAGGTCGGAGAGTAAGGGCCAGAAAACCCGTGACATTAGGTGTCCCCTCGCCTCCAGCAGGGCCCCGGTGGATCCAGCCTCCGAGCTGCCGGACGACGGCCGGACCAAGCACCCCCCGTGCTCAGACTTTCAGCAGCCCCCACCACAGACGGCAGCCGGCTACTAATTTTTTTTACCAAGAATCCTTTCTGCAAAAGAAATGGGGCCCTGAAGCCTGAACAAACATGACCGATAGAGTGGAACTATCCCAGGGAGTAGGCAAAACCCGAGAACCTCTCTCCCTGGCTTCTCAGGGCAATGTTTAAAATACACTGACTTTCAAGATAAAGGCCAAACTCGTGAGCAAGGCAGGTAAGGCCCTAGCTTTTCAGGCCTAGAAGATCAGAGGCCCCGTGGGCAGCTTCAGTTTCCTCTCTCGCAGGAGGCCACCACCCGCTCCCTTACCACCCGGGGCCTCGCTTCCAGATCTCTCCACATGCCAGGCTGTCTTGTGCCTCCAGACCTTTGGTCACACTTGTCTCCCCACCCAGAACGCCCTTCACCACTCCATCCCCACCACCTGCTAATACACACCCACGGGCCCTGCACTCCCCTGAAGCAACTGTGCCAACCACACCCTGAGGCCCCCCTCAGGTAGAGCTGAACACCTCCTTGGGGCCACCAAATTATGCCCCCGACCACGACCAAGTTATTTAACCCCTACGCGTCTACATCTCCTCGGCTATAAAATGGGGATTACTTGCTCACGTGGATTAGAAATAAAACATCTAAAACGGCCCTCATACCTCCAGGCATACAGCACAACTCGACAAATGACAGTTGCTATAATTATTACCCTTTTTTAACATTCAACAATTAGCATTTTGTCAGAGAACCCTCCGAAGAGCCTTTCTGTAGCGAAGCCTCGAAAGCAACTTGAATGGCAGGAAGAACAAAGGCTTGACAGTCAGAGAGCTTCCCTGGCTCCCAGGGTGAAGGTCAAGAGTCAGCTGTAAGTAGTTAAAGGCAGCTGGCAATGCACTGGTGCTATGGTATGAATGCTCCTAGCACCCCCAAATTCAGATATGGAAATCCTAACCCCCTCAGGCAACAGGATTAAGAGGTGCGGCTTTGGGAGTCAAGTAGGTCACGTGGGTAGAACTTGGAAATGTGAGCAGTGCCTGAAAAATGAGGATCCAGAAAGATGCCTGACCCCCTCTACCGTGCAGGGATGCAGTGGGAAGTCTGCAGGCTGGAAGAAGGCTCTCACTGACCATGCAGCCACCCTGGTCTTCCAGCCTCCAGAACTGTAAGAAATAAATTTCTATTGGTTGTGAGCTGCCTAATCTCTGGCATCTTGTTATAGCATCTCAAACAGGCAAAGACAATTAGGCACAGAGAGTACCAGGGCAGCACCAGTGCAATGTCACCAAATCTGGGACAGAGGAGTAAGATTGCCCTCTAGGGGTTCTACTCTGAAATCATCACATAATCAACTGAAGAGGTAAAAGTCACTAACTGTATACTTGAAACGGATGTGCTATATTGCAGGTATCTTATACTTTGACAAAAATGATTTGTGTTAGTTACCTTAAAGCAAGTTCCAGTAGAGATGGGAATGAGAGAGGCCAGCCTGTGGGGACTGTGGCACAACTGGAGCATGGGGCCATCCACAGGAGTGGCCTCAGTCCTGCAAGACCACAGCCCAGGCCTGCCACCCCTTCCAGGTTTTTAAAAGAGGCTAGAAAGCCAAACTTCCACGTGAAACTAGATTTTTTTTTAAATAGTAGCAACTAATTCAAACTTTTTTTTTTTTTAAGATTTTATCTATTTATTTGAGAGACAGAGAGCACAAGTGGGGAGAGGGGCAGAGGGAGAGGAAGAGGCAAACTCCCCGCCGAGCGGGGAGCCCGATGAGGGGCTCGATCTCAAGACCCTGGGATCATGACCTCAGCCAAAGGCAGACACTTAACCAACTGAGCCACCCTGGCACCCTTAATCCAAACTTTTAAAAGCACTGTGTAGGCCAAATAAAACATATCGTTTGGCCACATCTGACCCACAGGGCTCCCCAGTGTTAGTTGCCTTAAGGATCCAGACTAGCTCTAAGGTCAGATCGCAGGAGATTGAGTAGTTAGAGCAAACAGCTTTCAAAAGGGTGGAGGAAGGTCAGAAAGACATCAGCAGTGCCCATCAAGCAAGGGCCCCGCCCTACAACAGGCCAGTCTGGATGCCACATCTGGCCCCATCTCACCAGGACATGCCCAAGCACCCTAGTTCCAAGTCCACTTAGCAGCTCACCTTCTGACCCCCCATTTCGCTGGTAGGCAGGCCTGCCCAGTAGCTGGTCAACAAATCAATTTATAGCTCCTTTAATCTAGACTTAATTCATATACCCATGCATCTTCTAGACTCACTCTTGGATGTCCATGAACCCTCAACCCAACATTTCCCAATAGAGCTTATCTTCCACAAAAAAAACCCACACAAAAACTTCTGTTCTTTCCCCCTTTCGTTCCCCAAACTCAGCACACTGTACTGCCATCCTACCGTTGCTCACGCTCAAAACTTCAGTGAGGAGGTATCTCTGCAGCCTTTTTCCTCATCCCCAAACTCCTCGACGACCAAGCCCTCCAAGTCATCATGTCAATTCTACCTTCCAAACATCTCTGCCTGTTCTCCTCCATGCTAGCTCCATCACCTCAGTCCTGGTCACCGTGATCCCTTGTCTGGAGTTCTCCATCAGCCTGGGGGGCAGTCTTCCCACTCAGTCCCACCGCCAACCCATCCTTTAGGGGCAGCCAGAGGGAGAAGAATCGCTCTATAGCCAGACCCTGACACCACCCCATTCCCACTCTTAACTCATCAGCAGCATGTCACACGCCCTGAAGACAAAACCCAAACTATCCAACAAAGCCCACAGGATCTGGCCAGCTTCCCTCTCCTCGTCTCTTCCCATCTCCCTTCCAGAATACAACTCTCCAGCCACGCTATACTTCCGTAAGTCCCTGGGTCATGCTCTGTGCCCTCTGGCCTCTGAACTTCCATACATTAGGTACCCAATGCCTGAAACATCCTTTCTTCCTCCAAGTAACTCCTCCTCTATCCTCATATTTCCCCGGGAAGCCTCTCTTAATCCCTCTGAACGAAATCAGAAAGATGTTAGGTTAACCCAGCATTTGTCCATGTGGCCCCTCTCACTCTGCTCCTGCCCTCCACTCCTCCCACCTAGCTAGATGACGAGCAAACACTTTGACATGAGGTTCCTTAGGAGAGGGACCCCGTCTGTACCCGTCTGTACCATTCATACCTAGACTGTAACCACCACTTACGGAGCAGAAGATGCTCAGGAAGTATTTGTGAACAAAGGGCATCATGACCCAACAGACCAATGAACCAACTGCCGAGCATCTGCTGGGACCCCTGCAGGACCCTTCCAAATCCACTCTTGCCCGCGACCTCTTCCCAAACCCACCCCCAGTCCTCTCCCTTCTTCCCCTTCACTGGCACCAGGAAGTCTGTTTTTCTCCTTTGGTGACTGCCTCGGCACATTCTGGTCTCTTCCCTGGGTTCCCTATTTCCAATTTAACTGCTGGAGACCTGCAGTTCCGCAGGAAAGACAACCCTGAAAGGCTTCTAAAGGCTTCACCACTCATTAGCTGGGAGAGATACAAGGGAACGTATAAGTAATTTGTGTGGAAAAGGATTCTCGACTCTCTCAGAGTACAGCGCTAGAAAGGTTGCGACCCTGAAGGGGAGGCCCAGCCAAAAAAAAAAAAAACACCACACCGATCTGGGGAGGCTTCTCTTCTTAGCCACATAAATGAGAAAAACGCTCACTTACTCAACCCTAAGGTCCTACACCTCACAGAGAACTCTGTTTCCTGACTCTTGAGATTCATCCCCAAACTCCCATTTTCCAGATCAAAGCTAAGACAAGGCTGCAGCACATCAAAGAAATGCTAGCTCCTCCAGACACTGAAGCTAGGACACTTCGTAAGTGGAAACCATGGCCTCTCCCTCGGTCTGTTCATTCCTCTTTTGTAGATAATCCTAAAACAGGAAAACAAGTTGCAGACTCGAATCTCATAAGGGGGTACGGAGGCAGAATGAAAAGCGACCAGCAGCTGGGAGTTGGGGCGACGGGGCACCAGAACCCAAACAACACGGTTGGCCCGTCAATCGGGAGTCACTGAGCAACCGAAAAAAAGGGGACTAGAGTCAGTACCCTCTATTTAAGGAAATAGGAAAGCAGATCATTCGCTTTAGAACAATTTCTGTCAAATTCCAAATGAGGCTGGCTCTTCAGTAGGTCACAGGTTAGCCAGAAGCTTCACTTGTATTTAGTTTACACAGCCTTCTACCTGGTGACCAGCAAAGCAAGGCAAGAGATTCAACACATAAGGTTCATGATAAAGAAGAAAACCTCAACTCACTCCTGATCAGTTTTGATCAAAGTTTGATTAAGACTGCCTAAAGGTTTTAAAAAAAAAAAAAAAGACTGCCTAAAAGTCCTATGGCCCATCCATTTCTCTGACTAAGTGGCACACATTTTATTTCTGGACCAAGAGAGAGCTCTATACTCAGTCTACACTGTTTTGGCCCCTTGCCGATGTACTAATCTGGGCCCTCAGCCTGCATTAAAAGACATGATGAAGGACACCTGGGTGGCTCAGTTGGTTAAGTATCTGCCTTCGGCTCAAGTCATGATCTCGGAGTCCTGGGATCCAGCCCCGAGTTGGGCTCCCTGCTCAGCGGGGAGTCTGCTTCGCCGTCTCCCTCTGCCCACCCACCCCGGCTTGTGCTCTCTGGCTCTCAAATAGATAAAATCTTTAAAAAAAGACAAAAAAAAAAAGACATCATGAAAAACAGGTCCCACAAAACTCACTAGCATCTCCTGTGGGGATAAAATCACTTCCTGTTCCCTCTGGGAAGATTCACAAGAGAAATTTTTTCCCCTACGATGTCAAGTAAAATAGCTTCTCCTGAGTTCCTGGCTCACATCCTTCCGTGAGCAGTGTGACTCTTAATGTTCATCAAGACTGTTTTTCTCTCCTTCCTTTGGTTACCAGGAAGCTCACAGTCAAACTGAAGGCTACGTCTAGTATCTGAACAGAACTTCTCGGCGGGATTTTTTATCTATAATTCTATCCCTGCCCTTGCAGCCCTAACCCTATTCCTTTTCCCTCCACCCCGATCTTACTCCAGGTTTTCTCACTGTGGGGAAGCAAGCAGAGAAAGGAGGGGTGAAAGACTGGGAAGAGGACACCCTTTCAGCCCTGCTGCCCGGGAAACGAATGTCAGCACGTCGCAGAGAGAAGAGCCAGACCTGTCTTTCTGCTCCAGGACCACAGCCATGTCCAAGTCCCCCTCGTGCCTCTTCTTCATCTCTGAAAGCTTCTTTTCCAAGCTCAGCCGAAGAGCCTTCTCTGTTTCCGTCCCCGCAAAGGCCTTTTCCAGTTCTGCTTGGGCAGCTTTCACATCCTAGAGTTAAATTAAATGCATTTGATGCAATTTTTCAATACAATTGGGAACATTTTTGAAAGGAAATTGGATTAAAATATAAATATTTATGACTTTTTCTCCAGCACATTTCCCCTCCCTGAATTGTACTATACATGGGCAGAATCAGTAATAAATACATTTGCCAGCCATTTTTCCCTGTTGTATCCTGAAGAGTAATAAGCATTTCCAGTGGAAAAGACTCAACTCTACAAAAACTGTATTTTTGGGTTTGAAAAATCAGATCAATATTTACAGCTTGAATGAGAACAAGGAGAAATGTGCCTCTCAATACTTTTAAACATAAATTCCATAGTCCCCACAACCCCCATACAAATACATCCCACACCCCACCGCCCTCGCCCTACTTCTTTTAAGATCATGACTACACATCTCTCAAGTACATTCTATCTCCAAGGTGACGTCGGTGGTGAAAAACTACGTTCTTCCTGAGAGCTCAGAGAGGCCAACGAGGAAATTCCCTTAACCATGCAGGCAGTGCCCACTTCAGGGAAAAGGGCCCTGGAGCTCAGGAAAATGACCTGGGGTAGAGCTGGACCTCCAAGTGCCCACAGCCTTGGACTACATCACCAAGATACAAGTCAAACCAAACTGGGTTCAAAACCCAGCTCTCCTGATGATTTGCTGTGAGACGTTAGAGAGTCACTTAGCCTCTCTGGGCCCCAGCTTATCTCTAAAACGGGGATCACCACCATCCCAACAAGGATTTGCTCTGAGACTCTGTCAAAGGCTTGCTGCACCACAGGAAGCTCAAAGAATCACTGGCTTCCTCTTCCCTGTCCTTTCCCTCCTCGGGGCCGGCCCCATCACTGCCCCCACTTGGGTAGGGGAGAAAGCCTCCCCTCCCCAGGAGGCCTCCCTGGCAAGCTCAGCGATAGCCGGGAAAAGTCACTGCCCAATATCCCGAGACAACAAACAAAACCTGCTTCCTGAGTGCCTGTTAAATGCCAGGCTTTGAGCAAGGAGCCTGATTCATCTCATCTCCACTCCTCACCTAACTAAAAACGTTATGCACGGAGAGACAGCCTCCAGCGGCTGAGAATGCAGGTTCCACAGCCACGGCACCCGGCATTCCTGCCTGTGCCACCCTGAGCAAGGGATTTGGCCACTCTGTGCCTGGGTCATTGTGTTTTTGTTTTTGTTTTCAAAAAGAATGATAGAAGTATTTACCTCACAGGCTTCCTGAAGGGATGAACTAAAAGGATGTGTGAAAAGGCTGAGAAGGGTGCCTCGCACGCGGCAGGCCCCCCGGACACTGCTAGGGCCACGGCTATGAGGACATCACTACCGCAAAGCAGATGTCACCAGCCTCCCTTGACGGATGAGGCCACAGAGGCTCGGAGAAGGGGACAAGGCCAATCAGCGACACAGCAAAGGGTCAACCAAGCACGGGCTGGCAGTCATGCCAGCACCCTAAAATGCTGGCCGGTGCCTCCTGGGGACCAGATGACTGAACCAACAAGGACGTTTCAACTAAAATTCCGAATTTGGAGTCGGAAGACTCTTGTTTCGGTTCCAGCTCCGAGGACTAAGTCTCCCTCCCTCTCAGAGCTGTGTCCTCATCTGTATTCTGGACCTAGAATCTACACAGCCTCGTGGGGCCTGTGCGAACAACACAAACGCAGAAGACCACTCTGGGCTGCAAAGTCTGCACTGGAGCGTCTGCCTTCTGGATCCAGACACGCTCTGTGCTGCCATCCCTCCTCGGATCTAAGGAGAGCCAGGGCTCCAGGGGGAGAACAGGACGGACACCAACAGACTTCAAAGACCGAGAACGAAGTAACCAGTGTCACTGAACACTGGCTGACTGTGGGCAGAAACTTCTCACATCTAGGAGACCGGATTTTTTAGCCAAGACACAGCCTGCCTCCTGGTATGGTCACAGGAAGCGCCTGAGAATAAGCAGGAGGGGTTCCATGCAGCGTCACCCTGAGAAGAGGCATTCGGCGAACACTGAGGTGACGTGGGATGGAGGCCAGGTACCAAGGACAGGGCTGCGTGGGCATGTCCCGGCCTGCAAACCGGAACCCACTTTCAGGCTTAGCGCCAGTCAGAGGAGTGGCTTCCCCGCTCCGGGCCTCAGTTTCCTCCTCTGTAAAGTCAAGGGACCAAACTAGGTAAGAAGAAGAGCAGGGGCTTGAAGACCAGCAGCCACGATTCAACTCCAAGCTCAAATCCTGACTAGTCTTTCCGTACTTCACTGTCTGCGTCCGCAGGAACAGAGACGACAGCCGGGAGGCAGGGTGTGAGGGTACCAATTCGATACACACGGAGCCTCAGACGGGGCCGGAACCCTCGAGCTGCTCAGTAAGGGTGGCTCCCATTTCTGCTGAAACTCTGAAAGTTCAGGGGAAAAGGAACAAAATCCTGCCCTCGCCTCTTTTTTTTTTTTCTTTTAAGATTTTATTTATTTATTTGACAGAGAGGGAGAGAGATCACAAGTAGGCAGAGGCAGACAGAGAGAGAGGAGGAAGCAGGCTTCCCGCTGAGCAGAGAGCCCAATGCGGGGCTCGATCCCAGGACCCCGGGACCATGACCTGAGCCGAAGGCAGAGGCTTTAACCCACTGAGCCACCCAGGCACCCCTGCCTTTGCCTCTCTTAACCTGTGGTCAGAACACACTGGCCTCAGGGTTTGCAGACTTGCCTCTTCCAAATGCAGTATTTTCTTGGTTAGGAGATCTTCGACCTGCTGCACCTTCTTCTGGGCATCCTCTCTCACCCGCCGAACTTCGGAGCCACCCCCTTCGGCAAGGCTCTCAACTGCTTTGCTGCAAAAAGGGGCAAAGGTGTCAAATCCATGGAGGGACAGTCGGACGGGGATTTCAGCAGCCCCCAGTTTGTCCCTTCTACCACACACCTGCGCTGCTGTTGTTTTTAATTAGTATTTATAATTCAAAAACACGATAGTGCAGTATATGAATGTTTCAAATCAATCAACATACACACCTTAAACTTAGATGTTACATGTCAATTATACCTCAGTTTAAAATACATATATGTAAACACAAATTAAGAAAGGAGAATCATCTGTAATCTTACCGGCCAGAATAACCAAGTTAACATTTCAGCATACAGACTTACAGACATTTTCTACAAAAAGAGAATCATATATCTATGATCTGATTTTATCACATAATATACTGGGTCAATAAATATAAATCTATCATTTTTAAAGGCTACATATTAATTCACTGTGCAAAATATACTGTAATATATTAAATCAAACCCCAATTTTTTTTATTGATGTACAGTTGACACACCTCAATCCCCTATTTTTAAAGCTTTCAGATGGAAAAAAAAAACTTAGATTTCTAATTTTATATTATCTGAAAATATGTCTAAAGCACAGAGCCCACTATGAAGTACCCAAATAAACATTAGTGTTATTATTTATTGTATCATAAGCAATGTTATCATAAAAGCATCCTTGTATGTTTATTATCTAGTGATTTCCTTGGATCAATTCCTACAGAGGGAATCACTGGGTCAAGGGGTGAGCACACATGTAAGACCTTTGATAGCTGTTGCCCAATTTCCCACCAGGACATTTCCAACAAAGTACCCCTCCACCAGTGGCGGGGGGCAGGGGACAGGCCTGACAAACCAACATGCAAAGAAGTAGCATGCCCCAAAAATAAATCTGAGGGGTCAAGGGCTTTTATACATCAGCTTTTGCCAAATGGAGTGGGAAGCATTTTAAATAAGGCACGATCTGTCTGCAAGCATCAGCTACCACTTGGGGCATGAGGAAGGGACCCTGCACAAGCAGCACCCACTCCGGAAAAATGCAGAGTTCGCACAGTGGTGACACCACGGAATATTGTGTCCAGTGGATGGGGTGGGGTGGGGATGACACACCAAAATCAGACACAGGACCACAACCACGGACGCTTTTCATTTTGGTTCTCCTCAAAAGAAAAATAAGTGTCAGATACGAATTTGTAAGACATATACTCAGAGCAGTTCTCATCAGATTTCTAAAATGACTGCAGGTTTCCAGAAGGCAGAATAATAAAGGAAATGGCTCCACCTAAAGCTGGTTTCTCGGAAAAACTGCCACAGAACAGATTTGGTCACCACCAGCCTCCCTGCCCTACTTTGGGGTATATACAATTTTCCCAACCAAGAGCCTTGTGATCAGACACTCACGTGTACAGGCCCTGTGAATTTCTGACTGAGAACAATGGAAAGTCAGGAAGGCCACACTTGCTGCCCAACCATCAAACATGAGTTGCCTGCAAATACAGACTTTATTCATATCATGCTTCCTGTCACCAATAAGCCTTCAGAAGGCCCCAGTGACGGGACATCATTTTAAAGGACTCCAATGCGAACAACTGAAAGAAAGAACGTGGGATTCTGAAGCTTGAACCAATTTGCTTCCAAAAGTAGACTCTATTATGTCCTCAGGGCGCCTCCGGGGAAATCACCTCCACACCTCAGTTTCCTCGGTTGAAGAACGACATGACTGCCTCTGAGAATTCACGTGCTAACCCCTGTGGGGGCCACATCACCGTGCCCCTTCCTCGCGGATCCGAGTGCCGCCTGCTGTCCCTGAGGCCACCTGACAGGCCCTGTTGCGATGTTCTGAGAGGCCTCAGTCTACCCCTCTGAGCTGAGAACGGGTCATCCTCCGGCCAGAACTAAGGCCACCACTCCACTTCCCAACGCCATGAAATGTCCTCAGCCACCACTCCCTCAGGTCATTTCTCCAGCAGTGCCGTCTGGAGTTCACGGGGATCCAGTCATTCCTACCACTCCTCAAGACGTCTTACACATGGCTGAAGAATTCCAGACTAGCGGCTTTTCTTCCTGAGCCTCGGACATGGGATGTTCCCAGTCCTGAATTCCCACTAGGCACCAACTGTTTTAGCCCTTGGGTTATACAGGGCCTCCTCTACAGAACGGTTCCGTCTGGCCACGCACCCCGACCCGCACCCCAACCCCTGCCCAGCAAGGGCAAGCACACCGTCTCCTTGCTGTCGACTCAGATCGAACCTTGGTGTTTTACAGTTGGACTCATATACGTTGTCAAGAGGCGGACTACAATTTTTAACAAGTACCAGTATTATTCAGTTTGTTTGCATTTTAGTTATACCAATAAAATATATTCCCAATAATAAATGTTCCAACTTCTCATTTATCATCTTTGTATTTTACAGTTACTGTAGCAATAAAATTTATACTCAGCAGTACGGTGCAATTTTCCTCTACTAATGGAATTATTATTTTTGTTTGTGTTTTAAAGCTACAGAGATAAAATTTACTCCCGACAATATGTCTGCTTTTGTTTTTAATGTCCCCTTATTGGAACTGATAAATATAACAGTGAAAAGCCAGCACACAAACATGTTTACTCTGGCACAGACAGAGTGGGCTCCCGAGCCAGACCCATCCCAACCCTCTGGTACCAAGCTGGACAGGCCCCGAACTCCTCTGAGCCCCAGTTTTCTCCACACTCAAATGGGAATCCCAGCTGCCTCACAGCATTGTTGTGAAATTGATAAAGTGTGTCAAGTGCCTGGCACAGGGTCTGGGGCAGAGTAGGATCTCAATAAATGCCAGCTCACTCCTCCTACCCTGTCTCTCCTTATAGAATCTGGGCCAACAGACGAGAGAGAGAGAGAGAGACAGAGAGAGAGCAAGGCCTAAGGCGAGGCAAGGGTAGGACAAAGTGGTCTAACCCAGCATTTCCCCGATACAAAAAAGAACTTTCTATAAATACCACCCCCGCTTCCCCCTTTTAACTGTCAACACTTTCCCTTGAGTCTTTCCATTCTAATTATAGTTCTTGAGAATAAGCAGGGGCTTTTCCTGTGACAGGTCCCGTATCTTCCAGCTGCCCCCGCCCTCCGAAAAAGCAACCATCATGAAAGGGTAGTAAAAGGTTGCTGAGGGCATTAATAAAGGTTATTTTTCCACCACAACAATGTGCCACACACACTTGGACGTGCTGGGCAGTGAGGGTAGAGGGAAAGGCACACTTCGCTGGGATGTGGCAGCCCCTGGGCTTGTCTTAGGGCGGGCAAGGCACACAGAGGCCCCACAAAGGAGGAACGGGCGAGAAGCCCCATGTTCCACTAAAGGAGAACAGACTCTTGTCATGACACAAGAGTCATGTTGGAGGCACAAGAATCACACACATGGAAAGAAAAAAAGAATACAAAACCAGTGCTGGACCAGAAGTGAGGGGCTCGTGTTCGAATCCCAGCCTCCATCACCCTGCTGAAGCGGTGCTCCTCACGGTCCTTCCCTTCTCCAGGCCGAAACCCCCGACTCTCCAAAGTGAGATCTTCCTCCAGATGTGCCTAGCTCCCAGGACGATGGCGTGCAAATGGAAGCAAGAGTGTTTTATAAACTGTAAAGTGCTGGGGTCCCTGGGAGGCTCAGTCGGTTCAGTGTCCCACTCCTGATTTCAGCTCAGGTCATGCTCTCAGGGTTGAGACGAGCCCCGTGCCAGGCTCCGTGCTGGGCATGAAGCCTGCTTGAGATTCTCTCTCTCCCTCTCTCTCTGCCCCTCCCCTGCCCCCCTCTAAAAATACATAAATAAATAAATAAACCAACAACCAGCCAAGTGCTGCACACACATGGGAGTGAGCTTCTACACCAGAGAAGCTCAGGAAGAGTCTGAGATGCAGGCTCTGGGCAGCCACGCGGGATTCACCATGAGTCTCCGTGTCAGGTAAGTGACAGGGAAGGCATCTAGACTGGGAGAGGACAAGAGGCAGAAGTGTCAGCTGGGCCAAAGCTAGAGCAGCAGGAACAGAACATTTTTAGTGCCTGTGAGCTTATGCCGGTGGGATGAAGAGCTGGTGGAGAGAGCTGGAACGGGTAAGTCATTGCAAACATTCTTAAAAACAGAGCTCTGGATCTTGGGTCCTAACCTAGGAGTCGTCCCTGACGTGCCCTTCCCAGCCATTACCAAGCCCTGCTGACGCTGCTCACCCAATGTCCTTCTAACCCACCCGTCCACCTCCGTCACTAGTCTCTCACCTGAACTCCTGGACGGCCTCATGGTCTCCCTGCCTCCCTTCGTGCTCTGTGGACCATCACTTCCCACTCAGCACCCACAGTGACCTCCACAAAACTAAACTCTCATTGTGTCCGCTGCTGGAAACCCGTGACTGCTTTCCATTTATCTTGGGATAATCTCTGCTGTGGCCTCAAGACCCTCCAGAACAAGGGGGAGGCCCCCCAGACTTCCCATATTTCCTCAGACCTGCAAGGGCACCGGCTCATTCCTACGGGCTCCTCGGGGCCCCTTCCTAGCCACACGTCTCTGTTTGCAGGTCTGCTCCTACTCTGTCAGCACCCGTTGCTCCTCTCCTTTCTCACAGCTCTTTTCCCACTTCATATCCAAACGCTGACTATTCCAAGTATTTTCTCGCCATCACCCCTTCTAGAACTTAAGCCCCAAGTGTCCACCTGGATCACCAATGCATCCCCAGGGCAGCACACAACAGCTGCTTTATTTATCCAGAAAATATTTATTAATATTTTCTGGATAAATTAATAAAACTGATCAGACCCAAAAAGGTCTGTTTCAGTGACCTGGGAACCTATGCACAGAAACACGTGCACGAGCCCTGAAACCATTCGGCCCTGTGTATGGCATGGAAAAGAGTGCATCATCTTCATGGGTTTGGGTTCCTGCAGGTGCATGCCTGTGAACAAGTCCTAGCCACCACCTGCAGCAGGTGGGGACAAAAAAAAAAAAACCAAGTTCAAACTCTCCTACTGGCTTCCGACTTGGTAAAGTCGATCTGACTTCCTGCCAGAGAGATGCTGTGCTTCAAAACGAAAACAAGAATAGCAGCAAAATAGCAACAGAAACCAAAAAAACAAAAACTTATCAATCTAGTTTACTTGTTCAATCACTCACTTATTCATTGACTCGTTCAGAAAATACCACATGTGCAAGGCCGCCGTAACTCAGGGAAGCCCGGGAACCTCTAGTCTTAAGAGCCAGCAGCGGCCCAGCTTCCAGCGGCCAGCGGCGTGGCAGTGAAAGGAATCACAGGGCCAGGCCCAGAGCAGTGCCACTCGTCCTAAACCGAAGGTGCCATGCTCCTGGCCCACCACATCACGCCAGAGCTTGGCTCCCATGACAGATGAGGCGTTTTCACCTAAGCTTTCAGCCACATCCTTGGTGGCTCAGCCCTGGGAAGTCTTAGTCCATGCTCACCAAGCAAAATTCTGTACATTTTGGGGTCCTGGACCCCCAGACGCCCTCTGTCCCTGTGCCTCCATGAGACTCCAGGCGTGCTATACACCTCCCCGGGCTCTGCAGATCTGCAGTATATAGCACAATTACGCAGTAAGCATTTATGAATAGATGGATAACCAATCAAGTCATAGACTGCATTCTTTAAGCTAGGCTTGTTGATCAATAAATATTTAAATTAATTATGTGATTAACTGAAATAACAGTTTTCAAATGGTTAGTTTTAAGCAGGACACCTTTTTGAAATAAAATATTACAAGAAACCCCAGTGCGCTGAACAGATACAGAAATTAGTTATTCTGAAAAAAAAGCCCTACCCTCTGCCCCCCAGCCTCACTCAGGACCCCTGTGAGCCCCTCCAGCTTCCACAGCAATGAAAATGAATGAGCTACCACTAGAATTCAGGACAGGGATGGATCTCACATATATAGTGCTGAGGAAGGAGGCCAGGCACAAAAGGGTGTGTATACAGTGCACGATTCCATTCCTATAAAGTTCAGAAACGGGCAGAACTAAACTGAGGCTATCGGTGGTCAGCGCAGTGGTTATCCTGGTGGAGAAGGCTAAGTTCTGGGAGCACAAAGGGGACTCCCGGAGGACTGGTGATGTTCTGGTTTATCTGGATGGTGCCCCATGAGTTGTGTTTGCTTACTGAAAAGTCATCACACTGTACCCCTAAGATGGGATAGTTTTCCCCATTATATTACACTTCAAAGTTTGCTGAAAATTAATTAAATAAAAACGAACACCTCCTTGGCATCCTTGGGGCCCAGAGAGAGCAAACTGGCCTAGAAAGTGCACGGCTGTGTCCTACTGACCCACTCAGCCTTCGCCACTGGGACCCCAAGCGCCCTGCAAGCAGGTGACAGGACAACAGGTACTCACGAGGCTTTGATGAGCAGCTGCTCTCTCTCCTGGAGGTCCCGTTTCAGACTCTCTACTTCCACCTTGAGTTCGATGTTCTTCCAGTCAAGAGCAGGAAAGAAAAGAAACAATGTAAAATGTGGAACACCTGAACGTCTGCAGTGGGGAAACCGCTTTCAGCACACACTAACTTACATGATGCTTATAATAGGCAGGTGCTAGATTCAAAACCTCATTAGCCTCAGGGCACAGGGAGAAGGGAATTATTAAACACTGGTGGTCTCACAAGAAAGCCCTGGGTTTCTCAAGACTTGGAACAATTATGTAAATTTTCCAAGCTTCTAACAGCCAGAGCATTCAAACACTGAGGCATAAATGTCATACAAGTGAGGCTGATTTAAAAATTGTTTGCCCTCCGCCAAGCAAATTTACAAGCAATTCTGCAGTTTGCTTTTACCATTCCAAGGCAATTACTTCTGGTTGTTTACAATCATGCATGCGGGGGCTGCAGCAGTGGGAATGTGTTACAGCTTCAAAAAAAAAAAAAACAAAAACAAAAACAAAAAACCCCACAACATGTGGATGGATAACTGGGAGGTCACATCAGTGCATCTCACGGTCTCACGGCTCATCCAAAAGAGCCATGACTGCATGGGGCAAGCTGTCTATAAGGGACACCACGGTGCTCTCCAACCAACCACCCTTCTCTTAACGGACTGGGATGAGGGGAGTCACACATGGCAGTGGGCTTCTAACTCACGCGGGAATCCAAAGACAGACTCTCTGGCTAACAGACTGCAATGTGAGACAGAGGGGCAGGGTCGAGCTGCCCAAACTGGTCCACAAGTGTATTGCAGACAGAATATCAGATGAGCTCAAGTAGGAGAGACTGGGATCTGAGTGTGTAGTTTGCAACGGGGTTGCTATAAACCCAAGATTTCTCTGAGATCTTGCTCCTGTTTGGTTTTAATAATTCATAACAATTTTATATTCTACTCCATAATACATGCATATTATTTTAAATAAAAGCCCCATTTCCAGGAAAATTTACCATCTCGGGGGACACACCTCCCATCTTTCTCCCAAGCAGCCCTGGGGGAACGAGGACCCCAGAATGAGAAGTCAGCAGGAATGAACACCAATCCATTCACGAGGACAGGAATTCGAACGCTCCCTCCCCTCTTTACCAGGAGGAAACTGTCCTAAGTCAGCAGCTGCTCGTGTATTTCTCCTGTCATGTCCCAGACATATCCCCATCACCTGGGACAGGCTGAGCATGGCACTCAGCACTGGGGACACCATGGTAAACAAGGCAGACACAAGCCCTGGCTTCACGCTAGCATCAAACACAAAACCGGAAGCACCAGCCTGTACTCGCCCTTGCAAGCACAAGTCCAGGAGGGAAGAAAGCAGAATGTGTCCTTTCAGGCCACTCAAGCGTCAAAGGAATGACACAAGCCCACCTGACACAGGGGATGTGGGGAGCAAAGGAGCTAACAGATGAGAAGGGCCTGGCAGACAGCGCTCAAGATTTTCTTCGCTGTCAACAACAAGAGCTGAACAAGTCATCTGTGAGGCCCAACTTTTTCTAAAAGAAGCTGATCTTCGAAGAAAGGATGCTACATGCCAGTGCATTGGTCTTCAACTGCATTTTGTGAAAACCCTTCAGACAGAGGGTTCCTTTTCTGCTCCAGGAAGGGCAGAGGGTTTCTGTGTGGGAACTGACACCAGATATTCTAAACTGCTTTCTGACAAACTAACTAGCTCCCAACCCAGGGATCTAAAAGGATGGAGGGCTCATGTGTCCTCTAGGCTATTTTTCTCAAGCCCAATTCCTCAAGTTATAAATTCATGCATGTGATAGTAAGTTTCCCAACCCCAAATCAAGACACCGTACAAGCTGAAAATGGAATACCATTATAAAAAAGAACGAAGAAGCTCTCAAACCACGGTTAAGGAAAGATATCCAAGATAGTGTTAAGGAAAAATGCAAGGTGCAGAACAGGACGTGCCTGTGTTTATGTAGAAAGGGGATTTAATACAAACACACGCACACACATACACACACACACACGCTTGTATATACATAAAATTCCTCTGCATAAATAATTAATAACATCAGTTAGATCTGGGGAACTGGGAGACAAGGGTGGATGAAAGCCTTTTTAGTGTATTCCTCTGATGCCTTTTGAATTTCGAGCCATGTACTTATCCAAAAACTTGAAATAAAAGCGCAGTTAAATCAGGTCATCTATTCAAGCCATGTAAAAAGAAGAAAGGCTAAACAGCATAGGACAAAAGGTCAGCAGGCCTATGTGCAAAATCCACCTCTCATAGTAGCTATGTGACACCAAGCAAGTTACTGATCATCTCTGAATTTCAGTGTCCTTTTCTGTAAGATGAGGATAATCTCCACTGCACAGGGCTGTCCCAACAATTAAAATAAGATGATGAATGTATCAACGCCCAGGACAGTGCCTGACACAGAACAAGCAACTAACACAATTTGGCTCCTTATCGCCCAGAAGTATGTAACCGTACTTACATAGAAAATGTTTTAGGCTATTGGCCTTTCCTTCAAATTGTGACTGCATCTTCACTCCCTTCCAGAAAAGGAGACATTCTCACTGCCTTTCCACCCCCACACTACAGAAAAAAGAAAACCGTCTTAAGGCACAAGGGGGCTTTTCAATTCTTGGAAAAGCTCAGAAGCACAACAATCCCTCTTCAAGAAAAGCCCATTTAAGTTCAGCTGCTGAAACTCAAGGAGAGGTGCTTTTCTCCCTCCAAAAGTTTCCACTGGTCCGAACTTCAGAGGAGAAAAGATGGACCAATTCCCAGGCCGAGGGCGAATCTACTAGAGAAAGCCAAAAACTGGGCACTGAAATATTGCTCGTACTCATGTCTTTTCACGAAAGCCAAGTTCTGTTTTCCACTCTCAGGCGGAGGCCCCCAGGTCAAGACTTTAGAAGGGAACAGACGTTTTTCTGACAGTTTACAAGCAAGCGCACAAGGAATCCAGAAGAGTCACAGCACAGAAAACTGACAGTCCTAACCTGGGCTGCCAAGGGAAGCTCGGTAAGACAATGGTGACAATTGTCAAGCACTGACTGTGTGCTGGGGCTCCTCGTCTGTCATCTCATTCTAATCCACACCAACAACTCTGTGACAGAGGGATGATCACTTCCCCCTGAAAGCAAGCCCAGGGAGCTGCGGTGTCCTGCCTATGGTCACACAGGTTAGTTGGTAACAGCAGTTACCGGCAATCTGCGATTCCAAAGACATTCCACCACTTCACTGCTTTTGTCTAAATTATAAATAATTACGAAAAGGCAATGGAGATAAAGACAGTAAATCAGAATTCAGATTTTAAAACGAGAGAAAAGATTCCCTTAAAATTAATCTTGTATCTCTTTGCTTAATATTAAGGTCATCCTATTGTCTTTATGCTGCCCATAATCAATTCAAATTAAATGAAAGCAGCTCTGTCTATTCAGGCTCACTCTGAGAACAAATATTAATCAAATTTCTGCTGGGAAGGACTATGAGCAAAGACACTGGGGGTGGCGGTGAGAAGTGGGACCTCACAGTTTTATAGATGTGCTCGGTGGGGCCGTCAAATTCCTGTTGCATTCTTTCCTCCAGGAAATAGATGCGGAGCTTTAGATTAAAGTTTTCTTTCTTCAATTCAGTGATTTGCTGGAAAATAAGCACAGAAGGGTTATCGAAAAGCAAGCTCTAAAGCATGGTACCTGCATTAACCCCCACAGGTCCTAAGGCCTAAGGCCTAAGGATTTAATGTTAGGATTTAAATGTTAAATCCTACAGAAAATTTCCCTCTGCCGCAGCTGTACCAACCCAGGAGTAAGTCGTTCTCAATTTTAAGTAAGTTGTTCTCAAATTTAAGACAAGCTGAGCACTGGAATGATACTGACAGGAAAGAACTCATGTCTCCACATTGGTAATAAGTAAGGAAAAAAAGAAAAAGAAAATAGAAAGAAAGAGGCAAATCTCTTCTTTACAAAAGAAATCCAGTAAATAAACGTACAAGGATAAAAGGAAAAGAACACCACCATTATACAACCACCACAGTAGTAACTGATTCAGGCAAGAATCACCAGCACTAAAAGCATCAGATAAAAGATCACTGGAGAAAAGGATATTCACCCAGCTTCAAGATAATGCCCCCAAAATGGCTTATTAATTACAAAAGGAAAAGCTACCATTACTATTCATTTATTTTAAAATTTACTTATTTGAGAGAGACACAGAACATGGGCATGCATGGGGAGAGGGAGGAGGGGGAAGGAAAGAATCTCAAGCAGACTCCCCGCTGAGCACAGAGCCCAACACAGGGCTCAATCCCACAACCCTGTGATCACGACCTGAGCTGAAATCAAGAGTCCAATGCTTAACAGACTGAGCCACCTGGGTGCCCTGGTATTGGTACAATTTAGGAATCCAGTAGACATCACCTCAATCAAGGGAATATATTCAATATCACAAGTAGTAGGACAAACTGACGTGCCGTGCCTCCTGAAATAAAGCACTGAAAGCAGCAACTTCATTTAAAATGTTCCTGCCCACAACTTTGAGCCTGCACCCAATTAAGGAGTCCATCAGACAAAGCCAAATATAAGGATATTAGCAAAATAATAGGCCTGAACTCTTCAAAAATCTTTTTTTTTTTTTAAGATTTTTATTTATCTATTTGACAGAGAGAGATAAGCAGGAGAGGGAACACAAGCAGGGGAGTGGGAAAGGGAGAAACAAGTTTCCCGCTGAGCAGGGAGCGGATGTGGGGCTCGATCCCAGGACCCCGGGATCATGACCTGAGCCAAAGCCAGATGCTTAACAACTGAGCCATCCAGGTGCCCCTTCAAAAATCTTAACAACAATCTTAAGGCAAAAATGGTTGGGGAATTCTTTTTAATAAATAGAAGTAATGGAGGCATGATTACTAAGTGCAATGAAAACATACAATAAATCTTGAATTTAAAAAAAAAAAGAAAAAAGCTTCATGAGGCTAAGTGGGGGAATCTGAGTAACAACTTTGTATTGGGTAACAGTATTATGATTTTGCAGGAGAATGTCCTAAGTAAGAAATACATGCTCTGTACTTAAGGATGCTGTCATGATGTCTGCACTTAACTCTAACAAGTAAGAAGGAATAGAAAGAGAGGAGAAAGCAAATGAAGCAAAATATTAATTGATGAACCTAGACACAGTATATACGGTTGGTTGTTGGGCAATTTTGCAACTTTTCCATAGGTTCACTTTGCTTGTTCATGGATACGCCCACAGATACCATGGGTCGTAAAACAAAGCTTACAAATTTAAATAACTGAAATCAAACCATGTTCTCTGACCATAATAAACTTGAGCTAGAAATCAATAACAAAGAAAATGGAAAATCCCCAAATACTTAGAAATTAAATAACACATTTCTTTTTTTTTTTTTTTTTTTTTTTTTTTTTTTTTTTTTTTAATTTTTTATTTTTTATAAACATATATTTTATCCCCAGGGGTACAGGTCTGTGAATCACCAGGTTTACACACTTCACAGCACTCACCAAATCACATACCCTCCCCAATGTCCATAATCCCACCCCCTTCTCCCAAAAACCCCCTCCCCCCAGCAACCCTCAGTTTGTTTTGTGAGATTAAGAGTCACTTATGGTTTGTCTCCCTCCCAATCCCATCTTGTTTCATTTATTCTTCTACCCACTTAAGCCTCCATGTTGCATCACCACTTCCTCATATCAGGGAGATCATATGATAGTTGTCTTTCTCTGCTTGACTTATTTCGCTAAGCATGATACGCTCTAGTTCCATCCACGTTGTTGCAAATGGCAAGATTTCATTTCTTTTGATGGCTGCATAGTATTCCATTGTGTATATATACCACATCTTCTTGATCCATTCATCTGTTGATGGACATCTAGGTTCTTTCCATAGTTTGGCTATTGTGGACATTGCTGCTATAAACATTCGGGTGCACGTGTCCCTTTGGATCACTACATTTGTATCTTTAGGGTAAATACCCAATAGTGCAATTGCTGGGTCATAGGGCAGTTCTATTTTCAACATTTTGAGGAACCTCCATGCTGTTTTCCAGAGTGGCTGCACCAGCTTGCATTCCCACCAACAGTGTAGGAGGGTTCCCCTTTTTCTCCGCATCCTCGCCAGCATCTGTCATTTCCTGACTTGTTGATTTTAGCCATTCTGACTGGTGTGAGGTGATATCTCATTGTGGTTTTGATTTGTATTTCCCTGATGCCGAGTGATATGGAGCACTTTTTCATGTGTCTGTTGGCCATCTGGATGTCTTCTTTGCAGAAATGTCTGTTCATGTCTTCTGCCCATTTCTTGATTGGATTATTTGTTCTTTGGGTGTTGAGTTTGCTAAGTTCTTTATAGATTCTGGACACTAGTCCTTTATCTGATATGTCGTTTGCAAATATCTTCTCCCATTCTGTCAGTTGTCTTTTGATTTTGTTAACTGTTTCCTTTGCTGTGCAAAAGCTTTTGATCTTGATGAAATCCCAATAGTTCATTTTTGCCCTTGCTTCCCTTGCCTTTTGCGTTGTTCCTAGGAAGATGTTGCTGCGGCAGAGGTCGAAGAGGTTGCTGCCCGTGTTCTCCTCAAGGATTTTGATGGATTCCTTTCGTACATTGAGGTCCTTCATCCATTTTGAGTCTATTTTTGTGTGTGGTGTAAGGAAATGGTCCAATTTCATTTTTCTGCATGTGGCTGTCCAATTTTCCCAGCACCATTTATTGAAAAGGCTGTCTTTTTTCCATTGGACATTCTTTCCTGCTTTGTCGAAGATTAGTTGACCATAGATTTGAGGGTCTATTTCTGGGCTCTCTATTCTGTTCCATTGATCTATGTGTCTGTTTTTGTGCCAGTACCATGCTGTCTTGATGATGACAGCTTTGTAATAGAGCTTGAAGTCCGGAATTGTGATGCCACCAACGTTGGCTTTCTTTTTCAATATCCCTTTGGCTATTCGAGGTCTTTTCTGGTTCCATATGAATTTTAGAATTATTTGTTCCATTTCTTTGAAAAAGATGGATGGTACTTTGATAGGAATTGCATTAAATGTGTAGATTGCTTTAGGTAGCATAGACATTTTCACAATATTTTATTCTTCCAATCCAGGAGCATGGAACATTTTTCCATTTCTTTGTGTCTTCCTCAATTTCTTTCATGAGTACTTTATAGTTTTTTCTGAGTATAGATTCTGTGTCTCTTTGGTTAGGTTTATTCCTAGGTATCTTATGGTTTTGGATGCAATTGTAAATGGGATTGACTCCTTAATATCTCTTTCTTCTGTCTTGCTGTTGGTGTAGAGAAATGCAACTGATTTCTGTGCATTGATTTTATATCCTGACACTTTACTGAATTCCTGTATAAGTTCTAGCAGTTTTGGAGTGCAGTCTTTTGGGTTTTCCACATATAGTATCATATCATCTGCGAAGAGTGATAATTTGACTTCTTCTTTGCCGATTTGGATGCCTTTAATTTCCTTTTGTTGTCTGATTGCTGAGGCTAGGACCTCTAGTACGATGTTTGAATAGCAGTGGTGATAATGGACATCCCTGCCGTGTTCCTGACCTTAGCGGAAAAGCTTTCAGTTTTTCTCCATTGAGAATGATATTTGCGGTGGGTTTTTCATAGATGGCTTTGATGATATTGAGGTATGTGCCCTCTATCCCTACACTTTGAAGAGTTTTGATCAGGAAGGGATGTTGTACTTTGTCAAATGCTTTTTCAGCATCTATTGAGAGTATCATATGGTTCTTGTTCTTACTTTTATTGATGTGTTGTATCACATTGACTGATTTGCGGATGTTGAACCAACCTTGCAGCCCTGGAATAAATCCCACTTGGTCGTGGTGAATAATCTTTTTAATGTACTGTTGAATCCTATTGGCTAGTATTTTGTTGAGTATTTTCGCATCTGTGTTCATCAAGGATATCGGTCTATAGCTCTCTTTTTTGGTGGGATCCTTGTCTGGTTTTGGGATCAAGGTGATGCTGGCCTCATAAAATGAGTTTGGAAGTTTTCCTTCCATTTCTATTTTTTGGAACAGTTTCAGGAGAATAGGAATTAGTTCTTCTTTAAATGCTTGGTAGAATTCCCCCGGGAAGCCGTCTGGCCCTGGGCTTTTGTTTGTTTGGAGATTTTTAATGACTGTTTCAATCTCCTTACTGGTTATGGGTCTGTTCAGGCTTTCTATTTCTTCCTGGTTCAGTTGTGGTAGTTTATATGTTTCTAGGAATGCATCCATTTCTTCCAGATTGTCAAATTTATTGCCGTAGAGTTGCTCATAGTATGTTCTTATAATAGTTTGTATTTCTTTGGTGTTAGTTGTGATCTCTCCTCTTTCATTCATGATTTTATTTATTTGGGTCCTTTCTCTTTTCTTTTTGATAAGTCGGGCCAGGGGTTTATCAATTTTATTAATTCTTTCAAAGAACCAGCTCCTAGTTTCATTGATTTGTTCTATTGTTTTTTTGGTTTCTATTTCATTGATTTCTGCTCTGATCTTTATGATTTCTCTTCTCCTGCTGGGCTTAGGGTTTCTTTCTTGTTCTTTCTCCAGCTCCTTTAGGTGTAGGGTTAGGTTGTGTACCTGAGACCTTTCTTGTTTCTTGAGAAAGGCTTGTACCGCTATATATTTTCCTCTCAGGACTGCCTTTGTTGTGTCCCACAGATTTTGAACCGTTGTGTTTTCATTATCATTTGTTTCCATGATTTTTTTCAATTCTTCTTTAATTTCCCGGTTGACCCATTCATTCTTTAGAAGGATACTGTTTAGTCTCCATGTATTTGGGTTCTTTCCAAACTTCCTTTTGTGGTTGAGTTCTAGCTTTAGAGCATTGTGGTCTGAAAATATGCAGGGAATGATCCCAATCTTTTGATACCGGTTGAGTCCTGATTTAGGACCGAGGATGTGATCTATTCTGGAGAATGTTCCATGTGCACTAGAGAAGAATGTGTATTCTGTTGCTTTGGGATGAAATATTCTGAATATATCTGTGATGTCCATCTGGTCCAGTGTGTCATTTAAGGCCTTTATATCCTTGCTGATCTTTTGCTTGGATGACCTGTCCATTTCGGTGAGGGGAGTGTTAAAGTCCCCTACTATCATTGTATTATTGTTGATGTGTTTCTTTGATTTTGTTATTAATTGGTTTATATAGTTGGCTGCTCCCACATTGGGGGCATAGATATTTAAAATTGTTAAATCTTCTTGTTGGACAGACCCTTTGAGTATGATATAGTGTCCTTCCTCATCTCTTATTATAGTCTTTGGCTTAAAATCTAATTGATCTGATATAAGGATTGCCACTCCTGCTTTCTTCTGATGTCCATTAGCATGGTAAATTCTTTTCCACCCCCTCACTTTAAATCTGGAGGTGTCTTCGGGCTTAAAATGTGTTTCTTGGAGGCAACATATAGATGGGTTTTTGTTTTTTTTATCCATTCTGATACCCTGTGTCTTTTCACAGGGGCATTTAGCCCATTCACATTCAGGGTAACTATTGAGAGATATGAATTTAGTGCCATTGTATTGCCTGTAAGGTGACTGTTACTGTATATGGTCTCTGTTCCTTTCTGATCTACCACTTGTAGGCTCTCTCTTTGCTTAGAGGACCCCTTTCAAGATTTCCTGTAGAGCTGGTTTGGTATTTGCAAATTCTTTCAGTTGTTGTTTGTCCTGGAAGCTTTTAATCTCTCCTTCTATTTTCAATGATAGCCTAGCTGGATATAGTATTCTTGGCTGCATGTTTTTCTCGTTTAGTGCTCTGAAAATATCATGCCAGCTCTTTCTGGCCTGCCAGGTCTCTGTGGATAAGTCAGCTGCCAATCTAATATTTTTCCCATTGTATGTTACAGACTTCTTTTCCCGGGCTGCTTTCAGGATTTTCTCTTTGTCATTGAGACTTGTAAATTTTACTATTAGGTGACGGGGTGTGGGCCTATTCTTATTGATTTTGAGGGGCATTCTCTGAACCTCCTGAATTTTGATGCTCGTTCCCTTTGCCATATTGGGGAAATTCTCCCCAATAATTCTCTCCAGTATACCTTCTGCTCCCCTCTCACTTTCTTCTTCTTCTGGAATCCCAATTATTCTAATGTTGTTTCGTCTTATGGTGTCACTTATCTCTCGAATTCTCCCCTCGTGGTCCAGTAGCTGTTTGTCCCTCTTTTGATCAGCTTCTTTATTCTCTGTCATTTGGTCTTCTATATCACTGATTCTTTCTTCTGCCTCATTTATCCTAGCAGTGAGAGCCTCCATTTTTGATTGCACCTCATTAATAGCTTTTTTGATTTCAACTTGGTTAGATTTTAGTTCTTTTATTTCTCCAGAAAGGGCTTTTATATCTCTCGAGAGGGTTTCTCTAATATCTTCCATGCCTTTTTCGAGCCCGGCTAGAACCTTGAGAATTGTCATTCTGAACTCTAGATCTGACATATTACCGATGTCTGTATTGATTAGGTCCCTAGCCTTCGGTACTGCCTCTTGTTCTTTTTTTTGTGTTGAATTTTTACGTCTTGTCATTTTGTCCAGATAAGAGTAAATGAAGGGGCAAGTAAAATACTAAAAGGGTGGCAACAACCCCAGGAAAATATGCTTTAACCAAATTAGAAGAGATCCAAAATCGTGAGTGGGGAGAAAGGGGATAAAAAGAGGTTCAAAAAGGAAGAGAGAAAAAAAAAAAAAAAAAAAAAAAAAAAAAAGAAAAGAAAAGAAAAGAAAAGAATTTTTTAAAAAAAAGAAAACACCTAAGAAAAATGTAAAAATATATATATATATATATATATATATATATTAGATAAACTAGTAAAAAATCGTTAAAAAAGAAAAAGGTAACAGTTAAAAAAAAAAAATTTTTACCCGAAGGCGAGAAAAAAAAAAAAAAAAAAATGAAAAAGAAAAAATTAAATTAACTGCAAGACTAAAAAAAATCACAGGAAAAAAGCCATGAGTTCCGTGCTTGGCTTTCTCCTCCTCTGGAATTCTGCTGCTCTCCTTGGTATTGAAACCGCACTCCTTGGTAGGTGAACTTGGTCTCAGCTGGATTTCTTGTTGATCTTCTGGGGGAGGGGCCTGTTGTAGTGATTCTCAAGTGTCTTTGCCCCAGGCGGAATTACACCGCCCTTACCCGGGGCCGGGGTGAGTAATCCGCTCGGGTTTGCTTTCAGGAGCTTTTGTTCCCTGAGCGCTTTCCGTAGAGTTCCAGAGGACGGGAATACAAATGGCGGCCTCCTGGTCTCCGGCCCGGAGGAGCCGAGAGCCCAGGGCCCCACTCCTCAGTGCGCCCTCAGAGAACAGCGCCCAGTTACTCCCGTCTGCCTGACCTCCGGCCGCGCTCCGAGCTCACCGAGCCTGCGACCGGTTCAAGGTAACACGGAGCTGCGAGCTTACTGTCGGCTCTGTCTCTGTAGCCGGCTTTCCCGTTCCAATACCCGCAAGCTCTGCGACACTCAGACACCCCCGATCCTTCTGTGACCCTGCGGGACCTGAGGCCACGCTGACCCCGCGTGGGCTTCGCCCCGGTTTAGCCTCTGGAGCGATGTCCCTCAGCGGAACAGACTTTTAAAAGTCCTGATTTTGTGCGCGGTTGCTCCGCCGCTTGCCGGGAGCCGGCCCCTCCCCCCGGGGTCTATCTTCCCGTCGCTTTGGATTCACTTCTCCGCCGGTCCTACCTTTCAGAAAGTGGTTGATTTTCTGTTTCCAGAATTGCTGTTCTTCTTCTCTTCGATCTGCCGATGGATTTTCAGGTGTTTGCAATCTTTAGATAAGCTATCTAGCTGATCTCCGGCTAGCTGAAGCAGTCTCAGCTTGCTACTTCTCCGCCATCTTCAAATAACACATTTCTAAACAATCCATGGGTCAGAGAGGAAGTCTCACAGGAAATCAGAAAATATTTTGAATTAAATAAAAATGCAAATATTATCAAAATTTGTAGAGTGCAGTTAAAGTGGTGACTGGGGAAAATTTATATGATTAAATGTGTTAGAAAATAAGAAAGGTTTCAAATCAACAATCTAAGCTTCTACCTTAAGAAGCTATAATAAGAGCAAAAAAGCCCCAAGCAAGCAAAATGACAGATATACTAAACATAAGAGCAGAAAATAATAAAATGGAAAGCAGAAAGATAACAGAAAAAAGCCTACTTGAAAAGATGGTTCTTTCAAATGATCAATGAAATTGACAGACCTCTGGCAAGACTGGAGAAGAAAAAAAGAGAAGACATAAGTTACCGATATCAAAGAACAAAAGAGAGGTTATCACTACAGTTCCCACAGCAGAGGGGTATTAAGAGAAAAATGCATACAACTCTATGCACATAAATTGGACAACTTGGATGAAATAACCCAATTCTGTGAAAAGCACAATTTATCAAAATTCACCAAAGAAGCAACAGATAGCCAGAATAGTCTTGTATCTATTTTAAAAATTGAATTTGTAATTAAAACCCTTCCAGGAAAGATAATTCTGAAACAAGATGATTTCAGTAGCAATTTCTATCAAATATTTAAAGAAGAAATCATACCATTTCTACACAATTTCTTGCAGAAAATGGAAGGTAAGGGAACTTTCCCACTTCATTTTATGAGGGCAACATTACCCCAATACCAATACCAGACAAAAAAAACATTACTATAGTCTATAGAAAACTATAGACTAAGTCATTCATGAATAGAGATGGAAAATCCTCAATTAATTTTACCAAATTGAAAAAGCAGATTAATACATCATGAGTGGGATTTATCCCAGGAATATACGTCTAACTCAACACTCAAAAGGCAATCCATGTAATCTACCAGACTAAAAAACTAAGAAGAAAAAATATATAATCATATCAACAGATGCACAAAAAGCATCTGATAAAAACCAACAAGCCACTCAAGATAAATACTCAGCAAACTAGGAATTAAAGGAAGCTTCTTAATCTGCTAAAGAGCATCTACAAAAAAACCCATACATTTACAAACAACATATTTAATTAAAGATGAAAAGCAATGCTACTTCCCTAACACTGGGAACAAGGAAAGGATATCCACTCTCACAATTCCTATTCAGCATTGCATTTGAAGTCCTAGACAGCGTAATAAGGCGAGGGAAAAGGAATAAAAGGCATCCAGTTTGGAAAGGAAGAAATAAACCCCATCCTTATCTGACGGCAATATGATTATCTACATAGAAAATCGCAAGGAATCTACAAAAAAGATCCCAGAATTCTGAGTTTAGCAAAGTCAATATGCAAATACCAAGCATATTTCAATAAACTAGAAACAAAAAACTGGAAACTGAACTTTTTTAAACACCATTTTAGAATACCTCCAAAAAAAATGTAAATTTATAAATATAAATCTGATAAAACATTACGTATGCTTAAAACCACAAAATGCTGAAGAAATCAAGAACCTAAATAAGTGAAGAGATTTACCAAATTCATGGATTGGAAGACAATATAATAAAGATGTCAATTCTCTCCAAACTGATCTATAGATTTAACATAATCCCAATCAAAATGCCCACAGGATTTCTGGTAGGTAGAAACAAGCTGATTACAAAATTTATATGGAACAGTAAAAGAGCTAGATGGGTGAAAACAACTTTGAAAGAGAATCCAATCAAGCAGACTACATAAATAGACCCATACAATTACAGCTAATTGATTTTTGACAAAGCTGCTATTAACCTTAAAAATGAAACTGCCAGTTCTTCCACCAGCAAAAGATGGGTTTATTCAGGAAGAGCAGAGAATTGCAATCCAGGACAAGCAAGCTGTGGAAAAACCAGAGGCCAGTCCAGAGAACAGAGGCAAGAAATGCTGTTTTACACAGGAAAGGGATAAGTCGGGAAGGGCTGAAAAGTCCACTGGGGTAAACTGGGAGCTCTAAGTATGGTGGCTTCTCCCTGGGTGACAGTCTCTCATTGGCTGGGCTGTTGCGAGGCATAAGAAACCTTCCTTCCTCCTGCTGGGATAGTTAAGTACCTATGAGCAAGGAGCTTCTCCTCCGGCAGGCTCAGAGACTGACAAGTGACAGGGCTGAAAGCTCCCTCTCCTGGCCTCTAACTCCCTTCTAAACAAGGTTTTCCTTTTACTATTTTTCACAGTGCAAATAACAATTCAGTGGAGAATTGTATTTGGAGAAAGGCTAGTCTTTTCATTTTCAACAAATGCCATGGGAACAACTGGACATCCATCTACAAAATAATAAATCTGATCTGATGATTCGACATCATCATCTATTTCCAAAAAAAAATGAGCCTCAACCTATCATACCTTAAATAAAAGTTAACTCAAATTAGATCATAGATCTAAATGTAAAATATAAAATTAACTAACTTTTAGAAGAATAGATGGGAGAAATCCTTGGGACCCAGAGCTAGGCAGAGATCTTATCTAACACCCCAAAGCCATGATCCACTTTAAAAAAATTTTTGATCAATAAATTGAGCTTTGTCAGAATCTAACATTTGCTTTGAAAAACAGTGTTAAGAAAATGATTAGACAAGCTACCTCCTGGGAGAAAATATATGCAAATCACAAATCCAACATAGGAACAGTATTTAGAATACATAAATAACTCCCAAAATGTAATTATAAGAAAACCATCTAATTAAAAAGAAAAAAAAAAATAGGCCAAAATTTTTCAAAGGAACTTCACAGAAGAAGATATACAGATGACATATCATCACAAGAAAAGATTTTCAACATCTTCAGTCATTAGGAAAACAGAAATTAAAACTACAGTGAGTTTTAGTACCTGTTAAAAATAGCTAAAAAAAATTTTTTTTTTAATTGAGAACACCAAATGCTGCTGAAGACATGGAGCAAACGGGATCTTCCAACTCCAGACGGGAACACAAAAATGGCACAGCCACTGCCTAAGAGTTCAGCAGTTCCTTACACCTCCTCCCCACCAAAAAAAAAAAAATCTACACTTAGGGCATGACTCAGCAATTCCACTCCTAGGTACTTACCCTAGAGGAATAAAAACCTACATTCCCCCCAAAACCTGTACACAAATGTTTACAACAACTTTAATAAGAGCCACCAAAACCTGGAAAGAACCCAATGTTCTTCAAAGGGTGACTACATAAAGTGTGTATCTGTATGATGGACTAATACCCAGTAACTATGATACAAACAACAACATGAATGAATTTCAAAGACCTTATGGTAAGGGAATGAAGTCAGCCTCAAAAGATTATGTTACTGTATGATACCATTTATAAGACATCAGGAAAAAGCAAAATTATAGGGACTGAGACCAGAGCACTAGTTGCCAGAGGTTTGGGGTAAAGAGAGGGCTTGATCATAAAGAGACAACGCAAGGGAATTTTTTGGCATTATGGAATGTTCTGTATTCTAATTGTGGTGATGGCTATATTAGCCTAGAACTGTACAGACATAAACCCAAAAAAACACATATTTATATGTTTTATACATATATATATGTGTATTTTGATTATGACAGCTTACAAGGGAGTACACACTTGTCACAACTCATCCAACACTTAAAACTGGTGAATTCTGCTCGTTTTAATTATATTTCAATAAAGTTGATTTTAAAAGAACTAAAATGAAATACAGTAAAATAGTAATAGCTATACTCGAATGTTAATACATCTCCGGGGGGTGGGGGAGGGGTCCAGCATTTAAAAAAAATAATTGGTTAGAGCATATAATACTTTTCAATAAATATATTTTTCGGACAGGGCACCTGGGTCGCTCAGTGGGTTAAGCCGCTGCCTTTGGCTCGGGTCGTGATCCCAGGGTCCTGGGATTGAGTCCCACATCCGGCTCTCTGCTTTGGCAGGGAGCCTGCTTCCCCCTCTCTCTCTCTGCCTGCCTCTCTGCTTACTTGTGATCTCTGTCTGTCAAATAAATAAAATCTTAGAAATATATATATATATATTTTTTGGACTGGATAAAAGAAAACGTTCAACAGACTGCATCAAACTGTCTGTCCTTTGCCCTCTTGTTAACACTTACATTTTCTGTTTTGTCACTAACGAGAACAGCACAAGAAACAATTGGTAAGTTCATTAAAGCCTCCCTTTAAATGTTTTAAGGAAACAGCACATAAAACATTGAAACAAAAAAGTCTACCCCACCAGATGCTTCCTATAAAGAGAAGCCTTATTCTATTACACAGCCAGCAATAAAATATTTATGGAGGTTGCTTAGAATACCTGCATTGTACACATTGCTACAATTCTTAACAACACTTGAAAGAATATCTGTCCTATTTATAGGTAAAGGAGTTTTAAACAAAACAAGAGAAAGGCCAATCAGCCTTGACAAGGTTAATACAGATAGGCCCAAGTGAACACAATCAACTAGAGGCACCATCTTTCCCACAACGCCAACCCTGTTCTCCACTTAATACCACTTCCCCCACAAGATTTTCCCTGACTAGCCCCATTACGCTGGACTGGGGACCCTTCTACATGTTTCCACATACCCTCTACTTCCTTTACAATAGCAGTTATCACACTGCATTGCACCAGCTGGTAACCTGCTTTTCCAACCAAGCCATCTCCAGGAGATTGGGAGCCACGCTCACCTTGTACGTTCTCGTCTGAAACTTAAGAGACAGTTACTAAATACCCAGTGGCTGCCTGACTGGATGGGTGGATACATTTAGGAATTTCTTGGGGCATCTGGGTGGCTCAGTCAGTTGAGCGTCTGACTCCGTTTCAGCTCCAATCATGATCTCAGCATGGTGGGATGGAGCCCTGTGTTGGGCTTCACGCTCATTGGGGAGTCTACTTGAGATTCTTGCTCCTTTTCCCCCTGCCCATCGCCCACTTAATTGCGCACACGGGTGAGCACGCACACACGTTCTCTCTACATATGTATAAGAAGAAGAGGGGCGCCTGGGTGGCTTCTTGGGTTGAAGCCTCTGCCTTCGGCTCAGGTCATGATCCCAGGATTCTAGGATCGAGCCCCACATCGGGCTCTCTGCTCAGCAGGGAGCCTGCTTCCTCCTCTCTCTCTCTCTCTCTTCTGCCTGCCTCTCTGCCTACTTGTGACCTCTGTCTGCCAAATAAATAAATAAAATCTTAAAAAAAAAAAAAGAAGAAGAAGAATTTCTCAAAGGCAATATGATACAAGGAGAGTCCACAGACTTCAGATTCAGATCTGGTTCCCATCACACCATTGATTTTTGACCATCGCTCTTAGAATTAAACTCCCTGCCATGGGTCCTGAGACCTGTATGATCTGACCACCCTGCCTCCTCTCCAGCCTCACTATCATCCTGTCCCTCACACACCATGTTCTCACTTCACTGGCCTCCTTTCTGGTCCTCAAATGCACCAAACCCATCTGCCGCCTGGCTCTCCGGGCAGCACTTGGTGGCCGCTTCAGTCCCGTGCTCTCATCACAGTTCAGAGGCCCATCCTAACCACCCCATCAAAAGTGGCCCCGTCTCTACAACCTCCACCTCGTCACTCTTGAACACAGAACTCTTAATTTTCTTGCTAGAACTCTTTACAATCTGTACTCACTTATTTACACATCTATTATTCATATTCACTCTGAGTATAGGACTATATTCCACTTCTGGAGGACAGGGACATCAGCTATCTGCTCACAGCTGTTTCCCTTGAGGTGTCAGCACGGTATCTGGAACACAGTGGCTGCTGCATCAACATTTATTAAAGGAGCAAATAAACAGATGAGTGAATACAATCCAGACCACCCTGTTAGGTGTATGACCGCAGTCAAGTTCATTTTTCTGTGTGCCTCCATTCCTTTTTATAGATTACAGGAATACTTATCTCAGAGACTGATTATAGGATTAAAAGAAATTAATTAGAATTTTTGGTATTGTACCTAGCATGACATAAGGGCTTAAAATATATTAATAATCTTCTCATTTGTATTTTTCCCTTTAAGAGAATCAAATTCAATAAGAAGTCGGGGGGAAAAAAAACCTTGAGCTGGAAAAACTGAAAACAGCTTACCATATAGTAGGAACAAACACCCCCAAAATAAAACCCACCAAATATGACTTAGAAACTTAATGCTGAAACATAAGCTAATACATGAGCTGTACTTTGCCACATCCCAGCCCTTGGAACCCCAGGACTGTGGAACTGCAGTCGTCTGAAATGGGAAACCTCCCAACATGATGATGGGTGGTGCTTTCCAAAGCTGGAAAGAGGCCCCAGCTCAGCAGCAGGACAGACTCTGAAGAAGCTGCTGTCACTCTGGCTTCCTCCCACTCCCCGTCAAAAGCTTGCCTAGCCTAGAGCTCCATCAGGAAGGGAAGAAAAACAAAAGCCAACAACATAAAAAAGAACCAGGGCAACTCCACCTCGGCCCACCTCTACTAAAATCTGAGCAAGGCACCTAACTCTGGTGATCAGTTTCAGTGGCCTGCAAGAGTCTGGGCACTCAGAGCTGAAGCTCACCCCACCAGGTCATCTTTGGATTCAAGGCAGCAAGGGCAAAGAGCAAGGCCCTTCAAAGAGCAAAGGGCTCTTTTCTCAGGTCACTGGAAAAAGACTGACCTCCCAGTGCTACCACTTGTGAGCCATGTGACCTTGGGAAACTTATTTAACATCTTTGAGGCACTGCTGGCTCATCCATAAATAAGGATAAAAATCAGTTACCTCATGGGAGTGTTGTGACAATGATAGGAGTTATCTTGCAGGCAGAAAACAGAGGACAGCTTTCAAAGGAACCCATGTCTCACTCAAGCCCTCGATAAACAGATCTTTGGGCCATCATCAGTTTTTCTATGCTCTTTGAAAGTCCAAAAACTGTTAGGCCACTCACCTAGACATCACAAAAACCATGACCTCTTGCTGCCCAAAGTTCACCTCTGCTCAAAAATACAATATGTGAGATCATTCTGCCAGCAGCAGCTAAGCGAGGTTTGTAAAATGAGGAGGACACTTTGGAATCGGTTTCTGATTCCAATTCTCTCCCTCGTGTCTTTAAATCACGAAAACCGTTACTAGGCAAACATCTGTTTATTCACAAACAATACTGTAGCCATAACAGAATTTAAAAACTGAGCCCCAAACAACACTTGGAATATAACTACATTACAAAACCAATCTTTTTATGTTTTTTTCAGCCTGCTGGTCTGTCGTACATATTTTTTATGTTGTTGTAGAATTATTCATAATTATTATGAATAATTATTCATAACCACCCTAGGTTCCACTGCACTGGCTCTCAGCCAACTACTTGGCCATTCCTCTACTGAGAGATTATGGTTTCAGTGGGTCTCCTGGAAAGCGGACAGGCTTTACAATCAAAAAGACCAGTTTTAAATTTGCCTCTTTTAGTTTCTCAACACACCATGCTCACAGGCAAGTCATGTGAGCTCTCCAACCTCATCTGTGAAACACCTTCCTCAGGAACTTGTTGCAAGACAAAGAGATAAAAAATGTAAAACACAATTCCCTTGTTTCTATTTCTTCACAATGGTACACAATGTGGCAACAAACAGCTTCACACACAGAGCTTTTTCCTTCCACTGGGTTGTTTCCTAGGACAAATTTCCCCAAAACAGATTACTGGACTCAAGAGTAATACTATTTTTATGACTATCAAAATCTCTTTCCAAATGGCCTTCAAAAAGATTGTAAAAATTTACACTGCCCAGCCCGCCATCTGGCCAGGTTCTGGAGGGCACGGGCAGGACGTGCAGAGGTGTGAGAACATACAGCATTCAATCTGGTAAGCAGGAGGCCAAGGACGAGCCGTAAGCAAGGGTGAACCCTGCACTTAACACTGACCAGACAGCCCACCAGCCACAAGTCAAACTTGAGTCCCACAGCCCTGGGTGCTGCCAAGTCCCATCTGGAACACAGCCAGCACCAAGGACAGCGGCCACAACCCCACTTGGCCAGCTACAGACCATCCTGAACGCTGTCCACTGACCCGCCTCCCACACAGTTCTTGGTCTCCTGCCTTGCTCGAATCACACCCCTTGTTCTCCCTTCTTAGCCTCACCTGCCTGCATTACTGATTGCTCTACTATAACCCAGTGTGGCCCCACCCCAATCACAAACTCCAGCCTGCTCCAACTACCAGTCTTAGCCACTATCTCAACAACAGCAGCCCCCACCCCGCCGCAGGCTTAAGGCCCCAGGAGCTGTCCCGGCGTCCGTTAACTTCATCTTCATCACAACCGCACGTGACAGAAATTATTTACCCATGTCACAGACAAGGCAACCAAAATTTACAGATCTGGTTTCTTATATAAGGTCATACATTCATTTAGTTAACAAACATTTATTGAGCGCCCACCATCCTGTTAGGTTTGCTGAGAACCAGGGAGAGAGTAGAAAGACACATGTTAAGCAAGTACATAAACAGGACATGTAATTACAAACAATTGTAAGATCCAGAGTGGAAAAGGCCGGGTGCTGAGTGCCTGCTATCAGAGAGAATAATGGAGGTCTCTGGCAATTTGGGGAAGGAGTTAGGGACAGCCTGTCTAACGAGGTCACATTAAAGCTGGGACATGAAGGGCAGGGGCCTGCCATTCAAGGAGAGGGAGAAAGGGGATTCCAGGCAGAGGGAGGAGCACGTGAGAAGGCCCTACCCACATGGGTTAGTTAGAGCAGCCCGTGCAGCCGATCACAGGGCATAATGGAGACAGGCAGGTGCTGACCTCAGCAGCGCAGGACGAGCCCATCACACAGGGCAGGGTCTTGTGGACCATGGCGAGAAGTTAAGGATTTCATTCCAAGATCAAAAAAATTTCACAGATGGATCAAGAGAAACTGAACATTGCTGGGACCTATCAATGTCCCCAGAACCGAAGGAGTTGGCTGTGATAAACAGTCCTCAGATTAGAATGGACACACCAGCATTTATATACCCACCATATGCCAGGCATCCCATGAGATGCTTCCCAAACCCTCAGGACTACTCTGACTCAAAAGACAGTACCGGCCCCACTTTACAGATGGGCTTCTCGAAACGACTTAACCGAGCTCATAGGTCAGTTAGTGGCAGAGCAAGACCTAAAGCCCCCTCCTGGTCATTCTCCAGTCCATGTCATATACGAGCACCATGGTGCATGAAAAGCTTCCCAGGCAGGGCCTGCGGGATGGGGTGGAGGACAAGGGCATCTCTTCTCTGGGGATAAGTAACTCACCATAGACAGGTCACAGAACAAATCTAGTGATGCAAACCTCCTAGGTAAAACACTAAATCTGACCAACTGCCTCAGCTGAGACCAGGAATTGCCAACAGAAGGGACTAAAGGCCCAGATACAAGAACACCAGCACCTCAGGGCAGGTGGTTGTGAGACAAGAGCTGCAGAATTTACCCTAAGGACCTCATCTTGGAACCGTAAAATGATATACGCACAAGGATACTCATCGAAGCTTCGTAAGAGTGAAAAAATCAGGGGCGCCTGAGTGGCTCAGTGGGTTAAAGCCCCTGCCTTCGGCTCAGGCCATGATCCCGGGGTCCTGGGATCAAGCCCCGCATCGGGCTCTCTGCTCAGCGGGGAGCCTGCTTCCCCCTCTCTTTCTGCCTGCCTCTCTTCCTACTTGTGATCTCTCTCTCTCTCTCTGTCAAATAAATAAATAAAACCTTAAAAAAAAAAAGGTGAAAAATTAGAAACCACCTGGGATGACCCGCAGGAAGAGATTATGTGAACTAAGTTTCTAGCCCTCCCTTTTAATACAAGTCTTTGTGAACAGCTGGTCATTAAATAATACTATCTACTGTATTAACTGAATGGAAAGCTACCCATGTCATTCTCTGTCTAGAAGCACAGGAAAAGCCAGAATTCAAACTTTCCATGTACAGATAAAGATAGCAACATGAACATTTACGCTGATCCAGGTTCTGGGCCTTCCCTAATCACCCGAAAAATTCTGAGAGCGAGAGAGAAAAATCGATTGACTCTAACATCCAGAACAGGTCTCACCACAACAGCATAATCCTTTACTAAACGCTGCCTCTGCCGGGCCTCCTCAGGTCAGGAGCCCCCACTACACTCTCAGCTAGAAAGGACCAGTGAGACAGGCTCCTACCAAAGACCAAGCTGACTGGACAGCCTTCTCCCCTAAGGCCTGCCCTATCGGTGAGTACAGCCTCAGCTAATGAGCTCTGAGACAAGAGACCACCAGTTGAAAGACCCAAAAGAAGGAAAGTGGCTTCCACATGCTGGAGTAAGGAAAGATCTGCCCGTGTAGACCTGCTTCCCAGCCTGGGTAAGTCTGTGCCCTCCCTGGGCTGCAGAGCACCTGCGTGTCCAACGAAGGGACAGGAGGAGCTCCCCCAGATTTGGGACCCTGCCCGCTTTCTGACCCCTCCTGACCACCTCCTGGGCTCCAGCATCACCCTCGCAGCAGCCCTTCACCGACAGCCCACCACCAGGCTGGCTGTTCCCTCCTCCCAGCACCAACCCCAGGGGCTTTTAAAAGCACAATTCTGGTCATTTCCCTCCCAGATTAACATCTACCACCAGCAACCCTTCATCTTCAAGACAAAGGTCAACCAAAGCAGTGTAACACACAAGACCCCCAACCCCTGCCTTCTTTGGTGGCTTACTTGTCTCAGGATCCCGGACATGGCCCCCTTCCAGCCAGAGGGAGCTTACAATCCCCTAAACCCCTTGAGCCCAGCACTCCTGTGCTGCCCTTGCCCACATTGAGTCCCTGTGCCTGGGATGTTCTCCTAGTCTCTCACCTTGGCTAATGCCTCCTTGTCCCTGATGACCCAACTGGAGGGATGCTTCCTCCAGGGAGGCTTCCCTGAATCCCCCAGGCCAGGTTCAGAGCCCTCCTCTGTCCCCCACAGCACTCTGAACTTACCTCTGTCACTGCACTGTTTCCCAATCCATCTCCCCAACCAGCCTGTGACAGGGATGCCTACCTGGGCCTGGTCTTCATCTACTGCAGACTCCCTAGTTCCGGGCACACAGCCTGGCACAGGGCATATATTCAAAATATCTGTCAATGAATGGATGAACTCTGACCAAAACCAGGAGGCTGATGTCTTGCGAGACATTAGCTAACAGACCCTGACGCTCAGTTTCCCAGCATTTGAGACTAGCATAAGAGGAAGCCTGAGTTTCCCTTTAAATCAAAAGTATTAGGAAGCCTGAGTTTCCCTTTAAATCAAAAGTATTCCAACCCCTCCTTAACATGCATGCTAACTTTAAAATTAGCATTCAATGCCAAAAGCATTTCCTATAAGCATCCCACAGAAAGTTCAGACCACCTCCACACAGAGATCATGCACTTCGCAACTCAGGCCAAATGGAACATTTCAGTGACTCATAAAGACTTGAAAGGGAGACGCTGAGAACACTGTGGTCATTTCCATTTCAACAGCAGAATTTGCTCTGGAAAATGCTACAATAAAAAATATTAATGCCATAAAAACCGAACAGCAGCCGAAGGACCTCAGTCATAAAGAAAAAACATAAATCCTAAAACCTATCAGCATAGAAGGCTCCCTCTCACCTTCAAGAAAAACAATGTTTAGGTCCTCAGGAACCCATCTAGGGAAGGGAGACTTAAGTCCGTGACAGAGTTAAGGAAAAGAAGAGCGGACGGACGACATGACGGTGAGGAGAAAGAGCTGACACAAAGAAGGAACTCAGTGTCTGGCCTCCCCACGCCTCACACGCACACGCCCGCTCCGCCCTCACTGCAGCCCGAAGCAGCAGAAACTGTGATTGTGCTCATGGCAGAGACAAAGGACAGAGAGATGACGGGACCGGCCCAAGGTCCCCCCACAGGCAGCCGGCTCCAGAGGCCGGGCCCCCAGGTGGCACAGACAGCCTCCCAGAGCAGCTCTTCGTGTCACATGCTGGGCCTCGCTGTCTCCTACCTACAGAACGAGGGTTGGACTCAATTCTCAGATTCCTTCCCATTCAAAAGGCACACGATTAAGTGTGAAACCACCATTCCAAGATTCTGTTAAGTTTTTCCATCTAGAAATAAAATTCAAAATGGTGCCCTTCAAAAATTAAATAACTCTGTATCTTGCGGAGCAGCTCTTATGTTAAAGGAACACACGTGAAGAGCTGAACATTTAACGTGCCCAGCTCAGAGCCAGAGCTCAATAAACAGCAGCTATTATTACTCTTATGATAAAACAGCAACAGCCATTTAATACCAGAGCACGTTTTAATTATACACGATGTGGAATAATCAAATCTCATTTGTTTGAGGCCCCAGACCCCACAGCATAGATCGGGTTGTACAGTTGAAATTAGAACAACTCAAAGCTCGGAAATTACTTGTTTCCATTAGAGATCTGACAAGTCATTTCTTCAATTGGTCACTGGTGGTTTGCAGATAACTATTAGCAGTAATGAGTATTCTAAATTAAATCCAGAGACAGTACCGCTCTGTTCTGTAAAGACGACTGGGGAGAGAGAAACGTAATTGTGCAGCGTCCTTCTCTCTGTCCTCCACCTTCTCCCTGATAAACATCTCCTGTGTCTTGCATAGTCTGGCTTTCATTTGGCTACAAATGAAGAAGGGTCTAATCCTTCCCATGATAAATGAGCACGCTGAACAGGTAACTTGTTAAGGAGAATTGGAATTGGAAAAATAACCTCATTTTCCTGTTTCTTGACAACAAGCCCCCTCCACTAACAGATGAAAAACACGATGCTGGAAGACACTTAGCACGGGAGCCGGATCCGTCACCACGTAACCCGTCCTCACTCTGTATGCAGACCTGGGGACAGGCAGCTCCCGTCTCCTTCCACAGCAACAAAGATGAAGCCTGCAAAAGGCAAGGCACTGGCACACGATAGTGGAAAGAATAATGGAATCCTTAAAAACCTGGATTCCAATCCCGGCTCCGCCACTCGAGAATTATGTGACTGTAAACGAATCTCTCTTAGGCTTAAGATTTCTTATCTGTAAAATGGGGATAATATAAGTGTCTCAAAGAGTTCTGGCAAGGACTAAATGGGACCATTGGTAACATGCCTTACGTTACAGGGACGCCTTTGGCAAACGTGAGCTCCTCTCACTGGGCGGTCTGGGAAGAGCTTTATGTCCGGGCCACAGGGAGGACACCAAACTCCCCAAAGCTGGAAACTGGTGATCCTGGCGGAACCCGTGTCTGGCCCCGTGTACAAAAGGGCTGACGGCATAGGTATGGGCTTGTCACACGGAGAACGCCCATAAGACACAGCACTGCCCCTGACTCTGGCATTATCCAGCCTCGACACTTCTTAAGAACTACAGCTCCCCCCGGGCCTGGCTGGACAGCAGCAGCAGACGTGGTTTGTGAGGGAAGATGATGTGGCATCTCCACTTACATTTTCAAAGTCCTTCATGTTCCGTGCTCTGGTGGGAGACACCGTTTCTTCTGACACGTTTGGGAGCACTATAAAAAAGGTAAAACAGACACAGGAAAACGGCATGGTATGCAAATTGCCCAGAAACTTTATTAGGGAATAGAGCCCAGAAAAGAAAAAAGGAAAAAAAAAAAAAAAAGGCAAGAACAGCTCCCACAGTATATCCTGCTGGCATTTTCTGTCTGTTGCGATTTACTGGCTTGAGTCTAGGGAAAGCTCGAAACCATTAGATTTCAAATATTTACAAATTACTTAAAGTAGCCCCAGTGTAACGTGTCAGAGAACAAACCCAAAAAACGCGCCAGGCTGGGGCCCAGCCAAACTGTGCTGATAAGCACTTCCCCAGTGCTTGTCATACGGTTCTCCTGCTGCGCGGTGTACCCTCTTCACGTGCCAGCGACTGAAGCAGAGGTCACTGACTGGGGTTGGCAAACTTTTCCTTAAAATGCCAGGCAATAAATATTTTAGGCTCTGTAGAACATAAAGCCCAAAATCTGTCACAACTGGCCAGCTCTTCTGTCGTAGCACAAAAAACAGTCACAGAAAATCCATAAGGAAGGAAGCTGCGTTCCCGGAAGTTTTACTTCCAAATGCAAGCAGCAGGTTGGAAACTGCCCATCCCCGCTTCAGGGTGATTACAGACTTGGCCGATGCCCAAAGCTTTCCACAGTTCCTCTCTTCCAACAAACGCTTACTACACACCTACTGTGTGCCAAGCGTCATGCTAGGTGCTGGGGAAAGAAGGGACAAAGAGACGGTGAGCCTGTGCTCAAAAGGCTCTGACCTAGGGGGCAAGACAGGCGGGTAACCAAACTGGCACCGTGCTCACAGAGTGCCTGGCGCTGTTCGGATGTTGGGGGAACGTGCACGGCATCAGTGAATGAATCCATTCTTCCAACAAATATGCGCTGGGGGCCTCCTCTCCGCCCGGCACAATTCTAGATCTGGCTACATCTGGAAACAAACAAATGGAGCTGATGGGCTTGAGAGAGAAGATGGAAATGAGCAAAATAACAGGATAATTACATAGGATGTGAGAAGGTGAGAAAGGCCATGGAGAAAACTTCAGTGGATAACGACTGGAAAGATCCAGAGTGGGGAGCGGACTACAATTTTAAGTCAGGGCCAAATCGGGAAGTCTGCACTGAGAAGGTGCCCATCGGGCAAACCTGAAGAGAAGGGCAAAGTGAGAAGCCCCGTGCCTGCGAGAACCAGCAGTCAACAAAGGCGACCACAGGACAGGAGGTATGTGAAGTGCTGGCGGACAGACTGAGCACAGCCTTGTGGGCTCTTCTTGGGACAGGGAGCCCCCAGAGGGCCCATGGCTGAGGGGTAACACACCTGGACTTAGGTTTCTACCTCTGGCTGCCTCGCTGAGAACAGACTGAAGGCACTTAGAGGGAAACAAGGGGACCAGTCAGGATAGGCTGGAGACCACGGTGGCTTAAAGCAGGTGGCAGGATGACGAGCAGGGGAGGAGGGTCTGATCCTGGATGTTTTAAAGTCACCAAAAGGAATAAGTGAACTGAAACAGGTGAAACGTGTAAGCTTGGAGAGGAAAGCAAGAAATGAGCCTGGGGAGAGCCAAGACGGTGGTGAGCCTTGAGCTGAGTCTCAAAGAGGCAGCAGGCAGAGGAAGACAAAAGGAAAAAGAAACTTCCCGGCAAAGGCCCAGAGGTAGGCATGGTCTTCAGAAACCACTGACCCAAAAGAGGCTCAGGAAAGAGGCAGGGGCAGACTGTCAAGAGCCCTGTGTACCAGGCAAAGGGCACAAAGGCTCGTTTTCCTGCTTCTCAGACTGGCCATGCTCGCCTGCCTACGCCTGCGTCCTACCTGGTCCTACTCATTCCCCAAGTCTCAGCTCCACGATCACTGTCTTAAGAATTCGAGCCTGACCCACCTCCTCCACACCAGGGTACCACTCCGCCTGACCCCCTCACTGCCTGGCCCACCTTCTCCACACTAGGGCACACACCCCCACCCCCTCACTGCCTGGCCCACCTCACCCACATCCCCACTCACAGCACCTTTTTTCTTTGTTCATCACATGAATCATATGATTTACCATGACATTTCTTTGTTGAACTCTCTATCCTCCAGGCTGGGTCACAACCATGTTCAAGGCTGAATCTCAACATTTAGCCCAGGGTTTGGCAACATACACTATGGGCTGAAGCAAAGAGCAGTCCTATCAATTCTCCACTTCTAATTGCCTGCTCACAGGAAGAACAGAAACTGATGGATTTTGCGTTTAAGGTAGAAGTTAACAGGCTCTCGGGGCGCCTGGGTGGCTCAGTGGGTTAAGCCTCTGCCTTCGGCTCAGGTCATGATCTCAGGGTCCTGGGATTGAGCCCCGCATTGGGCTCTCTGCTCAGCAGGGAGCCTGCTTCCCCTTCTCTCTCTGCCTGCCTCTCTGCCTACTTGTGACCTCTGTGTGTCAAATAAATAAATAAAATCTTAAAAAAAAAAGAAGAAGAAGAAGAAGTTAACAGGTTCTCAAGGAAAACCTGAGGGGGCCTATAAGTTAAAATATTCTCCAGAAATTACACCTCATGACACTGATACTATCTGTTCTTAAAACTTCTTCCTTCTGCATGTCTCATCACTTTGGAGAAGAGGAAAACAAAAACACAAACACAACCACAAGTGAAATCCTCTCTGAGATACTTAACAAGGCAGATTAGCAGCACATCCCTCAGATGCTTATGACAGCATTCGCTTCTTTCAGAAACAAAAATTATGAAGAATGCTTAGCAAAAGCCAAATTGCCCCATGGAAAGTCTCCTCCTAATCCAGCTTAAACACAACAGACTGCTTATTTCCTCAGCGCCGTCTCCTGTGATCTAACCAACTATTTGTCTCCAAAGGGCAGGCCCGTGGAGGAATGCTGGGCCTCGACCAGCAAATGGAATCCAGCAGCCTGCCAGGAAGGCCTTGGCACACGGACGCTCAGCAGCACGCAGGGGCCCCCCGCTGCTCGGCGGCCGAGACCAGCAGATCCTCCAGGCCTGACCCAGTCAGTCCAGCCTCCGCAAAGCCGCCCAGTTCGGCGAACGCCGGCTCAATCTCTACGAGCCTGGTGGCAAGAAATCGAGCTCATGGAATATGGCATAAAGGACCTCAATTCCTCCGCGCCAGTGTTTATGGAAGGAGGCAGACAGCAATTCAGTGGGTACAAAAACACTGAGCACCGCCAGAGAGCCCCTCACCATGCCTGGGTAGGCTCTGGGCCCCAGAGACTTCGAAGCCCAGTCCCAGGCCCAAGGCCTCAAGGGCCCCATGGTCAAGAGAATGCCCGGCTCTATATACTTACCAGCACTTCCCAAACCAGCAATGGGGCTGATGCCATCCACTTCGTCCGGTAAATTGGGAACAAGGCCACTAGGAGAGAGCATGGGCAGGAAGACATGAGTCAGTGTTTGAACAACAGAGACTGTGAGGACTGCCTGGACTGCACTTGACAATCATCAGGCCATAGGCAGTGAGCAGCGCACAGCTGAGCTCACTGGGAGACACACAGCGCAGAGGGGACGGACTCTGGCTCTGGGGCTCTAACATGTGTTGGCTGAGTGACCTTCAGCAAGGACGGTCATTCCTCATTCATTCATTCAGACAGCAAGTGTTCCAAGTAGCGTATATATGCCAGGCGCAGAGACACTGTGCCAACTGTAAGCTACTGACGTTTCTGAGTCTCGCTTTACCTGCTACATGGGGCTTTACCACCCCCTCCCTGTAAAGATTAAATGAGCTCATGTTTATGACACTTGGCTCATAGTAAGCACTCGATAAGTGCTATACACTGTTTTTGTCTTTACTAGAATTGTCACTATTGACATGCCTACCACGACCAAAAATTAAGCTTCTAAGAACCTGATACCAACTCAGACGCTTTTAAAAAGTCAAACAAAAATGCAAACTCCAAGAAATTTTACTGGTTGAATTATAAAAACAGGTTAAGTGAGGATCTGGAGACACTGACAGAAAACTGAACCATAACAGGAGGTGTGGTTGGCCAGAAAAGACACTACGCTAGATTCTATTCTAAGCTCTGTCATATACCCCTCCCCGCCTCACTTCTTTCATCCGTAAAAGGTGAACAGCAGCTACTTCATAAGTCACCGAATATCAAAGACACAAAGTGCCCAGCAAGGCACCTGGCACATTGAGGGCACTCCAAAAATAGGAACAAAATATTACTGTTACCATAAAATATCCAGCGCTTTGGAAATTTATGAAAGATTTCCCATTGTGAGAGCTGCCCGTGCCCCAAGAGTCCATGCATTTTCAAAGGGAGGCACTAGGGCACAGAGTCAGCCTGGCCAGAGTCACATGGCAGTCAAGTGGACAACCAAATCCAGAACCCGAGCCTTTTCTGTCTAACCTCCAATAATGCTTCCCTGTCCCGAGCTATAAACGATGGGTTGAGGCACGCTCAGCTTGACTTTCCGGCAGTTTGTTCTCTCCATGTTTCTAAATCCAAATCCATCCTGTTCTGAGGAAAATTCTGTCTGATCACCCAATTCTGGGGTTGGGAATAGGCCTTTGCCATCAGAGCCAAGCAAAAAAATGGATATCATAAGATTCCAACATCAAGAGAACAATGGCATAGTATGTGTCTGCTACAAAGATAAGTGAAAAAAACTTCAGTAGACTATGGCTTCAACTATGAAAAAAGAAAAATACATGTACACTAAAGTCACCTCAAATCCTTCCTGGAAACCAAGTGGGCTATGCATCTGTAAGAAGACAAAGGGAATATTAAAAAATTATCATTTGTAGGAAAATGAGAGATATTCTCCTCCTTTCAAATCTTCTATACTTCTTCATTTCCTCCAATAACCATCACTAGAAGAACAAACTCCATTCCCTAAACTGAATATTAGAAATTAAAAACAAGTTCAATCAGCACCTTTTGCAGATGGTAGCCCAAAGGTCCAAAGTGCTACACAAGCTTACTAGTCGGGCTTAGCCGACAGTCTGGTCTGCACATTCCCAATCTGGGGTTCTCTCCACCACAGCCACTAACTAACCACCACGGGCTGAACTGGCCCATCAATGACTCCAGCGAAGATGAAACACACTGGAAAACTACATGGCAAGCAAAGCCAAAGAATTTGGTCTTATACAAGTTTCCAAGAGGCAAACAATGAAGCTTGAAAAATGACACTTGACATTCCATTTATGAAAAGAAACCACTATTTAATGCAGAAGTTCCTGCCTCGTTCCTGCCAAATTTCTATTTGGACTTTACCTAACCACTTTCAAAATGCTATGACTCTGTCATCTGCATCTCCCGTCAGCTCCAGCCACCCTCCAGCTTCAAGTAGCTTCCTCGTCCCCTTTGCTCTTAGCCGTGGGACTTCAAGGACCCCCACTAGAAATCAGAACTATGCAAGCAAAAGCAGAGGGCTTAGGTACAATTTTATCACGGTATCGGTGGGGGAGATAAAGGCCCAAAAAGGGAAGAACCTCTTGGCCCAAAATCACAAGGGGATCTCAGCCACACAGAGACCAAAATCCAGTTTCTCGGGGTCCGTATTCCACTTGCTCACCTGTGCCCGGGCCGCCCAAAGCTCCTAGACGAATGTGGCACCTAGTCACCGCTAGCTTCCTCAAAGGCCAAGTACAGCATAACCCTACTGAGCCATCGTGTGGGGCACCCACAGGGGAACAGGCACCACAGTCGGGACAGGTGGCCTCCCACTGTGGCCTCACCATGGCCCTTCTGTGGAAGGTGGTAGTTTTTAATTGTTGCCTTTTAAAAATAAACCACACACACACAAGGAACACAGAAGCTCAGAAAACTTAGTAAGCTGAAAGACCCGAGCTGGCCTGATTTCAGGCCCCGTGCTCTTAACCTCTACAGCCCCTACCTCCCTCCGCCCATAGATGCCCCTCACGCCTTCCTGCAGGGGAACATGATACAGGCCAAATGAACCGAGGCAGAGGATTCCCAGTGACCGGCACAGAGCACCCTTTCCAAGGCTTTTTGTCGACTCCGTGTTGGGTCAATGAAGAGACGCTCAGCCGCGCTTTGCCACCTCACCCTCTTGTCTCGCTCCACCACCACCCAAAAGGCACAGTCGCTTTCTGTGCCGTGGGTGGCAGAGCCGCTGTCCGTTCACACCACAAGCCCCAGGAAGGCCCAGCGGACCGCGGGCTTTGTTGATAAAGTGTCGGGAGAGCTGTGACTGGAACTGGGCACCACGTTCAGAAAACAATTATACCAAGTGCACTTTGGTCTGTCTTTTAACAACTCATTTTTCATTCTGTTATTTATCCTAAATTAGCGAAGAAATATATAAACAAAAAAAATCCAAAGTAAGACATCGAGACGGCCAACGGACACAAGAAAAGATGCTCAACATCACTGACCAACAGGAAGGTGCAAAACAAGACCACAATGAGATACGCCCTCCCACCTGTCAGAAGGGCTAGACTCAAAAAGACAAGAAACAAGTGTTGGCGAGGATGTGAGGACAAAAGGAATCCTCTTGCACCGCTGGTGAGAATGCAGATTGGTGCAGCCACCGCAGAAAACAGTATGGAGGTTCCTCAAAAAATGAGAACTAGAATTACCATATAATCCAGTAATTCCACTATTGGGTGTTTACCCAAAGAAAACGAAAACACTAATATGAAGAGAGATGCACCCCTATGTCATCACAGAATTATGTACAAGAGCCAAGATAAGGAAACAACCTGAAGGTCCATCAATAGACAAACAGATAAAGACGTGGTATATACGTGCCCTGGAGTATTACTCAGCCATGTAAAAGGAGGCGATCTCGCCATTTGTAACAACATGGACGGACCTAGAGGGTATTATGCTAGGTGAAATAAGTCAAAGGAAGACAAATACCATATGGTTTCATTTATAATAGAGATTCTACAAAACAAAACAAACAAAAAAGCAGAAACAGACTCATAACCACAGAGACCAAATGGGTGGTTGCCAGAAGGGTAGGGGGAAGGGAAGGAAGGGGAAAAATGGGGGAAGGGAGTGGGAGGGAAAAAAGACCAGCCTAAAGTTCTTGACTACACCCCACTCCCATCTGAGCCCCCTAGGAGGTCGTCACTGCTGTTGGCAAGACAGGTGTCCTTCTAGGCCTTTTTCTATGTATTTACAGATACAGGGACATAGTTTCATTTTGTGGTTTTAAAAGCAAAACAAATACCACCAAACTGTACATATTATTCCGCAGTATCTGTTCTTTACATAATGTGTCCCAAAGATGTTTTCATGACAGTACAAATAGAAGTACCTTCAGGTTTTTAACTCCCACAAAGCATTCTGCAGCAGTGTTTTTCAAACTTCACTGACCACAATCCAGAGAAGGAAATATATTACCCTTAAATTCTTGAAATGCTTTCTATTCTATACTATTATATTTTTAAAATTCTAGTTGACACCTACAAAATTGAATTTCATGAGCTGCCAATGTGTCACAGTCTGAAATTCACTTTTGAAAGGATGTGTATTTACCCAATCCCCTGACGGTAATTCAATTTGCTCCCAAGTTGTTCCTTCTACAAACAATGCTTTATGAATATCCTCATACAGGTCTCCCTGTACAGGTGCGTGATAATTTCTCTAAGATAACAGGAAGTGGAACTGCTGGGTCAAGACATATTCACATTTTTTTAGTGGGCAAAGGATGTGAAAATATAGTGGAGCCTTGAACAACATGAGTGGAACAGCATGGGTCCACTTACACACAAATGTTTTTCAGTAAATACTGTACCATACTGTGAATGTATTTTCTCTTCCTTATGATTTTCTTAATAATAAATTCTATTTGTGTTCTAGCTTCCTTTACTGCAAGAATACAGTATATATATAATACATATAACACACAAAATATGTGTTAATCGACTGTCTATGAATCAGGCTCTTGGTTAACAATAGACTAGTAGTTAAGTTTTGGGGGGAGTCAGAAGTTACATGTGGATTAACCAGTATGTAGGACATCATGCTCCTAGCCCCATGTTGTTCAGGAATAAATTGTACACAAACGGCTATAGAAACACAAGAAAAAATGTTCAACATCATTAGTCATCAGGGAAATATAAACGAATACAAGGAGATACCGTGTCACACCCCGTAGGCTGGCCTTCACCAAAATGACAGACAATAACAAGTGTTGACAAGGCTGTGAAGATACAGAAGAACCCTCTTCTGCTGCTGGAGGGAGGGTACAAAGTGCTGGGCAGTTCCTCGAGATGTCAAACATACACAGAGTTAGCATATGACCCAGCAGTTCTACCCCCAGCTCTATATCCAAGAGAAAGGACAACACACATCCACACAAAAACTTATACATGAATAAATGTTGATAGCAATATTATTTACAGGAGCCAAAAAAAAAAAAAGCAGAAACAACCCAAATGTCATCAGCCAATGAAAGAACAAAGAAAACATGTTACATATACCCAGTGGAATATTATTTGGCCATAAAAAGGAATGAAGTATGTCACAGATATACCACTACATGGGTGAACCTCACAGAAGACCACATAGTATAAGACTTCATTTATATGAAACATCCAGAACAGTCAAATCAATGGACAAAAACTAGACTGTGGTTGCCCAGGGCTGGGGGCGGCATAGGGGAAGAGAACTAGCCAGTGTTATGAATGTTGTGTCCTCCCAGAATTCCTAGGTTGAAACCCTACTCCCTGTCCCAAGTGATAGCATTAGGAAGTGGGGTCTTTGGGAGGTTATTAAGATTAGATGAGGCTAGGAAGGTAGAGCCCCATGAATGGGATTAGTGCCCTTACTAGGGTTACAGGAGATCTGCTTCCTCTCTCTGCTCATCACCCGAAGAGGAAACAATGAGAAGTTAGCAGTCTGCAACCCATAAGAAGGCTCTCACCAGGACTCAGCTATGCTGGCACACTGATCTTGGACTTCCGGTCTCCAGAACTGGGAGAAATAAATTCTGTCATCTATAAGTCAGCCACAGTCTCTGACATTTTTGTTACAGCAGCCAAGCTTAGACAGGGAGTGACTGCTAATGGACACAGGGTTTCTTTCTTAGATGACGAAAGTATTCTAAAATGGGATTATGGAGGGGTGCCTGGGTGGCTCAGTGGGTTAAGCCTCTGCCTTCAGCTCAGGTCATGATCTCGGGGTCCTGGGATCGAGCCCTGCATCAGGCTCTCCGCTCAGCGGGGAGCCTGCTTCTCCCTCTCCCTCTGCCTGCCCCTGTGCCTACTTGTGATCTTTGTCTGCCAAATAAATAAATAAAATCTTTTTTAAAAAATGGGATTATGGTGATGATTGCACAACTCTGTAAATACACTAAAAAATCATTGACTAGTCTGTTTTCAATGGGTGAACTTTTGGGCATACAAATTACATTTCAATAAAGCTGTTTTAAAAAAAAAAAAAAACACACCTGGGCATATTTTTAACACCAAACTGTCTTCCAGAAAGACTACAGCAGTTGACATTCTGTGTATGCACTTTTTCAGAGTGATTATAATGCAGCATTTCACTGCTAAATATGGAGCCTGTGTTTACATGGTATTTGTCTTTTTAGAGACTGAACAAAATTGACTCATTATTTGTTGATCCTCTACTATCTATGTGCCAGACATGGTTCTAGATCTAAAAAGACAGTGGGGAACAAACCAGCCACGCTCCCTGCCCTCACTAAGCTTATACTGGTGACTGGGAACACGTTCTACAAACTTCAAGCCTAGGGGCACCCCTGATCCAAGCTCAGTCTTAGCTCAAGCCTACAAACCGTCACCAAAATTTCATCCCACTATCCTTTTTCTCGACCTCCTTCTACAAAAGTCCGTGAAGACATTCTTGGCCTGACAAAGTATGACTGTGTACAAACATGCAGGAAAACATTTCCTTTTGGTCTGCCCCTCACCAGAGAGCAAGCACTTATTGGTCATGCACCAGAGGAACCTACAGAAGAACAAACCTGGGCCTAGGCCTTCAGAAATTCACAGTTAGGGAGAGGCAGAACCGCAGACATGAAAACTAAGGGACAAATCCAAGGTAGTGGGCAGCAAGGATTTTGTCCAGGAAACCGTGCAACACCGTAACAATAAAATAAAAACAGCTAACATGTAATGTATGCCCAGCAGTTGTCTGGCACAGAATACACAAAGCTTTGCTCCATCCATATAGTCACCCGATAACTAGGCGTTATCACTGAAGAGAAACTGAGGCTCAGAAGGGTTGACTGAATTACTAAAGCAACTCTGCCAGTAAGTGGCCGAAGCAGCATTCAGATTCCAGTCGTCCTGAGTACAAAGACCAGGATCTTCCAAAACCACCTGGCAGGGCTTAATAAAGGGCCTTAGCGCTGGGGAGGCTCCCAGGCATGGCATCTGAGCCCGACTCTCACAGGCCTGGAGCGCTCTGGGGCACCCACAGGTGATCAAGTTTGGAGAGAATGATGCAGATCAACCGATTCAACAAAAGTCTGAGGACAAACTGGACTTGTTTCGTCTCTAAAACTGGGGCTTGGAAATACCAACCAGAAGTACTCATGTTAGTTTAAAAAGAGATGATTTTATTCCACGGATTTTTCTCTTCCACTGCGACCAGCTAATAGAGACTCGGTCTCACTCAGGACCTTTCTGCCACTCTTGAAGGACCAGTTCACGTGGCAGCAGCTCCCTAAGATCCTCCCAGAGGCCTCTCAGCACAAGTTCAGAGAACTAGCTGAAGGTATGACAGGTACCGAGAGCCAGGCATTGGAGTCAGAAAGCCTAGATTAAAATCCCGGCTCCAATAAGACTCCTAACTGATAGAGGACAAAGGGGGTTGATGGAGGGACATGGGTGGGGGATGGGCTAGGTGGGGGATGGGGATTAAGGAGGGCACTTGTTATGATGAGCTCTGGGTGTTGTAAGTATAAGTGACAAATCACTGAATTCTACTCTAGAAACCAATATTGCACTGTATGGGAACTACCTAAAATTTAAATAATATAAATACATAAATAAATAAAGTAAATCTTTGCTCACTCATGTACTTTTCTATGAAATCCCAGACCATTCACTTCACCTCTCTGAGCCTCAGTGTGCCCACCTATAAAAGGGGATAGTTCTGTCCATTTATGTGCCTCATACCAGGTTAGGAACCGGAGTCACAAAGATGAACAAAACACAGGCCCTGCTCGGCAACAGGTCAGAGTTGAATTAGGAAGACAGACACGTTATAGGTGTCCCTGCACCATCCAACACAGAGCCACCAGCCACACGTACCTGCTGAGCACCTGAAATGTGGTAAATCCAAACCAAGAAGGGCTTGTAAGCATAAAATGCATACCAGGTGTCAAAGACTTTGTAAGGTAAAAAAGAATGTGAAATACTTCACTAATCATTTTTTATTGTTTGCAAGTTAGATGGATAATATATGGAAATTTGGGGTTAAATCAATATACTATTAAAATTAATTTCACCTGTTTCTTTCTTACTTTTTCATTGCGGCTCCTAGAAAAGTCTAAGTTACATAGGTGGCTCACGTTATATTTCTACTGAACAGTGTTAGTCAATAAAACTCAGTGAGGTAGGGGCGCCTGGGTGGCTTGGTCAGTTAAGCATCTGCCTTTGGCTCAGGTCATGATTCGTAGGTCCTGGGATAGAGTCCCTCACTAGCCTCCCTGCTCAGCGGAGAGTCTGCTTCTCCCTCTCCCTCTGTCCCTACCTCCGCTCATGTGCATGGGCTCTCTCTCTCTCTCTCTGTGTCTCTCCCTCTCTTGTGCACGTTCTCTCAAAGAAAAAAAATCTTAAAAAAAAAAACAAAAAACAAAACCAGTGAGATAAATAAGGCCTGAGCTGGGGCCAGTGATGGGTAGGGGTGGCTGGAAGAGCCCAGAGGGGCCAGGTGGGGATGGGGGCATGTCAGCGAAGTCTTCCTGACATTGAAATCTAAGTGACACCTGAAAAATAAGAGGCATTAATAAGGCAAAAGGGGAGAAGGGAAGGCAACCCAGGCAGCAGGAAGAACGGTGCACAGGCCCGACAGTCAGAAAGAACAAGGCAAGGCCACCCGTGACAAAGAGCTTGGCAGCCAGGCAGAGGGAAGTGTTTGGGGGCGAGAAAGGCAGGGACAGAGGACAGCGGAGGTTAGGAGGTAAATGGGGCCAACTTACAAAGGACCTTGGAAACTATGGTAAAGAACTTCATCCTGAGAGGGCTGGGGAGCCAGGGAGGGTCTGAAGCGGGTAAGAGACCAGTCACAGGAATGTCTACAGCGAAGGCAGGAGAGGAAGGCAAGGGAGGAGATGTGTTCATCGGCGGAGTCGCTGTGCTGTTCAGACACTGGTCAAAATCCTTTCAGATTCAGCCATTTTTCAGAGGACAAAAATGGAAACTCCCAAGGGGTCTTGCCCAAGACCACAGGGTTGTTAAATACAGAACTGGGATTAAAATCCACCTATGCCTGGGTCCCAAAGCCCAATGGCTTGGTCAGCTGGCACAGAGATAAGAGCTGAGACCATTAATGGACTTTGTCTTAATGGCGGTGAGAAGCACTAAACATATACACAGCAGCAGACTGACCATCAGACTCACACCGTAAAAAGGCTTTCACACTGTAGTATAAAGACTATTACCGGCGTGAGGACAATCCAGGTGAGAGGTCCTCCCAGTATGTTGGGACAGTGGTAATCAGAGGAAGAGAAAGGGCCATGATGAACTACCAAGGCTACCAAGGATGCTGTCAGGCAGGAGCTGCAAAGGGCCTTGCTCTGTGCCTGATACATAATGGGTTCTCAGTAAACACAGTAACCGTGTGTCCAGGTTTGCCCAAGATAGGACCAGTTTATGACCGCTGTCTAGACATAAATATTAATTGTGCCCATTTCACTCTTAAAAGTATCCCGGGTTTCACAATAAACAACATGGGCACCCTCTCAGTGAGGGTCTGTTTAATAAAATCAGCAGCCTATCCCCAGCAGAGCTGGATAAACACTATGAATACTCAGGGCTCTCCTCCACGTCTTTCTTCCTACTCTCCACCAGGAGCCCCCAAAAACCAAACGGCCCCAGCCCTGGAGCAGTCTAGGGCTCTGTCAGGCTTTCCGACCAAAAGGTCCCACAGACAATGTGGGCTCCATCAGCCTCTTGGGTCAGGTCCATTGGGAGGCCACTCCCAGCCATTAGTCCCCAGTTTGACATACGGATGATGACGATGCTAAAGATGGTAACACAGGATCATTTTTTAAGCACCAATTATGTGCCAAACACTACTCTTGCCAAGCAAATCGCGGGGAAGGCATCTTCTCTTTTCACCTTCACCCCAATTTCTGTTGGGTGGATGTTAACTATTAGCCCCATTTTACAGACGGGAAAACAGGTTAAATCCCTTTACTAAAAAGTCGCACAACTGGTTAGGTTAAAGGGTTGGACCTTAATTCAGTTCTGTTCAACTCCAGCCACAGTTCTTAACTGCACTTCACTGCCTCCGTCTTGGGGGCCACTATGTGACCCCATGATACCTTGCCCATAATGAAAGCAAAGCTCCAAGTCAGAAGTGCCCCCAAGGTTCCTACTCCTCAACCAGCCCCTACCAGTGGTACATTCCAAGAGGTCCCCACCTCTCCCTCTTTCAAAAACCCCTTAGCGGACCCTCACATCCTCTTCAAAGTATTTCCCGAAATACGAGAGGCAGGTGTGATGTAGGTCGGGACCCCCGGTTCCCCCACATCAGTATAAGCTGCTGGGTCCTCGAGACACGCCCCATCCCAGACCCCACCCCACACACTGCCCCTGTCCGGACGCCTTCAAACTCCCTCAAGGGGAAACCCCAAGTCTCGGTTAGGGTGTACCCGCATCAGCGGGAATCCCGGCCGGGTTACCGCGCCCCTGCAAATCTCCGGCCGCACCTGCAGCCGCTGAGCGTCCCGGGGAGGGTGACGTCCTCTTCCAACACCGAGTCCATCGTGGACACAGAGGAGGTGGTGGCGTTGGTGTCTGTGGCGGCGGGGTCAACTGGTTCCCCCCGCTGTCGCGACCCGCAGGCTCCCCAGGTCCCCGCCCCCTCCAATCCTGCTCTTGTTCGGACTTTGGCGGCGCCGCTGGAATTCAAACCGCAGCCGCCGCCATCTTTCCCGGCGCTTCTTCCTACGGAAACGAGGCGGGGTCATCCAGACGTGCGCGGTGAAGCCGACAGACAGGCGCCAGAGGCCGGGCAGGGAATCGCTGGCAGGTGCCATCTTGATTAAGGGCAGAAGCCTTCGCACTTGGACCAGCAAGACTATGGAAAGAGAGGCATGCTGCCATTTTTTGTGAGGGCGCTCAGGCCGAGGACGAGGCAATCGCCATCTTTGTTGAGGGCAAAGGCCGGCTTTGGTCCGTTAATTCAAGCGGGAGATGGGAACCCAGTCTTTCACCGACCGTCAGAGTTCCTAATCCAGGAAATGTTTTTCTAGAACAAAGACCCCCTAATCTTAAGGGTCATTATACTGTGCATCCAGAAGGCTTTCGCCTTGAGCTGAAACTCAGATAAGCAAATGCCGCCTCACTTTATAAAAATCGTATCTGCGGAATCCCAACTCCAGCAATAGTTTGCACTTAGTTTGAGGCAAACAAGCTCATCCTTTAGAGCTGGTGGTTAGCAACACTCCTCCAATCTCCCGAGGCTTAAACCAACCTGAGATCAATAAATGAGGCCCAGAGAAAGGAAATGAATCCCCCAAAGTCAGGAACAGTAACTCTGTCAACAGAGCCACAGCTCCTGCCAACTAGATCGGGGCTCTCCATAACTCCGGCTGCCCTTCCTACAGCACAGAGCAACCAGCAAACACACAGATTTTGACAGAGGTGGCCGGCAAAGTCAACCTACCTCTCCCCATCTGGTGTTTCTACCTTCCCCGTGTGAGCCATCAGAAGAATCCTGGAAGAAAATAACTTGAAAAGATGGAGGAGTGGGGGGAGGATGACTTTGCCTGTAATCAGGTACCAGTCCTCTAGGTGTGCTAAAATGTAGGTGTACTTCCCAAAAGAGGCCTTCTCTAATCCTCGAGACACGCCCTTCTGTTTTTAGCAATCCATATTTTTCTTCTGTGGCACTTAACCATATTTTGCAATTATGTATTTCTGTGTTTTGAAAAAAAATCTTCCTTTTGCTCTAGACTGGAAACTCCATGAGGACAGATACTGTGTTCTGATTGTTCACTGCTATATCCCCTACACTACACCTGCCACCCAGAAGGTGTTTTAAAATATATGTGAATGAATGATTCAACCAATCTGGAAAGTGGGGGCTAATATCTATCCTGCAAGATTTTTGTGAAGATGTGAGGATGACCCAAGGTATGTCTAGAAGCCCTGTCAACGGATGACCCAAGATACGTCTAGAAGCCCTGTCAACGGTAATCCCATACATCCCTCTATTAGCTTCAGTGAAGTCTACAAAACTCATGATCCTGTACCTGTCCCTCTTCTTCAGCCACCGGTGAATCAGCAATAAAACAGCAGCCTGAAAGAGAGAGTGGCCAGGAACTAGTTGGCACATCAGATGCCCTGACCCAGGGAAGAGACAGTCCTTGACACCCTGGAATGGCACTAAGTTCAACCAAAGAGATGAGTGTGTCCCAAAGCAGGGGAGCTGGAGGTATCAGGACGTCTGCCCTGGTTCTGCCCCCAGCCCTCTGTGATCTCTGCAGACCACTCCTCTGGGCCAGCTTCTACACCTCTGAAATAAGAAGGCTGGACTAGATGGATGTCTCAGGACCTCACAGCTCTGGAGGCGATTTCACTGTCCTCAAAGCTCCAAACACACCGCCAATTCTGTTCTGGTGAGGGAAGCTGAGTCACGAATCATCACTTCTCAAATGAAGGCACTAAGTTTCCATCCCACAGATGGAAGGTCTTGAGGAAAGAAACGAGGACACGGACTTACACCTTTGGAGCATCTCTCATGTGTGACCTGTGTCCAGCTAATCACATGTACCACCTCCCTGAACTCTCGCAATGGTCCTCTGGAGTAGGTACAGCTGTTATTCTTGTTTTACTCACAGGTGAGAAGACAGAGACCAAAAAAGGTAAAAATAACTCACTTCCAGTCTCATTGCTGCTAAGTTCCAGAGGTGGGATTGGAGCCCAGGTTCCTCTAATCTCCAGTGTCTTCATTGTTTCAGGCAGACTGTCTTTCCTCTCTGTTTGGTTTTCTCTTACCTTTCACTTTAAGATTTAGGATTAAGAGGTGAGGTCTACATCCAGACAACAGTATTTCAGTGATGTGCTCACCAGACCCTAGTCCTTGGGTAACTACGGCAAGGTGGCCACAAGGCGGATCTTGGTGTTGGCAGCATGATTGCAGGACTGGAAGTGTCAACACACCTGGATTCAAACTTTGGAAAGTCCTCTGACTTTTCCTATGACTGGGGTCCCTTCGCCTTGCTCCTCCTTGGTTTTCCCATGTGTAAAATAGGCCAGACAATGCTGAGCTCACACAGTTGCATTATCTAATTAGATACTTTGAAAACTATATAGAAAGAGCCTGTGAGCTCCTTTCCTTATGATGAATCCATCGCCCTGTCCAGCGAATGATTATGTTCCTGGATGGTATGCTTAAACCCTTTAGTGAACCTGGAAACTGAAAATAGAATCAATTGACAACGGATAGCCTATTTGGGAAGCTGTTTTTCCCATTTTCGTGGTCAGGGATGAGCCCTTTGCCCCATCCCTGATTCACCAGGGCCCTTCTCTCTGCCAAGCCTGGAGATGACGTCACCACCACCAGCTGTTTGGGCTATCTGGCTCCATCTCCTTGACAACAGCCACCCAGCCACAAAGCTGGCATTATTATTCTGTTGGGCTAGGTCAGAGCAAATGGCTGGGAGGAAGTAGCTTGCAGGCAGATGTTTCTCATTAGGGTAGAACCTTCCGAAGTTTTTGCAGTTCAGCATCTCATCAAGACACTTGGGCTGCCATTACTAGCAGAAAGAATAACTTTGTAACATCAAGACCTACATGTTGCGGCTTTGCACTATTTCATTTTATCCTCATGCCACTAGGAAGTCTTTGGAGCTGGTGCCCTAGTCTGCAGACCGAGAAAGAAAGGATCATGGAAGGGAAGAGGTTTCCCAAAAGCATTCTTTTCTTCTTTCTTTCTCTCTTTGTTTTCTTCTCTTTTTCTTAGCTTTTCATTCAGAAATAATTTCAGACTTTGAAAAAAAAAGTTGCGAAAATAGTACAAAGAATTCCCCAGAGAGCATTCACCCAGCTTTCCAATATAGTAACATCTTATATAACCATGGTGTAATTGTCAAAATGAAGAAATTGCATTGATGCAGTGTTGTTTACTACAGACCTTCTTTAAATTTAATCAGTTTTCCCATGAATGCCTGTTTCTTGGATCCAAGAAAGGATTCCACCCTGCATTTAGTTATTCTGCCTCCTGACTCTCCTCCAGCCTGTGACAGCTACCCTGTCTTTCGATTTCATGACACTGACACCTGAGGAAAATTCTTGCCAGTTATTTGAGGGAATGCTTCTCGGTTTGGGTTCACGTGGTGTTTCCTCATGATTAAATCAAGACGTTATGCACTTTGGACACGAAGGCCACCAAAGTGATACTATGCCATTCCCAGGATGTCAGGAGAGAGAGAATGTTCATACAACTCATTCATTGGTAATATCAACCCTGATCCTGGCTGAGGCCCTATCTGCCAAGATTCTCCCTGGCAACATTATTATTTTTCTTTTTGTTAAAAAGTCTTGTGAGGTGATATTTGGGACTATGCAGATATCCTGGTTTTCATCAAACTTTCACCCACTTTTATCTTTTTATTTATTCATGAGAGACAAAGAGAGAGAGAGGTAGAGGGAGAAGGTGTCCGATGCGGGGCTCGATCCCAGGACGCTGGGATCATGACCCGAGCGGAAGGCAGACGCTTAACTGACTGAGCTCCCAAGCACCCTCACTCACTAGTTTTAGCATCTGAGGAGAACTCCTTCCTAAAACATTGCACAATCATGACTGTGGATTCACCAACTGGTGATTTACTATTTTCATCTTTCCTTCTACATGCCTGTTAAAGATTTTATTTTTAAGTAATTTCTCCACGCAGTGTGGGGCTGGAAGTCACAACCCCAGGAGGAAGAGGCGCACGTTCCACCAACTGACCCAACCAGGTGCCCCTCCTTCTATATTTTTGAACTGGAATTCTACTGGAAGAAAGAGCTTTCTCTTCTCCATCTTTTAGTTAGTTATTCACTGAAATGCATATGGACGTGTGGGTGTTCGCTTTATGTGGTGGGTTATAATCCCTTACTATCCTTATTTCTTTTGTTACACAGATGGTCCCAGTTTTGGCCAAGGCACCCTTCTAATATGTAGGTGTGCTAAGTTCCAGACCCAGGTGTGACTGGTCCCAAGGCCGGCAGAATTTCTAGCATGTCACCCCAGCCCCTTGCTCTCAGGAGCTCATCCCAGCCAGCCCTCCCCATCAGCAGAACCCACTGTCCTTTCCAGAGCATGATGGGCTACTGAGCTAGTGATGCCATCTGGGCCCACACGAGTCCCAGGATGTGCACAGAGTCGGTGCCCAATGCCAGTTTGTCAAATTCACACCAAGTCCTGATTTTTGATTCGCAATGGAAAGAGGAACGAGAAACTCTGCATAACAAACAAACAACAGGTAACGAGGGTAGCACAGCCACCGGATGTGATCACAGACCTGCCAATTCAATGTTCTGAGCCTGCTTTCTCATTTGTGAACTCAGTGCCTCAGACCACAACATTGAGGGGCCCCTTGGCTCTGATTCCGTGAGTAACTGATATTAGACACCATGTATTGATGAGCTATTTCTATGAGCCGGACGTGTGTTAATAACATTCTATTCAGTTCTTACATTAACTGCATGAAGCAGGGACAGATTATACTCCAGTTTTATAGTTGACAAAACTGAGGCTCAGACAGAAGAGGGAGGTGCCTGGCTACACAGCAGCGAACTGGAGGAGAAGGGAGTTGAACCCAGATGAACCCAGCACTTCATTCGAAAGCCCATACTCTTAATCACGAAGCCACAATGCTTCTCACTGAGTTCCCTTGACCCCTGCCTTCAGAAGCTGGTGAAAAGGCATCATTACAAATAAAAAAAAAAAAGACATTTTCAATACTTTGCCTGTAAAAGAAAACTAACAGTAAGATTCTAGGGGCACAAAGAGAGGAGACTGAGTCATTCTGACTGAGGGGTTGGGGAAAGGTGTTTTAATAAGCAAGATCCATTCCCTGAAAAGAAAATACAAACTTGTTCACATCTTATGTTCACGAGGCCCTCACTTTTTAAGTCCAGCAGAAATAAAACCACTGTTTGATGCAGCACTATTTACAAAGTCCGTATCACATTTTTCATCCCTTGATGCTTTCTTACACGCAGGCAAGTTTGTGAGCCTTTATGAATAAGGACATTGAGGCTCCAGACATGAACCAGTTTTCCCAAAGTCACACAGCAAAAGCTAGTGACAGAGAAAGGAACTTGGACCTCAGTCTCACAGTTCCCAAAAGCTGATGCTTCTGAGCCTCTTGGCAACTTCCAAAAGGCCTAACTCCACCCCAAATCAAAATGTCCCGTCACTGATCATCCTCAGTATCCCAGCCAGATCCCCGTGTGTCTAAACCCAGAGGCTGGGGGATTAGAGAGTCAAAGGCTTTGGGAAAATTATGCTGGGAGAGGTTTCCAGCATCCTTCCCAGCTGCACTTGGGAGTATGTAAAGTAGCAATAGCCACAGGCAAGAAAGGATCATGGAATGAATCAACTGAACATTTTGCAGCTTAAAGGAAGCACAAAACATCTTGACTGTAAGTTGCAGGGGGTAGGGGGAGCCTTCCCCTCTCCCTCAAATGCAGTGACTTTCTACTGAGAGAGCAGGTCAGGACCTAGGGAAGGAGGGACACAAGTGCGTGGCCGCAGGACACACGTCCTCAAAGGGATGCATGTAAGGCCTTCACATCTGCCTCCCCACCGCTGGCAGGCCACCGGCTACGCTGCCTAGGTTGTGTCCTGCTGGAGGACATCCAGCCAAAGGACAAGTAGAAGCTGAAGTCCAGTCTGCTCTGCTCGCCACGCTGCAGGTTCTGTTTCCCAAGATGAATCCATACCAAAGAAGGCGCATCCTTTTCTGACTTGCCCAAAGGGAACACTGAGATTGTGTTGAACACTGGGAATGTGGTTGTGTGAACAATGAACTGAATCTTTAAAAAACTTGATCTTGGGGGCGCCTGGGTGGCTCAGTGGGTTAAAGCCTCTGCCTTCGGCTCAGGTCATGATCCCAGGGTCCTGGGATCGAGTCCCACATCGAGCTCTCTGCTCGGCGGGGGGCCTGCTTCCCCCTCTCTCTCTGCCTGCCTCTCTGCCTACTTGTGATCTCTCTGTCAAATAAGTCTTTTTTAAATAAATAAATAAAATAAAAAGCTTGATCTTACTGAAATTCATAACGGCCACGTGAGGCTAGTGGCTGCTGTATGCACGCAGATATGAGGTATGTCCCTCGCCCCAAAAAGTGTCCTTGCAATGCGGTCGAATCTCCCTTCCACCTCAGGAAACCACTGGTCCGCTTTCTGTCGCCAAAGATACATCTTACATCGACTTGAGGATACCTAGAGTCCTACAGTGTGTACTCTGGCTTTCTGTGACAGAGAGACCTTTCACTGCATATCCTAGGGTCTCTGGTAGTCCCTGGCAGATAATAGGTGTTTAATACATGTTGGCAAGAGAATGAATAGATCTGAGTTAGAATTAACAATCTCCTCCCCAAACTTTTCTCTGGCCCTCATAGAATTACAAGGGCAGGAAGGGCCCTCACGGAGGACATTTAACTAAGTCTCTTGGATGTTCCGATGGATAAACTGAGCCCCAGGTGGGTTCAGTGGCCTGTGGCAATTCACTCTGTACGGTTCTCACCGCCTGGATTACACACTGAGCGTGCAGACTCCTAGGCCTGATCTTCCCTCCGCTCACAGAGCCCACGTCTCACCCATTCCCCACAGGCGGACACAGCCATGCTTACGAGACCCTGTGGGACCGCAGGGACACCTGTCACACTCAGCCTCCTGGCCGCGGACCCCTCCGCAGTGCCTCCTCCTCCCCCCCCCAACTGAAAACACAAAACACCAGCAATTCAACTTAGAAAAGTATTTCGTTTCACTCCAAATATACTTAAAACCAAGGAGTAGCCTTACTCCGGCACTGGGCTGTGGGTTGGTTTTCTACTCAGAAAACAAGTCCCCTGGTCCCTGGTCCAATTCCCCAGTCATCACAGAAAGAACAACACACAACACTGCATTTTTGGAGGGGGGCGTGGGCTGGGGAAAGCTTTTATTAATGATCTCTTAGACAAAAGGAGGGAGGGAGGAAGTATCACTCAGGGTAGACATGGCATGAGCGGGGATGCTTCTCGTATAAGGTTTAATTCAATCTCGGTGCAACTCTGAGGTCAGCATCCTTCCTTGTACAGGTACGGACAGGAGCACGAAGCCATTTATGAACCTTCCCAGGTTGGAGGGTTGCTGGCTGCGCTGGGGTCCTTGTTGATCTGAGTACAAAGCTGATGCTCTTTGTACTGCTACAGATTGTGTTTTAGAATTCCATGAAAGAGATTTTTCTGCTGCGGGGCCAGGATGCATCCTCTAACTCGATAGTAACCGCTAAGTCACAGATGTTGTTGGTTGATGGGAAACTCAGCGAAATTTGGGTGTCAGCTGCTAATGCGACCTTTGGCTTAGGTGTGCTGACAGACTTCTGCCTCCTCTTTGTCACCTTTAACTGATGCTTTAACACCTTCGTTTAATAGTGCGATAATCTCTGTCTTTTCAAACAAAAAGGCGAGGTGTGTGTTATAAGGAAATAAAGCTAGTCCTTTGCCCAGGTCCCATGCCTGTTCACATCGCTACCTTTTCCTTTTTAATTCAGGAAATTCCAAATATCACTGTCACCAAACTCTGATTCTTGCTCCCGAGTATAAAGACCTCTCCATTTCAGACAATTCCTTTGGAGATTAATGGTCCGTTAGAGTCTATACAATTTGCTTAATTGCCCCCAAATTATTATCTCAACTAAAACAGAATCTTAATAGACAACCATTCATGTCTTTGTCCTTGTCTGGAAGAATCTCATCTCTTGGCAAAAATAGCTTCTTCAAGTGAAAGTGGATAATCCCCTCGCATGGTGATTAAAGATAACAATGGCTCATTTAGAAAATGTTTGGAGGAAATTAAAAAGCTGAGCGATAGCCTGTTGGTTCTGCAAGCGACTAAAAATAAAGGCAGGGAGGGGCGGGCCCCCAATGCATCCATAGATCAGACGGAGCATCCTTCCTACACGGTCAGCAGGTGCCAACATGTCTGAGGATCTGTAGTCCGGTGTGTGGGCGAGATCTCGCTCTCTCTGAAGCAATGAACTTGGTCAGCACCATTCCACTGAAGGAAATCCTGTGCTGCTTCTTCCCTCCCCAAAACATTCCTACTTAAAAGTGATTTGGTGCTGCCCAGAATAACAGTCTATTTGGGTTTTGGTTCAGGCTTACATTAATTGGAAGCCTTTACCAACCAAATTATACCTAGGTCTCTCCACCAAGTTCACCCAATCCAAACATTGCAATGTAGCTGACTCACCCATTCATTTACCAATACTTGTGGAGCTCTTTCTGGGACCAGACCCTATGCTTAGCAGTGGGTTTAAACAGGTGAAGATGGCCCAGCCATCACACTGAACAGATAACTTGAGAGTAGACCAAGTACCATCATCATCATTTTCTTCTTCATCTTGATCATAAATCGATGTTGGATTTGGTCTAATGTTTCTTCTCTATCTATGGAGATGATCATCATATAATTCTTTTCCACTTTGTGTGACTTTGCATGTTGTATTAGCTTTGCAATCATGGGATAAATCCCAGTTAGGAAGTTCTATCTTTTTAATATTTCATTGTATTTAGTTTGCTTAAGTTTTCTTAGAAATATTGATGTCTGTGCTCATGAGGGAAGTTGAAGTGTAGTTTTCTTGCGATGGCTTTGCCTCGTTTTGGTATCAGGGTAATGCTAGAATGAGTTGGGACATATTGTCTCTGGAAGAGTTTATGTAGAATTAGTATTATTTCTTCTTTAAATGTTTTGTAGAATTCACCAGTGAATCTATCTAAACCTGGATTTGGGGGTGGGTGGGTAAAAATTCCATTTCTGAGTACAAATTCTCTTTCCTAATAGATATTATCTATTGCTTTTTGAGAGAGATTTGACAGTCTGTGTCTTTCAGGGAATCTGTGTGTTTTGCCCAAGTCATCACTTGTATTGACTATGTGGGGAACGAGATGGAGTGACTTGTCGAGAAAGGGCCAGGCAATGACACAAGCAGCTAAAGGCACTGCAGCTAAGACCGGGTATCGCCGAGACGGCTGATGACACACTCAGAGCCAAGAACCTGCAGAAACAGAGTCTGCAAAGGCCCAAGTCTGACTATATCCCTTTTAAAAAGGGAGGATTTTTGTAGCCAGCTGCCAGACTGCTCAGACACAGACCCCTCTCTGTCCGACCACTTCAAAAAGCAGCTGCAGCCGAAGGTTCTGCCCAGCTGATCTCCAAAAAGAACTGAGATCATTCCCTGCTTGAACATAAGCAGCAGCAAGTGCCGACAACAGACCTGGATGGGACCGAGGCCGTATCTCAACGGCACACCCATAGACTGACTCCACGTTGGGTCCTTTAACTTCCTACCCCCGTTCTATCTTGTCGGTTGTGTGACTTGTCTTGCACTTTGCTTTGTGTGATGTGTGAGAAGCCAAGCTAAACACCTAGTGAAATGTCCTCGGGTTTGGAATCCTGCTTTATAATTGTGTTAACTTTGCTTTACGACTGAAGAAAAGCCAACATTGTGGAAAGACACAACTGTGTGCGCCTTCTGAGCGAGTTCATGAGGACCTCAACTTCCCTTATTGCTCTTTTAATAGTGATAGTCTTGGTTCTCTGTATGTCTTCTTTCTCTCTTTTTAAAATTTTCCTGATCATTCTGGTTGCAAGTTTATCGACTTTATTTGGACTGCTCAAAGAACAAACTTTTAGTTCCGTGGATTTTCTCTATTTTCCTTTGTATTTATTTATTTTTTCCTTTGTATTTATTTTTGCCCTTATCTTCATTATAACTTATCTTCTGTTATTTGGGGTTTCTTCTGCTCTTCCTTTTCTAGTGCTTTTTTTTTTTTAATTCTAATTTTTGTTTTTTTAGTATTTCCTTTAAAAAAAAAACATATAATGTATTATTTGCCCCAGGGGTGCAGGTCTGTGAATCGCCAGGTTTACACACTTCACAGCACTCACCATAGCACATACCCTCCCCAATGTCCATAATCCCACCACCCTCTCCCGAACCCCCTCCCCCCAGCAACCCTCAGTTTGTTTTGTGATATTAAGAGTCTCTTATGGTTTGTCTCCCTCCCGATCCCATCTTGTTTCATTTATTCTTCTCCTACCCCCCAAACCCCCCACGTTGTATCTCCACTTCCTCATATCAGGGAGATCATATGATAGTTGTCTTTATCCCATTGACTTATTTCGCTCAGCATAATACCTCTAGTTCCATCCACGCCATCACAAATGGCAAGATTTCATTTCTTTTGATGGCTGCATAGTATTCCATTGTATATATATACCCCATCTTCTTTATCCATTCATCTGTTGATGGACATCTAGGTTCTTTCCATAGTTTGGCTATTGTGGACATTGCTGCTGTAAACATTTGGGTGCATGTGCCCCTTCGGATCACTACGTTTGTATCTTTAGGGTAAATACCCAGTAGTGCAATTGCTGGGTCATAGGGTAGCTCTATTTTCACCTTTTTGAGGAACCTCCCTGCTGTTTTCCAGATGCCCCAGCTTGCATTCCCACCAACAGTGTAGGAGGGTTCCCCTTTCTCCGCATCCTCGCCAACTCCCCAACATCTGTCATTTCCTGACTTGTTAATTTTAGCCATTCTGACTAGTGTGAGGTGGTATCTCATCGTGGTTTTGATTTGTATTTCCTTGATGCCAAGTGATGTGGAGCATTTTTTTCAATGTGTCTGTTGGCCATCTGGATGTCTTCTTTGCTGAAATGTCTGTTCATGTCCTCTGCCCATTTCTTGATTGGATTATTTGTTCTTTGGGTGTTGAGTTTGCTAAGCTCTTTATAGATTTTGGATACTAGACCTTTATCTGATATGTCATTTGCAAACATCTTCTCCCATTCTGTCAGTCGTCTTTTGGTTTTGTTAACTGTTTTCTTTGCTGTGCAAAAGCTTTTGATCTTGATGAAATCCCTTCTAGTTTTGTTTTTAAGATCTTTGATTTGAGATCTTTCCTCTGTTCCAATATACACATTCAGTGCTCCTAATTTCCCTCTAAGCACTGCTCCAGCTACATCCCACCAGTGTGAAATGTTGCATTTTCATTTTAATTCAGTTTCAAATACTCTCTTTTCTTCATTTTTTTCTTTGACCTTTATATTTAGAAGTATGTTGGTTTTAAAAGACTTCAGAATCTTCCAGCTATATTTCTGTTACTAATTTCTAATTCCATTGAGGTCAGAGAAAATATTTTGTACAATTTGATTTTTTTTCTTCATTTATAAGACTTATTGGGGGACGCCTGGCTGGCTCAGTCAGTAGACCACGTGACTCTTGAGCTCAGGTTTATGGATTCATGCTTCATGTTGGGTATGGAGCTTACTTAAAAATAAATAAACAGGGGCGCCTGGGTGGCTCAGTGGGTTAAGGCCTCTGCTTTCGGCTCCGGTCATGATCCCGGGGTTCTGGGATCGAGTCCCGTGTCGGGCTCTCTTCTCAGTGGGGAGCCTGCTTCCCTCTCTCTTTCTCTCTCTCTGCCTGCCTCTCTGCCTACTTGTGATCTCTGTCTGTCAAATAAATAAAATAAAGTAAAATCTTAAAAAAAAAGATTTACAAAAATAAATAAACAGACAAACAAACAAATACACAGATAAGAGCTGTTATTGGTTTCAAGTCTTACATTCAAGTCCTTACTTCATTTTGAGTTAATTTTTGAGTATGGTATAAGACAGTGGTCTGGTTTCACTCTTTTGCATGTGGCTATCCAATTTTCTCAGTACCCATTTATTGAAGAGACTGCCCTTTTCCCCTTGTATATCCTTGGCTCCTTTGTTGCTATAAATTAATTGACCATATATGTATGGGTTTATTTCTGGACTTATATTCTGTTCCATCTACCTGTCTGCTTTTATGTAAAAACCATACTGTTTCATTACTATAGCTTTGTAATATAGTTTGAAATCAAGGAGCATGATGGCTCCAGCTTTGTTCTTCTTTCTCAAGATTGTTTTGGCTAGTCAAGGTCTTTTGTGATTCCATACAAATTTTAGGATTATTTGTTCTATTTCTGAGAAATAAACCATTGGAATTTCAGTAACAATTATATTGAATCTCTGCATTGCTTTGGATAGTATGGATGCTTTAATAATATTAATTCTTCCAATCTATGAGCATGAAATATTTTTCCATTTATTTGTGTCTTCAAATTCTTTCATTAATGTCTCAGAGTTTTCAATATATAAGTCTTTCACCTCCTTGGTTAAGTCTATTCCTGGGTATTTTATTCTTTTCATGCAATTGTAAATGGGTTTATTTTCTTAAATTTCTGATAGTCCATTATTAGTGTAAAGAAATGCAACAGATCCTCTCTCTGCCTGCCTTTCTGTCAACTTGGGATCTCTCTCTGTGTCAAATAAATAAATAAAATCTTTTTTAAAAAAAGAAATGCAACAGATTTCTGTATGTTGATTTTGTATCCTGCAACTTTACCGAATTTGTTTATTGGTTCTAACAATTTTTTGTTTTGTTTTCGTTTGGTTTGTTTTAGTGGAGTCTCTGTGGTTTTCTATATATAATATGATGCCATCTGCAAATGGTGACTGTTTCACTTCTTTCTTTCCAATTTGGATAGGTTTTATTTATTTTTCTTGCCTAATTGCTCTGGCTAGGACTTCTAATACTATGTTAAATAAAAGTGGCAAGAGTGGACATCCTTGTCCTGTTCCTGATCTTAGAGAAAAAGCTTTCAGCTTTTCACCATTGAGTGTGATATAGATGCAGATCTGTCATATATGACCCTAATTATGTCAAGGTAGTTTCCCTCTATATCCAATTTGTTGAGAGTTTTTATCATAAATAGATGTTGAATTTTGGCAAATGTTTTCTCTTTATCTATTGAGATAATCACATGATTTTAAAATCATTTCTTAAAGTAATCTTTATATCCAACATGAGGCTGGAACTCATAATCCCAAGATCAAGAGTCACATGCTCTAGTGATTGAGCCAGGTAGGTGACCCTTTGATCATATGATTTTCATACTTCATTTTGTTAATCTGGTCTATCCCATTGCCTGATTTGTGAATGTTGAGCCATCCTTGCATCACTGGAATAAATCCCATTCGATCATGGTGTATGATTCTTTCAGTATAGTGTTGAATTCAGTTTGCTAATATTTTGTTGAGAATTTTTGTGTCTACCTTCATCGGGGATATAGGCCTGTAATTTTCTCTTCTTGTGGCATCCTTTTCTAGTTTTGGTATCAAAGTAATGCTGGCCTCATAACATGTGTTTGGAAGAGCTCCCCCCCTACGGCTTTTTGGAAGAGCTTGAGAAGGATTGGTATTAATTCTCCTTTGAATGGTTGGCAGAATTCACCCAGACTTTTGTTTGAGGGAAGGTTTTTTTTTTTTTTTAAGATTTTATTTATTTATTTGACAGACAGAGATCACAAGTAGGCAGAGGCAGGCAGAGAGAGAGAGAGAGAGGAGGAAGCAGGCTCCCTGCAGAGCAGAGAGCCCGAATCAGGACTCAATCCCAGGACCCTGGGATCAAGACCTGAGCCGAAGGCAGAGGCTTTAACCCACTGAGCCACCCAGACAACCCTTTTTGATGGAAGGTTTTTGATTACAGATTCAATCTCCTTGCTAGTAATCGGGTTGTTCAGATTTCCTATTTCTTCATGATTCTGTCTTGGTAGATTCCATGATTCTAGAAATTTATGCATTTCTTCTATGTTGTCCAATTTGTTGGCATATAATTGTTCATAGTAGTCTCTTGGAATCTTTTGTATTTCTGTGGTATCAGTAGGAACATTTCAGTTTTGGTACAGGTATCACAAGAGATGGTATTACCTTCCAAACATTTTCTGTATAATTTTTTCCAACATAGTTGAAATCATGTTATATTCACTGGTTTATATCCTATTGAAAATTTTCACTGTGAAATGTGACACATATATACCAGACTATGTTTGTGTGCTTGAATGTATACACACACAGGACTAAAAAAAGAATACATTAAAAAGCCCATGTAAACACACACTTCTTAAGAACATTACTAGTACCTTTGAGGTAATCTGTGCATCCCCTTCTCTTTTCCAAAGTTATCTTCACTTTTATATTAATCATTCTCTTCTTCTTCTTTATAGTTTTCTCATAGATGTATGTATTTTTAAACAATATATTCTATTTCCCATTTTGGGACATTATAGAAAAGAAATTATATTGTATATGTTCTCTATGGCTTTTTTTTTCTCAGCATTACATTTCTGAGAGTCATCCATATTGATATATAGCTATAATTCATTTGTTTTTGACTACTGCGTAAAATTCTGGTTAAATATTTGGATACATGACAATGTATCCATTCTTCTAAGATACTTGGGGTGTTTCCCATTGTTTTGCTATAACAAATGATGCTGCAGTGAAGAATTTGAAATGTGGGTCCTGTGCATATACATCAGAGTTTCTCTAAACTGTATACCAAAAGGGGAATGGCACGCACAGCTGCAAATGCCCCGTTTTTCTTCACTAACCCTTGATTCTGTTTTTAGGCATTCTTCCTAATTCTCTTCAATGATTGTATTTTATCTCAACAAGTGCCTGCGCTAAGCCACATCTCTATTGTTGACCATCCTGAGTTTGTCCCCATTTTTTTTTTTTTAACCTTTAGACACACTCTAGGGATTTTTTTTTTCTTTTGCACAGAATTTTCTGCTTTTTAGGTCATTTCCTTATGAAGCATTCCCAGAAGTGGATTTCTTGAATCAAGGTTGTACTGATCACCATTCAGTGGGAAGGTTTTTACTGCCGATGTACAGAGTAATCATCATCCAAGTAGTTGTTAATCCTGTGGGCATAATAAATCCTTTAGAGACTATGATTATGGGTATGGCTGTTCCTCCAAAAAAACACACACGTGTACACATGCACACCACACACACAAATTATTTGTATTCACAAACAAAGCGGAATGCCACTTCAAGAGTTTCACAGACCCTCTGAAGTACATATGCTAACATCTCTATTAAAGAAGAAATACTGCCTTGCCTATGAATATTTCTTACACTTTGCCAATTAAGTTCTCATACCAACTCTTGTATCTGTCAAGTAACTTTTGTTTCAAACCACAATTTACTGAGCATTTACAATGTGCCAGCACCGTGCCAGATATTAGAGATAGAAGAATAAACACTCCTCGCTTCAAGGAATGTAGAGTCTACTGGGGAAGCCATAAAGTTACAAGTATTTCCAATAAAACATGTGCAATAAGAGAGCTATTCATTAGTCAAAGCAGAGATACAAATTAAGGATTGGTCAACTTTCCTTTACCAAGGGGTTGGGAAGAGTGAATAAACATTCTCAGGGATGTTATAGATAGGAGAAACCGCACCAGCAAAGGGAGAAAGGCATCATATAATGTGGCACCTATAGGAAGTCATACATGAGTCAAGTATTATTGGGTTAGAATAGTAATGAATGTAAGGAAGGGCTGAGACTCTTCCTTATTTGGGAGTGAGATAAGAAAACAGTGTGGACATAGAATACTGTAGCTGTTGGTCTGACAACAGAAACTGCAAAAGATTTCCTCCCAAACACTTCCTTTATTACCCTAAACCTACTCTTATTAAACACAGAGGAAAATATTTTTCCTGTTTTTTGTGCAACTGTCTGAAAATCCAGTGCTCAACATCTAAGGTTTAAAAAGGACTTTTTAGGGTGCCTGGGTGGCTCAGTGGGTTAAGCCGCTGCCTTCAGTTCAGGCCATGATCTCAGGGTCCTGGGATCGAGTCCCGCATCGGGCTCTCTGCTCAGCAGGGAGCCTGCTTCCTCCTCTCTCTCTCTCTGCCTGCCTCTCTGCCTACTTGTGATCTCTCTGTGTCAAATAAATAAATAAAATCTTCTTTTTTAAAAAAGAACTTTTTAATACAAACAACACATTAAAGTCTGATGGCTTTCATTTTTAAAGTGGAAGTATCAGGAAGCCAGTACATTAAGTATGGCAATAATTTCTTCATAAAATTGTCTTGAAAAGCTAACTTACATGTAAAACTATGTCTTTTTAACATTCACCTAAAATAACCTCTTTCCAGCCTGTCAGTAAACACTTCTAATACTATCATCTCATGAAAATCATTTTGTTGTTTTGAATTCAGTCTCACTTTTTAAATGTAACTAAACATAATTGTTCCTTTGAAGTCACTGGTTTAATTATAATAGAAGATGTGGAATTTTTGTAAAACATAGGCCCCGTATACTCCTATGGAAAAGGAATACACCCAGTTTTAATAACCTAATAAAGGTCTTCAATAGACTTTCATCCGAAGTACAAATACAATACTATAAAAGTAATATTTTTGTTACTGTTTCCTCCTTGTGTGCTAAGATTGTACATACATTTCCTTTCTTTTGAAATTTTGTTTGGTTAGATTTCTTCCATGTTTATTCCATTTCCTCAAAATTATACCCAAATCATATACATTGAGACCTACATGTATAGAACCACTTGTATAAAAATACGAGGTGGGATTATAGAGTACTATGACTTGTTTTCTTGTGTGACTAGGAAAGGAAAAACAGGGTTTTGAAGTTTAAATATCTACTGTCTGAAGTTGAATAAGCCAACCAAAGTTTATAAAGGTCTCAGCATGAAGGAAGGCCAGACTTAGTGTTTCTTTTTTGTCTTTTTTTTTTTTTCAGAGTACCCCTTGGATCTCCAGATGGCATCCCATTAAACACCAGTGAGCTTTGTCAAAATACAGGATCTTCAGGGGTATCTCAAAATAATAAAAAGATGTACTCTCATTGCAGGTCTAACAAACACATAGAACATGGTTCCCATTAGATTTATCCTAAAGGAAGGAAATTTTTCATAGGTATGAAAAAAGAAATTCAAAAGGAACAAGTTTTTTCTTTAAAATTTTCATGGAAATCCCAGTGAATCTCACAGGGGACAGGCAAAAGCACAAACAAGGATTTAGGTTAATAAATGCTTTTTTTTTTCCCCCTTCAGGGTGTTTTGTTTTGTTCTAAGAGGGGGAATCTTACAGCACTTTTTTTTCCTAAGTGGAAAAACATTATTCAAAGGAAGTTAAAACAAAAAGTATGGTCAATAAATGAAGGGCTCAAAGATTTTCATGAAGTGGTTTGAAAATAAATGCTCTGTGACATATACTCACATACTTCCAACAACTCTGACCACATTAAAAAAAAAAAAAAGTAAAGCAACAAATATACAATAGGTACAAATTATATACATTTATTTTTTTAATAATTTTAAATAACACTCTTGTATAAATTCTTTTCATATATTCAAATCATACACAAATTTAGAAATGCATCATGAAGCCTAGTACAGCATAGGTAGGAGACACGTTTTTATAATTTGTGTTAGAATTTTAGTGACATACAGATGAGTTTAATGTTTCAGAAACATTCCCTAATCACTCGGGCTGACATGTAATGCGGGACAGAGTGCGTGTGGCTAGCATGAGAACTCAGCTGCGGATCACGGGCTCTGGGCTAACGTGGCTCACGTGGTCACCCCGCGCTGCAGTGATTGCATATGCAGAAGGAACAAGTAAGAGAGACTCCCAGCTGCCTTTGGAAAAGCATCATTCAACCGCTGCCACCTTCACAATCCGTAACCTTCAGTCCATTTGACGTTGTTGGACATCTTCGGATGAACCAGTGCGCTCTTCCTACCTTTCCCTCAGCATAGTCACTGGCTCAGTTTAAAGAGGAAAATTGTCGCTAACCTTCTGTCACTCCCCGGCACACAGCAAACTCCTGTTAGTTCTCAAACCCCATACTGTCCAAGATCATAACAGACCAAAAGTTCTTTGCGGATGAGGCCATAAATGTTTTCCTAGCTCGGACAGGTTACACTGGGTCTCTTTTTTCTTCTCTGAACTTTCTGTCAGAGAGCTTTCCTTGATGCAAAGATTCAACTCCTACCCACACACCTCAAAGTATAAGAACTAGGGAATGTTCATTATCAGTGCTGTTATGTTCACCGTGTGTCCTACAAAAAACAGAGGACCGAGGTGAATAATCTAATAACCTTGTCCCAACTGAGGCTCTTAGGAAGATGTATTGCTTTAGCTCTCTGCCTCCAAAACAGCACGAGAAGGGCTAAATGTCCAGAAGGCACTGGCTGACCGAAATGAACGAGTGGGGAACTGAGTATTGCTTTACTGACCAATTTTCTGGGGGATGTTAGGGCTAGAGAGCAGCCATGTAATCAGACACTGGGACAAATCCTCCCCCCGCCCCAATCTCTCTCTTCCCACCCACATCTGCTCTGTTCTCTCTTCAAATGCAGATGCCCCTAAGAGTTGAAACACATCAAATCCATAGGACCTTGTATAAGTGAGCTTTAGTTTTTATTAGCATTTTTCTCTATACCTGGAGAAATTCCATTGATAAAAGACACCGGGGAGCTTGACGGTGCAGGGAAGGAGAGGAAAAGAAGAGAGGATAGACATAGATATAACAACACTACCTAGGGCATCGGTTAGAAATGAGTCAAGGTTTATGAAAATGAATGAATGAAGATATAATTATCACCTAATAGCAGTATCTGTCATTTATCAATAAGAGTCACACTCGCCTTATTTGAAAATAAACACATCTCTCATCCTTATTTAAAAATTCTTCCAATATTATCTCTCTAAAGGAGAGGTGGGATCCCGGTGCTGAACGCCATAGTTCATGGGGATCCTGCTTTCAGAGGAATGAAGATTGTGTAATGCATATTCCCTACTAGTTTCCTAGCCTGATTTTGCTGGTAGATCACTTCATGATTGATTTAAATTCTACAGCAAAATTATTTCCCCCAGCAAAAAGAATATTGTTTAAAACAAATTTTAAGATCTTAATTTTTTTTTCTGGAAAGAATTAAGAACATGACCTAGGAGCTGTTAATAAGTACTTAGAGGTTAACATTTCTTGTGATTCAATGTTTGCAATATCTCTTAAGGTCTGTTTCCAAAAAAAAATCTCTATATGGCCAGAATCTGGACTATTTGGTTTTGGCGCTTAGACCCTGACAAACACTCATGCTTTCTCTATTGGGTTAGCTTCTACTTAACAAATGTTTTTTCTTTACCACCCCAATCCGTCATGTTGTGGGGGTGGGGGTCAGCAATCTGGGAGAGAGGCAGGTGTGTCAGTTTACACAGTTCTTGGAATTGTGCAGTGCCCAGTCTGTATGTGCATAGGTGGCAGCTGCTGGGGAAAGCACATATCCCCCCTGTTGCTTGTGAGGATTAGTTCACTTTAATGAAGGACAAACTGGTAGTTCTGTTTTCTTATCACCAATACTAGCTTCAGATAGTAATCCTCCTGTGTCCTTTTCACAATATCCTTCCCAGCTGTATGGTCGTGGACTGTACCACAGAAGTTAGAAACAGTCACAGACAGGACTCTTCCCCCCAGCCTTCTTTGTCTGTGGCTAGGTGGTTTCTGCATTGGCATATACTTAAGAGAACATGTGCTTCAGTTAGGAGGCCTGATCCCAAGCCTGATAATGACATACAGTATAGCCTTGAACAAGACATTTAACCTCATCTATAAAATGGGGACAATAATTACTTCCTCAGGGGGCTATGGTGAGGAACAGAGGACACATATATAGAAAGGTGCTTTGTGAACTGCTAAGGGTTCTATCAACATTCACAGATTTTAATACAATGTAAGGTCACTAACCTCTACTCTCATGAGCAATGGCCAAATGTTCAGAGCACCCCGGGTTACCAGAAGTCCATTATCTGTCTGTTCTTCCTCCAGAACATCATCTCTAAAACCTGAGAAAACTTAGGGGTGTCCTATTGAGGGATGACCAAATTCCAGGTTTTTCTCCGGGGGAGTTGGGCAAGGCAGTCAACTTGGATTTCCTAGGTCTGATCTAATAAATCTTTGCTTTTTTTCTAACCATTTGACAGTTTGATGTTCCTAATAAATATCGTCTTTGACTTCTTGCTGTTTGTCCTGGCTTGCTTAATCTACAGTCAGTATCATAACAGATGAGAGCTACAGTACGTGGCCTCTAGGGAAAAACCATGTCTAAAAGCAAGGATGTAACTGTACCCACCCACCTCCAGAACTACCCTCTCACTGGACAAGAAGATAGCAGAACTGTAGCTCTGTAGGAACATGGTACACACCTCATCTGGTGTGTACCTGGCATCTGGGTGATAAGCTTTCAAATGTAGAAGGTATTTTTTGGAGAAGGATGGAGGAAGAATATAAATATTTCACAGGCGTGGAAACAGGGGATTCCAAGTGATAGGATGGCTTTTCTTCTGGAACTAAAATATTTCTAATTCCTTTGGAAGACTATCTTTTACATTTAGAGACTTTCTTTTTTCATGAGGATATGTTCTACATTAATCTATGTAAAATATGCAGACTGGTTAACATTTAATCGGGGGAGTCCTTTGGAGAGTGCAGTCTCTGTCCCAGCTTCACTATCAATGACTTAAAAATCTATTGCTTGTATCTATAGTAAGTCAGAGAACATATAACTCTACTTTGAGACTGAGAAAGGGAAAGAAAAGTTAGAAACATTCAACCTCTTATAAATTTCAACAGTGTCCAAAGAGGGACTAAAAATGACTGATGGTCACCAGAGTCCCAGCTCTAGCAATATTGCCATCTATGTTATGCTATTTTAACCAATCCCGTATTTTCTTTTTACAACACCATTAACTGCTGTACAAATAAATTCTAGATGATAAAATATGACATGATTTTTTTTTACAAATAGATACAAATACAATGTTGACCAGATATGCTACATTAACTATATACACCTTATTTCTCTAGAGGCAGGAAGAGTCCTTATTTTTAGACAATTTACCATTTACACTGAGCCCTAAGGAGGACCATCAGCTTCCTGCTCCCAGATGTTGCCTTCATCTTTCTATCATTAGAAGTTTATCCTGTGCTTTGATCCTGTCATCGAGCAAGAATTTAGGAAGGAAAAATCAGCCTTTCTAAAGATCTTCTTGAGACTCTTCTGTCCTTATTTTAGAAACAATTGAGATTGTTTATTGTGACATGGCCCAGACATTAAACTTTCTTCGGTGATGTCTTTTAGCACAGTAAAAGGAATATCATCCCTGACTTTCCTTTTTAAAAAAGGTGTCTCGGGAATGGAGATGAAGTCTTCGGGCAGTCCTTCCCTCTCCACTTCCATCCTGTTTCCGCTGGTTTAGTGAACACTTCCCCGGGAGTCCATTCAGAGGTCAAAGTAGATGTGGGCTGCACTGCGGGATTCAGCCTTTCTCTACTCCCATGCAGTTTGGTACAAAAATATACTTTACTACAAGTCCTTATTGACAGTGACTGCTTCAGATCTTCATGGGGGAAATTAAGAGTAATGGGCTAAGTGCATTACAAATTTGTACCTGAAAATTTCAGATGCTCTCTATGCATTTGCAAACTCTCCCCAGGCCTTGTCTGGCCTAGGAGCTGATGCAGTCTTAGTGAGCCCTGTGTTCTAACCATCCAGACAACGGTTCTCGCTCCTTAGGCTTTGTAGTTATGTATGGGAGTCGTCAGGGTCAGTTGCCCGTTGGGAGCCACTTCATTACCATCATCTTCCAAGAGTCCTGACACATCTGCATTGGGAATGCTGTCATGGTAGCTGCTGAAACTGATATTGTCTTCTTTTAGCTCGATGGTCCAAAAGGGGGCATTGAGTTTCCGGTTTTGGTACTCCCGGTACATATAGACGGCCCCCACAAAGCCCATCAGCAGCACCACCACAATGATGATGACTGTCAAGATGATGATGTTAAACTGGGTCCATGAGACGTCAGCTAATGCTGACGTGCTGTTTTCAGCAGAGCTTACTGAAAAGATAGTCTGCAGGGTTGTGGGGGTAAATGTACTATTTATAACAGGGGTGGGCACTGATGTGGTCAAAGAGGCATTGGAAACCAAAATGGTAGAACCTTCAGGTGTTGGAACAATAACTTCTGAAAATAAAAACAGAGAATGAAATGTAAAAGACAAAATTATCTAGTTTTAAGAAACAATAAAAGAAATACACATGGGAGTGGAAGTTGGTATGGGATGTTGACATGATATTCTGCTTTAAGGCAATGCGAGTTAAAGATAATTTTTAAAGAAATATAGTGAAAAGAATCAAGGTCTAGAAAGCTAGATAATTACATTCTATGGCTGTTCTCCATAATGTATAATATTAAATCTTTGGGAAAATTCTGATGTTGGAGTTTCCTATCCTTGATTCTTGGACAGATTCACAGAGATTCCTGCAAACATTAAATACATCATTATTGAGTCCTGAGTCACTTGGGTAAAAGTGACAGGGATGAAAAGGCAATCATTTGAACTAAAAAGTTCAACATGTCTGATGGCATTTCATAAGGGTGAAATTCTCTTCAAAAGAGGCAAAAATGGAATAAAGAAAATTGTATTTCTAGTCACTTCTGAAAAACACAATTTAAATGTCCAAAGTTGATGTCAGCCAAGAGAAAACACAGCCTTCCTTTAATCATATGTGTAGTAATTCTTCCTTCGTGTAGATCATGGATGATTTCATAATTAAAGTGCTACTGTGACACAGTCCAGTAGAAATACCCAAAAAAGGCTTTGGAATCAAGTAGATCTGTGTGACTATAGATGAGTAAGTGAATCTTGTTAACACTGAGCCTTCTCATCTGTAAAATGGGAATGATAGTACCTACTTTGCGGAGTTCCTGGGAGGGTTAGCTGAGACAGTGTGCTATGGAGCGTTACTGCAAAGAACGTTCCCAGGGCTCAGCGCATCCTAGGCACTCGATAAAATGCTGCTGTTGTCATTCTAATTCATCACCACAGTCAGACACATTAATTTGTCGCCAAAAAAGGTATTTTTTTTTACATTATCTAGTAACTAAAAAAAAAAAAATCACCATGATCCTATCAGCTAAGTATAAATGAAGCATGCCTCCAAATGTCACTAGTCCTCCAGGCTAGTGACAGCATTCTAGCTCTGTCTCTTAACCTTGATCACAACAGAGTAAGGATATCAAGAAAATGGCAGAGGGATGACACTTGACACTTGCCACAGATCATCAGCCCAGTATTCAGCATCTGTCACGATATCAAAGAGTGGTTTCTAGAAGAGCATGGTCTAATCACTCTGTGACCCAATAAAGCTTGGATATCTCTAACTCATCCTGAATCTCTAATCATCAATTTTTATCTAAACCTTTATGGACCTTAACTGCAAGAAACATTTTGCCATATGAGTAACTTTTTCTTTTAAAAGTCAAAAGGAATATTATTACTCTTTCCTCTTTCCTTCACCATCCATGGGAAAGTCAAGCCCAAAGTGAGGGCAGAAGCCACGGTGGACTCTTGTTTCTCAGTGGAACTTCTGACCAGATTATAGGTCCCTACTTCCAAAGACCTTTGATCGTCCCTGGGAGTGATGAGAATATAGGAAGGAAAGGATAAAAGAAATGATAGGACTTTTAAATTATTAACATAAAAATGAAAATAGATGAAGAGAAAATGTGGGAACCCTGAAATGACTTTGTCGTGGGCCTCAGATTTCTGGAGTTGACTTTGGAGCAGCAGGGGAGCAGCAAGAATAGAAGGAGATCCCTTTGGGCAAATATCTATCAAAATCTATTTCCAGAAAACTCCTCTGGTGGGATTGGAAGGTTTTATAAAGCTAAAGGTAGGTGTCCTGAACTTTTCATTGCTAGGCTTAGATATTAAATGTACCACCTTAGGTGAAGTTTTACCTTTCTTGATGCAATTTCTCTCCAGATCTCGGACATAGCCTTCGAGGCAGTTCTCACACCAAAACCCAGTGGTGTTATGGAGGCAGTTGATGCATTCACCGCTCTCGGGCTTACAGATCTTTGGAGTTGTCATTGGGTCCACGTGGCCATGACACTGGCACTGGGTGCAGATGCTGTCAGAATTGTAGTAGCCATTTTCACACATGTTGCAGTTCTGGCCTGTGTAACCATCTTTACACTGGATACACTCAGGTTCCAATTTACCCAATTCTAAAAGTGAGAGAACACCAAAGTAATTCAGCACAGTCCCAAGCTCCAGTTAAAAATGCAAAAAACTGCTAGTCCTCAAAATGGTTTTTAAACCTTCCCTACTATCTCCTCTCAAACGTAAAGAGACTAATGATCTAGCTTATTTCTTAATTCTTAACTATCCAGTTTATTGTAAAAATGATGGGGGCCCACCCAGGTAGAGAACAGAAGAAATATGTTTACATAAGGAATACGAATAATTGTAATGATGAGATACTCATGATTTTTTAATTGCTTTTTTAGTCCTGACAGATGGAATAAACATGACTCTAACAAAACTTCCTCATCTCTCCCTCAAGCCTCATTTCATATAGGTATTTGGATTTGGCTGCAAATCCCTAGAAAGAAAAACCTTTGCTGTTTCTATAACGCCTCTCACCCCCTCTCACCCTATTCTCACTCCTCTTTACCCAGAACTTCATTTTTCAACACACTTGAGAGGAACTGATAGCTGATTGCCTGGTTTTTCCTCTCAAAATCAATAATTCGAGGAAGGCCTTACTTAGGACACAGCTGCCTGTCGATGTCACTGCTGAACAAGGGCAGCGAAGACACTCTTTCGTGGCGCCAGGACTCAGATAAAAACCTTCTTTGCATTCTTCACAGTGATCCCCTTTGCTATTTTCCTGGCAGTTTAAACAAGCACCTAAAAGAAGCAAATTATTTTAAGAAGTTAAAGATTTACTCTGAAAGCACAATAACTGTAAATAAATTATTCCTGTGACCAAAAGACCTTATGAGTTCACCGGAAGAAGTGATCTGACAGGAATTAGATAGAGTTCAGTTTCTACCCCATCTTATTTCTACATTGGCCACGTCTGTGAGGTCTGTGTCCCCTTCCAGATTGTAAACTCTAGGGAAAGTCTGGTTACATGAGTAGAGAGCACTAAGCCTGGGTTGATGGTTGACAACATATGGAAAGCAGGTCAACTATTTGCAAGTTAAAAATAAAAACAATCTAAAGAACTACTTAAAAAAAATAATAAATGATATACTATTTTCATAGTTTGGATACTATAGTTAAATAAGTGAACTAGACCTATATGTATGAATATGAATGAATCTTGAAAGTGATGTTGGTTGAAAAAAGCCAATTACAGAATGACAAAAAACAGATAAAGAGTACTTCTTTATCATGTAAAATTTTAAAAAACATACTGGGGTGCCTGGGTGGCTCAGTGGGTTAAAGCCTCTGCCTTCAGCTCAGGTCATGATCCCAGGGTCCTGGGATCGAGCCCTACATCGGGATCGCTGCTTGGTGGGGAGCCTGTTTCCTCCTGTCTCTCTGCCTGTCTCTCTGCCTACTTGTGATCTCTTTCTGTCAAATAAATAAATTTAAAAAACATATTAAACAATACTAAGCAAATGGATACAGAATATACTAGGTAAATGGATACATACATATGATATGCAGTAAAAATTAAATGTGGATTGAGGAGGTATAGGGGAATTTTATGTTCTGCTTATCTTTGTGGAGAGAAGGAGAAAAACAAAAAAAGGAAAAAAAGAGAGGACTCCAATTGTATTTCAAATTTGCTATTTCAAATATATAACTATATATAATATGTGTAAATATTAAGCAAAATACCAAAGTGTTAATATTTATTAATTCTAGATGTAGGTATATGAGTATGTGTTATTTTATTCTCCATAAATTTTTATATTTTAAAAATTCAAGATCAAAGTAAAAACAATTAATAGGAGTGCCTGGCTGTCTCAGTCTGTGGAAAATGCGACTCTTAATCTCAGGGTCATAAGTTTGAGCCCCATGCTGAGTGTAGAGATTACTAAAAAAAAAAAAAAGTAAATAAAAACTTAAAAAAAGAAAATGGGGCACCTGGGTGGCACAGTGGGTTAAACCATTGCCCTGGGCTCAGGTCATGATCTCAGGGTCCTGGAATCAAGCCCCGCATCAGGCTCTCTGTTCCGCGGGGAGCCTGCTTCCCCCTCTCTCTCTGCCTGCCTCTCTGCCTACTTGTGATCTCGCTCTCTGTCAAATAAAAAAATAAAATCTTAAAAAAAAAATTAGTAGAGAAAATGAAAAGGAAGGAGTAACAGCAAAGTGATGTATTCTGTAATAATCCTCATAAGGTACCGTATTAGTAAAGATACTGTCCTGGCACTGAAGCAGCACAGTGTCTGAAAACAGAAGATGAAAAAGTATAGTGTAATTAACAGCCCTTCTGTAAGGGGCCACAAAGATGCACAGGGACTCTTCCAACTGCCATTATAGGAATAAGTGAGAAAATATGACATAGAAATCTAAGACAATAAAAATTCACATGATAAGCCAAAAACCATTCAATACTCAAACTATTCATAAACAGTTGTATTTGATTTCTTTTCAGTATGAGTAAAATATTTACAAAAAAAGGAGAGAGAGACTGAGGTTGTGAAATAAAATGGTCTGACAACTGGATCAAAATTTGAAAAACCAAATAATGACAATGTTATTAACACACATGGCACATCTAAATTCTTAAGTGACTACAACAGAATTCCCCCAAACTTTATGAACAGATGGGGAAAGACAGGTTCTAAAGCTTATTACCTAAACAATTAACTTTGAACTGAATCAAACTTGCATGAAAATGTTGCTTTCAATCATATAATGTTTTTAAGATTTTATTTCTAAGTATCTCTACACCCAACAAGGTGCCTGAACTCATGACCCCAAGATTGAGAGTCACCTGCTCTGCTGGCTGAGCTGGCCAGGTGTCCAGTCATATAACTTTTTAAGGCCTGCTAGTGTTAATGATAATTTTCACATATATAACAAAGTGGTAGTATATTTTCATATGGTGATAAACACATGAGGCACTGATATCTTTCCAGATCTTATATCCTGATTCCCCTTCAGCTATGTATGTTTGCGACAATAAAAATAGCTAAAAAATACATACTAGGAAACTGCAAACGGCAGATTTTGGCTCTACAAATAATATAATCTTTCATTTGTTGTTTGTTTAGGGAGGAAGGAGGAGAGGTGGAGGGAAAGGGAGAGAGAGAATCTTAAGCAGGTTCCATGCCCAGCAAGGAGCCCAACACAGGGCTCCATCTCACAACCCTGAGATCATGACCTGAGCCAAAATCAGGCGCCCCAACAGATAAGATAATCTGAAATGTTAAAGGGTTCTGCAGTTAGGAAAAATCAAAACCTGCATTATGTATAAAATGTGGCCACCTGCTTGCCCCTTATTAAAAATGTGCAACAGAAATAATTTTTAAGAAAACAAGTTCTGATAAAGTCCTAAACTTTCAAAATATGTTAATAGTCCTCTGACAGAATATGGATGTTTGAGGAAAGATGTGTTCCCATAACATGCCATTTGCATGTGACTAATGGGGCAAGAACAGGTCCTATCACTATTCTTATTTAAAAATGATAAATAGGGGCGCCTGGGTGGCTCAGTGGGTTAAGCCTCTGCCTTGGGCTCAGGTCATGATCCTAGGGTCCTGGGATCGAGCCCCTCATCGGGCTCTCTGCTGAACAGGGAGCCTGCTTCCTCCTCTCTCTCTCTCTGCCGGCCTCTCTGCCTACTTGTGATCTGTCTGACAAATAAATAAATAAAATCTTAAAAAAATATATTTAAAAATGATAAATACATATACTGTTAATATCTTGCTTCTACCATGCTATTGGGCTTACATGCTTATTGTTTGGGGGCTTTTTACTATTTTAGATAAAATCTCAAGCCTTGGCGCTTATGACAATATCATTCTGGTCTCTTAAGCCATTTATATTAGAATACAAATTTTTTTAGAAATTATAAAATTTTTAACAATTAAACATTTTTCCAGAAGAATTTATTTGTTTGTTTTATGCCATTCCCTACAATGAGAAGTCAATGAGGAAAAAAATAACCCTATGTGGTAAATAAATTTTCTCAAAAGGAAAGATGAAAACTTTACTCAAAAGGTAAGATGAAAACAAGTCTAATAATAAGACTCATTACTCGACACTGCTTCAAAAAGAGTATGCACCTGGAACACAGCCACAGAGAAAAAAAATTAATAAGTTATGACAGATAGACATAAATACAGCAGAGTGCTAACAGTAGCTGTGAGGGCAACCGTCCTTTTGGTTTCTCCCCTCTAATTTTCCAGCATCTGGTCTGCATGTATCCTTTTTTTGTTGCTGTCTCGATTTTTTTTCCTGATTACAAAGCTAATATACTATAAACTATCACATGCATATTATAAAAATATTTTAAGAATGCAAGCAAGTTTAAAACATTTCATGAGAAACTTGGAGGAAATGTTTTTATAATAATAATAAAGATCATATCCTTTCAAACCCACATCCCGTAGGAACTGATGGTGTGGATTTGCCTTTCTAACAGCTTATAGTTCCTCCTGAAGAGGCAAGAGGGCATAAGGAACTTGGTTTTTAATGTCAGATCTGAGTTCCACTCCCAATGGAACCTTTTACCAGTATGAGACCTTCAGGAAGTAGCTTCTCTGACTCATTTTTCTAATCTAAAAAGTGGGATAATTCTTGGGCTAATGATTTAATGTAACATGAGTATTTCAAAGAGTGAAAAACTATTCCATAAGACAAATATTTTCTCTCTATGTTACAATTTCCTCATCTATAAACTAAGAAAGCTGCACTGGATTAAATCTAAGTTCCCATTAAAATCTAAAAGCTGAGGTCTCTCTTTTATGATAAAAGATATGTAAAATTTAGCTGAAGTTTAATTTTATTATACTTTGCCGGCAACCTCCCAAAATACAATAACACTGTCTTAAAATTCACATTCTTTTTGTTGAAAGATGGCCAAAGGAGCGGATTACCAATTTAAAAAAAAAAAAAAGAAAGAAAGAAAAAAAAGAAGTGAGTGTTTCCTGAAGATGATCTCATGCTCGCTGGCTAGGCAGCAAACCAACCTGGTAGGGGTAACCAGGAAGGCAACCAGTCAAAGAAAAGAATGTGGGGCTCCTTTCCAACCAAATTCAATGCAACGCTTTGAAAACATAAATCGCCACCTGTAAAAAGACTTGTCCTTATTTATTTTGTCATTTCATAGTTTATATATAAACCTGTCGGAAATACAGCAATGTGCTTTGTTATGGGAAGAAATGCCTGATCCTCCCTATAGAGGAGAAGGCAAATTTTAACTGTCAAAAAGAGAGAAAGCCAAGCGCAAGTGAACAAGGGAGAGTAATAGATAAGGTCGGAGAGAAAGGCGGGGGCCACAAAATGTAAAGTCATGCGGGCTATAGAAAGAAGTCTGAATTTTACAGCAGGAGGGACAGGAAGCCATCCAAGGGTTTAAGCACAGGAATGACATGATGTGGTTTTACATTTTAAAAAGATCACTCTGCTTGTTCTGTGGAGACTGGACTGTGGTGGGTTGAGCTCTGGCGTGAGAGGACAAGAGAGAAGGCAGAGAGATAACATGAGATCAGAGAGTGTCACAGTAGTTCAGAGATGACAGGGGCTTGGACAAGGATGACTGTAACAAAGGTCATAAACAGTGGTCAGATTCACGGTGTATTCTGAGTGCTGGGCTGACAGAACTTGCCAATGGATTGGTTATTTGCAGTGAATAAAAGAAAGGAACCAAATATGACTTATAGGCTTTGGACTGCGCAACTGGCTGAATGGTGTCAGTCACCAAAATGAAGAACACGAGGAGTAAGGCAGGCTTGGCCTACAGGGTAAAATAAAGAATTGTTTTGGATATCTTGGGGTTTTGATGCCAGTTGAGGCATTCAGACAAAGATGTCCGATGTACTATTAGACCTTTGAGTGTAAAGATCAAGGGAGAAATATAAATCTGGTAGTGAGCACAGACGTAGATGGCATTTTAAATTAAATCCAGGGGACTGAATGAGATAACTTAGGGGACAGTATAAATGGAGAAGACAAACATGTAAGATTTATTTATTTATTTATTTTAGAGAGGAAGAGAGAGAGAAAGCACACACGCAGTATGGGGAGGTGCAGAGGGAGAGGGAAAGAATCTTTAAGTATATTCCCCACTGAGCATGGAGAACGACACAGGTCTTGATCCCAGGATCCTAAGATCATAACCTGAACCGAAACCAAGAGTGGGAAGCTTAACCCACTGAGCCACCCAGGTGCCCCAAGAAGGACAAAAATAAATAAATCTTCTAAAAAAAAAAAAAAAAAAGGAAAGAAAGAAAGAAAAAAAATACACCATGTGAACATAAAGTTCTAGTTTGAAAAAATAATAGCCTGCCCACCTCCATTTTAAAGTTAATATATACTCAATAAAGAAAATCTAGAAAATACAGGAGAGTAGAAGAAAAAAAAATCACCATAAGAAATATGTCACTAAGATTTTGAATACTTTTCCTGGAAAACTTTCCTTATGTATAGAAATTTAAGTTTTGCTTTTCAAAGAGTCTAACTATATGGCCATGTCATTTCATACCCTGCTTTTTTCACCCTCTCATGTTGTTATATACACCACTCTTTAAAAAATTTTAATGACAACCTAATAGTTGCTATTTATTGATTACTCATAATAAGCCAGGTACTGTATTAAAGATTTTATAAATAATATTGCACTGAATCATTACAGTTACTGTTATTAACTGCATTTCTACGTGAAGAAACCGGCTACGTAATTTGGCCAAAGTAAAGACAAGATTGCACTTGGCTGTGCTCTTAACTGCCTAGGTAACATAATTGGCTTCATTATCTGTTAATAGAAATAGGGTTGTCTAATTTTTAGAATTATAATTCTAATTTTTAAAATTATAACTACCACTTTAGTAAGCTTCTTTGAACACAAAGCTTTTTATGAATTTAGAATTATTTCCTCAGATTTCTGGAAACAAAATTACTGGATCAAGGAGATATTCTGAAGACTGCAATACACATTGTGGAACCATTTTCCAAAGTGTTTTTCCCCAGTATATTTTATCACAAAAAGGTTACTTTAAAATCTGGCTCATCTAAAACACAAGGTCTAGAAAAAGACTAGAAAAGGGAAACATAAGGACTGTGAAAACATAGTAAGTGGCCACCAGAGGGCAGTCGTATCACAGCGCTGTTGGAAACAAATCTTTGAGACAAAAGGAAAGGCTGATTATATATTAAGCTTGCAGGTTTAAATTAAGTACTTGCATCCCTTCATGTTGAGTTCCACTTTTATTATATTTCCAAACAGAGAACCCGTTTATTTCTCTTATTATTAGCTGCTTTTAGAAGTCATAACCATGGAAAGGATATCTTTTGCCTTAAATTATCTTGAGCAAGGACAGGTTGGGAGTTACTTGACATTAAAGACAGCTACCTCATTGCTGCAAGCAAAACTAGTAGTGAGAGCCCGCAGTGTAGACCACCTTCTTACTGTATAAGACCTAGGGAAAAATGTAAATCAACTCAGTATGATGAAGCATTCCTGTGCTTAAACAGGACTGAAATTTATCTTTCCGCTCCGTGTTTTTCCATTCATTTGTTCGTTCACCTACGTACTATTCACCTAACAAATATTTGAGTACTGACTACGTGCCAAGCGCCATGCTAGAGACTCTGTATAATGATGAACAAAACTGATATTGCCCCTGTCCTCATGGAACTTACAATGTAGTGAGTACGCCACACATGACTCATAATCACAAATACATACATAATTATAAACTATGATAGGTATTGTAACAAAAAATACAAGTGCGTATGCCAGTGTATAATTGGGGACTGTCATTCAGCCTGAAGTATCAGGAACTGCGTTCCAATGTAGTAAACTTTAACTGAAGGCCTTAAGGAAAAATGATAAGGCAAAGGGGCTGACTGTGGGGTAGAGGAATATTAGAAAGACCATTCTAGGCAGAGGAAAGATCATGTATGTAGATCTTAGGACAAGGAAACTTAGCTTGTTTAAGGGATAGAAGCCAGTATGACTGGATCACAGGCAGTTGAGAAAATGAATAGCATAAAAGAGCCAGTAAGTAGCCAGGGACCAGATCACATAACAGAAAAAAAATAACACAATTTCTCCCTAATTAATTTGTTTCACCATGGACTAGAGGAGAAAAATGAAGAATTTCAAATGCTTTCCAGGGTACTTTCAATTTCAAGTACTCTACCCTGCTCTCATAAAAATACTTGTACTTGTCAGACTAGTTTGTCCTGATTTTTCTGTTGGGAAAAAACAAGATTTCCAAAGAAGAACTTCTATTCCTTATATTTAGGAAACCTGACCATTGGAAGAACTCATTGTCTTTATAGTTTGCCTCAATATGGTTTTCTTTGTGGTTTTGTTTTGTTTTGTTTTACTGCCTGGGGTTTGCTAAGATTTCGGAATCGATGGGCTGATGTCTTTCACCAGTTTGGAAAATTCTTGGTCATTATCTCTTCAAATTTTGCTTTTGCCCCGATTTTTCTCTCCTTTCTTTCTGAGTCTCCAATTACATTTATGTTAGTCTTTTTGGCTGTGTCCCACATGTTCCTTCCTGCTCTTTCTTTCCATTGCATTTTTTCCCTCTTGCTTTAGTTGGATATTTTTAACTGAGCTGAATTCAGGTTTGCTCACCTTATCTTCACTGTGAATAATCTTTTGTTAAACCTATGCAGTGAGTTATTCATTTCAGATGCTGTATTTTTCAGTTATAGACTGAATTTTTGATTTTTTATAGATTCCAATTCTCTTGAAATTTGCCTCTTTTACCTATTTTCTGGGTTTTCCTCTATTTTCTTAAAACATTAATTTTAGTTATTTTAAAGGTATTGTTTGCTAACTCTAACATCCGGATCATCTGTGGGTCTGCTTCCATTGTTTCTTTTTTCTCTTTATTATTGGTCATATTTTCCCTCCTCAGCATTGTCTAGTATTTTTTTTAATGCCAGATACAGTGTATAAAAGGGCCATAGATGACTGCTTTTTTTCTTTGTTAGGCAGATATAATGAGAGAATAACCTAAATCCAACTTGAAATTGAGATGGGTTGAAGATGGGTTGCAATTTTAGTATGAGCCAGTTCACCTATGGTTCGGCATTATTCCTTGGTCCTGGCCTTCTAATGCTTTTGACCGAGAGCCTAGCATCCTGAGTCTCCTCAGCTCTGAGAGACTACAACAGACTCAGTACTGCCTTTTGGTGGTTTCACACCAGGTCCCACTCCACATACTTTAGAACCTGGTAATGTCTTGAAAGAGAGATGGTGGTATATGGTAACAGGGCTTCTCTCTTTCTAAAGGGATTTTGTCTCCTAAGAATGAAAGCCCTAGAGTCTTCTTTATACCTTTTGGGTCAGCCTCTCATCTCTTACACAATCAACTAATGTCCTGTGGGAAAACTGGCCTTGTGTTTAGGGCTCCTCTAGGTTCTAATCCATCATACAAGTCCCAAACAACTGCCAAAAATTCTTCTTGTATCTCTTTCCACAAGAATTTCTTTGCTTGGGCTAAATCTGCTCTTTAGCCTATGACCAGAATCGGCAAATGTCCTCTGGAAATAAAGTGGCTAATCGTCATCCACTGACTTGGGAAGAGTTCTACCCTTTCCAGAATTTTAGTTCATATTGTCTTCTTTGCTTCCATAGTTCTCCAACTAATATGATTTTTTAAATTTATGAAAAGAACAAGAGACTAATTACATAACAAAGTTAAAGAAAGTGTGTACCTGTGAGGGCATCACAACTGGCAGACCGATTATTACATCGGCAGGGCAAGCAGCCACTCTTACTAAAGTCATAATATCCATCTTGGCATCGATCACATGTAGAGCCGGTGACACCCACTTTGCACTGGCATTTCCCAGAACTGCAAATAAAAGCAAAGACAACGAACAAAATAAATGAGTTTGAAAGTTTTGTTACCTAACATCCCATCCTAGGTTATCTTTTTTTTTTTTTTTTTTTTAAGATTTTATTTATTTGACAGAGAGAGATCACAAGTAGGCAGAGGCAGGCAGAGAGAGAGGAAGTGAAGCAGGCTCCCCACCAAGGAAAGAGCCCGATGTGGGACTCGATCCCAGGACTCTGGGATCACGACCTGAGCTGAAAGCAGAGGCTTTAAACCACTGAGCCACCCAGGCGCCCCTTTTTTTTCTTTTTCTTTTTTTTTTTTTAAGATTCCATCCTAGGTTATCTTAATGTAGAAATAGTTTCGACTAGATTCTAACTATTAGGTTATTATGATTTCGTTTGAATTGGAAGTTGATCAACTTCATGAGTATATACATTCAATTGACACACTAACACTAATCATTTGTGACAATTTAATCCTCTGCACTAATGTAGTTTAAAATAATTGATAAAGGAGCCATGGAGAACATAAATCCCAGTGCTTAGAAATCTTTGTTTCCTAAACAATGGGGCATAGACCTGGTACCATTACTGCATCTCACCCCTAGATTATTCCACAGTTCCATCAGCATCCACCCTGCCCAATATAGAGAAGAGAAGAAACTCCACCTTGTCTTCACCCAACTAGCTTCTAGCTAAAGAATATGAAGGCAAAGATCTTAATAAATATGTCAATTCATATTCATTTAGATGCTGAAAATGATATAATTTTCTACTTTAGGTCCAGGTTATATTAAAATTATATTTCTGGCAATTAAACTAGAATTTATAATTCAGTAAATATGACTGTAAGGGGGACCTCTCTTGCTTTCTGGCTTAAATCCATACAAAAGTCTAGACTGTCAGCCCAAAAAGGAGTCTAAAATCTGAAGTAAGAAAAATAAGAGTAGTCAGCACTGGCTCGGTCAGTAGAACATATGACCTTTGGTTTGGGGGTTGTAGGTTCAAGCCCATGTTGGGTATAGAGATTACTTAAAAATAAAATCTTTAAAAATAGAAAGAAAGAGAAACTTATTTAGCAATGTGACTCTTCTTTATATGCTTATTCTGAACCTAAAATTTTTAGACTTCACCTGAGCATATCTTGGCACCAGTCATATTGGATGGAAAACTTTTAAGGTAAAATTGCTTCTCAATATAATGTTTTTTAGAGATTCAGCTCCTTATAATGAGCCCCCATGGGACTGATAATTTTAGTTCAAGAAACCAAGCTCAAATTATTCATACTTACACAGCTCTTACACATATCAGTTAAATCCCCTTCAAATCCTCATATTCTTATTTCTATAATAAAACCAGAAGTTCCAAATTTGAGAGGTACTGGAATTTTCAGTTGAACTCTGCAGAATGCAAGTAAAGCAACTTTCAATCCTGTGTATTCTACTTGTAGTATATAAATCTAAGGATTTTCTTTTCTTTTTTTTTCTCTTTTCTTTCTTTCTTTCTTTTTTTTTCTTTTTCTTTCTTTCTTTTTTTTTTTTTTTATAGATAATGCCTTTCTTTTTCATCAGCATCCCTTGGGCTAAATAATGAGGCTTTCATCCTTCAGCCCTAAAAACTATTTCGAGCAGCTAGAGTCAAAGTTTACTTCTCTCTTCCACTTACAGTTCTCTGCACTATCCCAGGCTATGTCAAAAGGAGTAGAAAAGTAGAAAAACAGTTCGACATGGAATATATTTTTACTCAAACAAAGCCAGTCCAGAAGGGAAAGGAAGCCAGGCTTATGTAAATAATATATGCTTTATATGTTTCAAAGTCTTGTGTCCTGAGAAGCTACCCATAGCCCTATGTATTCCTATCTTAAAGCTGTCTAGTATATTAGGTTATGCAATTGCTTGACTAACGAGTAGTCTTACAGAAAATGTAAAAACAGAGCCATCTGAGCAGGAGTGCTGCTGTTGCTGCTGCTGAATATGATAAAAATAATGAGCCATCACTTACTGAGAATGATGTCAATAAATATAGATATACTCTCTAATCCTCAAAATAACCCTACTAGGTGAAGTCCTAATCCTCGTTTTACTGTTGAAGGACATCAGAGAGGTTAAAGTTATTGTCCACACCTAGTAAGTCAGGCTGATTTATACAAAGCCAGACTTTTCCTATTATACCATGTTACCTACTGCTCCCTAAATCTGAATCTAAATTTGCATAAGAAATTTGCATGCCAAACAACTTGATACCTACTTGAGTATCAAGAGTCACTCTGTAGATTCCAAGTACCACAACTCACCAATTATTTAGGTGCCCACCCCAGTGAGCTGTTTCTGCCTTACCCAGAATAAACTCCACCTAAGAAAAGTGGTCTCCTTCTCACTGCCAGTAAGTATCAGGTCTTCCTTAACAAAAGCTAAGAGTTCTCAGTGCTTGAAGAGAAACTGCAGCCTAGCAAAAGTCCAAGGTTCCCAGAGATGTAAGGTGAAATATTTTGATGCTTAAAGCTTAGTTAAAATTTGTACTGATCATAGTGAAGAAGATGAGCCTTGATTTTAAACATGCAAAGAAATGTACATTACTAAGTATGTCTCTTAAGTAACTTCACAAAAAAATAAAACAAATGGAAAAAATCCAAACACATATACGCTTACATAGTCTTACACAAAAATACCCCAAGGTACTTAAAGAGCTAGCAAAGCAAATCTGTATTCATCAAATATGAAGTTCAGGAATGTAATTACTCAACAAGAAGGAACTAGTCAGCCTAAGTCTCACTCAACTGTCAGAAAATTATAAAGGATAAAATTGCCTTCCAAAGAATTGCTAACAACATTTTATTAGCCAATTTCTAAGGCTTTTAAAATGTTAATCAAAATATGCTTGCTCCTCATTTCTCTATAGATAGATTATTCGGTAAACAGAAGAATTAACAGTTACTTTTAATGGCAGTGTTTGCCGAACTCACCAACCTACAAGAAAATGATATTATCTTGGAATAGCTAATCACTTCATAACATCTCATAATCATAAACCATTTCTCAAAGTAGTTGCTATTCCTGTAAGTGGACTTTCCCTCCATAATTCTGCTCTGCATACTCAGAAGACTTATTTAAGCAGGCATCTTTCTCCCTGGAGAATATGTTCCTTAGTTGTTGATGTAAAAATAAAAACCCCATGAGTGGCTTTATGAATCCTGATAAAGCGATTGACTAGTCTAGATACCATGTTGCACTTTCCCTGGGTCAATTTTAAAACACAGGAAAGGAGGTGCTTTCTCTCTCTCTCTTTTTAAATATAGCAGAGAGTGGGAAAGTTGCAGTGAGACTACGCTAGTACTGTTCTCCATGTTACTCATGGCCCATCGCCAGCTTCTGCGTGTATAAGAATTAAATCACTCAGCAAATATAAAGCTCTGCCTGTGTGACTTCTTTTACAGAATAAAGCCTTTACAACACCCCCTTTCATGGTCTCCCTCTGTTAAAGACTGTTGAATGCTTTTTGAAGCAAAGGTCAATGATATAAATGCAATGAAATCAAAGACAGGAAAAAAAAAGTCCTGTTAACAGACCACTTATGCTTATCCATAGATTTGAAGTGAAAGAACCAAAGACTCATAGCTTCATATCTGAAAAATAAGGGCACAACACCAGATTTTGAACAGAAGTCAGAAATCTCTACTACTGAGATCAACTCAGATAAACTAAGAATTTGCTCATCTGGTGTCACTTTTTATAGACATAAGTTAGTTACTAGCAATGTACTACTATAGTATAGAGAATTATATCAGAAAGAAGAACATAGAGTTATTTATAAAGGAAGCACAAGCATTGTGCAACTAAGCCATACTGAGTATAACTAAGTATATACTTTACATTTATATTATCCCAAATAGGATTCTCAGATTTTCTTAGAGTGTCAGGTGTTTAGTTACAGAATTTATTGCACTCCTAAGTATGAACCATTATTACAGGGTTTGATCACTTAAAAACGATCTCTTAAGGGGTATTTGGCTGGCTTAGTCAGAAGAGCATGCGACTCTTGATCTCTAGGTCATGAGTTCAAGCCTCACACTGGGTGTAGAGATTACTTAAATAAATAAAACTTTAAAAAACCTATCTCTTAAAACATGAATAATATATATTTTTGACACGAAGTCATTAATTTTTCAAAAGGGAATTCAATGGTGTATCACATTTCAAGATATGGTATGTATTTATGTCATACAAGTACTAAACAAAATGTCTTTGTCTGTTTAAGACAAATAGATGGAGAATCTCCAAAATTTCCATTATTTTATAAAAGCATTGACTAGGGTGGGAAGGGTAGAACAGGAAGGAAGGTATCAGGGTCTATGGAAAATTCATAGCCTAAGAAGACAGAGAGCTTGGTTCATATTCCAGCTCTGCTAGTAACTAGGTGGGACCATGTGCTTATTCAATCTTAAACTCAGTATTCTCATTTGTAAAATGAAGATAATTATACCAAACTTTGTAGGGTTACTGTGAAAATCAAAGATTATATACCAAGGGTACTCAGCATAGCATCTGGTATGTAATCAATACTCAAGAATAAAAGAATTATGAAGGTGATGACAGTAATCCTAGATCTTGAATTTTTTCTAAGAATTATAAAGAAAATGGGTTGGACTCTCTAACAGGTAAAAAGGCAGACACGGCTAAGTTACTTTTAAAATTCTGTTAATAAACCTAGAGAAACTGCAAGAATTTATGGGGGTAATTGCTAGTTTGGAGCAAAAACGTGGCTAGGAAAAAAGAGCACATTATGAAAAAAGCACAGTAGAAATAGTCTGGGGAAAGAAATTCTAAAGCTGAGAAGGGAGGGGCACCTGGGCAGCTCAGCTGATTAAGCATCTGACTCCAGGTGGGGTCCTGACCTCAGAGTCCTCTGGGAGTCCTGGGATTGAGCCCTGCGTTGGACTCCATGCTTAGTGGGGGAGATCTTGTCCCTCACCCTCTCCTTCTGCCCCACCCTCTACTCATGTGCATGCACACTCTCTCTCAAATGAATGAATAAAATCTTTAAAATTTTTTTCCAAAAATAATAAAAGTGAGAAGGGAAAGTATCTGAAAAAGCCTACATAAGGCAGGACTTAAATCGGTGAGACTTGATAGTTTTTGTACAAACTAGCTAACTGATTTAAATTTTTTCTAAGTTGTCAAATCTCTCAGCAAGTTTTGTGTTATCAAAAACATCATCTATTTTCTTCCTAAGAGTTGTAAGATATAAATTACATGTGCATGGCATATCTTTAGATATCATGTTATCAATCTGAACTTAAGAAGTCATAGAATAACTAAAAAGATACAGTTCTAATTAGGAGAAATTTATGGTTATTCAGAAGCCTTGCTTTTCCTTCTTCCTCACATAGTTTACATGTTGGCACTCTGATATGGAAAGAACAAGAAACAGAAAAAATGGATAATAAAAGGAATTTTTTCTTCTATCTTTAATAACTAACAACAATTTAGTATAGAGATGTCTGCATAGCTCAGTCAGTTAAGCATCTGCCTTCAGCTCAAGTCATGGGACTGAGTCCTGTGTCATTGGCAGAGAGCTTGCTTCTCCCTCTCCTTCTGCCATTCCCCCTGTCTGTGCTCTCTCACTGTCTCTCTCTCTCAAATAAATAAATAAAAATCTTGAAAAAAAATAATATAAACAATTTAGTGAAGAAAGAGATTGAACCACTAGTTAAAACACAATATGAAATTAACAAAATTGTTGATTATAAGCTCTCTCGATATATTAAAAAATATATAATATTAAAAAGAAGCTGGGAAAAGTTGATCTAACTAGAAAAAAGTCTTTATATGAGAAAACAATAAAAGTGAAGTTATTAGCAATTCTTAACTTCATGTTTGTGTCATGATTTTGTAAAGGTAGTAAAAATAGTTTCTCCTTTGGTTATGAAAGAAACTCAGTAATTGGACATTTTGGCAAAAGACCATCTGCATTTAGCATTCCTCTGTCTTTCTACAATCATGGAAAAGACCATGATGCAATGAGCAAAGCTCATTTGCTGGAGAAAAAAAAAGGATAGCTTTATTGTTGAAAACATTGGGCTATTATACTAAACATTCCTTGTATTTTTGCGGGCAAATAGTCTAAAATATTCTTAGAGGAAATCCATATTCAGACAGAAATTCTTAGCACTCAAAAGGGTATTGCCTAAGTGCAAAAATATTTTCTGATAGCCAATCATACTAAAATCAAATTTAAAAACTTATTTGAAAAGTCAGAAATAAAAGTTAATGGCAAAAAAATAAAAAGTATATTTCCAGAGCCATAACTTGGGAAGGCTTACCTTAATTCAACTAGGAAAATTATTTCTTGTTTCCTTCACTTTTTGAGTGGAATAAATATGGCCATAAGAATACTTAAACCCTGGGGCGTCTGGGTGGCTCAGTTGGTTAAGTGATGGCGGCCTTCGGCTCAGGTCATGATCTCAGGGTTCTGGGATTGAGCCCCACATCGGGCTCCTCACTCCCTCTGCCGCTCCCCCTGCCTGTGCTCTCCTGCTCTCTCTCTCAAATAAATAAAAATCTTAAATAAATAATAAAAAAGAATACTCAAATCTTCACAATTACTCCATTATTTGATAGAGATTTCTGCATTTCCAAAGTCATTTTGAAGAGAAAAAAGAAAAAGCATGTCCCAATACCATCTTCCTGAAGATGGCCCTCAAACACATTAACATTGTATCCTTTTGTAACCTTTGTTAAAGATTTGCTTAATGAAAGGTTAATTTTTTAAAATATTTTTTGATTTAAATTCCAGCTACTTAACATACAGGGTAATATTAGTTTCAGCTGTAGAATTTGGTGATTTGACATTTCCATACAACACTCAGTGCTCATCACAAATGTACTCCCTAAAAAAAAAAAAATGTACTCCCTAATACCCATCAACAATTTCACCCATCCCCCCCCACCTTCCCTCTGGTAACCATCAGTTTGTTCTCTATAGTTAAGAGTCTGTTTCTTGGTTTGGCTCTCTTTCTCTCTTTTCCCTTTGCTCACTTGTTTTGTTTCTTAAAATTCACATATGAATGAAATCATATGGTATTTCTTTCTCTGACTTTTCACTTAGCATAATACTCTCTAGCTCCACCCATGTTGTTGCAAATGGCAAGATTTCATTCTTTTTGATGGCTAAGAAATATTCCACTGCATTTGTATGTGTGTATGTGTGTTTATATACACACACCACATACATACACACCACATCTCCTTTACCCATTCATCAATGGACCCCTGGGCTCTTTTCATAATTTGGCTATTGTAGGTAATGCTTCTATAAACAGCATATAAAGCAGCATCTGGGTGGCTCAGATGGTTGAACGACTGTCTTTGACTCAGGTTATGATCGCAGGGTCCTAGGATCAAGCCCCATGTAGGGCTCTCTGCTTAGTGGGGGAGCCTGCTTCTCTCTCTCCCACTGTTGTTCCCCCTGCTGTGCTCTCTCACTCTGTCAAATAGATAAAATCTTTAAAAAATAAAATAAAGTCAAACCTTGCTGAGACTCTAGCATGTCCATCTTTAAACAAAAAGATAAACATCGGGGTAGATACATCCCTTTGAATTAGTTATTTTTGTATTCTTTGGGTAAGTACCCACACAATTACTGGGTTGTAGGGTAGTTCTATTTTTAACTATTTGAGGGAACCCCAAACTATTTTCCTGAGTGGCTGCACCAATTTGCATTCCCACCAACAGTGCAAGGGAGTTCCCCTTTCTCCACATCCTTGCCAACACCTCTTGTTTCTTGTGTTGTTGATTTTAGCCATTCTAACAGGTGTGAGGTGATATCTTATTGTAGTTTTCATTTGTATTTCCCTGATGCTGGGTGATGTTGAGCATCTTTTCATGTGCCTGCTGGCCATCTGTATGTCTTCTTTGGAAAAATGTCTATTCCTATCTTCTGCTCATTTTTTAATTGGATTCTTTGTTTTTTGGGTATTGAGTTTTATACAGTCTTCATATATTTTGGGTACTAACCTGAATGGGTAATTATTAACACTTGATCTGTGTATATGCTGTGTTTCAAAAATTAACTTAACTTGTAGTGCCTTGAATTTAGAACTCATTTTCTCACAGAAATGACTGCTTAAGTGGTGGCTTAGTTTCCAGATAAGCAAACAAAAACCTGTTTAATTCAAAGTGTTGATACTGACAGTGCTAAGAACCAAGTCCTTTTTACCCAAGTCTGAAGATTTTGAGTTCTAAATCCTGTAGGGAATGAAGTAGTCAGGGGCAATATTAACACCTACTGAGTTTTACTGGGGGGAATATAAATAAAGTGCATAGCACAATATTTATATATTTATTAGTTACTTTCGTTCTTATGATAATTCTGTGACATTCATTAAGTCTCAATTTTGCCACTTTCTAGCTGTTTGATTGTTGACCAAATTAAGTTTTCACATTTGAAAAAGTAATAATAATCCCTATTTCAAATGATTGTGAACACTAGTTAAAACTACGTATTTAAGTATCTTCCAAATTTTAGTAGCACTCTATCTGGTCAAATTAGGGATACTCAACATTCCCAAACAATATAGCTTCCATGACATGAAATGACTCAATTTTCAAGGTCACACACCCAGAGGGCAACCAGAATTAGAACCCAGGTCTATGAAGAATCTGCCAACCATTCTTTTTTACGAAAAGATAATTGTTATATTATATTAGTTTCAGGTATACAACATGATTTGATACTTATTTACATTACAAAACCATCACCACAATAAGCTTAGTTACTACCTGTCACCATACAAAGTTACACTGTTTTCCCCTGAGTATTTTTGACATTGATTTGTAGATATCCTTTATTCCTGGAATAATCAATACCTTGTCAGTATAATGTGCTACAATTATTTTCTCTCAGTTGGAGGCTTGTCTTTTGTATAAGTTTTACAGTTTAACAAAGTAGTTAAGGTGTGAACACTGGAGCTAGACTACCTAGATTTAAATCCTGGCTTTACCACTTACTGGTCATTTGACTTACTGGTCATTTGACTTCCTGCTTCAGTTTCCTCACTTGTAAAATGAAGAAAATAATTTCTCACTCTCACAAGTGTGTTGTGAAGATTAATTTAGTTAGTATTTGTTAAGCATGCAGAACAGTAACTGACACATAGTAAAAATTGTATAAGTACTGCTACTATGTTACTAGTGTTGTTGAAACTTATCCCTAAGCTTTCGTACCTCCTCAACTATATGTCAAATATCTTTCCATACATGGGTTGTTTCTGGGTCTTTGTTTTTGTTCTATTTATCTATTTGTCTATCCCTGAACCAAACAAAACTCTCTTAATTACTACAGCTTTAATTCCCCTAAGTTCTTCATATAAAATTTTTGAAAAATATAGATCTGTTGAAAGAACAGTATTCTCAGTATCTATACATATTTTTTGCTTTTTACCCAGTACCCCTCTAATCCCTTCTCCCCACTTACATCACTTCAGCCACACTTGCCTTACTGTTGTTCAGATGTGCTGTGTATGTTCCTGCATCAGAGACCCTGTATTTGCTGCCCTTTCTGTTGGCAATACCCTTCACCCAGGGGATTCTACATGGCATACCCCCTTACTTCTTTTTGTTATTTATTCAAATGTCATATTCTCAACAAGGCCTCTACCAGCCACACCATCTAAAACTGTAATATCTCTTACTATTTAATATAATATATATTTATTTTTTATTATCTCTCTCCCCATCTAGAATGTCAGCTCTATGAAATCAGAGGGTTTTGTTTGTTTGTTTGTTTCCACTGTTATATTCCCAGAGCCTACCACAGTACCTGGCACATGATAGACACTTAAACTTTCTCATGTAATGATAGTGTAATTTGGCTCAAAATCTATGTATGTTTCATTTATTAATTCATGATGCCTTCTGAGCACAATATTTGTCTTCAATTTAGCCTATTTAATATTTTATATTACATTTAAATAAACCTCTTAGAATCTTAGAAACAGGATATTTATCTAGGTGAGCAAAATGAGACATTTAATGACTGACTGGTCCATGATGGGCCAGTCAACATTGTAAGACATTGATCCCTTGGATTTGTTTTTTAAAGGACGAAGAAGAGCAGAAAGGGAAAAAAATAATTTACTAGCCCACAAAGATAAATCTGTTTTGCTTAACCCCAATTTTCTATTATGACCCTACTAAAAAAGCTTCTTTAGCTTATATAATCCTTATATAAGTAAAGAGCAGAGACTGGAATGCCTCAAATAAGCCTACTCATTATTATTTCTGGTTTTCTTCTGCATATATTAGATTTTGGGGGTCAACAGATTGATCAGTGGTTCTGATTGTTAGGCCCTATCTCAGAATTTCTGATTCAGTAGGCCAGGGGTTGGGCCCAAGAATTTACATTTCTAACCAATCCCCAGGTTATGCTGATATTGATCTGGGGACCATACTTGAAGAACCACTGTAATAGATTAACTAGAAAAATGTCACTATACTTGCTTCACTCTACTTTTCAATCCCAAGCCTTGACTAGTAAAGCTGCTTGATTTCCATCTCTGCACTTAGTGCTTAACCCTTAATTTGGTATCAGTTCTGATCTAAGAAGTGGGTAGTTAAGGCAGTCAACCTCAGTGAACTATCATTAAGTCTCATCTGCTACTGGTTCCTTTGACTTTAGTCCCTATATTCTCAATGGCTGAATTACAACTACTGTCCCTAGTTTCCTGATGTCCAGCTCCTTGTCCCAGTGGCTGTGCCTCACCACTTCCTACCCCAATGACTAGGTTCACAACACTTGCTTTCAGATCTCCCACATTTAAACGTCTGCCATTTAAGCCCCAACAAGGCAAGTGGACTCAACTTTGATATTTATAATGTCCTAATTCCTGACTTTCAAATGATTCTCTATGGATGCTCTCAAGACTTCAAGTTGACTTCTTCTATACAGTATTTAATTTCACTGTAGGAGATCTGACTTCTAGATTTATGTCTCCATGGGCTACTCCTTAGGTTGATCAATCATGCTCACCCATACCTAGACCTATACTGACACTGAGACTCACACTGCCATATCTAATCTCGCCCTTCTATTTTAGGGTGCAGTGGGGAGAGCCTTGGAATCAGACAGACCTGGGCCCAAATCTAAGCTCTGCCATTTATTAATTATGCCATACTGTTAAGTAACTCAACCTCAAGAGCAAGACAGCTAAGTTGTTCTGAGAAGTCAGAGAGGTCGTATGTGTAAAGCATCAAGAACAGAGGTTAAACAGTGTTCATTGAATGTTAATTTCCTTCTGCTGTCTCTCCTGCATTATGCAGCTTCCTTAGGTGAACAGTTTAGTCAAAAAAATGAATATATTTTCCTGTGAAATCTCTTCTTTCAAATATCTATAATATCTTTTACTGGACATTGTATTCTACCTTAGAGCTCTTTAAATAATCAATTCAGGATCAGCAAAAGTGAAACTTAATTAAGGAAATGGTCACAATGTATGTGTTAGGAATTGGCAGAAGTGAAGGAAGGGATTCTGTCATTGACAATATAAGCCATGTTTTTTATTATGCTTTTGGCAGTGTGAGAAGAATGTCTATGACTTTCCTGTACAGCATTTAGAAGAAAATTTAAATTTAATGACATCCCAGATCTCTTTGAGAACCCATTTAATCTTATAGACCTTCTCCATAGAAAAATACATATCCACCATTATATTTCATGCGTTTCCCCCTTCATAGACTAAGAACTTCTGACCTCAAGCTTAGGAGTATACACTAACCCAGAACTGAGTGCCACGGAAGTTGAAGGTAACAGAAAGAACATGAGATAAGTTGTCAGAAGAGCTTGAGTCTACTGCTCTTGCTCTGGTATTTAATAAATGTCCAAGCTTGGGCTCCAACATTTTAATTATTTCTTCTCATTAGTAATTTGGTAAAAATCATCCTTACCTACCTCATCCTTACCTTACCTACAGGGTTGTTGCTAGAATCAAATGAGAAAATGTACAGGAGATGAGAATACTAGTTCAGATATCAGTTATTAACATTACTTAGAAACCTACTGAATTTATAAAAACAGGAGCAAGCCTGAAATACCCTCACTGTTAAAACACATGGAATATACCATACTACAGAATTCATTTAATATATAAAGAACCATAATCATGGAATTGATCATTTTTTTAAAAGATTTTATTTATTTATTTGACAGACAGAGATCAGAAGTAGACGGAGAGGCAGGCAGAGAGAGTGGAGGAAGCAGGCTCCCTGCTGAGCAGAGAGCCTGATGTGGGGCTTGATCCCAGGACCCTGAGATCATGACCTGAGCCGAAGGCAGAGGCTTAACCCACTGGGCCACCCAGGTGCCCCAGAACTGATACTTTTTTAAACTAGCCCTATATACTTTGAATGTCAAAATAATCATGGCTAAAGCATTTGTATCTTTTTTATAGGAAATCTAGAGAAACTTCAAGTCAAGATCTCTCTTTGGAATTGACAAATTTAGGTATTTTGAATGGAAGCCAAATCCAAGGGAAAAAAAGATGAATAGTCCCATATTCTCTCTACCCTCTAGGAAACATATTTCTTGCTATTAAAAAAAAAAAAAACAATTGAGATGGAACAAGTCATGCTGATTTAATTTTCTTTCAGGGGACACAGGGGAAGACAAAGCCTTCTCTGTGGGAACAAGTGTCCTTCTATTTCAGCCTAAGTCGTCTACTAACATAAGATTTAGAAGCTTTTCTTTTAAAACTTTATAGGAAAAAAAAATACTTAAAACATTAAAAGAGGCTATGAATTGGATTGTATATTCTAACCACAATGCCATACATCTAAAGTGGCAGATCTCCATGCCAGCAAAGTCCGTTAATTTCCTTACTGTGATTCCTTGTCTGCACCTAAGACTAAGAATTATCACTAGGGCCAGCTACATCTTCATCATAAGACAGTAATACTATCCATATTCCCTTGACTGACTGCTCTAAATAATAATTCTATCAACTTTTTATTTCTAAATAATGTTAGATGTAAAGAAAAGTGTAAAGATAGTACAGGGAGTTCTTGTATACTATTCACCCAACTTCCCCTAAGGTTAACTTCTTATATAACCATGGCATATTCATCAAAACTGAAAATTAACCGTGCTATAATACTATTAAGTACACTATGACTTTATTGGAGTTCCCTAATTTTTACATTAATGTCTTTTTTTCTGTTCCAGGAACCAATCTAAGATATTATCTTATGTTTGTTTACAGGGCATGTCTCCTTAGCTTCCTCCATTCTGACAGTTTCTTGGTCTTCCCTTGTCTTTTATAACCTTGAAGCTTTTGAAGAGTACTGGTTAGTTATTTTGTAAAATGTTCCTCAATTTGGGCTTGTCTGACGTTTCATCGTGATTAGACTGAAATTATGAATTTTAGCAAAGACTACCTCAGAGGTAACATGCCCTTCTCATTCACTGCATTGTATTAGGGGATACACGACACTATATACATGACTTATTACTGATGATGTTATCTTGATCACTCAAATGATAACTCTTCATGCTAAGAATCTGTCTGTATAGTAGCTAAACTTAGAACAGTTACCAGGTATATTTAGAAAATAGGCAGAGATTCAGCCATTCAATTAATAAACACTCAAAAAAACACTCAATTAATAAACTCAATTGATAAAATAAAGGCAGTATAGTCAGGTATTGGTTTGACTTGCTTCTGTCACTTACTAGTTATCTGTTTTGGAGCAAATTACTCAAGTCTCAGTTTCTTCATCTGTGAAATGAGACTAGTTCCACTTCAGTCAGTTGTTGTTTTATCCTTAGAAGTTAGAATATATAAAGCACTTAGCCTGGCACAGAGCAAACATTCAATAAATGTTAATACTGTTCATTCTGGGGTTGATGGTGGTAGTAATAATGTTAATATTATTTGCCAACTTGTGTCATAATTTCATCTGAGAAAGAAGTCAAATTTTAGGACAGAAAAACATGATGTGTTTATAAGATTTTTACACTCTTTAAGTGTAGTAAAGTGTCCTGAGAGATGCTTAGCTACAGATTAAATTGTGGTTTCTTTTTTCCTTAGCAAGAGAACTTTGCAACAGCATTGCCATTTGGGCAGGAAGAGAAAATAATCTTGAAGCAGATTTTTTCCATCTGGGTGAAGAATCACTTGTTTAGGCTTCTTTAGTTGTGTCAGTACAGAGTGAACAGGCCCTACTGTCCTGAGACAAAAGTGTAGCAAGAACTTTGTTATTGGGGAGGGAGGGAGACTTGGGGTTTGTTAGGTGAAAGATTCTATGGAAAGTCCTCAACTAGAACACTTGGAACTGGCTTGCACACTGAGATACAGCTGCATGTATAAACCAAAGGAGCTGACTGTTAAGATCTAGAACTCTAGAGCCCTAATGTAGAACCTCCTTGAAAGAACTTGGCACTGAGGAGTGGGTTCATCCTCCCTCAAAGAACTGCTCTGGCCTCTTTAAGGATCCAGAACAGTGAAAGCATCATTACATCCTTACATCACCTGTCAGGTTGTCCAACCTGGCAATGCCATACAGGAGTGGGAGCCAGTAATGGCAGTGAACTGTTCAGAATCCCGTTCCCCTGATACTTAGCATCAGAGGACTAACTCTTAGAGTTATTGGAAAATGAGTAATTAATTGTTGGAGAATGGGTTGCCTCAAAAGGAAAATGGGTTGCTATTGAGGCATATGAGTCTCAGAGTAATTAAGTGGAAAAATAAAAGAGGTGTGCCTACATATGAACCTTGTTTGTGGAAAAGTCTGCCACTTATATAACCATTCAACTTTCCCATATGTATTATACTGGCTACCCCCACAGGCCTCTCTACAAAGATTAATAGTTTTTAAACTCTCAAAAGGTAAAGGGCCCTTGGAATTATTTTTAGCTGCACAGAAAGAACATGGGTGTGGGGACCCCTGCTTGACGCTCCGCAGCAAGGCTCAGGGGGGATCAAATGCCATGCAATGCGGTGTGTGGCAGCAGCTACTGAAGCATGTAGGAGAGCAGATTCAGTCTCCGCAGCCTGCAACAAAGGCAGAACGGGAACACAGGGAGAGAATATGGGCTGAGAAGGAACCCTTGGACTGAGCGATTCCTTAAATACAATTTAGAAATACAAACTACCTTTAGATTTGTGGATACGTAGTAGCGTGAAAAATCACAAACTTGCTAGACAATTATGCACAGAAACCCTGCTATCATGGGGCATATCACCATTTTCACTATTGCCCACTGTCAATTTTCTCTCTGTTCTAATTATTATCCTAATTTTGGCCCTCACTAGTTTTCATTCTGCCTCTAATTGCCCCCTGCTTATATCCATCCATTCTACTACTGTGTCCTAACACAGTGCTGATCTTTCTTCTGCTTAAAAATGGCATCATGAATAAAAGCCAAATCATTTATCTGGCCCTTGAGGCCCTCTGTGACCTGACCCTAGCAGGACTTGCCTGATTTATCTCCTCTGCCCCCACTTCTCTTCCATCTTACATCCTGTGTAAGCACATCTCTGAGACATTAATCTTCCTCTTTCCTGTTTTCTAACATCCTTTCCCACCTTGTCCACTTCTGTAAGCCTAATCCTTTTCTATCTTCAAACTGAGGTCAAAAGTTATCTCTTCAATGAAATAATCTCTGATATTTTCAGCTATAAGTGAGATCACCCAGATTCTTAATCCCCTTAATAATTTACCCTTATAGTTTATGATGTCGGTCAATTTTTACTTCCTGTTATAATTATTTCTATACTTTTTTAGTGTCCTTCCTAGATAGGAAGCTCTTTTGGAACAAGGCCCATTGTCTTACTAATCTTTTATTCCCCACAAAGTCTAGTAAAGTATCCTGCACATAATTTGTTATATAAACGCCCTGATACCAAATACTCCAATTTGTATGAACATGATTATTTGTTATTAGCATATATACATCTACATATTTGGGAGAGTCTCTCAGCAGAAGCCAAACAAATGAACTTTTAACATTATCAATAACTAAATTTAAGCTTTAAAATATTTCTTTCAAAAATCTCAAACTGGCCTTAAAGTGGCTTAATAAAATAATTAAGAAGAGGGATGCCTGGGTGGCTCAGTTGGTTAAGCAGCTGCCTTCGGCCAGGTCATGATCCCAGCGTCCTGGGATCGAGTCCCACATCGGGCTCCTTGCTCCGCAGGGAGCCTGCTTCTCCCTCTGACTCTGCCTTCCACTTTGTCTGCCTGTGCTCGCTCTCGCTCGCTCTCTCTCTGACAAATAAATAAATAAAATCTTAAAAAAAAATAATTAAGAAGAGTCTGCAGCATGGGTTAGGGAAAATACCCTGTTTGATCAACAGCCACTATACCAACTCACTGTGACATGTTATTTCCATGTTCTCAAAGGTCACCAATAGCTGGAAGAAAGATGTGTTGTGTTTTTTTCCATTCATTTGACTACAGCTGTTATCTAGTTAATAATTAGAAGACCAGGAAAGCAGAACATGCCCTGTATTGAATGGAGGATTTAAAATAGAAGTATACTGAAAAACACACAGAGCCATCTAAACTGTAATAGACATACATTATTTATACTTAAATTCAATGCTCTTGGTGCCTTTTTCTGAATGGGCCCTGTCTAGCCATTTGTTAACATTCAAATTTTAGTCTAATTTCTTTTACCATGAACTTAGCAGGATGCTTGGTGTAATGTGCTTAAAACATCTTCTAACACATAAGCCATTGGCACTGTATGAACATTTTTTGAAACAAATTAATCATGATAGGATAAGGGGGTCAATTACCTGCTTTTGACTAAGACAGCCACCTTTTAAAATTCTACCTTCAAGGAAAAAAACGTAAAAGTGAATTTAAAAAAGATAATTTAAACTAGATATTCGTACCATTGCCAGAATAACTGGGATACAGAATAAAATTATGTTTAAATAAAATTAAAGCTGTAAGGCTCTGCTCTATTTTCCAAAGGAATGGCAGAAGAATATCCTAGAAAATTTCTTGAGTTTGTTACACAATGGATATGCACCTATCTTATCAGATATCTCTATCTGAATATCTCATAATTACTTCAAAATGAACACATTTGAACCCTAACATCATCATCTCCCTCCAACTTGCTAAGTTTCCTGTATTCTTTATCTAGTTAATGGAATATCTCTTCCCTCATGTGCCCAAGCCAGAAAGAAACATGGGAGTCATCTCTACTGCTCTCTTCATTACTCCTTATGTACCAACAAACACCTAGCCTTGTCACATTTTATTCTCCAATTACCTCTTATATTAGTTCCCTTCTCTCTTGTACCATTGACAATACCAATGCCAGTGTCCAGTTTCATTGGTCTCCTCCCCTGAGCTCACTCTCTTTTATCTACCATATTTCTGACAGAGTGATTTTTCTTTAAAGATTTTTATTTATTTATTTGACAGAGAAAGAGATCACAAGTAGGCAGAGAGTCAGGCATAGAGAGAGGGGAGGAAGCAGGCTTCCTGCTGAGCAGAGAACCCAATGCGGGGCTCGATCCCAGGACCCTGAGATCATGACCTGAGCCGAGGGCAGAGGCTCAACCCACTGAGCTACCCAGGTGCCCCAGAGTGATTTTTCTTGAAAGCAAATCCAACATCACTCCTTTTTTGATATTCTTCAATGGATAAAATTTGCATCTCTTCAATGGATAAAATTAGGCCTTTTATGGTCTGGTCCTTCTTATTCTTCATTCATTCATTCTATACATTCATCCAGTATTTACTGAATGTACTGTGTGCCAGGCACTGTTCTAAGTGTTAAAGATAACAACAGTAAAGAGAAAAAGTCTCATCTCATCATTTCCCACTCTCCTTCAACCCTTTTTTTCTACCACTAACAAGTGTTCTTGCCTTTGAGAAATAGTGAGACACTTGCACTCTACTGAAGATGCCTTGCTATTTCATACAAATTTCTACTCCTCTTTCAGATCTCAATTTAATTTTTTATTTTTTATAACCTGGTTATTCAGGTCTCAATTTAAATGCAACTTTTTCACTCAGCACTTCCCTGAATCTCCTGTGCACTTTTCTGAATACTCATATTTTGTTTGTGTTTCTATCTTTCCACAAGGGTCGTTCAACATCTGCAAATCAATCAACGTGGTAGAGCACATCAATAAAAGACAAGAACCATATGATCTTCTCAATTGATGCAGAAAAAAACATTTGAAAATATAGAACATCCATTTCTGATTAAAACTCTTCACAGTATAGGGATAGAGGGAACATTCCTCAATATCAGAAAAACCATCTATGAAAAGCCCACAGCAAATATAATTCTCAATGGGGAAAAGCTGAGAGCTTTTCCCTTAAGATCAGGAAGAGGGCAGGGATGCACACTCTCACCACTATTGTTCAACACAGTACTAGAAATCCTAGCCTCAACAATCAGACAACAAAAAAAGACATAAAGGGCATCCAAATTGACAAAGAAGAAGTCAAACTCTCCTTGCAGAGGACATGATACTGCATGTGGAAAACCCAAAAGACTCCAACCCCAAATTACTAGAACTCATACAGCAATTGAGCGATGCGGCAGGATACAAAATCAATGCACACAAATCAGTTGCTTTTCTGTACACTAACAATGTAACTGTAGAAAGAGAAACTGAGGAATCAATTCCATTCACAATAGCAACAAAAACCATAAGTATGATACCTAGGAATAAACCTAACTAAAGATGTAAAGGATCTAACCTCTAGAAACTACAGAACACTTATGAAAGAAATTGAGGAAGACACAAAAAGATGGAAAAATATCCCATGCTCTATCTTTCCACTGACAATAAGTGCCATGAGCACAGGGATAATGTCTTTGGACACAGAGTTGGCAAGGGCAATGCCTTTATTGAATGAAATGAATGAATGAATAAAATGACACAGCTTTCCTCAATTGTTAATTGTTTCCAGTAATCAAATTACTTTTTCTGTATCTCCCAGATTATATGCAAAGTAATAAAGAAGAGTTTACACAAGCAGCTGTTACTCCAAATTATTACACAAGCGATGATTTATCTGAGTCCCATGTGAATGTGTGCCTCAGTGGTTTGCCATCTTTCTGTTCGACATTTATTTCAAGTTGACTTCATGAGTAAAATTTTGCCCTCTGTCCTGGGGCATATTCCCACAGTTAAGATGTAAAATAATAAATATTTCAAAATACACTCAGGGTATGGCAGCAATGACAGATTTTATGTAAAAGGATATTATACCACAGCAGAGCTTCTTTGTTATCCTACAGAGACAGTCTATAACGATGCACCTAACATACTGACCTACTATAGATGCATTTTAAAAATCTCAAATCATTATATAATTGCCCCCATATAAAGCCAACCCTGACAATATTTTACGGGCTGTAGTAAGAGATACAAGCTCTCACCAGGCAAGCTGATTTTTTGAGATAAAATGTTATATGATTTCTTCATTCACTTATTAAACATATGTCCAAATATAAATCAGGAAAATATTAGAAATGCACTGCAAAAGCAAAAATGAAAAGATATCGTAGACCGACTCCCTCCCAATTAAACAGGTTGGAACATCAATGGTGCTGTGCGGGGGTGGCCATCTGTCAGTACATAAAGGACTTTGTGTTTGCACATAAAGACATTGCTCAACCCACATCTGGTTCCCACAGCCAAGTTCTACCCTCACTAGGGCAACTCCCACTGAAAATATAGGGGCATAAAGAACAGGGAGATGAATTTTTTAAAAGCCAGCTGTTTGTTCCATGAGCATTAGATGTACAAGAGAATCAGGATAGAATTGAGTCCACTCTTCTACTTCTATTTGTTTTTAAAAAGAGAACAAGGAGGTGGAAACAGAAAAGAATTTTGAGTAGGTGTTAAGAGCTCAGATTTCTCATCTCATTGTATAATCTTAGGAAATTCACTTTAATCTGCATGGTTTTTTGTCTCCTGATAAGGTCTTCTTCTCAGCCCTCTGCCTTCCCAAATCATAATTTAGAAGGTGCATCTCGGTTCCCACCTCCTGTGGAAAGCCTTTTCTCTTATTACTTCAGTTTATTCTTTTCTCGCTCTAGACTATTTGACCTAGAAATTCAGCATGTATTAATAAACTGTTTTTTTTATTGTCTTCTAGTAGTTTTGTGCCCTTTTGTCTAGCATAGGTTACAGGCTTCTAGACAAGAGCAAAAGCAATATTGTTTTACTCCAGAATTTTTGCTCCTCTTTGTGAGTTAACAATCTTATAATCGAACGTATAATTTACATAGTTTTAGTATGTATAATCTAATATATCCCAAATGTTCCAAGTTACAAATGTTTCAATCCCAACACTTTTACTTACTGGTTATTACTCATAAGTTAGGCAATTTACCTAGCTTCCAATTTTTTTTCCTGTGCAAATGAGAATTATAATAATAGTGCTTGCTGATACAGTTGCTATAGGAATTAAATCAACTGTTACATGCAAATGAAGGTCTTAGGATAGTGCCTAGCATGTGTTTGATTAACTTTAACTATTATTATTATTATTATTATTATTACTAAATACAGATTGTTGGGGTGCCTGGTGGCTCGGTTGGTTAAGCATCCAACTCTTGATTTTTGCTCAAGTCATAATCTCAGGTTGTGAGATCAAGCCCCACATTGGGCTCCAAGCTGGACGTAGAGCCTATTTAAGATTCTCTTCCTCTCCCTCTGCCCCTCCACACTTATCCTCTCTCTCTCTCTCCTCACCTCTTTAAAAAAAAAAAAAGAAAGAAAGAAAATACAGATTGTCCAATTTTAAGAGGTTTAACATGTTTGTGAAAATGGAGGAAAATAATTTAAACTTTTTTTTCCTGTTAGAATGAACAATTTCTTCTTTAGCCTACCAACAAAAACAAATACCCCAATCCCTCCTCATGCACAACACAGGTGGACTTAACCTTCCTCTTTGGTGAGTCACCAGTTCTATTCATCATGTTTAAAAAAAAAAAAATAGACTCAACCTCTAGGGAGTTATTGAGCTGAATCTATGTGCCTGTCATAATGTAAGTGGGGACACACACACACACACACACACACACACACAATTCAAGTCTCACAAAAATCCTTCAAGTCAAATATATAATTTACAGATGAAAACACTGAGGCTCAGAGAGGTCAGATATCTAATTTTTTTTATTTTAATTTTTTATATTATATTATGTTAGTCACCATATAGTACATCATTAGTTTTTGATGTAGTGATCCAAGATTCATTGTTTATGTATAACACCCAGTGTTCCGTGCAATACATGCCTCCTTGATACCCATCACTGGGCTCTCCCATCGCCCTACCCCATCCCCTCTAAAACCCTCAGTTTGTTTCTCAAAGTAGCCTCTCATAGTTTGTCTCCCCCTCCCATGCCCCCCCTTCACTTTTCCCTTCCTTCTCCCAATGTCCTCCATGTTATTCCTTATATTCCATAAGTATGAAGGTTATACAGTTAGTAGGGGCTAAACTAAGAATAGAATCAAAGTCACTGATTTCAGATTCCACTTCCTTTCTACTACACATATGCTACTTGCCTACAATTTCCTTTTTCCTTAACTCATATAATTTATAGTAGAGCAGAACACAGAGGTGTTTCTTCATGGTTCACCCACATGTTCTTGCCAAAGTACATAGTCCTGCAACTTCCCATTTCTGTTCTTCTGGTCTTATGTCAATTTAACTTCCGTTCTGGTAGTGAGAAATGCACTGCTTACAGCTGTATTTAGAACTCCCAAATCTTCTTTCTAAAGACTTCCTTTGATTACAGGTTTTTAAAGGACTTCAGTGATGTGCTGTTTGTTCTGACAAATTGCCTGACATTCTGAAATAACACTGTTAAAATTTTTAAAATTAAATATTACTCTGCAGTAACCCACAGAAAAAGATTATGGATTTATCTCAAAAAATTAATATACCTAACTTTGGGGCCATAGACAATCAAGAAATAGGGCAAGTAAAACAAATAAAGATTATTGGAAGCAAGGAGGAAGGCTTATTGGAAGAGAGGTCAAGAAACTGAAAGGCCAAAGCATTGAGATCATCTATAGATGCTGAAATCATGCAGGATTTTGACAGATGTCATGGCAGAAAGACAACAGTGAGCCATGGATAAGAGATCAGGGTGGTTCCTGGTAGGGGAACAGCGACACAGAGTAGAACAGCGTGCTCTGCTGCTAAGAGCTTCAGATGCAGGGTTTTAGAAAGGGAGAAGGGAGAGCACTCTGCAAGCAGCAATGAGGAGCAAGGAAGATGATCTACTCCAACTCCAGGTCTTAAGATAAGAGGAATCAGAGAGAGAAAACAGACATCACTTTTAAGGGCTGCAGGGGAAACAAGGTCCTTTCCCATGGCAATTAGAAGATGATGGTAAATGATGTGAAAAATCAACATACTTTGACTGCATGCAGATATTATAAAATTACATGTTATTTATAACAAAAGACCTACTAAGGATAGGTACATTAGGTACACAGAGAAAACAGTCCATATAGATCAAGTAATAATAATAATAATAATACAGGTATCTTCTCCCTCCTGCTTAACATCAAGCATCCATTACTGAAAATCATATATTCTACATGAAACGCCAATAAAAAACCCATTTTCCAATATTTCAAATGAAAATAATTACAATCCATTACCTATCAACCAAAAACTACTAATCAACTTTCTAAAGTGTAACTAAAACACAATAAAGCACCTGTAAATAAGTAGCAAACTCCCTTGTTAAGATGTATAATGCCCACGACGTCCCTTCCTGATCCAAAGCAATTCCCACGGTTGTCACCAGGGGCCTTATATGCAGTAACATGTGCACATCCTCTTTGTTGACGTGTGGTGCACTTTACAAATTGTTTACATGGCATTCTGACATTACCCCAGTTACAAGACTTCCCACATGTTACTTTGTTTAAAATGTTGTATATGACATTATTGTGTTCCTGGGATATAAATACAAATTTTTCTTCTATAACCATCAGCCAAAACACATTGAATTGAGAGATAAAAACATTCTGGGATATTTGGGTGTTAAATACCAAGAACCTTTCTACTAAGAAAAACAATTGTGTAAGTATGAAGTCATTCTGCTTCAAGGAATAAGCACTTGCTTGTTACATTTGTTCAAATGAATTGAAAGGTAGCTTTGGTGTGTAAGTTATGTAAGTTAACTGTACCCCCTAAACATCAAAATTCTCATATTCAAAGTGGGAAAATAACAGTGCTCTCCTCAAGGGAGTTTTTTGAAAATTAAATGAGATAATGAACGTAAGTGACCTAGCATAAAGTATATGCTTAAAATGGTTTCTACTAGTATTTTTATTATATGTCTAGAAAGTATGGGTTGTAAAAATTGACATGTGAATTTTCTTGTTTGATCCTTAAGACAAAACAACTCTATACAAGAGAGAAACAGGACATGGATTATAACCACCACTGCACAAATTAAAAGATAAATCCTTTGAAAAGTAAAGTGACTTTCCCAAAGCTACATGGTTACCCGGCAATATCTACTAGGACTGGAACTCTAAACCAGGGGTTGGCAAACTTTTTCTTAAAGACCCAGACAGTAAATACGTTACGTTTGCAGGCCACACAGTCTCTGCTGCAATGAGTCAACTCTGCCATGGCAGCACAAAAGCCATCACAGATGATATATAAACAAGGGAGTACACCTGCATCCCAATGACACTTTACTTACAAAAGCAGCAGCAGGCTGGATTTGGTTCACGGCTGTAGCTTACCGACCCCAGCCCTGGATCTTTGAGTTACTAGTCCAATGCACTTTTCCACTATTCTCTAGTTACGACCTATTTTCAGAACAGTGTTTAGCCTATGTCACTTAATGGCATTAACTGTCGGGGGAAAAAATCAGAAATAATTTATAGGGCTGCCTATAAATTACAAAATAATTTATAGGGCTCATCCACTTAAGCATCCAACTCTTGGTTTCAGTTCAGGTCACGATCTCATGGGTGGCAGGATCGACCGAGCCCCTTGTAGGGCTCCATGCTCAGCAGAGAGCTGGCCTGAAGATTCTTTCCCCTGTCACTCCCCCCCCCCACTCACATGCCACCTCTCTCTGTGTGTCTAAAATAAATAAATATTTTTTAAAAAGAAATAATCTGTAAAAGATCAATGGACACAGCAAGATACTACATGAATTTTAAAATTACTGTTTTTTCCTCCTCTCCAACTTTTAAAACTCCCTCTCAATGCTCCCCTTATTTCTTTCTCTTCTAATAAAGCAGTTTGGCCTAGAAGTAAACACTGTTTTATGTCTCCAAGGTTCTCAAGAAAAACAATGTGTTTGTAGAATCGCATTCTAAAGGAAGCGGTATCATGCCATTAGATATTAGAATGAGCAAACTTATCCAAATCTCATCTTGTAAAATGGTAAGAAAGTTGAACCTTCTAAGGATAGCTTGTGCAGGCATGTTTTTATTTTGCTCCCATAAAAACATGGGAGCAAAGGGAGCAATGATAAGCAACTACTATATTCTCAGTCTCCAATAACAGAATGATTATCAGTTTTCTCATTACAGAAGCTGCAGGACATGGTGATAGGGACACTGGGCTTAGAATCCTAACTGAGACTTCTTCCTCTGCCACTTAGTTTACCTGTGATTTAAAAACCCATGTAAATAGAGTTCCAAAGATTAAAACAAATAACTCTCTAAAAGTATCAATCATCATAAACATTGATTATGGTTGCATTATAAACTTCTCTTTGCTTTTTACAGTTTTATTTATTTATTTGAGAGACAGCAAGCTAGAGAGAGAAAGCATGCGTGGGGTTTGGGCGCAGAAGGAAAGGGAGAAGCAGACTTCCATCTCAGCAGGGAGCTCAATGTGGAACTCAATCCCAGGACCCAGGGATTATGACCTGCGCTGAATGCAGGCACTTAACCAATTGAGCCACCCAGGCACCTAAAATTATAAACTTCTTAATCAAGTTCACATCCATATTTTTAATAGAGGTATGATATGATACAATATTGCATATCATGTGTATAGTATGATTTATAAAGCATCCAAGATAACTACTGCTTGTATAAAGAGACTTCTACCAAAGAGCTAAAAGTTCTTCAAAACTATTCCTTCATTTAAGCCAACAGTATTCCTTTGACATTAAAACAAACCAGAATGTATTGTGTGATGTGTGTTAGGCATTTTACGTGCATTTATCCATTTAACCTTCACAATGAACTTGAGGAGAAAGCGAGGCTCAGAAAAATGAAATAACTTGCTGAAAGCACAAAGCTCCAAGTGGCAAAAGATCTTGGATCTATACCCAAGTTAGCCTAATTGTAAAGCTTATGTTTTTATCATCACATAACACTGTCTTTTCAGCTTTTTGATTTGGGGTTCACAAAAAGCTAGGTGCCTCATACAAGGTCAAAGAATAATTACTTTCAATGTAGTAGAAGGCAAATCCTCAGATGGTGGGACACTGTTTTACAACATTAAATAGTCTCCAAATAACGTACTATTTTAAAGGTAATTTCCTGGTAATTCCTACTTAATCAAGTTTTGGTTCCCCAAACTGTGTTGGTAAAACCAGTCTTCTCCCCAAAAGTTAGAGAAATTAGGATATTACCAACTTTAAGCCTCAGATGTGCAAAGAAACAGTTCTGGCATTTGGATAAGAGACAAAATAAAGCAAGGAGTAAGTTTTCTGAAAATCCAATGGCATGTGAATAAACAACAAGAACGTTTCCACTGGAAATGCCAGGAAGTTATCACTTCCAAGAGGAGATTGCTTTCTCAATAATTTTTTCCATGAAATTTAGAAAAATTATCACAAAGCAAAATTGGTGACCAGGTGCTTTTGAAGAACTAGATCAGCAAATTAGAGGCTTTTAAATTTTGATATTAAGTACACAAAGTGAGGAGATACAAGTATATGAAATATTTTATAAATCGATGCCTCCCTTCCCCCTTTATTTAAACCACTCTGGTCCTTGAGAACAAGAGCCTTTTCTCTTTCTTGAAAAAATAGCCTCACCTCCACCCTCTGCTGCTTACCTGCTGCAGAGCGCGCTGAGGGCTCCCTGTGGACTACAGTCACATGGCAGACAGAGCCCAGAAGTGTGATTCGGGTAAAAGCCCTCCCTGCAGGTGTCACAGTGGAGCCCTTGATAAGGTGGCAGACACTCACACTGCCCTGTGGTCTGGTTGCAGCGATTCACATCTAGGCTTCCCACCACAGAGCAGTTACATGCATATTCTATAAAGGAGAGAAGAGAAGAGACATCAGTAGCTAAGATTTAATGCTTTCTTAATAAAATGAATGCTATTTTATTTTTCCTAATAAGTATTCATGACAATTTTATAAGGATGGAAAAACATGAATTTGGGTTCAAATTCACTTGCTGTCCCATTTATTGAACACGGGAAATATAGACAGTCAAGAATGTAAAACCATACATCACTCATAATTATGAAGCTAATATTCTCAATGTCCTTGCCAGTAATCTTTATCTTCTAGCCTCCTACACTATACACTCCCATAGAGGGGGGTGGGGAGAATGAGGGAAATCCTGTATACCATTCAGTTTTTCTGGACTGGAAACCTCTAAAGACCTATTCTTACCTACATGGCACTGAGATCATATGCTGGAAATGGCAACATGTTAAATAATGAATACTCGCATTGTATAGCAGCACAAGTCTAAAGCTCAAATGGTTTACTGCGGTCACTTATTCACGTCAGACAAAATTATGCTAGAGCTGGAATCATAAGCTAATATACTCTTCCCTGGAAAGAATTCATGGAGAGTTGAAACTTTAAGGAAAGGATGAACAATAAATCCCAGATGAGAAAGTTTACACCGTCATTTTGATCAGTGGGCTAAAACCAATCACAGTTTGAATATCTTTCCTAAGTTTTAAGATTTAGAAAAAGAACTTTCCTTTAGCTACATTTCAAAGAGTTCTTTGGATGAAAATATTTTGAAGTCCTTGGCTTTAGCCTTTAAATGTAGATGTATTTAAAGGTCAGCTTGAATTTGGTTTTTGCTATTGTTTATACTCATTTTACCAAGAAAGTATTTTCAACATGGTTTGACACAGTATCAACACAAATTATTGTGAGCATGTGAAAAATAAGTAAAGTCAACTGCAGATAAAATAAAACCTTGTACACAGTTTAGGAATAGCCCCAATTCCAAAATAGCCACAAATCTAGGTTTAACAAGTCCTCCACCCCGCCAAATCTAGCATAAATTATACTTCTGAGTATAAGGCATATACATCTGAGTATACTTCTGAGATAAGGCATTATACTGATAAAAATGTAGCTTGGAAAAATAAATCTTTAATGCCATTTTGGATGATTTTTTAAAAAGTTACTGAATAACTGCAAATCCAGGGTCTTAATAGGTCTTAAATACAATGTTATAAATGCATTTGCTTCTCTAGTCTGGAAAAGGAAATTGAGATTCCTAATGTCATCACAAGCTGTTTATCCATACTAGTCAAAGCAAATGATTCCACAAAGAAATTCCCACTTGACTGTGCCCATACAATCCATACCTCCCACTCTTCTTCAGTTCCTAACCTTTGGGGTCAGCTTATCTCCCTGCTCTTTCCATCTCTTCTAATCTGTAAATAGATCAAATGCATGAATATACATATATCGGTGAGTGATTTACTTTATGCATAATTCAAGTATGAGGGGTAAATTAGTTACAAATCTCAGAGAAGACTTCAAGATTTCTTAAACTCCAAATTAGGAAAGTTATCAGTAAACTTTCTCAACACAGTTAACGTTCTTATTTTCACTAGCCTATGTAAGCATGACATTTCTTTGACAGAGTTACTTTTTTTTCTCATTATTTCTAGTGGTTGGTGTGTGTGCATGTGTGTGTGTGTGTGTGTGTGTGTGGTTTTTGTAAATAAGGAAGCCATGTTTAGTGGTCTGAAAAGTTGCCAGTGACAACTTCATGGTAAGACCTACACTCTACCAAAAATGACCAGAATGCTTAAAATAACATTTTTCTTCCGAATCTGGAAGAATTTCAACATACATCCAATTCCTCCTGTTGGACCAATTTCATCACAAATTAAACTGACCAAATTATGTTGGTGTGGGCAGAACTAGCTGAAGCAAAATGAACAGATTAAGAAAAAAGTCTAAGACTGAGAATTTTATTCTGTTATCTCCTTACTAATGTACTTCCATCTGAAACCTGGATCAGTGTTCCCAATCAATTAGATAAGTATTTTCAATAACACAATTAATCTAAAAACTTTGAAGAAAAAAATTTGTTTTTTTTAAATAAAGTTCTAATGGATATACTTCAGTACTAATCAAGTTAATTAGCTATTTATACTTCTATAAAGCCTAGTCAATCTCTTCAATATCCTCTAAACATATTCTTTTTGGCCTCATCTTTGGACATTTGCTCATTCTGTCCTCCTTGAAATGCTCTCTACTCTTCACATATTCAAACCTATCCCCTATTTCAAGAATCAGCTGAAACTTACTCCTCCTCAAACTCTAATTCTATCATCCCTAGTGTGAATCTGTAACAACATCTACTACCTATAACTCTTATATGCCAATAATTTGAAGAGGCAGTCAAGTGAAGCAGTTATGAGTACAGTCATCAAGGCAGACAGCTATAGGTTGAAGTCCAACTCTCATTACTAACTTTATGACCTTAGAGAAGTTAACCACCCTCCTGTGCCTTCCTTTTCTCTTCTGTAAACAGGGCATAATATAGTACCTATTACACTCAGCCCCAACCCCTAAGCTGGAGGTAGTCTGGGGTATTGTGAGAAGTAGTAGAACAGCTGGAAGAAAGAGATACTAGATAACATAAACAACAATTCAGATGTCAGATTCATAGGCCACTTTGTTATACCCTGTGGACAAGAAAGCCTGGGGTTGGGTTTATTACCATGGTGGTTTTTGACAATGTTTAGGAAATGGAGTTAGTGTCCCAACATTCAGAAATCCAAGTTGTAGGTTATCTAGGAAGAAAATAAGGGGTATAATATGTATCCTGAGCTTCATATATTAACGATATAGGTGCCTACAAATACAATGATGAAAAGAGAAGGGCTGTGGATGTGGTTTTAGGGAGGATGAAAAAGAGCATTTATTCATTATATGCCCCTTGTACTAATCATCCTAGCAGTAGTGGAATACATCGCAAATATTTCAGCAAGAGGGACGACCCTCATGCCAGGAAGGGGGTTGATTTATGGAGACAAAATACACTATCGTGTTAACATTCCTCCCCAAATTAACCAAAGGAAAGGAAGTTAAACCAAAGCATACCAAATGCCAGGGGACATATGCGTCTTTTCTGTTTGGAGCTCAGAATCTGAGGCCCTGTCCAAGTGACTGACCTCAAATGAAATGACCCAAGTTAAATGAATAGTATGAGCAACAGTGATAAATGTAAAGCACTATGAATATCCAATAAATTGTATCAGGATAACTTGTTAGCTTGTAAGTAGAGTAAAAACTCAGAGCCTTCACAGTTCTTGACATTCATATAGAACCAGACAGAAGTTAATGCAGAAACCATGCAATTTACTAGGAGGCTGGCAATATGAAGAAGAAAGGAATTTCAAATGATAGAAGCAGTGGGAGGGACCTACAGTCAAGAACAAGAGATGAAGTGCCGACTTTTTAATGAGGTAGAATCTTAGCAAAGCAGCACAAAGGAGTCAGTGACATGACTGATGGCAAGTCACTAGTATGGGTGTTAATGGGAAACAATACGAAGAGGACACAAAAACTAATCCCAGACAAGTCTGGATGAAATGCCAAAAATCTCATTTGGCTGCCTGAGAGTACATATGAAGTAAATTCTCCATCATTTGAGCTGTGGGTTTTCTTTCAATGCCCTGTGATTCTTGGGAAAGCTCTACAAAGAAATAATTAGAGGAAAGTAACATAAATGTTAGCAGAGAGATGGCAATCTTTGGCAATATATTTTCTTTTTGTTTGACTTCTGAAAAGCAATGAAATACTTTGAGGAACAATGACTTGAATGCTAAGGAAGAATAAGAAACTAAAATCTGGTGCCAAACTTATTTGAAAATAGAAATACAAAGGCCCAGAGAAGAGACAATAACTTGGCATTCTTCTCTGAGAATTCAAACATACATTATGATTTTGTAGTAATAGTATCCAAAGTAATCATTGCATTTAAATCAAATACTGAACTTTTTCAAACATTCCTTACCAAGGTCCAGGAAGATGAATATTTTTAGCAATGAAAAATAAATACAGAGTAACTTTGTTTAGAAGCCCCATAAACTCTCCACTGCCTTTGTGCACAAACACCCATACTGGTAAGAGATTGTCTCCCTAAACATACTAAAGACTTATTCTCATATACCTGGTAGTCTTCTTTCTGAATCCAGCTCTTAACCACCTCATGTCACTCAGTAAAAAAGTTCACCGTATCTTCTAGAGAATTTTAATTGTGTTTTGGTATCTGCAGCTACTTTGATGGTAGTTTTTAGAAATTTATTAATTGTGATACTATGTCCCAATTAATGTGTTTTCTCTCCCTGTCTCTTTTTGAAGTCCTTTCTGAATGTTGTAATTAACTATGAGGTCTGGAGACTCAAACAATTTGATACAACCTTTTGTACCTTTTCTGTCAGGCTTTGCAGATAAAAAAAGAACTATAAAAGCAGTAAATGAAAGATCTGAATAAGAAAATGAAAAAATATGTCCCCCATCAATTCATGATGCAAATGTCAGAGAACAAAGAAGTGTTCATTGATAAGACCACTGTTACTGAACTAAAATGATTACAAAGCAAGTATTGCATTTATGCACAGATGCTGGAAAAATATTCATAAATATAACTAACACAGAGCACTCAGAGGAATCTGGTTCAGGAATATAGCCTGAATTCTATCTATTGCCTCTTGCAAAATTGTGGAAATACCTTTGCAAAACTCAATTTCCGACTCCTTTTCATTCCTTTAACAAAGATTTCACTCTTGTTTTCAATATCTTCAGATATTGGAAGAATAAAAAAATTATCTATTAAGAATATTTTTTTAAAAAATCTGCTCTAGGCTATTCTAAAACTTTTCATTCTTCCCCATATTCAGAAGAGATAAAAAAATGTACTATAATATTTACTGATGTGTCTGCTGTTCAATGTCAAAGTAGCAAAAGCTAGAAGACATGTATTTAAAATGTATCAAGGCTCAGCACTTAATCTTAATGCCAAAATTTTAAACATTAATAGAACTGAATACCATATGAATAAAATTTTTTGGATGTAAATTTAAAAAACACAAAAGTTTTTTTTTTTTTAAAGCAATGAGGTTTTACTAGACTCTGTTTTCTTTTGTTTGTTCGTTTTTTTTCATTTCTTTTGGGTTTTTTTTCCTACATTCTTAGATTTTACAAGAAGCCTTGGTGTCCCATAAGCAACTACTTTAGCTGGACTGTGACATTAAATCACATGGGGCCCAACTAATAATTGAACCCTTTTGCAAAGCTAATGTTATAATTAAGATAGCAAGAACTGATGAATGCTTCAGTTGATTACTGCCAAAAAGTTGTGGAATGGGGCGCCTGGATGGCTCAGTGGATTAAGCCTCTACCTTCGGCTCAGGTCATGATCTCACGGTCCTGGGATTGAGCCCCTCATCGGGCTCTCTGCTCAGCAAGGAGCCTGCTTCCCCCTCTCTCTCTGCCTGCCTTTCTGCCTACTTGTGATCTCTGTCTGTCAAATAAATAAATAAAATCTTTAAAAAATAAAATAAAATAAAATGTTTTTAAAAAGTTGTGGAACGTTTTAGGATTTAAAATGCTATTTAACTGGCATACCCGGGTGCTCAGTCAGTTGAGATCCAACTTTTAATTTTGGCTCAGGTGCTAATCTCAGGGTCTTAAAATCGAGCCCAGTGTCAGGATCTGCTCTGAGTGCAGCATAGCCTCCTTGAAATTCCCTCCCTCCCTCTGCCTCTGCCCCTTCCCTTCACCCCCCACTCCAGTTCTCACATATACATGTGCTCTTTATTTCTTTAAAATAGATTAATTAGGGGCACCTGGGTGTCTCAGTGGTTAAGCTCTGCTTTCAGCTCAGGTCATGATCCCAGAGTCCTGGGATCAAGCCCCACAGGATGCTCCCTGCTAGTCGGGAAGCCTGCTTCTCCCTCTCCCTCTTCCACTCCCCCTGCTTATGTTCCTTCTCTTGCTGTGTGTCTCTCTGTCAAATAAATAAATTTAAAAAATAAAATAATTTCAAAATAGATTAATTAATCAACTGATAACAAAATAAATAAATAAAATGTTATTTAAAAGAAGTAGAATCTTTTTCCTTTGGCTCCAACTTAAGTCTTTGGTTATAATTGCTCCCATATAAAATGAAAAAGAAAAAGAAAAAATAAGATAAAGAGGTATAGGATTCGAATTCCTTTTTCATACACAACTGTTTCTTTTCCTTTGAGATTCATCATTAAAAACACTACTCTATTTAAACAAACACCAGGGAAATACATGTAAGTATAATGACTTCGAATCTACCCAGTCTGTCTTTTCCACAAACCTAGGATAATATCTACAAAAATAACATATTTCCTGATTTTCAAATCAGAAAGAAATAGAAAAATAGTTGTCAGAATCAATAGTGGGAATACTTAATTCAAATTCTGTCTATACATCAAAAGAATACAAAACAACAACAACAAATAATATTGTCTTTACTACAGGCCTGATTTCCAAAGTATAGGGAGTATTTATTTCAAAATAAATAATTTATTTCAAAATAAAAATGGTGTATTTATTTCAAAATGTACTTTTTATTAGGCCCATATTCCATCTTTGTAGCTTTAGAGTAAAGAAATCTTGGAAAGGCCTCATTCTGGAGAAAAGGAATTATCAACACAGAATTTTTATTTTTATAAAAGATCTTACTCTAGCATAACACTGATACTCAAATTACATTCCATATTTATGTTATGCCAAGGTAGGATCACAAATCTTTGCAAAACTGGGAAACTCAATATTAAAGCTGATGAGTTTTTTTGCATTAAATCAGACTTCACGGAAATGTGGAAAGTTTTAAAGCCACTACTTTTAAAGAAAAGCTTTAAGCTTTACCTTTTAAAATAAAAATGTATCCATTGAAATTCCTGGTCATAATTCACTATCACAAAACATTTCTTCTACTTTATGGTAGACACATGGGAAAAAAGTGGGTAACCATGGCACAGGTTTTGTTGTTGTTGTTGTTTTTATCTTTATTTTTTTATTTTTTATAAACATATAATGTATTTTTATCCCCAGGGGTACAGGTCTGTGAATCACCAGGTTTACACACTTCACAGCACTCACCATAGCACATACCCTCCCCAATGTCCATAACCCCACCACCCTCTCCCGACCCCCCGACCCCCCTCCCCCCAGCAACCCTCAGTTTGTTTTGTGACATCAAGAGTCACTTATGGTTTGTCTCCTCTTGATCCCATCTTGCTTCATTTATTCTTCTCCTACCCCCCAAACCCTCCACATTAAATCTCCACTTCCTCATGTCAGGGAGATCATATGATAGTTGTCTTTCTCTAATTGTCTTATTTCACTAAGCATGATACCCTTAGTTCCATCCACGTTGTCGCAAATGGCAAGATTTCATTTCTTTTGATGGCTGCATAGTACTCCATTGTATATATATACCACATCTTCTTTATCCATTCATCTGTTGATGGACATCTAGGTTCTTTCCATAGTTTGGCTATTGTAGACATTCAGGTGCATGTGCCCCTTCGGATCACTACATTTGTATCTTTAGGGTAAATACCCAGTAGTGCAATTGCTGGGTCATAGGGTAGTTCTATTTTCAACTTTTTGAGGAACCTCCATGCTGTTTTCCAGAGTGGTTGCACCAGCTTGCTTTCCCACCAATAGTGTAGGAGGGTTCCCCTTTCTCCGCATCCTCACCAGCATCTGTCATTTCCTGACTTGTTAATTTTAGCCATTCTGACTGGTGTGAGGTGGTATCTCATTGTGGTTTGATTTGTATTTCCCTGATGCTTGGCACAGGTTCTGTAGAAAACTTTCTGCCTCACATTTAAGGACCATTTTGTTAGTGCTTGCCTCTGGCTCACTGACAGTTTTCCACAATTCAAAGACAATTCATCAAATTAATGAGACAAAATGACAATTTCTGGGAAAGGTTGTCACAACAAGCTTTCACTACTACTAATAACCAAGATGATATGACCAGTTACAGAGCATACACTACGTGTATATCCAACACCACACTAAAAATTTCACATGTACACATCCCTCAGTCTTCACCACAATCCTGCGAGGTAGGTGTCTTGAAGAAGGAACATAAGACTTAGGGAAATGAAACAACCACACAACCAACCAGTACTGAACAGATTGTAACCCAAGCTAAAGAACTCCAAAATCCATGTCTTTTCACTATGAGAAACTTCTATCAAAACAAGTACAAAAAAGCACTAGGCAGACCCAGGACATCTTACAATCAGAATTTGCTGCCAATTAACCAGCTCCATGACCTTTAGTAAGTCTAACTGCTGGGGTGCCTGGGTGGTTCAGTGGGTTAAGCCTCTGCCTTTGGCTCAGGTCCTGGAATCAAGCCCCTCATTGGGCTCTCTGCTCAGTGGGGAGCCTGCTCCCCGCCACCTCTCTGCCTACTTGTGATCTCTCTCTCTCTGTCAAATAAATAAAATCTTAAAAAAAAAAAAAAAAAACAAGTCTAACTGCTCTGAGTTTCAGTGTCTCAATCTATAAAATGTAGATAATTCTTATCATCTGCCTTTATGAAATACTTAGCAATAAAACTAGCATAATATATATATGATCTTTATGCTAAAAACTATAAGACACTGAAGGGGAAAAAACATTAAAAAGACTTAAATAAATAGAGAGACACAACATAACAATTAAATCTATAGATTCTGTGAATCCCAATCAAAATTCCGTCAGGATTTTTTGGTAGGTATTCACAAATTAACTCTAAAATAAATTTTTTAAAAAGTTAAGAAACTTGAACAGCCAAAGAAGAATAAAGTTGGAAGACTTTCAGTAATTTCAAGACTTACTTCAAAACTATAATAATCAAGACAATGTGTTATTGTTGAAAGAAAAGATACAAAGGTCAATGGTCAAAACAGCCCAGGAAAAGACCCTCATAAATATTATCAACTAGTTTTCGACAAGGTACAAAAGAAATTCAAGGGGAAAGGATCGTTTTTTCAATAAATGGTGTTGCAACAGTTGGTGTCCCTATGCAAAAGGCTGAACCTTGACCTAACCTCACACCTTGTTCAAAAATTAACTCAAAACAGATCACAGCATCAAATGTAAAATGTAAAACTACAACACCTCTAGAAGAAAACACAGGAGCAAATGTGATTAACCTCGGACTGGGCAAAGAACTTTTAAATACAACACCAAAAGCAAAATCCATAAAAGGAAAATTTATAAATTGAACTTTATTAAAATTTTAAACTTTCACTCCACACAAAACTACTAAGAGAATGAAAACAGTCACCAACTGGGAGAATATTTGCAAATCACCTTTCCGTCACAGGACTTGTGTCAAGAATATACAAAGAACTCTCAAAACTTAACAGTAAAAAAACTCACAATTTTTAAATGGGTAAAAGGTCTGAACAGATACTTCACCAAAGAAGATGTATGTATAACAAACACTTGAAAAGATGCTCAACATCTTTCATTAGGAAAATGCAAATTGAAACCATAATGACATACTACTACACACTTAATAGAATGACTAAATTTTAAGAAACTGCCAGTACCCAGTACTAATAACAGTGCTGAGCAACTGGAACTATTCCATGTTACTAATAGGAATGCTTACAAAACAATCTGGCCATTTCTTATAAATTTAAATTCACAACTACCAAATGCCTTTCCATGTACTCAGCCTTCCTCTGTATCTCTCAGCAAAATTTTATAACTTAAAAATATATGTATATGAGTTTCATACATATCTTGATGACATTATTCCCAAACTTTTTATCATTCATGGTAGTAGTGGCAGTATTAGTATGACTTTTTTCCCATTATCTCTTCTAATTAGCTATTAGCTAGAAATACTTATTAACTTTGTGTTTTTTGGAGACATATACATAGTCATTTTGATGAACTCTCATTATTTCCAGTGGTTTTTGCCTTGCTTATTTTGAGTAAGACTTCTATTTTAAATTACATGGTGGTCTTCCACTGAAGGTCATATCTTACCTGGCTATCAATAGATACAGCTCTGAGTTTCCTCAACCACAACAGTTTGTTGGGAAAATAGAGAAAAACATTTCACACAACTGATTATCTTAATCCCTAGGTGAGCCTTATTATTAATTATAAGAAAAGCAATTACCACTTACTATTACCTACAATGTCTCAGGCTTTATCAGTCACACATTTGACTTGAATGAACACTTTGCTTCCCAACAACCTTGCAAGGAGTATTTATAAATTCGGGAAACAAGAACTCAGAGAAACAAAGTTACTGCCCAAGACCACAGAGTTACTGTACATGGTGAGACAGCATTCAGACCCAGGTTTCTCTTATTCTAGAGTTCTTCCTCATTCCACTTCACCACAGAACTTTCTTCCTTTAAAAAAAGGGAAGGAGGGAAGGGCAAAAACAAGAAAGAGAAATCGAAATTCCACCTACTACTGTTAAATGCAGTTAGGTGGGGTGTTTTTTGTTTTTTTTTTTTTTCCCTCCAGTCTGTTTTCTTTGTAAGCTGGTGACATCAATTCAGATGATTAGCAAACAGTAGGATGGGGGAAAACAGCTGCTCAAGCTACAGAAATAATTCTCAGCGGGAGACTTAGGACACCTTGCATTTGCTTTTGGTCACCGAGTCTTAATATATTGTTCAGAGCTACAACATACACTCATGATTTTGTATTTGGGACCAGTTTATTTTATTTAAATACAATCTCACTGCTAAAATAATACTGTTAGTTAGTATCTCCAGTATCTCTCTAAATTCTGGATACAGACCATGCTGAACTACAAAACTGCTACCTGAACATAAGTTAAAAGAAAAAAAAAATTCTTTTTGTGCCACCGTTTTCCTATTTGTTTGCATTTTCCAAGGCTTCTTTTTAAAAATCAATTTTGTCATTTAGTAAGAGTTATTATTTACTTTTTTGGAAGGACATTTTATTCTTTCTGGCTATTATCAAATTGAGAATGTACTGCAAGAATTGGCCAAATACTGTCTATATGCCCTGAAAGAATAACTGCTCAATCAAACTTTGAATTTATATGAACTTTTTTATTTAGAAAATATTCACAGTATCTTTCAGTTTAAGGGGAGGTGGGGAGGAGGGAGGAGCAAATACAGGAAATGGATTTGTGCAACTTAAAATCTGAAGTCAAGGGACCTGGGTTCAAATACTGAAACCAATGTTTATGATTTTAAAACTCATGCCCTCTTTGTAAAGATTTTTTATAAAATTGGGGTAATGATACCTAACTTACGAGGATGTTCTAAGAAGTACCCGAGACAAGGCAAAAAACAAAAAACAAAAAACAAAAAACACCTAGGATAGGGCCTTCTCTTTCCCCATCCTATGTTTTTATCATAAGCCACCTTTTTAGCAAAGTAGCATCCTTAGATGTTACTACAGACTGCAAGAATTGAGAACAGGGACCATCAGAGATCTCTAAATGCACTCAAATTACCCTACATAATGCCATTAATGCCTTAATTTTGTAGCAATAGAACACAAAGGACAAGAAAAACAGGAGAGCTTTAATTTCAACTGCTGCCGATTGCTTCTGAGGTTGGGATTAGATTTGTCTTAGTGTGTCTATTTACAGAGCACAGCTGAGCAACTTAAAGGCTAGCACTATTTGCTCATTGTAATACCTGGAAAATTAGTTTGGAGAAAAGGAGCACAGAGAGAGCAAGAGAAAAGGTCAACTTAAATATACTGTCCTAAGGTACCCAGGATTTAACCTAGAAATTGTTCCTAATTTCCAATAAAAGAAGGTTGGCCGCACATATTACAGTTTAACATTCATCCCAGCCAATTTTTAAACATATTATTAAGTGGATGGTTTGTGGATTATTAGGAATAAATATGTATTTGATTACAAAATTATGCCATGCCATCTTGGGAAAATACATGGGATATGTACGGACATGTAAGTAGAGAGAAAATCTACTTATTATGGTTGCAACAAAGACTGACAGGGAGAAATAGGAGAAGAAAATACCTACTAGAAAGTTATACTTGGGCACTTTATCCTGCATGGAACAATTCTCCAAATCAGTGCCACCTGCTTCAGAATCACCTGGGGAGCATAGTGAAATGCTGATTCCTGGGTCCCATGATACACATATTGAATGGTGGGGGGGGGGGCGCTCAGGAATATGCATTTTTTTACAAGCTTCAAAAGTGATTCTGATGTACCTAAAAAGTTTGCTATAAGCAAAAGGGAAATATGGAAAATTCTTGAGCACAGTAATGACGTGGCCAGAGGGAGGCTTCAGAAGTAAAAACAACAAACACAAAAATAACAATAATGACAACAGTAATGATCTCCAGTCCACTACTTAGTGCTTACTTATGTATTGACTCAGTCTATGCCAGGCACTGTTTTATGTACTTTACATGCACAAACATTTAAAGTATTCAAAGGTCCTATCTCTAAGGTAGGTCAGGTGATAGTGGGATAAAAGAAGAAAATGGAAGCACAGGGAAAGTAAGGAATTTCCCCAAAGTCAGAAGGCCACTGATGTCCAACTGAGATTAGATCACCTTTAACAGAAGGGATGTGTGAAGAAGGGACCAGGGGGAGAAGACTGGAGGTGGCAGATTTACAGATAATCAACTGCAGCTGTCCAACAGGAAAATCTAAATCTGGGCACTGTCACTAGTAAAGATTGCTCCTGCGGACATACAGATACCTGTCTGTATATCGTACAGTGAAACTAAATCTGTTTGCTTTTTAAATAAATAAACACTGCAAAGCAGAAAATATACCTGTCTACAGTTGTCTGCGAAAAGTTTAATAGATTTGGAGTTAAGAGCCAAGTGAAATAGCTGAGCCTTGAGTTCTTTCAAAGGACACTTAAAAGAAGTACTTTCTTCTTTTGAAACTGGAAGTGGGCTATGTTACTTTGTATGCCCTATCTAATCCTCTTACTCCTCAAAACATGTTGACAAATTCTTCCCACTCTCCTGCCACTCTTCACTATTATCAAACACTTATACAGTATAAACATTGTTCTACACTGGAAGCTGTGAAGTTCTTTGCTTTATCATCATGACTAAGCATTTGGGTGACACTTCAAATTCAAAACCTTATGGGCATGAGAGAGGAGAAACCCCTTTTCCAACTCCACAACTCACTCCTGATTTTGTTCAGGCTGTTAGAGGAACCTAATCAAATCCCGTTTATACACACACACACACACACACTCTCTCTCTCTCTCTCTCTCTCCCCAAAAGGATGTTCAAAAGAAAACAGAAATGGCCAGAAGTCAGTGCTAAAATACATTGGGAGGCTTTTTATTTATTTATTTATTTATTTTTAAAGATTTTATTTATTTACTTGAGAGAGAGACAGTGAGAGAGAGCATGAACGAGGAGAAGGTCAGAGAGAGAAGCAGACTCCCCATGGAGCTGGGAGTCCGATGCGGGACTCGATCCCGGGACTCCAGGATCATGACCTGAGCCGAAGGCAGTCGTCCAACCAACTGAGCCACCCAGGCGTCCCAATTTATTTATTTATTTTAATGAGAATTTGGAAGCACCAAGATGTTAAGTTCGCAAACAATACAAAACACAACGCTCAGACTTCCCCTAATCATTCCCAAGGCACTAGTGGCGGTTAGCAGTCTCATAAGTTCTCAGGGACCAGTGGTTAATAACAAATCGAAAAAGAAATACTTTGACTCCTCCTCCACTCCTAAAGTAATAGTCTTGGAGAAACAAACAACACTAGCCAAAATAACTAAGAGAAACAGAAAAGTGAGGGGTGCCTGGGTGGCTCAGTGGGTTAAAGCCTCTGCTTTCGGCTCAGGTCATGATTCCCAGGGTCCTGGGATCGAGCCCCACATCTCCTCTCCTTTCTTCCTGCCTGCCTCTCTTGCCTACTTGTAATCTCTGTCTGTCAAATAAATAAATAAAATCTTTTAAAAAGAGGGCAAGAGAGAGAAACAGAAAAGTGAAATTTACCACCACTCTAGTGGAATTTACCTATTCCTCCTTCACTTCTGATTTCAGGCATCCCATTCACCACCTTCTATACCTTTAAAAGCTTTCACCACACTGTTGGCTGGATTGTAAATTGGGGCAATCACTATAGGAAACAGTATAGAGTTTCCTATAGCAATGTAACTGCCATATGACCCATTCATCACACTTCTGGGTATAATATCCAAAGGAATTGAAAGCAGAGCCTTGTACATTTTTAAACCTCTGATTAGAGCATTATTCATAATAGCCAACATGTGGAAGCTACTGAAAGGTCCATTGATGGTTGAATGGATAAACAAAATGTGGGATATACATACAATGGAATATTATTCAGCCTTAAAAAGTGAGGGTGTCCCTAAGATCCAGCAATTGCACTACTGGGTATTTATCCCAAAGATAGCAGATGTAGTGAAAAGAAGGGCCATGTGCACCCCAATGTCCAATGTGCAGCAATGTCCACAATATGCAAACTGTGGAGAGAACCCAGATGCTCTTCAACAGACAAATGGATAAAGATGATGTGGTCCATATACACGGCAGAGTAATACTCAGCCATCAGAAAGGACGAATACCCAACTTTTGCATCAACATGGACAGGACTAGAGGAGATTATGCTAAGCAAAATAAGTCAAGCAGAGAAAATCAATTATCATATGGTTTCACTTATTTGTGGAACATAATAAATAGCAGGGAGGACATTAGGAGAAGGAAGGGGGAAATGAAGGGGGAGAAATCAGAATGCAAGATGAGAATGTTTGTATATATTTCTTACTTTACCAAATGAGCTAGGAAATGTTAAATGCTGGGACTTAGGAATCTGATTGTCTGGTCTACCCCCTTTTTACAGATAACTGAAGCTAAGAGTAGTAAAGTAATTTCCCATATACCCCTTGAAGCCAGAAAGACCAGACCACAGACATTGGCTCTACCACTTAAATGTGAGCATGGACAACTGTGGAGATGAAACAATGTAGCACAGGGCCTGACACACAGTTCTTTCCCTTTCAGCAACTGGGATAGTTCATTCTAGAGTAAGAGCTCCATCTGGGTTGACAATGATAAATAGAGTGACTGTTTAAAAGGAGACAGGTGAATTTTTTTTTAATTTTTTTTATTTTAGATTTTTTAAAAAAAATTTGTCAGAGAGAGAGAGAGCGAGAGAGCGAGCACAGGCAAACAAGAGTGGCAGGCAGAGGCAGAGGGAGAAGCAGGCTCCCCGCCGAGCAAGGAGCCCGATGCGGGACTCAATCCCAGGACGCTGGGATTATGACCTGAGCCGAAGGCAGCCACTCAACCAACTGAGCCACCCAGGTGTCCCAGAAACAGGTGAATTTTTATAAAATATTTTAACTAAAAACTATATATGTAATTTAGATCAATTCCTAAGAAATGTTGAAAGTAAGCTATCTACTGAAGTAATTTTTCTTTATTTTTTAATATTTCCCTTCCCAAATATCTATCTAATTTTAAGGAGAGAATGATAACAGATTAAATTTAGGTGGTCATATAAAAGAGGCTATTCCTGGAACAACCAAATATCTCACACGGTCTTTATGGAAACACAAACTTGTATAAGGTCTTTACATAATAATGTGGCAATATCTAGAAGGATAATGATGTGCTACAACCTAGTAGTGCCTAGGAACCCAGTGTGTGTTCATGAGTCTGCATTACCTGAGAACTTAAGAGAAATACAGATTCTCAGACCCACCTCAAACCAACTGAATCAGAATTTACATTTTAACAATGTACTCAGATGATTCCTATGCACATCAGTTGAGGAGCATTACCCTAGAGAAAGTCTCCCATATTGAAGACAGAGACATGTGCAAGGATGTTCACTGTAACATTATTTGAAGTGACTCTCAATAAGAAAATGAATACATTCAGAGTTACATGAACGAACAAAGATAAATCTCAAAAAAATTGCTGAGGGAGAACAGCAAGATAAGATGCCAAAACATTGGGGCGCCTGGGTGGCTCAGTGGGTTAAGCCATTGCCTTCGGCTCAGGTCATGATCTCAGGGTCCCGGGATCAAGTCCCGCATGGGGCTCTCTGCTCAGCAGGGAGCCTGCTTCCCTCTTTCTCTCTCTGCCTGCCTCTCTGCCTACTTGTGATCTCTCTCTGTCAAATAAATAAATAAAATCTTTAAAAAAAAATGCCAAAACATTGAAACAGCACTATATTTATGTGTGTGTGTGTGTATGTGTGTGTGTGTATGCATGTGTGTATAAGCTTTCTTAAATGTATGGGACCACATTCAGAACGGTGGTTACATCTGAATAGGGAAAGAAGAAAACAGGATAAAGGAGAAACACTTGAGGCTTTAATCATACCTAGTAGTTTTATTTCAAAATGAAAAAAGAATCCAAAGTGAATGTGGGAGAAAACTCAGATATTATAAAGCTGTAAGGCAGGTATACAGAGAGTGTTCACTTTCTGTAAGCTTTTCTGAAAGCTTGATATATTTCATAATTTTTATGAGACATAGTTTCTCCCCATTAATTAACATTTCTCATTAATAAATATTATCTTACTCAACCTTGTACTATGGGTATTTATCTACTCGTCCAATCTAGGTTCCAGAAGAACAGGTTTTACATCTGACTTATCCCTGAATGCATCCTCACCCTTTCCCAACACACACAGACATGTTTCTTGGGCTTCAGATACTAGTTGGAGATGAAGAGGTCAGATGTAAGTGGAGTGATGGCTACTGAAGGCAATAAAATGGACAAACAGAATCTTTGCCTGGGCAGCCAAAACTATGGCCCCAAAACAGGACTAAATGTAAAGTCAAGAAATGAAAGAAAGAATATAAATAGCACAGTTTTATAAGCAGGACTTCATCAGAGGCACTGAAAACGTAAAGTAGAAAAAAAAAATGCACCTCCATGGGCATGAATTTATTCATTCAGTCAGCAAATATATGCATCAGTCTACCATGTGCCCAACATTGTATCAGGTGCTGGGGATACAGCAATCAATTAAAAAAAGACAAAAATTCACACCCTCATGGACCTTATATCTTAGTAGCGGGGAGAAATACAAACAAGTTAAATACTTAGAATGTTAAAAGGTAGTTCAATGGTAAGGAGAAAACCCAGTGTAGGGAAGGGAAACATGGCAGGGGTAGGGGAGAGGAGGAGAAACTGTAAGCATGCATATGGGGAATGGTAGAATGGACGAAAGAAGCATATGGTAAGTGTATGCATTAGTTTTCCTTTGACATGTTCTTTTCACATGCTTCTGGGCAAGGTTAAGAGCTTTAAAAGGTTCAAAGCAATGTTTTGTTGAGTAACTGAATGAATAAATAATGAATGTGGGGCACCAGGGTGGCTCAGTTGGTTATGTCTGACTCTTGATTTCAGCTCAGGTCATGATCTCAGGGTCATGAGATCATAATGGGCATGGAGCCTGCTTAAGATTCTTTCTCCCCCTTTCCCTCTGCCCCTTCCTACTGCTCCTGCCCCCTGCTGCCTCTCTAAAAAATGAATGAATGAATGAACAGGACTAAAAGATGGGAAGAAAAATACCAAGAACATGAAAACAGAGAACCCTAATTCTTCTCTGAGGTTGCTAAAGAGAATCTTGGGGGTGCCTGGGTGGCTTAGTGGTTTAAGCCTCTGCCTTCAGCTCAGGTCATGATCTCAGGGTCCTGGAATCGAGCCCCACATCGGGCTCTCTGCTCAGCGGGGAGCTTCCTTCCCCCCCTCTCTCTGCCTGCCTCTCTGCCTACTTGTGATCTCTCTCTGTCTATCAAGTAAATAAATAAAAATATTTTTAAAAAATTAAAAAAAAAAAAGAAGAGAATCTTGGCAAGGCACATAATGATTAATTCACTCATTCTACAAAATAGTATGGTACCAGAAATGGGGAATATAGTTTCTAGATGCCAGAGATACAACAATGTAGAAGAAAACTATGGTCCCTGACCTCATACAGCTTATAGTCTTATAGCAGAGAGAAAAACAAAAGAGCAATATACTGTGATAAGCAGTAAAATGGAAATCTGCATACAGTGTTATGGGAAACATGGTATGTGTGTTTGTACGGAGAAAAACACCTAATTAAGTCTTTCCAAAGGAAGAAATCTAAAAAGGCACACAAAAATGTAGAAGAGGTTTAGCCAAGCTAAGAGTAAAGGGGAAGAATATCCCAAATTTAAGGGGGCAGGATATGTAATGACCTAGAGGTTAAGACAGCGTAGTACCACAGAGAATAGAGAAAAATTCACTGTGGCATAGGCATAGAATAGGTGGCCAGAGTAGTGACAGGTCAAGGGCATTTAAGTACCCATGGAAGAATTTTAAACAAGATAGAATGACATGATCATATCTATATTTTATTTTTTATTTGTTTTAAATATTTATTTATTTTAGAGAGAAAGAGCATTCCTGGGGAAGGAGTAGGGGCAGAGGAAGAGAGAATCTCAAGCAGACTCCCTGCTGAGCACAGAGCCTGATGCAGGGCTCGATCTCAGAACTCTGAGATCAGGACCTGAGTTGAAATCAAGAGTCTGATACTCAACAAACTCAACCACCCAGGTGCCCCCAGATATTCATTTTACAAACATAACTTGGACTGCAGTGGAAAGAATGGACTGGGAAAGAACTAAGGCAAAGAGTCCTTTAGTAGCCTGCTAAAATAATCATGTTGAAAGATAAAGATAGCCAGAAAAATAAATGCCAAGAGCATGTATATGATACTATGACGACAGGAAATTTATCATTACTTGGGTCCAAAGGTATGCTTATGCCCCAAAAACCTAGTTTTCTATTGTAGCAAAACCAAATCATATTGACTGATAATAATCAATGTCTCTTATCCAAAAGGTGGGGGAAATCACAGAAAATCAAAGACCCTAATAAAACAGAACCATAAAACTGTTCTCAGAGCTGTATTTTATAACCACCGAAAGTCATTTTGCCCTTCCATAAGACAGCACCTTCATTGCACATTATGTCAATATAATAATAATTTTCAATATAACAATAATATAATAATAATTTTCATTCGTTCCCTCCCCCAAACAATTTTTCTACCCATTTTAACAGCATCTGAGACCTTGAGATTCATGCCTGGCTGTATAAGAGACAAGTACAGCTTTTCAGCTGAATAAACAAAGACAGACAATGAGGGCAATGTGGCAAACGAGTCTGCCCACTCAGATATTTTCCAAAGTAGGAGTTCATGCCGGGTTCCCTCGGTTGGAAAGCCCAGGGGAATAAACATTCCAGATACATAACTGAACCAGTATCAAAGACAGATTTCATCAGCACTATCATTTCTGCTCGCTGTTGAGTGGACAGTATATAAAACTTCAGGGCAAATTTTGAGGTTGAAGGGCTTAAAAATGAAAGAAGGGTAATAAAGAAGGTAGGTACACTGGGATATTTTGTTGGCAGCATCAGTTTTGACACATTAAAACAATTTAACTCACCCACAGAGACCAGGAAAGCAATGTGCTTTGATCAATGCCCATTTTAACTTATATTAAAAGATTTGTGGCTGTGGTCCAAGATGGCACCACTCAAAATGAAAATTATTTGTGTGTTACAGTATAGTCTAAAAGACTAATGTCTTATATCAACTGTATATAATGTATAGAATGTTTGACTTAGGTGATACAATGTTTGAGGCAGCTTCTCTATCCTTTTTTCTCTTTCAAAATGAGAAGTACATTCTTCACCAGGTCTGCTCAGACACCCAGGGTGCTAGTGAATGGTAGGACAGACTCTTCAGTGACTAAGCAACCAATATCCTGGAATTTGAAAAGGACTTTTTATAATGAAAAGTTCTACTATCAATAGACCATTTGCCTGAGTTGTTTTCATCATTGCAACTGACCCTCTGCTGGAGACCAAAACTGCACCTCTGTTACCCTGAAGTCATCACTCCACCAGCTAAAAACTAGGGTAGAGCAAGGGAGGGGGAAAGTACTTTAAATTCTAAGACAACAAAAGATAAAAGAAATTAGGTAATCAAAGAGAAGAATGTCCTTACTATAAAAATAATGTGGGTCATAGGCATTTATAAAGAAATATAAATAGCAAGTTTCTTGAACTCAGTAAATTTTTATAGAATGAGCGTGATTCAAATGATGGATTTCAGCACTTTCAAATTGCTGTTTATATGACCGCATTGACAAATCATTTCTTTGAGTCAGTTTACTCATATGTAAAAACTGGACAATAGTCTGTACCCAACTCTACCCAAACAATTCAAGTTGTCCTTCTGTTAGTTTTCATCTTCAGTTGGGCTATATGAAGTACTTAGCATGTCAGAAACAACCACCAAAAAAGCTACCAATTTTCATTACTTCACCCCAAAAAATGATCAAGTCTCTAGATTTAGCTTAAAAAGAAAAAAGGATCTCCCCTCAGTCATAAAGAAAGCATTTTGCTGACTATATCTAATAAAAGCTTTGTGATTATTTAAGAACCATAAGAGAAGCCTTGTATTTTAGAAATACTTGCTGAAATATTCCTGGATGAAATGATAATATTATGTCTGGATTTTATTTCAAAATAATACAGGGGCAAAGCAAGTGGATGTAGGTATGGAGGAGGCAGGATTGGCCTAGATGATTATCTGGGTGGGTATGAGATAGGTATGAGTGAGGTCATTACACTATTCTGTTAACTCTTCCAAAATTTTCAATAATGATAGAGTTTTTTAAGTGTCTTTATGTTTCTTTCATAGGCATATTTTTCTTAGGTTTTTGTTTATAATAACAAGGCCACTCATTGATCCCCTAAATAAGAGGTCATATTTCAAATATGCATGCTAGGTAAACATTTCTTTAAGGTTAATTTAAATAAGAATAGGCTGATTTAAATTCATTTTAATAAAATGTACTGAATGTTTGGAAAAAAGATGGGTTGCTATTCCAAAGATGATTTTAACAACTAACGGAAGTCTTTATTGAAGTCTTTTCTGTGCTTTCATTGTTTTAAATGCTTTAGCAACATTATCTCATAAAAGTGACTCCATGAAGTGGGCTTAGATTAGTGACAGAGCTGGGATTTTTTTTTTTAAGATTGTATTCATTCATTTGACAGAGAGACAAGGAGAACAGGAACACAAGCAGGGGGAGTAGGAGAGGCAGAAGCAAGCTTCCCACCTAGCAGGAAGCCCACCCAGAGCTGGGATTTAAATCCAGACATTATGACTCTAAAGCCTGCAATTTTTTTTAAGTTTTTTTATTTGTTAATTTGTTTGTTTGTTTTAATAATCTCTGCACCCAAGCTGGGGCTGGAACTTGTGACCTCAAGATCAAGAGTCATATGCTTTTCTGACTGAGCCAGACAGGCACCCCCAAAGTCTGCACTTTCATCCACCAATGACTTGATCCTTCAAGGCTCCTCAATATTTGTTTAGGTTGTGTTGGAAAGAATTAAGAGAAGAGAAGAAAACTACACCAGGGTCAAAAATATATATGCATTGCCTTGTCAGGGAAGCAGTATATATGGGGGGGGGTGCTGAATGGAAAAAATTGGGGAGTTAGGTATGCTGAATATTGAATTGTAGCTATTTACCATTCATCATGATATGATCTTGACTAAGTTAAAAACTTCTCTTAGTAGAATTTTAATATTTTCACCATAACACCACCAGCAAAATGATACTTACATGGGATGAAGGATATGTTAACTTACCTTATTGTGGTAAACATTTTGCAATATATATGTATATCAAATCATCACACTGTATAGTGTACTCACACAATGTTATAGGTCAATTATATCTCAATAATGTTGGGGGGGGGGGACTCTATTACCTTTGATTTCCTCAACCATACTTCAAAGATATAAGATGGCAAGTGAAAATGTATGTAAAGGAACCTAATACACAAGTATCCGAACGTATTTGCATATTAGTCTGTCCTTCCACCAGACTCTAGATGCCTAAGTCATTCACAATTCCACCCTGAGCTCTAGGACAGTGCCTGGCATTCAGGAGGCCCCATAGGTTTGTTTGACCTAACACCAGATCCCTTAAGAGGTCCAGCACCAAATGTTGGCTTTAATTTTAGTCTCTAATTTTAGTCACCTAAGTCTGTGTGTTATACTAACAGGCAAAATGTTTTCTTAATAAGAGAGGATAGAAGAACTAATTCATGTCACCCTTCTATTATTACATTATCTTAACATGTAAACCCTTTAATTCAAAATTAATGCTCGAAAAGTTTTAGAGAGACCGTCAGTGGCCTCTAATTATCTTTGCTGGGGATCACTTACTCTTTTAGGAGTACACTGCAGTTTCTAGGCTGATCCAGAACACAAACCCTACTATGTCACCTGGGAGCTTATACTTCTTTGTTACTTTTAGAATCCACCTGAGTATAACATACAAAACATTTTTTTATTTGATGGCTGCCAACCACTTCAGACTCAAATCCCACTAGTTCCTCTTCCTCACATATCCTATTCTTCCCTAATCAAGCCATTCAGGCTAGGCACGTGCTCTCTTACCTCTGTGCTTTTTCATATGCTGTTCCCTTTTCCCAGAGGGCCACCCCTTCCTCCACCTTGTAATTCCTATTTCAGTTCAGTCCAAACTTCCTCCAGAAAGGCTGCTCTGACAACATCCTCTGCCCTCACCCCCATCAAAAGTCCAGGTGAGAAGAAGTCCTTCTTTGTTCCTGTAGTGTGTGCACACCACTATGATGGAACTTATCACTCTGCAGTCTGATCTTCTCTACCCTCCACTGGGCGCTCAAGGGCAGAAACCATGTGTTATTTGTCTCAACAGCATCTTTCTAGCCCAGCACTAGATGTACAGCAGATGACTAACAACAATCTAATACATGAATTAAAGAATCTTATTTTGTTAACATGGAAAGCCCACTGTAAATTTATTGACAAAGGCAGACCCTCTTCCCTATTACTTAAGTAAAAATGAATGCAAAGTCTTAAGCTGAGCTGTTTTAGGAAAACACAGTTGAAGGCTAGTTTGGGCATCATGAGACCCACAAAAAAAAAAAAAAGAAAGAAAGAAAAATCACGTGGAGGCGCTTGGCTGATTCAGTAGGAAGAGCATGCGACTCTTGATCTCCGGGTCATTAGTTCAAGTCCCACACTGGGTGTAGAGATTGCTTAAATAAATAAATAAACTTTTAGGAAAGAACAGGTGAAAAAAGGGCCTAAAGTCTTTTCTGGTTAAAAAAAAAAAGGGAGGAGGGGGGCAAAAGCCTGAGGGAGGAGAAGGAGAAAAGGGAAAACAAGAGGGAGTTACCATTGTAGATTGGTTAAGCAATAAGGAAATAGAAGTAATAGCTTCCTGACACTTGTGGCTTTAGTCCCTGAAGACTACTTGATCATTGATTTTAAGTGTATTTCTAAATAAGTGATCAATTATATAAGATTATAAACTGAAATAAATTTAGCAAGAGAAATCCTTCCAATAAGCTGTTTAAAGGCTTGTTGTTAACAAGAAAGATCACATACTAAGCCAAATAACTCTCTAAAACAGTAAATTTTAAGTAATCATAATTTTTTTTTGCCCCAAATGTCTGGAGTCCATTTGGAATTTCTCAACAGAAGTTTTATGCACAAGTTAATCAATACACAGAGAAGTAATTTACTAGGTGGCAAACTTTTGTAACAACTCAATATCATTATTTGATATTGTCTCTATATCTGATGAACTTGTACACTGGCTGAAATGGCCCTTATCTCTTGGATGTATGCCATTTGCCCTTCAATGCTATCCTAGCTAATGTACAAAATTCCTTACCTGACTCATAACAGATATCTAACTTTTCTTTTCTGGAAACCAGTCCACTGAACAGATCAATTAGGCTAACAAAAGAGTAAAAGTGAAATTTAAGTAGACAGTCATGTCCACTTAACTTAAACAAGGAAATGCTTTGGTCTTTCTAGGTAAACAGCATAGTTTCTACTAAATGTCCAAAGCATCAATAAATAAATAAATAAATTCTGGAAAAAATAAAAAATAAAAGTCCAAAGCATCAAGAGGAAAACCAATTAGGGTGGTAAACGGATCTTTGGTATGGACAGAAAGAGAATGACTACAAATCAGAAGAGAGTGAAGGCGGCACGAGAAAAAAGATGCATCAAAACTAAAAGGAGTGGTTGGAAGAATATAATAGAGCACAAGAAACTCAATTTGAGATTTTTATTTTGCCCCAATAAAAACTTGAAAAATAAGACAGATTTGGGTTTAAATCCCAGCTAACCAGTACTTTTCAGCTAGTGACTATTGGGCTAACAACTTAATCTCATTTCAGACCCAGGTTCTTGGTAAAACAGGGTAATGCTACTAATTCAGAATTGAAACGGTTAGAGGTAGTGAAGAATTAAACAGACTGAAAGTAGTGAAAATAAACAGGAATTCAAAGTATAATAATAAAAAGAAAGGCTAACATGTAGAAGGCCTACTTATGCCAGCATTCTAAGTATTTCACATACATTAGCACTTAAACCTTATAAGAATGGAGTGAGGTAGGTGCTATTCTTAGTCCCAATTTACAGATGGGGGAATTGAGGCACAGCCCAAGGTCACACAGTGAGTGGCAGAGAAAATGATTCAAATCTAGGCAGTCTGGCTCTAGATGATAGTATCGCTCATAATAATAATAATAGTTATTATTATTATTAATTTAGTTTGAACACAAGTTCTCTTTCAGCTTGACTAAATTGTCCTTTTGCTCCCTCCAGAAATCTAACCTCTAAAAGCCACAGAACCCTGGTCTGTAGTACCTCTCCACTACTCCGCTGCCCTTGTACAAATCATTCCATGATTATAGGCCCTCATTTCCTTATTTCTTCAAAGTGAAATACTAACTTCCCTAGGTTATTGTGCTTTTTAATATAAGATACAAGACTGTTTGTCCAAAAGCCTTTCTTCCCAGAATACATGCAGTCTCAGGATTTGGCTGGTTATACAAAAGGGGACAAAAAAAGTTTCATGTCAAGCAGGTATGGTACTTCAGGCCCTTTTTGTGGCTGGTGACTATTGTGGAAGGTCTGGGAAAGAATTCCAAATTGCCCTTTTCAGGTCATGCTTCTAAATGGAAGAGGTGAGCAGAGAATAATGAGGCCAGTTTTGGCCTCACATTGTATGTGCTCTACTTGGAAATTAAGCCAGAGTATTTTGACTCGGCTGTCACATTCAAAGGTCTTTCTGACAGTGTCATTCCCAGAAATGAATAATTTATTATTTAGGGTTATACATTTGTTATATAAACATTTACTGAGGACCTACTATATCCTAGGACTAATCTAGGTTCTGAGGATACAGTGGTTAAAAAAAAGAAAGAGAGAAAGACAAAGACAAAAATCTCTGCCCTTATGGAACCTACATTCTGGTGGGTGTGAGCAGGAGGGTTACCCTTCAGATATTTATCAAATACTTGCTATGTGCTAAACAGTATCCTAGGCAGATGCTAGAGTACAGACATCAATAAAACAGCCTATAAGCTACTTGAGGACAAGGTATAGAGGAGTCATTTACAAAAACGAGTAATAGTTAAAATAAGAATGTTTAAAAAGCAAGTAATCAAAGATATATATATATATATATATATATATATATATATATATATATATATATTACACACTAGACTGTATAAGGTACCATAGTATAGCAGGCCACGTGGGTGGTGTTTTTCAAGGACAAATACATTTCTCAGGCAAAAGAAAGGGATATGGTAGACATCTGTCATTGTTTCAGGCCACCTAGTATCATTGTATAATTTCCCACTATTTTAGAATCTGTTCCTATCTAGGGAAAGAAGCCTGGCTCTCCCATCTCAAAGGTTCGTAATGCCAAATTATTGTTCTCCCTGCCCTCCACCCCCACCTGCATCCAGGCCTTGAGAAAGTGTTTGAGGCTCCAACAATCCTATCCACCCTCCACTTGGAATGAGCAACTAAAGATTCCAAGAATGAGCATGAGGCCCCTTCTCTGGTAGCAGATGAGATGGTTACAGTATGGCAAGTGGCAGCAGTACTTGCTACTACAACATACCCACCGCCTAGTGTTAGTGTCAACGGTGCAAACAACAGCATCTAGCTCAGTGGTGGTGCCAGTGGCATATTCAGTGGACCTCCCTGGGACATGATTGAGCATTATCTTCAGTTCCACATCCTGAATTTGGTTCCCCTGGAGATTCTGTGAAATCTTCCATATCCTTTTAATAAATTCCACTTCTGATTAAATCAGCAAGCATTGGATTTTTATTGCTTACAATTAAGGCCTTTATTAAAACTGAACAGAAGGAGAATCCAGGCAGAGGGAACAGTATAAGCAAAAGAACAAGAGGCCAGTCAGTTAGCTTAGTGATTCAGAGAGAGGGCTCTGAGGCTAGACAGATTTGAATCTGAATCAAGGTTCTATATTTTACTAGCTATGAGCCATTGCTCGGTGTATTTAAACTTTCAAAGCCTTGATTCCTGCTTAGTAAAGTGGGGATAGTAGTGTGTATTTCTTAATAGGTTCTTTTGAGAATTAAACAAGGCCTTGATAACTCATTTAAAGCTCTTAGTATCACATACAGAACAAGACCTCCACAGGTGATTGCTTTATTAATAATAATGATGACAACAATAGCATGGTTTTTGGGAGAAAATATAAGCAGTTTTATTCTGCGGGGATTTAAAGCACAAGGAGAGGGGTGGTAGGAAATGAGGACAAAGACAGATTATGGAGAAGTTACAAGTCATAATAACAAACTTGGGTTACGGGCTGGGACCGCTCATGGTCATTAAATAGGAGAATTATAACGAAGTATAAATATCATATTTTAAATGAACTAGAAGATGATATAACCAGGATTGCATTGTATATATATATCCTCCACAGCTAGTTGTAGAGCTCAACCTGCCACTGTACTTGTACACTGTAGGATGTAGTAATATAAATTGCTGTTATGGAGTCTTGATGTCATAAAAACTGAAACGATTTCTTTCTGATAAATACAAACTGTCCAAAGGTGTGCATATATATCATTCATCAATATGCCTTACAACTGGATCAGAAGGGGCTGGATCTATATTTGAAATAATAGTTTCTCCTTTCTCTGATCTGAGAGACAATTAACCTTCTAGTGAGGAGGGAAGTTTATAAAATGGAAAGGAAGAATGCATCCTCAGGTGACCCATAGAACTATGAACCACATTTGCCAGTCTGAGATTCTTCTCTGACTTTAATGTAATCAAATATCACCTGCTATTTTTATAACATTGTTTTGCACTAGCATCTTGACCTAGAGTCCATATTAAGTTAAAGATGAAAGGCTTTATTGTCAAGTCAAGAACAATCAATACTACCATTTTGCAGTATGTGGCATATCTTGCCAAATGCTAATAAGCATTACATTGTCTGTATTAGCACTAATCCTTCTGGTGCTGATTAGACAGTCTTACAGTTAGTGTTCAGTTCTGCTTTCCATTTATTATGGTTGTCTACCTGTTTATTCTCATCTAATTTCCACCATTATTTCCTCTCCCCACCCTTACTCCACACCCATATCTACCTCCAAGAAACACTCTTTGATCTAATTTTGATTTTCCCAGTAGCTAAAAAAATCAAACCAGAGTCACTGTGCAATTCAAAATGAGTGCTGACAAGACAATGTATGGGCTTGCTGGGGGATGCTAGGGAAGGTGACAAAACAGAACCCAAAATGTGTTCTGTGCCCACTGAATGCTTTATTTCATTTCTGCTACTCCCATCTGCTTTGGCAACGCAGCATAGTCTAGTCAAAAGAAAAAAGCACAGACTTTTAAGTCAGACAGAGCTGGGTTTGAATTCTAGGCCAACACTCAGGAACCCTATTAGGTTGGCACTGTTATACTCATGTTACAGACGACAATAGAGAAGCCCAGAAAGCTTAACTGACTTGCACTGTGTATATGCATGCTGTATTTGCCATACTTTCAAAAATATCAATGTGAAACCAATATAAAATTGAGTGGTCTTGTCTTTCTATAGGCCCCAGTCTGATTTTCACTTTACTGGGTCATTTGTAGCTAGGGATGAATATGTACAAAAGATCCCAGAGGATTAAACATCTGTCAGAACTGGACAATGGCTATTTCAGGGATTCCCTAGAGTCCCATCTTTGCATTTGCTTTTTGAAAAAAGCTTCCATTCAGTTCAGTTCTGAGCAGTACCATTACTGTGTATCTGGCAACATGGCACAGGATAATTCTGGCTCAATCTAGGCCACTCTGACAGGACAGGAGGTAGCCTTTTGCATCAAGCAAAAGGTCCTACCTATACCTTAGAACCACTTGTTAGAAAAGGTTGATCTGTGACAATGTGCAAGCCTTCCTGATTACCAATGTCTTGCCAATCTACAGACTATGTTAGAAAAGTCGGTAAATGTATTAATCTAGAACTGACAAAGTTCTCTCTGCTGTTTTTTAAATGCTGTGAATAGGTAATAAAAACAATATTAATAATAATAATAGTTATCTTTGAGTGTTTACTCTGTGCTGATTATTAAGCACTACTAAATCAAGGGTTTTTTTTACATGCATTAATTTCATCCTCTCTCAATAACACTGTAGTTCATTACTATTTTGATATAAAAGTTATAGCCTTTTCTTCACAAAACTCAGAGAACAGAGATCATTATGTGAGGTGGATATCAGTTTCCTGGAGGCCAGAGCCATTTTTCTGGCATATTCTCTAACACAGCACCCAGGCCTTTTTTGGCAATATCTGAGCCAGGCAGATGGGCACTTTGACTTCCCTCATCATAGAATTGAAAATATCAAATGCCTGGCATGGTTCCAGACTGCTTTGGGCTTTTGAAGGCCACTTGAACCCAGGAAAAATCATGCTTGTGCTGGAACAGACACATGAGAAGTAGTTGTTAGTTTGGTTCTGACAAGGAGTACCAAGTCTCAAGCAGAGCATCATATGGAAACTAACATCTCCATTCAAAACAGAGTCACATTCTTTTTGGTAATATGACAAATAATTTAAATGTGGTAAATTCTTTCCCATTTTAATCTGTAATATACTTGACATCAGAAGAGTGCTAAACCCAACTCACACATCTGTTTTCATAAAAAAATAAGTGATCTCATTTGTGAGATCCATTTGTGAGAAATGGAGCAATGTATGCAGTAATTAAATATTAAACTCAGTCAATAATAAAAAGCTTTATGGTTTAGTTATTTTTTCTGTAGCTATTAGGAAGCATCTAATACAGTAACTTGGCATTTAGAATTTGATCACTCAGATTACAGTATATCACCAATACTGCTACTCTCAACTTTGTTTGAAAAATGTCCGATTTTAAAAAGTTAAAATATTTGCACTAATTTTATTGTATTTATTATAAATATTTTCTGTTCAAGAGCAGTATCAGAGTAATACATCCACATAGAACTATCTCAATGGCAGAGAAGGGGGAAAAGTAAATATAGATGTAAAAAAATTCCATAGTTACCATTAAAATGTTAACTTTCTAGTTATCTGGGTTCATTTTTTGTTTTTACACTTCTTTATATTTTCTAAAATGAACATATATTATTTCTATAATCATAAAAATGGCTAAGTGAATCCCTTCTAAACAGCTCAGCAAAAAGTGATACTAAAGATCTACAAAAGAACAACTTATTTTATGTTTAATATGAGATAAAGATTTTATGTTTTATGTTCTCAAGGTAGTATGCAAAGAAAAATAATACGAAAGTATACCAAACTTTGGAAAATACCATTACGGTCTATAAATTATACAAATATGTTAATTACAAAACAGTGTAAAATACATTTTATAAGAAAGCCACATATAAATGCATCTGTTTATTTCTTTGTTCTGTTTAGTCAAAACCTATCTTATCCACATTATATTATAAGCTATGAACCATGTAATCAGGAAAGAAAACCAGAAAACAGGTTGAATTCTATAAAGCCACTGCACTTGAAAAAAGCCCACAGTAATTTGCAAGTGAGACTTTTCAAAAACCTTGGAAGACTGGAAGTAAGGAATAAGTTTCATTTTATAGCTAGAGAAACTAAGTAACAGAGCCATTTTTTAAAAACTGTATAAAGGAACATACAAAGTGAAAAGAAAGGCAAACTGGGATTTAGTTCTGACTGCTATTCTACTGATTAGCTAAACCATTTAGCCCTGCCTTTGTGGACAAGTTGAAGCAACAAACTAACTTAGAAACTAAAACCAGTTGAACAGGATAGGTTTGCAGGCAATACACCAACAATTCAGTATAATAATACCCAACAGCTAGATTGCTTTGTGTTTTTGGTACACTTTATAACTATTCATTAACCCACACAACATCAATGGATGGTGGGGCTATATTGTTAATGCAGTTCATAGAGAATGAATAAGTAAAAACATACTATAGGATTATAATGACTGCAAAATCAAATGAGAAAACTACAGCAGAAAAAATCCAATGCTTTCCTCTAATCAAACTTCAATCCACAAATAAAACAGGATAAGTTTGTTGAAATACCAAGCATCCCTTCTTTTTCCTTATTATTTCCATTAATGCTTCCCAAACTGAATATAACATCCCAAAAATGATAGATGAGACTGAAGAGAACCTAAAAACTACTCAGTTCATCAATCTCCTTCAGAGACAACAACATCTAAACTTTCTCTGGAATATTTTTTAAGGATTACACTTTTAAAAATCATTTCCAAAATTAAAAGGATCAGAGAATATGATGTTCTCCTTATATTTAACCATGTTACTCGTAATTTCTTGGTTTTGCGAGTAAAAGTAAAGTGAAAAAAGTAAAAAGTACTTAAAAAAAAGTAAAAGCACTCATTTTTTAAAAATAAATAATAAAAGTCTAGCAAGATTCCTGGTAATATGCCAGTTTCTAGGATGCATCTAAGACTGAAACAAAAGTTACAAAAATGAGTTATCTAAAGAGTCTACAATTTACTAAGCAAGGTTATTTAACATTCTACAGGCAGGTTGAAAACATTCCTACTCCTATCATTTTCCTTATGACTAGGCAGAATACATTCCTTTTTGTAATTGAATAAATTTCCCCTTCCCTCAGAGCTTAGCTGTCTCCCTGGCAAGGATATCATATAGAACAGCTGTTGTATTACCAGTATAAAAGCAATCCCAGCTGATCTAATTGCAAAGCATATGGACAGAATGAAACCAAACTTTTGGGGGCTCTATATCTTTAAAAGAAGAAATAATCAAAGCTCTTCTATTGGTAAGAGCTGTGAACAATGTTATGAATTCAAATTTTGCACAATATAAACCAGATATACTTCACTAAACTACTAATTAATTTGAAGTGGATGTATGAATTACATCCCCCAAACAGAATAAGACAGATAAAGAACGAGCTCCGTTTTCAGCCTTTACTAAGATATCAATTAAATATCCCCTAGAGGGATCAAATTGTAGATATGTTGATCCGACCCTATGTTTAAAATTTGTCAGTCCTCAGGAATTGTTTCCTTTCTTGGGTATTGTCTTCAGTAATCTATTTTCTTCAGAACCACAACTCAAAGAGAACAATTATCTCTGAGGCAGATCAAAATTGCTGAGTCAATGTCAAGAATTAAAAATTAAACTAGCCCTGGTGATATCACCTGACTTAATCTCACATAAATAAAAGCTTGTCATACCTTTTTATTCATTCTCCCCATTTTATTCATTTATTTTTTATGACTATAAAATTAAAATTGGATATGTTCATTGGAAAAAAAAAAGCCCTTGGAAAATTCAGAAAAACACGATTTAAATGACCCATAATCCCATTACTTAGCTTTAGCCATTTCATATTTTGGTGTGTTTCTCTTTTCCTACGTATATTGCTACTAAACATAATGTAAGCATTTTAATGCCCGCATAATAGTTCAGAGATTGCCATAATTTCTTTATCACAGAAGTTTAGAAGAATTCCTATTTCAAAAATCTTTACTGAAAGAACAAAACAAGTATGTAAACCAAATGAGAGTGGAACTGATTCAAGTGTGAACAATGATGTAGGAGTGAGAGGTGAGTGTTGGGAGGAGGGCCCAGAAGGAGACCCACTTGGTCTCCTTAGTCCCTCTACTGGCTCCCAAACACATTTGAGGAAACTCAGGTCCCCCCAAACAATACAGTTTAAAAACCACAAATCTAATCTACCTCTCTCATTTTACAGAAGAAATTTCTTGCCCAAGATCCCAGAACTGGTGAGAGAACTGAGAAAGAACGTTGGGTCCCATGGCTTACAGACAAACGCTCAACTTCTCCAATTTAGCTACTCTCTCTACAAAAGTCTTCAGATGTTCATTTGCCTACTGCTCTTCTTCCTTCACTAAGATAAATAGAAGGAACAAAGTTAGGTAAAAAAACTGAGTAATTAATGTAATTTGCTAGATCTCAAAGAACTCCACTTACCCTAAGTAAGTTTCATACTCTCTCTGTGAGTGAAGGATAAAAGGACAAAAGTTCATTTCAAAACTGAGGGAAAAGACCATGAGATTACAATATTTTCCCCAAGAATACACTGCTGAGGGGCGCCTGGGTGGCTCAGTGGGTTAAGCCGCTGCCTTCGGCTCGAGTCATGATCTCAGGGTCCTGGGATCGAGCCCCGCGTCGGGCTCTCCGCTCAGCGGGGAGCCTGCTTCCTCCTCTCTCTCTCTGCCTGCCTCTCTGCCTACTTGTGATCTCTCTGTCAAATAAATAAATAAAATCTTAAAAAAAAAAAAAAGAATACACTGCTGAGTATAGTATAGCAACAAACCATTCCCTCTTCTTCACTCATTCAATCATTAAATATTTATTGAAACTGTTTGGGCTGGACCCTGGGAACATAAATGTGAACAAAACAAACAGAAATCCCTGCCCTCATGAACTTTATAAGCCTCATTTGTTTGAATAAGCTACTTTAACCCTCTGAATCTCTATATTTGCCATCCAGAAAGTAAAAATAATAATATTGAACTACTGCTTTGTTGAAGAGTTAAATGACATGATATATGGGGAAACAATCCTGATAGGTAGCCAGGCATATAGTAATATGCGCTCAGTTAACATTAGTTACTATTCCAGCCTAAGTGTCAAATATCAGGAAGTGAGAAGTGAGAGTATCAAGTCTCTGTGCTACTAACACACTGATTTGAGGGAATACACCTGAAATAGTATATTAAGGTAATTCCAAACAGATTTCTACACTAGAAAGAAAGTAAATAATATATCAATCTGGGGAAAAAAAGGATATTTACATGAGCCCTCCCATCAAGTACTGTAGTTCACCTTGTCATCTACATCACACTTGTTTTCAATGACCAGTGGGCTCTTTCCTTCACAGTCAACCCCACAGAGTGTCTGGCAAAGAAAATATAAAGAAATCCTCAGGGGCACCTGGGTGGTTGTGTTGGTTAAGCCACTGCCTTCGGCTCAGGTCACGATCCTGGAGTCCCAGGATCATGTCCCTTATCGGGCTCCCTACAGGGAGTCCGCTTCTTCCCCTGACCCTCCCTCCCTCTCATGCTCTCTCTCATCTTCTCTCTCTCTCTCTGAAATAAACATAAATCTTTAAATAAAGAAGAAGAAGAAGAAAGAAAGAAATCCTCATCTTCACATACCATTTTTCCATCCTGTAATTATGGGCAGCAAATCAGTCAAAGATTTATATTCAACAGAATAAACCTAAAAGACAACAGTTTGAAATACAAAATATCAAATGTGAAACCCACAAAAACCTGCAAAGGTTAGGTCAATATTCACCAGTTATAGTGAATATTATAACAGAGGAAAGAAATCAAGCTTTATTCACACACACACACACACACACACACACAGAAAACTCAACAAAATATGAATGTCTTGGATTCTCTAAGAATACCTTATAAACTGTAAAGTACTGTATACTTGTTAATTATTAGAAGCATTCTGTTCACAATCAACTTTAGATTTCTACAAAGGAAATTCTGTCATTCAACAGATCAAACATTTGTTTCTCAACCAAATTAAACCTTTCATATTGGTATGAAGCCCAAATCCACCTATCCAACAGAAACAACTTATATTATTTGTAAACAGAAAAATACATTTGCTACTTATTCAAAGTATTTAATTATTTTGAAGCAGATAATTTCTGTTGTGACAAGGTTGTTGGTTGTTTTTTCTGTATTATTCCTTGGGAGAAGAAAGGAAGACAGAAAGACAGACAAAAATCTGGGCAATAAAAAAAGAGCTCAGAGTGAAAAGAAAAAACTTTCCTCTCATTATTTTCATATAAAGAATTAATATCATGTCCTGAAAACTATATAAATTATGACACTTTCTTCTCAAATGGGCTTAATAATCTAAATTAAATAGACTAAAAACAAATCCATAGGAAAAAAGTCAAAGTCACAGAGAAAGACAGACAGGTTTTGTTCAAAGTGCAAAGTGTTCAACCCTGTGCACCCTATTACCAGGCCATCTTCAAGGACATCTTTTGTTCCTCCAGAGAGACTTCTTGGAAGAATTGGGCTTTGAGAAGGCACTGAAGGAGGACAAAGTGGTAAATTGTTAAATAGAGAGGATAATTTGATTCCTTAAAGAACATGAAAGAATGGATGGGGCTAAGAATGAAAGACAAGAGTGAGAGGGACATATAGAGGAATTTGAAGTGGAAAAATGAGCAAGGAGAACAGAGGAAAGATTTTGGTTTTTTGTTTTTGTTTTCTGTTTTCTTAATGAGGGAAAAATAATGGGGAAAGGTTTTTTGGTGTTTTGTTTTGTTTACAATAGTACTTATCTGTGAAACAGTAGCATAACCAGAGGGATTATTTTGACACAAGTTTATCATATGTACTTAGAAGAGACATCTACGAGGATAATTCTTTTGAATAAGCCTTTTCTGTGATCAAAACATATAGGTGTCCAAACATTATCTTTTTCACCACAATTTTTAAAAATCTCCCTTCAAAATTACTAGTGTAGTCTGGGTAGTTGTTTCCAGTGAAAAACAGATAAACCAAAATACGTACTTGAAAAAGACTAAATGACCACAGAAGAGGTGCCTGTAACATAATCTCAACATTAGTAATAAAGATTTTTATATCACATCTATAGTAAATAAACAAAAATCAAGATCAAGGCAAAAAGCATGAATTAAAGCTCTTTATAATGAAAAATGTCATCTAACACTGTCTTTCAGCTAACCAAGATCTTATATTTCTATTCTCCTCTGATCTATTAAGTGCCCTAGAGCAGTAATCTCTCTACCCATAATTTACCCATCAGTAAAAACAGTACTGTGATACTTTTCTTCCATTCTTTTTATATGGGTGCCAGAACGTCTGGAAGTTAATATGTACATGTTTAGAAATGCTGAGATGAAAAGTAATGCACACTTTAATTTTATGGGTCTTTAAAAAAAAACTCAAAATAAAAAGACCTGGTCAGATTATTTCAATGTGTACATTTTCAATTAGCCAGAAGGCTTCCTGGGGTTGTAATTCAGAAGATTTGAAACTAATGTTATGGAGTTTAACTATGCTATTCCAAAAATAAATCAGACTAAGGAATTTCTGCAGAAAGCTAGGCACTTAAGCCATGAATAAGATACAGTAAATTTGAGAAGTCCCTGGGCCTGGCCCTAAAATGAGTACAGACAAACTTCTCTATCACAGACCATATTAAAATTGAATCAAAGGAAGATTTAGAACTACAATTTAAAATCACAGTTGTAAAACACCGCAAAACTGAAAATTTAAGGAGGTGAATGAATAGCATACAATGGAGTGAAGAGAGTAAATGCCAGTAGAACAGTAGACATTTTCTCAGATTGGTATCCAAGGACCAATAATTTTTAGCAGACCAGCTTCCTTCTCTTCTCTTCTAGAACCAGAATGACTACGTTTGAATCTAGGTTCTGCCATAGCTGGGCTTCTGTGAGCCCCAGTTTCTTTATCTATAAGGATAACAATAGTATCTAACTCAATTGTACCTAACTGTTGTGAAGATTAAATAAATTGGTATGTATAAGGTGCTCAGAACACGGCCTGAAACATAGTAAATACGATATGTGTTTGCAATTACTGTTACAGTGGCCCATAAGCCCTCAGACCTGATGCCAAGTATCAGAAGACCCAAAAACCAAAATTCTTTCTGTAACTCATTTGGCAGCAAAACCTGACCCAAACACATGCAAGGCTATTTACAGTCTTTATTTATCCCACTCACTGTAAATATACATGCTGCAAATTTTCTTTTCTTTTTTTTTTTTTTTTTTGCTGCAAATATTTTGCTACAAATTTCTTCATTTTGCCGCAAATATCTTCATGTATTTGATCATAAGATGCTGCCCCAGACTTCACTGGGGTACATTTATTAAATTCCTAAAATCCAAGGGAAAAAAAATTAAAATTCTGAAACACATCAAGCCCTATAGGTTTTGGATAAAAGATAGTGGACCTACATTACCTCTGGAGCCTGAACAATTTCTATGTCCCTAAAACAAATGGTATCTTCTTAAATAAACACAAGCAAATGATGCTCTGTACCTACAGCAATTTTTTTTTGGATTTTAGGAGGAAGAAAATTTTAGGAGGAAAAAAATTTTAGGAAGAAGAAAACATTACCCGGTATAGTTAGGAGGGCCCTGCATTCCCAGAACGTTCCTCTCAAACAAAATCCAATCGTGATATTTTATTTACTTGTCATACCAGTCAGAAAAGCTCTTAAAAAGCTCTAAATTCTAAGGCTTGCTTAAACAAGGCTTATTCTCTTAACTTAGACCATAAATAAATTATTAAGACTCTTTGGGGGCAATAATGTGCCCTGAATCATGCATACCAAATCATCACAGAACTTTAAAGCTAGAAGAGACCCTTGAGAACTAAACTATTACTCCTTCCCTTCCAAACTATCTTATAATTCATAAATTTGCTCTACCCTGTGAGGTAAGAATAACCTGCTCTAACTTGTCCTTAGACTCTGTCTATAGGAACACCCTGTAGGTGAATGTGAATAAACTGGGTGGGGTACACTAACAGACTTGGGATCTAAAAGGATGGCTTGAATCTAACACAATACATCTACATGTCTGGCAAATGTCTCAGTTCATACTTTAGAAAATAACAAGAATTTCCCAGCCTGGAATGAAGAAACAGTCATCTAGTACATGTTTTGTTTTGTTTAAAAAAAAAAAAATCGGCTTAGTTATCTTAATGGACTCAATGAGTCAACAACATAATGTGGCTGCCCCACAACGGTACTGTGATTAGGAACTAACTACATCAACAGTAGTATAGCATCCAGAAGGAACGAGGTAACTGCCCTCTCTACTGCAAGCTAGTTAGACCATATCTGGAGTATTATGTTCAGCTCGGTGCTCCACGCTTTGGGAGAGACGCAGAAAGATGAGGACAGTGAGGGAATGTGAAACCATGTCACATAAAGAACAGTTGAGGGAGCTAAAGTTATTTAGTCCAGACTCTGAGACAACACGCTCACTATCCCCAAGCCCCTGAAGAACTGTCATGGCACAGAGAGAGACAGAGAGAACAGACTTGCTCTGCATGGCTCCAAAGGACAGAACCAGAACCAACTTGTGTTAACAACAGAGAGAAAGATTTCAGCTAACTCTTGGAAGTACTTCTTAAAATGTAGAGCCACACTAAGAGGTAGTGGCTTCTAAAGTCCTATCTAACCCTAAAGGTCCACAGTTTAAAAAATCAGACACTTGTCATCGCTTTAATCTCTTACTGCTGGTAACCACCATCCTCTGGCATCACAACCTCTCCCTTAACTCTTCTTAAAATGTCCTACCCAGCCAACCAATCAGCCAAATGTTTTGCGAAGCCTGTGGGAGGAAAATGCCTGTTTGCTGGGCAATTAGTTTCAGTTTGCAGATCAGTGTCCTTATAAACAAAAGAGGGTCCTAGCTGAGGGGCAGGCAAGAGCTCTCAGCTAGACCTGAGAAATGAAAGAAATTCTTATGAAATCAAAGAGCAGGTAGAAGACTCATCTAATTATATAATATATTATCAGTAGCATTCAGTCCTTACAGGAACACTAAAATAAAATACCCAGTACAATCATCTTCCCAAATGCCAGAGAATCCAACTCTGCAAATCAAACTAGGTATCTCAAGATCAGTTAGAAGCTTTCCTTCTGTCAAAGAGATGTGGGTACTGTTTGAAGTAGACTAGAACCCATGCTCAGATAAAAAGGTCATCCTTGATTGCATCACACTGTAAAGCCAAAACTACATATCAACAGGCCCACAAAGTGCAGTTCAGCTGCTGAGAACTGGACATAGGCAATCCATAGTGCATTCACATCAAAAAAGTAAGAACTGTGTTATATTTAAGACACAGAAGAGCTACCAAAGTTGGACAGCCTTCTAAAACTTTTGCCACCCAAAGACCATGATAGACAACAGTCTAAGTTAGCCCATGGAAATTACTAGAGCCTTGAACAGTTCGGATGGCGCCTGTTACTCAATCCAGCTTTACTTCACTTGAAATTGGATTCTCTGAAACTCCAACTGAAGTATTGGAGAATATGTCCATGATGGGCTTAACAAGAACACATTCTTCCCTGAGCTTTGTAAACTGAACCCCCGAAGCAATCTAAATGTCCATAAGTAAAGGATTGCTTTAAAAAATTATTTTATGCTTATACCAAAAAATGCAACTGTTAAGAAGAATAAGGTAGGTCTTAAGTATGGACATGGAAACAAATTCACGATATATAGTTAAGTGAATACAGCAAGCTGTAAAAACTGTATGTGTAAAATTATTTTGAGGTTTTAAAACTATTTTTAAGAACCGTCTGTGTATGTATGTTCATATATGCCCAGAAAAACATTTGAAAAGAGATCTGTTAACAGTAGGAACCTCTAGGGACTGACTGGAACTAGGAAGCAGTAAAGGAGTGACTTTCACTTTTTCCTTTGTAGACTTCTTGTTCTTTGTATTTTTTGGAAGTAAAGGTTAACTTTGTGATTTAAAAACAGCAATACAAAAATAATAAAGGTAAAATAACATCAATTATACAGACTTATTTATCGTACACTAACCACTCAAAATAAGTAATCTTGCTACTACTTAAATTCTACTGTGTGCTTCAAACTCTGGAAAATCTAATTCATCCTTTTTCTATTATGTTTTACTACAACAAAAAAAAATATCACAGTACTACTAGGTTTCTCAAAAAAAAAAATTGTAGTCATAAGGATAACTAACACACACATGGTGCTTTTACTCTGTACCAGGAACTGTTCTAAGCACCATAAATGTATTAACTTAGTTAATCTTCACAGCAATCCTATGAAGTAAGTACTATTATTATCTTCATTTCACAGTTGAAGAGAGGTTCAGTGACCCGACCAAGATTACGCGGTTAATAAGGGGCAGAGCTAGGATTCAAACCTAAAAATGGACTCCAGAGTCCATACTCTGAACCACTGTACTTCCTGTGTCTTAGTAATATGTCAATCTCTCTATACCAGAGCCAAAAAAGGTTACAGTCAAAATCCCACTAGTTAATATACTCCTTCAAGCTAGAAGAGATGCCAACTTAGCTTTTTATGGTTGAATAATCTGCATTCCTACTGATGTCAATGCCACGCTCCAACCCAAGATTCAAGACGGTATTAAGACTCATAATCATGTGGGAAAACTCTCCACAAATTCAATTATAGTCCAAAGTCCATACCTGACTCTACAGCAAATCACTGAGCCTAAGAATTAGGTCAGAGATCCATTACTGTAAGTACAGCTTGGCAAATAGTTTGGACAAATCTCCACCCCAACGTAGCAAAGGAATTCAGAAACTCTTGTCCGAGGTCTTGACAAGGGAGTTTTTATTTGTTTCGTTCCAGGCCCGTTTTAGATTAAAAGGAGACAACAACAGGAGTTGTCTTCAACTCTGCTTGAAGACTCCAGTCAGGAGGAAGAAGGGCCTGTTTTCTATGCGGACTCAAAACAGACACCGGCATCTCTGAGCATCCTCCAAACTGAACCTTCCAACTTAAGGAGGAAAAAAAAAAATGGGCGTCCCTGCTTAAATTGTGCATTGGTCCAAACCTATTGACCTTGTAATTGAGGAAGGAAAAAATGGTGCAAGGAAGGGATTTAACCTAATTTATAGGCATGCTCAACCTAGATACACACCTGCCCCAGATGACCTATTGAATCCACTTATTTGCAGGGAAAACATGGATTACAATGTCTTCTCCCCCCGCCCCCGTGGTCTGTCCAACTGTGGTAAACAAATTCCTCAGTATCTCTTCCACCTGTCACATGCACGTTATACATATATGCACTGTGTGTACATGCGTGCACACATTATACACACACACACACACACACACACACACAGGGACGAATGAGCAAGCACACGGAGGGTTCGGAAGGAATCCCTTCTACTCAGTTTTTGACCCATTTGTTGAAGGAGGTACTATTCTGGCTTTCAAACTTCCCGAAATAACCCAGGCGGAGAGGCAGGGTGAATGAACCGAACCCAAAAGTTTGCGCCCATTCAGGGTCTCTGACAAAGGCCCGAAAGCCCGGTTTGGAAGGAGATGCGATGCCTTCCATATCGCAGCCGCCCCCCTCCCGGGGAAGCCCAGCCCGGGGTAGGGAGGGGTGGGGGGCGACAAAAGACTTTCCAGATTGGGGAGGGGGAGGCGTTCGAGCTGGACCTCGAACCTCCCCCCTTGGGAATCCAAATCCGGGGAAACTTTGGGGTGAGGAATGATCAATTCCGGGCACCAGCCGAAGCCTGGAGGCCCGGGGCTGGGGTGAGGGTGGGCAGTCGCGCCGCGGGGTGCAGCCCGCGAGGGGCGCGGGGACTCACCTGGGGGAGGGGCGGAGGGGGCCTCGGTGGCAGGTGGGGTGGGCGGGACGCTGCTGCCGCCCGGGAGCTCGGGGGTCGGGCTCAGCCGAGTGGTGGGCGCCGGGAGGGTGGTCGCAACCGGGGTGGTCGGCGCCGGGCCAGTGGTCGTCGAGAGGGTGGTCGGCGCGGGTCGGGTTGTCGCGCGAGGGGTGGTCGGAGTACGGTCCGCCGCCGGAGGGGCGGTCGGCGAGGGGCTGAGCGGTGCCTGGAAGGTGGTCGAGGCGGGTCCGGCCGTCGCCCGAGGAGGGGTGGTCTCCGGGGACTGGGCTGACGAGGACGCCGCCAGAGGCTGGTGGACCGTAGTGCGCGGCGCTCCGGTCCTCGGGGCCTGGGCCGTGGGAGTCGTCGCCTTAGAGAAAGGGCGACTGGGCTCGCCCCGTAGCCCCGGGCCCGGAGACGCGTCCACCTGCCCCGCGGCCCCGCCGCCACCGGTGACATTCCCCGCCGAGGTAGCTGAGGCGGCGGCGGCGGCGGCGGCGGCCCAGCACAACAGGGCGAGGACGCCCAGGCTCGGCAGGCTCCTCATGGCGCGCTCGGCTCCGCCATTCATTCATTCAGTCATTCAGTCGGTCGGTCAGTCATCTTCTCCTCCCTGCACTCGGACCAGGGAAGCCGCCGCAGCCGCCACCGCCACCGGGCGCACCATCGCCACCTCCCTCTGACAGGCGGCCGGCCCCGCGGGCGGGCCCCAGCGCGGAGGGAGCGACCCGGCCGAGCGCGGACAGCCCGCCCTCCCCGATTGGCAGTCTCGTCGACCTATGGGAGGCCACGCTGGCCCACGTGATCCGCCCGCTTCCCGGCCTCTTTGTAGCCCCGCGGGCCAATCAGAGGGCGTCGAGGGGAGGGGGCGGTGTTAAGGCGGGAGGAGGGTGGTGCGAGCCCCTCTCCAGCCCTTCGGGCTCGCGGCAGCCCCGGCTTTGTCTGCCCGAGGAGCGGGGCGCGGGCCGCGGGCATCGGGCGACGCCGAGCAGACAAAGGACGCGCCCCGCGCGGCAAACGCCGGGGCCAAGTCGTCTACTCCACTGGGCGGCGAGGGCGACCCGGGGCGGGGAATCCGCTCTCGGGAGCTTCCCCGCCCTCTTGAACAATGGGGCGCCGGCGCCGCACCCGGACTCGGGTGGAGACTGGGCTGGAACCCCCACAATGGGCGAGGGCGGCAGCAGCGAGGATGTAGAGCTCAGCATTGCTTGTGCTGCCCGAGAACGCCTGACCTCGGCCCTGCGAGGTCCGCCCTGCCGTTCCCATTTCAGGGATGGGGAAACTGAGGCCCATGCTGAGGGCCCCGCTGAGCCAAGACCCAGGCCGGGACCAGACACCTGCCGTGGGCCTCGGCGCCGTGCCAGGCGGGACCCGGGTAGTAGAGACCCGCCGGCAGCCGAAGGTGCAAGCTTCCCGTGTAGTGGAGACAGACTCACATGCACACTTTGCCCTGACCCTGCACCCCATCCCCTCCCCGCGGAACAACAGGCTCGGATGGGGTTTGAACCTCAGCGTCCTGTTTCCTGCTGAGCGATTTTGTGGCCTGAGCGCAGTTTTCTCACCTCTAAAATGGGCATGATAGACAGAACACCCCCACACCTCCTGTCACAGAGATGATGTGAGAATTCAGTAATGCACTGAAAGAGTTTAAACCCAGTCCCCGGCTCGCAGTAAACCCTCTTCAATGCTCACTAGGCGCAGGGTACTGTGCTCGGACAAGTCCCACGCCCCAGCCCTGAAGTGTCCTCAGCCGCCTGCCCACTGCAGGGATTGGGGTGGGTCTGATAGCAGAGCTTGGCCCCGGGTGACACCAAATCCTGTGTAAAGCTGGAATTCCGACGCGCAGCCTCGCGCCGTCTGCCCAGGATCCAGAGCCTGCTCAGGCGCTGCGGCTTCTAGGGAGAGCCAGGCCGGGCGGGTTTGTCATCTGACAGGGCTTAATCCCAGCCCCAACGCCAACCCATTCCTGGCCTCTCCTACGGGATGCTTGCCTTTGTGCATGGTTTCCCATTAGTCACTGGCCTCCAACCAGAAAGGCCGGATGAGATTTGTATGTGGACTTGGGTATATGTTAATCTAAAAACGCGTTTATTCACCTGCGTGAGTAGTAAGTGGGGAAAGGATCTGCACAGGCTTGTGGATGAGCATAAACATCTTTGTGAGTCTGTGCGTCTGAGTATTATATGTGTTTGTGTAAGTTTATGAGACTGGTGTCTATTTTGTGTATTGTGTGCTTTACGTATCTGCACACGTACTGGTGTATGTTTTATGGGTATTTTCTGCAGGGTTAGTTTCTTTTTATTTCTGAGCATATATGGGTGTGTGTGTTGGTAGGTCTGTCTATGTATGGAAGAGGACTGCAAAATGAGAGGGGTGTGTGTAGGTGTTCTGGTTTTAGACCAATATTTAGCAAATGCAAATTAAGATTCTGTTTTTACTTCTCTTGGGTAAGGAGGTGGACAGGTCAGCCCCTTCCCCATGTCCTCCTGCTGATTCTTCCTAGCCTTCCAAACCCCAACCAAAATACCATATCCTTTAAGAGACTTTCCTGGAATTAAACACTCCATTCCCATCTGCCCATGGCCCTTTGTTTATTCATTGATTAGAGTCCCAATCTATCAGTCTATCTCTCCCCTGCCTCTTCCTGAAAGGATTAAGAATGGCTTTCAGAAATGTATACAGTAGGATAAATTGAACTGCCCACCCGGCTTTTTTTACTTCTCACAGGCACGCATCAACCATTAATACTAAAACTTGCAATTTATGTGTCTGTCTCTCCCATTAGGCTGTTCTCTCTGTTCTTAGTGCCTAGCAGGGGTAATATGTGTGAGCACTAATCCATGCTGATAAAATTGAATTAAATTGAAAAGAGATGGTGCCATGGAAAGAACTCATAGAGTCAGAGAGACCTGGCTCATGATTTCGCCAGCTATGTAACTTTGGAGGAAATATTTTACCTCTCCGAGTCTTAGTTTTCTTGTCTATAAAGTGAGGTCAGTAAATTATGTCTCACTTAGGGGAGCTGAAGATCGAAGAAAATTTTTTCACAGAGCCCGGTATACCGAAAGTGCTCAACCTGTGTACGTTCATTTTTCCTTTAGACCAGTGCTGACTTTGAGCCTTGTTGGCTGAAGGACCACGACAAAAACCTGTGTCATAGCTTCCCCATCAGGTGATCATGGTCTGATGGTTGCCCTACCAGCTATCCACAAGTGATAGCTGAAAAATGCTGGGCTGGCCCTAAGATGTGCTAGATCAGAGATTCTCTGGCAGTAGGGAAGAAAAGCTGATGCAGCTTCTTTGCCTGGAGAATCACAGAGAAAAACTAGAAGCCCTTACCAAAGTGCCAGCACTCTGCCTCAGACAGGGATATGACCAGGCTTCTAAAATGGGTTAATTACCCTGTAATGTGTCTAGAAAATGTTGAATTATTTTGAAAGCTAATTGAAGTGGATAAATGTCAACTCATTCAACAATTAATTCTTTAAGTTTTTTGCTCTGCCTCTATCTCTAAACCACAAGATAACTTTTTTTTTTCATTTCTTAGGAATAATAATTTTGTGTTGAAAAATCAGAAACACTAAGGGCACCTGGGTGGTTCAGTTGGTTAAGCTGCTGCCTTCAACTCAGGTCAAGATCCAGAGGTCCTGGGATCCAGCCCCAGGCCAGCTCCCCACCCAGCAGGAGTCTGCTTCTCCCTCTCCCTCTGCTTCTCCCCCAATCACGTTCTCCAGCCCTGCACCCCCCTCCAAACCGCTCGTGCTCTCTCTCTCAAATGAATAAATAAAATTTCTAAAAAATGAGAAACACCTTAAATATCCAATATCAGACAAGGTATTATTATGTCTGTTCAATTTAATCATATAAAGTCATTGTAAGGGGGGATCTGAAGACAGTATAGTAAATATTCAAAATAGGTCATTGAGCTCTTATTGTGCTAGCATTACCCTAAAAGCCACACATGCAATATTTTGTTTAATCAAACAAAGAACCCCAGGAAGAAGGCACTATTACTATCCTTATTTTACAGATAAGGAAACTAGGGCACAGAGAGGTTAAGACACTTGCCCAAGGTCACTTAGTAAGTGGCAGAGCCAGAAATCAAACTGAGGCTCACCAGCTCCAGTAGCTCCCTTAACAACTATGCTGTAATGGGAAAATGCTTATGATAGAACGTTAAGAAGAAAAGAGGGGGGGAAATATAGCTGTGACTCTACCTATAACGGAATGTTGGCTGGCACTTTTCCCATTGCTCCAGACCTGTGGCTAAAACCCAGGGCTCTAAGAAGAGCTGACAACCCACCCATGACACATGGGGCCACTAGACTTACTAACGAGGGGCCACGGAATAACAGGGTCAGAGGGGACCTTGTCAGAGCAGATGAGCAGCCTGAACTTTCTCCTGCAGACAATGGAGATGCTGTAAAGTGCCCCATCTGATTCTCCTTTTAAACTCAGTACCCAGCACGATGTCAATGTCCTATATGCAGGACAAGGATTGTTGGTGGAGGGGAGCCTGGGTCAGGGGCAGAGTGGGTCGGGCAACCTGACTCTTGGTTTCGGCTCAGTCATGGTCTCGGGGTTATGGGATAAAGCCCTGCATCTTTCTCTCATTTTCCCTCTCCCCATCCCCCACTCTGCTCTCTGTCTCAAATAAATAAATAAATAAATCTAAAAAAAAAAAAAAAGAGGAATTGTTTGTTGAACTAAATGGAGTCTTAGCGAGTGGCAAACACTGTCCTTGGAGTTCTGCACTCATAATGTATTTATTTCCCAAAGATAGGGCTGTCCCATAATTGAAAGAACAGGAATTTGAGTCTCTTAGAGGTAAAGGGATTTGCCCAAGATCTACCCAGCTCCAAAGCCCAGGCTCTTCTTGAGACTCCACCATCCATTAATGTGGCCACTATTTGTTGCACATAGTAGGAGGTCAATGAACACATACTGGAAAAAAGGACACATACACATGAAATTTTACCCTCCTATAAGAGCAGAATTTAAGAAAAAGGAAGCTTTAGGGGTTCCTAGGTGGCTCAGACATTAAGCATCTGCCTTCGGTTCAGGTCATGGTCTTAGGGTCCTGGGATTGAGCCCTGCATCAGGCTCCCTGATTGGTGGGAAGCCTGCTTCTCCCTCTCCTACTCCCCCTGCTTGTGTTCCCTCTTTTCCTATCTCTCTGTCAAATAAATAAGTAAAATCTTTTTTAAAAAGAGAGAGAGAGGGGCGCCTGGGCGGCTACAACGGTTAAGCCTCTGTCTTTCGCTCAGGTCATGATCTCAGGGTCCTGGGATTGAGCCCCCCCATCGGGCTCTCTGCTCAGCGGGGTGCCTGCTTTCCCCCCTCTCTCTGCCTGCTTCTGCCTATTTGTGATCTCTCTCTCTGTCAAATAAATAAATAAAATCTTAAAGAAGGAGAGAGAGAGAGAGAGAAAGAAGCTTTGGGAATATGAAAAGAAGAGAAACCATAATAAAATAATAGACACAGCTCAGCAAAATAACTTCATCTCCCAGATTCCAATAAAACATGGAAACTTTCCCCTTTCTGGTTTCATTGAAACAGCAATGCTGACATGGACAATTTCTAATCCTCCCGGAGCCTGGCCTCCTATCAGATGTGGCTAAATGCAAGATTTGGCATCATCTGCAGACAACTTTTGGATTATTGGGGCCTCTATTAACAAGGCTACCCAGCAAAGGACACTAATAGAAAACTCACAAAAGAAGTACAAATGGCTACAAAACATGAAATGTTGTATATTCAACCTCAGTAGTCAAATACATGCAAATTAACACAATGAGTTACCTTTTTTCAAAAAACTGATCTGGCAAGAATTTTTAAAAACTGATAATATTTGCAATGACATTTGCTCCCTCAGTCTGTTGATAAGAATGTAAAGTGATAGAACTTCTCCAAGAAATCTTAAAAGATGTCTGTGCTCTTTAATTATTTCCACTTTTAAGAATATATCCAAGGGAGGGGCCCCTGGGTGGTTCAGTTGTTAAATGCCTGCCTTTGGCTCAGGTTATGATTCCAGGATCCTGGGGTGGAGAGCCTGGAATCAGACTCCTTGCTCAGCCGGGAGCTTGCTTCTCTCTCTCCTTCTGCCTGCACTCCCTCTGTTTCTGGTCTCTCTCTCTCTCTCGTCAAATAAATAAATAAAATAAATAAATAAATAAATAAAGACTTATACACAAAAAATGTTCATCAGAGGGTAATTGATAATAGTGAAGATTAGAAAAATCTGAACAGGTCACAGTGAAGGATAGGTTAAGTACTTTTGTTATATGACTTCTCTATGTTGAGCCACTGTACATTATTTTTAAAATGACATGCATGAACGAAAAGCTTACAACATAAAAGAGTGAAAAAAAAAAATAGCTTACCAGTACACACCTCTTAGAATGGCCAAAATCTGGACACTGACAACACCAAATGCTGGTGAAGTTGTGGAGCAACAGGAACTCTCATTCATTACTGATGGGAATGCAAAATGGTTCAGACACTTTGGAAGATAGTTTGATGCTTTCTTATGAAATGAAACATATTCTTACATATGATTCAGCATATGATTCCTTGGTATTTATGTAAAGGAACTGAAAACGTATATCCAGATAAAAGCCTGCCAATAGATCTTTACAGCAAGTTGTGTTCATCATTGTCAAAACTTAGAAGCAGCCATGATATCCTTCAGTAGGTAAGGGATAAACAAACTGTGGTATATCCAGACAACAGAATTTTATTCAGCATTAGAAAACAATGAGCTATCAAGCCATAAAAAGATACGAAGGAAACGTAAATGCATATTGCTTATTTTTAAAAATGTAAAAATATATAAGGGACTATTCATACTATGATCCCAATTATGTAAAAGAATATATATATAAAAGACCAAAAGGAAATACACCAATATAGGAATAATCTTTGTCTCTGAATGATTACATTGTGGGTAAAATTTTCTCCTTATATTGTTCTGCATTTTCCAATTTTTTGTAAGATTTTATTTTTTAAAAAGATTTTTTTATTTATTTGAGTAGGGCAGGGGCAGAGAGGGAGAGAATCTCAAGCAGACTCTGTGCTCAGTGTGGAGCCCGATGTGGGGCTCAATCTCATACCCCTGAGATCATGACCTGAGCCAGAACAAGGAGACAGATGCCTAACAGACTGTGCCAATCGGGTGCCCCTTAAGATTTTATTTTTAAGTATTCTCTACATCCAACATGGGGCTCAAACTCCCAACCCTGAGATCAAGAGTCGCATGCCCTACTGACTGAGCCAACCAGGTGCTCCTGCATTTTCCAAATTTTTAGTTATAACAAACACATAGCACTTCAATCAGGAAGAACCAGCAACAGAATTCACTTGGATCTGGGCATATGTCTGCCAGCCACATCGTTGATCTGCATCCATGGAATCTCTCTTAGGATAAGAGAAAGTTCTAAGTCATACATTCACATTAACTGCAAGGCACCTTCTCTAAACAATGAAGCTAAATGTTGAAATCCTGCTTCAAAGTCCTTCTAAAAGATGCTAAAAATAAGCTCGGAAAAGTGTTTGCTGCAGTTCTTGGAGATCTACTGAAGGACGTCACTGGGAGTGGGCACCAACTCAAACCCTCACTCGTCATCAGTGTTGGCCGTAGAGCAAAGAATGTGAGCCATTTGGGGGAGGAGTGGGGCCAGTGCTTTCTAAATAACCCCTTCCCTTAGATTGCTGTAATTGTAATAAAGAGGATCACTGACAGGTGCAGAACACAGAACTTTCACTATCATTATCTCACTTGAACTTTGCAGTCACTCTGGAGGGAAGATGATAGTAATAGCAGTAATGATAATATTATATTTGTGACTAACATTTATCGAGCACTTTTATGCCAGGCATCAATGCTGACCACTTCGTGTACATTATCCCTTTTCAGTCCTTCTACTGTAAAGTGGGCATCTCCACAAAGGTCAGTATACTGTCACTTAAAGAAGTGAAATGGCTAGCTCAAGGTCACCAAGCCAATAAATAGGAGAACTAGATGTATAGCCATTTATCTGATCCTCAAGTTCAGAGTGATTTCCAATGCTTACTGAACTTCCTCAACGTTGATTATTTTTTATTGCTATTATTAAGAGAGACATTAGTGTAGCAGTAGACTGCTGGGTACAATGCTGGTCTTTCTAGCTGTATAACCTTGGACAAAACACTGAACTTTTTTTAAATTTAGATTCAATTAGCCAACATATAGTACATCATTAGTTTCAGATGTAGTGTTCAATAATTCATCAGTTGCATATAACACACCCAGTGCTCATCACAGCATGTGCCTCCTTAAAGGCCACCACCCTGTTACCCTCTCCTCCCATCCACCGCCCCTCCAGCAACCCTCAGTTTGTCTCTTATAGTTTAGAGTCTGGACAAGTCCCTTTAGCTCTGTGTCTCAACTTCCTCTTCTTTAGAATGAGGATCCCAATGTCTATCTTATAGGACTCAAGGTCACACAAAACAATGTATAGGAAGTGTTGAACCAAAGCCTGCCCCAGAGTAAACATTCAAATAACACTGGAACGTGTCTGATTTTCCTAAACCTTGTCTTCTCACTTGGGGGGTCAAGTGCAGGAGAGTACAATGTCCTTAGGGTTCAGTGTTCCGAAATTCTAGACTCTCAGAGGAGTCAAACTCCCTGACCTGCTTCCATGACCTCACCCTTCTGGAAGAACCACCCCCGCCCCCACGCCCCGTTCATTAGAGGGGGCACCTGTCACTGGAGAGGTGCCTAGCATCTAGGCCTGGAAGAGTGGCAGGAGTGAGCACTTGACTCCTCGGGCACCCCTAAGAAGTCCAGGCCTTCAGAATTAAGATGGCCTTTGTTGAGGGGCACCCAGTGGGCTCAATCAGAAGATCATGAGACTCTTGATCTCAGAGTCATGTGTTCAAGCCCCATGTTGGGCATGGAGATTACTTTAAAAATAAATAAATGATTTTTTTTTTTAAAGATGCTCTTTGTTGAACTGTTCTGTAATAGCTATGTCAATTTCACGCTGGTTTCTGAGGCCTGGATGATAAGGAAGCCCAGCCCTGGAGGAGACGATGTTTCACAGAAACGGCAAAAGCAAATATCAGAGTGGGAAGAGGCTGAGGAGTCAGGCCTTCCAACCCTGGCCTTGTAAAGACAATACACCCAGATCCAGAGAAGGAGAAGACCTTAAAAGGTCCCTCCCTGCACATTTGTTATAGAGCCCAGGTCAAAGCCACACCTATGACCCTTAGGTCACCATCAGACTCCCTTCATTCCTTACAGAGGGGCAGCTAAGGGCTAGCAGGGGACTTAGAGTTTGCTGGCTAGAAACCCCAGAGCCTTCTCTCCCATAGCACTGCCCTTCTGACTTCTGGTCCAGAGCTCTTTATGTCACCAGGGTCTCTGCCCAGGCACTTTCCTCCTGGAATCACAGAAATGGTACCCTCCTGACAGCTTTTTATCAATGCTCAAGGCAATATTTTAAACGATGACAATCAGGGTCTGCTCTTAGGCAGCAGTCAGGACTTGAGGAATGGCAAAATCTTCCAAATTAGGCCACATTGTTGTAAGGGAGCTAGAAAAAAACATCTTTCCCCTTCCAACAAGCTTAAATTAGAAGGGCTCTAAAGAGGGTCCTGAGAGATCAAGCCTGCTCTCGGGCCTGTGGATCTGATTTCCTTTCTCAAAGGAAGTCACTTTTCGTACAGTCGTTGGGTGTTTATTGGGTGTGTGCAATGTCTCGAGTATAGCCCAGATTTTGGAATGGGATGTAATCCTTAGCCACATACTGGCAGTGCTACTCCTTTAGAGATAGGAATCTCGGAATCTCTGCCATCTGGTCTCACGTCAGAGCATTAGTCTATGAATCAGCCCAGCTGGATTCCCAGGGCTAAGTCTATGTCCCTTTGAGGTGGAATGGTCTAGCAGGAAAAGCCCATGACCTAGGGGGCTTGGTTGCACTTCTTCTAGCCTATGTTACCTAGGGCAAGAATCAACCTCTCTACACTTTTGTCATTGCAAAGTGAACGTATAATGCCTAGTCTACTCATTGCTAGGAGGATTCCTTCATTCAATCAGCAGAAGTGTATTAAAGACTGGTCTAGATATACCCTATGAAGGACACACACACACACACAAACCATGTCCTGCACTCATGATGCTTACTATATAGCAAGTGAGAGGATCCTGGGTGGCTCAGTGGGTTAAGCCTCTGCCTTTCACTCGGGTCATGATCTCAGGGTCCTGGGATCATGCCCCACATCAGGCTCCTTGCTCAGTGGGGAGCCTGCTTCTCCCTCTCATTCTCCCTCTGAGCTCTTACTCTCTCTCAAATAAGTAAGTAAAATCATGAAAAATATATACAATATAGCAAATAAATAAATAAGTAAAATCATGAAAAATATATACAATATAGCAAGTGAGATAGCCAGCTAACAAATGGGTAAGTAAGCAAGATATTCACAGATAAATAATGGGCTGTATGAAGGAGATTATAAGGGTGCTGCAACACAGAAAAACTGGGAGACGTCCCCCCTCAAGTCGGACAGGGAAAGCCTCTCAGAGGATGTGACCTTCAACCTGAAATCAAAAGAAGCAGCTGGCTGAGCAGAAAGCAGAAGGAGTGGCAAATGCAGGACAGGAGGCGGGGAAGGAGCTGGAAGGAGACCAGGGCAGTGAAGCTTATAGAGTGAAAGGGAAGTGGATGAGGTGGGAGCAAGCGAGGCAGAGCTCTGCAGCCAGGCCTGCGGATGGGAGTTTCCTCCAAGAGCAACAGCAAGTCAAGGGAGAGCGTTCAGGAGAGGGATGAAGGTGCATCCCGGGGCAGTAAGTGTAGGGGCCTGGAAGCGGAGAAGGCCCAGTTGCCCAGGGGTGAGAAGACAGACGGGGGCGGGGCCTGGCCTGGGACTGGCCTAGAGGCACATTCAGGATCCAGTTTCCACCGGGACTTGTCAAGACTTGGATTGGGTGTGGGGTGAGGCGAAAGAAAGACATCAAGATGGATGTCTAGATTGGGGGATCACTGGGTGACTCATGCAGTCACCGAACATCAAGGAAGCAGAGAGATTCGCCTGCCCCCCACCCCCACCCCGGGGCGCGGTGTCGCCGCTCAAGATGCCCCGGGAGATCTCCCGGCTCCGACAGGGAGCCCGACCGCGCAGCGCTGGGAGGAAGGCATCAAAGGAGTACTGCGCTGGGAGGGCCGAGTGAGCGGAGCCTCCGAGGAGAGGGGAAGAGGCGGAGAAGGGCTCCGGCGTCCCAGATCACGGTTGTGAAATAGCAAATGCCGGACAGGCTAATGGGAGTGGGGAAGGTGCTGGTGTCTGGGAAGCCCTGACGGCGTGCGGGGGACGGTCCCGAGCTCGAGTTAACGCACCGAGGCCTCACAGGAGCACTCGAGGACTAGATACTCCGATGACCATCTGCGCTTGGCGGACGAGGAGACGGAGGCCCCGCGAAGCCCTCCCGGGGGACTCACGAAAGGCCGCACCAGCCATCCGCAGGTTTCAGTCTTACGCACGTGGGCTCCGGAGGCCTTGACCTCCCCGGCGTACAAACCGCCTCTCTGGGAGGCCAGAGCAGAAAACAGAGGTTGGAGGAAGTGGAGGAGGGCAGAAGTCCAGAGCAGGCGACAGAAAGGACGCAAAAGTGTTTTGCAAACTGGAAAGCACGGGCCCCACGCAGAGCCCCATCGCTAGTACTCCAGAAGCGGCCTCGCCTCCGCCGCAAGCAAAGGTTTCTGGGGCTGCAGCCTCGGGAGTGATTGGAGGACCGTGGCCGCTCCGAGGGCCCAAACAGAAGGACTCTCAGGGGATGGGCTGAGCAGACTTTGTCGCTGAGCAAGGGAGCGGCGGGTGTGGGCTCCAGCCCTAGTCCTGCCCTAACCTACTACCGGGCTTTGGAGGAGTCACGTCTCCAGCCTGGTGCCCCCATCCGGAAGGTGGAAGGAGGGAGGAACGGGGATTCTAAGAGCTTTTCTAGACTTCGCATTTTGAACACTCGCTCCGCTCCCGCTCCCGCCGATCTGCTTCTCACTCTAGTAACAGAAGGACCGTCTGTGTGGGGCCCCTTACCAAAGCCGAAAGCCACCTTGGACCGGAGGCGCGCCCTCCGGGAAGCACGGGTCGCCTACGGCTTCTGTCTCCTGAGTCCACAGATGTCCAAGTCGAACACGCCTCACTCCTCCTGCCCCTGCCGGGACACTGGTTTCCAGGGCTCCTAATTGCAGCCCATTCCTGGCCCTTTGAATCCTTCAGGGGGAGCGTGAGCAACACAGACAGTATCTCAGACCCCACTTCTGGGATACAGCCAGAAAACGCAGGTGCGGATTCCATCCCGGGGGTCCTGTTTTGAGTTTTCTGTGAAGCACCACCCCCAGGACTTCCTCACATGTGCTCCATTCTGTTCCTTCGGTTTGGGATCCACTACCCTGGAAGAAAAAAAAAAAAAAAGCGTTCATTTGGGATGCAGCCCTGGATTTTTCTACTCATGCATTGGGATCTCCACCATAAGAACAGACTCACAGGCCTGCAAGAGACCCTTTTCCATCCAAGTAACACGATCACAACCCTTCTTGCTGACGCAGAATTTTGTCATCTGTAAAGCACTTTCATATATTATTAATCCACATGTTATTCCTTTTGTCCCTCAAACAATTTCTGAACTTGTGTGCACAGGGTAGATAAAATACGAGATGCCAGTTACATTTGAATTTCAGATCAACAATGAATAATATTGTATGGTAAGTAAATCCCAGATACTGCACGGGACACACTTATGCTAAAATAGTATTCATTATCTAAAATTCAAATTTAACTAGGTATCCTTTCATTTACTAAGTCTAGCAAACCTAGGTGGGGATCATTAACCCAATTTTGCAGAAGAGGGCTCAGAGGGGTGAAAGGGTTTATCGAAACTCCGTAGGAGCAGGGGACCGTGTGTGATTCATCTTTAAAATTAGGGTTTATTTATTTTTTTTAATTTTTTATTTTTTATAAACATATATTTTTATGCATTTATTTATTTTTTAAGCATGAAAAACATATTTCCCTAAGCCAGTGTATCAGTCCCTTTGGTGGTGATTTGAGAGATTCACACCTCCTGAAAAGTCTACTCTGAGAATCGATGTCGTGTGTTTGTATAGATAAGTATATTGCATGGAGAATTGAAAAGTTAATGATTCATAATTGAAAAGTTAATGATTCCATTCAAGAATTGAGAAGTTAATGATTCAGTTCCCAATCTGGAATTAGTTCCCAGAAGATTCTAGGGAAATGCTTACTCAGATACTGGACCTCTGAGCCTCTCATTCCTATAGGAACCCCACAGGCTAACAGGAAAAGTTGGTTCAGGACAGAGAATGGTCCCAGGAACTCCAAGTTAGGCTTTCCAATCTTTCTAGGTGGTTATACTTAAGATTACTTCAGATGCATTTCTGGAAAGCAGAGTGAAACTACAGAACATTATGAAATTAGCAGAGGGCATCACAAAAATGCTCCTTTTCAGAATGCTCCTTTCCCATTCCCAGTTCAGGATCACAGGGAGGCCTGCCCAGGGCTGCCACACCCAGGGTGGTCAGGGCGTAAAAGCCACAGAAGATACTGCCAAAGACAGAACACAAAGTCCCCCTCCTGCCCCCTGGAGGAGCGGACCCCTCAGTGGCATTGGCAGGCCTCCTCCACAGTGACTCTGGACTAGCTTCAGCTCGTCTCTCGCCTGATGGACACCTTGGGCTCTGCCCACTGACAGATCACCTTTTTATGTCATCCACACAGCCACAGCTGCAAATAAACACAGACACTCCGCAAGGCTTCCACAGCTGATGACAGAGGTCAGGGGTCTTGGCTCCTTGCCAGGCTGTCAACTAAAAAAGGTGACTTGCTGAAGAGTTGTGAGCATGGGTGAGCCTGTTTTTCACATCTGACGCTCAGTGGCAGAGTCTTAAAATGTTAGGATTAGGAGAGAGAGCCTTCAAAATGTCTCAGTGGGATCTGAACATTCTCATATTTTTTTCCCCAGAAAGAAACACCAATCTCAGAGAAGAAAAGATTGTAATTGAGCTCACATCGTAACTTGGCAGCAGAACCAGGCCTGGAACTCATTTTTCTTCTAGATGAGGCATTCCTGACTCAGATGCTCAGCTTTGAGTGACGAGCAAGCAGCAGGTGGGGCGGATGTGGTCCCTGAGCTGGGAGCTGGTGCCCCGGATCACTGAGCTTTAACCTCCGTACATCATTACTATCTTCACCCAGACTGTCATCTTCTCCAGCCTGAAGGTCCTGCGGTCCCCAGTCCGTGGCTTAGAGATAAACAGCTCTCCACTAGGCCCCGGAACTGGGGGTGAAATGGCCCCCAGGGAGCATCTGGTCCAGTCTCCTTAGCAAGGTAGGGTGACCAGTGCCTGTGCTGGGAAAGAGCTCCAGCAGCCAGGGAGCTCTCCCAGGCTGCAGGTGGGGAGGCAGACCCCAAGGAGGCAGAGGGTGGTGAGCGGGCCAGGGAGGCGTGGAGCTAGCCTAGGTAAGCTGAGGAATGACCCTCCTGTCTCCCATCAGCTCTGTTCCAGCATCCTCTTCAGATGGGACTACAGTCTGCCTCTGTGCGCTTCCGCCCGCTGGGTCCCTTCTTCTCCTCCTGCAGACCCTGGTAGGAGGCGGCCCAGATGGCACCGTATGTGAAACTGCCGAGTCAGGCTGGAACCCCAATCCGCACACAGGCCAGCCAAGCTCTCTCCCCTGCCAGGCCCTTGGGCAGAGCCCTCCGAAGAGAAAAATGTTACAACTGAATGAAGGAAGCACAAGGGCAGCTCTGGGGCATGGGGGTAGGAGGGAGTCTTAGATGGATTCCCTTACACATGCCCATATGGTTCTCTGCCCTGAGCAGAGAGCACAAAGGCCTTTGAGGCTGCCCTCTTGGAGCTTCCTTTCCCGTTGGGGAGTCCGTTAAAGGAAATCAGATGATCGTGGGAAATTGCTACGAAAAAAACACGCTAGGGACGGGTTGAACAGTGACTCGGGGCCAACATGACATCTCAGAAAAGAGGCGAGACCAGAAGGAGGGCAAGGAGGAAGCTAGATGGCAAGTCCATCTCTGGGACAGAGGAACAGAAGAGCCAGCATGCGGAGGGCACGATGAATGAGGGGAAGAGGGTAGGAGATAAAATCTGGGAGGAGCCTGTGGTCTGCACCACGACCTACTGCGCTGTGCCTGGCCCAAGAAGAGGTCATGGCATGATCCCAGTCCCCAAGGAGCAGAGCTACAGCAAAGCAGAAATCACAGCAGCCTCCTGCTGGTACCTGTGAGGACCGGGTGCTCTCAGGCACCTGGCTAGCCTGGGGTCACGGGGGCTACTGTCTGACTCCTGCTCCTACCCAGCTTTCCAGTTCAACAGCAGACATCCATCCACCTGGGCTTTCTGCCTAGGCCACCATGTCAGGAGGGTTCCTCTGCTTCTCCCCCAGGGAACTCGGTGCTCTTGGGGCAGCCACACAGGCCAGAGGCAACCAGAGAACGCTGTTCTCAAAGTTTCTGAGAAAGGCTAGACTCTCGGAGCTTCACCTCCTTCGTGGGGCTCCTTCCCCGGCTCTCAGAGTCTTGTCGGGGACCCTTCACTGTCTTCTCCAGTCCGACTAGTTCTCAGGGTCAGTGATGACAAGACGGTTCACCCAGGAGGGATAGATGGCACTATGCCCTCTCCCAGGGAGTCCTGTATTTTTTCAGAAGTCAAAAGTCCTAGTGAAAGAAATATACCAAAACTTAATTTTGGTAATCTGCCCTCCAGGTGGGCACGGGAGGGAGCACCTGTGGAGGTACCAGGTGTATGGCAGGGCCCTGCCTGCCTGCAGCCGGGGCTTCTGGCTCCAGGCTCCAGCGTTCACTCCACCAGGCTACGTGGCCTTCTTCAGGTAGGACATTTACTCCACCCACCACAGGCATCTGACTCTCCGGAATTTGTAGGGTCTGCACTAATGGCTGGAGTCTGACTCCTGTGGAAGGGTGGGGTAGTCCCAAATAAGTGGACAGTCAGAGAACTGGGTATCAGTTGAGGATGTTCTCATGGAAAAGCCAGAAAGTTCTGTCTGGCTCAGCAAATTGTCTTGTCGTCTCTTTGGCACTGCGTCTGTATTTCTTTCCCATTTCAGACCAGGAGAGAACACATGGGCAATCTCTGCGATTTGGTTTTATCTCTCCTTGGGAATGATCTAACCTTAAGCTACAAGGCCAAGAAAACCTATTCCCACCCTTTGGTCCTTCAGTCTGCTTCTAGGAATGTGTCGCAAGGAAATACTTCCAAAGATTGTTTTCAAAGCTTGTTTTCATAAAGGTTGATAGTATTACATACAACAGCAGAAAGTTGGAACTACCCCAGTGCCAAAGGACAGGTGGAAGGACAAACTGGCCCATCCACTTGAAGGAATATTATGACAAGCCTTACAAATGACAAATATAAATCTTGTCAAGACACGGAAAAACACGTATGAAAGAACGTCCGGTGACTATATGAGAAATCAAAACTGCACAGGTCTATCAATTTCTTCCCCAGAGGGCTATACCTAAAAACTGGAAGAGCTCACGGAAATTTTAAAAACAACTTAAATAAAGCACATCTCTATTTTGTGGATATTTGGGTGCTTAGATAAGTAAATAAAATAAACCTGGGGAAAATGCTAACTTTTCAGGATGGTTCAATATAAAATTATTATTAATTTTCTCCAAAATATAGTCCATGATTTTAATAACTGCTAATTGCTCAATCCCCCCTTAGGTGGTCAGGACAGAAGAATGATTGTTTGCTGCCTGGGGTCGGGAAGAATAGAGATTGAGTCTTGACCAGGGCACTCCCCATCTCAGGTTACTCCGGGAACTGGGATCCAGGCAGAACCACACTTGCTCACGCAAAAGCACAGGAGATTACTCTGTCAGCCAGCTCTTGTACTGGCCCAGGGGAAACCATCCCTCCGGCCCCAATGGCCTGTCCTAGAGAACTCCTCTTCTCCCCAACTAATAACAGTAACCATATCAAGACAGGATTCTTGGCTGCAAACAACAAATATCTCTTATGGATTTTTTTCAAAAATAACAATAATTCCTATTGCTATTACTATCGTTGGCATCCCTGTCACTAGATGCTGGCATTGTCCCGGGCTAGGTGGCAAGGGTTGATGTGCATTATCCCTTTTTATCCAGAATTTTAAAAAAAAGGAGGCAATTATTCCCAGGTAAAAATGAAGTAATTGAGGTTTAGAAAGGTTGCCAAATTTGCTCCAAGGCCACGGATTAGTAAGCGGTGGAGATGGTGTTCAAAGCCAGAGCTAACTACAAAGCTGGAGGTCCCACCCACCCAGTCCTGCTGTCCCGACAGTGAAGCCTCTTTTGGGCTGGAGCAAAAATCCGGCCAGCTGGGGATGGTGCCTCCATCCTCCACAGGCCCCTACGGGCCCCAACTGTTCTGTGTGATTTCCAGAGTGCTGGCTGGAGTTGGTTGTTGACATTCACGCTAGCAGAGCCATGAAGCCCACTCTCCTAGCAGCTCTCACGAACTGGCAAGAAGCAGAAAGTGCTCTCATGGCCTCAGGAAACATCTGCAAGTCCTCAAGGAGGCAAGACCTGCCCCTTTATCGCCCTTCCAGGACAGATAACAAGCCTGCCCCCTCTGCAGGGATAGGACAAATATGCTGCATTTACTTTCCAGGCTGGGTCCCAGCAAATGGAACAATTCACTCCTATGTCACTTTTAGGAGCAGCCACTGGGGAGCAGACCCCACACGGGGCAGTAGGGTCACAGTTCTGAAATCAGAGTGACTGACTACTTGCCTTCTAGGGCTCACAAGGCAATGGTGAAAACAGCAGTAAACAGGATTTGCAATTCAAGGTGACTGCTGTAGGAGAGAGGATGTGGGGTAAGGGGAAAGTATGACTTTGGAGTCAGAAAGACCTGTTGCATCACATCCTGGTTGTGTGATTCTGGGCAAATTTCCTAACTTCTCTAAGGTTGTTTCTTCTTCTGAAAGAGATGTAAATAATTATACTTTCATTGCATAATTCCCATGAGACTTAAAAGGAACAAATATGTCAATGGTTAAAATTGCCTGGCACAAAGTGGGGATCTCCAAATGATAGCTACTATTAATATTATCGGTATTATTCTACAGATGCCAGGAAGGGCATCTATAAATGTTGTTGATAAGAAGAAAACAACAGAAGGGACATTTGAGCTGGGTTTTGACAGGTAAGTAGGAGTTCATGGAGTTGAGTGGCTGGTGGGCAGGAAGGGTTTTCTAGTTAGAAACAACAGCAAGGACAAACTTTGTGAAGGAGCTGAGTGGGCCAGTTAGGAACTACCAAAATATTCCCATCAAGCAATAAGGGACTAGTCTGGGGCAAGATAAGTCTCTGAGATCCCCTTCCTAACCCTCAAATAAAGGAAAATAAAGGACCTCTCTGGGTAAGTACATAAACCACCATTCTTGGAACCTATGTTCTCTGTAGCAAAGCAGGCTCCATCCCCCTGGTCCGTCAGTGCACAGGGAACAAATAAACTAGCTTCTGGGCACCCAAGCTTCTGACTCCCCTCCTCTGGAGTCATACAGGCCTGGGTTTGATTCCTGGTGGGCCACATTCTCTGCTGTATAGCCTTGGGAAGCCACTTGTCTCTCTCACCTCTCAGTTCTGTTATCTGAAACAATGAGAATAATTATATATTACATTCTATGTACATATTACATTCATGATGCACTATCTCAGCCCCCAGCAGGCAACCGGTTCTACAGTCCAGAGAAAGAGGGTGCTCTTATGCCTGAGGTCACAGCACAGTGAGGGCAGGACAGACATTTCCTGGGGGAAGCCTCACAACTTCAAACACTGAGGATAGAAAACAAAACTTCCACCAAAGTGCTATGTCTTAGATAGTGCTCTGCACTTTGCTTTTTTCAATGTCAATATAGGTCTTCCTCATTCTTTTTTCTGTTGAGCTATAACTCACATACCATAAAGTTTACTCTTTTAAAGTATATAATTCAGGGCTCCTGGGTGGCTCAGTCAGCTCAGGTCATGACCTCAGGGTCCTGGGATCGAGCCCCAAGTTAGGCTCTGCCCTCAGTGGGGAATATGCTTCTCCCTCTGCCTCTGCTCCTCTTACTTCTCCTGCTGTCTCTCTAATAAATAAATAAAATCTTTTAAAAAATCAAAGTGTACAATTCAGTGGATTTTGTGTGTTCCCAAGGTCATGTACCCATCGCTACTAACTCCAGAATAATTTAATCATGCCCCAAAGAATCCTAGTTCCTGTTAGCAATCCCATTATATCAATAGTATAGATCAATAGTTAGAATGTCCCCTTCCCTTCCCAACGCCTGATAACTACTTATTTTCTGTCTCCATAGATTTGCCTATTCTAGACATTTCATATAATGGAATCTATTATGTGAGGCCTCTGATTCCTTTCACTCAGCATGTTTTCAACATTCATCCATGTTGTAGCATGTCTCAAATCTTCATTGCTTTTTACAGCTGAGTGATATTCCATTGTATGGATATCATACCACATTTTGCTTATTCACGAGTTGATGGAGATTTGGCTTGTTTCTACTTTTTGGTTATAATGAATAATCCTTGTTCTTCTTCTTCTTCTTCTTCTTTTTTTTTTTTTAAAGTAGTCTCAATTGCCAGCATGGAGCCCAATACAGGGCTTGAACTCACAACCCTGACATCAAGACCTGAGCTGAGATCATGAGTCACTGACCCACCTAAGTGCTCCATAATCCTTGTTCTTTTTAATAGTTGCATCATATTTCGTTGATTGGTTGGCATGTAGTTTATTTAAGCACTTGCTCCTGAAGGACAGTTCTGATCTTTCCCATATTTGGTTCACACAAAATGCTAATGCAAAAAATGTTGCCACAACATCCTTCTAGTCTTCCCTATGAGGCAGTCAAAATCACCCCGTTTCCTGAGGAAATTATCCAACCAAAGCAAAAAGTTATGTTGACAAAGACGTTAATTGCAGCAATTTTCACAGTTACATAAAATTGGAACTATTTAAAGAGTCCACAATAAAGGAGATGTTTAGATAAATTCTGTTATTCAACAGAATAATGTACAGTCGGTGAAAATGATAACGATGAAGGCAATGTAGCAACAAGTGACTTAAAGTGATGATCTTCAATAAAAAAAACAACAATAAAATACAAAATGGCAACCCTTGTGTATGCTGGTTCTCCCAATTACATACAGAATCCTAACACATTAGAACAGATTTGACCATTGCAAAAACTTCCTTATGTCCCCAACAGGAAAAGTGAGGCTCAGAGAGGATGAGGGACTTGCCTAAAGTAGGACTGGTCAGATCTGGGATTTGCACCAAGGTCTTCTTTAAGGCTCGTATACTTTTCACGGTGCTACAATTAAAAAAATGCTTCTGAAAACAATTGGACCCCTGGCAGCTTAGTCAGTGTTGAGTGTACACAAAGCAAAATGTGTCTCGAAGTCCTTAGATGACATAAAATAACTACATGCACGCACACACACACATAACACACACATACAGGCACAGGTATACATGTGTGCATTCACACCCACTTGGTACAACCAGCGAACACATTCATGTTGATAGAGATAGGATATGAGGACTTCATTATTCTTGAGAAACTATTGGTTAAGCACCTGCTATAAGACATTTTTGATACCCTAGATCCTGGTAATCAATGGCGATTGAAAAAGATAAGATTCTTGCCCGTGTAGTCTTAAACAATATTTAAATCTGGCTAAAAGTTGCTGAACATCTATTATACACTGTACGCTTGTGGTATTAAAGCAATAATGTTAACCCTGTTTATTGAGTTAGGGTGTGTTATGCGCCATAACCAGGAACTATTTCTAATCTCATAACAACCCTATGAGATAGTTGTCATTAACCCCATTTTATAGATGTGAAACCTGAGGATCTGAGAGTCTGTGGATTTCCCAGGGTGACACAGACCAGACCATCAGGGGCAGAGCTGTTTTTCCAATGCATGTCTCTCTGCTTGCAAAACTAGGGTTCTGTTTCCTACAAGGCAACTTCTCCTTCCAACACCCATTCATCACAAAGCCCAAGTAACAGCTTAGGATTTGGTGTATTTGGACCTATCCAGACTTACTGAACTTACTGGGATGGGACCCAGGAATCTTCTGTTTTTTTTTTTTTAATCAGTTGTTAGATTTATTATTTATATTTATTGTCAGAATCTTCTGTTCTTAGTAAGATCACTATATACTCCATACTGATGCTAAAGTTTAGGAACTACTACCCTAACCTGTAACCTGGAATCCTATAGTTCAACCTTTCAAGAAAGGAATTAGCCCCCTCTTCAATCTTCAAATTCCACTAGGGGGCAGTATAGCCCACTGGGTCCAGAGAAGCAGTCCATCCTTGAAGGGGGTGGTGGAATCAGCCTTGACATTCATTCTTTCATTCACTGGACCAACAGTGAGGGCCTGCTGGGTGCTAGGCACTGAGTCGGTCAATGGTGGATGATTCCTGTAACTCTTCCGCTGTCTACAAACTAGGAAATTTGCTTTGGAGCAAATTTAATAATATTTTGTAGACTTTCCCATCAAGGGGTGGTATCTGTTTCCTCACCCCTTGATTTGGGGCTGACCTCATGACTTGTTTTGACCAAAAGAACCTGGTGGAAGCAACTTGTGGTGTTCCTTCTACAGAAGCCTTTGGAAGGCTTCTGCCATGGAGAAGAGAAGCCCTGGGTGAAAGACCACAAGAGAGAGGAGGCCCCGACCTGTGGGGGAGGCAAACCCAGACAGGCTACCAGGAGAGGTCAGCAGGCCCAGTCCACCTGCTAGACTGTGAGAAATAACAAATCACTGTTGTTTTAAGCCACTTACTTTCGGAGTAGAATATTACCTGGCAATAGCTAGAAACAGCAATACACAGAGGGTTACTCATTCCCTTAACAATTATTTACTGAGGGTGTACTGTGCACCAGGTTTTAGATTATCCTAGGTGTTGGGATCTTCTCCTTGTGGAACAAGAGAGAAGCCCCAGCCTCATATGGGAGAAGAGAGACGATAATTAAGTAAACTGATAGGCATATAATTTCATTGGGGATTAGGTGTGTAAAGAAAATCAAAGCAAATAAATTTGAAAGTGATTGGTGTTGGGCATGCATATTTTGAGAGTAGAGTGGTCATGGAAATTTCTAGAAAGGGGAAATCTGAGGATAGTCCTAAGTACTGAGAAACATGGCTACCAGCAGAGATCTGAAAGAAGTGTGTTCTAGGCAAATGGAAAAATCACTACACATACCCAAAGCAGGAAAATCTTTATATTCACACACAGCCTGGAGGCCAGTGGGATCTGTTAAATACAACATTTCTCGCTTAAGGTAACTTTGTAACATATTTAGAATTCTCTAGATTTCAGTTGGTACTTCCCTCAGAACAAGGGTTAAGTGCTTTCCTGACCCTGAAGTGCTAACTCAAATGGATACAGTTCGAAAGTTATTTGACAAAAGATGTCTAAAAGTTCTTTCCTTTTCTGGCTTTAGAATCAGCAAACTATTTTCCACTTTTCTATAGTTCTTTGGTGTATTTTGTCTTTAGTGTTCTTACAGTGTTCACAACCAGATGTTCAGACCTAAACCACCTCTTCAAAGAATATTAACGGTTTTAAAGCAGACAAATTAAGTTATGGGGTCCATATGAAGATGGTCAGCTAACACTGGGCCCTCTGTCTTTAGGAAAATGGAAGGACAGAGTTGAGGAGATTGCAAACAACACCTAAGAAGGGGCCCCTGAGGAGCCAGAAGTGTGTCTGGAACTGCTGTGTGTGCACCTGGAAGCAGGGAGGGGGTCCCTGCAGCGCCGGGGGGGGGGGGGGGGGGTGTCGCGGGGAGGCTGACAGAGGGAGCAGAAAGAAGACAGGCTGAAAGAAAGGCCTTTAAGGCTGGCTACTGCCTCATCAGGTGCTGTTCTGGGATAACCACTGTCTGCCTTTCCCCGTGAGTTTCTGCCTTTCCCCGTGAGAAGCCAGAAGCCCAGGCAGGCCACAGGCCAGCCTGTCAGGAAAGCAAAAAAGCCTCCACAAAAAAAGAAAACGGAGCCAGAGATTACACCTCAGAGAGACAGCCTCCTCCCAATGCTGCCGCTTACTGTGACTTTAAAGACAAATCCCTGATCAGGGAATTAAGTCCACTTAGAAGAGTGGGATTAAACCAGAGAGATCAAGAGTCATTGTGGAGGGAACTGAGGGTCTGTGTCCTGGGGCTTACCCCTCCTCATACCTTAAACCCCCGGGGAGGGGGGAGGACAGAGACTAGAGCCTGGGCCTCAGCCCCTCCCCCAAAACATTACAGAGCAGTGATATCTCAAGGGAACCTGTGCTCACAAGCCAAACTAATGAGCCACTTGAGAGGCACAATCACAGTAAAAGGAGGACAAACATCTACCAGGACAGACATCCAACCATCTGAACCAAAATGACCGGAACAGACTGGCTGAGAATACGCATGGTAAATACACTAAAGGCATTTTAAGTAAGTGAGTAAGGAAAGGAAGAAAGGATGGTAGGAAGAAAGAAAGAAAAAAATGTAAAAATAGAAAGCAAAAAACAGGAAGTTGTTTTTAACCAACTTTCGTGATGTGTAATTAACATACAATTTGCTGCACGCATTTGAAGTATTCGATTTGATGAGTTTTGACATAAGTATCCATCTGTGACGCCCCCGCTCTAATCAAGATAATGAAGATCTCCTCCCCGTGGAAAGGTTCCTCCTCTCCGCCCCCATAACCCGCCCTTACCTCCGTCTCCATCTAGACCACCGCTGATCTGCTTCCCGTCACTAGGAGTCAGTTTTACACTGAGAATTTCGTGTCACTAGAATCTTAGAGGCTGCTTTCTCTTGAGTGCGGCGGGTTTCACTCAGCGTGATAATTCTGAAGTGCACGCATGTTACCATATGTGCTGGTAGTTTTTCCTTTTTATTGTTGAGTATCATTCCGTCGTGCGGACATACCTGCTTTTGTTTACCCATTTACCAGGAGTAAAATATACTGGTTAAGATACATTCAGAGCCTTGGGGCACCTGGATGGCTCAGTGGGCTGAAACCTCTGCCTTCAGCTCCGGTCATGATTTCAGGGTCCTGGGATCAAGCCCCAAGTCGGGCTCTCTGCTCAGCGGGGAGCCTGCTTCCTCCTCTCTCTCTCTGCCTGCCTCTCTGCCTACTTGTGATCTCTGACAAGTAAATAAATTTGAAGAAAAAAAAAAGAGAGAGAGAAACATTCGGAGCCTTGCCTCTTTCATAAAATCCCATCTTTTGTCTCTTTTAATCTATAGATTCCTCTTCTGTCCTTTTTCATTTTCCTACCAAGTATGAGTTGCAGAATCTTTGAACTTGCAACTTCCCGCAGACCGCATTTCCCCAGGCCACCCTGCACACACACACACACACACACACACACTGTCTTCAGTCCTCCGTATTCCTGTACAACAGCAGCAGTGTTCAGAGAGTGGTTCAGACTCAGGTTTGGTCCCTTTGGCAAGGCTGTAAGAGGCCCGTGTCTGGTTGTTTCTCCCCTGGGATCTCAGAAGCCGTTGATGCTTCATGCCTAAGTGTTCAGTGGGGCTGACAACCCGTGCTTTTCTATCACTCTTTTCCCGCTTAGAGTTGAAATGCTTTTATTAAGATGCGTTTCTCCTCACCTGTTATTTGGGTGGTCCCTCTGGGTCAATATTTTCAGGTACATGGTATACTTTCAATATGCAGTGTTGACCTTTTTGTTTAAATGGAATGTTTCCTTGAATTACAGTTTTTAGCATTTCTTCTTGCTTTGGGGTTCTTCTTCAGGCCTGTTACCTGTGTTTGATCTCCTTTGCGCGCCTCAAAGATGGGTCACTTTCTCTCGAATCTTGTGTCTCCAATTCTTTATCTCCTCTTTACTTATATGTCTTTTTCTTTATCACCCTCTATTTTTCTTAAGGTGTTTGTTATCTGTTGTGTTTAGTCCTTAACGCTGCTTGTGCTCCAGTCTTCACTTCTCTCTTCTAAAACTTTTCATTTATTCATTTGAGAGAGAGAGAGTGCACATGAGCAGGAGGGAGAGTCAGAAAGAGAGGGAGAAGCAGAGTCCCCGCTGAGCAGGGAGCCCAACCCGGGGCTCGATCCCAGGACCCTGGGATCATGACCTGAGCCGAAGGCAGAAGCTTAATGGACTGAGCCACCCAGGCGCCCTGTCTTCATTTCTCAAATAATTTCTCATTTTCTTAATTCTTCATTCCATTTTCAATCTATGTAATTTTCTCATGTTTTCTTTCATGTGCTTAGTGTATTTTCATTTTTAAATATGTTATGGTTTTGGTCTCTAACCACGTCTCCCTGGTGTGCTTCCATTGTCTATAGGGATGCTATTGTGCTTCCTCTTGGTCCCTTTTCTGTTCATAACTTTGGATGGAATTTGGCCTTAATACTTTTCTATTGTTTATTTGATTGTGAAATGATCCTTCCTGGCTTTTTGGATTAAGGCTATGTTCAGAAAAGATTTTCAACCTTCACAGAGCCCTCTCTTCTGTTGCTTTTGTATGGAGTTTAAAAATAAAACAGCTTGCTTTCTGGGACTGCCTCTGTCCTTACCCTTTCTTGAGTCTGGGCCATCTTTCTTTCCTTGTCTTCAAATTCTTGTAGGGTCTTACATGTTCCTACACTGCCTACAAAGACTCTCAAGAGGAATAGTCTCCCCTTTGTCTCTGTCCTGCTCAATTCTGCTTTTAGTCCCAGGTGTTTTCGCAAGTGTGGAGTCCTGTCCTAGAAGAAAGCAGGCAGCCTCATGAGCTTATAAGGGCTGCCTTGCTCCAGCCCTTACAGGTGCTCTTCCAGCAGGCCCTCGCATGAACCCACTTTTGGGAGAGGACAAAACTTCTCTCAGCTTCAGCCAGCACTTTTAGATGGGCTTCCCCTCTTCAGTGATCACCTATTGCCTATCGTGGGTTCTCCTGTTCTCACGTCCATCGTACACTACCTCGTTCCTTCCTATTCCTCCTGCACAAATGCTGTTCTCGTGGCAGTTTTTTGTTTGCCCCACCTGCTTATATTTTGGGGCTCATGGGGTTACCTTGTGACCTACTTCCAAGTATTGTCTGAATTTTTAGTTTTGCTACTGAGGGTTTGGTTTTTTTTTTAATGGACAGATTTGAAGAGATTGAAAAAATAGGCCTCCACCAACAACTTGCTTTTTCTGTTGAATTTCAGTTGTTTAATGATTTTGTCTCCAAATTCTAGCACTGTCTTATGTGTTCCTCTATTGACTACAGAGACCCCCAGGAATAATACAATCCAGTCAACCATGAATATCCTACAGTCGGCTTACAAAGGCTGGTAACTTACAGGGTATCTGAATCTAGAATTGTCTTAGTTTGGGAACTCTCTGGAAAGCTACTTCCTCTGGGAAACTGTGGTTACCACGCCTAAGTAGAGCTTCTCCCTTACTTGTACTTCCTTCATTATACCGCTTGGGTTTAGTGTGTATGCCACCCCAGAGAACTGAGAGCTCCAGGAAGCAGAGACCATACACATTTCATCTCTGCAACCCCAGACCCTAGCACAATGTCTGTCTGGTATGGGGACTTCATAAATTCTTCCTGAGAGAAGAAATTTGAGCTAAATAATGTTTACAGCTGTATTACATAACTTACAACATTTAAAAAATTATTCTTAAAAATAATTCAGACTCATCATATAAAACTTAGAAAATTTTTTAAAAAGCATATAGAAAAAATTTACCTACAATATCATCCCCAAGAGAGAACCACTATTAATTACGCTTTGGTTTATTCCATTTTGTTCTTCTGCATATTTAAACTATTTAGTTGGAAAAATGTTGTAGGCCATTTTAACCCCGTTTTTCATATATATTTTTGCACTTCTCCCGTGTATTATTCTTCCTAGCACTATTTAATAGCTGCGTATTATTCCAGTGTGATAAAAGCAATTTCAGTACAAAATTAAAGGCACTTCAATAAAGATGAGCTTACACAGACTTCCTGCTGATATCTTGACATAACCTTCCCTATAATAACTGGAAATGAGTATAAGGCAACTCCCGTTTTAGAATCCATTCAGAGAAGCTTAAGGGCAAAAAAATTAATAGAATTAATGTAGTAGACTCATTGCCAGGTGCTATTCCCATAAATTCCAGTAGGTGGCAGAACAGGTTAGCTAATAGTGGTTCTCAACCTCCATGGGCATTGTCACCTGCCAGGCTCCTGCCAGAGATTCTGAGTAAATAGCCTTGGCGTGGCCCAGTCATTTGCATTTCTGATAAGTCCCAGGTAATTCTGATACGCTGGAAGGAAACACACTGTGAGAACTCTGAATTACAGGAAATCGAAGTAGATCAATCCAAAGCGCATTCACGCACACATCCATGCATGTCCGTGTTGTTTACTTTCCACCGGTTCTGTGAACACAGGAAAGAGGAAGAGATTTCCTGTTCTCCAGACATAGCCTTGTGAAAGGGGTGGGGGGGCAGGAGAGAGGAGGAATAAAGCAAATAATGCTCTGCTTATTACTTGTACCTCTCCGTGTTTTTCTTCCTGACATGCAGCCTTCATGAATGTTTGTTTTTCTGATCCTGTCTCCAAAGAGAGTTCGAGCTTTGCGCCCTTAAAGCCTGAATGGACAACTAGGTCAAGAGTCACCTCACATGGCTGAATGTGCTCAACACCAAACTCAGTATGTCTGCTCTCCAAAAATTCCCAGAGATGAAATCTCTCCTCTCTGAACCTGAGATATAAAAGCACACCAGACAACCTCTTCCCTGACTCTGCATGAGGAAAAACAAAACATTGGTATGACTACGTTCTTGGTATCTGCACTTGGCTGCCTCTTGGATTAACTCCCCCATTTTAAATTTCAAACATATTATGGTTAATTTTGGAAGAAAAACTTGGCTCGTGATTGTCCCTATTTTCCTTTAAATACTACTCATCACCTGTGATACATCCACATTAGTAAAGGATAAAATTAAAGTACAGTTTTACTATATAACCAATACTGTTGATTAGCTCTGTTCTGCAGTTCTGGGTCTTACTAGACCTACTTTAAGAGACAATGCAGGGGTGCCTGGGTGGCTCAGTTGGTTAAGCATCTGCCTTCCGCTCAGGTCATGATCTCAGGGTCCTGGGATTGAGCCCCACGTAGGGCTCCTGGCTCAGTGGGGAGCCTGCTTCTTCCTCTGCCTGCAGCTTCCCCTGCTTGTACTCTCTTCTCTGTCAAATAAATAAATAAAATCTTTAAAAAAAAAAAAAAGAGAGAGAGAGAGACAATGCATATTTGTGACCTATCACATTAATTACTGGAATGTTAATTGTGATTGTTGATAGGTTTGCTTTCAACACATGCCTTGGGTTTAATTATTATTTCTAAATTAGTAATGCTCAGATTAGTGAAATTTTATTTGTGACCTTAATTCATCTTAAACAATATTGTCCAAGTATTTGAAAATGTAATAAAAGTAAATGGGTGAAAGATGAAGAAAGAATTAAAAAGAAGTACAAATAATCACACATAGAGTAAAAAAAATCTGTTTTCTGTCTTCACATAAAGACAAGAAATGTCAGTTAAAGCAACCTCGAGATGCCTTCTTTATATAAACTAAATTGGCAAACATATTCAAAATAACCACTCAATCTTCCCATTAAACTAACTGCTACCATAAGGAATGACTTTATAAAATTCTGAAAACTATATAGGTTACATCAATATAAAAGAAAATAATGGCAATACATCTGTGATGTTTTCCAGTCAACATAAGAATTACAGGTAAATACTGTTAAATTCTTTGTCCAACAACAAGAGTTGATTCATTTGGACAGTGTGATTTATGATTTATTTTTTTAACCAAATACCTCCTCAGTAATTTATAATGGCTTTGCAGTAATCAGCGCTGGAAAACAGATACACATTTCAAGTGGCATGAAAAGCCACACAATGGATGTTAAAAAAAAAACACTCAAAACTGACGGTGTTGTGGTGAAACATTGTATTTAATCCAGCAAGGTGATAAAGTAAATCCCTGTAACCCCTTCGGAAAGCCATAAGATAATTATGATACAAAGGTCATGAAATGTTCCTTCCCACATAGAGGAAGTTTCTGGGGAGCCAGAAATGATCCTTCGTGATTGTGACAGTCCTTAGGTGTTCGCTTTGTAACTGTTCAATAAACTGTGTGCTTTATACACTCTTCCCTGTCAGTGACAAAAGTGTTAAGAAAGAATTCTCTGCTTTTACTCGTGAGTCTTCTACTGGGAACTTATTCTAAGAAAATATGCACAAAGAAGTCCTCTGTACCACTGTCTAAAAGCAAAACTGGAAGGTACGTAATCACCCACCAAAATAGGAACAGCTTAGCAAATTATGATAATAAAAGAATAGTACAAAATATTATGGTAACGGAAAAGAGAGCACATTTTTGACAGCGCAATAAAACACAAAGATTTGTTACCATATGAATCAATACTTAGGTGATAAGGATTAGAATATTTAAAATTGTTACGATATAGGAGCTCTGGGGAATTTTCTCTATAAATCTGTCTTATTGTTAGATGATCTTTACCACAGTGAGAGCAGAACATGTGGTTCAAATGCAAAGAACAGGTACATCCCACTGGTAAAGACTACTCATGTCTAATCAGAGCAATCATCAAACATTGTGCCCAAATGTTCTCAGAACAATTTAGATGTTTATACGATATGCAGAACAGGGGAATCTAGGAGGTAGAGCTGTGTGTCACTGGTCTTTCATTTTGCTTCAGTGTTCGGATACTCAAAAGTTATTTTTCTTCCAGTTAACGTAGCCCCTAAGATGATCCATGGAACTTACTAAAATAACTTCCCAAGAACCTATGGAGCATCATGTAATGATTCAACCTTAAACAGTGTTGCTGGGGAGGTAAGGTGTTTACCTGAATTTTGAAAAGTTTATGGATCAAAGGTGAGTTGATGGTTTGCCATCTGGAAAAGGTACAACGTGAAGAACTGCCAACAGACTGCACGTCTAACTACCTCAGGCAAAAATGTTGAGTTGGGCTGAGTGGGCCATGTTGGTCAACGGAGGCTTGAAAGCTAGCGGGAGGTCAATGGGATCCTAAAGTCTGGCTCTAGGAGTGGTAACAAGGAACTTGGGGGCTTTTCCATGAGGATGGGAGAAGATCCAAGAGCAAAGTCAGGAAAACAAAGAGCAAGAACGGTTTAAAGAGATGAGCTGGAACTCGGTTATGGATAGGTTAATAAATCTAGACATACCCTGTTGGCAATAGGAAGTTACTGCAGTTGTTTCCACAGAGGGGCCACGCGCTCAAAGGAGTGGCTGGTAAGATGCCCTAGAGGCAGGTGCCAGTAGCTTGAAAGGCACACACAAGTGGCCGAGGGGGAGGGGAGCTGTCCAGGTCTGGATGGAAGAGCCTTGAAGTAGGCAGAAAATGGGAAGGGAAACAAGGATTGGGGGGCGGTAATCTAGGATCTGGGTCTGTGGAGGCTAAAACTCTGGGCCCCAACCTCCTCAGCACTCACTATTCTTCTAAGCAACTGGCCGTTTTCCAAGCCTCAATCTGCTCCTCTGTATAACAGAAGTGACAATCTGCCTATGACGGTACTATTGGGGCTCAAAGGTACAGGACCATGCTTGGTGAACAACAAGGAGTCCGACAAATTTAAATTAAGAATCAACCAACTAGGGGATTGAGTAGCGGAGGCAGGAAGACAATCCCCAAATCCGGAACCTGCATTAATGGCACTCTTCCCCTCACCCCTGCCCAATTTGCATCTACTCATGGGGTCGCCAGAATCCCTTCCTTGCATCTGACTTTTCAGTGTACGGTTTTCCTCTTGGATCTCATTCAGAAATTGTTATGAAGTTGGGTTTACATTCTAGAGCACACAGGAACAGTAAAGGCACAGAGCTGCTTCAGCTCACACGAGAGGCAGTTCCACTTCTAAAAACACATTCTAAAATGCAAGTGCTCTTGCAAAGTCCCATCCGAATTCACTGGGGAAAGGTGAGAAAATAGTCTTCACTACAGAATTATATTTTTAAGGAAATGCAGCTTTATTACTTTCAAGTACAAACAATAACTTGGACTTGACTAACCAAATGTTGCCTAAGTGAGAGAACCTGCCTTCATGTGTAGATATCAATGATTTATAGTTAGCACAATCACCCATGGTAGAACAACGCTTCTGTGATGCATGAAAATAATTTCTCATTTTATAGAGACATCTTGTCCCACATTTGCTCTACTATCTTAGGCACTCCCTTCTCCCCACATCCCAGACACTTCAGATAAACTTTACCTCTTTCCCTAGATTACAACATACATCAAATTAGTTAAACGTGAGCTGTGTTTATCACGTTGCCATAGACGCTGGATTGGTGAGACCAGCCTTTCTCAACCTGAGCGTTCTCCTCAAGAGCACTAAGTCTAAATTAGTGAAATTCATCTGTTTGCAATGTGAATAGAGGGAACACAGAATAACTGTGAGTTTCATCATCTGAACTCATGATTTTCCAGGTTTAAATATGCAAAAACATTTTAATCTGAGCACATTCATGAAGAGTAGAAGTAGCTGGGTTCTTTAAACTGTAATAATCCAGTGGGGTCTCACTCCTCAGGACTGTGATACGGATTTGAAGCAACCACAGTTCCGTGCTGTAGGGAAGACTGGAAACACACTGAAACCGCCTGACTGCAAACATCCATCTGCACTGAGCATGACCATCCCGCCTGACCAGGGAGCGGTGCAAAGACTATCCAGACTCCACTGGAGGATTTATTATGGGAAAAACCTTCACTTTCCTAGAGTAGTCACGAACAAGGGACCCTGTGATCAGACACTGCCAGAGATGGCTAGTGGGTATTTCTATCAAAAATGCTAACCTGCTCTTTGCATCAGACACTCTAGCTGGGGACTGCATAATTCTCAAGACAGACTTGGTGATCTTAAAAGTATCTTAGCAAGCACCAACATAACCAGGTAGGAAGGCTGCACCAATGGGACAGACCTAAAGAGCTTCTCCCCTACCCCAACGAACTCTGTCCCTAAAAGCAAAGGTGACCGTATGCCCTGCCCCAGACTGCATCCTAGAACAGTGATCTGATTCTGCACACTTCCCTACTCAGAAAGGCACTTGCAGGCCACCTCGGCCCGCAAGAGGAGGAGGCCCAGAGACTGGCAGAGTGATTTTGGAAGATTCATCGCGAGGTTCCCAAGAAGCCAGGGCACACAGCCAGAGCTGCAGGGAGCTGGCTGGGTTTGGCCAAGGCAATGTCGTAAAGCCCAGCTCCACCATCGTTTGCTACTTCTGCTAGGTCAAAATGCCTAACCTAACAAACAGCTTCTTCATGTCTAAAATATACTGTTTCCAAAAATATTTCTTTTCTCCCTGTTTTCTAAAATGCAGAGCAATAATCACTCTCCTGAGAACAAACACTAGAGTGATTACACAATCCTCATTCATAATTTAATGTGTCTGTAGTGGCCAGAATGGTCTTTTTTTAACCATGAAAAATGAAGTACAATCCTTAAAATTTAGTAGCAACAGTCCCCTACCTTCCACTTGTGAAAAGCTATCCAAAGCTATGTACCTTCCTGTGGAACTTTTCAACATCCAACCCCCCCCCCACCCCGCCCCGGAAAAGAAGTCTTTCTTCCTATTTCACCCATAGGTCTAAAGGTCAGCTCAGGGCCAGTTTTGACAAATTTGACTTATTACTTCAAATAAGGGGGCTGGAGGAACTTACCACCCTTTGGAATGCGAAAATGTCCCACTCACTCAGCTCTCCTAGACCCCCAACGCTCACCCCGGAGCCCGAAGTTGTTTCTCTGCCCTTTATGCACCTGACAGGAGAGGGGCCCTTTGCTTCCACCACAACAACTTCACTCAAGAAATCCAACGCTCATCAAAAAAGGATGGGGTCTCTTCTGCTCGTGACTTACGAATTTTTCAGAAATGAGAATATTCACCAAAAAAAGAGTAAAAGGCAATTTCTTCCCCTCTGAGCTAAGGAAGCAGAAGTCACTGCGTGCGGAAGGGCAGCCCCCTCATGCAACGCAAGGGGACGACGCCACTCCAGCTTTGGCTCTCCCCTACCCACTTCTCTCACTGGCCCTCCACTTGGCTTTATCTTTAAAGGATGCATTAGTTTTTCATTTTTATAAAAGCTGGCACTTGTATGAATAAACCCAGCATCTATAAAGCTTTTAAATAAAATGCTCAGGTGAAATGAAGGCCTCTGTGAGGAGGAAATCAAAGCTGTACCATGCTACCACCCGGAGGGGAACTTCGGTGTCCACCGAAAACTGAAATGGGATGTGTCATACAAGTTCCAGGTTTGTCGTTAAAAAAAAAAATCCCACAAATAACTCTAATTACTTGCCCTGTGAAATGCTGGATGTATCTGGAGGTGAGGTGGAATAGGGATGGTCATCAGATCAGTGACCTCAGAGATCTGTTCAGGTCGGAGGTAGAGGAGAAAGGCAGTCACCCTCCTCCTTGCCCCACGTCTCCCGAGGCTCCTCCAAAATGGATTCCAGCCGCAATTCCTGGTCCATCTCTTGAGAAGCCCAAGCGGACCTCAGGCACACAACTGAGTGTGAGATGGACTTCAGGGATGGAGACGATACTATATTCTTTTGCCTAACCTCCTTAGAGTCTACAGGAATATGAAGTATACCTGTCCTTGAAACCGAACACTGATTCTCTAGAGTCTTAACTCCACAGCATTCAGAGGTCCAGCCAGGCTCTGTGTTACTGCGGATTCTGGAACAGCAGGGTCCCCACCAGGTTTGGCTTCCTTCTCAGCTTTGCCAGCAAGCCCTCTGCCCACCTGTGAAGTGGATAAGCTTTATATCCACACCAGCAAGAATGAGTCAACCATACCCCCAGGCAGAGGCTACAACTGAGGTTCCAGTTTATGTGTCCATCTTCAAACTACTTCCTGTTGGTGTGCGGATGAAATAAGCCCCCTCACTTCCTGTAACACAATAGGAAACAGCTGAATTGTCCTGGAGCTGGCTCCCTCTTCTCTCCCCCTCATGTCTATGACAATTATGTTAAAACATTCCCACTCCTGATCCCAGAGTTACCTAACTTTACAAGAATGAGAAGGTGGAAGATACAAACTGGCAGCTCGCAGACTTACTTTGTTTAGCTCACTGTATTTTAAACTTTCCTCAATTAGCTGTCAACATTTTACAGATCAGGAGATTTCAAATAAAAATCTGGATTTCCACTTCCTCCTGAAGAAAATCACAAGACCTGCCTCCACTGTGCTCACTTCTACCTAACACTTAGAGCTGAGTAACTTCCCCATTAGATAAGCTTTCCATGATTCAGCACAACCCTGTCCAGCACACTCCAATCATTTACATCATGTACATGGCTGCCATGGCACTGGAGTTTGTGAACCCCAATCTAGGGCAATTCCTTCATTTTAAAGATGAAGAAAATGAGGGTTGGGGGATAGAAAGTTAATCTGCCTAAAGCCACATATCAGGTTAGAGGCAAAGGAGCAAGAAAAGTCAGGTTCAGGTGTCTAAGACTGCCCATTCTGTCTAAAGAACCACAATCCCCCTTAGCTAACATTTTCTAGGTAAAATCTGTTACATTTTCTACATTCCTCCTTTATCTATCCTTTTCATATACCTGGTTTCCTTATAGAGAATAACTTTGTACCAATGATTTCATTTAAATATCTTCGACCTAAATGAAACAATGAATCAGACAAAACTGAAATACCAACTCGTGCCCACACCTCAGCAGACACAGGACCAAAACCTTAGAAATCATTCAGCTTAACAAACGTGGCTACACAGACAGGGAAAACGGGGCCTAGCGAAGTGATACACTGAGGCCACACAAATGCTAGGTGATAGAGCTGGTTTTCAACCTTCCTGCTCAGTGCTCTTTCTACTGTATCCCATCACCTCTGTGCACTCACCCAGGTGGTAGGGGTCAAGGACAAGTGTGTTCCACAGGGGAACAAAAACTCCAGAACCCCCTTACACCTAAGACATAGCCAACCTTGACTCTGCCAAGTGCGAGAGTTTAGAATGTGTTGTGAACAATCAATTTGTAGAACTTGATTTGCCCTGGAAGACAGACTTTCTTTAGAACTGGTATTTGGTGAAGAGTTTTTGAATGTCACAGGACTCAGCGGTCTTTATAACACTGGTGGTTATAAAAGCAAAGCCCCACATGAGAGAAGTTGCTGGAACAACATCATAGCACCTTTGCTTCAACTTCAAAAGGAAAAAAAGGCGATAATAAAAAGCTTTAATAGACTGAATGTGTTTTTATAGGCAACCAATTAGCAGATTAATGAACCATTGAACCTTCTTTACTAAAAACGAATATTCAAGAAAGATGAATCCCAAATGCATCCTCTTATACTGACCAACGTAACTAAGTACAAATGAAGTCATTAGCATGCTGTGCTGTGTGTCAAGAAAACAAGCCCTCCCCCGCCCCGAGCCCTGGCCCCCTGGCAAACACAGATAAATGATTGTGCACTGCGCGATGATACCGTTAGGTGAGAACTTTGGTTCATGCAGTCGGCTGCCAGAAAGGTTGCACTGAAAACCCGCAGCCCTGGCACCCAAAGTCAGTCAGCGGTGGTCAGCTCGTGGCGTCAGCCGTGCTCCTTCCACAACACCAGGTGAATACTGTGGTCAGGCATGCTGGTGGCAAACACCAAGCCCGTGTCATTGTGCCCATCCAATCCATTGAGCCAGGACGCTTCGCCTGCCAGGAAGCTCGAGCCTCTCTTTGATTTCCGGTACTCTGGCAGAGGCCAGCGGCTAATCAGGCTCTCTGTCCGCAAGTCCATGATGTACAGGTAGCGGTTGTCAAACAGCAGGGCAAAGATATCTCCAAAGCCAAGTAAGGCCAAGTTTGCTATCTCAGGAGTCTTGATGACCCTACAAAGACAAGAGTTAGGAGATATGAATCAGAAGGCAATATTACTTCTGTTTCTGCCACTGTAATCTTTTCTGGAGACACAGAAAGACAATGCAAAATTCAAGAAAATTTAGAGAGTTAAATTAAAGTTTTGCATAAAAAAGAAGAGACAAAATACGGAGCTTCCTTAAGAAAGGGCGGGGGAAGAACCCTTCACAATGACACGGTAACATAGGCATGTAAGGGGAAAGGCAGCATCTGATGAAAATTTACGGAAGCACAAAATGCCCACCCAGATTATCTCACTTAACATCTCATTTCCAAGATGTAAAAACTGAAGTCTAGCTGAGGTACATACTTTGCCTAAGGATTCATAACTGGTCAGTTACCAGTAAGAACTGGGGTGCAATCACCTTCATGACTAGGTAAAAAGATGGATTCATCAAATCCTAGAATACCATCAGCCTCTTAAAGCCTGGAATAAAGACTGGAAACCAAGGGACTCACGTGCTACTCTATTCAGCAGGTAGCAAACTATAAAAACAGTAGAGGCTGGGGACGCCTGGGTGGCTCAGAGGGTTAAGCCTCTGCCTTCGGCTCGGGGCATGATCCCAGGGTCCGGGAATCGAGCCCCACATCGGGCTCTCTGCTCAGCGGCGAGCCTGCTTCCTCCTCTCTCTCTCTCTGCCTACTTGTGATCTCTGTCTGTCACATAAATAAATAAATAAAATCTTTAAAAAAGAAAAAAAAACAGTAGAGGCTGAAAGATTAGTTTTCCTAAATAATCCAGAAACATTAATAATAAATGCTTCAGAAGTTGTTAGAGACAACTCAGGGAGTGGGAGGGCAGACAACCTTCACCTTCCCCAAATGCTGGTGACAAAGGCACAGAGTGGGAGCGATCCCGCCAAACAGCAGCATAAATGAAAAACAAAAAATCATCGTCTGTTGTCTGCACACTTAAGTCTTTTGTGAGCACGCTTAGATAATTTGGAGGCACTAAGAAAAGAGCTATGAGAGAAGGATATGCAAATTCTGCTCTGGGAAAATCAGTTTGGGCCCCATGAGAGGTCAATTAACTTGACTGGCAACAAGGACACGACTGTCCAAGAGGTCAACCAGAAACGGCAGGGCCTGGTAACCAGGACAAATAAGGAGCAGGTGAAGGAGATCAGCTGAGAGGGAGAGAAACAGAATTTGCAGGAACAAATAGCTGGTCACCACCTGTAAATATGAAATGAAGGATGTGTAAGGCCAGACATGCTGAGCTCTAGAAGAGAGAATTCAGTCCACGTCAGAGAGTCACAGCTAAGCAGACTTCACCTGACATTAGGAAGGGAAAGGGATTCTGTCATGAAGAAGACCTGTCCCTCACTCACTCTGTCCCAAACCGAACTTGCTGGCCAAACCTGTTTCTCCTTCTTACTTCCTGGCTTGCTCCTTCACCCAGTTACTCAAGCTAGGAAACATGGCAACCATCCAACTCTCCTCCTTATTCAAGCCACAAATTCAATCACCACCATCTATTGATTTTACCTCTTAAATTCTCTCCTACTTTATTCACTATTATCTCAATTGTGACGACTCTGATCCAAGATGTCATCTTTTGCCTGCAGGGCTGCTGACAATTCCAATTGGTCTCACCACATCTACTCTTGGCCCCTTTCAGTCAATCTCACCTTAAAAATCTAATCCTAGGGGCACCTGGGTGGTTCAGTGGGTTAAAGCCTCTGCCTTCGGCTCAAGTCATGATCTCAGGGTCCTGGGATCGAGCCCTGCATCAGGCTCTCTGCTCAGTGGGGAGCCTGCTTTCTCCTCTCTCTCTGCCTGCCTCTCTGCCTACTTGTGATCTCTGTCAAATAAATAAATAAAAATCTAAAAAAAAAAAAAAAGTTAAAAAAAAATCTAATCCTATTACCACCTCATTTAACTTCAAACCCTTTGAGGGCTCTCTACTGCTCATGCATCTCCAGCACCAGGCTCCTTCAGTCTCAGGGCCTTTGAACAGACTGGTTTCTTGGTCTCCAATGCTCCTTACTGCACGCCCACTGCCGGGTAATGCAGATACTCGTCCTTCAGAGCTAAGCCCAAGCCTCTTCTTCAAAGAAGCTTTCCCTTATTCCTCAGCTACGTGAGGTCTTGAAGTACTTACTCCATACAGTGTGGCCCTTAGTCCAACCATGAAAACATCTCTAGGTAACTAGCTATTTAATATCAATCTTCCCTCCTGTGGGAATTTCCACCAGTGTGGTGAGTATTTCTGCAGGCTCCCATGTAGATCCTGATGCCTAAAACATAGGCAGTGCTCAGTAACCATCTGCAGCACATAATGAATGCAGCCGTGGAGCAATGAACACCGGCAAATGAAAATGCCTACAAAGCAAATCCAAAGGAAACTAGGAAAACAGCAAGAAAGTCTAGTAAGCCCCACATCACCAATGCAAAGCAGGAAATAACCAGAAACTTAGATAACTGGGTGGCTGGGGATAGGAGCACCGACTCCAAAGACTGAAGCACATGTATGTTGCAGAGAATGCAGGTCCTGACAGGCTCACAGCCCCTTTAACTCTGATTACTTTAGAACTGTAAACACACATCCCTGCCCTGTAGTCTGGGCCCTTGAACTTAAATAACCCTGCTTGCTGTACCAAGAGAACTCAGCTCCAGAGATTGCGTCATAGCGTCGATTTACTGAGCAACAGGCGACCATTCGTGCTTTGCTTCTTCTCAGTCAGCTTCAAAGCGTCAGCAGCCCGATCCGATCTTAGCAACTGATGCCAAAGGAGTTGCACTATGATTTCAAAAGAGGCCGGTTTATTTGTGTTGTGGCAGGTGGGGAGGAGGCAAGAGATAAAACGGCCCACCTTCCAAGAAATCTGAATCTAACACTTCTTAGCGGCAAACAATTCTGCAGCTTTATTGCTCAAAGCTAGTGTATCCGAATCCCCAAATTAACACAACTTTCATCTGGGCCTCTGGACTCTGTACATGCCACTCAGAGTGCAAAAAATACATACACAAGAAAGGCAAATGCAGGATCAAATTAAAACCCTTAGAAACTCAAAGCATTAAAAAGATGATGATACCTCTATTCCACCCTACTTCTCCATCCCTCCCATCCAAGTCTTAACTGAAAACAAAAACAACACAGCATGCCTGGGTGGCTCAAGTGGTTAAACGTCTGCCTTCGGCTCAGGTCACGATCCTGGAGTCCTGGAATCAAGCTCTGCATCAGGCACACTGCTCAGGCAGGAGTCTGCTTCTCCCTCTCCCTCTCACCCAGCTCATGCTCTCTCTCTCTAATAAATACAATCTTTAAAAACAAAAATGATACTAAACTGTAAAAGATCTGATTTTCCCACAGTAACTACTTGGACTTGAAATTCCTTCAGAAGTTCCTTCTCTCTGGCTTGCTGGTACTTTAAGCATATGCCTGCTAGATGATGCCAGGATGGTGGACAGAGAGACAGACAGATGGTGGATGGATGGATGGATGGATGGTGGAGGGCTAGGGTGAGCTGTGTGGGATGCTGGCCAAGGCCCATACCCACTCTTGCTTCATTTCCCCCATCTATAGAATGAAACACTTAGACTAATGTTCTCTGGCACCTGTTCCAGTCTTTTTTTCTCGAAGCGTAATTATCAATCATTTCTAGAAATGATTCTGACAGTTTGGAATCCTAATTGGTTAGAAATGTAAGTCTGATTCCAGGAAGATATAAAAGGGGTTATAACTGTATGACCAGAGAGGCAGGGCCTGCCAAAGTCCTGCAGGCTAGTGTGACAGATCCCATACAGCTGACCTCAAACAGTCACGCACAAAAACAATGACGAGTACATTCAATTTTCTGTACTACTCCAAGTCAGCATTTTCTGAACCATGCCGCAGAACACTAATTCTGGGAGCTGGTAATAGGTGCTCCTTAAAAGAAAGGTTCTGTGTACAGTGAGTGTGAGGCACAGTAGGTTAAACGAGCTCAAGCAGGCTTCTTCATGCAGGACTTCTCAGAGCTGTCAGTAATACCAATCCCCCAGGTCCTGTGCTTGGTCCTCACAGGTACTTCATCTCATCTTCACTTTCCAGATCAGGAAACTGAACTAAAGGTTAACTGAAATGTTAAGAAACTTATATAAAATCCTCCAACTTACAGGAGGTGATGCTGGGTTTTAAATCAAGGATTATCACCAAAATAATTTCTCTCTTTTTGGAGAGAGAGAGAGAGAGAGCATGCATGCCTGAGGCGGGGGTGGGGTGTGTGTAGGGGCAGAGGGAAAGGGGGAGAGAATCCCTAAGCAGGCCCCATGCACAGAGTGGAGTCTGACATGGGACTTGATCTCACAACCCTGAGATCATGACTTGAGCCAAAATCAAGAGCTGGGATGCTTAACCAACTGAGCCACTCAGGTGTTCCACCAAAGTGTTCTCTTAGTCACATACAGCACCAGCTTCCATTAGCTTCCAACATGCTTACAGATACCATCAATCTCCAAGAAGGGTCTAAGGTTATGCAGGAAATCACAAAATTATTTGGCCATGGACCTGTTCTTATTTATTTCTTTGGAGAGAAATCCTATAAGTTTTATTTTTCTCTAAATACTTCTGTCTTTCTACTAGTCAACAGAAGGCAACTTGATCCCTCAATGCAGAATTCCACTGAAGAGGAAGCAAAACTTAAAATATCAGAACCATACCTGAGAACATACAGATGGCCAAAGGACACATGAAAAATGTACAACATCACTCATCGTCAGGGAAATGCAAACCAAAACCATGATGAGGAGTGCCTGGGTGGGTCAGTGCATTAAGCACCTGCCTTTAACTCAAGTCACGATCCCAGGGTCCTGAGATCAACTCCTGCATTGGGCTCCCTGCTCAGCGGGGAGTCTGCTTCTCTCTCCCTGCTCATGCTCACTTGCTGTCTCTCAAATAAATAAAATCTAAACCAAGAACAAAAAACCATGATGAGGTACCACCTCGTACCTGTCAGAATGGCTAAAATCAAAAACATAAGAAATAACAAGAGTTGACAAGGATGTGGAGAAAACGGAACCCTCCTGCACTGCTGGTGGGAATGCAAACTGGTGCAGCCATTGTGGAAAATAGTATGGAGGTTCCTCAGAAAATTAAAAATACAGAACTACCTTACAATCCAGTAACTGCACTACTAGGTATTTACCCAAAGAATAGAAAACACTAATTCAAAGGGATACACGCATCCTGGTGGTTTTACTGCAGCAGTTATTAACAACAGCCAAGATATGGAAGCAGCCCAAGTGTCCATCAACAGATGAATAAAGATGTGGTGTATGTATGTATGTACAGTGTATGCTGAATCACTATATTGTACACCTGACACTAATATAACACTACAGTGGTAACTATACTGGAATTAAAATAAGAAAATAAATATATCATTATTTCACTAAATACACATTATCTGTCTAAAACCTTAAAAAAATTTTTTTTTAAATATATCAGAACTAGGGACCTGAAAGATCTCTTCATCCAAACCCCTCATTTTCCTGAAAAGCACTTTGTTTGTTTGTTTGTTTGCTTGTTTGTTTTGGTGGGCAGCAAAGTTTATTGAGGGCTAGTATAAAGCTCCCAAAGAGGGAGGGGACAGAAGAGGGTTGCCCAGCAGGTTTAATTCTGCAAGGGGAAGTGACATAGTAAGGGGACAGATCAAAACTTAGGTCTTCTAGACTCTAGCATAAAACTCTATATGCCTCTAAAATATTTTTTATGTGTGTGATTTTCAGCATATAACTGTTTATGACATTTCCAGATTCAAGCTATTGACTAGTTCATCCAATATTTAGTTTTGTCTTTAATATTAAACCACAACAAAAAGATAAACGGGAATATTCTGTCAAAGGGAAGGCTCAGAAAAACATTACCTGAGAATATCATAACTGGCGAAGTCCCACTGGTAGAGACCCAGTGCCGAACTACAGACAATGTATTTGCCATCAAAATGAAGTCTTGGCTGCAGGCAGATACTCCTATCCTCGGAGACAGACAATGTCTTCAAGCACTTGCAGTTGATTTCTCTCCCAATTGGCCAAATCTACAGATTAAAGAAAATAAGGAACGATGACAGATCACATCACCATAGAAAAACCTGTCCTTAAACAATGTGATTTGCATTTGCCGAAGCCAGATAAAAAGTGAAGTAAATCGGAAAGACCACAGGTTTTATAGTTCAAGCTCTGATGCTACATGTATGCACTGTGTGTCCTTGGGTAAGATACTTAACCTCTCTGAATCTCAGTTCCCACAATGAAGACACCTACCACTGGAATGGTTTAAAAAATGCAGTAAGAACAGATGTGAGAGTGCTCCGTCAACTTTTTGCAAATTGTTTTTTTTTTTTTAAACACAAATAGATTTTTATGTTTTCATAGTTTAGATCTAAGAATTAGAAGGGTATGAGATATGGGTCTTAAGAAAACAGAATGTGAAGATAAGTTTTTGTGGATCTTTTTTTCTTCATTTACAAATCAGGGGTAGAAATTGCCTCATACATACAGGACTCCCGGGTGGCTCAGGTGGTTAAGCGTCTGCCTTTGGCTCAGGTCATGATCCCAAGATCCTGGGATCAAGTCCTGCATCAGACTCCTTGTTCAGCCAGGAGCCTACTTCTCCCTCTAACTGCTGCTCCCCCTGCTTGTCCTTAGTCTCTCTTTCTCTCTCTGACAAATAAATAAATAAAATCTTTTTTTTTTTTTTTTTTAAAAGAAAGGTCTTCATACATAGAATGAGTAATTCTCTTCCCAAGAAGTTTAAGATGGCTATACTAAGCCATTCCTGCTTCCCTTGAAATATTCCCTCTGTGCTATTCCATTTTAATTTTCTTATATTTCCCAGTTTTTCTTTGATGAGGCAAATTAATGGAGGAGAAAACCTCACCTTGATCTCATATTTGTCCGCACTTAAGAGTATGTAGTCTCCAGGGCTGTGCAAAAGAGACTTGACTTTACACTTTTGCAAAACCACCTAGAAATATAAACATCCATGTTACAGAATGATCCTTTTAAAACTATTTCTATATCACTTTTTAAAAAATTAAAATATGAAAAAGAGCCTGAAATGAGATGGTATGCTACAAGAGCTAAGCTGTAATTCTATGATGTTAGCCTCTAGTTAGTACAAACAGATTCTCTATAATGTCAGCAGGATGTAAAATTGTCTAATGCTGGCGGCAGCATTTAATTTCTGCTTTACTCTGGAAGCAAATATTAGAAATGATTTTAAAAACTGTAAAATGTGACTTTATAACAAATGAGAGGAATAGGAAAGAAAACAGCCCATAGACCTAAAAGCAAATACAAATGATTTGTTTTCCTGAGCAGATGCATTATAATGGAAAAAGCACTGGACTTGGGACCAGAATCTGCCATATCCTGACTCTGTAACCTTGGGCAAGACCAGCCAGCATCTTTGTTTCTCAATTTCCTCATCTTTAAAATAGGGGATGAGGCATTTATTATATCTCATAACTGAAATGAAAATGAAATAAAACAGTTAAATGAGTATGATGATGTAATAAAAGCTAACATTTCACTAGCCCTTCGGATAGTCTGTAAACATTTAGTGGCTAGTTATTTTTGTAGTAAGTCAGCATCAAGTGAGAGGGAGGCCAAGCTCACTTCTTCAGTAGTCTGTGCTCCCGATTCAGCTGAAACTGACAGACCTACTACACCCAGATGCCCTGCTGGGTCCTGTCCCATCATCTCTTTCAGAATTCACAGGAACATTTACCAGATGAAACTCAGGCCCTACAGGGAGAAGTGACTTGCCTTAAGACATCACACAGTCAGCATCCTGGTCCCAAGTCCAGTGTTTTTAACAAAACACGAGATTGTCTTATGTAACTTTTCCATTTAAATAGTCAATGTAAAAAAAAAAAAGAGAGAGAGAGAGAGAGAGAGCGATGCTTAAATAGTCAATGTACCCAATACAGAACTGTGGTAAAAGATACATAACATAAAATGTACGATTCTCAATCAAACAGTTTAGTAATGTTACTGATCTTCTCACAAACCACCCTTTTAGCTCTGCCTATTTCAGAAAAACACATTCATCTACCTGACCTAAAACCCACTGGGTAGCTCTAATTCCTCCTTCTTTGTTACCTATGAGTCAGTAAGTTCGGCTGCCTTTCCCTTAAAGACATATCCTTCATGTGTGCTCTTTTCTTTCTTCACTGCTACATGGGTCCATGCCACAGGTATCTTTTGCTTAGATTACTGCAAAAGCCTACTTGGCCTCCCTGGGTCTGTTTGTGTCCCAACTCCAATCCATTTTTTACTTAGCAGTTATTTTCTTAAAAACATAAATCACAGTTTCCTGCTGAGAACGCTCAATTGTTTCCTACTACACGTACGACACCCAAATCCTTAACACGCCCAAGGCAGGCCTACACGATGGCCACCTCTTCCACACCACCCCAACCATAGCACAGCTCCACTGGCCTTCAGACCAACAAATGTTCTAGGATCTTTCCCACGCCAGGGCCTGGGCACATACCACGTACTCTGAAACACTGCACTTTATTCTTTATCTAGCTACCTCCAATTTCTTCTTCATGTTTTGCCCCTTCTCAAGAAGCTCTCCCTGAATGAATTGGGTACCTTCTAGACATTTTCACAGAGCACTGCACTTTGCTTTCATAGCACTTAACACCATTTGTAACTGCACATTTATTTGTGAAATTACTGTTTAATAACTATCTCTCCTACTGGGCTAATAATGTCTGTGTCAAGCCCAAGTCTGTTTTGCTCACTCCTCTATCTGCTATCCCAGACAGGAAGGAACGGGAAGCTCAGGAAAAGTGTTTCTATATGACATTTCCATGACTAATACTGCATTTGATCCTCGTAATCACCTTTTTTTGAAAATAAGAAAACACAATATTCTTTTAAAAATCCTATACATTTTTCTTTATCCCATTTCTTACAACTATTATTTTTTCAAGATGAAAACTGCTTTCGTGATTCAAAAAGATACATGTTTATCCTAAAAGGAAAAATAGCACCTACAATTCCATAAGTGATAATAACCTGTAACATTCTGGTGCATAACACACTTATTCAGAAATTGTTATCATACTCTACAATGTAGTTTTTTGTCCATGACCTGTTTTATTTGTTCCCTCCACCCACCAAATACACTGTGGGCATTTTTCTGTGCCCGTGAGTCATTCATTTGTTCAACTATTTACCAAGTGTCCCTTACTTGGCTGGTCGCTAATGCAGGCCATCGTGCATTGTGGATACATCTGTTCCATTTTAGGGCTCACCTACCAATTAACAAGACAGCACCTACCATCCTCCACCCCATCCACAGCTCCCTCACCCCTACAAAACCTGATGTCAAGGAGAGTTCTTCTGTAAGTCTTCCTACCTTGGTGACCCATTCCGTGTGCCCGGTGAGTGTGTTCAGGCATGTCCCAGCAGATAGAGCCCATACTTTCACAGTGAAGTCTGCAGAGCCACTCACCAAGATATCCAGTTCATCATTGTAGTCAACGCTAAACACTAGTATATATAACATACACAAAGTTAAAACATGCCCCTGTGAGGGTCTTTTGTAACAGAGTTCAATCGTGTTCACTCTCCTTGCTGACCAACTGTGTAATTCTCAGCCAGAGATACTGTAAGAATGGCGCTATTCAACTAAGATTTTATGATAAAAAATATATTCATTTCAAAATTCTTGTTATTATTACAGCTTATTCTTCTAGGGATGGAGCATCCCTGGAATGACACAACCTCTTATCCTTGTACTAGCTTCGAAGTGAGAGGTAACACCAGTGCTGGAGATAACGGCATTCCCACTCAGCCTTGCCTGCCTGACACACCACAAAACCAATCCAGCTCATGCAGGGAAAAAACAACATAGGTGGCCCTGTTCAGATTTGCCCTATTCTTCACAATGAGACAAAATGTCAAGAACAATACCCATGACCAAGAAAAGCCAGTGTAATGAGAAAAACAAAACACACATAAGGATCTCAAAGGTGAGACTAAGCCCTTCTCTCCAACTCTCTGAATTTCTTGAGGGGTGTACCCCCAGCACCTAAAACAGTGCCTGAGTATAGCAAATACTCAAACATTTGTTTTTAAATGCCTGCCAGACTCTCTAAAGGAACATTGGGGACCCAGAGATATACACTGGGCTTTTCCGTAAGGAACTCAGTCTAAGGGTAAAGGAGAAGTCCAAAAAATTTAAATGTTTACCTCTTGCTAGGGAAACACCAAGGAGAATGACTAACTCTGCCCAAAGGTATCAGAGAGGACTTCAGGGAGGAGGCGATATTGGAGATGGCCCTGAAGGATGAGTAGAGTTTATCAAGGAAAGAGAATATTGCAGGTAGAAGGAACAGCAAAGGCATGGAGTTAGGAAAAGCCATAGCAATGTCCAGGGAACAGCAAAGACGAAATTTTTTAGAGCAGAGGTCGTGAAGTTGATCAGGTATAAAATCACCTGGAATGTACATCCTGACATATGGAACGGTATACTGAATTTAATATATACCATGCTAAATCATGTATCTTCCAATATTAATTTCTGTAACAAGCAAGTGGTAACAAATTGAGGGAAAATGTTTAAGATGACAAACAAAAATAGGGAAAAAATTGTTTTCAGCAAAATAGCTAGGTTCACTTCAAAGTATTACTGAGCACCAGACACAATAAAAGGAACTCAGGACCTAAGGGTGAATAAGACAGGCAGGGTCCCTGTCCTTCTGGCATGTATAGCCTGGCGGGGAACTGGATCACCATACTCATTTGTATGGTGAGTGTTATGACAAAATTCAGGTTATTGGGAAACCTACAGTAGAAGGGAGTCCAAGAAGACTGCTCATAAAACGGGATGCTGAAGATCATAGACTATGACTCTCCAGGGCTGAGGCAGTGAGTAAATGGAGAAAAGGAAGAAGGGAGCTGATGCACAAGAAGATGGGAAACAGCTCAACAGGATTTCTGCACAAAGCTCCAAAATACAATGCAGCAGAGATTAGCAGCTCAGGTCTCAAGGCTATACTCAAATGACCAGTTTCTACACACTAGGCCACTATAAAACTACTAGGAATACTCAGGTATCTGTTTATCTTATCTCTAGACACTGGTTTATTTTAATCAATTGTCAACCAAGATCCAACTCAACATAGTATGTGTAGATTATACAATCTGAGAACTACTGTCACTCCAAAGGATTTTCAGCCCTGATTCTACAAACAGAGTAGACTGAATTTACAAGTGTAGGACTTGCTCAATTTGGAGGTAAGGAATCTGACAAAAGCAAAATGAACTGACTGTTCAACACGGTATAAATGAAATACGTCAAGGAATACCACCCCCTCCCAGCACAAGGGTACACAGAAGAGTTTTGAAATACACCACGGAAAAGCAAAATTCAGGAAAAAATTCCAAATAGGAATGCCTTAAGTAAAGGGATTAATGGCTATGACTAAGAAATAATAGGAGGGAAAGGCAGGTTAAGTTAAAAAAACAAAAAGAAAACAAAACAGGATCACATTCTTGGCTCCTGGTTTTAAGGAATGAGAGGTTAAATTAACTGTAGAAATCCCTGAAAAAGGGCAACCCACCCGCCCCTGTGTGCCCCCGGAAGTGCTGGGTCCTGGCTCCGGAACTCCACTCCCAGCAGGCCACAGTGTTGTCAAAGGAGCCTGTCACAAGCTTCTGCTCATCAAATTTCACTGCTGCACAAGTGTGGGTCTGGATGCCATAAACACACTGTCCTGTGCTCACATCCCACAGTTTTGCAGACAAGTCATCTGACCCTTCAAGAGAAAAACAGGGAAGTTAGTAAGAAACCAAACACTAAAGAAGGAAAATCTATCCCCAAACCATGGTATTCTTCAAGCAGAACCTCATGATCCCCTCCTTCTAGCATTTCCACTTAATAGCTGAAAAAAGCAAAGCATGGGGAGGGTAATAACTCACTCAGGGTCACCAAAATGGTGTGAACAGCACAGGGACTAAATGCAGGCTTTCTGGTTTAGTCCTCTTTCCTTAATTTTCCAGGTGACAGAGGAGTACTAGACAAAGCATCCCTTGGGCTTGCACTTGCAAAATTTCATATACCTTTGACTATCACGAGCTTTCTGATTTGAGCTTGAAATGATGAGTATTACCTACGATTGCACGTATACATTTGTATGCCTACCCATGACCCAACAACTCTGAGCGAATAAAGAATGCTGAAGAGTAAACCTGTGTGCCGGAATATATTCTACCCTAAGATAAGTCAAAGATAAGCCACAGATCACAGGCTAACTTCTGCAAAAGCTAACTGCTATTTCCTTAAGCCATCCTGAAATCTGTAAAGGAACCTCTAAGAAAACCATGGATAAATTATTCCCACACATTCACAACTCAACAATTAGCCTATAAAGCGTCTCAAGATTCTGCAGAAAAAAAGTGAGTTTTATCTCCGCATCTGATCAAATTATACTGATCATGATGATAATTCAGGATTAGCTTTATGTTTAAAAGTCTAATGATTAAATCAGCCTCACAAACTTACCTTTATAACAAAAAAGTAGTAATAAGAATTGTTAAAGACATTTTGAAAATAAAAAAATACACTCACAAGGACACAGTATGCAGGAAAGCACTGAATCACTGGCTTTGGAAAAGATGAAATGACTAAATAAAACTGGCCACAATTCTACCTTTAAGGTTGGTAGAAAGCCACTGTTTCACACAATGAAAAAAATAACACTTATGAAAAGGGTAGAGCATGAAATTCAACCTGGACAAACGCCAGGAGAACACACGGAAATGAAGACTGTACTTGCTGTCACTCTAGGTATTTACAGACCCAGTTTCCTTTTTATAAAACTAGAGATGGGACGTGGTTGGTGCTCCTCAATAGTCATATGGGGCATCAGAATCATCTGGGGAGGGGCACTGGGCTGGCTCAGTAGGTAAAGCATGAGACTCTTGATCTTGGGGTGTGGGTTCAAGCCCCATGTTGGGTGTACAGATTACTTAAAAATAAAATCTTTGGAAACAGCACTGTCCAACAGAAACAAAATACGAACCACAGAAGTAATTCAGATATGTAATTTAAAATTTTCTATTATTTACTTTAAAAAGTAAAAAATATATATAATTTCATTAGCCCAATGTATCAAAAATAAAATTTCAACACGTAACCAATATAAAAAATAAAATATTTTATATTCTAAATCCATTGAGTATTTCCCATTTCACATCTCAGTTTGGACTAGTGCCATCTCAAGAGCTCAAAAGCCTTATGTGGCCTATAGCTACTATACTGGACAGTATGTCTAGATAATCTCAATTATACAACACTTAAGAATGGTTAAAATGATAAATCTAAATGTTCCATAAATGTGTCATAGGAAGTGGAATGACTGGATCCTCAATCTTGTGTCTATTTTACCACAACTTGATAAAAACAAAAAAAAATTATCCTAATTGTTTAAATTAGTTTATATAGGAAAATATTCAGTTTTACACCCTAAAGAAGTATCAGAGAAAATTAGCTTGATGTCAGTCCCATTTTACAGAGCTGCAAGTCTACTCTGTTGGGCCTTCAGGAGCCACTATTCTCCTCTCCTATTTAATTTTTATTTCAACCTCCCCTGTGGACTCCCATTTGCTGCACTGACTAGCAGCAGGTCATCAATGATGCAACCCAGAGATGAAAGGGGACTAAATAAATGAAGACTATTTTTCATTATATGAAAGAAAAAACAAGGCCTCTCTACTCAGGAAAGATGATGAAAACAATACTTTGATATAAAAAAGCACAGGGATGGGTATGTAACAAAAAGGTAAGCAGAAAATGGAGCTGTAACTCAAATGGAGTAGTAAACTACCGGATCAAGTGAAGTTTAAATATTTAACTGGTAGAATCAGATCTCAGCTCTCAGCTGCCTCTTGGGGGCATTTGACTCTGATGACTAAAATGTCCTTGAAACTCTTCACCATTCTGGTTCTGTACCTCTTCCCCCTCTAACTACGCTCTTCAAGGATCCATCCTAGGCTATATTCTTCTTCCTCTCCAACTCCTTTTAAAAAACCCCTGTTCTAGCCATAGCCATGACGTGGCTAACCCCTCAACCTTTTGCTCTTGCCCTGAGCTACTCCCGAAGCTCTGATGTTGCATTCCAGATACCTATGGGAATCTCCACTCACATCCAACTACGTTAAGTTCATCCCAAATTTAATTCCCTCTACCCTCTCTATTTCTTCATTTTCTGTTCTTGTTACTAGCACCACCAACTTCCCAGGTGTATATATAGCTAGAAATCCCAGTTATTTTTTAAATTAACCCTTTCCTCGCCACATACTCAATCCATTCCAAAATCCTGTCAATTCCATTTTAATGGTGGCTCTTCCATTTAACTGCTCCTTTAAAAAATCTCTATCCTTACTGTTCTATATCTAAATCTATCTACTCTGACCTAAACTGCAACACGCTAATACTTTCAAATTTTTATTTATTTTTTAAATTTCTTTTCAGTGTTCCAGAATTCATTGTTTATGCACCACACCCAGTGCTCCATGCAATCTGTGCCCTCCATAATACCCACCACCAGGCTCACCCAACGTCCCACCCCTCATCCCTCCAAAACCCTCAGATTGTTTTTCAGAGTCCACAGTCTCTCATTGTTCATCTCTACCCTAATACTTCAATTCAGAAACTCTAGTTCTGTTTACTCTTCCCTAAACCGCAATACTCTAATACTTTAATTTGGAAACTCTACATTTGTCAATGCCAGAGGTCTCAACAGAAGAAGTATCATCTCCTAAGGGAACATTTTAGAAATGTTTTTAGTGTGTTTTCAATTGTCACAATGATTTTGGGGCAGAGGGTAAGGGGCATTACTAGCCTCTGCCAGGCTAAGGCTGAAAATGCTAGACATCATGGACAGTACACGAAAAGAATTGTCTCGTATTTTGCATGACCTCTTAACGATTCTGCCCGATATTCCTAAGTAAAAAGCTTATCCTTAGTTGTCTGAGCCTCAGACCAGTTTTACAAAGCATGGAGTTTATTCTAAATTTTCAGAGTATATCAGGTAGATTGAGGAAAAATGTATTTTGCTTTCTTGGGGACTTTGCTAAGAGTTTTTTCACTGCTTGAGGTCATACCACTGATGGTACAAATACAACACACTGCACTTAGAGCCGTCATGTTCATGACAACAGTACATACACAGGTGCAAACATCTCATTACATTTCTGTCTTCTAGCACAGCTGGGCTTGAGCACAACATGTTTAATGTATATTATTCTAAAATTACTATCTTTTTATTTCTGCTCTGGATCAGCATTTAGGTATTACATTAACTTTCTGAAATACGTGCCAGTAAGTTATTTCTATGAATTTTAGTTTAAGGTAAGATAATATTACAAAATATTTTAAGAAGAGGACCTGGGTCTGATAGAAATAAGAAAAACTGGTCTACTTGAAGACAACTCTGATATTGGCCCTTTTTCAGCTCAGAAAACTTTCATATTTTTTTCTTCCTACTCACAGAAAACCGTCCAAACTCATGTTCCCAATATTTAAGGTTTTCATAATACACCTCAAGCCAATTCTTCAGCTTATATTCTAAGAATCTCACAGGGTCCCTACTTATATCCTGAGATCAGCTAAAATGAATGTTCTTTATTTTTCTCCTATAAGCTCCACACTTAGTCTTTTCCACACTTTTGCTAATGTTAATGCTGATCTTCCTACTGGAAAGCACTTATTCTCATCTCTCTAAAATCCGCCCACTTTCCAAGTGAAGGAAAGCACTGCTTCCTCTGAACAATTATATTTGTTCTCCTCATATAATTCAACTGTATCATTTGATAACACCTCTTTTATAGCTATTATTTTTCTTATTCAACTATAAGCCAAGGTAACACTACAGCAGCCTGCAGACTCAATATGACCCAACCAATATTTTTAAAATGTGAATAATACTTAAAAATCAGCACACTATAAAACAAACAAACAAACAAACACACTAAAAAAAATCAGAATATTGCACAGAAATCTAGATCTGGGACTCTAAGTATCAGATCTGATCACTCTAACCTTAAATCCCATATGGCAATAATTCACTACAGTGGAGCAGCTGCTACCCTCTCTAAAAGGGCAAGTGCTTGCTCTTTCATAGTCTAGATGGAGACTTCTACCTAATCAGGGTACCTTCCTAATCCCACTGTGCACATTCTCTGAGCAAGAACTGTCCTAATTCATCCATGTATACTTCACATTGTCTTTCACATGGAAGTCATTTTATATATACCTACTGAATGGCACAAAGCACAACAGGTTCCTTTCTTACCATTTTAGAACTAAGCAGAAGGGTAACTACCTAATTCACTCTGCTATGTTAATTTTTACTATCAGCCATCAATCTTTTTGGCAATACTATTTTATTGCTTGTTCAAGGGGCTAATCTAAAAATGTCAACTGTAAACTTATTGCCAAATTCAAAATTTCCCAATTCTACCACGGAGAAAACACGAGCTCTTCAGTAACAGCAGGGAACAAACACATGTATGATTGTGTAACAAATACTTCTCTCACTGGTTATGCTTCCAGGGATGCTATTAGAAAAATTAAACTAATGCTTTGGATTATTTTCAAAAGACAGAGCAGAATTTTCAATATGCAAACCTGATGAATTTAATCAGAATAAAAAATACAAACTATAGACCTACCTAGAAAACAACCTTAAAGTGCAGGGCTGGGTTCATAGTTATTGTAGATACTAACTTTCCAGGTAGTTAAAGAACTCAGTGAATGTTTCCCATTCACTTCTGCTTCAAATAACTAATGCAGCTTTACTACATTTCAAAAGTAAAGTTTGATGAGAGGTGTTGTTTTTTTTTTTAAAGCTCAATGTGGCTCTGAAAATGAGTCAACTCGCCAGTACTTACCTAAGTACAAATGAGCACAAATCTCAAAGGCAATACTGCATCTTAATCTTTAAAAACTACCTGCCATTGATTGATCCTAAGGCAAAAAGAACACAGAAAAGCTCTCACCCCAATGGGAAAGTACATCAAAGTATAAAAGAACAGATGATGCCTTTCCAATAATCTGACTTATAAGACAGGGAATAACAAGAGCACGAATAGCTTTTGGATGACAAACGAAACCATGAAATGCCTTAAATTTAATGTTTATTTTATAAAACTGGCAAGGTATCTAGCATTTCAGAGAATATATCACCACATGAGAAAATATATATGCTTGAGAAATCCTACATCTCAAAAATGTTAAAACTGAGTCTGGTGGAACTCTCAGAGAGAAGGAGGGTTATTTAAAACTTTGCTGTGGCCATGGCACCAATTTGATCTCTCTGGAAAGGACAGTAAGAGGAACTTTAAAATCATTCATATTCCTGGATCTGTGATTCTACTTTAAGGCTTCTGCCCCAAGGAAATAATTCAAGGGAAAAAAGTGCAAACAGAGATATTCATAAAAATAGAACCACCTAAATATGAATTAATGTTGAATTGGCCAAATAATGGTGACATATTTACACAAAGGAACAGTATATGCTATTTAAAAAGGCAAATATATACTTAGGTAAAACTCAAATGTCTATTAGAAATGATCTTGGGGAAAATAAATAAATAAAAGAAAAAATAAAAGAAACTATCTTGGGGGGTGCCTGGATAGCACAGTTGGTTAAGCATCTGACTCCTGAATTTTGGCTTTGGTTGTGATCTCAGGGCTGTGAGATTGAGCTCTGTGTCAGGCTCCATGCTCTGTGGAGTAAGCTTGAGATTCCCTCTCCCTCTTCCTGTATCCCTCCCTTTCTGCTCCCTGTCTCTCTCTCATAAATATTTAAAGAAGGAAAGAAATTATCTTGAATGAAGAAAGAACACCAAGTATCCCTAAATATTATACACAATGAAAGTGAACAGACATTGGGATCATTGATAAGAACTACCTGGAATCATTCTAGACACTGCCTAAGAGTTATCTACAATGCCTATCAAAATGTATTGCCTAAAACATATGCATTGATTATAAGTAGAAGCACACGCCCATCATAATTAAGATATACATAATTCCAAATTTTAATGATTATTTTGTTATATAGTTACTCAATTGCTTAGGGTTAAAATATCTAACTTCCATGTGTAAACTCGTCTAAGTCTTCTTAGAACCACAGGAATTTACAGCAAAAGAGAAATACTTCCCTTCCCATATTAAACAGACAGGGAAACAAACACACAAAGGTTAAGTAATTCTTCCAAGATGAGCTAATTACTTGCTAGATCTAGACACCAACTTTTCCATTGATTTTTCTCAAAAAATACTGCTGACAGAAAAAAAAAATTTAACCAATATGGAGAACTGTACATGGAAGGAAGAAGCACTGAAAAAAACAGTTACAGCTTCCTGATTCACATCACATTTAAAAGAATGTCTGGAGCTTTCTTCTCATACAATTTTATAAAAATGATTTGTTTTCTAGAGGGAAAGAGGAAAGGGTTAGGGATGGGGGAAGGGAGAATGCCACTACAGATATCTCATATAATTAATCTTGCCATTCTCAAGCCTAAGGAGTAATTTTTTTCTGGTTCTAAAATTATAACCTATGAAATACAAAGCAACAAAACAGTTCCGAGGTCTCTTACCTGTACAGAGAAGTCCATCTTTATAGTAAAGTGCATACACTCTGGCACTGTGTCCAATTAATGATGAGGTCTCAAAGGCTTCATGGTCCTCCAGTTGCTTCATTCTCAAAATAGCCTTCAAATAAACCTTCTTCCAGTGCAAAGCGTCCTGAACAGAATCATCTATCTGCCAGCCCAAATTTTTACACGCAGTCTGCCACACCTCTGTACAGGCACTTATCACCTTATTCCACTGTTTAGAGACGAGGCAGCATGTGAGTAAAGTCTGAGGATCGAGCCATTTTAACAAATAAAAACTGAGCTCCAGGGGAAGGAGTTTGAGGAAGTCCCGCTTGAGGAGAGTCTCCAGGTTATTGGAGAGATGCCTGAGCTGGACTGCCCCACTCAGACTAATCAGGTGATCCAGAGTTTCATTTTTCTGCAAGTCCGTCAGAGAAAGAAATGTAACAGAAATGTTATCAAGCCATGTCTCAAAGTCCTTTCTCTCCATAAGGTTATGGAAAAATTTACCTGTGGCACATCAAAATATTGTATTAGTTCTGCTCAAAAAGACTGTTCAAGCAAGACTGCTAACAAATGAAAATTAGTGTAAAAAACTTGGCATTACAACTTTATGCTTAGTTACCACATTACAACTTTACAGTAAACATATTCCATCTGAAAATCTTCCATGCACACAGAGGAAAATACATACTGAGAAAACATACTTTAATAAATCATGATCTCTGAAACACAAGTCAGTGAGACTTATGTAGGTGTATGTGACTTGCTCCTTTTGAAGTCTAGCACATGCTACATGCATCTTCACAGTAAAAGATTTACAAAATGTTCATTATAAAATAGCTTTTTCTACGTAATATACTTCTCCCCACCCCACCACTCATCAAAACCTTCATAACACTGTTTACTTAATACACTCTATTTGGGTACTAAAATCACAAAAACAACCAGAAGGCAAGTCTCCTGAGCAGTAACTGGACATTTATCATGCTAGGCACAGCCTGACCTGTTACCAAAATCACAAAACCAACTACTGGGTTTTCGATAGATGTTCAGACAAAAAGGTTTAGGGAAGAAACATAAGCAGATGTCTTAAGTTACAGGTATTCTGGCTCAGGTATTCTGGTTCTTCTACTTCTTTTATGGCACCGCCTGTTAGAACATGAATTACTAAAGGCCTTACATGGCCTTACCTAGTTTTTATAAGCCTCATATGAGCTGGTGACAACCCCTAACCATGTGCCACACACATGAGCAGTGAGGGTCAAGGAAGCCTCACAAATAAGTCAAATTAGTAATCCCGAAGCTTCGAAAACACCAAGAAAACAAGAAGCATCATCTCTACTTTGCAGGGGAGGAAGTTAAAAGTCAGAGAAGGTAAGTGATTTGCCTACAGTCAACAGAGCTATTAAAATAGCATCAGAACAACCCGGAGGTCAGTGCTCTCACCATCCGTACTCTTCCAACCACACCAAGCTGTCTCTCTCTGATGACAGCCACAACCAGGAGAATCACAACCTGGTTATAAAATCTGGAGGCACTATGACTATCTGCTTATAGCACCTTCTCCTTTAGGAGAATGACAAATTGCTCCAGGACTAAATGGAACAGAAAAAAACCTTACAAATAGACAGCATTACATACTGTCAAGGTGTCAATCCACTTTTGACAAAAGGGACTAAACTAATGAAAAGAAAACAAAAAATAAACCAAACCCATAAAAACATCTTTCCCAAGGTTGGCTATATGTTGATAGATGTTGGTGCTGAATGATCAGTACACAGAGGTTTTTTTGTTCTTTTTATTATTATATGTTTAAACATTTCCATAATTTAAAAAAAAACCTTCCTTCTATCTGATCATTTATTCTCCAACCAGATTGTCATACTAATTTTAAAAATTTATATCCAAATTAATGTGGAAGAGGAAAATAAATTCCTTCCCATATATGTCATCTAAGTCAAGTCTACGTCAAAAGCCAGATCTCATCTTCCAACTCTGTTCATGTAGGTCAGTAAAAATCATTTTCATTAATTTTCCAATATCAAATTTGGCAAGAATGTTATTGGACACTAAAGAGTAAAAGCAACCAAACCTTCCAATCATATTATCTCCTATCGAACAGTTTGATTTTGGGAACAGTGAATGAACTTTAAAATAATACTCCAGAATCCTCAGGGCTTGGGCTAGGCAGGACTTTTTAGTTCATGGATTTACTAGGCAGCCAAAAAATAATCAGTTCACCAAAAGTTTTATCAACAAAACAAGCTAACAAGCTTCCTCTTCCTGAATCTAAACAACATTCTATCTATAACATTTCTGGAAATTTTTTACTTTAAAAAAACCACTCATAGCAAGTCAAAACAATCCTTTTCTGTGGACACTCACAAAATGTCACAAAATCTAATTAATTAATACTGGCCAATTAAAAACATGTAACAAAACATCTACCCAGGAATAAGTGCAGAGGACTTCCTCTCTCACACCTACATACACACAGAAGTATCCACACATCCATCACAGAAATGCTTATTTCTGCTTATAAGAAGCTGAATTACTATTTAAATGACTACAAGGCAAATTTATAATACCCATGAAAATGTTATCAGGTTTCCACCATTGACAAAAACTAAGACATCCTACAGAATGCCAAATTAATGTAGTCATGACACCACAGATTATGGGACAAACTTTCCAATGAGCACCTTTAAAAAACTCAGCCATGTCTGAGATTCAGATATTCTCTTAACCCCTAATAATTTTTTCCCCAACTCTGCACTATTACAAAACAAAACCCACCAGTTTTTACTTTTCAAACAAAAAAAAATCAACTGACTTTGGAGGGAACTTTCTTAAGGTCACAGGTCTAAAATGAACCCTTTTGGAGAGCCTCTAGGAATATCATGTACTCCTGGCAGCACAAGGCCCAAACAGGACAACTTCAGGAAGAAGGATTTCAACTCAACAGGAGCTTTCCAATAATGTAAGGGCTGTCTCCAGAACCCAATGCAATTCCCATTGCTGGGAAAGTCAAAGACAGTGGAAACAGAGGCAGAATGAGGTAAATGAAAATGCCCTGGAGTCAGTCAAATCTTTTACGGATTCAGCCACTTCCTATGGGATTATGGGCAACTCTGAGACCAACTACTAAAACTTCAGTCATCTGTAAAATGGAAGCTATCACTCACTTTGAGAGTTATGAAAATCAGAAACAGGGGCCAGAACAGCTTTAACACACAGTCTGAAGTAACTCACATGGTATTTTTCATAGTTTTATCGCTATGAATACCTGCCAGGAAAGCTGGCAGTAGCCCTAAGGCTGGAAAACATAGGGCCACCAACATCCCTTTCGACCCTATGACCCTAATCATAAAATTTCCCTTAAAATGGCTTAAAATATATGGAGGAAAAATTCGAGAGCTTAAACTTACTGAGATTTAGTTTTATAATTAAGGGCAGTTATTGACTTGAGGCTAGAATTTCCCACTAGGTGCATTTTTGTCTCTACCCACACTTCATTGTGTCTTGCCCTCCCCTGCCCCCACTTCAGATTAAACATTAAACCTGCCCTTCTGCCCTCAATACTAACAATCACTAAGGCTCCGAAATGGGTGGCGTGATGAAGACACCTAAACTGGAAGGTGGGAGGTCTAGGTTTGATCTCTAGTTCTGCCATTAGCTCCCTATTGTTCCCTTAGGCAACTCTCATATTTGTACTGATTTAAAAGACTCAAGTACTACTCATAGACATTACCTCATTGGATTATCAGAACTTCATGGAAAGTATCAGTACTACTGCCCTTAACGAATAAAATGAGGAAATTTATGGCCTAAGAAGTGGAGTGACTTCCCCAGGGTCCCATAAGAAGCACCTTAACATCTTTCTCAGCCCCCACCCCCTCGAAACAAAACAAAACTATACCCCTAGGTTTTATTGGAGACAGCCATTCTAGATAAAACACCCCATATGTGTTCTCCTTGTCTCCACCAGGACCTGGCCTAGTTAAGAATGAAAGCAAGACATCTGTTGTTGGAGAGGAGGATTCATCTTCCCTGTTTTCTTATCAAGCACTATCAGCAGTTACAGTACAGAGGTTCTGAACACATGTTATTTATAAACATACACATGCCCGGTATCTTTTGAATATCAAGAAGCTGGTAACCCTGGTTGCCTCCCGGGAAAACTGGAGAGCTAAGGAATTGGAGCGAGGAGCCCTTTCTTGAATTTAAAACCATGTGAATATACTATTTACTTTAAAATCGCCTTTAGGGGCGCCTAGGGGGCTCAGTGGGCTAAAGGCTCTGCCTTCGGCTCGGGTCATGATCCCGGGGTCCTCGGATCGAGCCCCGCATCAGGCAGTCTGCTCAGCGGGGAGCCTGCTTCCTCCTCCTCTCTCTCTCTCTCTCTCTCTCTCGGCCTGCCTCTCTGCCTACTTGTGATCTGTCTGTCAAATAAATAAATAAAATCTTTTTTAAAAAATAAGATAAAACCGCCTTTAGCTCTAAGATAAATAAAAACAGCTCGGAAAGAAACAGTGTGTTAAATACAGGCTCTGCAGCTCCACCTGTTGCTGAGTGACCCTGGGGAAATCACTTCACCCATCTCAAGTTCAGTCTCCTCACTTGTAAAATGCAACCACGCACAGCATTCCGTACAAGGGTTTTTGTGAGGATTAAGTCGGATAACGCACGTAAAGCGTTTAGCGCAGTACCCGACACACTGTAAGCTTCCAGGAAATGCCAGTTACCATTATTATTCAGCATTAATATTGTTATCTGTATCTCAAGCGGCACCCCACATACACACCTGTTTCCATCGCAAACCCACAACTATGGCGCAGTCCCTCACATTAATACAGCGCTTTGTACTTCAGAAACCACCTCGCCACACTTGATCATCTTTCAAAGTCATGGTAGCATCATTGTTTACTCATTTCGCGGCTAAGGAAACTGAGCAACTAACAGGCAGTAACTCCGAGACTCAATTTTCCCATCTTTAAAATCAACTCCAGATCCCTTCAACCCGCCTTCGTCGTTCCCAGGTCCCCCGCTTCCAGAGTCGTGTTCCGCGCAGCACTGACCTGAGCGAGCGCCCCGGGGCCCAGGACCTCGCGCCGGGCTCACACCGACTAGGCGCGCTCGGGCCGCCAGAGCCTCGCAGCGGCCGGGTCCGCTCCGCAGCCATGGCGCCTGCAGAGAAAGAAAGACAAACGGCCCGAGGCGCGGCTGGTCAGCAGAGGCGCGGGCGCCTGAGAACCCCCTCCTCGGCCTGACCCCGCCTCACATACAGACCTGGACCAGCGGCCGCCGCTCGGGGTCTGCAACCTCACAGGGGAGCGGCTTCCGGTGCTGCCTGCGTCATCTCCGCGCGTCCCTCCGCCCGCGGCGCCCAGCGGACGCGGGTGCACTTCCGGCCCCGGCCTCCGGGGGAAGCGGGCTGGCCCGGGAGAGCGCGGAGGGAGGGGGAGCGTGCGCAGTACAGCTTAGGCTTGTGGACCGTCGTCCTAAACTTATTTTTTGCTGTGTATCGGGGATGTGTCTCATCCGACCTGACCTGGCCCTGTGTGGCCCTTTTTCTTATCCTTTCTTTACGGAGGAGAGGCAGGACAATTTCAGATACGTGTCCGAAGTCAAACAGCCCATTGAGTCACCGGTTATTTCCCAAACACGGTTCTGGGAGATAGGGTTAATGAGCGAAAAGCACAAAAATACGGAACCCCTGGGATTTACGTCCTAGCGAGGGAGGCAGACAGATAAATAACTAAGCAAGGCATGTGCAAGTCTTAGCAAGTGCCAAGGAGAAAAATTAAGCAAGTTAAGGGAATCGGTGAGCGAAAGAACAGTCAGGTGATCTAGGTTCGAATCCCAGTTCTTACACTCATGCTGTGCCTATGGCCTACTTATTTAACCTCTCTGCATTTATTTCCTTCTTCTGCAGAGTAGTTTAGTACCTTCCTCATGCCATCCTTCTGAGGACTGAAAGTTGAAGCATAAATCTTTAAGCTTGAACTGTGCTTCCGATGTCCCCAGCAGTATCCTAAATCAATTTGTGTCACCGCTCTCAATTCCCACAGCAGCCCTACACCGCAGTTACTATTATTAGCTCCGTTTTTAGAGATGGGGAAACCGAGGTCAAAGGCATCTTGCCTAAAGTCTTAGTAACTGGCTTCATAGGATTTCAAGCCCCCTTCAGAACATAAATTCTCCTGGTCTCTCTGTAAAGGTTCATAAACTACATACACATACTCCTATCTTATACCAGCACCATCTGATAAGATTTTCAGCAATGATATTCTAATTTGCATCGTCTGATAGGGCAGCCACTAGCCCCTTCTGACCATTAAACACTTGAAAATGCCTGATATGACTGAGGAAATACAATTTTAATAGATTTAAATTTAAATAGCCACATGTGGCGAATGGCTACCCTGTTGAACAGACTGGTCCAATAGATATATCACATTATATAGACAATAAGACAGTCACATATTCAGTTAGTGGTAGAGAATAGCCAAGACTCCAAGCATCCTGGGTTCATCTAGTGTACCTAAAACAAGGGAAGTAAAAATTTGACTATGTGAGGTAGAAGTCACTATGATGGCTTGAAAGTCAGGTCTCAAGAGAGCAAAAGGGAGTCTCTGTAGCCAAAGAGTGACTGATGACATTCTAAGAAAATTTAAGAAGAAATGCACACAAAGATCAGATAACCTCTATGAAAGGGAAGGCAGTGCCAAGGAAATTAAGAAAACCAAGCACCCCTATGTGCCTCAACCCAGTGAAGTAAGAGTTTGATGAATCAAACTGAAAATCCCAGATGGAGCTGCCTGGAGATAGTGTTGTTAGACCTTCCCATGGACAAAGAAACCAAACTGTCTAAAAAACAGAAAGAAAGAAAGAAAGAAACCAAACTAAGTTGAAGCCAAGAGGAGATCTGGGAACAAAATTTATAGCTGAGAACTGAAAGTTGCAAAACAGGATTTGTATTTAATTAAATACAAGACCTATTTAATTGCTAAACTTAGAACTTATAAACAATTTCTTTTCACTTGCATTTTTTTTAGGTTATATTTTCCCACTTTGTAAAACAAATTTCCAAGATTGCATGACAGTGGTTGAGAAAGCATAGTCAGCTTTGAATGTAATAAGATTTTCCTAGCCAAACAATAAAAAAAAAAAATGCTGTGAGTGGCAGGCAGGAAGATCAGCATGAGAAAAAACAAAGATGAAATATAGCCCTGCCTAAAAACAGAATGCTCAATACAACTGCTTATGTGACAAGAACATGAAAATATGCTGAATGTTGTTTCTTTTCTTCAGCTTTCTGGTAGGAGCAGTGTTTGGAATAATTCCTACACATTCATGCCCTAGGAAAATGGCAAACATTAAACAAATCTCACCATATGATGTTTCTTCAGAAGAAAAGTAGGCACCCATTAGGGATGACTATTCCTTGATGTTTTTAGTCTACGTCTTGCACGTGCATATACTAGGGAGCAGGAACTATTCCAATTGTTTAGTTTCTTGAAAACACTCCAAAACAGACTGTACGACATTTCTCCTTGTGTGATGATGTGTGGAGGGGTGATGTAGGTGAACTGCTCTTTCAACTCCCACACTTACTTCACCAGGAATTCAGCATAAAGGCAAGGAGTTCGTTTCAAGAGGTACACAAGGTTGGGAGCATTTGAACAGGTTTGTGTTCTCTGTTTTTTGTTCTGGATTCACTCTAGCTGTAACATAATCTTCACTTGCTTTCCTATGCAGCCAGCAGGTATTCTGGGACAAAAGCTCAAGTTGATTAGGAAGAAACTTTATCCTCAAAGTCTTGGGCACCAAGCACTTTACTTCAATTGCTGTTAGACTGGAATGATGCTGAGCCACATTCGGGCATCATTTGGCATCTGGACTCAATAATTTCCAAAGCCCTGAAATTGCTTACAGACAACATGCAGGTAAGCTTCTTAAATCTTTGAAGCATTTGATGTCTATTAAAATAGGCTTGAGGAAAGTGAAGTTTCTTCTCTTTTTAAATCATTAGCAATTGAGCAAATGGAAAGGAGTTCAGATGATAATTGCAGGGGTTCGTTTTGTTTTGTTCCTTTCCAATTCAGTGGACATGGAGAAGGAAGAGAGTCAGGATTCTCAGGGGTTAAGAGTGAGCTTTGGAATTTTGCAGACTTGAATTCAAATCATGACATTACTCTTTGTACTTACCCATTGAGTGTTCTTTGGCAAGTTATGAAACCTGGATGCTTAATTTTGAAGATAACCTATCTGAAAGCATTACCAGGGCTAATTAAGGCATATAAAGTGCTTAGCACAGTGCCTGGAACACTGCAAGTGCTCAGTAAGAGGTTACTTTTATTATGAGAAGCTTTGTCAATTGAAGCTCCAGTAGAAATTTAATTCCTTGAATTTTCCCTTGCTTTATTATGTTACAATACTGTATTTACCCTTCCAGAAGGAAAGTTTCCATCTTCTTCAATGATGTGGAGTAAACTTGGCATAGGTCCACCCTAGATCTCCAAAGGGGTGCTATGCAGATAGCGGGAATTTGTCCATATTGATAGATGTGTCGGATGGATTAGGGGACATTGCCAAAACAGACAATGTCAGAATTCAGTATTGGATTAAACTGGAAAACCATACTGGAAGGATATAAATGTTTTATAGTAGCCATTGTTCACTGGGCAACAAAAGCAACTACTTCATGGAAAATTAGCCCTTGACCTTTGTAATTAGAGAAGAAACCGATCCAAGTGTTTCACTTCCTGAGAGAACATCATATATTTTCCTATAGGTTTTTAGCACAATGATGCCACTTGCTACTTTATATCATGTGTCTGTGTCTGATTCTTCTTTGCTTCTCCAGCGACCGACACAATGCCTTGCATTTAGTAAGTAGGCTTTCATCCAAACGAGGAAGAAAATAACCAATTAACATTTTATTCAGTTTCTATCTCATACCAAACACTGAACTCTGCAGAAATGAAGAAGAAAGAGGCATGATATCACCTGTCCAAGGAGCCATGATATAGTGGGAGAGGCTTAGAGCAAAAATAAGTCAGAAACCCTTAAAATAGTGTACTTCTAAGTGCTGTGAGGAGTACTTATAACATTCAGTGGGGGCAAAAACAAGAATGGAGATGAAGTTTGAATGAACATGTTTTTTTTTTTCTTATTTAGGTGACATTCTGCAGACTTCGGACTCACCAGTGGTGTTTCATTCTATTTAATGTTATCTTATTTCATGCCTTGCTTTTTGGGGCTGATTTTGTGGAAGAATACTTTTTGCGTGCTTTGCCTTATGTAGATATGAAAGTTCTTGAAACAAAGGATAAGGCAAGAAAATTGAACGTGGAACCCCTAAGAAGTAACCTTTCCAAGCATTATATCCTAAGCCAGTCGGAGGTGTGTAAAGGGAAGAATATATTTTTACTCTCTCTTATCTTCAGTAGCCCAGAAAATGGAACAAGGCGGGACCTCATCAGGAAAACCTGGGGTAATGTGACCAGTGTCCAAGGGTACCACATTCTCACACTGTTTGCTTTAGGAATGCCTGTTTTGGTAACTACCCAGCAAGAGATAGACAAAGAGTCCCATAAGAATAATGATATAATTGAAGGAATCTTCTTGGACACTTCTGAGAACCAAACCCTGAAGATCATCACAATGATGCAATGGGCTGTGACTTTTTGCCCTAATGCCCTATTCATTCTCAAGGTTGATGAAGAGATGTTTGTCAATCTTCCAAGTTTGGTAGACTATCTTCTCAATCTGAAAGAACACCTTGAGGATATCTATGTGGGAAAAGTTATCCATCAGGATACACCCAACAGAGACCCCAGTAGTCAAGAATTTGTCCCTTTTAGCAAATACCCAGAAAAGTACTACCCAGATTACTGCAGTGGTGAAACCTTTATTATGTCCCAAGATGTGGCTCGGATGATGTATGTGGTTTTCAACGAAGTACCCATAATGGTTCCTGCTGATGTGTTTGTAGGGATTTGTGCCAAGTCCATTGGCCTTATACCCATCCACAGTTCAAGGTTTTCTGGGAAAAAGCACATCAGATACAACAGATGTTGCTATAAGTTCATTTTTACATCCTTGGAAACTACAGATGCTGAAATACCCCTGGCATGGGAGGAAATTAGCAGTGGGAAAGAATGCACCCTGTTTGAGACTTACTACGGACTCATTTCCTGCAAACTTCTGACATACCTTGACAGCTTTAAACGTTTTCACATGAATACCGTAAAAAACTATGACATGTATTCTGGTGATTAGGAGGGATTTTTGTGGGTTTTTCTTTTTTTGGCGTTTTCTTATAAATGTGTTCTTCGTAAATTAACTCATACCTTGCTATAAAAAGCGTCCCTCCTTCCTTGTGTTTCTGTAGTTTCTCTTAGCAAGTTTCAAAATGTTATTAGTGCTGTGATGTAGTACATCATACTGAGATTTTATTTTATGGTATTTAAGTTGATAGAGTATGATTCTTTTCAAAATAAAACCTTTTGGGGTGCTTGGGTGGCACAGTCACTTAAGCGTCGGACTCTTGTTTTTGGCTCAGGTCATGATCAAAGGGTTGTGACATCGAGCCCCACATGACGCTCTGCGCTTGGCATGGAGTCTGCCTAAGACTCTTTTTCCCTCTCCTTCTACCCCTCCCTGCTGCTTCTCTCTCTCTCTAAAAGAAGAAGAAGAAGAAGAAGAAGAAGAAGAAGAAGAAGAAGGAGAGGGAGAGGGAGAGGGAGAGGGAGAGGGAGAGGGAGAGGGAGAGGGAGAGGGAGAGGGAGAGGGAGAGGGAGAGGGAGAAGGAGAAGAAGAAGAAGAAGTAAATCTTAAAAAAAAACAACTTTTATCCAGAAATGAGAGAACATTAATTATAACCAGAAGTCTTGTTTCTCTTTACAGTTAAGTGTATTTGTCAAAATCATATTCTGTGGAACTCTCGTGACTCACCAACAGAAAGGGTAACTGATTTTTGAGAATGCTCAGAATTGAAAGAGAACACTAAGGAATGTGTTGAACAAAATTTTCATCTTGGATGTAAGCAAGAAACATTTTGGTAACCGGGTGGTGGAATGACACTTAATTTAAAAGCATAATCACCTAGTATATGTTAACTTAAACCATACCAAAGACTTGGATCTCTCTTGGTAAAGCACTTTTCATCAAGTCCTAGTTAGACACTGTGTTACAGATGGGAGGCAACAAATTCACATTTTGTGTTATGTGTATACTCTTCATTAGTTTCCTAGGAATGCCCTAAGAAAGTACCACAAATTGGGTGAATTAAGAGAACAGAACGGTATTTGCTCAAAGTTCTGGTGGCTAGATGTCTGAAATCAAGGTGTTGGCAGGACCCTGCTCTCTCTAAAGCCTATAGAAGGGAAAATCCTTGTCTTTTCTAGCTTCTGGTGGTGGACAGCCATACTTAGCATTCTTTGGCTTGCAGAGAGATCACTTTAATCTCTGTTTCCATCTTCTCACATGGCCTTCTCCTGTGTGTCTGTGACTTCACAATCTTCCCTCTGTGCTGTGTCCTAATTTCCCTGTTCTAAGGACACCAGTCATTGGACTGGCACCCAAATGACCCCATTGTACTTTGATGACACCAGCAAAACTATTTCAAAATAAGGTCACATTAGGAATCAGGGGTTATGATTTCAACATTATCTTGTTGGGGGGACACAATTCAACTTACAACACACTTTCTGATTTCTCTTGTATAAAGACCAGGTCCTAGATCAATAGCTCCCATCCCGGGGTTCTTGGGATTTTAGGTGTCCCCAAAGTAACACACTTTGAAAATCCCTGCCATTACACTTCTTAGATCGTATTTTTTGACAAATGACTTCAGTTTATGTATAAAATCAGACTTGTGGACTAAATGAGATCTGTCAATCATTTAGCATTGGATTTGGCCCATGGTAAGTGTCCAATAAGAGGAAGAGGCAGCATTTAAAAACGTATGTATGCTCTGAGTTAAATAGCTTAGATTCAAATCTTGGCTCCATTTATTTGCTCTGTGATCTTGTGCACGTTCCTTAATTTTGCTGTGCCTTGGCCTCATGCGTAAACAGGGAAATAACAGTATTTTATTCCTGGGAGAGGAAGGACAGCAACATGAGTTAATAGATGAAAGGCTATTTGTTTATTTATTGGGGTGGGAGAGAAGCAGAGGGAGAAGGACAAGCAGACTCTTCGCTGAACCAAGAGCCTGACGTGGGGCTCAGTTTTACTGAGATCACGACCTGAGCTGAAATCAAGAGTTGGATGCTTAACCGACTGAGCCACCTAGATGCCCCTGAAAAGCTTTTAGAACAATGCTTCACAAACATTTGTTTGCTGATATCTTCAAAATATAATCAAGTAACACATCTGAGTAGCCACCAGGAAGCCAGGTTAACATTCTAGCTCTGAAGTGTGCAATCTGTCAGAAATAGTAGTCACTGTTAGTAATAATGGTAAAGAATTTTGTAATTTTTCCCTTTTAAGTTCCAGGTTTTGGTCATATTGCCTTGCAGTTCCTCCAAATGTTTCTTGTTTTCATATCTGGACCTCTGTTTTCCCTGCTGCTCTCTGTTGTTTTCCACTTGACTCTATCCTACTGGTTCTTCAAGATTCAGGTGTTTCCTTCTCTGGAAATCCTTCCTTCAAGTCTAGGGTAGATGTTTCCTGTTTTTCTCTCTTATTGTACTTACTATACACTAATGTTCTATATCTATTTCTAACAGAATTTGTTTCTTTTTTCTTCCACTATTCGTGGCTTGCTACCTGTGTGATTTTGAGATGACCTACTTAATTTTTCTGAGCCTGGGTTTCTTCGTCAGTGAAATAACAGATGTAAAAATGTCAACACGATGAATTTAGCACTTAGGACAATGTCTAACGCTTTTCCCAATGCCAAGCACACAATGAGCAGTCAATAGTGTTTATTGATTAAATGCAAAATAAAATAATTTGCAAATTTTATTTAATCGTTGAAAAAAAGTCACAGGTGCAAAATCAGAATAAGTTTATAGGTCACACATAGGAGAGAGGGCAACTCTCTGAACTTGGACATTAAATGACTAAAATCAACATCATGAATGAGATTAAACAAAAGTCAACTTAGAGATAGAATGTTTCTCAGGCTAGGAAAGACTTGGCTATAGCCTAGCTAGTGGTATTAGCTGTAGAGAAACAATGAGCATGGAAACAAACAAATCACCCACAGAGGGATATCAGAGATGATAGAAATGAGATGATTAATCTGGGACAAGGGAATTCCGGGCACCTGTGAACCACTTTGTTAGATTTGGAATGGTTTATCAACATCACTATGGCTTAAAAGAGATCTACCTGATTCTGAATCACACTCTTGATAAAACACTCATGCCAAAACCTCTGACTGGTGATTGGTGTGCAGTGTACTTTTCCAGTTAGAAAGCAGCGCAATGGAAATAGGTGGGAACATTTTTTTTCTCTTTGTCAATGAAAAGTGCATCCTTTGTTAATCAGTGAGATGGCATCCTGGTTTTTGTATAGTGCCCTGCTATCAGACTCTGGTAATTAAGGAGTCAGCGTCTCTCTCTCTCTGGTCAATTCAATTCTGACTTGATGGCTCTGAAAGATTAAAAGCGAAACCCTCAACGATGCTGACCCACCAATAAGTAAAACAAGAGTTTGGGGAATCTTCTTGCTTTAGCATGTTAGCAATCCTTCCAAACCACAAACCACAACGGAATAAAAGTCAATGACAAACAACAAAAAAAGCAAAGAACACCAGAAACATTTTTTAAAGATTTATTTATTGTCCATTTTCTAAAGGGATATAATGGTAACAAAAAAACCCAAAGACATCATATTAAGTTTTTATTCTTAGTATGGAGAACATAATTTCAAGATTCTATACTGTTTTTCAAAGAATATTTATACTCAACACTTTGACAGTGAAATCAGAAAGGTGAAAGGACCAAAAAAGAAAAAAAAAAGTGGTAAAGTGAATTCAGAAACAATTTGGTTCCATTCCATCTGAAGCAGAACTTTAAATAAGACATTGAGTAAGTCCATGAAAATTTTCTGGGAGAACAAAAACACCATCTTCTTGGAAAGATTAAGGCAGTCAAAGGAATCTGAAAAATACCCGGTGCCATGAAGACCAAGTTTGCCTGCTTTCCTGGCTCCACACTATGCTTCCATGTAGAAACACCACAGACATAGTGATACAATAACATTAGACACTCCATGATAATTCTGGGGGAAGGGAGGCCTCTCTTTTGTAAAATACAGGTGAAATCAAATGCCTTAGGAGAAGTTTTGGTCAAAAATGGTCTGTACTCTAGAAGAAATCATTCAGCTCCTTCCACAGCTGTAGTGGAAATAGGTTTCACGTAGTATGGACCTTCGCTCAGGTAAGTTCTGAGCCTCAAATAATTTGGGTTCCCAAAGATTTCTGCAATTGTCTTGGAATTGGCAAGTGCTTTCACCAGTTCATATTTGGCATCCTTTGAAGCTTTATCATGCTCCACAGACCGGTCCATCACATATTCCACAAACCCTGGACTATTAAACATAAGTTTCTGAGCCCAGGGTTGGTTTGCGATGGCCTGAAATGGAAAGCAGAAAGATTACAACTCCTCTGAGCCTTAAGAAGTTATATGTGTTACTTGGATAGCACATTAACCTTAAAAATGTTACTTTTGGGGCCAAGTGGGTGGCTTGCTTAGTTAAGCGTTTGACTCTTGATTTCAGCACAGGTCATGATCTCAGGGTTCTAGGATTGAGCCCACATCAGGCTGCATGCTCAGCAGGGAGTCTGCTTGAGATTCTCTCTCCTTCTGTCCCTCCCCCAACTCACACTCTCTCTAAAATAAATAAAAATAAATCTTTAAAAAATGATACTTTTGCCTAAATAAATTCCCCTCCAAAAATCTAACTTAAGAAAATAATCTAGGGGTGCCTGGATGGCTGAGTCAGTTAAGCATCTGACTCTTGCTTTTGGCTCAGGTCATAACCTCAGGATCATGAGATCGAGCTCAGTGTTGGTCTCTGTCCTTAGCGAGGACTCTACCTGTCTCTCTCCTGCTACTACTCCCCCGACTTGCACTCTTTTCCCCTCTCTCTCTTGCAAATAAATAAAATCTTAAAAAAAAAAAAAAAAGATCTAAATATTAAAAAGCTTTGTTTACAAAGATGTTTATCATAGGGTGAAAGTTATAATATAAATGTCTAATAGTGGGAGGGACAGGTAAGTAAACTACGATATAGAGTAAGAAAAAATTAAATAAACATTAAGCATGTTTATAAAGGAGGTGCCTGCGTGGCTCAGTGGGTTAAGCATCTGCCTTCGGCTCAGGTCATGATCTCAGGGTCCTGGGATTGAGCCCTGCATCAGGCTCCCTGCCCAGCGGGGAGTCTGCTTCTCCCTTTTCCTCTGCCCCTCCCCCTGCTTGTGCACTCTCTTGCTCTCGCTCTCTAATAAATAAATATAATCTTAAAAAAACAAAACTTCACCAAAAAAAAGTAAATAAATACTAACACTAAAAGGAAATACACAAATCAGGTCTGACTTTAAGTGATTTCAAAAATTTCTACTTAATGTTTACCAAATTTTAAAATAATGAATAAACAGCTTTTATGAGAGCTGACACGGCTTAACTCAACCTTGTGGGTTTGGGCAAAGCTTGCTGAAGACATACCTGAGCTAGTCCTTTAAGAATAGAGGTTACCAAGCAAAGTTGGGGAACACTGTTGAATGTAGAGGGCACAAAAAGGTCCAGAGATGGGAAGTAAGCAGTCTGGTGTCACTAGAGCATTAAGTGCCAGAAGGGGAAATGGCAGGAAATAAAGCTCAGGAAGAGGACCAGGGCTGGGACAGTAGAGGGCTCGCTTGATGGCACATAAGGAATCTGGAATTAATTCTGTGATCCCATAGAATCCTGCCTAAATCTCTGCCATAATACCTAATACCTTTAATGAGACAATCATTTACACACCTGTCTCCCTCATTAGTCCACAAAGTGCAAGGGCAGAATGTGCACTATGTACTCGTATATCACAGGCCATGGCAGAGGTACTGGCGCATTCTAAGTACTCATGTGCTGAGCTAGCTTTGTACCAGAAGGACCTGTGAAAAAGAAGAGGATGTGTACCGTGAACACTTTCAAGGCAGCGCAGTGCAGTTCGGGGAAGGGCTGATTACTGATGCCACGGAAGAGCTCCAGCGGATCCCGAGATAAAGAAGAAAACCAGGATTCTGTCATCCGCAGGAGGTCATCAGTCTGCTGCTCTGGCTACAGGACCGAAAAGAAAAATCTCAAGCTTTTGGAAGTCAGGAAGCTTGGGTCTGACGGCACATGTCCTGAGTTTGCTCTCTGATCTCTAAGTCTGAAGCACACTTTTCCAAACCCCGCTCACACTTCCCTAGTCGTTTCTCCTTTTCCTGATGGGGTTGATTAGGCAAGCTCTAGGGTCCTCTCTCTCCAGTTCTGACCTGGCTGACTCCACTTTAACTTAAAAATTGTCATTAGGGGCGCCTGGGTGGCTCAGTGGGTTAAAGCCTCTGCCTTCAGCTCAGGTCATGATCCCAGGGTGCTGGGATGGAGCCCGGTGTCAGGCTCTTTCACAGCTAAACCTGATCTCTATGGGTTAGGAAGAATTCTCTGCCCACTAAGAGACACTGGAAGTCACATGGTAAATGGCAGTTAGTTACACATCTTTCTTACTGGTAGGGCATCAAATAATTTGAAATAACAAGCAACCAATTTATTACAATAAAGTTTTCCTGTACGTTCATCAAATGACAAGTAGGTCATTTTCTCTTATTGATCAACAGTTTTATCCCTGGATCATTATCATTTTACATAGTACTTCTTCATCCTTTCCATGAATGATGTATTCATCCACTCTGCTTCATTGGCTCACTCCCATGAACATACCTGAGGACCTGCTGAAATCCCTGTATGACCTCAATTTCAGGCATTGCTCTCTCAAACCATTTATCTTTTCTACTCATGCCCTTTAATGTCTCAACTACAGGGGCGCCTGGGTGGCTCAGTGGGTTAAGCCGCTGCCTTCGGCTCGGGTCATGATCCCAGGGTCCTAGGATCGAGCCCCGCGTCGGGCTCTCAGCTCAGCAGGGAGCCTGCTTCCTCCTCTCTCTCTGCCTGCTTCTCTGCCTACTTGTGATCTCCGTCTGTCAAATAAATAAATAAAATCTTTAAAAAACCAAAACAAAAGAAAACTGTCACTAGTCATATACTGACTTTAACTAAGAGTTGAGTAACATTTATATTAAGTTAACCAGTATTTTGTTGATTTATACAGATTTATTCTCCTAAACATATCCCACTGCCCTTCATTAACTTCCTGATTTACTTACCGGTATATAAAAAATCGACGAAATTGCATCCAAACACCTAATTTTGAGCTCTGTCGAGGCATTCTTTGCTTGATATCCTATTTTCATGAGCAAGCGTTCAAAGCGAGTTCCTTTGAAGGATAACAAAATGTTTTTTATTGTGATAAAATTAATATTAACCAATTTTAAGTATACAGCTCAGAGTGGCATTAAGTACATTTATATTGTTGTGCAATCGTCATTATCCATCTCCAGAACTCCATCATCTCAAATCAAAACTCTGTATTCAGTAAACAGTGACTTCCCATTTCCCCCACCTCCATCCCCTGATAACCAGGATTTTACTTTCTGTCTCTGCATATTCAATGACTCTAAGTATCTCTTTTAAGTGGAATCATGTAATACTCCTCTTTTTGAGTCTGGCTTATTGTACTTAGCATAATGTCTTCAAGGCCCCTACATGTTATATACCATGTATGAGAATTTCATTCCCTCTTTTGGTTCACACTGGTCCACGCCCAAGGTGAAGCCCAGTGTGGGGCTTTAACTCATGACCTCGAGATCAAGACCTGAGCTGAGATCAAGAGTTGGACACCTAACCAAATCAGTCACCCGGGTGCCCGTCATTCCTTTTTAAGATTGGATGTTTCGTTGTATTGTATGCACCACATTTCGTTTAAGCCCTCGTCCATCAATGAACAGGATTGTTTCATAGCCAATCCTTCTTGGCTATTATGAATAATGCTGTTATGAAGACAAGTGTACAAATAAATTTTGAGTCCCTTCTTTTAATTTCCTTGGGTGTATATCTAGAAGTGTATTTGCTGGATCAGATGGTAATTTTAAGTAAAATTTTTAAAAAAGATTTTATTTATTTATTTTAGAAAGAAAGAGAGAGTGAGAGCACACTCAAGCTGGGGAGAGGAGCAGAAGAGGAGAGCAAGAGAGGGCAAAAGAATCTCCAGCAGACTCCACACCGAGTGTGGAGCCTGATGTGGGGCCCATCTCAGGATAACTGAGATCATGATCTGAGTTGAAACCAAGAGTTAGTCTCTCAACAAATTGAGCCACCCAGGTGCACCTCTATGTATAATTTTTTGAGGAACGATCCACCATAATGTTTTCCACAGCAGCTGTACCATTTTACATTCCCACCAAATATGTACCAGGGTCCCAATTTACATCCTTGTAAACACTTGTTATTTTCTGTTTTTGTTGTCTTTTTTTTTTTTTTTTGTCATTAATAGCATCTAAATGGGTATGAAGTAAACAATGGGATTTTTTTAAAAGTATGCTTTCAGGGGCGCCTGGGTGGCTCAGTGTGTTAAAGCCTCTGCCTTCAGCTCAGGTCATGATCCCGGGTCCTAAGATGGAGCCCTGCATCGGGCTCTCTGTGAAGCAGGGAGCCTGCTTCCCTTCCTCTCTCTCTGCCTGCCTCTCTGCCTACTTGTGATCTCTGTCTGTCAAATAAATAAATAAAATCTTTAAAAAAAAAAATCTTTAAAAAAAAAAGTATGCTTTCATATATAATGAAATCAACCTAAATTGACACAAAAATTAAACATGCAGTCAGAGACTAAATGACAAACCTAAAACACACATTCGTATGTAATACAGTATATATATATATATATATATATATATATATATATATATATATGAATGACAAATTATAGAGGATTTGGAATCAAAGGACCTGGATTTGAGTATGAGTTGCCCCACCCCGTCTGTGTGATCGCCAAAGTATGCTCTTTGCAGGACCGTAAAAGGATTACATGTTATAGGTAAAAGCACTTAGAAAAGTATGTATCACAAGGATACCGGTTGTGATACACAATAGCATTTTCTTTTTCTTTTTTTTTTTTTTAAAGATTTTTATTTATTTATTTGACAGAGAGAAATCACAAGTAGGCAGAGAGAGAGAGAGGAGGAAGCAGGCTCCCTGCTGAGCAGAGAGCCCGATGCGGGACTAGATCCCAGGACCCTGAGATCATGACCTGAGCCAAAGGCAGCGGCTTAACCCACTGAGCCACCCAGGCGCCCCACAATAGCATTTTCAATTTTCAATTCAAGATATATGTCATAAAGGTTTTACAGTGCCCGTATTATTTTTTTGTCCATATTATTTTTTGTATAGAATTCAGAGTGCTTTAATATACTAATGGATGTACACTGCCTACAAGAGACCCATCTGGAACCCAAGGATACATCCACACTGAAAGTGAAGGCATGGAGAAGCATCTTTCATGGTAATGGGCCTCAAAAGAAAGATAGGGTAGAGATTCTCACATCAGAAAATTAGATTTTAAACTAAAGACTAGTCAGAATACAGAAGGACACTACATCACTCTTAAAAGGGTCTATCCACCAAGAAGATCTAATAATTGTAAATATTTGTGCCCCCAATACGGGAGCAGCCAACTAAATAAGACAACTGTTAATCAAGATAAAGCGTCATATTGATATAAATACATTAATAGTAGGGGATCTTAACATGCCACTGTCAGTAACAGACAGATCATCCAAGCAGAAAATCAATAAAGAAATAAGAGACTGAATGACACATTGGACCAGATGGACCTCATAGATATATATAGAACATTCTATCCTAAAACAACAGAAAACTCATTCTTCTCGAGTGCACATAAAACTTTCTCTAGAATAGACCACAGACTACACACTGGGTCACAAATCAGGGCTCAACCGATACCAAAAGATTGAGATTATTCCCTGCATATTCTCAGACCACCCTGCTTTGAAACTGGAACTCAATCACAAGAAAAGGTTTGGAAGGAATTCAAACACTTGGAAGCTGAAGAACACCCTGCTTAAGAATGTTTGGATTAACTAGGAAATCAAGAAAGAACTTAAACAATTCATGGAAACCAATGAGAATAGAGATACTTTGGTCCAAAACCTATGGTATATGGCAAAAGCAGTCCTAAGGGGGAGATACATAGCTATCCAAGTCTCCCTCAAAAAAAAATAAAAAATCTAGAATACAAAGAACTGAAGAATCAACAACAAATTAAGTGAACCTCCCACACATGAAGAGAAATAATCAAGATTAGAGCAGAGATCAATGAGATAGAAACTAGGGATACAGTAGAACACATCAATGAAACTAGAAGCTGGTTTTTTGAAATAATCAATAAGACCGATAAACCACTGGCCAAATTAATCCAAAAGAAAAGAGAGAGGACCCAAACTAATAAAACTATGAATGAAAAGGGAGATCATGACTAACACCAAGGAAATAGAAACAATCATCAGAATTTATTATCAATAATTATATGCCAATAAGTTAAGCAACCTATGGATGCATTCCTGGAAACCTATAAACTTCCAAAACTGAATCAGGAAGAAACTGACAGCCTGAATAGACCAATATCTAGTAAGAAGATTGAAGCAGTGATCAAAAACCTCCCAAAAGGAGCACCTGGGTGGCTCAATGGGTTAAAACCTCTGCGTTCGGCTCAGGTCGTGATCCCAGCATCCTGGGATCGAGCCCCATATTGGACTCTCTGCTTGGTGGGGAGCCTGTTTCCCTTCCTCTCTCTCTGTCAAATAAATAAATACAATCTTTAAAAAACAAGCAAACAAACAAACAACCTCCCAAAAAACAAGAGCCCAGGACCCGACAGATTCCCTGGTAGAATTCTACCACACATTCAAAGAAGAAATATCTATTCTCCTGAAGCTGTTTCAAAAGATAGGAACAGAAGGAAAACTTCCAGACTCTTTTTATGAAGTCAGCATTACCCTGATCCCCAAACCAGGCAAAGACCCCACCAAAGAAGAGAATTTCAGACCAATATTCCTGATGAATAACGGATGCCAAGATTCTCAACAAGACCCTAGCTAACTGGATCCTACACTACATTAAAAAGGTTATCCACCATGACCAGATGTGATTTATCAATGGGATGCAAGGGTGGTTCAACATTCGCAAATCAATCAATGTGACAGAACAAATCAATAAAGAAGAGAGAAGAAACCACATGGTCCTCTCAATTGATGCAGAAAAGGCATTTGACAAGACACACCACCTGTTCCTGATTAAAACAATTCAAAGTATAGGGATAGAGGGAACATCCTCAACCTCATAAAATCTATCTATGAAAAACCCACAGTAAATATCATCCTCAATGGGGAAAAGCTGACAGCCCTCCCTTTGAGATCAGGAACATGACAAGGATGTCCACTCTTGCCCCTATTGTTCAACATAGTACTAGAAGTCCTAGCAACAGCCATCAGACAACAAAAAGAAATAAAAGATATACAAATTGGCAAAGAAGAACTCAAACTCTCTGTCTTCACAGATGACATGATACTTTATATGGAAAACCAAGACTCCACCCCCAAACTACTAGAACTCATATAGCAATTCAGTAATGTGGCAGGATACAAAATCAATGTACAGAAATCAGTTGCTTTCTTATATACTAACAATGAAAATACAGGAAGGGAAATTAGAGAATTGATTCCATTTACTATAGCACCAAGAACCATAAGATACCTAACCAAAGAGGTAAAGGATCTGTACTCGAAGAACTACAAAACACTGATGAAAGAAACTGAAGAAGAAACAAAAAGATGGAAGAGCATTCTATGCTCATGGATCAGAAGAATAAACATTGTTAAAATGTCTATACTGCCTAGAGCCATCTATACTTTCAATGCCATCCCAATCAAAATTCCACGGGCACTTTTCACAGAGGTGGAACAAACAATCCTAAAATTTGTATGGAACCAGAAGACACACTGAATTGCTAAGGAAATGTTGAAAAAGAAAAACAAGACTAGTGGCATCACATTGCCTGATTTCAAGCTTTACTATGAAGCCGTGATCACCAAGACAGCATGGTATGGGCACAAAAACAGACACACAGACCAGTGGAACAGAGTAGAGAGCCCAGATATGTACCCGCAACTCTATGGTCAACTAATCTTCAACAAAGCAGAAAAAAATATCCAGTGGAAAAAAGACATTCTCTTCAATAAATGCTGCTGGGAAAACTGGACAGCTATATGTAGAAGAATGAAACTCGACCATTCTCTTACACCATACACAAAGATAAATTCGAAATGGATAAAAGACCTCAACCTGAGGCAGAAATCTATCAAACTCCTACAGAATAACGTAGGCAGCAACCTCTTGGGCATCGGTCACAGCAACTTCTTTCAAGACACATCTCCAAAGGCAAAGGAAACAAAAGCGAAAATGATATCTTGGGGACTTTGTCAAGATCAAAAGCTTCTGCACAGCAAAGGAAACAGTCAACAAAACGAAGAGGCAACCCATGGAATGGGAGAAGATATTCACAAATGACAGTACAGACAAAGAGCTGATATCCAAGATCTATAAAGAACTCCTCAAACTCAACACACACAAAACAGATAATCACGTCAAAAAATGGGCAGAAGACATGAACAGACACTTCTCCAAAGAAGACACACAAATGGCTAACAGACACATGAAAAAATGTTCATCATCACTAGCCATCAGGGAGATTCAAATCAAGATCACACTGAGATACCACCTTACACCAGTTGGAATGGCAAAGTCAACAAGACAGTAAACAACAAGTATTGGAGAGGATGTAGAGAAAGGGGAACCCTCTTACACTGTTGGTGGGAATGCAAGCTGGTGTAGCCACTTTGGAAAACAGTGTGGAGATTCCTTAAGAAATTAAAAATAGAGCTTCCCTATGACCCTGTAATTGCACTACTGGGTATTTACCCCAAAGACACAGATGCAGTGAAAAGGAGGGCCACCAGTACCCCAATGTTCATAGCAGCAATGGCCACAGTTGCCAAACTGTGGAAAGAACCAAGATGTCCTTCAATGGACAAATGGGTAAAGAAGATATGGTCCATATACACAATGGAGTATTATGCCTCCCTCAGAAAGGATGAATACCCAACTTTTGTAGCAACATGGATGGGACTGGAGGAGATTATGCTGAGTGAAGTAACTCAAGCAGAGAGAGTCAATTATCATTTGGTCTCACTTACTTGTGGAGCATAAGGAATAACATGGAGGACACTGGGAGATGGAGAAGAGAAGTGAGTTGAGGAAAATGAGAGGGGGACACAAACCATGAGAGATTATGGACACCGAGAGACAAACTAAGGGTTTTGGGCGGGTGGAGGATGGGGTGAGCCTGGTGGTGGGTATTGTGGAGGGCACATATTGCATGGAGCACTGGGTTTGGTGCATAAACAATGAATTTTGAACACTGAAAAAAAATAAAATAAAAAAAAATGATACTCATGGATATGCCATAAAGTATCACTCTGAACAAAAAATTTCTAACAAATTTTTGTTTCTTTTTCTTCCCGGATATTACAAACATAAAACAAATATGTGTTTTCATTAAGTAGTCACAATCCCAAGAAGCAGTTGTTTACTCTTTTTATGAATGAATGAGGAAAACAGGGCCTACAGTAATGAAGTCAGTGTTAGAACTGGGACATGAATTCAGGTCTGACTCCAGTCCACGGTCTCTGAACCATGAATACTATCAAGGAAGGTATAGAGGGGACACAGTGCTTGGTCTAGCCAAATAAAAAAGTAAACAAAAATTCATTAGTAATTGAGACTTTCTAGGGATGAATCCAAAGTCACAGTAAAAAGGCTGTCCTCTGTAAGAGTAGTTTCTACAATGTAGCTAATGCACCAGCAAGTGAGCTTATATATTTAATCCTTGTCAAAAGTGAAGATATCTCTAAAGAAAGCCAAAATAGTCATACCAACCTGTTTTTTGTAAAACTTGTTTTCCTTCAACATTGGATCCCAGGATTCCAATTGTGTCCACTGCTACACCAATCATGGTGGGGTCCTGACTTTCTGTCATTTCAAAGACTTTCTCCACAAAGATAGGATAACGCTCACAGATCTGTTGAGGACTATCCATGATAGCCAGATTTCCAAAAAACTTCACAAATCCTAAAGATATTTACAAAAATATACGTTAATAGAGGAGGAAGACCATACAAATTGTGGGCCCAGGGCTTTCCCAGGGAGGGTAATAAACTACTGGCCAGGAAGGGGAAAATGGTTATAGTACTCTACTCGGTTGCCTGGCAATCAGATCGCCCATAAAAAGATACCAAAAGACCTGTGATGTGTGTTCCTGAGAACAGAAACCCCAGGCTGCCAGTGCAGCTGAAGTCAAGCACTGAAGCACTGTCATATGCAGGGGGAAGAGCAAAGAACAAAGACCACTGGATATAAACTCCAGGAAAGCAAGTTCGGAATGCTCGTTAGGAAGAAATTTTTTTTTAAAGTAAGCTCTATGCCTAAATGTGGGGCTGGAACTCATGACCCTGAGATCAAGAGTCGCATGTTCTACTGACTAAGCCAGCCAGGCGCCCCAAGAAATTTTTAAACAGAGATGTTCACTGGTGAAGTAAGCAGGCTACCTAAGGAAGGAATACAGTTCCAATTTCTGCAACTGCTCGAGAAAAGCTAATTGGCCATATCCTAGAACAGCATGGCTGGACTAGATTCTGTATTAGATAAAGAGTCTAAGAGAGAGTTGCTGAATCTGTGAAATATACAGTAGTAGTATTTTTATTTATGTTGCTTTTGACTGAGGTTTGAAGGAAACCATCCTAATGCTCTAAAAAGCAATGGTATTTCCAGAAAATCAGAATTAAAAAGGCATGGCTCCCATGGCAATAGATTCCACGTCATTAAGGGCCTGCAGGTATCATCTAAAGGGAATCTGCTCTAAAGAAAATAATCCCTGGCCTCTCCTGTCAGAGATAACTCAGAAAAAACAGAAACCAGTATTTCTTACCTGGCAAATAGAAACTAGAGAAAGGGTCTGAATCTGCCCCAACAATTATATTAGAAATCTGATCAATTACTCCTTCTTGAGCAAGGTACTGTCGTCCATGATGAGTATATGCCAGTGATGTCACCATTTCTATACAGGTGGCTCTGAAATGCCAAGATTTTGCATATGGTTAACATAGTTTATAAACTGTTTTCATAGGCTATGTTACCTAACTCTTTTAATCGGAACGTCAGTAACCTGGCTCTACTTTTCAGATGAGGACACAAGGATGAGATAATTGCAGGGATTTGTTCAGAATCACATTGTTATTACAAGATAGAGTTTAGACTTAAATTTTGACCTGACTTGAGGCCCATTACTATTTCCACTATAACAGACCTGCTCTAAAGAATTTTTCTTAATTTTTATTTTGAAATGTCATGCATATACGAAAGAGATCAGTGCAGTATGCCCCCATGTACCCATAATCCTGATTGCATAGCCATCAAGATCTTGCCTTACACAAGGCTTTTTTTTTTTTTTTTTTTTTTTAAAGATTTTATTTATTATTTGATGGAGAGAGACACAGAGAGAGAGGGAACACAAGCCCGGGGAGTGAGAGAGAGAGAAGCAGGCTTCCCGCTGAGCAGAGAGCCCGACTCAGGGCTTGATTCCAGGATTCTGGGATCATGACCTGAAACAAAGGCAGATGTTTAACGACTGAGACACCCAGGCACCCCCTTACATAAGATTTCTAATAACGTTTTGCTTTTCATCTTTTTCCCTCCATTTTTGCCGAATTATTTTAATTTTTTTTTTAAAGATTTTTATTTATTTTATTTGACAGAGAGAGAGATCACAAGTAGGCAGAGAGGCAGGCAGAGACAGAGGGGGAAGCAGGCTCCCTGCTGAGATCATGACCCGAGCCGAAGGCAGCTGCTTAATCCACTGAGCCACCCAGGCGCCCCCCGAATTATTTTAAAACAAATTCTAGTCATCTAGCCATTTATCTCTGCATATTTCGGTATGCATCTCTAAAAAACACGAACACTTCCTCAAACAATTATGTCATTTCCACATATTTTAAAAATTGATAAAAAAAAAAGTGCTTGGTATCAGGGCAACTGGGTGGCTTACTAAGTTACACAGCTGACTTGATTTCAGCTCAGGCCATGACTTTAGTGTTCTGGTTACTAAGTCCCAAGCTGTTTCCTGGACCTCCAAAAAAAGACGTTTTGCTTTAAGAGCTCTCTCAACTAACATACCTGACCAGCACATCCTCCCCAGTCAGCTCTCTGAGGAGCTGAGTTACCAATCCACTGGTGGTACAGTAGGTTAAAGATTCTGTTGACACGGAAGAAATCTCCACAATTAACTGAACGAAAAAGAAACAGAAGAAGCAAAAAGGTCAGAACAGCCCCAAATCTGTTAGATCTCATTTTTTTAAACAGTTAATTGGATTTTTATAACCAAACAGGTTTTCTTGTCCTTTCTCAGATTCTTCTAATGACAAGATGAAATGAAGCCTCTTCTAACATAAGGAAGACTCTACTCTTTTCAAAATTCCCTGGCCCAAGGCCTTTAATATTACTTCTTCTTCTTTTTTTTTTTTTATGTTCAGTTAGCCACTGTGTAGTACATCATTAGTTTTTGATGTAGTGTTCAATGATTCATTAGATGCGTAGAACACCCCATGCTCATTGCTACACGTGTCCTCCTTAGTACCCATCACCTTGTTACCCCGTCACCCCAGGGTAACAGTTTCTGAAACCCTCAGTTTCTCGAGGTCCATAGTCTCTCACAGTTTGTCTCTCCCTCTGATTCCCCCCTTCATTTTTCCCTTCCTTCTCTTAATGTCCTCATGATGCTCCTTATGTTCCACAAATAAGTGAAACCATATAACTGTGTTTCTCTGCTTGACTTACTTCACTTAGCATAATCCCCTCCAGTTCCACCCATGTCAGTGCAAATGGTGGGTATTCATCCTTTCTGATGGCTGAGGAATATTCTGTTTGATATATATATATAAAACATCTTCTTTATGTATTCTTCTGTTGAAGGGCATCATGGCTCCTTCCACAATTCAGCTATTGTGGACATTGCTGCTATGAACACTGGGGTGCATGTGCCCCTTCTTTTCACTACATCTGTATCTCTGGGATAAATATCTTGCAGTGCAATTGCTGGGTTGTAGGGTAGCTCTATTTTTAACATCTTGAGGAATCTCCATACTGTTTTCCAGAGTGGTTGTACCAGCGTGCATTCCCACCAACAGTGTAAAAGTGTTCCCCTTTCTCCGCATCCTCGCCAACATTTGTTTTTTCCTGTCTTGTTAATTTTTGCCATTCTAACTGGTGTAAGGTGGTATTTCATGTGGTTTTGATTTGTATTTTCCTGATGGCTAGTGGTGTTGAACATTTTTTCATGTGTTAGATATCATTTTAAATTAAACACAGGACTAGGTACTTTATATAACTGAATTTTTTTAAAAAGTCCATTACTTGTCTCCATAAGTAGAGAAACTTCATAAAACATGTAAGAATTACTCTGGCACATAAATACTCTACTATATCTGATTGTATCTGTACCTTTTTTTTTTCCTTAAGAAATCATCAATTCATCAATCAGGGTACAAAAGCCTAAATCAGCAAAAAGACAGTTATAAATCATTCATTCATTCATACATTCTATCAGTCAGTCATTCACTTACTCATTCCACAAGGTTGTCCTGAGGGCTTATAGAGAGATATAGGACAATGAAGGATTTTAAGTAGAGGAATGACAACCAGATTTGAATTTTTAAAAGATCATCCTGACAGCATGTGAAAATAGACTAGTGGTGAGAGCTCCTGGTAGTTTAGACTAGGGTGGTGGTGGCTGTATGGAGGAAGAGAAGTGCATGCTTTAAGTAAAACTGACCCCGTGTGATGACCTAATGGTTATGTAGCAGGGAAAACAAGGACTCACAGAGAATGAGCTCAAGGTTTAATATCCAACTATGTTGACTATGATACAGGGCCAGGGTGTTGTGGCTAGTTTTGATGGGAGCATGGGCTGGGTAAGGAAACACAGGAGTTTGGTTTGAGCATGAGTGTGAGGGGCCTAGGATACATAGGTCTAAAGAGAAAACAGTGAGTAAGCTGTTGGGACATGAGGGTCTGAGCTCAGAAGAGAGGTCTGTGTTGGAGGTTTATGGAGTCATCCCATATAGATGGGAACTAAAATCATAAGATGAATAAAAATGCCTAGAAATGAATATACAGTGGAAATAAGGTTCAGGAAATCACCTTCATGAACTCCACCCATTAAAAGTTCAATAGAGGATAAGAGCCAGGAGAGTGAGAAGAAATAACCAGAGAGGCAGAAGGGAAACCAGGATAGCATGGTATTAAGACATGCAAAGTAAGAAAGTGTTTTGAACAGGGAATTAGACTGTCAGCAGTTCCATTTTGAATATGCAGTCTATTAACTGTATGGCCTCAGTTAGCTCCTCCATCAATAGCGAGGTTAAACTGGGAGAAGGAGAGGAGAAGGGTGTTGGGGGAAAGTGGGAGGGGGAGACGAACCATAAGAGACTGTGGACTCTGAGAAACAAACAAACAAACAAACAAACAAACAAACAAACTTTTGGAGAGAAGAGGGGTGGGGGATTGGGTGAGTCTTGTGGTGGGTATTAAGAGGGGTACGTATTGCATGGAGCACTGGGTATGATGCATAAACAATGACTCTTGGAATACTGAAAAAATAAAGATAAAAAAAATAGTGAGATTAGGGGCGCCTGGGTGGCTCAGTTGGTTAAAGCCTCTGCCTCCAGCTCGGGTCACGATTCCAGGGTCCTGGGATCAAGCCCCATATCGGGCTCTTTGCTCCGTGGGGAGCCTGCTTCCTCCTCTCTCTCTGCCTGCCTATCTGCCTACTTGTGATCTCTGTCAAATGGGTAAATAAAATCTTTAAAAAAAAAAAATAGTGAGGTTAATGATGATCATGTATAGTGTTTACTATAAAAATTGAAGACAATATATCTGGAGATTTATCACAATGTTAAGTACAAAGTGGGTGCAAATCAGAGTCATTTCTTCATCTTACTACTATAATCATTTCAAAGTTTAGTTTTAACATTATCTCCTTTATTATAGTACTTTATGTAGTACACTGTAAATAGTTTTTATATGACTGTCCCACATACTAGGGTGGTTGTTCAGCCCCACATCCCCAGCATCTAATATAGGGCCTAACACACCCAGTAAATGCATGGCAAACAAGCCATCTTGCCTTCCAGCGTGAGCACTACTGCATTCTGAATTGTAGGCATCAGAAAGTGTGCTTTTAGGGATGCCTGGGTGGCTAGGTTGGTTGAGCGTCTGACTCTTGATTTCAGTTCAAGTCATGATCTCAGGGTCATGAGACTGAGCCCTGTGTTGGGCTCCATGCTGAGCTAGGAGACTGCTTAAGATTTTCCCTTCCTCTCCCTTTGCCCCTTCCCCTGCACTCCTGTACTCACTCTTGAGAAAAAAAAGCATGCTTTCAGTCTTACCTCATACACTCTGTATCGAACAACGTCGTTTGTTTTCATTACCCTTTTCACATCATCCAGCAGATTGCTTTCAAATAAAGCCTCCAGTCCAGCTTGGGTTAGTGATATTCTTGATAAGGACTTAATGGCCTTATAAGAAAAGAAAATATCTCTTAAATCATAAATGCAGACTATTAATATCTACTTCATGAGATTGATGTGAAATTAGTGTGTGGAATGCATCTTGCACAATGAGCATTCACTATGTTTTAACTATCATTATTTAAAACTGAAAAAGATACATAGTATTCCCTCTAGAAAACAATGATGTAATTTTGTTGTCTTCTCAAGCAACCTAATATAAGCTCCATGATGGGTACTTTGGATATGTGTATTCCAGAAAACAGAAGGGGTTTACTGGTATTTATCTGACACCATTTATTTATCTGATACCATCTATATGAGTTTGGGAATTCAACTATACAACTCATTCATCCTAAACTTTCACCTCTCCATCCAGAAGGTCTTCTTTGTTTTTTAGGATACTCTTTGTTTAAGTTGATGGTTCTAGGTGACTTACCGCTTTAGCTACAGACAGATTGTCTCCACCAATACAATAAACGATCTGTTTTAGTAATTCAGCATTATTTAGAATCTCAGTAACCGCTTCAGAATTTTCAACAATTCTTCCAACCTAAAATAAAAAAGCAATCAGAAACTTCCTTAGTGTTCATTTATCTTAGAAGTTACTGATTACAGCTATAAGACAAGCCATTAAAAATTCCAAATGACTCAAATTCATTAAAGCTGAACACACTCATGTATAGTCACATTACTGAAAAGAAAGAAAAAAAATTAATGGTAAAAAGTTGACACTTCAGTGACAGAAGACAATACAAATTCTAGTTCTATCCATTTTTAGCTGTACTGACCTCAGGCAAATTAACTAACTTCTTTGAACCTAATTTCTTATCTGTGAGGATACAATACTTAATTGAAGGATAATTATGATGATTGAAGGAGACTAAAGAGGAAAGTACCTACTATGGTGTCTAGCACATAAATGGTTAGAGAATCAATCAATACTTTCTCCTTTTTTGTTAACTCATACTTCCAGAGGAGAAAAGGAGAAATAGCACTTGAATGTCTACTGAATAACTAACTGCTTGGTCGCTAACAACTTAACAAGATAAACCTCAGCAGCAGCTCTTCACCTGAATAGTAGAGTAGTTTGGTTACCAGGATTCTAAGAGTCACTGTCTTAATTCTTGGTTTAGTGACCTTTACAAGACTACTTTTTCCACTACTATAATAAGACCTACTATGGCAATGACTTTCTCTAAGACTAGGAGCTCCCTGAAGGAAGAAGCAGGCTTTATTTGTCTTGGTAATTCTAACAGTATATTGTACAACGCCTGCCATGTAAAAGGAATTCAGTCAGTATTTGATGAATGAGTATTTCGGACAATACTTACTAGAACTCCTTCCTCTAGCTTGGATCCTCCTGGTTGTAGTTAGCTATGCACACTGGAATAGACTAGATACTTGCTAGGCATAGACAGATCCCGTTTTCTTCATCCCTCTGTCTTTGGCACCCAACACAGAGCTAGTCCAGAGCAGGTGGTCATTAAATGTCAGTTCCCTTATTATGTGCTAGTAAAACTTCATACCTGGGATAGAGTGAGAATTTTTACGGAATCATTGGGGTGAGTCAGTCCCCTCTGAAGGTCAGCCCCGAGGTTCCGGGCCACGTGAACTGGCTCCACAGCTTGGAGCAATCTCTCCAGAATGGATACACACAAAGTGGTCTGTTCCCTAAAGAAAACATCACAGATCTCATTAGTTTGTGTCCTGCCAGGTATGAAGTAACAACCTATTAATATCTGAAGCCTGGCTTAATGAGGATCTTCCCCACACAGACTTTCCTTTAAAATACTAACTTCAGGGGCACCTGAGTGGCTCAGTCAGTTAAGTAACTGTCTTCTTCGGCTCAGATCATGAACCCTGGGTCCTGGGGTCAAGTCTCACCCCCATGTCAGGCTCTCTGCTGGATGGGGAGCCTCCCTTTCCCTCCTGCTCACGCTCTCTCTCGTTATCTCTCCCTCTCTCCCAAATAAATAAATAAAATCTTTAAAAAAAATACTAACTTCTATGGGGCGCCTGGTTGGCTCAGTGGGTTAAGCCGCTGCCTTCGGCTCAGGTTATGTTCTCAGGGTCCTGGGATCGAGTCCCGCATCGGGCTCTCTGCTCAGCAGGGAGCCTGCTTCCCTCTCTCTCTCTCTGCCTGCCTCTCCGTCTACTTGTGATTTCTCTCTGTCAAATAAATAAATAAATAAATAATCTTAAAAAAAAAAAACTTCTATTAATTTATTAAACATTTACTAAGTACCTATTATGTGCCATGCCTGTGCTAGGGCTAAAAAGAAGGAGAATATATATTCTCTAGCCTCAATGAACTCAGTCTAATGGAAAATACAGGAGAACAGAAAGGCAACTATAATTAGGTGGATAAATGTTAGAGGTTGGGGTGGGAAGCTACGGGAGCTCAAAAAAGAACACAGGGATTAGGAAGCCCACCAAGAGGGGCAACAGCTGAGCTAAATTTTAAGAAAAAAGTGGGGATTACCTAGGACAAAAGTGTTCCAGGTAGGACACATGAAGAGGAACAGAGGAATGAGGCAGTGTTATACATTCAAGGAAGTACAAGGGGGAAGAATGGGAGAGAAGTGGGGAGAAAGAAAAAGAAAGTGTATGAATGGGGAGCAATAAAACAGGAAAGATGCACAGAAGCCAGATTCTGATGGGTCTTTTTTGCCATGCTACAGAACTCAGACTTTTTCCAGAAAGCAATGGCAAGCCAAGTAGTGTTTTTTTGTTTTTTTTTTAAGATTTTAATTATTTATTGACAGACAGAGATCACAAGCAGGCAGAGAGGCAGACAGAGGGGCGGGGGAAGCAGGCTCCCCACTGAGCAGACAGCCCGATGCAGGGCTCGATCCTAGGACCCTGAGACCATGACCTGAGCCAAAGGCAGAGGCCCAACCCACTGAGCCACCCAGGTTCCCCACCAAGAAGTGGTTTTAAGCAGAAAGTAACATGATGAGATCTGACTTGAGGAAGTTACTCTGCATCAGAAGTTTTCAGTTAGAAGGCAGGTGATAAGGGAATGAAACGAGGGAATACTAAGGAGGGATAGAGAAGAGGGAAAAGATTCAGGAGCAATTAAAGAGGTAAATTAATCAGAACTTGATGATTACCAGCTGTGGATAAAGAAGATGTTTCAAGAATAACTTTCTTTTCTATTAATGGGCAGTACAAGTAAAAAGCCCGGGCACTCATATACTGTTAATAGGAGCATACAATTAAACTGATACAGTTTTTCTTTTCTTTTCTCTTTTTAAAAATCTTATTTATTTCACAGAGAGAGACACAGAGAGAGAGGGAACACAAGCAGGGGGAGTGGGAGAAGGAAAAGCAGGCTTCCCACCCTTGAGCAGGGAGCCTGATGCGGGGGTCGATCCCAGGATCCTGGGATCATGACCTGAGCCTAAGGCAGACGCTTAATAACTGAGCCACCCAGGTGCCCCTGACACAACTTTTCTAAAAGTTGATTAAGCAATACATAGCAAAAGCCTTACAAATGAACATAACTTTTTTAACTTAGGGATTCCACTTTGTATAACTACACCTATGGGAATAATTAAGAATCTTTATTATGCCCAAGATAACTGAAACTGTATGTCTATGCAAGAATTTGTACATGGGGGGCGCCTGGGTGGCTCAGTTGGTTAAGCCGCTGCCTTCGGCTCAGGTCATGATCTCAGGGTCCTGGGATTGAGTCCCACATCGGGCTCTCTGCTCAGCAGGGAGCCTGCTTCCCTTCCTCTCTCTGCCTGCTTCTCTGCCTACTTGTGATCTCTGTCAAATAAATAAATAAAATCTTAAAAAAAAAAAAGAATTTGTACATGGATGTTCACAGCAAGAGAAACAACCCAAATGTCCATCAATTAATGAATGGATAAACACAAACCAGTTTTATCCATCCCATGGAATATTATACAACATGGATGAAGTATGGAAATACTATGCTTAGTGAAAGAAGCCAAATATAAAAAAAACTTCCTTTTGATGATGATTCCATTTAAATGAATGTCCAGAACAGACAAACCTATAGATTCCTGGTTGTCAAGGACTGGGGGAGGGATAGAGAGGAGAAAGGGGGAGGAAGGACTGTTAATGCATATGGGTTTCTTTTCCTTTTTAAAAAACTGTGACTGGATATACCACAGAATTTACCATTTTAACCATTTCTTTAATGTACGGTTCTGTGCATTAAAGTTCATTCATGTTGTGCAACCATCACCATCAACCACCTCTAGAACCTTTTCATCTTTCCAAATGGAAAACTCTGTATCTATTTTTTTTTTTTAAAAGATTCACTTATTTATTTGGTAGAGAGAGCGTGAGGGAGCATGAGCAGGGGATGGGGACAGAAGGCGAAGGAGAGGGAGAAGCAAACTCCCTGCTAAGCAGGACACCCAACACGGGAGTCGATCCTAGGACCCCAGGATCATGACCTGAGCCAAAGGTAGACAGTTACCCGACTGAGCCACCCAGGCGCCCCCGAACTCTGCATCTTTTAAACATTAACTTCCCAATCTCCCCTCCCCTGAACCCCTAGCAACCACCACTCTACTTTCTCTCTATATAAATGTGATTACCCTTGGTGCCTCATCTAATTGGAATCACACAGTATTGTCCTTTTGTGACTGGCATTATTTCACTTAGAATGGTGTCTCCAACTTTCCTCCAAGTTATAACATGTATCAGAAGTTCCTTCCCTTTTAAGGCTGACTAATTCTCCCTTGCCTGTATATACCACACTTTGTCTATCTATTCTTCTGCTGGTAGACACTTGAATTGCTTTGTTATTGTAATTTCAATTTGCATTTCCCTAATGACTAATGATATTGAGTATCTTTTCATGTTCTTATTTGCCATCCATATATCTTCTTGTTCAAATATTTTGCCCATTTTTAAACTGGATACTTTTCTTATTACTGTATTTTGAGAGTTCTTTGTATATTCTGAATACAAGTCCTTTATCAGACATATTCTTTGCAAAGATTTTTCTCCGTTTTTGACTTGCCTTTTTATTCTCTTAACTGTGACCTTTGAAGAGCAGAGTATTTAATTTTGACGAAGTCCAATTAACAATTTTTTCTTCTATGGATCTTGCTTTTGGTGTCAAACCAAAGAAATCCTTGTTCAATCCAAGATTAAACAAACAAACAAACAAAAACCTCTCCTGGGTTTTTTTTTTCTAGAAGTTTTATAGTTTCAAGTTTTATATTTAGGTTTATAATCTCTCATACACTGTTGGTGGGAATGTAAAATGGTACAATTACTTTGGAAAACAGGCAGTTTTGTAAAAAGTTAAATATACACCTACCATACGATCTAGCCATTTCACTCCTAGGTATTAATTCAAAGAGAAAAAAATATGTCTATGTAAAGACTTGTACACAAATATTCATAACAGTATTATTTGTAATAGAGTCAAATGAAGACAGCTCAAATGTACACCAGCAGGTAGAGAAAACAATGTGGTACATCTAGACAAGGGACTACTACTTAGCAATAAAAAGGAATGAAGTATTCATCCACACCACACATGAAAAAATTTTAAATAATTATGATAAATAAAAGAAACCACAGTACATACTATGGGATTTCATTTATATAAAACTCTTTTTAAAAATTTTTATTTATTTATTTGAGAGAAAGAGAGAGCAGAGCAAGAGAGAGAGCAAAAGCCGGGGGCAGGAGCAGAGGGAGAGGAGGAAGAAGCAGACTTCCTGCTGAGCAGGGAGCCCGACACGGGGCTTGATCCCAGGACCCTGGGACCATAACTTGAGTTGAAGGCAGATACTTAACCAACTGAGCCACCCAGGTAATCCCTCAAATTGTTTATTTTATTATGTGCAGCTTATTTTATTCAAGCTGCATTTCAATAAAGCTATTTATTTTTAAAAGCAGCTATAGATTGAACAGTGTAGTACAAAAATTTCAGGTCACATGTGGCCCTTTTTACTAAAGAGCCAAAGAGTTAATCACATACAATCAATCTCCATGCTGTAAAGCAATAATCTTAGGACTTACTTTATTTCACAAAAACTCCTGTCAAGTTTCTAGATATACATCTATTAGGTCAGATTCTGAACCAATATATAGCAACCTGGGTGGTTTTGCCAGGATAACAGAATTAGATCTAGAGACTGCCAATCTACTAGCTGCATAAGAATTATTCCCACAAACTGCAATTGGTACCTACTATGTACCCAGTTCTGAATCACCCTGTTTTAAATTAAAATTGTTTCCTTGGGCACTGCTCCTTCATTAGGCAAAACACATCCCCCATGGACTTTATTCTTCAAACTCCCATTCATTTCACTTCCTACTCTATCTCTGGTAACTTACGATATGACTTTTGAAATTTTATTCATCCATGATATAAACTGGTTCGATTAGGTGGCCTCTTTAAAATTTATGAGAATAATCTTCTATTTGGCTTATATTGTACTGTGTGCTACACCCTAAGAGAGATGCAGAGATGAACAAAATATGTCCCTTGCATTCAAAGAATTTTCAAACTAGAAGTAAACACATAAAGAACTATAATATAATGCAACAGTGTCAAGCATCATTAACAGAAATAATGATAATGTCTCTCAGGAGGTCTGAGGACAGGTCACTTGAAACTGGAGTGGCCAAATGAGACTTTTTGGAGGTGACAGCACTTTACCTGGGCTTTCAAAAATGGAAAATATTGGGCGCCTGAGTGGCTCAATTGGTTGAATGACTGCCTTTGGCTCAGGTCATGATCCTGGAGTCCCTGGATCAAGTCCCACAGTGGGCTCCCTGCTCAGCAAGGAGTCTGCTTCTGCTGCTGACCTCTCTCTCTCTTTCTCTCTGTCAGATAAATAAATAAATAAAATCTTAAAAAAAAAAAAAAAAAGAAGGACCGGCATGAACGAAGTTAGGAAAATGCCAAGTCATGCTCAAGGGAAAGTAAAGGGTGCCACATGGGAGCTGAAGCTGAAATATTTGTACAGGAGTGGAGGGGAACGATGAGGCTGGAAAAGTACATGGAAATATACTGGAAGGGCCCAAATGCCAGAAAAAGAAGTCATGATTTCACCCTGTGGACAATGGGAAACCATGGATAAGAATTGGGACAAATGACCTAAGAAGTTAACTGTGGTTGCTGTGTGGGAAGAATGTGCTGGACAAGGAAGCTTAAAGGCAGCGAGTCAGACTAATGCAAGAGACCTAGCAAGAGGGAGAAAATGAGGGCCTGAATTAAAGAGGAGAGAAAAGAGATATTTCATAGGCAAAACCAGATAATGTTAACTAACAGACTTAATGAAGCGTAACATGTATAAAAAAGGGAGGAATCTCAGCAGGATATAGCCAAGAAAGCCCCTGAAATTAGCCAGTGTTGATCCAGTGATTTTTTTTTTTTTCACCTTTTCAAGGAGACAGATCACTTTTACATTTCTGGATCACAAACATTTGTAAACTGTTTTAAATGATCAAACGCTCAAATGCAAAGTGCTTAAAAAAAAAAAAAAGATTTTGTTTATTTATTTGACAGACGGAGATCACAAGTAGGCAGAGAAGCAGGCCGAGAGAGGAGGAAGCAGGCTCCCTGCTGAGCAGAGAGCCTGATGCGGGGCTTGATTCCAGGACCCCCGGGATCAGGACCTGAGCCAAAGGCAGAGGCTTTAACCCACTGAGCCACCCAGGCGCCCCTGCAAAGTGCTTTTTAATTGAACCGTACAGATGGGCATAAAATGAAAAAAGTTGCCATCCTAGGTCCCACTTCTGTATTAATAGATTCTGCTGTACCTTTCAGATATTCTCAATGTTACAATAGTCTGTGTAGTGCGGGGGAGGGGCAGCGATTGAAATCCTTAAAAACGTTACACATAATGAGACCATAAACTCCTATAATATTCCTTTTTCATTCAACAACTTGTATTAGAGATTTTTCCACGTCCACATATATAGATCTACCTCAATTTTTCTACTAGCTGCAAAGGCTTACACAGTAATGTATCCTAATTTATTTCCAACCCCTTTTAATGGATATTTAGGCTGTTTCTAGTTTTTTGCTGTCACCTTCTGTCATGCATCTCTCTCTCTCTATACAGGACATTTCGAGTGCGAGCATACCTGCCTGTTCCATGCCTACGGATCAAAAGATACGTGAATTTAAAATGTGGGTGGGCCTTGCCAAATTGCCAGGACAGGACCCCTTCCTACGAGGACAAGAGTCACGAACCCATACACTCGATTGCGGAGCCTCCTCCCAGGTGGGCAACCTCGCTTTCCCTCTCCAATTCCTGTTTCAAGGATGAAGGCAGCGAGGCCGGGCGGCGGCCAGGGGCACACAACTCAGAGGCTGGACCTGCACGTCGGGTCTGACCTCCCGACCCGGGGTCCCTTCCGCTGAAGTGTCACCGATTTCCTTACGCTCCCTGCGACCGGGGAGAGCCCCTCCCCTGGTCCCAGCCACCCCCGTCTCTATGCTTGGGGTCGTCTCACCGATGGTTCTCGTTGAGCAGGGAGAAAAGCGGGCCGAGGCGCAGTTCCGCCGCCTGCTCGCGGAGCTCGCTGAGCGGCACGGTCTGCAGCACCGAGTGGAGCGCGCGCAGCTCCTCCAGCGGCGCTTCCAGCCGGGACACCTCCCTCAGCAGCGCCAGCGCCTGAGCAGCCATCGCGCCCCTGCCGCCGGGGCTCGCGGGTCCGCGGGCTTCCGCCTCGCGGCTCCCACGTCCCGGCGCGCCGCTCCTAGCCTCGCGAGATCTGCGGGGCGCAGCCTCTCTTCCCGGGGTTTCGGCCGGGACTGCGAGCTGCTCCGGCCGCACCAATAGCGATGTGGGGCCCGGCGGGCCGCGCGCGCGCTCGGGGGCCGCCAAGCCTCGCGAGACGGGGGCCGTCAGGAGCTGGGCCAACTGTCGCCAGTGGTGGCGGGGTCGCGGCCGGGCGTCATCGTGGGCGCCGTTCGGTGGGTCGCGGAGGCCGACTTTCCGGTCGGCTTGCGTATTTCCCTTAGAGAGCGAAGGCGCGTCAGATGCCCGGCAAGCGGAGTGGTGACTATGAGGACCCACAGAAGGTTAAACGGCCTCGCGGGCGGCCTCCCGGCCCCAAAGCCGGGCTGTCGGCTGCGGCGAGGGCGGCGGTGGTGGAGGCCGCCGCGGCTTGGGCAGCGGCCGAGGCCACCCCAGGCGGCGCGGAGGCCATGGGCATCCTGCTCCCGGGCCAGACAGGAATCAAGAGGAGGCGGAGGGTCATGCCTCTGGAAGACAAGATGAAAATTCTCGAGAAGCTGGAAGAAGGCGTGAGTAACACCGACGTGGGGCGCCTGTTTGGCGTCCACGAGTCAACCGTGCGCACCATTAAGAAAAACGAGAAGGCCATCAGGGCCAGCATGGAGAGTGTTTCGCCTGTCTGCTCCAAGGTGTTGTGCATTCCCCGGGACGTCAACATCGAGAAGATGGAAACCGAATTAACCTTTTGGGTGGAGGACCAGACCATAGGGGGCCGGCCTCTGACGCTGAAGGCCATCTGCAGCCAGGCCAAACGCATTTACAAGCAGCTGGTGGAAACCACTGGCAACGGCAACCCGGATAAGTTTCATGCGAGCAAGGGATGGTTTGAGAAGTTTAGAAATCGCTACAGCCTGCGAAATTCGAGGTTGATGGGAGAGGAAGAACCGTTAAATGCCCAGTCGGCGCCCAAGTATTCCAAACAACTCCAGAGACTGATCAGGGCCAGGGGCTATGTGCCTCAACAGGTCTTCAACGCCGAGGAGATGAGCCTGTTTTGGAAGTGCATGCCCTCACGTACTTTTAGGGAAAAAGACAAAAATCCCGAAAGCTTAGAGGAAGCCAAGGACAGGATTTCCCTCATTTTTTGTGCCAACGCTGCCGGTGACAAAATGATAAAACCCTTGCTGCTTTATAAAGACCCTAATCCCACTTGTCTTTTGGAAAAAGATAAAAACCGCCTTCCTGTGTTCTGGCGATCACACCCCAAAGTATCACTAACCACTGCCCTCTTTTTGGATTGGTTTCATAATTGTTTTATCCATCAGGCCCGGACTTACTTAATAGAAAAAAATCTTGAGTTCAGAGTGTTGCTAATTCTGGACAGAGGTCCCAATCACCCAGACTCATTATTCTTTGCTCATCCTAACGTTGATATTGTGTTCCTCCCTCTGGAAGGCACTAGCTATCTTCAGCCCTTGGATCAGGGTATAATTGAAGCATTCAGGAGGTATTACACCAAGCATATGTTTGACCACTTTGCTGACTGTATTGAAAAGAACCCTTGTCTTACTTTAAAAGAAACATGGCAACAGTACAACATTGCCGATGCGTTGGTAGTGATAAAAGAGGCAATGGATGATATAAAACCGGCCGCTCTTAATAAAGCCTGGTGGAAACTTTGGGATGATGTTGTGAATGATTATGCATGTTTCCCTAGAGCTAACGAAGAAGTTGCGAAAATCATAGAGTCTGCAAAACGGATGGACTTTAAATTCTTTGACATTGAAGAGGGTGAAATTAACGAACTGCTCAAGTTTCAAGCTTTGGCCATAACTGAGAGAGAGTCTGTATCAGTAAATACGGAAGAAGACAAGTCCCCAGAACCAGAGGTTAAGATGAATCTAAGGAAACTGAATGCTGTCTTACGTCAGGCTTCAGACCTCATCGATGCTGCAATTGATATGGATCCGTTCCTCGACCGAAGTTTGGCCTTTAAAAAAGACTTAAATAAATTGTTATATACCTATAAAGAGGTGCAAAAGAACCTTCAGAATAAAGCAAAGGAGTTGAAGGAAGAAAAAGACACGAACAAAGAGGTAGTGTGGATGAAGACGATGGATACAGAATCGGAGTCTGAAGAGGAGTCTGAATCTGAATCCGAGTCGAAATCCGAATCCGAGTCGAAATCCGAATCTGAATCCCATAAAGAGGAGAAAGTAGAGAGAAAGAAAGAGGATAAGAAGCCTCCAGAAGAAGATCCTGGATCCTCAGGCAGTGGCACTGAGACTCTCACTATATCTGAAGAATCTGCCAAAGCCATAAATGCAGAATTGGACTTTTGGAATCTAACCTTGGAACTGAATCTGGAGAGAGTAGACGTGCCTGAACTAAAGGAAGAAGAGAATCCAGAGGCATTTCTTTCCAAATGACAGTTCATCTCTTGCCATTCTTCCCCTGTTGCCCCAACATCTACCTTCATCATGACCATCCTTATCATCACCAGCCACACATCCATATCATTTAGTCATTCAACAAACAGTAATTGAGTATAAGCTCTGTGGGGTCCTGTGCTAAACTTGGGGACATCATCTCAGGAAATCATCTCAGGATCTAAGGTAAATGGTCATTAACAGTGGCTACATTTCTTGTTAATGTAATAGGTATAAAAGATCACAGTCTTGACTTATTTTACTGGACTTTGAATATGAAGTTTTTCTTAGGGCCACAGCTTCATTTTCTCTAACCCAGTTTCCCACAGATACTAAGTTCTTCAATCACAAACGGAGATTTTCTGAGTTAACCATGGTAGTCAGTATGAGATTACTTGCTTTTTTGTTTGTTTCAAAGTTTCAGTTTTAAGTAATCTCTGCACCCAACATGGGGCTCAGACTCACAGCCCTGAGATCAAGAGTCATATGCTCTGTCTGCCACTGAGCCAGCCAGGAGTCCGGAGACTACTTGCTTTTGAAAAGCTGACATGGGCGTACGTGTTCTACAACATTCTTACATGAATTTTCTTTGTTATTCCTCACTGTAGATCTGTGAAGGTATTAGTATCTGATATTAGGTATAATGTATCTGTGGTATTAGTCCTTCCATGCCCCCCCCCCCTACTCAGAGCGTTAATGTAATTGTCCTGAGTCTTCACAGCTAACTATGTTAAGTGTTGAGATCAGGGCTGCAACTCCTTTATTAACGACTTAGTCAGACACTGGTGAGAAGTGTGGGCCTTTAAGAAGTTGGAGTCCCAAGGAATGAGACATACAGTAAACAGATAATGAAAATAAACACAAAGGCTGTGAACCAGCAGCCTGCTGGCCAGATTTGGCTAACAGATGTGTTTTGTTTATACCCAGCACACAGCAATTTTGAATTGGTTTCCAGCATTTCCACGGCTCCTTAAGGTACAGTTCACATATGATACAGAATCCACCAATGTAAGTGTATAGTGTGTAGAACTTCTAAACATTTGTGTAACCACTTCCACAATCAAGATATAGAACAGTTTCCTTAACTTAAAAAAGTTTACTTGTGGCCTTGTGTACTCAGTCCTTTCCCCTGCCCCAGAGATATCATTTAGATATTAAAATATTTCACATTAAAAAGCTGTATTAAAAAATTGCACATCCTGGCATCAGTGGACTCTGCGTTCGTGAAGGGAACAGTCAGTCATTAGCTTGCTACTTTTTCTTATCTGCTTGCAACTCCGCATCGCTGATGATGTTGAACAAAAGTGTATACAAAGTGCCTTAGGGGAAATGGACTGTGGGTTGAACCCTGCAAAAATCTGCACGAAGCAGCTGGCCAGAAAGATGAATGAGTTCAGAGGGAGAGCAGGTGGGAACAAGAGTATTTTAAGCCAAGGAGGATTAGATGGGAGATCCTGTGAGGAGGAGGGGCTCTGGTGGATAGGAAGGCAGCTGTGGGTGTGGGTGTGCGCACCCGTTATGTCTTTGTGTGTTTCACTTGTTTTTGTTGGCAGGGTGGGCCCCTATAAAGTGGAAGAGTTTTGTGTATGTGTATTAGTGTTTGTGTGCCATGGTTTCTGGAAGTTTCATATAGTTAAGAAACTTAGATCTCTATATGTATACATGTGGGGATCTTAATCATTTTGTTGTTGTTAGACTGGGATGGGTAAATTAGTTTCTTCATTTTGCAGGCGTTGTAGGTCAGCATATGGTGTCTGGGTTTTTCGGTTCTAGGAAGAGAATTTCCTAGTGAGAATTACTCCCCCTTTCCCTGCCCCCTCCCCTCTTTCCTCCCGGCCAAGCTGCTGGGGCATGGCTGGGCTGTGGGGCAGGCAGCAGGTGGTGAGGGGATAGGGCAGTGGAGGCCCTCAGTGCCCGCCCATAAGCTGCAGCTCAGCTCGAGGCTGCAGTTTGCTACGTCTGTGCTACTGAATTACCAGCGACGCCATGGACAGGCTGGGCTCCCGGTGCCCTCTGCCAGGCTACCTGCAGCCCTCTGTCCTCATATGCCTCCTGGTGAGTGCCCTGTGCCCTGTGAACTCTCGTCCCTAACCCTCCAACCTGGGGGTTGCGGGGAGAAGGTGCATTTCTTTTTTCTGCTCCTGGGATTTTGAGCTGGGAGCAGGCAGGTAGGAGGTGGAAGGGGAAATCCTCCAGGAAAATGTTAATTGGAAGTGGCCACAGAGTGCCACCAGTGGTGTGGTGGTGGTGGTTGAGTGGGAGGTGGGAAGAACTGTAGGAGAGCGTCACAAGTCTTGCTGCTCACTTTTTGGGTGATTTCTTTTCTCTGGCCCTTACATTCCTCATCTGAAAAATTGGCACAAATCAGTAGCTCTTAACCTTTTTGGAACTGTAGGTTTTCTTGATTTGTGTGTGTGTGTGTGTGTGTGTGTGTGGAGTATATGAAAATTCTGGATTTGTACAAGGAAAATGTATAGGTAAACACAATGTAGCACTCAATGCCAGAGTATCACAGATTACTTTAAATTAGGTCAATGATAAGGTTAGGACCACTGGGTGGTTTCTGAGGTCTCCTTTGCCTTAACAGAGGTTGTAAAGTCAGTTAACCTCCTAAAGTTATGTAAATATTACAGGACCAAAAAAAAAAAAAAAAAAAAAAAAAGGCAGCATGAAATAGGAACCAAAAGGATACATAAAATATTTTAAAAGAATGTAAATTAGAAAAAGTCTTTAGTAAAAGGTAAGTATGAAAGTGTTATAAAGACTAAAAATTCTAGTGACTCTTCTTCCGTTATAATGTTTCTGTTGGGGAATATTGTGATGTGTGTATTTTGTCAAGTTTGTGTTCATATGTCACAGAATATGTTACAGAATATATTGTAGTCCACTTTTGGTTCCAAACTGGCCTCTCATGCTTCCAATACACTGTTGCTAGGTCTACAAACATTTCTCAAACCTCCCAATCAAGGGTGGTCAAGTCCTACACATGTGAAAATGAGTGAGACTGAAGAGCTCATGCGCAGTGGGGGACACCTGTGTAAGCAGCTGTCTGTACTTCACTGGGATCAATGGAACAGCAGAAGGATGTGAGCAGCAACCCTGGCCTCTACTTACTAGATGCCAAGAGCATCTCCTCCCTAGTCCTGACAGTCAGAGTTGTCTCCAGACATTGTCAGATGTCCCCGGGGAAGCAAAATTGCTCCAAGTTGAGAACCACTGGAGTATGTGAAGCTGAAATGACCCCACTAAACCCATTCTTAGACATGCTCACAGCACTTCAAAAAACCCACAGTGGGATACAGGAGTCTTGGATTCAAGTCTTGGTTCTGTCCCAGCGTTTCTGTATGTTCTGTCTCAGTTACCTTGTTTGTGAAATGAAGGATTATCTTAGATACCTGGGGGCCCATTTACCTCTTAGCATTTTGACTATGAGTTCATATGGGACTCTCAATACATTTTAGGTGAGTTAATAGTTAATCCTATAAGCTCAGTTTTTCACTCATGCCTACTGGCCGGAATGTTCCAGATCTTCCTTAGGAATGACTTTTTTGGTTGGGGGACAGGCCACTACCCTTATTGTCCAGAGTCTTTGCTGGAAGATACTTTAGAGTCATTGGAGCATTTCAGTGTTCCAGTATTTTGGTTCTCTGCTCACAGTCAACAGTGGGTGACTCAAAAGCCCTACCTACTTCACTATTTAGCCTTTTTTTTTTTTTTTAAGATTTTATGTATTTATTTGGCAGAAAAAGAGAGCACATAGGTAGGCAGAGCGGCAGGCAGAGGGAGAAGGAGAGGCAGGCACTTGGCTCCCTGCTGAGCAGAGAGCTCTATGTGGGACTCCATCCCAGGACCCTGGGATCATGACCTGAGCTAAAGGCAGACACCTAACCTATTGAGCCACCCAGGTGTCCCCACTATTTAGTCTGTATAGCCACATCTTGCTGGTGTATTATTAATTCACTAGTTTATAAGTATTTATCATGACCCTTCTGTGTGCCGTGAACTGTGCGGGAAGTACAGTGATGAGCAAAGCACGGGGCCTTTCTTTATTGGATCAGTGATTACAAAGTCTTTTTCCTGTCTGGTTTGAACCCATGACAACTCTGAGGTAGGCAGCAGAAGTGTCAGAATGTACATTCTCTAAATAACAATTATAGAAGGGAAAGGAGGTAACTTGTCAAAGGCCACAGGCAGTTAGCAGTACTGGCACTAGGTTTTAAATCCTGATCTCTAGTGCTTTTATTTTTTTCTTACAGTCTAACTGAGTTGTCATTTAAAAACACGCATACAATAAAAGCTTCATTGAAAAGCCTGGTTCTTTTGTTCTTGCGTGGTCACTGATATAGTTCAAAGGACTGGTATTTTGATTTGGAGGTGGTGGAAGTAGTAGGAGGGAATGAGAAACCCAACCCAGACAGGCCTCTAGTCAAACTGAAGCTCCACACATAAAAACGCTGTTCTCAGGCCTGCCAAGAAGTAGGAGCCAGGCCCCAGGCAATAATGTGGATGGAGTGGGAGGACTGAGGCTTATTTGAGTGAGGCCTGAGCCCTGGGCTGGGAGGCAGGAGAAGCACACTTCTGTTCAGCCTTGCCTGGGTCACCATGGGCCCCTTGCAAGTTGCCCTCTATCCTGTTAGTGGCTCCATGATCTCCCCTAAGCAGAGAGCCCTGGAATAGAAGCCATTCTCCAGTTGTTTCCAGTTCCTCTTATTTTAAATGTTTATCATTAAAATAGTAAGAACAATTGTATCTTGAGTGTCTTCTGTTCTCATATTTTCATTGCCATCTTCTTTGCTCAAGATCTTGAGGTCTGTTTCCTGGATCATTGTAATGGCCTTATAAGTAGACTACCTTCTGGTTCACTCCTCTCTCTAACGTTACTCTATCCAGCTTGACCATGTTTATTACTCTCCTACCTAAAAAACCTCCAAAAGCTCCCTATTCCGTGAGTACAAACCCTAAATACCTCTGTCAGACCCTTTTCTTTATAAGGCTAGCCAGTCTTACTTCCCTATGATGCCATACCTGCAGACTGGATATCTCATGTATCCCTAAATACCTCTTGAGTCTATACATATTATCATTTACTAGGAGTACCTCCCTCTCCACTTGACAACCTACTTACGATTTCAGATCCAGCTTAGATGGTATCTTCTCTTTAAATCTTCTTCTCCCTCAGGTATAGCCTTCCTCTAGGTCCTACCACCTCTTAGTTACAGCAGCACAGGTCACATTACTTTGAATTAGGCTACCTTTTCCACTGGACTCCCCAAAGTACTTCCCCAGGCACAAATGACTGGAGGTGAAATTGACTCTGTACAAAATCATTAGATCTTTCATAAATAATCCCCATAGGATAATAGCAGTTCAGTGGATTCTGGTTGCCATTACCTCCAGTTGTAGTTTTATACAGTAAGAATGGATTTCTGCTCATCTAGAGGACAATTCCTAATCACGGCTTCACCAATTACAAACTATGTGATCTTGATTTCTGAGCCTCCATTTTCTTGTCACCTGCAAAATGCAGAGGAAAATATTTAGGCACAGAAACTTTGTTTAAGCGCTAAAGCTTGATATTGATACCAAGAATTATTTTGTGAATGGGGGATAGGGATTAAAAAAATGACCCTTAGCCTTGGTTCCAGATGGCTTGAGCTCTGGAAGATCATGACTTGGCCATGTCCCTGCTGACCTGTGCTTTTCTTTTCCTACCGTATAGATCCTGACAACTGCTTTCCTGTCATACCCCATGCTCAGGACCCTTAGCCTGCAGCTCCGTTCAGCTGTCGCTGGCAGCTATGTCTCCGGCACTTACTCCATCGTCTTTGTCAACTGTCCCAATGAGCAAATTGCTAGAGATATCGCCAGGTATGGTGAAGGGGCTCAGGTGCTGCCCCGGGAGGCTGGGGGAGCTCTCAGGATGCTCTACTGTGTCCACTACACAGCTCTTCGCTTGGGGTCATAAGAAGAGCATGGCTGGGGGCGTCTGGGTGGCTCAGTCAGTTAAGCGTCTGCCTTTGGCTCAGGTCATGATCCCATGGTCCTGGGGTCGAGCCCTGCATGGAGCTCCCTGCTCTGTGGGAAGCCTGCTTCTCCTTTTCCCACTTCCCCTGCTTGTGTTCCCTCTTTTGCTGTGTCTCTGTTAAATAAATAAATCCAACCTTAAAAAAAAAATAAGTACTGCTGAATGATCTCTCATCAGATCCTGCTGCTGGGCTGGAAAATGTTGAGTGTGCATGAGAGCATTTAAAAGATACAAGGCCCAGAGAGCTAAGCAGCTTGCCCAAGGTGTTAAGGTCAGAGGACGGGGGAGCTCTGCAGGCTGAGAATTTTAGTCCTCAAATTCTTGGCCCAGCTCTCTCTCTTCTCGGTGATACTCTCTTAGCTTGCTCCCGGAGGCGCTCACCATGCAAGTGAAGCGGAGGAGGCTGTTCCATGTATTTGGCAAATTTCTTTCTTTCGTTTCTTTATTTTTGTTTTTCTAGAGATTTGTTTATTTATTTTAGAGAGAAAAAGAGAGTATGTGAGCAGGGGAGGCACAGAGGGAGAGTGAAAGAACCCCAGGCAGTCTCCCTCTTGAGCGTGGAGCCCAGTGGTAGGGCTTGATCCCACATCCCCAAGATCACGACCTGAGCTGAAATCAAGAGTTGGATGATCAACTGGCCGAGCCACCCAGGCGCCCCAGTATTTGGTGAATTTCTCAAAGCAGCTCTGGTGTGGTGCAAAGAGCACTGGCCTTATGACGAGACCAGGGTTTGAGTTTTGGCTGTGCCACTTCCGTAGCTGTGCGACCTCAGGCCACACTTTCTTTCTCAAAGTGTTAGTTTTCTGAGTTACAATATAGGTTAATGCCACTTAGCTCACAGGAGCAATATAAGGGTGAAATGATATGAAATTGGTACAGTTCTTACCCCAGTAGATTGGGCATAGCAGATGCTCACTAAGTGTTTGTTGTATCTGAATGTCCCCCCTCACTCCTTTTTATAGAGGTGACTTTGAAGAGGGTTAGTGGGTCTGGAGGGTGAAAGACTTGCCTTCCTCTTTAACTCAGCCATCTTGAAATTTGATGGTAGACTAAGTTATGGTGTTTTAAAATGTTGAATCTGGTCTTTGGGGACACACAGCTTCCAAATTCTTGGTCACAGATTAACCTTGCAATTTATTCCATTTTTCTCCCCCCAGCCAGAATGTCTGTTTTTCCATCATTAATATTACATTTGGAGACTAGCACTTGTCTGAAAGAACCCATGGTTATTCCAGAAATATGGCCATAATATTTAGCAGCTAGGAATTGAAATCCCTTTGATGTTTCTGGTATAACTCGGGTATGTGCTAAACTGTTTGGGTCAGCCACTCCGAGTCCGATGTCCAACATCAGATGACATCTGTGAGGTGGGGTATTGGGAGGAAAAGGACTCTAATGACTGGAGCCTAACTAGTCAAAAGGCCAGTTCAGTAATGGGTCTGTGTCTCCCGGGGAGAGGTCTTTATTGCCTTCTTGCATCCAAGGTTCTGACGCAAGTCAGAATAATAAGTAGGGGGGCCTGGGTGGCTCAGAGGGTTAAGCCTGCCTTCGGCTCAGGTCATGATCTCAGAGTCCTGGGATCGAGTCCTGCATCGGGCTCTCTGCTCAGCAGGGAGCCTGCTTCCTCCTCTCTCTGCCTGCCTCTCTGCCTGCTTCTCTACCTACTTGTGATCTCTGTCTGTCAAATAAATAAATAAAACCTTAAAAAAAAAAGAATAATAAGTCAGGTGTTTATCGAGGTCTCATTCTTGGTAGGTAATGCTTTTGGTCTCTGATAGGCTTTAGGAGTTTCTTAGTGTTCAGCTATTGATTTGGTAAATATTCTCTATATTTTCTGTGTCCTTCTGTGTCTGTTTAACTGGAACTCCTAGTTAGGTAGATGCTGACTTTGTTCTCTGGGACTGAACTTTTATATTTTTCTGTTTCTTTATTCTGCATGCTGGGAGAATTTTGGAGTAGTCTTTCCTTTGTTTGTCAGCTGTTTTGCTATTCAGCTCTCTTATTTTTGTTTGTTTGTTTGTTTAAACAATTATAACTTTTTTAAAAAAGATTTTATTTATTTATTTGACAGACAGAGATGACAAGTAGGCAGAGAGGCAGACAGCGAGAGGGGAGGAAGCAGGCTCCCGGCTGAGCAGAGAGCCCGATGCGGGGCTCGATCCCAGGACCCTGGGATCATGACCTGAGCCAAGGGCAGAGGCTTTAACCCACTGAGCCACCCAGGCGCCCCACCACAATTATAATTTTTTAAAATAGTTTTTTAATTGATTTCCTTTTTGAGATTTCTCATTGTTTTTTAATAACCAACTGCTCTTATTTTATAATTGTCTGATCATATTTAATGGAATTAATAACCTTGCCTTATCTCTCTATGGATATTAATTATACTGAATGTATTTTAAATTTTTTTCCAGCTTTATTGACCCACTATTGATCTATAACATTGTATAAATTTGAGGTGTACACCATGATACTTTATATAAATATATATTGCTAAATGATTACCACAGAAAGGTTAGCTGTTACCACACCAGTGACCACAGATAGTTACCTTTGTGTGTGTGTGGTGAAAACTTTGAAGATTTGCTCTCAGCAACTTTCAAGTATACATAATTATACTTATTTTAAAATTTTGGCTTTGAATGTTCTCTTAACTGATTCTTTTATGTAAATTCTTCTGTTCAGTTTTTGTCTCTCTCGGTTATTGATCTTCCTCTGTTCCTTGTGACTAATTGGGACTTCTCTCATCTTCTCAGTCGTGCTTGTTAGGCGGTGCAGAAGGGCTGCCAGGTATTGGCATTAGGCAGCACCGTCTTCAGTGTGAGTCCGGGCGGGGGGCCCTCGCAACTGCTCTGCTGGCACACTTAGCGATCCTGCCTGGCGACAGACACTCCATTACTGGCGCCCGGGCTCTGGGAGATTTCAGGGGTCCACCTGCTCCGGCCATGGCATCCCAGCTACTCACTTGGATGGTTGCCTCCATGTTCCTCCCTGCTCTGGTTTCGTCACCTCCAGACGGGGACCATCGCTCTCATCTGTGGCAGTTGGCCTGCATGCTCCCCCTCAGGTCTCAGGGTGGTCTTTTCTCCTTGGGGGCTTCCTCGCCGTCGCTGGTACATAAGGCGTTCTTACTGTGTGCTGGCAGGGCTGAGCAGTGAGCATTTCCTGTTGTTTCTAAGGTTTGCTGTCAAAGTGGCTGCGGCATCGGTTTGGTCCACGCACTTAGCCTGCAGGTCTGAAGTGGAGCCTTTAGGGATGTGGCTGTGGAGCTCTCTGTGTTTTGTTCAGTGTTTTTTTCTTGGTGGTTTCAATAGAAAAGAGGCAGACAGGTTTAGTTGCCAAGATTTCTAGGAGAATAAATGGTACATGATGGGGAGGGCCTCACGAACAGGAGCAGGCAGGAACCCCAGCTTAGCCACAGAACCAGCACCGAGGCCGGGTTCCTCAGCTCCGGGCCGGCGGTCTGTCTTCTGTAGTGTTCTTTTGAGTTTAGTCTGCTGCCTCTCAGTTCTGGGTCAGTTCAGTTCTGGTTCCTGGTTCATTGAAAGACACATTCTTAGCTAGAAAAAATAACTAGAAACATTTCTTACTGGAGCCAGGGTGAAAATTCTGAGTGTTGAATCGGAAGACCTGGATTGTAGGGTCCTTTCTGCTGCCAACTGCATGTACGACCTTAGGCAAGTCTTCCTTCTCTGGGCTTCCATCTCCTGTGTATAGGGGGAAGTGGATTAGATCAGGACCGTAGCTCACTAAATAAGCAACGTGGGCTGCAGTGTCATGAGGGCGGGTGATGGTGGAAAGCAGCGCAGCCCTGACGCTCCCTGTGAATTGGGAGGAAGGAGAGCGGTGGGAACTGTGTGGACCTGAGAAGCGGATGTCACGCCTCAAGGGAGTAGCCACTGCTCGGCTCTAGCTAAATGTGACCTTGTCAGACTGTAGTTCTAATGTTACAAGACTTACTTTCTGGTGAGAAGAAAGATAATCTGTATTTTTTTAGTGTAAAATATCCTAATAGTAAACATTAGTAACAAAGTCAAGATTTTTTAAAATGCTGTAAGAGCCAAACCGTGTCTGTGGTCTGTGATTCACTAGTGTGTGGCAGTTTCTGTGTAGTCTTGGCAGTTTCTCGAGGCCCTAACAGTTCCATGTGTCTTTGTGTCTGTTCTCAGATGAGAATGAGGGCTCCAGCTCCCATCTGGAATTCACTGTGTCTTGGGTGTGTGTGTGTGTGTGTGTGTGTGTGTGTGTGTGTGTTATCAGCTAATGTACCCTTTTGCTCTCATGTTCTCTGGTTTTATTTTTGTTTTTGTTTTGGGTTGTTTTTGGCCATAGGGTCTTTTTGAATAACACAGTCCTCCATATTTCTACAGTCTTTTATCTATGGACAGGCTGCTGTGACCAGTCACTGAGGAGTTTACATTCTGGGCCTTGGAGGCAAAGGGATTACTTTTTTTTTAAAGGTTTAACTCACTCCCTGTGTTTCCTTGCCATCTTTAAGAGCAATAAAATGTAATTTCTCAGTGGACAATTGAGTAAGTAAGACTTGCCACAGTTGCTTAAACAGATTTGTGCCATGTGCCTCTCCTTACAGTCAGGGGTTTATTTAGCTCTGGAACTTTCTAGGGGAATGCCACATTAATGTGGAGCCTTAAATAGAGCACCATTGAGCCTGGAACTCTTGGAAGAGAAAGTAGGTCAGTTCTCTTGGCAGCAGCTGAAGATAGGAGAGATCGGTGAGCAGGGCTCCAAAGAAGTTTATCTGGCAGGATCCAAGCACTTCAGAGCACAGAGACTGGTCCCCCTTGGTGGCCCAAGACCCGAGAAAGGGTTGTCAGGGCCTGCCTGATTCTGAGGGCTTCTGGCTTTGATGCTTGGGAATGCTTCTTTGCATCAATGATTTGGCGGTGCTCCTGTTTCTGTGACGCCTGCGCTGATTCGGGCACATCTGATTGTGTTCCCTGGGGCTCCTCACGGGAATCAGAACTTCAGACCAGGAGCTCCAGCCCGTGGTCTGTCCAAAAAATCTTAGAGGTCTGCAAAGTGATGACTGTGCTCTTAGGGCTCTGCTAGAAACGTTTACATTAAAAAAGGTGAAGAGAGCCTATATTTTCCAAACACAAGGTATGTTTGTTGTGGTTGTTGTTGTTTGCTCTTACTTGGAGTTATAGCTGTTCTGTGTGGTCACGTGAGTATCTACAGATCAGAAGCAGTGAGTGTCAGCCTGACACATACCTGAGAGGTAAAAGCAGAAGATGGTGGTAGAATAAAATGACCGTGGAAGGGTTGGAAACCACTGACCGAACTGATCCTGTTGTAGTACAGCAGGAAGGTCAGCTTAAGTGAGGGGGACATGTGTGTCTTGGATGGGTGCTCAAATACTTATTCTTGGAATGAAAGAAAGAACGTGGTTAAATTCATACCGCCATCCACTGCAGGGTGAGGAGTGGAATCCAGGTCTTGCGTCCAGTGTTGACCAGCTTCCCTTCCGCAACCAGCCTGGGCCTATCCCTCAGACTGCTTCGCCATAGCAGCTCCCTTCCTTTTCTCCCGAACCCAGGGAAGGATTTATAAACTGTGCTTTCTTTAGAAGTTCTGGGCTTGTTGGTTATGGAGTGTGTTGGTTCGAGGGGGAAGAGCACTCTAAATGGTTCTCTACTTAGACTTTGGTTTCCTGGGTAATTCCCCTAACTCCTGTCCCTTGTCCCTGTTCTTAAGATGTTGGGTACTCAGTCTGGTGACGGTGACTGTGTCTGTTTGCTTTAGGGCTAGCCTGGATAAGAAGCTGGCTGCCTCTGTGAACATCCTGCCCAAGGCATCCTCACTGTGAGTTTTGCTATGGCCTGTGGGGGTGCTAGGTCAGGTCCTGGCTGGTGGGAAGAGCATTCAGCTCCTGGGAAATTGTCAAAGAACAACTCAAAGATATTTGTTTAACGCTAATTTGTATTCAGAGGAAGTCACCAAGTGGATTTCTGTCACCTAACAAAAGCAAAAATGGTCTGTGCATGGAGAAGGGCGGGAAAAGAGCTATAGTTTAAGAACAGTGAACCTTGTTTGCACTTTCTTTGTTTAAATTAGTTAGCTTGCTGTTAGGAAAGAAGCCCGACTGGGCATTCCATCCCTGAGTAATCCTGTGAGGGATATCAAAGAAAATAATTCCCACTGCATTTGAATTGTCTGGAAAAGTCTGAAGGGTTGGCTTATGTGACAAGCTGTTTCTGTGTTGTCTGCCTTTCATTTCTTTAACACCCTCACCTGAGTTAATTCTGGTCTGTTCCATCTTCCTCATCAAAATATGTTCCCAGTACTAGCTGTGCAGGATTTGTCTTGTGCCTTGATGTCTCCCAGCAGCCTGTTTCTCATCTCCTTCCTCCCCTTGTTGTTGGGGTTGGGGGCAGTGAGGAGAGAGAAATAATATCTACTCTGAAGGTCGAAACAGAAAAGTGCTCTATAATGGAAGTTCCCTCCACACCCCTCTCCCAACAATGTCATGGCCTCAGGGACTCACATCATCTAGAGCTGTAATTCCCAAATTTGGCTGTGTTTTAGATTCTTGAGCTCCATTCTAGATCTGCTGTATCATTCTTCCGAGGGTGGGGCTTAGGTCACCGAATTTTTAGAAAATTCTGTAGGTGATTCACATGAAGCCAGCCTGGGAACCAGTGCTTGGGAACTAGAACAGAATTTCAGCCTCACCTTCCCTTTGTATGTCCATCCTTTTTATAATTGACCCCTTCACCATAGCACCTGTGGCCTAGGTCATCTCAGCCTCGCCCTGAGTCAGTGTAGATATTTTCAGGCCAAATTTCTTTCCCTTCCTTTAATACTGTTGTTGTACTCTTTTCTGAACATCATTACTGATTTTGTTTTTTTAACTTTTGGACCTGTTTCTATATGTTATAAAGCTCACTTGTCCCCTGAAGCCTCCTGTGTTTTTTTCCCCCCTCCTGTGCTTTTTTAATTCTCCATTTGTGGGCACTCCACTTTGAAGGTAAATAATAAATGTAGCATTAGTCCAAAGGATAGGAGTGGCCTAGAAGCCAGAAGTATAGGATGAGCATAGAAAGAGTTGAAGGGGTGCCTGGGTGGCACAGTCGGTTAAGTGTCCGACTCTTGGCTTCAGTTCAGATCGTGATCTCAGGGTTGTGAGATCGAGCCCTGTGTTGGGTTCCATGCTTAGTGTGGAGTATGCTTGAGCCTCTCTCTTATTCAGATAAATAAATAAAAATAAAACTCAAAGGGCTGGAGAAGCCCAGTTTGGAGGAGAGATAACATAGGAGTTTCTGCAGGGCTGCCCTGAGGTGGCTCTTCATGTGGAAGTTGGGGAAGACGACTGGGTGGCAGGTGTTGGCATTCCATAAAGAAAACCATGTCTCATGTGAAAGCCTGTAAGGTAGAGCGATGGGTTTCTTCAAGAGATGGTGAGCCTCTCACCCCCAGGAATGTTTAGGCAGCTGCTGGGAGCATGCATTAGAATGGTTGGACTAGATGACCTTCAGGGACTTTGGTCAATTCCAGACATTTTAATGTGGGTTTGGGAAGATTTTTTTTTTTAAGATTTTATTTATTTACCTGACAGAGATCACAAGTAGGCAGAGAGGCAGGCAGAGAGAGAGGAGGAAGCAGGCTCCCCGCTGAGCAGAGAGCCCGATGCAGGGCTCGATCCCAAGACCCTGAAATCATGACTTGAGCCAAAGGCAGAGGCTTAACCCTCTGAGCCACCCAGGCACCCCAGGTTTGGGAAGATTTTAAAGTTTCCACCTTGAGGGTGCCTGGGTTGCTCAGTTAAGTGGCTGCCTTCGGCTGCCTTCTCAGGGTTCTGGGATCAAGGCCCACTGTGGGCTCCCTGCTCAGCGGAAAGCCTGCTTCTCCCTCTCCCACTCCCCCTGCTTGTGTTCCCTCTCTCTCTATCAAATAAATAAATCTTTAAAAAAAAAAAAAAGTTTCCACCTTGGTAAGTCACCTGATTGGGCCAGATTTGGCATCCTGCTGGGCTCATCTTGTGAGCACCGTAATTTTTTTTCTCTTCTCCAGGTACTTTTGGAATGGAGAAATCGAAGAAGCCACTGAGATCCTGTTGGTGAGTGAGGATGGGGGGGTTGGGGCCTTAATAGGGGAAGAGTGAGACCAAGGCCTTTTCTCAGGTTCCAGTTAAAATTAGCAAAGATCAAGCAGTTGAAGTTCTGCCCCATATCAGATACCCTAAGCCAATTTGCAAATGCACCCTTGCCTGGTCACCTGGAGGAATGTTGTTTCCTGAATGGCCAGATGACTCAGCAGCTGCATGACTGGGGCTAAGGTCCTCCCTAAAGCAGGGTTTGTTTGTTTGTTTGTTTGTTTTTACAGCTAATAAAGACAAAGACTTCCAAGGTCCATGCGCTGTCCAGCTATATCAGGTAATTCTGGCATCTCTTCTCAGCCAGGGATGTACTGGGGACTAAATGAAGGAGCTTGAGAAGCAGGAGACCTAGAGCCTAGTCACCCACCTCCCACATGACCCTGGCATGTCCTGTCCCTGTAAAATGAGAGGCTAGAATGAATTAGTTGAGACTGGTTCTCAAAATTTTGGTCTCAGGATCCTGGTACACATTTAAAAATCATCAAGGACCCAGAGGAGCTTTGTTTACGTGGGTTATGTTAAAGTTTATTGTATTAGAAATTTAAATTGAGAAATAAAAAAAAATTTTTTTAGTTCCTTTAAAATAATAGCAATAGGGGCACCTGGGTGGGTCAGTCAGTGAAGCACCCAGCTCTGGATTTCGACTCAGGTTATGATCTCAGGATCCTGGGATCGAGCCCTACATCAGGCTCTGTGCTGGGCATGGAGCCTGCTTAAGATTCTCTCTCTCCCTCTCCCTCTGCCTCTCATCCCCTGCAAAATAAAACAAACACATATGTTGATATGTGTCCCTAAAATAGGAAAATGCATTATCCCCAGTCACTGGATAGGATTACCCCAACTCCCAAAAGTTTATGTGCGCGTGTGTTGTGATTTACTAAGTAAGCTGCCTCATGAGAACTGGACAGTGCCTCTTTCACGGGAAAGGAGGGAGCGGATTATCACCCCCATTTTTCAGATGAGGGACTGAGGCCCAAGGCTTTATATATCTTCGGTCTGGGAAGTGAACTCACACTGTGGGTTGAGGGCCAGATGAAAAAAATGGAGAGAAAGGAGAGATCCCTGTGGGTTTGGATGGTCAAGGAAGATCCATTGGAGAAGGTCAGTTGTTAAGTTGGGCCTTGAGCGATAGATAGGCTTTTAAGTGATCAACAGAACTTTCTAGGTGGAGAAGAGCATCCAGAGGTGTAGGGGAGGGAGGGTTGCTTGGGGAAGGCACAGTGATGAGTGTGGGAGAGTAATGAAGGCGGTAAGTGACATTTAACGAGGGCACGCAAGGCTGGTCAGCATCCGGGTGAGCGCATCATGTGCGTGCCTCATCGCGCTTAATTCTCGGCAGTCTAGTCATGGAGGGACATTTTATCTCCTCTTTTGTAGGGCCTTTGGGAGGAATTAAGGGAACTGTCCATAGTTCCAAAGCTATGAGGGGCAGACTTAGAATTTGAACCCATGACCGTGAGACTCTAAAGCCACCCGAGACAACTCCTCACTTGTTGACAGGTGGGAAGCAGGCTCCGGAGCAGTGGGCCACGGTGCCAGGTGGGTGTCTGTGGCAGATCGCAGAGCAGCTCCCGTGAGGCTCTCCAGTCGGGTCTAATTGCAAAGGCTGATTCCAATGCTCATCACTTACAGGCCTCTGCTTTCTTTCCAAAGGTTGGTGCATCCTTTTGAAATCCCAGAAGTCTTCAGTCTTCCCATGGACCAAGGAGACGTCCACTATTTCAAGTGGCTGGAGGAGGGCGTGGAGGAGGACTGAGGGCGGCGGGGCTTTTGTGTCTCCTGATGGCTGCCTCTAGCCTGCAGCAGCTGCGCTCTGGGGAAGGGGGGCCGCTCTCTGCTTCCTAGAGCCCCTGGATTCTGTGTTTTTGTCAGCATGGAAGAACTGGGACTTGAGCTGAAGGTCTGAGCCCCTGAAGCTGGAAGAACCCAGTGGAATTTGTCTCAAGTGCTTCAGGCTTAAAGGTGGCCGGGGGCAGGTGGGAAGGCAAGCACAGCTATGTGGGGAGGCCAAGGGGAGGTGGCGCTCAGGGTGAGGTTTGTCGTCTGCTCCTTCCGTCACTGGGCCTACCTAAGTGTCCAGGATGCATGGACTCTCCTGCTTCTCAGGAGGAGAAGCCTGGTGACCTGTTCACCTGAAGTGTGTGGGAGGAGTGTCGCCTTCTAGGGGAACTGGCAAGCGCTTTAGCCAAAAGGATGAATTGCTAATGGTAGAAATTCAGGGACAAGCAGGATTATTTCTTGCAACTAAAGATGCTCTTTGTTATTCCTGAGTCCCGAGGGGCTTCATGAGTGTGGGTAGGACTGGGGAATATTAGGTATTAGACACAGCCCCACGGCTTAGAAGCAGGTCTAGACTCCCCCATAGCCTGAATGTGACAGGTATCTGAAGGTTCTGGTACCTTGCTCTTTGGAGACATAGATTCTGAGCCCACGGTACTAACCTTGTCACATGAGTGTTGAAACTGAGCATCCTAAAGTGGAAGGCCCGCTGGGGACCTGCCTGACCAGTGTTTTCCAGACTTGTTCCCTTGGGCCTTAGGGGTTGGTGGAAGGTATCCTGGGTGCTTCCTGGGTGGGGGCAAGGGTATGAGGCTCCCCACCCGTACCTCAACCTCCTCACCCATACCTCAACTACCTTTCATCGTTTTTATATATTAAGCCCCCTTGTAAGATTTTTGTTTTTTGTTTTTGTTTAAATTTTCTTGGTTAACAGCTAGTAAACCAGTGGTCTAAACCAGTCTCCCATTTTATAGATTACCAAAGGGAATTGGAACTGCACTGAGGTCCAGCAAGGGGCTGGCGTGTTGCGTTAAGGATGGTAAGATCAAGACTGCTCACCCCGTGTCTGGTACTTCTCTGCCTGCTCCTGGGTCTCAGGTGGAAGAGGGCAGAGAAGGCAGGGCCTGTTGGGGTGAGAAGAAAGACTTGAGCTAAGCCTCCTCCATGAATCTGTCAACAAGGTAACCTCGCTCTGGGGAGACGCAGGGGCAGTTTGGATGGGAGTCCACAGACCTCTGTGGAATCCTGGATCTTCCCAGAGGGAAGGGTATTTATTGCCAGGCTGTAGTTCTGACTTGTGCTGTACTTCTTAAACCTAAGTTCCTCCAAATACAAAATGGAGGCCCTCCCAGGGCCCTTCTGTGAAGCCCTTATTGGGACTTAAGGCTGATGCTATTCCAAAGATCCAGAGGATCCTTTTTTGATAGCCAGTGGGGATTTTGGAGCTGCCTAAGGAGGACAGAGAATGATAATGGTGATGTCCATTTTTACAACAGATGTTTCTGATACACGGGAAAATCTTAAACCTTAGTGAAAATGCTTTGGGGGCCACAGAGGGATTGCCTCTCTTGCTTTCAGGTTAGAGCCCAGATTCCTGGTCTGGCCTTCAAGGCCCTTCATAGTCTTGCCTCACCTCACTTTTTCCAACTTCACCTTCCACTTCTCCGTGCCCACGCTGGCAAGGAGATGGCTCCAATGTGCTGTGTGAAGTGATTCCTGTGTTCAGGCCTCCCCTCAACCCGGAGTGCCTCCTGCATGAATGCCTGGGAAATCTGGCTGCTCCTTGTGAGGCCGGCTCCCCCGCTTGGAAAGAAGCTCTCCGGCCTCGGTGTCCCCGTTACCCTCGTGTATCATAGTCAGCCTCCTGTTTCTAGATCGTGAGCTGCTCAAGGTCAAGGGCATGTCTCGATCTATTTGATCTCTTGCACAGGATTTGGCTAGTATGTCCCAAATGGATGTTTTAAGGATTTGAATAAAGCTTTCTCTGTAGCCCACAGCTACTAATTTATGGAATTGGCAAAACCCAGCATTTTTTCTTTGAACTTCCTTAAAGTGGGACTAATTCCAAAGGAGATTTTTCTATTTCTGGCCTTCACCGGGCCATTTTCTGTGCTATGCACAGAAAACTGCTTCTCGGTGAACTTCCTCTGCCTCAGTGTCACAGCTGGCTACAGGAAATGGGAGAGGAGAGGACAAATGTCCGCTCTCTGCCTAGTGCTCTCCTAGATTCTCCTCATTATTTTATCCTTCTAATTCAGTGTTCTCAGCTGGTAACTGACTTTTGAGATCAGAGAGCATGACACTTAAAATACTTGGCTGAGCTAGGCTGTGAACCCACGTGTCCAATTCTTGATCTGACGCTCTTACGGTCTCCTTCAGAGAGGTTGGACATATCCCTTTATAGGCCAAACAACTAGAGAGCCTACTGTAGCCAACTCTAAATGAAGGGTTATTGGGTCCAAAAACATTCATGCAGTAAGTTGGTCTGGCACTTAAAAATATATGGTATTGTTTCCTTCTCCCCACAGATCTGGAGGCTGGTGACAGGATCTAATTCTGTAGATGAGGGAACAGATCTAGGGGAGTTCAGTGATTTTTCCCATCTGCGTGACTCCCAGCTTACTTACCCTAGACCACACTGTCCCCGCAGAGTGCTGCTGTGGGCTGGGCTCGGCCCTAGACTAGCAGCTTCATACAGGAATGCCTTCCCAGCATTTCTCAGGAAAAGTCTGTTTTGAATCCAGACTCTCCAGAAAAAATCACTTGAGAAAATGAGAAAAAAATATTAAAATTATCTGTGAATACTAAAGCTTTAAAGCATAGAGATGTTAACTGGCTTGAAGAAATCATCAGATTAAAAATAAAGAGCAGGAAACACCAGCGTGCAGAGTTGAGGGAGAAAGGAACCAGGATGGGAGCGCAGGGGAGAAATGAGTCAGTCTTGGGTTGTTGCTGTGTCCCAGGTGTGTCTGTCTAGCTGTGTCTGCTGCAAACTGTGAGTTATTTTTGCATATAACTTTATGCACATAGTATACTTTAAACAAATTCTGTGAGCTTTGTTTGAAGACACTAACTTTGGAAGCAAAATAAATTTTAACTGAGCAATTTTGACACATGATTTTGTGTATTCTTAACCTTGCTAGGATATTGGAATATTCTTTGAATACTATCTGATAACGTTCCCTGGCATTTTCCAGTGTTTAAATATTCCCTACAGGCTACAGTTCTTTGTAAATACTACTGAGCTTAAAACTCCTATTGGTTAAAATTTTTTGAGGTATGTATAATGGAGAAAATATGAAAAATGTTTCAAGTATTTTAAGAATAACTTGTGATTTAGGGAATTTCTGAGAATTCTAATTTCTTGCTCCTAAGCTCTGAAGGTAAATGTTTGTCGTAAATCTGGATCAGTAATCTTGACCACAAAGAACCAGGCTCTCTTCACCCCGAGAAGGACCACTGATCTGAGGGGGTCTGTACGGCTGTTCACTTTGGAACATGGACTGGAACTCAGGTCTCCTGAGACTGCAGACCAATCACTTTTCATTCCATTAAAGTGATTTCAGTCCAAAGAATCATCCCACCCCCTCACCCAATCCTGGCTCCAGCTGTGATTTTGTTCTAAGGGCAGTTAAAAGTTGAAAGCAGAAAGCAGAAAGCAGGATGGAAAAAAGTGGGGGCCACAGTTAATTAAGAATTCTAAGTGCAGACTTAATACTCAGGGGGATTAACATGCTACACTTTACCCCTGAACTTACAGAATCCACTTGAACCTGTGGCCTGCATCTCGCTATTGCTGACATTTCCCTATCCATTCATACCAGTTTTTCTCAAATTAGACAAGCTTAAGGTCCTAACCCATTACATCTCTATGGTTTCCTCTTTCACCTGGGAGCTGACTTCCGCAGGGGTCACAGCTGGCGTTGGAAGGGTGAGGAATGCTAAGGAACCTGCCTAAAGTGCTGTAAGTTAGAACCAGCAGAGACAGGCCTTGAAGTGACTGTAGATTTCTAGGACTGTGTGCCTGTGAGCACTAAGTAGTTTTACAGTGACTGTATATGTATTTTAATAAGGTCTGTTTGTAAGGCCATTTCCCATCTTTTACTTCTCCCCGGCCCTCAGCTAATGCTTTTTGCTTTCATGCGTCAGACACTCACAGATAAAAAGTTCCACATCCTATTGGCGGTAAGGGTGAGAGTCCGGCGGGTGGGGAGAACAGGGAGTCAGTTGAGGGAGTGGCAGGTGGCCAGATGGGATCCTGTCATTCCTCCTCTGTTTCCAGAAAACCGAGACCAGAAACCAGATAACTCCTCCTGGTACCCAACAGTGGACAGTTCATTCACTAGGGGAAGGATAGTTAATTTTTCAAAGGGAGCTTTTAAATTATAAACCAGACACATTAATTATAACTTTAATATAACAAATGTTATTAAAAGCAGCAATTCAAAACCATAAATCTTTCCAAAGGTGCACAGGGTTATTATAAGGTCAGTTGGCAGTAATGCAGCTATTAACTGGTATGAATGAAATGCTGGGATGTGGCCTTGCTAGGCCTTGTGCTGACTTTCCAAGTGAGGAAGACACCCCCCTTTCCCGCTTCCCCCTCTTCAAGCCCAGAGCCTCTCCGGAGCATGAGTAGAGAAGGTGCAGGTGCACTGTGGCAGGCCTGGCTCAACCTATGCTTTCTCAGAAGCCTAGAAAGCAGGCCTGGGGGGTTGCTGTACCCTCTGAAGCCAGGCAGGAAGCCACAGATTGGATCCCAGATCCCACACCCTTGCCAGACTGGAGGCTGGCTTCTCAGTCCCCTTCCATCTGGCCCCAGTTGGGGGCTTCAGTGGTGGCAGCTGTGGGGCTGAGAGGAGGGAGGATGGGGCCCACCCCCCGCTGTTCCCTGCATGGCTGATGCTAGGGAAGCAGGAGGAAGTGGGTGGGCCACGTGCAGCAGGTGAGGTCCTCTGTGAAAGGCACTGTAGGAGTTGAGATTTGAGGCAAGGGGCATCTGGACGATCTCAGGGACTCCCTGATGCTCACAGGTGGGGAGGGGCTGAGCCTAGCAATGGAAAAACCAGCTCCCCAGGCCCGCTACCCCCACACCACCCCGCTGTTCATCTACCTTCGCCCTGCAGCTGGCAGCCTGCAAAACCCAGCCAAGCTGGAGGCCACAGCAGTGGTTGGCAAGGCCGGTCCCCATCTGGTCCACCCCCTGCCCTAGTGAAGGCACTTCTTTCTACTTTCCAATCATGTGAGTCTAATATCTCTGGAAGCAGCAAAAATGAGGGGTCCCCTCTCCTTCTCACTTTTGGTTTTCCTCCAGATGGGTATGAGTTGTAATGTCAGTTCTAAGAATTCTATTTTTACTCTCACTGACAAAGACTTTCCTTTGAGGGGACTGAATAGCACAAGCCCTTTAAAAATCCCAACCTGTCCCAAAAAGTGATTGTCAATCTCAGGGCCCAGCAGGGGCTAGGGAAGAGAGTAGGCGTCCTCTGTGCCTCCTGCGGGGTCACAGCTGGATCATGGCTGAAAGAAGGGGGCAGAGGCTGGACTTTCACATTTACTTGCAGGACACGGCCCCTGAAGAGGGCCAAGGGAGAGCCAAGGGCAGGAACCAGGCTGGCACCGGAGGGGGTGGGGTGTGTATGTGTATATGGTGTGTGTGTGTGTGTGTTGTGTACTCCAGGAGGGTGAAAGCATACGTGTGATGGGAGCTTCTGTGCGAGTGTGTATGGTCTGGCTTGTGTGGTGGGTTGGGGGGGTGTGGGAGGCACAGGAGACAGTCTGAAGGTTAGCATGATGTGGCTGCTTTTCCTCCCACTTCCTCTCCCTGTCCCACAGGTTTTCAAGGCCACTTCCATTCCGGCAAGGCCAGGTGCAGCTCCTTGGCAACTATGAGGGCTGTGGCCAAGGAGAGGCCAACTTCTGGGACCCGGGAAGCTGACACTCAGAGCCTCTACTCTTAGCCTTAGTAAGGGGGCCCTGGAGTCAGTGCCTTCTGAGGCAGAGACCCAGCCTCTTCACACCTCAGATCCCGAGAGTCCCACGGTCTCTGCCTCACAGGCTGTCCCAGAGGCAGTCTCCCCCGCTTGCCACCCCGGCCAAGGGCAGCAGGGAGTGGCAGGAAAGCAGGAGGGAGAAGCTCTGAGACGCGTCCCCTTCTCCACCTTCAGCCATGCTTAAAGGTTCTTATAATGCGATCCCTGGGTCGACTGGCTGCCCGTGGGTCCAGTGCGAAGGACATCCAGGAGAGGGACAGCCATGCGTGTGTAGGTGTGTAAACACACACACCCAAATGGGGTAGGAGTGAGAAGGACACGGACAAAGAGAAAGACCTGGGCCTCAGACAAAGGGGTCAGAGAGCCAGGGGGACACAGATTCGGAGTTACAGGTAAACAGTCTGAGGAAGTATGTGGAGACACCGAGTAACAGCCAGTGGGACCTTAGAGACACAGGCAAAGGGGTCACGAGGCTGAGGTGGCCTGGGAGCAGGACGGGCGCGCAGAGCGGCGCAGGCCACGGGCTGGCAGGCAGGTGGGAAGGGCCTCTTGCCAGGCACGTGGGAGCTGTCGCGCTCCTCCCCCACCCCAGCCTGGAGAGAACGGTCTCTCCGTGGGGTTCCCGGCTGCGGGCATCTCCCGGAGCGAGTCAGTAAGGGGTGGCCCCTTCCCACTCCACCAGGTACTGAACCTTGCCCTCGGGCGTGACCCTCCGGGCCAGCACCTGGTACTTCTCCCCACAGGCCAGCCGCCCGGCCGCGCCGAAGTAGTTGGTGATGGAGGACTTGAGGTGGGACAGGGACGAGTCGTCCTCGCTGATGCTCTCGAAGGTGTGGCTGTCGATGCCTTCGTCCAGCCGCTCGGGGCCCGAAGCCGCCTCAGCACTGCTGTCTGAGGGGCAGCGCCCCCCCAGCTCGGCTGCCCGCCGCTTTGCCCGCAGTGGCAGGTACGCTTTGGCCCCCAGCTTCCTCTTGCGGCTGCCCACCGTCCGTCTAGGTCAGCATGGGGAGAGGGAGACGACAGGAACGGGGTGGGATCATCCTGACGAGCCCTCTTCCCGAGCACCCCTGGACACCGGGCACCGGGCACTGGGCCGGGCCTGGGGCCTGGCGGGGGATGGAGTATGTCCCTGGGTCCTCCCCACAGGCCAGAAGAGGCTCGGGAGGAGGAGAAACTGGCTGCGGGGGAGCAGTGAGCCCGGAATTCCGACGAGGGTGTGCCCCCCACGAAAGCATGCCTGCGGAGGCCCTGCTGGCGCTACTTGGTCCCTTCCCTGGGTGCTCCTGGACTCGTTTGCAGCTAGGCGTCCAGTGGTGTGGGCAGACAGGACCGACACACTAACGGACCTTGTCCCCAGAGCCTGGACTGGAGAAAGGCGTGCGTGTGCGTGCAACACACACACAGGGACAGAAAGAGCTGGTGGAGAGACGGACACACATAAAAGAAGAGGTGCGTGTCCACAGGTGCTTTGGAACAGAAAGCGAGCCCCGAAGAGCTCGGAGAACCAAAGAAACTGGAGGAACCAAATACAAATACAAAGGTGGCGCCCCGAGATGCCCGCGGGCGCACAGACGCCAGGAGGCCAGTGTCCTAGCATGCAGGTGCAGGAGCCTCCCGCACCGCTAGGGACCGGCTCCTGTCAGACACACTGTAGCCCTGCCCAGGTCCCCAGGCGTTTCTGTCCCCTCTCCCAGACCCCCACAGAGGTAGACAGCCAAGAAGCAGGACACCATACAGAGACCTGCAAAGCCATGGCACACAAAGGCCAAAGACCCTAGCATGGAAACTTCCCAGTGACAAGTGTCACATCCCCTGCAGCTGAGGCAGAGCATCCCAAGTGGCCATATGCAGCCCCGTCTGCACCCCAGGACTCAAAACCAGACGGTTCCAGACCCAGACTTACAGAGCAGAGAGGGTCAGGTCCTCACGCTTGAGGAGGTATGGGGCCGGGGGGCGGGGCGGGGGGGGGGGGACTAGGGAGAAGGACGGAGGCCGAGTCCGTCCCGCAGGAACCTCACCTGGAGTCATAGGAGAGGCTGGTGGAGGCCGAGCCGGAGGTGCTGGCGGCGTCAGTGGAGTCCACATCTGAGAAGAAGGTCTGGCCTGAGCTGGCACTGAGAGGGAGGAGAGGGTGAGCTGCCCCCCGCCGCGTGTCTGCCTGTCCGCCTTCCACCCTGCCAGCCCTCCCAAGTCCAAGGAGTCCCGGGACACTAGAGAAAGCCTCCCCTTGGCACCATCCCTGGCGGTGATGGGAGCCCTGATGAGCCTGGCCCCGACACCTGGCTACTCCACAGACCCGAAGGGCCTCCATTTCCAGCCTCTGTTCCCATCTACCAGCCAGGCAGTCCCAGGTGAGGAGGTTCAGAGAGGCCGGAGGACTGTGCTGAAGGTGCCCCGTTAGTAACCGCTGGGAGGGGGCTGGAGCCCAGGCCTGTCTGGCCGAAGCCCTCCTCCTCCAACAGGAAGCACCACATGACTTTTCATCCTTTTGGAACTGAAATGGGGGACTATGCAGTCCCTCCCCTGAGGTGCACCAAGCACGAGGGGCTGTGGGAATACACAGGAGCGTCCGCACATCTGGGTAGTGTCCAGGAGGGCTCCCTGGAGGAACGGGAATGTGGGATGACCTAAGCAATTCTGGTATCTGAGGGCCGGGAGAGCAGGAGAGGGGCTGGAGAGGACCGGAGGGCCCAGGCCACATGGCCTGGCCTTTGATCCTGCTCTGGGGAGCCGTCCCTGGGAGTCCTGGAGCTTTCCCACAGGAGGAAGGAGGGTGTGCCGAGACCGCTCAAATGTGGGAAGAGCAGCAGGCAGCCCATGCAGGTGGCCTAATGCCGTTTGGACCCTTTTAACTGGAATGACCCTTGAGGGAGCTTCCATTCCTTGAAAGGCTCTCTGCTTTGTGCCTTCCAGAGCCTTCTTTCATTGCTGGGGGAAGGAGGTCTCACTGCTTGCTTCTACCGCCACGCTTTAGAGTAGCTCTCTGCTGGGTTCCTTGCAGTTACCTTTTTTTTTTTTTTTTTTTTAAGATTTTATTTATTTATTTGACAGAGAGCTAGAGAAAGAGTGCAAGTAAGCAGAGTGGCAGGCAGAGGGAGAGAGAGAAGCAGGCTCTCTGCTAAGCAGGGAGCTAGATGCGGGGCTCAACCCCAGGACCCTGGAATCATGACCTGAGCTGAAGGCAGCTGCTTAACCAACTGAGCCTCCCAGGCGCCCCACACGGCTACCTTTTTAAGCTCTGAATTTCATCCAGCGAGAAGTCGAATATGCTGGCCAGGTGGTGGTTGGTGCTCCAGGCTGAGGTAAAGTCGCTCTGTGGACACAGGATGGATGGGGATGAGGGTCAGTGAGCATCAGAGCCACCTCCCAGAGCACCCTCTCTCCGCCGAGGGCCACACAGGCTCTCTGAGAACTGGGCCTCCCCAGGGTAAGACTTGCCACCCACTCCTTCGTCCTAGGCTGACCAGGGAGCTGGACCATCCTGGTCCTGCCCCCAACTCTGTCTCTAGCTGACTGCATGACCTTCCTATCTCTGGGCCTCAGTTGTCTGAACTGCCCGAGGCGGACAGAAGAGCTGCCATGCTTCCCGGCTCAAGGGGTTGGGACGCACAGCAGAGTGAGAGGCTGCCTACGAGTGCCTCGCACGCCGTCAGGTTGGAGGACATGTGAGGACCGTTAGTGTCCCTGCCCACGCGGAGGGCTGTGGTGCCAATGCCTGGCCACTAAGGAAGGAGTGCTCTGGGCACCTGTCCCAGGCTGAACTCGGCCAGTGGCTGACGTGTGACCTCAGGAGAGTTACTGGCCCTTCCTGGTCCACAGTGACCCCACGGGACTGTGGGGGCAAGGACATTACCTCCCCTGCCCCGCCCCCCTTGGCTTCTGGGGAGAACTTGGGAAGACAAGGGAGTGGTCTTGCAGTGCCTGGCCTTTGGCAGGGATCTGGCTTCTCCTTTAAGGGATGTGACAGAGTGCCCCCGGGCCTGGGGGGCTCAGTTCCCTGCACAGGAATCCCTGATATGGGCTGACCCTGTGTGTGAATGTGGAAAGCAAGAAAACAAGAAACTAACACTGGGAATAGCATCTTCCAGCAAAAACTTTGATCTTTTTCTTCTATAAACTCGCCTTTTCTGCTGCTGGAATTCGTGAGGCAACAAACTGTGGAGACAGAAAGGGGAGAGGGGGGCAGGGTCAGAGCCTGAAGGCCCAGAGGGAGGAGGGACAGGACTGGGGACACAGCAGTGGAGGTGGGGAAAGGCGCTCTTTCCGGACAGTGGGTGTGGGAGGATGTGGGGGGCGGGTATGGTGGGGAGAAAAGAGAGGAGGCTGCTCTGTCCCCAGTGCCCAGGACAAGGCGCTCAGCTCGGCCAGGAGAGCCAGGGACCCTTTACACACTCACTTCCCCTTCCCTCTCTGCCTAAGCCCTAACCCAGCAAGGCTGGGCCCCATGACCTGGCTTGCCCTCCAAGCAAGGCAACAGGGGCCACGGTGGAGGGAGCCCAGGATGTGGGACTGAGGCCCAGCTCGGTTGCTAACTGGCCCTCTCTGGTGCCTCCAGTAGGGCCTATCCGGGTGGAGATCTTCCCTGCTGGAGTCTTCCCTGCTTGCGTGGATGCCACCGTCCCCTCTGGGCCCACCGCACAGCCCATTGGCTGGGGCCGGAGCTGGGAGGAGCAGAGACCCCTGAGCTCAGTCCCCGGGCACTGACCCAGGCTTGCTCTTTCCTCTCTTACGCAGCTCAGAGGCGCCGCCGCTCTCGGTGGGCCCCAGGCCCTTGTCCGGCAGCAGCTTCCCTGGGGGGTTGGGGGGGACACGGATGCGCAGACGGAAGATGCACTTCTTCTTCTTGATCTCTTTGCCGCAGAGGAACCTGGGGGGTGGGCCGGGGAAGGAGAAAGCTCTGGAGTCTGTCGGTCCATCGTCTTCCTGGTCAGGAGAGTCAAGCATTAAAATAACCTGCTCTGCCTCCCTGGGCCTAGAGCTATAACCCAGGGTTGTCCATGGAGACGCTGATTCCTCAAGGCCCGTGGGAGCGGGGGTCCCGGAGGGTGGCTGGGAATGTGGCTGAGGGCTCCTCCCTGTCCTGCCTCTTGCACATGTGTGGTTCCTGCTGCTCTTCTCCCTCTCCTTCTCCCATGCCTCAACCAGCCCTGAGGTCGCCTCCTACAGCAGGGCCTCCTCCAGCCCCCAGCGGAACTGCTATGGCCGAGACACTGGATTCTACGCCATTCTGCTTTCTGGTCTCCCCAAGGAGACTGCAAACACCTCCAGGCACTTCCCTCCTTCCAACACTGGCTGAGCTACTGTGAGCTGCAGAGATGACTCAAACAGGCCTACCCTCAGGAGACTGTCCACAGGGAGGGCAGGAGACCCCACTCTTTAAGACTAGCTGTGTCTGGGCCCCAAACCACAAGAAGGTGGATGATAGAATGGATGATTGCATCTAGAGATGTCTGGAGGGGCCTCACAGAAGCAGGGACCATGTGCTATTCCTCACTGCATCCTCGGCACCTACACAGGGCTGGCCCAGAGTAACGCTGCAACAAACAGCCATCCAGGGAACAAATGAGCGAAAGGGACGGAAGAGCACTCTAATTAGCAGAAGGGTCGGAGCCAAGGCTCTGAGTGAGAGAGTGGTGGGTTCAGAATGGCTGACACCCAGAATAAATACGGTAAAAGATCAGCGGCAGAAGGTGTGAGCAGGGTCTGCTCAGGAGAGGCCTTGAATGCCACGCTCAGGATCCTGGGCACTCCCTGCAGTGGCAACAAGGAATGTGTCAGCTGTGTGCTCTGAGAAGGTGTCAGCAGTCCGGAGGGGAAGACACGGCCGAGGATGAGGTAGGAGGCTGCAGCCTGGCCGGGAGATGAACGGATCCTTCCGTGCCTGGCTCAGAACCACAGATGGCTGGAGCAGGAGGGGCCCTCAAAGATCAGGGGCGCACCCTCCATGGAGCCAAGCCAGGACCCAAACACATCATGCTGCTGGAGGGGTCGGGGAGGCCTCACAAAGGAGGTGGGGTGCTCCCTGAATCTTGAAGAATGGGTAGGACTCATCTAGTCAAAGAGAAGGGGAGGGAGACCCAGGCTGGAGCAGTTTGAGCAAAGGCCACGAGGCAGGGAGATGCTTTACACCCAATCCCACTTGCTGGGGGCCCCACGCACTCCCTCCCTCCCCTGCACGCACCGGCTTTTGTAACTGTTCAGCGCATTGAGGAGATGTGGTCCTCGGTCCGTCACGGGGGTGCTGGTGAGCTGAGGAGGAGCAGCCAGCAGGAGAATCAGACCCAGCACAGGACCCTTGTGCCCTCCCTCCCCTCATCTCGGAGTGAGGATCCTGACTTCTTCTAGGATTCTAAATCTTTTCACCTCTCTGAGCTCACTTCTCCATCTGGAAATGCGGAGAGTCAACTCTTGTCCTAGATGGATCAAGAGGTTTAATGGGTCACCCGGGTGGGGTGGGGGGGGGAATGCTCAGTCAGTTAAACATCTGCTTTCAGCTCAGGACATGATCCCAGGGTCCTAGGATCCAACCCAACGTCGGGCTCCCTGCTCGGTGGGAGAGTCTGCTTCTCCTTCACTCTCTACCCCTCCCCGCCTTGCTCTCTCTCTCTTGCACATGCACGCTCTAATAAATAAGTAAAATCTTAAAAAAAAAAAAAAAAAAAGTTTAAGAATGTCCATGCTCTTGACCCCGTCATGAAACACCATGGGCTCTATCATAGAAATGGAACATGAAATACAAACAAAGCTTTAAGTACAAAAACCTTCCCTGGTGCATCAGTCCTATGACCGGGAAGTATGCAAAGTGGGGAAGAGACTACTCGCCCAACCAGAAGGAATGCAGTGAGTAAACCATGTTGGAAACCAATGGAGCCATTACAAATGTTGACAAAAACTCAGAATATGGAAAAGTATTTGTGATGTAATGTAAACTGAGAAAAATGATTTCAAATTTTATCTACTATATAATGTAAGCCAAGGAAAAGCAGACATAAAAGAAAGGATGGGAGACGTCAGTAGCAGTTGTTTTTGTGCAGTGTGATGGGGGAATATGGGTGGCTTTTTTTTAAGTGGGCTCCACACCCACCACAGAGCCCAACATGGGACCCGAACTCAAGTCGCTGAGACCAAGACCTGAGCTGAGATCAAGAGTCAGACACTTAACCGTCTCAGCCACCAGGTGCCCCTGGATGATTTTTTTAAAGTCTATTCCCTTGGTTGGCTCAGTGGGTTAAAACCTCTGCCTTCCGCTCAGGTCATGATCTCAGGGTCCTGGATTGAGCCCCGCATCGGGCTCTCTGCTCAGCAGGGAGCCTGCTTCTCCCCTCTCTCTCTGCCTGCCTCTCTGCCTCCTTGTGATCTCTGTCTGTCAAATAACTAAAATCTTTAAAGTCTATTTCCTTATACTTTTTAGCACTTAACAGTTTTTCTACCAGGAACATGTGTGTTCTTTTTATAAATCAGAAAAAAGTTATTAAAAATATTAGCTCTACCTATTTTTTAAGGCTTTACAATATGTATCAGTTTTTAAAGATTTATTTATTTGTTTTAGAGAGAGAAAAGGTGTGTGCACACACACCCACGGGGTGGGGGAAGCGGGGGGGGGGGGAGAATGAGAAGCAGACCCCCTGCCAAGCACAGAGGCTGATGTGGGGCTCGGTCCCACGACCCCAAGATCATGACCTGAGACAAAACCAAGGATTAGCTGCTCAAGTGACTGTGCCACCCAGGTGCCCCAACAATATCTATGTCTTATAAATTATCAGATACTATAAATGAAGATGTCATTATATGAAAAGCTTCTGCAAAGCATAAAGGTCATTTTTTTTTTTTTGTAAATTCCTGTCTATCAAAGAGAGATTTGGGGCACTCAGTAGAGAAGATACCTCACTCTGGATTGGTGGAAAGGACTCTAAGGTGGTTGTTAGGGAAAAGGGGGCATGGCCCCCCATGGGAGAGCTTGGTTCTAGTCCCAGCTCAGCTCAGCTCAGCTCAGCAAGTCAAGTCTCCACCTCTGATGTCCTGAAAGCCTCTGGTTTGTTACTTTGCTCCCTGGGTCCCAGGCCCCAGGCCCCGCGGGACGACTTCTGCTATGCAGAGTGAGACCAACAGGGGGCAGGCCCACTTCACTTTCCATCGTAACCAAGTACCTGGAGGTCTAACATCTCTGTAGAGAGCCAGATCCACCCCTAGCTCCCTGCTGCTAAGTCAGTGAGACTCCAACCCGCCCGCTGGCAAAACCTGGGCCAGGAAGCCCGTTGCAGGGCACGGGCTCAGAGGCTTGGACTCAGGGACATAGCAGCTAAGAGGCTCTGGCTCTTTGCCCCAGCCCACAGCCCTCACAGACAGGCAGGGCTGCTGAAGAGCGAGCCCTCAGCTCCCCAGATCCCGGTCTGGTCCTGGGCAAACCCGCTCCCCTCTTGGGAGCTTGGGAAGCCCCCTGGAGAGCTGCCTCCCGCCACTCTGCCGTCCCACGGTCCTGTGTACCTTGCCGAGCTGCAGGAGCTCCCAGTGGTGGTTGACAAAGGCCAGAATCTCCTCAAAGTCAAAGTACTTCTTCTTGCTCTGCACCCCCAGGTTGTAGAGGGCCAGGTGAACCACATCCACCCTGGGTAAGAGGGTGAGGAGGTGGGGCTGGGGTGAGGCGGCGGCCTGCCGGGCCAGGGCCGGGGGCCTCCTGTGTCCGGGCTGAAGGGCGGGGGCAAGGCTGGGAGCTGGTGGCTGGAAATGGAATTGTTCCCGGGGGGAGGCGGGAGCGGAGCAGCTGGGAGGGACGTGGGTGGGCCGCAAGCCCCACCCTCTCACCATCGGAGGGGCAACCGCTCGATGTACTCCGGGCCCTGGTTACACACGGAGCAGAAGAACAGGTAGAACCTGGGGGCGGGCGGAGAAGGGCCTGTGGTGGGAGGGGCTGACACCCTACCCTAGCCTAGACCCCCGCCCCGCACTGCCCTCCTGCCTTCCCACAGTCGGCGCCATCCTTGTCCCAAGGGCTAGTGGCCCTACAGCGGGTGGGGGTTAGCATGGGGCGGGACAAAGACCAAGAGAGACTTCCCCACCCCTCCTTCCCCCACGTTATCCTGGAGGGCGGCTGAATTCGCAGCGAGCTGCGCTAGGCTGAGCTGGAGCGGGGACCCTCTTCCCCTCTGAGACATGCATGCACACAATCACCAACACGACACACTGACCAAGACGCACAGTATCTGGGGCAACCCACAGAAGCCTTCTGTTAGCTTAGCCCCATTTATCAGAAGCCAGATCAATCATCCACCTCCCAGTTCCCCCTGGAGTAGCCAAGGTAGGGGTGGGGCGGGGCTGCCTCTCTCCTTCTTCCCCAGACACTGCAGGAGACTGGGGCTTAGGGAAGGTGGGACTGTGTCTAAGGTCCCCCCACAAATCGGTGGCATCTGGGGCTGCGGCCTGGTACGGTCCTCTGCTGAGAAGGCCTCCTTTGCCCCAAGCTGCCTCTCCTAGACAGGGGCCCACCATCGGAGAACCCCGCATGTGCAGGGCCCGGCAGGCAAGCTGGAAGAGCCGCTGCCCCCTGATGCTCTCCCACCCAATCCCTCCCCATGACCCCCACCCCGCGCCCCGCCACCACCCCAGGCTGAGCCCGACCAGCCGAGCACCTACCGGTCTCCGAACATCATGGGCTCATTGAGGCACTGGGTGCAAGCCTCATGGAACCACTGCCGGCACCGGTGGCACTGCAGCATCCGCAGGTACCATCTGGAGAGCCAGAGGAGTCAGGGTCAGCCAAGCCCGAGCTCCCAGCCAGCCAGCGGCCTCAGCGGCCTGGCCCTGCACCAACGCACACTCCGCCACGGGCAAAAGGAAGAGAACTCACAGTCACCGAGCATGGACGGAGCCTGCACCGGGGGCGGTCCGGGCATGCGTTCCATCGGTTCATCCTGCCGTCTGGTAAAAGACGGGCCACTGCCCTAATTTTACGGGGGACTCTGAGCTTAAATGGCTTGCTCAGGTCACTCGGGACGTGAGTCGGGTATGGTGACTCAAATCCTGGCTTTCTCCCTTCAAAACCTGCACTCCTCATGCCACACCAGAGCCCCATCTCTGGACTGCACCACACACACCGCTTCTCAAACACCACCAAAATGGAAGGGTCTGCCCGGGAGATGTCGTGGGAGCCTTAAAGCCCCTGTAAGCTACAAGGGCAGCACCGTGTCTGGCTTTTCTTACTCAGTCCTCTGTCTACCCTATGATGGTCATCCAACGACTGCTTCACTGAGCGGGAAGGAAGAGCAAAGCGGCACTTCCTTAATGAAAACTGATGCTTTGTTTGCAGCTTGCCAGGTGAGGTCCCTGGACTGCGCGCGCCTGGGGTCTGGGTTAAACTGAAGATCCCTTGGTCCCCTTGAGACCTGCTCGGTGTTTCAGGAAACCCCTGGGAGATGCATTTTTAACAATCACCCTGAGCAGCTCTGCCTGGTAAGCACTGAGAGCCACTGTCTCAATTCTGTAAAGGTCTCGTTAAGCATTTCTCCCTTTTATCCCAAAGACCTTCCCACATGCATGGAAGTTGACACCAAGGTTGTTAACCCCACTTGAGAGATGAAGCACTTTAAGGGACTTGCCCAAATTACCCAGCAAGGTTGGATAAACTCAGCCTCTAGGACCCCTACTACTTGTCAACAGAGCTTGAGGATAAGATTCAGGACTTTGATGCATCCTGTGGGCTGTGTCCTGAGGACACAGACCCCATCTCTCCCTTCTGTTGTTCCTGCCACAATGTCTGGTCCAGTCAGTCCAAGGGAGCAGGCTCAGTTACCCATGGCTACATGGACCCAGCCAGGTCAGGAAGAATCAAAGACTCCTGCCCTACAGTAGGGACAAGAATCCCCTCCACAGCATGCCTGACACATGACCCTCACCCCCTGCTTGCACACTTCTAAAGGAAAAATACCTTAATATCTCACCAGGAGCCTGTCTCATTGACTCTGAGAATGGAAAGGTTTATCCTCAATTCCGTGCCCCAGCAGTAACAGCTCACATGTATTAAGTGCTGACCAGGTGCAAGGCACCGGGTGAGATTTTATGTGAATTATCTAATCGCTGCTCTGCTCACAATCCCATGTAACGGGAACACTCCGCTGAGAACTGGGCCCAGGGTCTGCGCACAGCTCCAAGGGGCTGGGAAGATCCGGACACTCTCTGCAATACCTCCCACCCTTTCCGTGAGGTGCAGTCTGAGAGTGCAAGCCGGGTCACCTCGAGCCCCGCCTCCGGGCCCCACCCGGCGGCCTTAGCCCCGCCCCCTGGGAGGCCCCGCCCCTGCCGCGGGTCCCCGCCCCTCGGGGGAAGACCCCGCCCCCGCAGCCTTACTCTCCCGGTCCGCCGCAGTAACAGTAACACTGCTGCTGGTTGGTACGGTGGGGCGAGTCCCATTCGAGCTCCTCGGGTTGGTAGGACAGCACCATCTTCACGGCTTGCAGCGTCCTGGCGATGGCGCCCTTCTTCAGCGCGCCGCCTTTCTGCAAGGAGATAAGGGTCTGACTCAGCGGTGGGGGTCCCGGCAGGGGGCTGGTGGCTGGGAGGGGTGGCGGTGCGGGGCGGCCACACGAGTCTGCACGCTGCGGCTAGCAAGGGACATGCTGACCCCGCGGACCCGCAGGTATTCCTGGCGTAGTGAGAAACGCAAGAAGTTTTTCCTCATCGATCCCAAATCTATCTACCCTCTCTCCATCCCGAGGCTCTCCTAGTAACAGCATTTTAGGTAACAATATAGGTAACAATAATAACCAATATGTATTGGGGGGGGTACTTACATGGGTGTTGTCTTTTGATAGCAAACACCATTTACTGGGGGCTTCCTACCCCTGGCACCAAACCCAGATCCATTGTACCATCTGTTGAAGCTCAGGGGGGTTAAAGAACTTGGCCAAGGACATATGACTTGCTGGTCAGCGGCAGCAGCACTGCCTGCCTCCAAAGCCCAGGCTCTGTGACCCAGAGCCCAGGGCGTGTAGGCTTCCCGGTGAAGTGGGGAAAGGCAGGGAGTGCGAGGAAGGAGGGCTCACCCGCACGGCCAGTGCGAAGATGCAGCGTCGGCAGAACCAAGGTGTGAGCAGGGGTCGGTCCGCACTGCCCGCTCTAGGGATGTGGCACTGCTGATGGTACCCTACAGCAGAGGGTGGGTGGTGAGTGCCCGCAGGGGAGCAGCAGCCCCCAGGCCAGTGCCAGTCAACCCAAAGACCACGGGGCTGGGGAGGACGCAGCAAGTCCGAGCAGCTGGGGGGGGGGGGATCGGCCGGCGATCTTCACCAAGGCAGGCAAGCCGGTGTCCAAGCAGGCAACTCAAAGACAGCCTGGGCCCCGGTGGGGGAGACACCACAGTCTGGCTTCAGCCTCTGGGTCCCATCTCTCCACCCTTTCTCTCTACTGGGTTAGGGGGAGCTCCAACCTGCACATCTTGTCTTACTTTCCAGAAGCCCCAGCTCTCCCCAAGGGTCACCTCCCCAGGCCCTCATTCCCAGGACCAGCCCCCTGTCACTCTTGGAGCTCCAACAGAAACAGGAAGAGCGCTGAGATCCCAACAGTGAGGCGTGTCCATTTGGCCAGCAGGGCCTGGGGAACCTCTGGTCAGGACCTCCTCTGTGCTCTGCTCACCACACTCACCCAGGCCACACTTCCCACAGATGAGGATCTCATTGAGTGGCCCTGACGTCTTCCCCAGACAGATGTTGCACTTGGGCTCCTCCCCCGGAACACCAGCTGAAAGGGAGAGAAACCCTCCTGGGTCAGGTCTGGCACAAGGGAATTAGAAGAGTTTAAAAATTTACCATCTAGGTACTAAGCCTCTACTCGGTGTGGGACCTGGCACTGGGCCCGTGGGCCCACTCACTGAATCGCCCCAACCATTTGGAGCAGCCTGGTATCATCAGCCCATTCTAAAGACCAGGAAATTGAGGCTCAGAGTGGTTAAGTCCCAGAAGTTAAGTAGGAGAGCAGGGATTCGAACCCATGACTGTTTGACATCAATTCCTTTGTTCTTTCTGACCATATCCTGCTTCCTCTTCTGCCTAATTTAGTTTTTTATGTAAACAATAATAGAATATAATGAAACTCCATGTTCTTAACAATTAAGAGCTCATAGCCAATCTTGTTTTGACTATATTCCCATCTATTTCTTCCTCTTGTATTATTTTGAATCAATTCCCAGATACCTAACCATTTTCTGAAAATATTTCAGTATGTAATTCTGGAAGATCAGGATACTCTTTAAAAAAAAAAATGCAACATAACTACAGTGCCTTTATTGTACCTAAAAATTAAAAACAATTTAATATCAACCAACAAATTCAATTAGTGTTCATATTTCCAATTGTTTCTTAAATAAAAATGTCATAAGAATTTTAAGTATGTTCAACTGCTTTTTATGTGCAAGTTCTTTCTCATCTCTTTTTTTTTTCTTTACTTTTTGTTACCGTTGAAGAATATGTGTGTTTATGTGTGAAAGGTTTGATATATATTAATACATTCTGATACACGTTTCTGTCTTGTCCTCCTGGCACACTCAAAGTTTTGTAAGGGCAGAAATGGTATCTGCTCATCACTAAGTCCCCAGGACCTTCTACTTTGTGTAACACATAATGTGTACAAGACACATTTGTTGAATACATGGTCTCTTGCCTCTTATTCCTGAATGTGCCACGGCCGGTCGCAGTGAACCCGCACCCGCTCAGGGAAGTGAGCTGCTGATGTAAGCCAATAAAGTAGTAAGCTTGATTAAGTAATCAATAACACTGGCTTATTCAGCCTTGTGCTCTCATCTTGGGTGATGCTAGAGGGATACTGTCCTGCCTGTGGGGCACAGTTATCTGGCTGGGAAGACAAGCTGTTCCTAACAGGTGAGCACTGTTAGCCTGTCCAGGGTCCCCAGCACCGGTGTCTTTCTTCCCCTGCTGGCTCCCTACGATGGGAGAGTAGCTCAAAAGAAGAGCTCCCCATGCTTTAGACCTTTGTAGAAGAAACTGAGAGTGACGGGGCACTTGGAGAAGAGTCTCCACTTCAGCATCAACCACGATACCTTGGAGACAGGGGTGGTTTGGAGCCTCTACGACCCGGCTGGGTTCTGTGGCCTCTACTTGGCAGGCTCCTTGAAGTCCTTTCTTACAGTAACAAATTCTTTCAGAAGTGCCACCCCGGAACTCAGCAGTGCTAAGCTAAGTGCTACACTTGGGTTCTCATGTCACCAGCCTGTGAGGCCACTAATGTCATCACCTCCTTTCTTCAGAGGAAGAAACTGAGGCTCAGGGAAGTGGTGTCACTCGCCCAAGGACACGTAGCTAGCGAGCGGCAGAGCTGAAACTTGGCCTGAGGTCTCCTGAGCCTACACTTGGAGCTCCGTGTTGGAAGCGTAGGAGTGTTGGGACTGCTGAGTGGCGTTTGTCATGTCTGTGGGAAGGAAGAATGACGGCCAGAGTAGGAAAATGTCAGCTCTCTGTGTACAGGGAGGGCACCCAACCCAGCTCCCTTTCGAAGGCGGTCCAGCTCTGTCCAAGCATGTCTGTCTCCACAATGCCTGGTCTGTCTCTGCTTTCTTGGCTTCCCACCAAGACTAGGGCTGCCTCCACTAGTTTTCTTCACATGTGGACAGGGCACACTGTGCTCACATCTAGAGGTGCCAGTTTTGATTGCCTGGGCCCCTCGCCCAGGTTCCTAGCCCCAGCCTGACCCTCAGCTTTGTGCAGTTGGGGATGAGGTGCCATCCCGGCTCTGCCGGCACCTCCCCTGAGCCACCTTCTCCACCTGCCTGCCTCCCTCGTGACGTGGGAGTGGTCAAGGGCATGATGGATGTCAGAAGTGCCTTTCCATGTAAACACACAACTAGCCATCCTATCAGCTCAGGTGGGCTTGTTGGGGAATAGGGGTCCATGAACAAGGCCAGACACAAGCAGTACAAGAGAGAAGGAGAGAAGGAAAAAAAAAATCAAGTGGAGGAGGAGAGAGGGCCAGGGATGGGGCCAGGGAGTCCGAGCTCTTAGGAGTACTCACCATGCTGTATGTCCTTCCACAGGACCCAGTATTTGGAATTATCTTCAAAAGTCACGAGGCAGCTCTGCTTAGAACTGCTGACCTGGGGCATGAACAGGGAGGGACAATGTAAAAAAGTGGCCAGGGAAAAGCCACTGGGACACGGTCTTCCACTCCCGTTTTTGTCCCCACAGGATAGGGGGATTACACCTGCTCCTTGTGCCCCCGAAAGCAGAGCTAGGCTCGAAGGGGAGGGAGGACAGCAGTTCCAGAGGCAACTCGCGCCGGAACCCGGGGCCACAGTCAGGGTCTGGGGGACCGCAAGCTGGTGGGAATGCAGATGGCAGCACAGGCTAGGTGGTCCTCTGAGATCCCTTCCAACCTGATGCTGTTTTGTTCTCTAGGCACACAGAGCTCTATTCTAAAGACCTGGTTGGATGACACCGGCCCTAAAGATGGCACCTGCAAAAGCAGGTTCTGGGTCCTTCCAGGATCATCTTTTGAGCAGGAGGGGCATGAGGGAGGCCTAGGCCGGAGGCTGCACCTGGAAACTGGGACCAGGGAGGAGAGGTTTACCCTCTTGATCTTCCCGAGGTAATACAGCCCATCGGTCCAGCGGCACAGCACATACTGGCCCTCTGTCAGCTTGGACATCAGGTCTTTGAAGTTGTTCTTGGCTTTTGCAAGGGCCCCCTTGTTGGGGAGGTGGGTGGTGGCACCATAGGAGTCCCGAGTCCCTGGGTCCAGAGAGCAATTCTCCATCGGCTTCCCCTGACACTGGAAGAGAAAGAGAAGAGGATGTTTATTCCCTGCTCTCCTGCTTCAGCAGTCCACCTGGGGAGGGAAGGAGACTACTATTTACACAACCTATGCTGCTACGTGCCAGGCACTTCTACCATCTCATGGGATCCTCGTGACAGTCCTGTGAGGGAGACTTTATTATTCCCATTCTATGGATGGAGAAACTGAGGTTTGGCAAGGGAAAGTGGCCAGTGCGGCAGAGGCCAAGCCAAAGCTCATAATCAGGTAATCAGGTGGACCGATTCTTTTTTTTTTTTTTTAAAGATTTTATTTATTTATTTATTTGACAGGCAGAGATCACAAGCAGGAGGAGAGGCAGGCAGAGAGAGAAGGAGAAGGAGGCTCCCTGCCGAGCAGAGAGCCTGATGCGGGGCTCAATCCCAGGACCCTGAGATCATGACCTGAGCTGAAGGCAGAGGCTGTAGCCCGCTGAGCCACCCAGGTGCCCCAAGTGGGCTGATTCGAAACCCTGCCTCTCTTCCCACCCATACCATGCTGCCTTCTAAAGATAAAGAATCTCTCCATCAACCATAGAGTAGTCTCCATGTCCACGTGGCCTGAACTCCCAGGCTCAGGAGCCTGAAGATTCATCCCTTAAGCAAACGTGTTCTGAGCGGAGGGCCTTTTCCAGGGGAGCATGGAGAAGACTTCGCTGCTTACCAACCCCCCACCCCAGCCCAGCCCAACCCCTGCCCTGAGATCTGGCCGGAGGAAGCTCACCTAGGAAGGAAAACGCCTAGGTGACTTGTGACGGGGTATAGATGGTCCACCTGTGTCTTCATAATCCCCCGTTCTGCTCTCAATTATGCAGTGATTTAATGGAAACCAGTCCTGGGACATTTAAACTCACTCTGTTTCTACTCAGATGCAAATGTGCTGCTAGCAGGTAAGGCAACACAAGCCACCCTCCCAGCACCTGTCTCTCCTACCATCCTGTAGAACACACTTCTGCCCCACTGCTCTCTTCTTCCTGCTAATGGGACCACTAATGGGAACCCCCAAACCCCCGAGCGCCTTTAGAGTTTTCCAACCAGTGAGTTGCCACAGTTGGTCAACTTCAAGCCCAGGGGATTTCTGGCATCTGGCCCCTCTTTTCCATGTCCCTGTCCTGGTCTGAGTTCAGGCCTCTCTTTTGCTTGGGCATTCACTCATCCCATAACTATTTCCCAAGCTTTGTGCTCACTTACGCGGGGTGCTGGAATGGGGAATGAGACCACCGGCACGCACTGCACGTCACTCCCTGCTTTCCTGTCTTCCCACCAGACACTTCCACACGGCCACCAATTCTTACTTCTCCCTTCCAGAAACCTTCTGTGGCTCCCCAGTGTCTTCACAAGCTTTGGCCCCCTCCTCCCCTCTCTGGGTTCACCTGGCTCTATGCCCCTCCACACACTCTCCGCTGAGCCCAGAGGAACACAGCCTTGCTCTGTTCCCTGCACCCCCTACTCTGGTCCCCTCCTTCTCCCTGCTGTGGCAGGGGGCACCTGGTGTTTGTAGACAGGGAGAGAGTCCTGTGTGTTTTGCTGTGTCAGTGCCTGTGGACTCCTGTGAGATTGTGTTTCCCGATGTCTGCGGCCGTGTGTCAGTGGGTTTATGAAACTGAATACATGTGTGTGCCTGTCAGGGGCCCTGGGGCAGGCAGGGCACTGCTGAGGTCCAGGCTCCCCAGACGACACTGTGGCCACGTTCCCCTCCACCCCACACCCCCATTCTGCCCTCTTCTGGACGGCAGAGCAGTGCAGGCCTTGGGCGAGGTAATTGCCCCGAATCCCAGCCTTCTCCCTGCCACCTGGCTCCCGGTCGCTGCGAAGTCCCCGCCCGCCGGGCCCGGGCCCGGGCCCGGGGCCCCGCAGGTTCACAAACTGACACTTCCTCCCCCGCTGCACCGTTGGGAGCCGGCTCGGTCGCCGCGCCCCCACTGGCCGGGCGGGGGCCCCCGGGTGGCGGCCCCCTCCCCGCGCCTCCATCCTCCCGGAGCGGGCCCCCGCCGGCTGTGATTGGTTGATTCAAACCCATCTGCAAAGAAATGCCTGTTTGCGGGTTCCCGTCGGCGTCCAGTTCAAATCCGCGGCACCCGGAGCGCGGGGCCGGGCGGGGGCAGGAAGCGAGGATGATTCATGCGCCGGGGCCTCTCCCAGGGCGGCCGTTGGCTTTTTTTAAAAAGGGTGTTCGGGGCGGGGGGGGGGGGACTTGCAGAGGTACCCCCCTCGGGTTCAAGCACTCCTCTCTTCGGTTGCTCCGACGCCAAGCCTCCCTGTCCCAGTCCTGCAGCAGCCTGACTTCAGACGTGAGCAAAATCCCAAATGCCTCTGTCGGTCTCCACCCCCGCCGCCACCACCACCCTCCGCCCCCGAACGGGAAAAGTCAAGATTTGGGGCCAGGGAGCAGCGACCTGTCACCCACGCCCCCCGCCCCCAAAGGCTCGGGGACCCGGGCGGAGCTCCCCCGCTCCGCAGACGCCGCTTACCCCCGTTCCAGCCCCAGGCATGCAGTTCCCCGGGACACCAAACTCCCCGCCCCCCCCCCCCCCCCGCCGCCTCCCGAGGCGCTCGGTTCGCCCAAGTCCGGGGAGACTTCGCAAAGAGGGACGTGTGCCGGGAGCAAAGCGTCTGGCGGGGAGTCCCCGCTGCACTTACCGCGAGCCTGCGTGTCGGCCGGTCCCACTTGGAGTCTGGCCACCAGGCGCATCGGCGGAGGCGGCTGCGCGCGGCCCGCGGCTGCCCGGCCGAGTGTCCGCCCGTGGGGCCGGGGTCGGGGTCCCGGCGGGGGCGGGGCGGGGCGGGGGCGCCGCGGGGAGGAGTGGGGGGAGGCGGGGGAGGGAGGGGCCGGGGCGCTCAGGAAGGGGCCCCCCGGGCGCGGGGCGCCATCTTTTTCGCGTTTTCCCGCGAATTATTGACGTCCCGCTTATGTAATTAGCGGGGGCCGCGGCGGCCTCGCCATTGGAGCCTGCGGCCGCGGGGCCCCGCAGCGCCGCCCGCCCGCGCCCGCGCCCGCCCCCGCGCGTCCCCGACCCCCCGCCCCCCGCGCGCGCATCCCCGCCGCCCCGCTCGCCGGGCGCAGGCACGCGGCGCGACAGCACGGGGACGCGGAACCCGCCGCGACCCGGCCACGCCGCGGGCACACGCGGAAGCACCGCCGCGCGCCGCCGGAGGAAACCCTGCAGGCTGTGCTGGGGGCGCAGACCTCCCGCGGGCCCGGACGCGCTGCGGGGAGGTGCGGACGCGCACTGATTGCCCGCGGAGCCGCGACCCCGGGGAGGCCGGACGGGGCTCCCACACGTGAACGCACGGCCGCCCGCACTTGCCGAGTGGACGGTCGGCACCGCGACACGGCCCCCGCCGAACATGGAAAGGTCCACGGCGCACCCAGCGCGAACCCAAGGTCCCAACGCGTGCTACACACAGCACACAATAGAGACACTTACAGGATGCAGGCATAGAGACACACAAGGAGAGACACAGTGTGCTGGGCATAGACACACAACAGAGCATACGCGTAATATAGACGAGCAGCAGGCATAGACCCAAAACACAGTAACAACACAGACACGGGAGAGAAAGTATCCCAATGACATATCGCGCACAAACACAACGCAAAAATACAATCGCAAATACCACAGACACAAACACAACGTATAAATAGTTCACACTGTGAAAGACAACATGCAGCGTCCTAGAAATAGACAGAGGCAACGGACATGGCTCCAGTCAGAAAGTGTCCTGGCCCAGGGCATAAAGGGCAGACCTGTGCCTATCCAGACTCACTCTCTGTTGGGGGGGTGGGGTGGATAACACTTGCAAAGAACCCCCCACCTTGTCCTTCAGCCTCCTCTGACCTGCTACCATCCCGCTCTGCAGATCCCCCTGGGAGGTTGGGCCAGTGTGTGCATCATGGGTGTGGTCAGTGGACACCCCCATCCCAGCCTTCCTTGCTCACTGTCAGGTTGCCCACTGTTGGCCCTTTGCCTCGCAGCCTGGGCGGATGATCTCTCGGGCTGGCTGGCTCTGCCTTTAGGGTGCGATGGACAGAGCTGATTGGGGGGAAGAGGCTGCCTCTGGGTCTGAAGGGCCAGTTGCACGGATTAGTGGCTGTAGGACCCTGAGTTTCCTTATCTGAAGAGAGTTGCTGTGAAGATTAGAGTTTATATTTGTACAGCTCCTGGTACCCAGTGGGTGTGCTGTGATTACTGTAGTTTCAAGAAATTATATATTCCTTGAGGGCACCCTTGCAGGGGGACTAAAGTGGGAGCTAGGAAGCCCACAGTTTCAAGGGAAATCAGGTGTGGGCACATGCAGACATCAACACACACATACACATATGAGGGGCGTGGTGCAGTGATCTAGATTGTGGAATTGGGAGAGTCCTGGTTTCCTGTCTGGTTCTGCCTCCGGGCCCCTATGGGATCTTGGGTAAGCTGGTTCCCTTTTAGGCCACATTTCCTCATCTGTTCAAAGGACTTATGAACACTACTCCATCTCACAGGTGGTTGCATTGATGGGGTTAAAATCAGATTATGAATGAAGATTAAAATAGCATAATGAAGGAGCAGATGCTTCTGTAGAGGAAAAAGGGGTATGCAAAGTGCGGAGTTGTTAAAGCACTACACCAGAAGGGTAGAGAACATCACCAGTGATTGTTCAGAGGCAGCTCTGACTTCGAATTGAGAAGAGGGTATAAATATCTTGGGAAAGGCAGCGTGTAGGTAGAATCTGGAAATAGGGAGGTGAGCCTTCCAGGTGGGGAAAATGGTATGTGCAGGAAGCCTGGGACAGAGCAGGCTGTGTTGTTGGGGCTGGAGTTCAGGAGTGGAGGGAGGCAGTGGAAGGGGAGCTTGGAAGAGAAGGTGGAGCGGACTTTGGGGCTATGCTCGATCCGCAGCCCACAGCCAACCAAGGCCACTGGGCAGGTGACAGGCTAAGCTGTGCGTCTTCTAGAGAGAACTGTGGGAAGTGCCATGATCTGAATTTACTTTGGGATCCGGGAGGAGCGGCTTGCAAGTGGGGACAAATAAGACAAAGGCAACCCAACTGCTAAAAATAAAAATAAATGGTTAAGGATAGCAATGGGCAATTCACACAAGAGGGAATCTAAATGGCCAAAAATATGAAAAGAAGTTCGGCCTCACTGGTCACATGAGACATGCAAATGAAGAGAGCTGTGAGCTGTGCTACCTCATTTCATACCTACCAGACAGGCAGAGCCAGAGGTCTGTCAACATGGGGTGAGGTGGGGGGATTGCTGAGCACGTGGCACGGCTGGAATCCCCATACATTGCTGATGAGCATGTCAGGGGCTCCAGCTCCACTGGACAAGTGTTGACAAACTTTAATGAAGTCCAGGTTGCCTCTGCCTGCCATGCAGTGACTCCACTCCACTCACTCTGCCTGTGATGCTGAGAACTTAGACCTTAATTCATTGTCCATCCTCAGATGTCCAGATAAATGATGATCTCTTCATACATGGGTGACAGATGGGGTATAAAAATAAACCAAGACTATAAGCTTCAACACAGATGTTTCCTAGAAGGAAAAAAAAAAAAAAAAAAAAAAGAACAAGTCCAGCATCAAGTTGTGGAATAGGTACAGTGTCCTATAAAAAAGTATCCCAAAATACTCAAAACTGTCATATATATATATATATATATATATATATATAAAAATATATTTAGGGACACAGGTACAAAAAATGTTAAAATGTGTACGAGAAATCAAAGACACTGAATTAATCTTAGTGGTTACCTCTGGAAAGGAGGGTTGGGAATGAGATCAGAAAGAGATACACAGAGGATTTAACTCTAACTGTGGTGGTCTATTTCTTAGGAAACTAAAAATATCTGAAGCAAAGGCAGCCAACATTTGACAGAACTGGGTGGCCCGTCCATAGCTGTTCTCGGAAGACCTTCTCCTTCTCAAGCTCAAAACATTTTCTCTGTTTTTTGTATGTTTAAAATATTTGGAAATTTCCTTTATTTGTTTTTAGTCATTTCTACACCCAGCGTGTGACTCGAACTCAGCCAGCCAGGCACCCCTGAAATATTGGGTAATTTTAAAGACCTTGATGAGAGCGCAAAGAGGGGTTGATAATCACACTAGCTGTCACGTATGTGGGGCCATCACGGTTACCATGTCCTAACATGTCTGTCACGGAGGCCTGCCAGAGATTGGGACCCCGGCAGGGCACCCTCCAGACCTATTTCCTAGGGAGAATATGGAGGCCAGGTGATGTGATTTGTCCAGGGTCACATACAGTAGGGAGGGAGGAGCGGTCCCCTTCTCCGCAACTGTGTCTCTGCACCTGCCTGTCCCAGGAGACGACAAAAGGCCAAAGGTCACCCTCCCTGCTGTATTCAACTTTCTCCGTATACTGCGCTGTTCTAGTTTTTCCTATTAAGGATAACTTGGAAAATAGGGAACGGCACAGGAAGAAATAAAAGTCACTTGTGATTTTCTCCATCTTTTCAGCTTTATAGAGGTGTACATAGTCCCTACACCATAAATCCACCTGCTTTCAAAGTACAGCACTAACTTATTTTGAGAGAACATAATTTTGTTCCAGAAATATTTTTCGAGTACTCTACAAAGAAAAACTTCTTTTCACAAATATGGATAATTATTGTTGCAATACAATTTTGACAAACAGCTATAGTAAAGCTACTTTTACCCTTGAAGCCAGGTAGCCAGCTAGTTGCGTCTGTGTTTCGCTGCCCAGATTTGGGGGTCAGTTCATAACGTCCCTGGCACAGAGGTGTCAAGTGTTTTCAAATTATAGTAGAAAGAATGATTGTTAACACCATTTAAAAAACAAAAAATAACAATGACAATGACACTTGACAAGGTCAGACTCTGACCTGTTGAAGTACTTGTGGTCTTGGTTAGCTGCCAAGCCATAAACACCTTTACCTGTGGCTTCTTTGGGGAAAAGAGAGAAGGCAAGGTTCTGCCCCCTCTTTGAGCCCAGGAGGGGAGAAAAAAAAACTTGCTGAGACCCAGGGGATCCTAACAGCCCTCCCCACAGGCGTGCGGCGGGACCATCAGTGGGTCCCTTCCCTCCTCTGAAATGTAGCCTCCCTCTCTGTTAAGTGTGCTCTATTCACAATTCAACATTCATTGAATTCCACACTTAGGGCAATGTGGGCGTCTGGACCAGAGCTGGCCATTGGGATTGCAGAGACAGACCCATCAACATTAAGAAAGCGGTCAAGGCAAGGAGTGGTAGCCTTGAGCAACTACCAGGGATCTCTAAGGCTCCTGTGACAGCACTGTCACTCTATGAACGGCATGGAAGTTTGGTTTCTCCCTCTCTGGGTGGCCTTAAATAAGTCACTTCCTAATCTGGGCTTCCGACGTCCTCACCGGTTAAAGCATAATGTTTGGGATGAGCAGTTCCTAGTCTTTCTCCACAAAGGCTCTTGTATAAAGATGAGACCACCAAACGCTGCTTTTATCATAGGACCATTTTGTCTTCTCTTTTGTGTGAAATAGGTCCACATTCAAACAGAACTTTGATAGATATGATACAAATAACATGTAAAATATAGATTTGATAGACAGAGAGGATTCAAGCCCAAAGCAAGAGCACTGGCTATTTAGTACATCTATGCCATCTATGCTTTCAGAGGGGATTACAGATAACATTCAAGCCACTCTGTCTCCTTTGCTTTATGGTGGGATATTCATGACGATCCCCAAGGGAGTGGAGCATATGCCACATACCAGGCATAGCCTGGGTTTCACATGAGCTATCATGACTCCATTTCACCCTTAGGAAACAGTAAACTTGGCAGAGGTGAGCCTCGAACCCAGTAGTCTGGCTCTAGAGCCTTTAACCCCCACGCCCTTTCTCCCCTATGAACATTGCTACTGGGTCTGTCATAGGGGCTTGTGCCGTTTAAGACACTTTAAATACCTCATACAATATTTCATCTTATGATAATACTTTATAGATGAATTGTGCTTTGTAGTTTACCCAGGGGACCCTCACATCACTCACTCCATCCCCAAGGCCACTATACAAGAAGAGCAAGGTGGCATTATGATTCTCCCATGTTGCAGTGATGAATCTGAGGTTGAGGTGAAGTGATGTGCCCTCAGCCATATAACTAGGACATGCTAGATACCAGCCTCAGGGAGCAGGGAGTCATGATAGCTGGAGAAGACCTTCCAAGTCAGGTTGTCCAACTCCTCATCTGGGGAAACTGGTGCCTGGAGAGCAGGTAAGGCTTGCTCAAGGTCATCAAGAAAAGATTTGTTCAAGGTCAAGCAATCAATCAGCAGATGAGCCATGCCGTGATCAAGACTTCTGCCTCCTTGCCCAGAGATTTATGTCACATCGTTTTTGTCAGATCTCCAGCAGTCCTTGAGTTTCTCTATTGCCAGAACTTGTTTAAAAACCCTTGTGGTAAGAATGTTCTGTGCTAGGTGACATTCTCATGAATGTCAGAGGGAGTCTCTGCCTGGATGGGGGGAACATCGACGTGACTTTTCAGCCCAGAGAGCCTGGATTCCGCCACCAGAATTCTACAGCTATTTCAAGATAACCCTCAGTCTTTTGCTGCCCTCAGAAGAAACGCTCAAGTCTGATCTCTGTCTTTGGTTTGTCCTGTTCCCTGATCTCTGGGCCTAAAGGAGGGCAGTAGTTCCAACAAGGTTAGCTAGGACCCCTCAGCTCTGTGTCTTACAGAGGCTTTTTCCAAGATTACAATTCAAAGTCCCATAGGCCTCCCGCCACGGAGAAGAAGAGACATCTGGGGCCAGATGTGGAGGCAGCCTAGCTTGTGCGGGAGCAACCCTGAGTAGGAGGCTGTGAGTTCAAGAGCTCCCAGATGTGGCTGTCACCTGTGAGGCTTGGACAGGCCCAAGGTAGGTGGGGGCGGTTAGAAGAGAAGATGAGAGAGGGTCCAGAGCGGTGGGGAAGCAGGCACTTATGGGACTTAGCCGGAGGCACCCCTCTGACCTGGCCCTTCTGGGGTGGTTAATTTTATGCACCCATTTGGCTGGGCCAGAGCTCGCAGGTGTTTGATCCAACACTGATTTAGGTGTGGCTGAGAAGGTATGCGGTCGATGTGGTTACCAATTGCAGTAAGCTGATTTAAGTGAGCATTACCCCTGGTAGCGTGGGTGGGCCTTATCTGATCAGTTAGAGGCCTTAAGAGCAAAACCTGGGGTTTCCTGGGGAAGAAGAAATGCTTCATATATATATATAATATATTGATTATATATCATATATATATCATACCTATATATATGTATATGTAATCATATATTATATATGATTACAGATTACTGATCAGCCCCTGACGATATGTAGGTCTCTCCCCAATTCCTTACCCTTTGGCACTCTGTCCATCTGTCCGTATCCCCCAGCCCATCCCTCCTTCTGCAGACCATACCCCCAGGGTTTACTTCAGACTGCTTCTCCACACTCATGACTGTAAAGGGGCCAGAAGGACCCAGACAAGAATGGGGTCCTAGAAGATCAAGCTTGGTGGCCCCTGGAAGAGGGAGAGGCCTGGAACCCTGTGGTGAGACCAAACAGGGGACTATTTCTGGCTGATCGGAACACAGGCAGGAGCCTGGACAACCGGGTCTGTCAGCTAGGATATGTCTTTGGTATTGGCAACAGAGGCTGTGTCAACATTTTCAGAGCACCTCCATTTCAAAAATGGTTTTCCTGGTAAGGATCTCCTGGGTCAGTGCCCACAGCACCATGAAAGGTGGCTATTTCCAGCTAGATCAGTGAACGGGAGGAGGACCTGTGACCTCGTATCAGTCGGGATTCTTGGTTACAGGTCACCAGGACTGTCTCGGGCCATCTTCAGTGAGGAGGGACTTGTGGGAAGACAGTGAGGGCTCACAAAACCAACAAGAGGCTGGAGAACAGGCTTGAACAAAGGGCAGAGCCAAGGGAGCCATGGGAATCCCAGCCAATGGGATCCTGCAGGCACAGTCTGACCCAGGGGCTTCTACTGAGAGTGAATTTTAGTTGCAAGGGTCCCCTCACCACTCACTCAAGAGTCGGCTTAAGGAAAAAGGACCTAACCGGCTGAGGCTGTATTTCACACATGCCTATTCTCTATCCAGGCAGGAGATGATGCTGGCAAAGAATTTGGCTTCACTATGTTTTCATAGTAATGGTGGCTATGGGGAATGAGTGCTAGTTTTGTTTTGTTTTTCCTTCTTTACAATGGAGAATTGAACCCGGGTTCTAGGTGGGGGTGGACACTGGACAGATTACAAGTAACAGCTAAACCTTTGGAGCTATTTTCTTACTTAAGCCAGTAATGGTTAGATGGTGTTGCTTGAAAATCAACAAGGGAGAATGGATAGAACTTAGATGTGAACTTGGATGACGGAAGAGCACGTTATAGCACTGATCAGCATCACGATGCTGGGCAAGTTATCTAACCTCCAAGAGGCTCGATTTCCTCCTCCGAAAAGTAGAGAGAATAACAGCAGGAACAGCTCACAAAGTTGCATGTGTAAACATATTTATAAAATATTTTGAGTCCTAGAGGGCTGTGGGGATGGAGCAATCATGCCTGAGACATCTTTTCATCTTGGTGCCCAGTTCACAGCTTGGCACCTAGTAAATGCCCAGTAAGTGTTTGTTGAGTGAATGGATAAACAAGCCATCCAGTGATTTTATCCACATCCTAACCTGACCAGCATCTTTGCAAAAAAAAAAAAAAAAAAAAAAAGCAGATGTAATTGGACTCTGATGTGGGTTTCATAAGCTGATGCTTCACAAATGAGAATAGATAGATAGAGGTATGTGTATATATATGGAAATATGCATATGTATATTAAATACATATATTTTAAACAATCCCTTTGACATTTTCATTTTAATATGTGAAACCTGGCTACTTGATTCAGGGAGAGTTTATGGGAAGAAAGCTTCTAACTGGCTGTGGGGCAGCCCATAAAAACATACTGAAAACTGACCAGTTAGAAATGAGGGGCTGTTATGGGGGAAGAGATCAGTGACGCCATAAACCCTGTGAGGCCCACAGTATTTCAGTAATTAGCTCTCTGGGCAAGAGGATGCATTCTTCATTCCTTCCTGGTTCCCAGTCAAGGATGGGGCCCAGAATCTCTTAAAGAGAAACCACAATTTTCAAATAACAGACGAACACATCTTTAACACAGGCAGGCTGTGTGATTCAAAGAGTTTCCAAGGGTGTGGGGAAGGGAAGGGTTTTCAAGAGTTTTAACTGCAGTGGCTGTTATCAAAATGCCCCCACCTCTCCCTCCCTGCCAACTTTCCAAATTCTACTCCCCATACCCAACTCAAGTTTGACCTCCTCCAGGAAGCCCTCCTTGGTAACTCAAGCTCATCATGGGTTATTTCTGGCTCTATGACTCCTAGCCTTAAAACCCTCTAGAGGTGCCTCTTAGCTTCAGGGTCAAGTTCAATGGCCTTGTGATTTGCCCCTCCCACACCGTGGATTCTTACGCTCCCCACCCCCAACCTTGATCCTGCTGTGCCAGGCAACCTTCAGCTCCACCTCTGCCCCCCTCCATTCGGGCCTCAGAGTCTTGGACTGTACCCTTGCTTTGGCTAGGATTTTCCTTCCCCTTCTTTATGCGGCTGGATGGTATTTACTCCCCAGACTTAGCCAGGCCTCTCCTGCAGAGGATGGGGGACACGGTTTGAGCCTCCCAGGCTGGGTTAGGTGCTCCCCTGTGGCTTCCCCCAGAGCACTCACCGCACTTGCTGTGACGGCCTTTCCAGGAGATTTCCTCGCCTCTGTGTCTCTACAGTCCATACTGATTTGGCTGAGAGAAGGTGCTCAGTTTTGTGTCCTGCTCCCCCCTCCTTGGAGCCTGCTGGGATCACCTCTGGAGCTTTAAAATGCAGACACCTGTGTTCTCATTCTCAGGGGTTCTAACTGGTGGGTTGAAAATGTCCCCCAGATGGTTCTAATGTGCAGCCATGGTGGAACGGCTCTGTGATCTATAGCACTTGACTCAGGATTTCTCCAGCAACTCAGAGGAGTTGCACTCGGGGCACCTCTGGCCGGGATAAGCTTGAACTCCCAGCCTCACCATGCTTGCCGCAAGTTGTGTTGCAAGAAGCACTATTCCTCCTCTTACCTGGATCAGTGGAGCTGAGCTGTTCTGCGCCCCCCCCCGCGCCCCCCCCCCCCCCCAGCCTGCCAGGCCAATGAGGAGGGAGCACCTGCTTCATAGTACCTGGGAGAAAGATGACAGTCTGAACACCACCCCAAATCCAAGGAGCACATCGAGGACCCGGACCGCAGTGGGAAGAAATTACCAGGGATCCTGAGGTCACAACTGTGTGCCACGGCTCAGCCGCTCAGGACTGTCAGCTTCCCAGGGCTTGCAAAGCCAGGCAAGGAAGTGAAAAGCATACAGGGCCTTGAGGGAACCATGCGGGGGTTGGGGGTGGGATTGGGAAACTACTCAGCCCCAGCCAGTTCTTGTCCTTTGGAAATGTGGGCCCCATGTTGTCAAATCCACCCCCCCTTTCTTAATAAAAAAAATATGGATTTTTCTGTGAACTCTTAACTATTTAAACTTGACAACTAATTCAATACAACTTTTTAAAGTTTTTATTTAAATTCGAGTCAGTTAACATATGTATTAGTTTCAGGTGCACACTACAGTGATTCCACACTTCCCTACAACACCCGGTGCTCACCTAAGTACCCCTAATCCCCATCACCTGTCCCCTCCTCTGCCGGCTACCTCCCCTCTCGTAATCATCCGTTTGTTCTCTAGAGTTAAGAGTCTACTTCTTGGTTTTTCTCTCTTTTTCTCCCTTTGCTTGTTTATTTGTTTTTTAAATTCTATCTAGGAGTGAAACCATATGGCATTCGTCTTTCTCTGGGTGATTTGTTTCGCTTAGCATAATATTCTCCAGCTCCATCCCTGTCACGGCAAAAGGCAGGATTTCATTCCTTTTGACGGTTTAGTAATCTTCCATTGTGTATACGTAGCCCTGCTTCTTTTCCGTTCATCAGGGGACACTTGGGCTGTTTCCATAATTTGGCTCTTGTGGATAAACCTGCTCTAAACATCAGGATGCTGTGTGTCCCTTTGTAATTCAATCAATTTAAATACACCTTCTCAGACCAAACAAAGCTCCCCCTGAGGCCTGCATTCAGCTAATGGACTGACAGTTTGCCCTAAATGTTTCCTATAAACTCTGTGTGCAGATTAAGCCAGGGAGGCAGGCTTGCCCTGTGCTGTCACCCTCTCTCCTCTGCACAGCAGTTGTGGGACTAGGGCCAGCATTGAGAAGCATCCAGGAAAGAGCCCCTGGGATGAGCACGGAAGCACATGGTTGGGGACAGTGTTCCTTACATTCGATGGCACTCCCTTGCTTCTCGCCCGCTCAGCAGGAGAAAGCCTCTCTGGCCCAGGGGCCTAAGAGAGTCGCATTTCTCCTCTGCAACAGGTTCATGAACTCTGAACTGTGTGGGCTTGGGTTTTGATGGCTGAGAAAGCTCAGGGGACCTGAGCTCTGGGGCCTGTCTCTGGAACATGGCCTTGAGGTCCTGCCTTTTGCGTGCCTGTTTCACTCCTGGGTTCTTCTGACCATCTCAGCTTTGGTTTTCTAGTTGTCGCTCGTCACGTGACCACACCTGCACCTTTAGTTTCTGTTTTCTGGAATAAGGCATGCTCTAATTACATAAGCCCATACGAAGTAGTAAGTGCTCAGAAAAAGAAAAAAAAAAGACTTGTTAAATAAGTGACTACTCGGATGTTTCATCTTGAGTCGCACCCAGAGCCCTGCCCAGAGCAGGTGTTCAGGAAATGAGAGCAGGATGATGGGGTGGAAAGCAACAGTTTAGAGAGGGGGAGACAAATAGGCCTGTCATTTCCTAACCCCCGGGACCTTCGCTGAATTATTTAGCCTCTCTTAGCTTCCATTTCCGCACCTGTAAAATGGGGATAATCTCAGCACTCAGCTCACCAGAGCTGTTGGAGGACTGAATGAGATCCTGCATGTAAATAGCCTGGTACACAACAGGTGCTTAAGAAATGCCCTTGTCTATGATGTCACTATTTAAGAGCCTAATGAAGAAGGTGCAGTGTGAGTGAGAAACTCTCACTCTGCTCAAGCTGGCTTGAGTCTGATGAAGTCACATGCACCTGCTGGGGAATAAAATGGAAATGAGTTCTGGGAAGCCCTGCATTTCCTCAGCTCTGTGTCCCTGGTCTCTGCTTACCTGGTCCAGGGAGCCCTGATTCCAGTGCCGACAGCAAGTGGCTTCCTGTCCCAGTCTAGAGTCTGCTGCTGCCCCAACACTCTCTTTCCAGCATGCTCTGCTGCTGAAGACTCTGTGCTGCTCCTTTCATCACTCAGCTACGCAGCCCTAGTCTGGAACACCCCCCTTTCTGGAAGCTTCTCACTTCACTGTTTCCCCCAAGCTTTCCAGCTCCTTCCCTGCCTCCCAGCTGGCCGGCCCCTCTCCTGGTGATCATGTAGGAGCAAATTCACCATGAACCATCATTTGCTCTCATGGCTTGCTGGCTGCACCCCTACTGTAGGAGGTTTGTGTCCTGTGGTGTTCAGGGGGAGCGCTTGCAAAGGACTGAAGGTAGCACCTGGGGGACATTCCTCTGAGGTTGGGACATCAGGTGGACAGTCAGGAGTGTAACCTTGTACTATCGTTACGAGTAATGCAATTCCTCATAGATCCTTGCCTATGAGGAATGTAAAGTCTGCCTAGACGCAGAAAATTGATCTAGAGGGGGGCACTCTCGTTGGCATGTAGGGCAGAGGTTCCCGGAGTGTGGTCCGCTACAGAATGCATTACCATCAGCTGGGAATGTGGGATAAATGCAAATTATCCAACCGCTCCCCAGAACTACTGAGTCACAAAATTTGGGTGTGGGCCCAGCACCCTGTTCTGAGAAGCCCTCGGGGTGATCTGGAGGCACAGTTTGTAGACCAGTGGGGTAGCAGGAAGGGCAAAGCCTGGGGTCTAGCTCTGAGCCTGTCACCTCACCTGTGAAGAGGGCTGTGCCTTTTCCTGTGGGTGTCTGCAGGAAATGGGATGAGCGTGCGAATCGAATCGTGCCTGACATGGTGCTGGTGCTGAGCGGTTCCCTCCACTTGCGCCTGCTGCTGTTCTGGGGTGGGCTGGGAACCAGCCACAGACCCTGAGGCTAGGGCTCCAACAGGGAAGTTCTGGGAAACCGGATTAGAAAGTTGGTTGGGCCCTAAATGCCAGCATTAGGAGTTTCTATTTGAAATGTTTCTGTTAGTTTTCTACAACAGAGCAACAGAATCCTTGTGATTCCAGAAGCCCTGGGGCCACCTGGCCTGTTCCCTGTAGGCTGGTGCAGTCTCAGGCCCAGCTTTCCCCTCTCCTGCCCTTAGCAGGGGCAATGGAGATCTGCTACCACACTCCCTCCCGCCGCGCCCCCCCACCCCGCGCCCCCGCCCACCCTCCTCCCCGGGGGCGGGGCTCCCTTATCAGACCTCCAGGCCAGGAGAAGCCGCCTGGGGAGGGCCTGGCAAGGGCCTGGAACAGGCTCCAGCGGGAGCAGAACCCCGTGCTTGGAATGCAGGCGCTGCTCAATGCATTCCTTATGGCCACGGGTGCTGGGCGGTGCCGGCTGGACCCGAGGGGACCAGAGGAGGGGCCCACTCTGGCAGGCAGCCCTGCGCTTCCCGGTGAGGCCCATGCCTGGCCCTCCCTGTGGAAGGCCGATTTATTTGTGCTCATTTGTTGTCTGTCTCCCTAACTGCTCTGTGGGCAGAGACACTGACCACTGATTACTGAGACTAGCCCGGTGCCAGGAACATAGTAGATGGGATGAATAAACACTTAATGAACAATGTATTGGGCGAAGGCTTTAGAAATTCTCCCCCCTTAAATAAACAGTCCCCAGAGCGCTCATTTCCCTCCTACTGATCACACTGAAACTTTCTCGAGTCAGGACCTTATATGTGTGATCCCAGCCCCCTCGAACTCCCACTGGTCAGGGACTTGGTTATTCAGCTCCACACTCCAAGGCAGCCGGGCACAGAGCTGGTGATGGGACTTTGGACAAGGACCTAGCAGGGCCTGAAACCAGGTCAGAGGATTCCAGGTCCAATGCTCTTTCTGTCTGCACCCCAGAGGGAGACAGGCCCTGCAGAAACCTTTACCTTGGCCTCCTGGGTCTTTTCTCGCTTGGATTCCAGAGTTACTGAAACTCATCAAGGAACTGACTCCTTAAGAAAACAAAGCATAGAAACTTCCAGCAAGCTTTTCAAAAACATTTTTTTTTTCTTCCAGCTTCATTGATGTACAGTTGACACATGAAATTATCAGAGGCTTTTGAGCTTTCAAATTTAAGGGAGCATGATTGCCTTAAAGAGGAACCTGTGATTTTCATGCTGTGTTTATGTTACGGCTGTAAGAGCATGATGGCTTGATTAACAGGCTCTTTGGGTAGAAGCCTTCCAGCGAAAATTAGGAATCCAAAAGGATGTCTGCCACTACTATTATTTGACGTTGTTTTGCAAATGCAAGCCACCACAGACGATGTGGAGCAAGAAGGTGGTGAGAGAAAGACACCACCGTTTCTTTTTTTCTTTTTAAATTTATTTTATTATTTAAAAAAATTTTTTTTAAGACACCACCGTTTCTTAAGGGCTCTGGAACTGGAGTTTACATCAAACACTTTATCTGATTCTCATAGCCCCACAACAGGCTAGGTAATTATTTTATGTATTAGTATTATTTTTGTTTTTTACTTATAAAGGAATGAAAATTCATAGATCATAAGTCACCTGCTTGTGTTTATCCACCGAACGGTCCTCTTGGCTCCCAAGTGTTATTGCTGTTGGAAAAGAGACAAAATTATGCTGGGTTCAGGAGGATCTGTTTATCACTCTTGAAATCCAAGAGAATTCATTGAAAAAGCTACTAGAATTAAGAAGAGATTCAGTTAAGAAACTGGATATGGAAGGTGGTGAGAGCCCTGTATATCTGTACCACTTACATAGCCACAGAACCAACTAGAAAATATAATTCTAAAAGATTTCTGCTATGAAATACCTATGATGGAAATGAACAAGAAATATGACAAACCTATAGGAAGAAAACTACAAATCCTTACTGAGAAACACAAAGATCAATGAAAGGAGGTCCCTTCATATGGATAGCCTTGTGTGGGAAAACGATATTGTACAGACGTCAACTTTTCTCAAGTGACATTGCAAGTTTAGTGAGATTCCCACAGGAGATCTTTGAAATATTCAATCATATTTATTGTATCTGAAAGAATAAGAAAATCAAAGTGTGTTTAAATATCAGAGTAATTTTTTAAAAAAAGAATAATTAAATGGGTGACGGGAAATATCACCTGTTATGGCACATTTTAGAACATACTATAAAGCTATAAAAATAAAAATAGAGTGGTAAGACTGTAAGAAATGGCAAAAGGACCAGAAAAGCACAATGAGCCCAGAAACAGTCCTTATCATCTATAGGCTTCAGTGTATGATAATAAAAATGGCAACTGAGATCAGGAGGTCAAGAAGGGATGGTTCAGGGGCGCCTGGGTGGCTCAGTGGCTAAGCCTCTGCCTTTGGCTCAGGTCATGATCCCAGAGTCCTGGGATCGAGCCCCACATTGGGCTCTCTGCTCGGCGGGGAGCCTGCTTCCTCCTCTCTCTCTCTGTCCACCTCTCTGCCTACTTGTGATCTCTGTCAGTCAAATAAATAAATAAAATATTAAAAAAAAAAAAAGAAGGAATGGTTCAAGGGGAAGGCTAGGACAATTAGTCATCCATCTAAAAACTTTAAGTGAGAGCCTTTGCCTCTCGCTGCATATAAAATAAATTTCTGATGGAGGAAACAATCCATAAAAATTAAAAGAAAATCCAAGTGATGTCTTCTCCACTTTGTTTTTACATTTTACCCTTTGATTTTAGAGTAATTTAGGACTCAGGTGAAGATGTAAACAGAGTCCGGAATATTTGTGTCCCCCATCACCTACCTGTCCCCAATGACAACTTCCTATATAACGTAGAACAAAATGTAGATGCTTGGGGCACCTGGGTGGCTCAGTGGGTTGAGCCTCTGCCTTCGGCTCAGGTCGTGGTCCTGGGGTCCTGGGATGGGGCCCCGCATCGGGCTCTCGGCTCAGCAGGGAGCCTGCTTCCTCCTCTCTCTCTGCCTGACTCTCTGCCTACTTGTGATTTCTGTCAAATAAATAAATAAATAAAATCTTAAAAAAAAAAAAGTGGGGTGAAGCTGAACTAGCCAGCAGTAAGAAGACAAAATGACTTCTGTCCCCTCCATATAATGGAATACAACATTGCCACAAATAAACATTTTACATAGATTTTTTTTAATGATACAGAAAACTGTTAAAAAGAAAGACAAGATAATGATATATACATATGTCAATATTAAAGTTTGTATGCATGTGTGTGGGTGTGTGTGTGTGTGTAATTTCTATACTGATACCCATATCTCTGTCTGGAAGGAAATATAGGACCATGTTAATTGCAGTGATCTCTGAGCATCGTTTCACGTTTATGCTTGTGTGGATTTTTTTTTTATTACTCTGACCCAGTTTTATTACTCTGACCCCTTAGCTCTGCACGGCTAAGCTTCCCCCACTTACCCCCTCCTTCCAAACTGCTTCTGTCCTTTTCTCTTGGTTAGAATACTTTGCAAGGTTTAAAATATCCCCTGAAGAAAGGCTGTCCAAAACTGGGCAAGCGCCCCCCACTCAGGAGGCAGGATCAGGCCTTGGGCAGCTCAGGCCCTCCTTGCTTGTAGAGACCCCTTAGCCTTGGCCTCGTCCTAGGAAACGTGCAGATGATAATGTTTCCTTGCCATGGGATGTCAAAAGCTTTGGTTACAAGTCCTGAAAAGCCCCAAACCGTGGAGTCGCGTTCTCCCTAGACCCCTGTTGGCAGAGAGATGGCGGTCGTGGGGCTGGCCGACACCCAGCAAGCATGAGAGCCAGCTGTGTGGAGGCAGCAAGTACAGCTGCTAAAAATAGAAGTCACGTCCGGCCTGTCGGGGGACTGGCCCAGAAGCGGGGCTCACCCCGGGGCAGAGGGGAGTGGGGGAGGAGGGCGCAGGGGGTCTCAGCTTGCTGTGCCATTTCCACCACGTTATGCTGATCCAGTCACCGGCCTGAAGGGTTTGGACCTGGCACAGACTGATCTGGGTTCAAGTTCTGGCTCCTGGGCCGTGTGTGACCATGCGGGTGTGATTTTTTTACTTCTCAGAGCTTGGGTTTCCTCGTCCATCACACGGGGAGGATAACCACCATGCTTCCTCATGGGGTTTCCACGAGGTCCTGGAGGGCTACCAGAACCCAGGCACTCCATGGCTGTTGGGGACCCTTGTTTCTGTTACTACTCGACTGGGACCCCACAGTGCCCAAAGCCAGTAATTTCAGCAACCCTGACACCCCCACCGCAATACTGGGGCATTAGAATTTTCGCCCACGTGGCAGAAGTGGAAACTGAGGCTTGGCCAGTCTCTGCTCTCGAGCTCAGCAGGGAAGCAGGGGTCAGGAGGGGACAGCATGTCCTATGTGCTCTGCTGAGGTTCAGCTGCTGAAGGCTGAAGACGGTTCACTCTCCTCAGGCCCAGGCTGTGGGCATGGTGTCCTGTCCTCCAGGTTCCGGACCTGTTGTCTCTTCCACACCCACAAAGAGAATCCTTTCCTGGGATCTCCCCAAGCACTGCTGGGCACTGGATGCTGGACAGAGAAGAGTCTAGGCCTTTGGTGGGGGCTCAGCCCTCAGGAGGAATGCAACCTCATGTGGGTCGCCTCCCCTGCCTGTGCCTCACTTTTCCCATCTGAGTGTGAATCACATCAAAAAAGCGAATCCCTGTCCCACCACTTATCTGAAACGGCCTTGAGTGAGTTACTTCCCTTTGCTTAGTTGTTGTGCCTTTGCCTACAAAAAGAGGCACAATGTAGCAGCGGGATGTTCTTTAAAACAGGAGAGCATAAAGCTGTAATTAGTATGATTTTCATTGCATTTTAGGAAGTCCGTGCGTGTGGGAGCCCCTGGATGGCTCAATCCGATAAGCAACCAACCCTTGATCTTGGCTCAGGTATGATCTCGGGTCGTGGGATGGAGCCCCGTGTTGGGCTCTGTGCTGGGCATGGACCCTGCTTGAGGGTTCTCTCTTGGCCTGTCCCTCTGCACATCTCCGCTCACGCGCTCAAAAAAATAAAAAAAATAAAAAAATAAAAGTTTGTGTGTGTGTTTGTACGCACTGTTTCAAAAAGACAAAGAAAATTTACTAAGACTCCTACTCCCTCTGGACACGGCTCATGGGTGACTTATTCCCTCCTGTGTAGTACCTTTGTACTTTCTTTTCCCTAATCTACTTCTAGTGAGTGTCTCTCATGATAAGCAATCAGCAATGCGAGGCGCAAAAGCAGCCGTGGGAGCCGCTCAGGGTTGTCAGAGAATCGCGAGCCCCGGCCGCGTGCGGACGTGCTGGGCGCTGGCCGTGCTCACCCTCCTCTCCCAGGGGCGCGGGGCTGGCCCTGTTAGCCGCGCAGGGACCCGCAGCCTCCCGAGGCCTCCGTGAGGCCCGGACCTCATCGCAGCAGCAGCCAGACTTCAGCCAAAATGAAGCTTGAAGGGGAAGGAAAATAACAAGCCACGAAAGACCCGACTCCTGACTCCAGCTGCCTCCCCAGCTCCCACCTGACCCCGGGCCGTGCACCCGGCTTCCTCCGCCGCAGCTTCCCGGTGTTTCCAATGGGGCTCCCACGCCTCTCACAGGGCAGTAGTGAGGGTCCCGTGAAACTGTGGCCTCCATCTGGTCCCCCCCCACCGGCCCTTCCTCCCCAAGGAACTCTTCGAGGTCAGGCGCTCAAGGCACTAAACTCAGGGCTTCGCCGTGGATATGTTGGAACTCACCGTCTGGTCCTACTGTGAACAGCGCAAAGGACCACCGGCCCGTGATCTGAGCCCCTCCCCCCTCCCCCACGCCCCCTATTTTCAGGCAGCTGAGACCCCCCCATGACTTCTGCATGCAGCCCATGCTCGCCGCCCCCCCATGCTTCTGCCTCACCCACCCCACCCCTCACCCGCAGCGGAGAGGACTTTCCTCTCCCCGGCGCAGGGATCCTCTGGATCTCAAAATATTTTAAAGCAGAGTTCAAATGTCACCTCTTCAGTGAAGCCTTCCCTCCCTGCTTCACCCAGTGGATCCAGGACCCAGTGCTCTCTCGGAGCGACTCTTCCGTATCAGTCTCGATGATCTACTTACAGACCTGCTTCCGCACTGGACTGAGAGGCTCCTGAGGGGTGCACGTCTTACCTGTCCTCCCCAGTGTCTAGCCAGTGGGGGACAGGTGGGTCTCAGAAAGCCTTTGTTGAAACAGTGGCTGCGACCCACACTGTTAGGAGCAACCACGTGTGTCTTCCCCTCAGAAACAGGTGTGCAAAGGCCCAAGTAATGGTTTAGTCGCAGCCTGTCCTCAATCCCATTAGCTCTGCACTCAGTGAGCAGGGGTGGAGATGTATTTGCTAGGACACCGGTGCTGAGGCAGAAGGTACCAGAACTTGCTGGGCTGGACCTTTGCTTGTTACCCCCACTTGTCAAGGGAAAGCAGGTCCGTCTCTGTTGCGGACTGGCCATCAGCACCCTGATGAGGGTGAGAAGCCCTGACACTTCCGGAGCCTGTCACGTGTGGCAAGGTACCACGGCACATACAAAGCACTAGTGTGTTCCCTTGTTGTATTCGGGCCTTGTGAAAAGCCCGTGAGCTGGCCGGGGCCGGGGAGGGGCTGCCCCCCACGTTCAAATAAAGAGGCTCCGGCACAACGGGATATCAGGTTTGGGCCCAGGCTGGACCTGGGTTTTCTGATATGTTACGGGTGTTACACTAGGGAGAACAGGCAGGGCTGCTGACCCATTTTACAGATATGAACCCTGAAGGTCCGAGGAGTGACGTCTACTGCAGCCTTGTGAGCAGAGGGCAAGTAAGCTGTAGGAAGGCTGGTGGGCAGAGGGGCGAGGCCCAGAGCCGGAGCCCCGCGGGGCCACACGAAGGCTCAGAGTCTCTGTGAAGTGGGAGGGAGGGTCCCTGCACGGACCGGCTGGGTGAGGCCTGCGCCGTGGGAAGACAAGTGTGGGCCGGGCCAGGCCAGGCGGACAGCAATGCTGGGGCTCCTGGCAGACGTTTCGGTGTGGCAGCCCCTTTGAGGTTGTCAGGACCCAGCACAGGAGGCAGGCTGAGGAGGCTCCCGCAGCACAGAGAAGAGGAGCCCATGGCCCGGAACGGGTACTCCTGCCGGAGGAGGGGTGTCCTCTGTGAGACTGAGGGCACCGCCCAGGACTCGGCAGTGGGCTTTTCAGATCTGGCGCTGCTCAAACCAACTCCCACAACCAGGCACTGCATGAAAACTTCAACAGAAATCAAAACAATCTCTTTCTTTGGTTTAATACATATTTAAAAGGACAACCTCTGCTCAGTGCCTCAGAGGCCCCAAACAGTCGACTGAAAGAAATACCCCAGTTAATTAGGTGACATGTGATTCAGGAAAGCGCTGAAGCTGGGGCCTTCAAGGGAAGGCGAGCAGAGGGTTTCTGACCCCCTCCTTCTCCCCCTCTCTTCTGGCTGCTCCTGGGAGCTGAGGGACCTGGTTTCACCTACAAGAGGCGAAGGGGGGTCCTGCCAGTGGAGGCACAGGCCAGGGGCCCACACAGGCCCCTGCACGCTGGGGAGCGGAGCTGCCAGATGCGGGGTGGCAGGTGTGGGGCGGGCCAGCTTGGCCACGTGGGGGCAGGGAAGGGGATGGAGGAACCTGGAAGCCTGAGGCTCCTGAATGTTTCTAGCTCCCCTGCAGCCCTAGGCCCCTCCTGTACCAGGAGGCCCAGATCTGGAGACTTTCTGGGCAGGAAGGAACCTCAAGGTCTTCGAACCCAGGTCCCAACCTGATGCTGCCCCACCCTCCCCTCCCCACCCCAGCACAGGGACCTTGCCGTCCAGAGAGGTGCTCCGCTCAGAGAGCTTCTCTCCTCCTCCCCATGCTCACCATCCCTGCCCCAGCCCCGGTCCCTCTTCCCTCCCAGTCTCGGTCACGGGCTGCTTCAACGTGCAGGGCTGGAGTGGTTTCCAGGCTTCAAGCATCACTGTGGTCGGTGCAGAAGACAACAATCTCCTGCCTCCTTCCGGACCTCTGTGGCCCAGCCCAGGGCCCCGCCACCACCAAAGCTGACGGCGAGCCACGGTCCCTCTGCCTGTCCATGCCGGCCCAGCCCAGCATGGTGCCTGGGATCTTGGGGGCCACGGACAGGCCCTCAGTCAGCTTACCAACCCCGCAGTGTACTCTGGTGCTCCCTCGGGGGTCGGGGGTGGCTGGCACGGCCCTCCCTGCCCTAAGTACTTGTCTCCACGATGCACTTGAGGAACATGGTGTCGTCCTTCACGTAGGCATGCTTGGGTGACTGCAGCCTGTTGAGGGGGAAGAAGAGCGGGCAGCCGCTGGCCACGTTGGTCTCACTCTGGGGCCGCTGGAAGGACGCGGAGCTCAGGTCGGGCCGGAAGGCATCGATGGCGTGCTCGCGGTTGTTCTGGTCCAGCAGCATGAAGGTGACCTGTGTGGCCGGGGGCAGGGGACGGTCAGGCTCTGGGCAGCAGCAACAAGGGACCCCCGTACAGCCCCTCTGACCCCAGCTTAGGCTGATCAGGAGCCAAAGAAACAATATAATGCCTGTGTTTGGCGTGTGGCAAGGCCCCCGGGGATGGACGTCTTCCAGGGATGCCCTAAGAGTAGGAATCAGATTTTTCTATCCACCAGGAAAGAGGGAGTTTAGAGCTACGTTCCATTCTGGTTGGCTGCTGGGGACTGAAGGCGGGACCAGGCACTGCCAAGGAGGCCAGACTCCATAACCTACGATGCCCCTTTCGGCTCTGGAACGTCTGACCCATCAGCTACAGCTAGGATCTCCCAGGATAAGGTGGAGGGACAAGAACAGGAAGGCCTTCTCTGCGGGGCGGGGTGGGGGGGTCTGTCAACCTATGTCCTAAAACATGCATGCGTACCCGGAGACGCCAAGGATCTCAAAGCGACACAGACCCCTTTCTCTGCCGCATGTCCCTGAAAACACCCATGGCGACCACGCTGGTTCTCAGGTTGGGCTGCACTTTTGCAGGTCCTGGTTTCAAAACCGCTGATGCTCAGGCCTCACCACACACTGGAGACCCAGCCGTTGGGTATGTTAAAACCCTCCCTGGCAGGGCTGGGAACCCCTGACCCGAGTGACTCATATCCAGACCACTGTGGCATCCCCACCCTGGCCCACCTGCTGGCCCTTATCTCCCTCCATCCTAGCAGAGGCCAGTGTTCTTGGCCCCGCCCTTTCCTTCCCCTCCCCCGCTTGCTGGTTCACGAGCAGGGAGGGCCTCCCCACTACTGTCCTCCTAAATATTTTAAATAGATTTTGTTATTTGAGCAGTGTTTGGTGCCCAGTCCAAGTGAATGGGAACTCTAGAGACTGCCCACCCGCCCTCTGCTCCCACACGGCCTCCCCTCCCACACACCCCCCCCCCCCCGGGCCCCTGGTGCTAGCATTTGCTACTAGCAATGAACAGGTCAGAGTCACCTGAAGTCCACAGTTCACTCTGGGTCTTATGCTCTGTACCCAGAATTCTAGCACACGGAAGAGCTTCACTGCCTGGAAAATACGCCACTCTCTGCCTTCCCCCAGCCCCTGGCAACTACTGATCTCTCCGGTCTCCACGGCAGTGCTGTTCCCAGACCGTCCCAGAGCTGGGATCACGCAGTCTGTGCATGCCCTTCTGGACTGGTTCCTTTCACGAAGGGAGAGGCCTCTCCGGGTCCTGTGGGTCTCTGCTCAGCCTGACGGCTCCTGTGTTCTTAGCACTGCCAAGATTCTGTCTCCATGCCTGCAAGTCATGCCTCCAGGCACCCAGTGAAGGGGAGTCTGGCTCCTTCCTCGTTCTGGCAATTATCAGCAAAGCTGCTGTAAGCACTGGTGGGCAGGTTCTTGAGAACCAAAGTTTTCAGCTGATCTGGGTATAGGCCAAGAAGGGTGGCTTTGAGGTCAGAAGGGGAGAGTATGTTTCGTTTTGTCAGAAACTGCCAAACCGTCTTGTGTTCCGGCGGGCCATGACTGGGAGTTCTGGCTGTTCCACAGCCTCACCAGCGTCTTGCGTTGTCAGGGTTCCGGCCATTCTCACAGAGCTGTTGTGGCACCGGCCTCCTTCCCTTTCTCTGGAAACGCTGCCAGTTCAGGCTGGCCTACAGCACCTCCTCCAGGTGAATTTCACTGCTACACGCCTTCCTGGGGGCACTGCTCCAGGCCTGTTAGCCCCTGGACTCATGATGCCCATCGATACTAGATATGGACTCAGGATCTTGTTTTGTAAAAGGTGAAACCGAGAATGCAGAGAGGACCAGGACCCGGGCTCTCCCCTCCCCTGCCCAGCCCGTACCTTGTTCCGGAAAGGCCAGGGCAGCAGAGCATCGTACTCCCCTCTCATGATCACGATGAAGAGCGACAGGTGGGTCCTCTTCCCCGTCCCGTCCCCATTCAGGTAGAGGCGCAGACACAGCTTGTAGCCGTACTTGGCCGTGTAGAAAGCTGAAATATGGAAGGCAGAGTCAACACCGACAGAGCTGGATGGTGTCGCTCTCACAGACCAGGGAACCAGGACCTATGGTTAGGCATGCCCAAAGTCAGTGGCTCAAAACTAAGAAATCTGGGGCTGGAGCGTGGCCTCTCTTCTCAACAGAGTGGCAAGGAGGCCCTGCCAGGCTCTTGGAGATCATCTAGCCCAGGGGCTGTCAACCAGCCGTCCAAATCACAGAGTGCCGGGCCCAGAGTTTGACGCCGAGTGCTGCGGGAGAAGCCCGGGAACAGGCATCTCTAATGGGGCGGTGCTGCTGCTGGCCCTGCCCCACACCTGTAACCCACCTGCTTTTCGCTGCGGGGAAACCAAGCCCAGTGAGGGGAAGTGGCTGGGCCCGGGCTCAATGTGCTGAAGGCAGAGCTAGAATTAGGACTCTGACCTCACAGTGCTGACTTCTTTCTGCTGCCCTAGGCCAAGTGACCCCAACCACTGCAAGCTGGGGGAGCCCGGCGCAGCTCCCATGCCTACCAGCTGCCTTGGCGAAGGCCCCCAGGGGATGAATCACATACCCACCCCCCCCCCAATTATGCAGAGTGGCCTGCGGGCAACTGAAAGGGCCATGCAAGTGTGGGTGCCAGTGGCTGTCACCACAAGGGCCCCTCTGGAAAGGGCTGCGGGGGCCAGGCTGGGGGAGCAGGCAGGAAGAGGGGGAGGAAGGATGGGTTGACAGTCTGACTCATCTGTCCCCTTACATTTTGGTGGAACAGGAAGTCAGAGACACTGCTGCTTTTTTTTCCTCTCTGGAAAGAAGGGCGGGGTGGGGAGGGCACTGTGGGGGAGGCAAGGCCACCCCAGGAAGGGGGCTGCTCCCGAGGGCAGGGGCCTGGCAGCGGGAGGCAGCCCTGCTCTGTGGCTTGGGGCAAAGGCCCGGGCCTGCCTGGATCCCAGCCCTGCTGGTGGAGGGTGTGTCAGAGGGGCCGAGGGACAGGACGGGTGTGAAGCCTGGAGAAACGTGCCAGGCTCTGGAAATCGTCATCCACAGAAATCCTCCTAACTTACTTAGATGCGTACACGTGAGACGAGAGGAAAAACACGCAGGTCTGAGAATTTTATGAATAGATACACACATCGTTACATCAGTGGAGACCAAGGAACTAAGAGACACATGGACTGGGGTGCCTGGGTGGCTCAGTCAGTCAGGTGTCTGCCTTTGGCTGAGATCATGATCCCGGGGTCCTGGGATCAAGACCCGCAGTGGGCTCCCTACTTGGTGGGGAGACTCACTCACTCTCTCCCTCTGCCCCGGCTCGTGTGCTCTCTTTCTCTTTCTCTCTCAAATACATCCATCAAATCTTTTAAAAAACCCAAGAAACAAAAGAAAAATCCGAGTGACTACTCCTTTCACGACAGAGTGCCAGGCCCCTGGGGGGCCCCAGAGACGAACCACACGGATTTTCTCGGCGCTCGCTCACACACGACTCACGACCTACAAGTGTGTGTGTCGGTCACTTCATTCTCCTCTGGCCTTACTGTAGACCCTTGGTGCTCTGAGGACGGGGGTCCTCCGGGGAGTGCCCGTGGGGGGCATCCTCTGTGACCCTCTCATTTCCATCAGAACACTCCCTCTGCCACACCGAGATCCGCAGAAGAAGACAACAACCGTATTCCTATTTGCAGAATATGACTGACGTCAGGGAGGCAGAAGGCCTGCCCGATCCAAGCCGCCCATGCTCCATGGGGCTGAGCGGCGAGCCTGTCACCTCCACAGCCCTGGCATAGTAGGTGGCCAGGATGCCACAGAGCTGGCTGCTGTCCCTGCGGCTTTCCTGGGCCCAGGGAAGTCTGCCTCCCCGTGCCGGGCTGCGCCCCTGGGGTGCTGGTACCTGGGGAGAAGAGGCTGACGGTCCTGCCACAGGCTGACTCGTGGCAGCGCCTGGTGACATTGGTGATCTTCCAGAGGAAGGTGCCATCGAAGGAGGCCTCCTCCATGAGGCGGAGGCCCTGCTCCAGCTTGCCCAGGGCCTGGTCTTTCTGAGCCAGCGTCTGCTGCAGCTCCAGCACCTGTGGGGAAGCCCATTCAGTGGGGGACACCAGAGCACAGCGTGGGGACGGGGTGGGGTTATGGAGGTTATGGAGGTGACAGAGTCAGCTCTGCCCCCAGTATGCCTTCCTGACTACACCTCCCTCAGGCACATGGATCTGCCTGTGTCTGTGCCGTCCCTCCCGCCTGGACCTCTATGGCCCCTCTCTAGTCCCCTGGCCAGTTCCTCTTCATCCATCAGGAACCTGGCTCATGGAGCCCTTTTCTGGGAAGCCTCCCACTACCGCCCCAGCTCCGCTGGTCTCTCAGCGGTGTTCTGCAGGGCACTTCCTGAAGTTTCTTAAGATACGGCTTTCTGCCCTTCCTACCGGAGAGGCAGGTTCCCCTAACAGAGGCTGCGCCCATGCTCATCTCCTCTCTGTCTTCAGGCCTTGCACGGTGCATGTGAGACCAGAGTCAGGAAGGTTCTTGACGCACTGAAGGCATGGCTGCTGGCCTTGGGGAGCCCTCCTCGCTGGGGCAAGCGTTACATACGTAACTGGTACACTCCCCACTGACATTTGAGAAAACACAGACTTATTCTTGGGTGTGCTTAGGTCGGGAGGGCAGGCATAGCAGTGAGCGTCCTTACAGGAAACTGAATCCCTGATTTTCCCGATGGGAAAGCTGAAGTTCTGAGGGGGGAAGTGACTTGCCCAGACCCATACAGCAAGTTAACGGTGGAGCTGGAACTAAAATCCAAGCCCAGCACAACATGAGACAGTGACAGAATGTTGCTGGACAGAGGAAAAAAAGAAAAGAAAAGAAAAGAAAACAATATTAACATGATGACTGGCTAAATTAGGAAAAGTATAAGCTCCAGAATAAGGGAGGACATTGTCCTGCTCAATCAAGAACTGTCAGGTAGATGGATTTTCTGGAGTTGGTCTGGGACCATCACTCTGAGCGTGTGGAATCCTTCAGAGACAGAGTCATAGCCCATGAGGACAGCATGAAGACGGCTGCTCTGAGGAAGGGGTGAAGGCACTGGGGGTGTGGAGCTTCAAGAAGGAAATATGCAGGGACTACTTCTCTCTGAAGGGCTTCCACAAGGACTGGAAGGCAGAAGTTTTCAGTAGGCCCTGAAACACAGGGCCAGGAACAATGCTGGGAAGACACAGAGAGGCTGATTTTGGTTCAGTGTGAGGAAGCACCTTCTCATTGTGAAAAACGCCCTTCGGTGGAACGCAATGCTTGGGAAGTGAGGACCCTATCACACAGGAAGTTCAAGCAAAGCAAATGAAGCACACCGGGCGGGGGAGATTGACCTTGGCTGTCACCTGGGATTCAGTGCTCTTCCTCGAGGGTCTTGGAACACACGATACCATTTGGGGGGTGGGCAGGGGGGAGGCATACACTCTGAGCAGGGAGAATGTTCAGAAGGAAGGCTGCCAGTCCACTGCTTTAGAGCCAAGACGGGGCCCAGGGACCCCCGGAGCCCACCTTGAAGGGAACTTGCCTCCCACGCTCACCCGTTGTTCCAAGCTCAGGATGTGCTCGCGGTCGAGCTGGCTCTGGTGGATGGAGGCGGCTAAAGCCAGGTGGGAGGCCTCCACCTCCTTGTTGAGGACGGCAACGATGTTCTCGAACACACGCAGCTTCTCCTCCAGCTCAGCCAGGAGCTTCTCCTTCATGAAGTGCTTCAGGGCCTGCTCGTCCTGGCTTTCGGCATGGGGCGCCCGGTAGCAGTCCACTTCCAGGTCCCCCGCCACCTCCACGGCTGCCTGCAGCTGGAGGTCTGACAGATTCTGCTCCAGGGCCATGGGCCCGGACTCCAGGCCCACGCCCTGCTGGGCCTTCCGCTGCTTCAGGAACCCCAACAGCAGGTTCAGGTGGGCAGTCTGGGAGGTGACCTCATGCTCCTGCAGGAGCTTTGGGCTCCCCTACCAAGAGAGTGGGGCTGATCAGTGAAAACGGAGGAGGTTGAGGAGAACTAGGGAATGGGGGAGAGTTCAGCTACCCAAATGCTGCCAAGGAAAGTCAGGTCCATTTACCCAGCAAACGGGAAGATGCTTTGTGTGTCACAAGAGGGGTCTGGACCAGCACCCTGGCATCAGACATGCCCAGGGTGAGCCAAGTGCGTCACAGTCTCTGGAGCAACAATTCTGCCCTGCCCATGAGAGCGGCGTTTATTCAGGACCACGGAGAGGGGCATAGGGGTTGGGGGAGCGCGTATTTTAGTGATGCTACAGTGGTCAGGTGAGACATTCAGAAGAACTTCCCTAAGTATGGAGATGACTTATAGTGGGATTTGTTGCTCTGAAGAGCCATTAATGTAAGGGACATCCAGAGCTCTGGGACTGCAGTGGCCCCCTCTCCTTTCTCACACCCAGATGCTTACCTTGTAGGAGCAGCCAACACTAGCAAAGGGGCACCCAGCTTCAGCCTCAGCCGCCTCAGGGTGGTCCTAGAAACAATAATCGTCACCAGATGTTACAGGGGTCCCCAGTGGCCACCACTGGGGCTCTCTGCCAAGCATGAGGCTCCCCCAGGGCAGGAGTTGGGCTGGCCCACGTGACTTAGCACATGCTGTTCCTTCTCTGCCTGGCTGACTCCTTTCCACCTTTCAAGCCATCAGCCCTTCTGGGACCCCTCCTTTAACACAGGATCAAGACCTCTGCTGTGATCCTGGGTTGCTGTGTCTTCTGTCAGGATATATCCCACCTGGCTTTCCAACCATCATTCACTGGTTGCCCCCACTGGGCTGGGGGATCTTTGAGGGTCACAGCTGTGTTCTCAGTATGGGGCAGTGTCTATTACAGAGGAAACACTTGGGATATGCTGGCGGCATGACAGGGCACCTCGCACCGCCTGAAGCCCAGGAGGGCTCTCCTCACAATTCCCATCTGCTTCCCTCCTCAGCCATCTACCCGTGACTGACCGAGGCACATCTGCTCTGCACTGCCGTCCCTTCCAGAAAAAGGACAGCCTGAGGGCAGCAATGCAGACAGGATTCAGTATTCAGCAGCAACTAGACAATACTGTTAACCTGTTCATAGGTCTGAGGAGCTCACAAAATGCTTTCATGATCACACTATTTCCCGGGCCCCCAAAGACACCATGAGGATGGCCATAGAGGTTTTTTTTTTTGTTCCCATTTTACTGATGAAGAAGCAAGGCTGACAAAGGGGAAGAAATGTGCCCAAGAAGGAAGAGCGAGGGAGCTGGCCACAGGGCACTCACTGTCCCACACCAGAGCACTGTCTCTTACCAAGGATAAGCCCATGGGAGATCGCTAGAAAATTTTTTCCAAAACGCATTATTTAGAAAGGGCTTGTATCCGGAATATATAAAGAACTCTTACAATTCAACAAATAAGACAAGCCACCTATTAGAATGGCCAAAACAATGAACAGATACTTCCCAAAAGGAACTATTTAAATGACAAATAAGCCCATGAAAAGATACTCAACATCACTAGTCATCCCAGAAGTGCAAATTACAATGAAATACCACAGGGAAATACGCTATCGACTCAAGAGATGAGCAAAAATGCAAAATCGAATGATAACATCAAGTTTTGGTGAGGATACAGAGGAACTTGAGAACACAAAATGGAACAGCCACTTTGGAAAAATTAATGCAAGTATATCATAAAGTTAAATCATACTTAAAAAGCAACTTTCTTACAAACCATGCTCATATGGCGCGTACCACCCACACATTCTGTCTCTAGGAATCGACCTGAGAGAAGCTGAAACACACACCTGTGTGTGTATGTGACGTTCACGGTAGCTTTATTCATAACAGCCCCAAACCGGAAGCAATCCAGATATTCACCAAACGGTGAATGGAAACGAGTGTGTGCTCTGTCCGTGCTGTGCAACGCTCCCTGGCCATCAGACGGAGGAAAATATGAATAAATGCGGTAACATGGAGGAATGCCAAAAGCATTATTGCTAAATCAAAGAAGTCAAGCACTACAAGAAGTCAAAGACTACACGCTAGGACTCTGTTTTTACGAGATTCTAGGAAAGAAAGTCGAGTGACAGAAAGTAGATCCGTGGCTTCCTGGGGCTGCCGCTGGGGAGATGGCCTAGCCAGGGGCACAAGGAGGTTTTATCCAGCGTGGAAACATTCACCCCCTGTGCTGTAGCAATCCCACAACTGTATACATTTCCTGGCATCCATCCAACGGTACGCTTAAAGAGCAGTGGATTTTATTGCATAGCAATATAATAGCAATAAAATCTTGATTTTCCAAGGGCTTTTTTTTTTTTCTTTTTTAATGCTTTCATGGGGGCAAAAAGGTGGCAGATTTGGATGCAAGGAGTGGGTAGAGAGATCTTTCGGGCTGAGCAAGTATAAAGCCACCCTAGTTATTATTTTTTAAAAGTAAAATAAGCAAGAGCTGTGGGTTTAATGAGTACCGCTGGTTTGGGGGACAGAGCAGAGCTCAGCAAACGGCTGCCCTCCCCTTCATCCCCTGCCCTGGGCTTCCAGCACAACTTGTTCCTGACAAGGAATAGAACACAGATGTTTCACTGGGGCGGGGGCAGAGGGCAGCCTTGGCAGAGACCGTGCTGGCTTCGGGGAGCAGCCGTGATGCAGCCTCTGATGCAGAACGGGGAGGACCAATGGCCAGCTGAGGCTTGGCTGTGGACCCGGTTCCTGGGTGAGCGGACCAGGGTAAGTTCTGGGCTCTAAGCTTAAAGGGAGTCCCAGCGGGTAAGGTGGTGCAAGTGAGAAAACTGAGGGCAGAACTGGAGAGATCCCCGCAGGTGGAGGGGCCCATGTTCCTTTGGCTGCAGAGCCCTGCTGGTGTCCTGAAAGCCCACTGCGGCCTGGAAAGTGCAGTCTGGATGTATAACGATGCATGGATGGGGGTGTGGGCGACGGCCGGCCTCCAGTGGCTGACGGAGGATGGGCAGGGTGACTCAGGAGGACCTGAGAGGTCAAGGCAGCCAGCCCTGGAGTCAGCTTGGAGGAGTGCAAAGCCCATTTCAGTCACTTCACACGCTAGCTGTTTGGTCCTAGGAGACCTGTTAACCTCTCCCTGCCTCAGTTTCCTTATATGCAAAATAGGGATAATAGGACCCCCCACCCCCATGAAGTTGCAGGGATCACGTAGGACAATATTCTTAAGCGCTGGCATTACTTACTGCTACTGTAACAAAATACCACAAACTTAACAGCTTCGAACAACACCAATTTATTATCTCATAGGTCAGGAAGGCAAAGCCTTCACGTCAAGGTGTCGATGGGATCGTGTTCCTTCTGGAGGCTCTAGGGGAGACTCCATTTCCTTGCTTTCTCCAGGTGGAGGTCACCTGCATCCCTTAGCTCACGGCCCCTTCCTCCATCTGCACAGCCTGCAGGACAGCATCTTCCAATCTCTCCGGCTCTTTCTTGCCTCCCTCTTAGGAGGAGCTTTGTGATGATCTGGGACCCCCCTAGATAATCCAGGATCATCTCTCCATCTCAATTTAATCCTTGATTTAATCACCTCCGCAAAGTCCCTTCTGCCATTGTTATGGGCAGAGTTGTATCCCCCAGCTCATCTGTTGGGAACCACCCCCCCCAAGAACAGGATTACATTTGGAGATTTGGAGACAGGGTCTTTACAGAGGAGACGGAGTGAAAACGAGGGCAGCAGCACGGCCCTGCTCCGACAGGACTGGTGTCCTGGCGAACAAGAGAACACCCAGGGAGAACACTACATGATACGGAAGGCAGCATCTCCACGCTGGGAGAAAGGCCTCGGACAAAACCTACCCTTGCCTGTGGCTTCTTGCCTTCAGACCTGTGAGAAAGACATCTCTCTTTGTTCCTGCTGCCCAGTCTGAGGTGTTTTATGATGGCAGCCAGAGCAGATGAATCCCGCCATGGAAGGTAACATAGTCACAGGTTCTGGGGGTTGGGATGTGGACAGCTTTGGGGAACACCGTTCTGCCTGCCACAGCACTCAATGTTAGCCACAAGCAGTAGCTATGGGAGTATATTATTCGTATTTTTATTCCATGGATTAAACACTGCCCTTGGGGTATCTTTTTTTTTTCTTCTCATATATATGCTTCTCATTTAATTTTCCCCACTTGAATTTTTTTTTTTTTTAAAGAATTATTTATCTGCGAGAGAGGGAGAGGTTGAGCAGCGAGAGAGGCAGGAGGAGAGGAAAAGGGAGAGAATCTTCAAGCACACACCCCGCTGAGTGTACAGCCTGATGCAGGGCTTGATCCCAGGACCCTGAGATCATGCCCGGAGCCAAAATCAAGCGTTAGATGCTTAACTGACTGAGCCGGAGTCAGTGGGCGACGGCCACTAGGCACCCCTCTCACATCTTGAACTTTTTTTTTTTTTTTAAAGATTTTTATTTATTTATTTGATAGAGAGAGATCACAAGTAGACAGAGAGGCAGGCAGAGAGAGAGAGAGGGGGAAGCAGGTTCCCTGTGGAGCAGAGAGCCCGATGTGGGACTCGATCCCAGGACCCTGAATTCATGACCTGAGCCAAAGACAGAGACTTAACCCAGAGCCACCCAGGGGCCCCACATCTTTGAACTCTTAATAACTAATCCTATAAAACCCTATTTCGCCACTGGATTTCCTTGGGGAGATGAGGAACATCTTAAACCTATTTGTATTTAAACTGGACCAAAGCATTCTTGTGTGTTTTTTCACAAGATCCCTGCAGTGACTCTGGAGGCGGGCAGGCTGAGATTAGCTTCCTCCCAGTACAGGTGGAGAACTGAGGAGGGGCCGGGCTGTGGTCACAGGAAGCGTGACCCCTGAGGACCCACCTGGATCCGGGTCTGCCGGTCAAGTTACGAGACCTTACAAGGGTCTGCCGCTTTCTCAGCAGCTGGGAGAGCTCGTCCCGGCGGCTCCCACAGCGCCGTAAGGAGGAGGCTGGAGCTCAGAGGCTCTGCTTCTCGTCAAAGTGGGAATGCGAAGCTCAGGGACGGCCAGCGCTTTGCAGGGGGTGATGCCAGTTCAGGGCAAAGGCGAAGGAGCGGCCGGAGACCTACAGTCCATGACCGGGGTCCTTCCTCCCAACCGGGGAGTCCTTGCCTTACCCGAAGGGTGGGGACGGAGGGGTCGGGAGAGGGAATCAGGCCAGGGCCGCAGAGGAAGAATGGGGCATCTGTCCTGGGCCCAGCCTGGTCTGTCTGGTGCTGTAAGTGACCCCTGCGAGCGGCCTCAGGGCTTGCAAACTGCTAAAAATAAAATCCACAGAGGAATTTTCTCTGAGGAGGAAACAGAAACAGAAAACAAAATCCTAGCCCTGGGGGAACACTTGTCCTTCTGTGTCCGAGAAGTCTGGGGGTGTGTGCTATTCCTGGCCACCGCGCTCACCAGGCCCTTTGTGATGGGGTCAGCAGGGGGTCCCATCAAGAGGTCCCCCACCCTCCACTAGGGGACCTGTGTACTTCTGAGAATGTGAGCACGAAGAGACTGACCCCAGTGACCCCTCTGCCACCCTGGACATGGAGGCTGGCTCGGGTCCTGCTCGGGGATCACCTGGGGCTGAGGGAGTCCTTCATCATGACAAGGGGGACCTGGTCAGTCTGGGTCTGCCTGCCAGCTCCTGCCCTCTTCTGTGCCATCGCCTGTTTCCTCTCTGGCAACTTCTGCTCAGCTCAGTGGCCACCTCCCCCAGGAAGCCCTGCCTCAGCGTCCTAGGTGAAAGCACTCTTACCCATTCCCGTTTTTCCGAAGCACCTGGTGGACTCCAGATCTCAGGGCTGACAGTATTACTTAAACCTGCATACAACACTTGGGGTGACCCACCAAGAGAAGGTGCCACCGGCCAAGGAGGCAGGGTCTGGAACTGCCGAGGAGCCCCGAGAACGGCCAAGGAACGGCCGAGGAGCGCAGGGTCTGCCTTCCCGCCGTGGTAGGACGTGGATCCAGGCACACCCTCTCATTAAGCCTCAATGTATTACCTAAAGTCTAGGCAAAACAGGGATACTACCGCCACTCATGACCCAGGATGTCACAGGATCGACACACTTCAAGGGACGCCAATAAAGGGATGCACAGAGACTGGGGACAGACTCACGAGGGACACGCTCAGTGTCCTCCTACAGATGCGGGCCTGCTTCAGGAAGGTCTGACCGACTTGCCTCTCGTGGCCCCAAGAGAAACAGACTCCGGCTCAGTACAAACAAAGAGGAACACAGCGCAAGCATCAGAGTCCCCTTTGGTCAAAGAACTTGTCTCACGGGGTCACAAGCCTGTGGCTTACTGGAAGCCACTGGCATCAGAGGCCAGCTTGCTTCTGGCCTCCTCGAGTGATCTCTGAGGCAAGAGAGTGAAGGAAACAATCCCCCTCGCAGGGTCACAGGCACACAGAATTGAATGTTATTTTCCAGACACTGGTTGCTCCTTATTCCACTGTCACTTCTAGAGGAAGGTCATTCCAGGCGAGAACCTGGCCTCTAACTAGGTCAGCAGTGATCCTTTAATATCTGGGTCTTAGAGTAGCTCCCAAGTCCACGGCTGTGAGCATTTCTGAAAGAAATAGTCCTCTAATGAACTCAGAGGCCGAGGACAGGCTGATAAGCAGATGGCACGGGAAAAGGTCACAAGGCTGGGAGCCTCCGGGGTTGACTGGGCCGGCCTCTGACCACCCCGCACCCCCATCCCCCAGGTTGTCCTGCAGGCACAAACTTCAGAATGACCACATATGCAGAGGACTGACTTCTAATCAGCTGCTTTCCTTTGCTCAAAAGTCCCCCAAAGTTCCCACTGGGGTCTGGAGCCGGAGGAGTCTCTGGTCTTTCTGGTCTGTGGCTCTGAGCGGGTGTGAGACCACTGGCTCACACGGCACTCCCACCCCCACCCCGGCTTTTCCCTGGGCACGGGGAGGGGGGGGAGCATAAAGATCACACCAGGTGGGGAAGCCGGGGCGAGAGGCCTGCTGCGCCTTTGCCCCCCTGGAGGCAGCACCCACTCCCACCCTGAAGGCTGTCAGAGCATCTGTGAGTCTACCATCGGAATCACTTCATTTGATTTCAGGCAACAAGCTTCCCACTGTACTCTGCAGGGCTCCAGGAGCTGCCAGAGCCCCTCAGGGGCGGGGACAGCAGAAAAGGAGCGGGTGCCAGGCTCCCCCTTAATCCGAGCACCTGTACTCTCATCGGATGTCTCGTTCACCAAGATGAAAAATTAAAACCACTGGATTACGAGATGGAAAAGAGCTCTTCCCTCTATTACCTGAGATTTGTACAAAGAAAGTGCATTAATTTTGTTAAGAGGGAAAAATAAGACAAATTGGAAACCATCTTCCTGGTGCACTCGAGCGGGCAGGAGCCTCAGAAGGCCGGAAGCACACGGGCTCCCTTTTGCAGGGGAGCACGGCGGCCCAGACCGAGAGCTGCGTACGGCCGGCTGGCTCTCGAGTGAGCTCCCTGAGACGTGCAGACGTAGAGTCCTGGGAAGCCATTCCACGGGTCAGTTTGACCAGTTAGCTCTTAACCATGCGGCCGAGTGCAGAGTTCCGGGAAAATGCATCGGGTCCTTATGTTATTCCTTTGAGGGCCCCTCCCTGGTGGGCTGAGAAGAGGAAGGGAGAGCCCTCAAGGCCAGCTCTCCTGGGGGCAGGAAATTCCTCCAGCTCTCTGAAGGCAGCTGGGGGGGGGGGGGGGGGCGGCCCAGGACAGAGAAAAGAGAAGGTGTGAAGACTTGTCCGCCTCTGGCCTCGCAGCCAGCCACGGACAGGTCAGCCGGACATCACAGGTCCTGGACTGGCCTTGTAGGACCACCTGGGCTTCTTCATTTCACAGATGGAGAAACAGGCATGAGCACGATCATGGCCTCGTACAGAACGTACAATGCCGTCCCTGGACACCAGGCTCCTGGGCGCTGGGCTGTGGTTTTAGGGCAAGGAGGGAGCTCTGGCTGAAAGCAGTCCCTGAGAGGGAGGAAGGCCAAATGGTGAGACACACTAGGGAGTTTTGTGCTGAGACTCCCCAGTGGGTGCTGGGGGCCTGAGGTCTAAGACCGGGGACTAGATTTCGAGCAGCAGTTCTTACAGCTTTGGGCCAATACTTTTTTTTTTTTTAAGTTGTTGGATAAACATGAAGATTGCCATTTTTTTGTTTTTTATTTTACCAAGTAAAGACGTTATCAAAAATCCTATCATCGACTACCACCATCATTTCATTTGTACAAAGACATGTACAGGGAGGATATAACCCCAGAACAAAGGCTGATTCTATGAACGAAAAGGTTTCAGTTTTTAAAAACTCACTACAATATCCTTACTTTTATCACTTTTTCACGTCCTGGCAGGAACGGACCAGGTGTGGTTGGCCTGTGGGAGCCTCTGCCCTGGACAGACAGACCTGTGAGGGCTCTTCCAACTCAGAAGGGCTAGAGTTCTAGACTGTGGCACGTAAGGATGTCTCTTTGGCCCATCACACTGCCAAAGCCGTTTCTTATTCCTAGAAGCACAGCTTGGCTGAGCTCCACAGGTGAGCTGAGAAGGATTTCTCCCTCTCTGAGGGCACACGGAGCAGAAAGAACTGTCTAGATCAAGAGGACAGACTTCGCCGTGAAGGACCAGAGAGCACACACCGGGAGCCGCATCTTCTGTTGCAACTACTGACCTCCGCCGTTGCAGGGCCAAAGCAGCCATACACCATGCATCAATGAGTGTTTGGGGCTGTGTACCAATAAAACTTTATTTGTGGACACAGAAGTTTGAATATCATAAAAATTTCCATGTGTCACAAAATGCCACTCTTCTGACTTTCTCAAACCATTTAAAATATAAAAACCATTCTTAGCTTGCGGGTCAGATACAACCAGGTGGCAAGCTGGCTTTGGCCCACAGGCCGGGGTCTAGACTGGTGTTCTCACCCTGAATCTGCTGCACATCAGCGAGGTGCCTTTGACAAGCCACTCTGCCATGGTGAACAGCGGGCTCCTCACTGCTTACAACCTGAATTTAATCTCGACCCTGGACGACGGGCAGCTAGGTGTCTGCCTGGGCCTTTGTGGGCAGCTGCCTAATGGCTTCAACCTCGACAAGAGGAGAAATTAATTAAATCCCCTTTCTTGGCTGTGCCACGTACCTTGTCCTGAGACTGAAGGCTTCCCGGGCTTACAGACTGGGGGCCGTCCCCTCTGCATTTTGGACAGATCTGGTCCTCGCTGGTCCTGGGGACACATGAACAAAGCCTGCTGAGTGAAGCATCCATGACTTCCTGGGGCCACCTTCCATCCTGATGGCTCTAAAAGCCTGGGCCTTGCTTGGGGTGGCAGCTGATGTCAGTAAGCCGGCTCTCCCCAATCCCAGACCCACTACTCCCAAGCCTCGGAAGTACTGGGTGTCTCCGATATCTCCTGGGAGTCTGCTGTGAGCCTACTTGGCAGCCAACTGACCTGGGGCAGAGGCTGTCGTCACCCATACTTACCCACTGAAGGGTCTATTTCTGTCTCGCTGCGGAAACATCAATTATGCTGGATTATAAGGAACTGCCCCAGTTTCTGCTGGGAGAATGATGTAGCAATGTACTGCCTCACTTTTCTAAAATCTGAAGGATTCTGAATTTCAAAATACATCTGACCCGGGGCACTCAGATAAGGGATGGCCCATATGTGGCTAAATGTGCTCTTCTTGGCTTCGGGTCTCTGATTTTCAGGAATGACAGATGACCATAGTCAATCCAAAGAAGGGGGCTCGGAGAACTAACCCAGCTTCTTAACCAGGAGTGGGTGTCAGACCCTGAGCAGAGTGACCCACGCCCCTATGTGCTTTCAGAAAGCTCCCAAGTGTTGCCCACCCACAGCGAGAGCCATTGGCTCCTACCTACAGGCCCATCCTACCCAGGAGGAAAACAAGGCCCTGAGGCCACGAGGACATGCCTGTCGGCCAAGAGCACAGAGTCAGGAGCCGGGCAGAGCTCTTTTGGCCTCAGGCCTGGGTCCCTCCGACACCCAGAGAGCTCCATCCCAGGCTCTGGCACGTTTTGGAGGAATGGGGAGGAAAGCCAAGAGACGCATGGCAAGAGCCTGAGATGAACCCAGAAACAACAGCTCGATGGTACAAGCAGTCAAGCTTTGCTCCCCGCCCCCCACCAACGCCCCACCTGGCTCGTCCACAGCCACATCCTCTCCCCTCCTCTAGCAGCCCTTGTCAGAGCCTTTGAAATTCACAAGTCTGCCTGATTCAGTTTTCCCACCTTCTGATGCTGTAAAACCCCAAACAAAGGTCACACTGGGGGCGCATGGCAGACACTAGGAGCATCTCTGCCAGGAATCTGACCTGGGCCAAGCTGACTTAGTCTCTCTATTGGGCCTCCTTGTCCCCATCTGTAAAATAGGTGAGTAACAGTAGCCACCTTGCCAGGCACCTCCCACAATCCAAGGAAACAGTGCTTAGCCTACAGTAGGTGCGTAATAGTTGCTTAAAATGGGATGCTGGCGATCATATTAATGTCACACCTGAGATATTCATACTGTACATATAAACATACATATTTTTACATATTCTATACAAAATGTATGATTATATATATTCTGTACACATATAAAATGTGTACTCTACATAAGCACGTATTTATATAGAGACATGCAATTTCATATACTATATGGATAAATCTAGCTGTGTGTCCCCTTTGAAAGGGTTGCCAGCAGACAGCACAAGGTGATGCGTGCTATCGTGGAAGGAGATGGACTTTACAGCAGCATTTACCAAGGGAGCGTCTACTCATTCTTCTAAGAACTTTCCCACATACTGTTGGCTGGGCCTTGTATCAACCCCGGGAGGTAGCAACCAGCTCTGGAGGGCTCTTACAGACAAAAAAGCTGAGGCTTCAGGGTGCTGGACCCACAGCACCAGGCCCCCCAGTCAGCCAGTGGCCCCACTGAGGGCAGAGCTTCTCTCCCTCCCTCCACCCCAGCCGGCCTCTGCTGTGGGAGCGAACACACCTTCCCGTGGCTGCTGCTCCCGCCGTCACTCCAGCTGGGGCCAGGGACGACAAGGAAAGGGTGTGAAACAGGCCCAGTGAGGTGAAGTCACCTGCCGAAAGCCACCAGCTCCTCTCACCCTTGCCTCCCGTTGGGGGCCCCTCCCTGACACCTTTTCCACACCCAGCCCTGCTCCTCCAGGCCCTCACCTCACGTTCCCAGAGAGACAGGCGGCGCAGCAGGGGGCCCTGGGCTCTGGTGGGTCCTGGCAGGCGGTGGGGGGGCACCCAAAGGGAAACTCGTTCTCATCGGGGGCCGGGCGGGGGCTGCTGGCTGGGCCAGAGGCCATCCTGGGGTCCCAGGCTGGCCAGGGGCTCCCGGTCTACGCGACTGTGGGGAGGAGACCAGCTGTGGAAGCTGTGGAAGCTGCGGAGGGGAGAGGTGAGATCTGTCTGGCGAGCAGGAGTCTGATGACTTTATCTCTTCGTAGGCTTGTGTGGTTCAACGTCACAGCTGAGTCACAACAGGGATGGGGCAGGAATTACCCTTTGTGGTGCAAAAAATCCCCTGGATGGTGACAGAAGGCTTTAGGAGTGTCCAGTCATTCTTTAAAGTGAGAGAGAAAAAGAAAACAAGTCAGAGAGAAAAAAGAAGTGGGCCCCAGATTTTCAGGAACTGCCTGCCATCAGAGTTTCCCTGTCTGAGCACCTTGGGCAGCTGCTGGCTTCCTCCTCCTCCTCCCTGGGGACATCGGCAGAGAGTCACAGCTGGGGGCTCCTCTGTGTTCCCTGGGACTTTGAGAGAGCCTAGAATTCTCGGTGGGGGTGCTCGCTGCCCTGGTGGAAATCCCCAGGGTTCTGGACGCAGGTCCAAAAACACAAGTTCCAGACGCTTTAGCTGTGTCCTGGCCAGAGCTTCTCCGAGGTGAAAGTCACTTCCTCACAGTGGGTCTTGATAACCCCATCTGTTTATTTAAAAAAAGAAGAAAAGAAAAGAAAAGAAAAAGACTTGTAACAGGCAGTCTCCAAGCCCTTTTGGGCTCTAAGATTCTGGGACCCCGATGGCCAAGGCAACCCGAGGCAGCTGGGAGGCTTCTGATGTTCCGACCTTGCCCATGGCATTCCTCATCAGTCATGTTGATGATACTGGGCCCTCCCCGCTCCTTTGAAGCAAAGCCTCGGGACCATGAACTGCTCAGGCCCTCCCCCCATTTCCCCACTCAGGAAATCATAAGTGGCCACACACTTGGGTCAGGCGCCACCACTTCCCCAGCCCTGAGAACAAAGCTCTCCATAAATACTAGGTCACAGGGAGCTGGCCTCATGGCTGAGTGGGAGGGAGATCCACGGCTGTGTGGCTTCTGGCAATGTCTACTGTGGGCCGGGCAACATTTTCCTTCCTGTTCCTCAAAGTGACCTGCTGGGGAATTTAATAGCAAGAATTTAACACATAGGCACAGAGAAACAAGAGGCCTCGTCCAAAGTCACAAGCCCCTGGTTGGGAAATGGCCGGGGCACAAGGTCTGAGAACCCTAAGATCTGTGTTTTCTACCCACAGAAGAGAGATGAAAGCAAGGTGACCTGGTGGGGCTGACAGAGCCGGGACTGGGCGCCAGAGCATGCAGCCTGTTTTCTCATCTACCAAATGCAAGAGATGACTCCCTCCACCTCTTCCTGTCCTGCTGCATTTTGCAAGTTTTCATGCTGGTTTCAAATCCTGGGCTTTGAAGTCTGACAGATCTGAGCTGGGATCCTAAGTCTTCCACGTACGAGCTGTAGGTCCTGGGACATGGTCTTTAACTTCTCTGAACCTCAGTCTTTGCATCTGTAAAGTGGGGGGAGAATAATAAGGTCTACTTTACCTGACTGTTGTGGTGACCAAGTGAGGGGGGGGGGTGGGCGGAAGCCTCACATGGTGCACGGCCCAAGCCAAGTGCTTGGAAGGCTCTGACATTGTATCCCAATAATGGCCAAAGCCCTTCCAGCTCCTCAAGATCAAAGAAAAGAATTAAGATGGTACATTATGCTCCCAAAGTGTTTCCACATCCACCAGCTTCACTTGAGCCTTGTAAGTGGGCAAGGCAGGCCGGATGTCCTCTGCCCCTAAAAAAATTCAACTGCCCCCATTCCCTGGAGTGATACTTGGGCAGCTGGCAAAGAGGACATAGCCACCTACTGCTACAGGTATAAACTGGGATGCCCACCCCCACCTGGGCCAGCTGTGGCCTGAGCCTCTCAGCAGATGACCTTGAGGCCTACTTCAGAGGAGGCCTATCAGAAAGGCGTACCCTTAACCACATACCCCAAACCTGTAAAGCTCCCTGCATTCCTTCTTCCCCTTCCTGTGGCATAGACTGGCACCTATCTCCACAACCAGGTTCTGAGTCCCTTTCTCCCTGGTCTCCTTTCTTTCTCCTCTGTCCTCAATGCCTCCCTCTCTACCAGATCTTCCCTATCAGCATCAAGATGTCCCCAAGCTGTTCCAATAATAAAAGGGAGAAATACTAGGTGCAGCACTTCAGTGCTGTGTTAAGTACTTCTAACCACCTCACCTAATCCTATGACCCCTTTGAGGCAGGGACTGTCTTCATCATCCCATTTTACAAACCAGTTAAGTGCCTTGCCCAGGGTCCCACAGATGGTGCGTGGGGATTCCTGAACTCAGCCTGTGCTCTAACCACACATTCTACCCTTTCCCCAAAGTCCTCTCCCACATCTACACTCTCTCCACACTTAAACAGAACTTGTAGGAAAGACTGTCTATGCAGAGAATTCCTCCCTTGAGTCTCTGAAACCATCTCCCCAAGGTTCTCATTGTTGGGGTCACCGGTGCGCATGGGCCGTCCCAGTTTCTATCTAACAGTCCTCTGGCCAGCACCTGACACCATTCTTGGCCCCTCCTTTCAAATCCCCTTCCTTCCCCCCCCCAGCCCCCCGCTTCTGCACCCACTGGCTGCTCTTCATCTTCTCCTCCACCCCTTTTCTCTTCTACTCTGAACCTCCATTGGTCCCATCTCCCCGACTACACCGCAGGGATCCGCAAGGTTGGAGTCTCTCGGTGCCGCCTCCCCCCACCAGCCTTCCACTTGACCTCTGGGGTGCACTTGGACCAGACTCCTGGGAGTCTCGGTGGTCTGCCCCCAGAATGGGGCTGGGCGCCCAGCTTTACGATCCCGACGCATCCCCAACCTGAGCACAGCCCCCTGTTCCCCCTACCCCCACCCCGGTTGCCCGGCTCAACGACGCTGGGTTGCTTGTCTGTGACCGCCAGCGCCCCCCCCCGCCCAGCCCCGTTCGTGCATCCCCCGCCCCGGGACGAGTGACTGTCCCCTCGCTACTGCCACAGATCCAGGTGCGTGCCCCGTGCTGAGGGCGGGGCAGCGCGGGCGACTAGTCAAGGATGGGCAAACCCCTGGGCTGCCCCGGCTGCCCGCAGGAAGCGCTGCGGTAGGGAGTCCGGGGGCGGGCTCTGCAGCGGTGGCGTCCTGGTCACGGGCCGCGCGGGGAGGCCTGCACTGGGGGAGCCCCCTCCCGAGCAAGCGGGAGCTGGGGCGTCCCGGGCCGGGGAGCGTGGGGGCGGGGGCCACAGAGCCTCGGGCAGAGCCGGGGCGGGGTGCAGCCCCACCAACCTCTGCGCCGCCGCCGCCACCGCCTCCCCAAGGCCCGCCGGGAGCTTCCGGTGGGGCGCCGGGGACGTGGCCCGGGAGGCGGAAGCCGGGGAGGGCGGGGGCGGGTCCTCGCAGCCTCCTCCGGCTCCCGGGGCCGCCCCGGGGGCGGGGCGAGCGCGTCCCTGCCCCGCCCCCCCGGGGGAAACTGAGGCTGGGGGCCGCGTCTGCAGCGTTGGGTACTGACTGCTGCCCTTGTCCTTCTCTCCCGCCGTGGCCCCGGCGCCGAGGCAGAGCTCAGCAAAGCATTTGCAGAGTAAACGAAAACAGACCTGGGACTTGACCCCGTCTCCCGCTTGCCTGAAATCCTGCGTGGGGATGGGGTGAAGCAGTTGCAAAAGCCCCGGTCCTGGCTCTCCTGGATTCCTGCAAAGCGCCCGGCGCAGTGCGGGGCTCGCGCAAGCTTCCTGGTTGGGGGCGGTCGGTGCAAAGCGGCTCCAGAGGCGCTCGGCCTTCACCGAACTCGATGGAACCCTGTCGGGTTGCATCTACACACGCACGCACGCACGCACGCTCACGGGCACTTATTCTTTATGAACTTGTGTATATCAGTAAATAGTTATGGAACTTAGTGCTGGGGTGGAGTTTTTGTTTAAAAGATACAAACAATCTTTATTTTTCCATCAGTTTGTCAAAGACTCCTGCATCAGACCTCTAAAATCTTCGGTACGGGTAGCTGAGGGAGGAGTGAGGCTGTCCACTTTGTTGATTTGGTTTTGTTTCAGTTACTCAGAGGCATCCATTACGTTCTCTTTATGTACCAGGGGCTCGCTCTCTCGCTCTCTCTCTCTTTTTTTTTTTTTTTTGTCTTGATACCCAACTGGAGTTGGGAACTGTGTTTTATTTCTTTGTTTTGTTTTGTTTGTTTGTTTGTTTCTTTTAAGATTTTATTTATTTGTCAGAGAGAGAGAGAGAGAGACTGACTACCAGGAGGGGCAGCGCCAGGCAGAGGGAGAAGCGGACTCCCCACTGAGCAAATCCCATGTGGGACTGGATCCTGGGACCCTGGGATCAGGTCTGGGATCATGACCTGATCCGAAGGCAGGCACTTAACTGACTGAGCCACCCAGGCATCCCTGGTCTCTCTGTGTGTGTGTGTGTGTGTGTGTGTGTGTGTGTGTTTCATGAGAGGTAGTTAAGCCTCCTATCCATCCAGAGCAGAGCTTCTGGCTTCTGAGGGAGCAGCTGGTGCTGCAGGACAGAGAGCCCTGCTGGTGAAAGGAGAGCCTTCCGGTCCTATTTGGAGAAGAGACACCTGCCTGCAAACAAGCAGAGGCTCTCCAGGGCCTCCCACAGAGGCCGTCTGTGGGAAGCTGACCCTTGGTGGTCTCTGTAGGGGCTTTCCATTCTAAGAGGAAAGGATTGAGTTTTGAGTCTCTGATTTAAAAATTCACTGAAGTTTGGTCCAGTCCACGAAGGATGTGGGACCCGTAAAAGCCATTCTCTGGTCCCACCTCTGTCCCAACCACCCTGTCCTCTCTGCCCTCAAAATAGAGCAATGTAAGTGAACAAGCAACCTGACCTCACACTCCTCATGTGTCACTTCCTGTTTTCAAATTAATGAGCTCATTTGGTGGAAATTTACCAAGGGAAATAGTTTAATTTTGGAAAGTACCAAAAACTTATCTGTAGTCATTTGGCTTATTTTGGGGGGCTCTTGAAATGGAGGGGGCATCACCAGAGGATCTCCGAGTGCTCAGGGAATAGCACGGCTGAAGAAATTAAAAGCCAAGCCTCAGGAGGCTGAACCTGACTCAGAGAGGAAATGAGACCTTTCGGAGACCACTCATCTCTACCCAGGAGAGAAAATTTTTCTCTCTAAAAATAAGTTTAAAAAGAAATGTAGTCCATCTGGCTACGCCGTAAGATCTGGTGGTCTGAGTGTGAGGCCGTGACTGAGGAACCAGAAAGCAAATCGGGGAAGTGGGGAACATCTGAGCCTCGGCGGCCCCTTTCACATCCCTGTCTGCTGTGTTGGTCCTAGGAGGGAGGCACCAAAAGGCTCCATTCTCCAGTTTCGTCCCTATCTTTCAGCTACCAGGGTCTTGAAACTGAAGCTGCCTGCCTAGCCTCGCTGCCTTTGCGATCCCATCATGTCCGCAGCCTGGCTTCTGGAGTCTAGAAAACTGGCAAAAACTGACAAAGCTCTGAGAGTTTGGTGCTGGGAGGAAAAGGAGCTGTATCTTCCTCTCTCTGCCCCCCACTTGGAAATCTGTAGTGATATATTGGAGCATCTATTTATATATCGGAATGAGCACTGGACTAGGAGTCAGACTTGTGTTCTGTGCGTTTTTTTCCTTGCCTCTAAACCAGGAGGAGTTGGAAGATGAATAAACGAGTGCTTAGATAATGGCTCAAAAAATAACAGTTCATAGATTTTTTTGATAGAGGCAAATGACCTTACAGTTCATAGAATGTGTTGGGTTTTTCAAACTTTGTATTAGCTGTAGGACTGTGTCTTTGAATGCTTTCGGTATGGAATCCAAATATACAAACCCGCTAGAGGCAGAGATGCTCTGTTAAGCAGAGCAGGTGGCCCAGAACCTTTGCCCTGGGCTTCTGTCTTCCCCATCCTGACCTCTGGGTCCCAGGGACATGGTTTAAAAATCATGGGCCTAATGAGTTGTGTTCAGGTTCCGAATGTGGAAACAGGGATTCTCTCCTGGTCTGACCTGCCTCTGCTGTTTCAGTCTGTTCAGCCCGTACACTGACAAGTGTGCCTTTGCCCGTGCTGTGGTTCTGGCTGCTGGTGAGCCAGGGCACGAGAGGAGGGAGACATTAGGCTGGCAGGGTTATTTGCCTTCTGGGAGAAGGCAGGATCAGACTGCAGCCTAAGGAAGCCTCTGGAGGATTGGGGTCTGTGGTCACAGCAAAGATGAGAAGAAGAGCGGGACAGATGCCCTTGGACCCTTTGCACACCATCACTTCCACTTCACAAAATCCAGGCCTCGGGAGCAGGTGGGTGAAGTGGGGCCACCTGGCGCATCACTACGGCTCAGAATGGCGGCCCCTCTCCGGCCCGACATTTCCTCAGCAAGAGGCAAGTTGATGTCTTCTTCAGTGAGAGGAGAGTTAGTCATTGGCTCCATTTAGGGGAAGGAAGAGGAGAAGGAAATCAGAGTCTGTCCTGGGGGAGGCAGGGGGCGGGGGAGGGGTCGAGGGCGGGTCCCAGTCGTTGAGGACATTTTTATTGATTTCGCTTGAACCCTTACACTGGGTGAGGCCGTAAGCCAGGCCCCGCGCTGCACCTGTGAGCGGAGCAGGCACGGCTTCTGGCCCGGTCACCGCTGCCTCCTAGATGTGCCCGGACCAGCCGCCAGGACCGTCAGCGGATGACAGTCGTTTGGCCAGGGTCCTATTTGTCATCGGTGTTAGGTCCGTTATTAAATGAAACGAGACTGAGACAACGTGAAAGTTATTTAAAGCTTTATTTTATGGTAAGTATTAGAAGTTAGACTGATCGGTCAGGGGAACGAGACTGAGACAAGGTGAAAGTTAGGCAAAGCTCTGTTCTATGCCAAGCATTAGAAGAAGTCAGACTGACCGGCCAGGGGTCTCTGAAGAGAGCGACCCCCCCACCCCCAGCTTACAGGCTCAAGAATTGACTGACTGATCGGTCAGGGCTGCCTCCGAAGAGGGCAACCCCTCCCCGTCTTACAGACTACCTTTTATAGAGCAAAAGTCTGACCACACATGGGTGGCCAATGAGATTGTAGTCATGTTAGGTCATATGCAGGTGGTCAATTGAATTACAATTTACCCTATAGTAGCTGTTTGACCCAACCTATTACTCTGGTCAGAATTGGTGCTCAAGGTTGGCGTCCAAACGGGGTTTACATTCTTTGGTGGTTAGGGAAAAAGTATGTGTGTTTCTTACTGATTGGATGTCTCCACATGGCCCGACTCGTCCTTGTATTCTGGGCTCTGTTATTAGGAACTAGGTGACCCTCATTTTACTGGTTTCCCAGACTTGCTTCTAAGTAAGTTTCTCTGGGGGGAGGGGGACAGGGTCAGTTTAAGTTTTACTGCACAAACAACAAAATGGCTTTTAAACAAGATGGAGTCGCTCTGGCTAAATAGGTCTTTACAATCAGTGCTTAAAATGCGGAACCCAGAATGGGCTATACCCCCTCTCCTTACAAACACTGAGTGCTCCCAGTTTTGCCCTCAAATGCCTTCTTTTCATTGCCAGCAACACGCTTTGTCTGTCACAGCTCGTGTCCAGTAAAAACCGGTGGTGGGGCGTCTGGGTGGCTCTGTTGGTCTGACTCTGGATTTCTGCTCTGGTCTTGATCTGGGGATCCTGGGATCGAGGCCCCTGTCAGGCTCTGTGCTCAGTGGGGAGTCTGCCTGAGGATCCTCTCTCCCTCTCCCACTCCCCCTGCTTGCATTCTCTTTCTCAAATAAATAAGTCTTAAGGAAAAAAAAAAAAAAGTGAACAGCTTTCCTGTTAGCATTATCTTAATCTCCTCTGATGACTGTCAATTCCTGAGCCAAGAAATTTTTTTTAAAGATTTTATTTATTTATTTGAAAGACAGAGATCACAAGTAGACAGAAAGGCAGGCAGAGAGAGAGGAAGGGAAGCAGTTTCCCTGCTGAGCTGAGAGCCTGATGCGGGGCTTGATCCCAGGACCCTGGGATCATGACCTGAGCTGAAGGCAGAGGCTTTAACCTGCTGAGCCACGCAGGCACTCCCTGAGCCAAGAAATTTAATGAAATGGATGACTACAGGTTAGCAGTCACCTAGGAGAGAAGGAGACCAAATTATACTGGGTTCTTCAATCCAGAGTCAGTACTTCTGCAGGGCACGAGGGATATCGATGACAAAACAAAGATACGCACCAAATGATCCTGTGAAAACGATAGCCCGTAGCATAGCCCCCTTTCCCTTGCTGTGATGCTTAAAAACATCCCACGTTTCTTGGTTCTTCATATACTTAAAATAACTGGCAATTTACAAAATGTGCCTGTTTATAAGTTTTTTTTTTCTTTCTGCCCCACTAGAATATATGAGTAACAGGGAATATAAGAAATTAAATTAATTTAGTCCATTAAGGTAGAGCTATATTTGATTTCTTCATTATTGTTTCCCCTGGCTTTAGTCCCTAGGAGGCATCCAATAAACATTTGTTCAGTAGGAGACTAACAGGCAAGACACTATCCACAAACAGTTTTAGTTAAGGGGAATATCGTAGATGATGACTTTACCATCATCAAAAAAAAAAATTAAGTATCTTCAACTTGGCCTTTTTTTAGGGTATTATGAAAAGAGAGATGGCATTCTAACAAAAGTTCAAAAAGAAATCTGGGGTTGTTTGCTGAAGGGAGTTTCTATGTTGGGTGATTTTCACTTTCTTGACAGTTCTCCAGATTTTAAGGTGAGGGACAGAGTGCTTCTGACATTCTTTGAATCGTAGTCATCAGAGGTGTCCCTGGGTTTTTCCAGTGATTTGCAGGACTGGCCACTTTGAAACCACGGTGGGAGTTTCCATTTATGATAAAAGTGCCCACGACATTCATGAGAATAGTGATGTGTTTGAGGCAAAGAGCTTGGCTGATGGACACTTCGATAAGGACAAGCCCCCAAGATGCCAAAGGAGGAAGGCAAACATCTTTGGATTAAATACTAGACCACCTACTTCTTCTCTTCGCTATCTCTTGTCATCTGTGCACGCTGCTCTAACAGATTGGTACTATATGTATGAAATTCCTTCTTTTGTGGACGCTGGCAACAAAGACCCTCCTACAAGTGGATATCCCAGGTCTCCAAGACAGTTTTCTAGGCTACAGAATTACCGCTCTTTCTTTACACATGCTTGTGTGAGACTGGGTTTCTCGGGCCTTTGGTCAGTGCAGAACAAGAATAACTCAATGTTTGAGCTCAACAGGAGTCAACATCAGGCTGAGGAGGGACGTGACCTGGTGGTCTTCATCCCCCTCTGTCCTGAGGACTCAGTCTGAGGGAAAAACCACGGCACGAGGAGAGATTTGCTTAGGAATCAGAACATTGAGGCAAGTCCCTCCTCTCCTCAGGCCTCCTTTTTCCCATCTGTGAAGTGGGAGAACTAGCTCAGAGGAATCCTTCATGGCAAGTCCTGGTGCTACAGAAGGGGTAAACTCTCCCACCTGTCTGGGGGCTGCTCTCCCCACCTGGACCAGGAACCCCTGTGATGGAGGTTCCGCCAGATGGCTCATCTTTGGAGACTCCAGACTTTTTTTTTTTTTTAAGAGAAAGCAATGTGAAAAACCTCCTCTGATGAATTTCAGAGCTCAAGCCAGATGGATTCCCAGCACAAGCCAAGACTTGGAAACAAGAATGTGGGGCGGAGAATGAGAAGCTGGGGCTACAGCATGTCCTCTCTCCAAAAAAAAAAAAAAAAAAAAAAGCCACAGCTGGGGGCTGGGCAGGGCTGTGCATGTGGGGTCGGTATTCTCTCATATCTTCTGACCTTCTGATCTTACAGAAGGAAAAAGGGGACCAGAGAGGGGGACAAGCTTGCACAGTAAATCACGGGTCTTCCTCTGTGTTCTGGTGTTCTTAGGTCTGAAGATTTCTCGGTAATACCTTGTCCTTTGTTGTTTCTGCATTCATTTCTCTGTGGGCGTCTCTCCATAAGACTGAGTTTCCCGAAGGCCTGGGAGCAGGGCATATTCATCTGGGTGGCTCCCTTCTGTCCAGACTGCATGTTGTACACAGTGGGCGTCCAGTAAATACCTATTATGAGGGACTGATTTGCCATCTTCAGAGGATCCAGGGATAGTAGGAAAATGATAGTCCTACCTTTCACATCTGCAATAGGTTCCCAAAATGTATTTTAACAAATACATTTTTAGCTTATACCCTGAGCCTATATGCTCATTTTATTTTATCATTAATTTATTTTTTAAAGTAGGTTCTACGCACAGCGTGGGACTTGAACTCACACCCCTAGATCAAGGATTGCATGCTCTACTGACTAAGCCAGGCAGGTACCCCCTATTTACTCATTTAAAAAAGAATAAGAGTATATACATTCAGCAACACTTCCTGAGAAGGTCATTGTCTTAATCATTTTGGAGCTATAATTCAGGCATTTTTGAAATGCAACATCAAATAGATAAGAAAAGCCATTGTTCCAGCTGCCACCCTTGGTTACTGTCTTCGGTAACCAGTGTCCAGCCATACAGCTGGAGCCTTGGGTAGAGTCCTCAGTTCTCTCTGCCTCTCTGATGACCGAAACTGGAGCTGCCCGGAGAAGCTGGGATCCTGGCACCAGTTTCTTCCCAGTCCTGCCTCTCCTTCCATAGAGAACATGTCTGCACACGAGGCCTTCCGAACCACCTTGGAGCCCCTCCAAGGACAGACCTGGAGACCGGCCGGGAGGGAGGTGCTCCTGGGAAGGACACATCCATGGGAAGCAGAACCCGTGGCATACAGGCACACACATGCAAATGCTGGCAGGATGGCCAGCTTGCCCAAGGTTTGAGGAGAAACTGGAAATCGGGATTTGTATGTGGAATGTCTTGATTTTTAGAATACTCTGTGAGCCAGAAACCAGACCCCAACGGGGTGAGTGTCCCCCAAAACTGTGTCTGTGGGCCACTATTTGTGACCTCTGATTAAAGCCTGGCACCCCACATGCATGACATAAGCAGATGTGCTAACACCCTGCACCCAGCTTACCCAGACTTTGCACACTGTATGTGCTTATCCAGAGGCAGAAAATGGAAAAAGCACAAAATGGAGACGGGTCATCACACATCACACATTTACACATGCATGCTATCTCCCAGGATGTCATTTTAATATGGTCACTTTCCAGCTAAGGAGACTGAGTGTCAGAGATCTCCAAAGTCGTGGAGCTAGTGTTCTGAATGGCCGTACAAACTGCCTCCCAGATGCTTGTACTCTGAACTGAAATGCCTGCTAATTTGCATCCTTTGCTAAACTCAGCTGCCTGTGCTCAGGGACTGTATTTTCTCTGTTGTTGCACACCCGTCCCCTTGTGCTGTGCCCAGTGGAACATAGAGAGTGCTCATTAAATGCTTGGGGGGTTGCCCACAGGCAAATAAAGAAGTGTGCACACACAGGCACATATAAACCGCATACAGTCATGTAACTCCACTGTGCCCGGGAACACCTGAACACTCAGAGTTCCACAGGGACACCACCCACCCCCACCCCCTACGTCCCAGCGGATCCAACCCAGCTGGGCCTCCCTGAGTCCCCCTGCCAGTCTTGCCCAAAGGCTTCACAAATTGTTTCCTGGAAATCTCAAGGCGGCTGTGGTGTTCTTTTTCCCTAATTCAGGAGACAGCTCAGCAGTTTTTGTTTTTCAAGGTCTGGGACTCATAAACCTGGAATCTTTTCTTCGTTTTTTTCCACTAGTATTTTCCTTGGCTGGGTGCCTTTCCCCAGGGCCATGGCCAAGAGGTTATACTCAGCATGTCCTCTGTCGGGACCCATCCTCCCAACTTAGGGGGCAGTTGCAGAGAGCAAAAGAAGGGGCCTGTCTCAGACACAATCACTTTAAAGAAGGGGAAACTGAGTCAGACGGTGTTAATGGGGAGAGGTTGGGGAAGGTTGGCTCATTCTAAGTTTGTGTCAATGAGTACTACTACTAAGTGGTTTGTGATTTTTTAAAAAAAAAAATTGTTGAATATCATAAAAGAAGAAAAGTTTCCAGAGCTCAGACAAGGCAGAGAAAGGCCCTCTGCTCTCCTTGGTGAAGCAGGTAGCGGAGGTTTGGGAAATTCATCAGATTCAGCTTTATCCTTAAATCCCTATCACATTTAATTGGCAAGGAAACCAAGACACAGAGATGTTGGGAGACGGAGAAGGAGGAATACTCCTTGGGCGTCTGCTATGTGCAAGTTATGCTCACAAATTCCCTCTTGCTTCATCTTCATGGGCAACATTGTTGGCTAAGGAAGTGGTTTTGTTTCCATTTTACAGATTAACACATAGAGGCTGAGGAAGGTCTCGAGATCAGGTAAGGGGAAAGCTGGGATTTGAATCCAAACTTGTTTATTTCTTGGCTTTGCAGCCTCCTGGATTTTTCCCATTGGGCTTCAAAGGGCCCAGGGTGAAGCCTTTGTAGGTGGGCTCATTGAGGCAAGGTTTCCTGTCAGAAAGCGACACCTCTCACGCTGGCCTCTTCTGGAGGGCAGTTTAGGGGCCATGGGGAGAGGGTTGAGCAGCCCCACAAAGCCTGAGGTCGAGGGCCTCAGAGCTGGAAGGAGGGCACAGGGACTGGCAGCTGTGCCAAGGCCCCTTATCTAAGAGTGAAAACAGGATTGGATGTCTTTATAAACGAAATTCATGAGAAGTTCCAAAGGACAAGGGTTTTCCTGGAAAAGAAAGCAAGTCCTGGAAGGTTTTTGTTTTGTTTTTCTTCTTAACGGGACCCTGGTTAATGACTCAAGAAAATGAAGACCACATTTCACCAAGAATTAGTCACTGCCCGTCTCAACCCATCGTCCGTTTTGCTATCCTGTTTAAAACCTTCAAAACTCACTTCCTGTAGGCAAAAATCCAAACCCCTTATTTTGTTTGTTTTGGGTCTGGCTTGGCTTTATCTTTCACTTGTCTCATTTAAACAAACTACTTAATGGCATCTGTACACCTCCTTGATTCCTCCACTGGACATTTAGTCATATAATTCCCTCTCTCTGAAAAGATTTCATTTCAGTTTATGCATATCTTAGTCATTCTTCAAGACCCAGCTCAGGGCTGCTTTCTCCATGGAGCCTTCTGTATGGTGTCCAACAGGAACTCTTCTGCCTTGCGCTAACCTTATGCATTCATGTTCTAGTTCTCCTAATAGATGAAACTCTTGAGAAACAGTGCTGGATTCCCCTATGTGAGCGCGTGTGTATGTGTGGGTGTACTTGTGTGTGCGTGCGTGTACACACACACACACACACACACACACACACAAAGGTATATGCCCTCTATTACCCTCGGTGCTGCCATTGAGCTGAAAAAGATTGTGTTAGAGTGAACAGTTGTGTGTCTCCCTTTCTTGAGTCAAGAAAGGGGGGCTCCTTTACACTTGGAACTAATGTCACATTGTTAATTACACACACACCCAGAGAGAGAGAGAGAGAGAGAGAGAGAGAGAAATGCTCCATGGAATCTACTTAGAGAGCTTAATGTGTGTCTGGGGTAATCTGAGATGGGGAGACAAGTGGACTGACCCCTGACAGCCCCCAGAGAGTTTAAAGAATGAGAGATGGGTGCCCCTGGGCAAACAAAGGAGTGGTGGCACCGCTCAGCTCAGCCTAAACGCCTCAAGATGGTTTGTGCAAAGGATGCTCTTCCCATGGACTATAAGTGAGCCGTGCCCTGATGTGAAGGCCTCTCAGATGTGTCTAACCGGGGGACTAACTGAAGGTATTGCTGGACTTTTAGGACTGCAGAAGGCATGAACAATGGGATTCAAGGCAGTGCCATGCCCACGTAAAGGGAAGGTCCTCAGGGCTTGTGGGGGGAGTGTCTGAAAAATCAAGGGATGTGTTTACCCTAGAGTCAGCTTTAAAGCCATTGTATGACAGCGTTGGTCAGGTAAGACCTCTTCTGCTCTCCTTTGTTCTGCCTCTCCTCACCTCCCCAAACCCCGACTCCTCTAGCCCTGGAGAAGTCAGAAGTCACATTTCGTGAACTGGGGAGGGAAGTCTGGGGTGGGGGGGAACAGCAGCTGCCCATGCCCTTATCCCCAGCTATAGGGGTCCCACCTGCAACAAGCCCCAGTTGAAAGAAAAGATTGAATCTTAAATCAAGTTAGGAATTTTGCTTTTGTATGGGACTGAGTATTTAACTTATGAACAGAGTTTGTTTGGTGACGGAAGTGATCACAGGACTTTTTTACCTCCTGAGAGTGATCAGAAAAGTTGTAGGATGCCAACTTGTCATTAAAGGGCAGAGAAAGGGCATCTCTCTGTTGTGGGGCTGGGAAATGAAATTAAGTTGACTTATGATTATACACTGTGAATATTACTTACTCAATGTATTGATTCTCTTTGTTATTGTAAAATAGGTTGACTTCTTTGGTTATATTATTCTAGCTCATGGTGTTTGCTTCTGTCTTCCAAAGCAACGAAGTAAGTCCCTGTACCCACCTTAGTTAAAGTCGTTGAGCAGGCACTGAAAGTTAGCTCTACTTCAGGCTTCAGATCCTTACCTTGAGGGGATTTTAAGGAGCCTCATGTCCACAGGTCAAGGGACCGTCTATCAATGGTCCTTTGTTGTACATTCCTGTATAACAATCAAATTCTGATTTTGATGTTCTAGTAAATGTAACAGACCTTAATTTTTATCTCCCCTTTGCCAGGTGCTTGTGCTTAAGAATACAGAGAGGAACAAGACACAGCACCAGTCCTCCAGGAACTCACTCTCATAGGAATGAAGGGACAGGGATAAGCCATCAGGACACTCTGTGTATGGTAAGAGTTCCAGCACAAGTGTGTTCACAGAGAATGACTTATTGGAGGTTTTACTGAGTCCATCCCTTGATGCTGTGGCAATGCTTGGCCTATGGGAGGCACTCTGACCCAGGCCATGCACTTACTTTGCAAAGGCCAGCTCTTCCAGGAAGTCTTCCTGGATTAACTCAACTTCCACACCAATTGCTTCTTTACTTTGCCAACTCAGCACTTTGCAATTTAGCCTCGTGTTCACTTAACTTGCAGCTTTAAGTATATTGAACAAACATAACCTGCGGGAGGCAGTGACATGCAACTTATCCCAGACTGTTCCCAGGAGCTGGAACTAGGATCAGAATCAGACTGTTTGACACCTGCTTCTCACCCACGGTCACTACAGAATGGCAATCACGGGGTCCTTTGTGTGTAACATTGTCATAAGCATTTTTCCAGGTCTATGTAGTCTAGTCTTTATATCTAGTCTTTATAATGATTCCCTTCAGAGGCAGCATAATATTTCATAGAATGTGTGTACCATCATCTGTGTCATCATGTCTACCTCTTCAGGCCATACTTCATATGTCGTATTTAACGTATCATGCAAAGCATGTCACTAAGGTCCAGTGAATTGCTTTGTACAACATAAGCTTAGACTCGTGGATCTGATGGCTGCTTGGTATCTCCATGTGGGCATCTACACAGCTTCTCATGGAAACATAACAAGTTCCCTGTGGAACCTTCATTCTCTTCTGCAGGGCTTCCTAGGGCTGCCAGAACAAAGTGTCACACACTAGATGGCTTAACACAACAAAAATGTATTCCCCCACAGTTCTGGAGATTAGAGCTCTGAACTCCAGGTGTCGGTTCCCTCTGAGGCCTCTGCAGGAGAATCTTTGCTCCGTGTCACCCCAGCTTCTGATGACAAGCTGGCAATTCTTGGCATCCCTCCCCTTGTAGAGCATCTGTCCAATCTCTGTCCCGTCCTCATGTGGCTGGCACTCCTCAAATGTCCGTGTCTTCACGTGCTGTCTTCCATGTGTGTCTCTGTCTCTGTGTCCAAATGTCTCCCTTCTCCTAAGACACCAGTCACGTTGGAGTAAGGGCCTGCCCCACTCCAGTATGGCCTCATCTCACCTTGACTGATGATATCTGCAATGACTCTATTTCTAGAAAAGGTCACATTCTGTGGTGCTGGGGGTTAGGAATTCAACCTATCTTTTTCAGGGGGACACAGTTCAACCCATTACGTCTGCCCTTCTCACTTGTCAAATGTTCATCTTCTCCTGCCTTCCCCAACTGAATAATTGGCCCCTGTGGTAGCTCAGTTGAGAAACCATGAATAATTCTTGATTTCTCTGCCTCCATCACCCACCCCCATCCCAATTCCTTCAGCAAACTCTTTTAGCTGCCTCTACAAATATCCTGACTCTACCCATTTCTCTTAATCTCCATGTCTACCGTTCTAGTTCAAGCTCCTACCACTATTCACCAAAATCACTGCAATAGCTCTAGCTGGTCTCCCTGCCCCTTTCTTATCTATGATTCAGTCTCGTGCCCTTGCTCAGGGCTAGCAATCGAATGAAGCTCAAACGTTCCACCCGTACTTACAAAATCCTAGTGATCTGGCCCCTCCCTCACCTTTAAATTCATTTCTGATCACTTGGATCCTTTGATCAGCCTTCTTGCAGTTCCCTGGGCCACCAGCCTCCTTTTCTGGAACCTTCATATGGCTGCTCTTTCTCCTCATGAGAATCTCAGCTTGAAGGTCATCTTATTTACCAACATTTAAGAGACCTCTGTCCCTGACACCCCCCCCCCCCACTCAAACTCAGTTATTCTCTATCACAGACTCTTATTTTAATTCTCTGCAGGGGATTTTGTAAATAGATTATTTTTCTCATCTATGTAGGTATTGAAAGTCCTTCCCCACCGTTATAATGTAATTCCTAGGAGAGCAGGGACCTTGCTGTCTCGGTTACACCATCTAGAACTGTGTCTGGCACACAGGAGGAACTCAATAAATATTTATTAAATGAATAATTAATCCTGCACGGACGATCTTTATGTAGAACCGTCCCCCCCACTTTTGAAAACTTATTGTAAATAATCCAACAGGAGGAGGATCACTGGATCAAGGAGGGATAGACACATATTTTGGCTCTTGAAATGTGTTGTCAAAGTGGTTTGCAAAGATGTGAGGTCAGTTTTTATTTCTTGGGCAACTTCCTGAATCCCAGGTTCCGAGGTAGTGATTTTTGGTATGTGGGCGAGGGAGGGAGGGCAGGGTAGAGCTGCTGCCCCTGGTGGACTGAGGTCTCCGTGGCAGCAGCAGCAGCAGCAGGGACCAAATGTCCAACAGGCCCCTCATTCTGGTGCCCTTCAAGAGGGGCCACAGCCCGGCCTCGCAGGCCTGTGTGGGGCCGCACACACAGGGGGACTCACCTGCTGTATGAACTTGGCTGAGGTGGTGGGAGCCAGGGTGAGCCCAAGAGCTGACAAGTACACCTGCTCTTCAGCACAGGGAGGCCTAGTTCAGAGGCCAGGTCGGGAAGCCGTGAGGGGGCAGAGGCCGAGGACACAAAGTGGGGGCTTGGACCTGGTATTGGAGGCCCTTTTTGCAAAGGTTATGTCTGGATGGGAGCTTCTCTGCTTGGAACAGGGAGTCTGGGACTTTAGGTGTTTGCGCACCTTTATGCACAAACCTCCAGGAGCAGAGAGACCTGTTTCATGCAGCTCTGCGCTCGGCCAGGCCCATTCAGCAGCGCCCTGCCCCATCTGCTCGCATCGCTATGAGCGCTAAAACAGCAGCTGCGAGTAAGGGGCTCGGAAGGGTGCCTGGCACGCAATAGGGTTGGCCATTATTAGTCGTAGCCTGTAATCCTCAGGGGACTGTAAGCTTCCTGGTGGCGGAAACCATATCTGAGGTAGAATAGTCTACTGCTAATGAGTCCCGCTGCCTCCGTTCTAAATCCTGGCTCCAGCACTTACTAGCTGAGTGATCTTGGGCAAATTACTTAACCTCTCTGTTCCTCAGTTTACTCCGCTGTAAAATGGAAATAGTACCAGCCTCACTGGGTTGTTAGTGGATTCAGTGAGCTGATGAGTGTGAAAAATACAGAGCGTGCCCAACACAGAGACAACACTTAGTGAGTGAATGGATTTAATAAATGCCCAGATCTGCCCTGAGCACATCCTCCAAGGGCTGCCTACTTCTCCTTCGGTGATCTCCTACTTTCTCTTTTTCTCTTTCTCTCTCTCATTGCCACCTCACGTTTTTCTTGCTCCCAGAATCCCTCAGCCTTTTCTGCAACCCATTCCCACAACCCAAGACCTGTGCACAATTACTCTTAACTAAGATGTTGGTTATTAAGGCGTTACTTCCATTCATGCAAAAATCCTGACTTTGTAGGACACTCTTGAACCTTGTTATGTCTGAGAACCCACACTCAGGGCATCGTCTGGGAGATGCAGACTCTCAAGCCCTCCAGACCTAAAGAATCGGAATCTCTACTTCCCCAAGCTCCAAAACAATACTTCTTCAACTTTGATGTGTCCATGCTTTTCCTGGAGAGCTTTTTAAAATACAGGTTTCTGGGCTCCACTCAGAGTTTCTGTTCAGTAGGTCCAGGTGCGGCCCGAGAATTTGCACTTCTAACGGGTGATGTTAGACGGGGAAGCTGCTGTTCAGGGGACTGCACTTGGTGAAGCATGGCTCTGAGACTGACAGTCTCCAGGATCAAAGGAAGGAAGCCTCATAGGAATATGGGAAAATCCGAGGCAGACCGCTTTTAAAGATAGTGGACCCCTTGCCAGTCTTATAAAAGCTTATTAGGCAGTCTCTGCCGGTGGTATCTGAGCACAAAAAAGCTTTCAGTTATGAATGCTATTTTCCATATCTGTCCAGAATTCTACAGCTTAAAAGTCCTTTCATGTGTTTGATCTTATTTCATCCTGCAACAACCCTGTAAATTGAGCTCGGAGAGTCTCACCTCATTTCCAAAAGAGAGAACTGAGGCACAGAGAGGTCTGAGAGGTAGAAATCCCACAGCCAGCCTGGTTGCCATTGGCCACCACAGACTGTGCGCCCTGGGCTGAAATTTGGCTACTATTTCTAACTTCTAACCCTTGCCACCCTCCAAGGGGGATGATGCTACTCTGTCTTCATAGAGGGGCCAACTGAGAGGCTTGCTGAGGTTCAAGAATATTCCCAAGGTCACAAACAATTACTTCTTCACCATATCACTTCCCCATAGTAATAAATCCTGTCTCTTACACACACACACACACACACACACACACACACACACACACTCTGCAGCCAAACCAAAGAGCCGTTTTTGATTTCCACACTCAGCATTAAATTAAGGAGCAGGCCACACTTTGGCCTTTCGCCTTTAGCCGTGAAGGAGATGGCAGGATGAGGGTTGGATGATGACCCTGCCCCAAGGCCCCAGCGGATCCAGGAACCTTCCTTTCTACTTTCTCCTCCTACTCTGGGCATAGCTCCTTTCTCTTCCTCTGTTCTCAGAGAGAATTCAAGTTCAGTCCTGGATCTAATTTCTGAAAGATTCTCTATTTGGAAAAAAAAATTATTAGACCAAATAATTCTTTCCTCAGCTCTGATCTCTCTGGCCCCGGTCAGCTTCAACCAATCCCCCTTTCCATCTCCCACCCCTAAAACACCAACACAAAATGCATAAAACACACATGCACCCAACAACCCGAATGTTAGCCAAATGGAAAACCCTCTTTCTAGGATAGTTCTGACTTCTCCCATCTCACCTGCTGAAAATGGTAGCCCTGGACCCCACCTGGGGCTCTGGTCTCTGTTTGCCTGTTAGGCCCAGCTGGTGGGAGGAGGCACCGGGTGCTAATACAAGGTTCTGGCCTTGATTCCCCTGTGGGAGATCTGACGAGGCCCTGCTCCTTCCTGGCCTGTGTCCTCATCCGTGAAATTGGGAGAGGTTGATTAGATGATCTCTAGGAAACGAGATCAAGACTGAACCACCTCGCCACCCCTCCAGGAGGTCTTTAAACTTCTGTATATTATGATTCTACATAGGAGGTTCACGTCAACTCTACTGAAGAATTCGAGTCCTTTGAGGGGAGGTGGGGGCACCTGCCGATTGAAAGTTCTTCAAATTGTGTTGTGTCCATGTGGAAAATGATCTCAGGACGCATTATGCGGAATTTTTCTCTGGTGCTGCCTCGCTTCACTTTGGCACATCCTGTGTTTCCACTGCCCCCGTGCCCTGTACGCAGAGCCCTCGTTGGCCGCACTCCGCCCCACCTGTCTCCTACCGTGGCGGGGCCGGGGGGACCTTAGAGAGCATCTAACAGAACACACTCTGGGTGAGGGCGGCACTGAAGCCCAGGGAGGCAGAAGTTTGCCAAGATTACACAGTGGCAATGTATTGCCCTTCCAGTATGTGAGGAGGACACCCTGCTCAGAGGCTAGGAGCCTGGGCCCCCAGGTCCAAAAGATGCCCTTCCACTTGTGAAGGCGTGTGACCTAGGGCAAGTTAACTGTCCAGATCCTCAGCTGTTTCCTTCTTGAACGTGAGAATGATGACCATCACCACAGGGTTGTGAAAGGTCGACAGGTACGCCACGTGATGCAGTCTGCATGATGCCAGGGAAGAAATGTGTTAAGTTCATCATCCGTTGTGTGCCAAGGCTGTATTATTAACCAGGTAACATTTGCCATGCCAGGCACCATGCCCATCAGTTAATATGCAAGATCTGTATTATCTCACTTAAGTCTCACAGAAATCCTCTAAAGTGGGAATTATTAGCCCTCCCCACTTTTCAAATGTGAAGACGGGGCTTAAGGAAGTAAAGAGGACATTTTTGTTTCTCTTACTGTCCTCTCAGACCTGAAGGCACATTGGACATCATCGGGGCAAACCTCCCACACTGAGAGTCTCCTGTACCACTCCTGGAAGGGGCTAGGGATCAGGCACTTGGTCCCTCCCACACGGCCTCCTCTGTCTTTGAACAGCTCTGGCTCTAAGAAAATGCTTCTTTGGACGGAGCCAAAATCGATTTCTCTGTAACCTCCTCTCATTTGCGCGATGGAAAGAACGCTGGGCTAAGAGTCAGATGCCTCGGGCTCATGGCCCAGCCCTTCCACTTAATGGGGTTCTGACCACCGGCTGGCTGCTCCTCTGGGCCCGTTTTCCCAGGTGAAAAGAAAAGAATTGGATGAGAGGAACGCTAGGTTTGGACATTTCGGGATCATATAATTCATGATTGTGTGTGTCATGCACACATATCTGATTATAATGATGGAAACAGTGAAGGAGCAGACACTGTGTTCCAAGGAACAGATCTGCTTCTGCCAACATGTCTGTCAGGGTGGGGACCCTGCCAGCTGAGAAGAATCCAGAAGGTTCTTAGAAATGGAGTTCTCATCTGGTCTTAAAACCAGCCCCTCCCTCCCTCCTCTCCCTCACCCTCTCTCCTCTATTCGTTCTTCTCTTCCTTCGCAATTCCTTTCTGATTCAGAACCGTGAAGGGATATTTCAACCTCCCAATCAAAGTGAAAGATCATGTCCCTGGTGACACGGGCCTCACATTGCACTGAGCGTGCAGAATCAATTTGTTTCAGGAATAGGGAAAGCTGTGGACACGTGACGCAGAGCTGCCTCGTGTCTGTGGGAATCTCTCCAATGTGGCGGCCCAGCTCCTGAGGCTGTCCTCAGGCCCACACGAAGACTTTCACAGGGCTTCTGAAATTGGATGTAAATCTGTGCCTTGCTTGTGTATGTACGTGTTCTAGGAAAAAAGGGCCTGTGAGAGAGAAGATAACTGGGTGTTAGTCTGGGAGCCAGGCTTGGTGACCCTAGGAGTTGACCTGGTTGGTATTCAGAGTCAGGCTGTGGTGACATCATGGAACACAAAGACATCACATCAGACACAATGGTGCAGGATGAGAAAAAAAAGAGACTTTTCCATAATCATGTTTGAGTAGAAAATAAGAACATTATCCAAACCACAAAAACGATCAAACACGCCCCCTTTCCTGGCTAATGTGAGTGACTGTAACTTCTTTTCCTTCAAGTTAGGTAAGAATTCAGATACTCATTCATAGGATGACTCCTACTTCCTGAGAGCCTCCAATCCACAGCAAAGCCCTGCTTCCTTAAACCTTCCCTAAAGGAATCCATCACAAGCCCAAATCCTGTAAGAATTCCTCTCTCTCATCCTTTCTTGAGAAGCTCTGTGGTTCCCTTGGGATTCGTTCTCTTTCACTGAAGAGCCAATAAGCTCTGCTTTGTTCACTCGCCACATCTCTTGCCTTATTTACTGCAGTAAATTTACTGCACTGTAAATTTACTCCTGCTGTCACCCCTCTGCTCAAAACCTTGCAACGGCTCCCCCTTCCCTCTGAATAAAGCTATTACACTTCCATGATCTGCGGGATCTTTTCCCTATGCCCTCCCTGGCTTCCTCTCTCCACCTCCCTCCCTGGTTACTCATTCTACCTCTATTACACCAGCCTCCTGGCTCTTCCCATAAGACACCAGGCTTGCTCCTGCTTCAGGTGTGGGGATTTGGAGCTCCCTCTGCCTGGAACACTCATCCCATAGGTGACCACATGGCTCCTTCTTTCGCCACCTCCAAGTCTCTGCTCAGGTATCACTTTGAAACCTACTCTGACCAGATCACTCTATTTAAAACTGGTGAAGGGTATGGGTCGTGATCTCATAATGGACTGTATGGTGGCTAACGGAACATAATAAAAAAATAAAATATAATAAGGTTTTTAAAGTTAAAAAAAAAAAAAACAAAACAAACAAAACCCTGCAACCCCTCCCTTGATCACTCCCCAGCACCCTTACTCTGCTTTCCTCTTCTTTTCCCCAAGCTCTATCACCTTCTAACAGTCAGGGTCAGATACATAATTACTGTCTTTATTGTTCATGGTGTGTCTCCCCAGCTGGAATCTAAGTTCCATAAGGGTGGGAATCTGGGTACCAAGTGCCTAGAATTAGCCTTGGCCTACAGTTACTAAATCAAGACATATTTGTTGGATGTTGCTGAATAAACTAGCATCACGGAGGATGGAAAGTAAGACTGAACATGACTTTGGCTCAGAATCCCTCACTGAGAAATATGGAGTGAGGTCGCCTGCCTTAAGCTTAATTCATTGTCAATTCCACATATTTTCTGAAGACAGAGTTTCCTAAACATCAGTCTTGTACATGCCAAGCTCATGATTTTTTGACCTAAGAACAACCTATACTTTTGTTTACTTAAAACTTTTCCTTAAATAGACTTTTTGATAAATACATTTATTTTCAAAGAAAATTGTATATCACAGCTTTGAGGTGCTAGTTGTATTTTTTTCCCCAATACACGTTAAACCTATAGCTGAATCACTCTATCATACAGCTGAAACTAATACAACACTGTATGTTAACTCACTGGAATTAAAATAAAAACTTAAAAAATTAAATGTATGTCTATTCAATGAGTAGGCTTCCTTTGTAGCTCCTAAATCTTCTTACTACCCCAGTGGAAACCTGCCTATGCTTTTCCCTTCAACCACAAAGATCCTCCTGCCTCCCTCTACCTACGTGAATCCTGCACTCCCTTCTTCAGGAGGGCCTCAGGAAGCCCCCCGCCCCATTCTTGCACTCATGCCCTTCGCCGAGCTCCCCTCATACTCATAGGAAAAAAACACACGCCCTTCTTCAATGCCATGTGGTTCTGTTTTCTGTTTCGCAATGTAAGATTATAAAATATCTTCTTAAGAGCTATAGAAAGGCCTTTGACTATTCAACTTCTTGTTTGACAAGCCACCAAAGAGATGAAGAGGCTTGCCCCAAGCCCCTGCGGGGGCAAAGTCAAGACTGGACTTGGACCTTCTGATGCCCCATTCTCAGTGGAATCCACAAACACTTAATGAGTCCCTGCCATGTGCCCAGCATTGCTCACCACAGCGGAGATTGTGGTGAACAGAACAGATCCGGACTTGCCCATGCAGAGCTTATAGGGGTGCTAGGAAGCTGCACACTAAATAAACACTTGTACGTGCTTAAAGAAGTAGTTGCAAGTGACTTGGAAGGGAAATGCAGGGTTCAGGGGGGACCCCAGACTGTTTGGAGGGTTGTGAAAGCCTCGCTAAAGAAGCACGTTAAAATGCACAAGAGTGAGCGGAAGAGGATCTGGTGGATTTGTAAATGGTACCAGGCTAACTCAGAAAGACTTGGTTTGATGTTGGAAAGCTCCACAGCTCAGAGACTTTGGTGCCTCCCAGCCCTGCATTCAGCTAGAAGGTGACAGGAGATGCTTCAGGTCTGCTCTGGAGGGGCACCTCACCCTTGCTGGCACAATTAAGGCATATTTGACACATGGGTTGTTTTTGCCAAGGGAGTCCCTACAATGTGAGCTCGGTCATTAACAAAAATAAATTCTTAGCTCCTGGAAGTGGAAAATATTATTACCTACAAGGCACATTGTAAACCTTATGTCATTTCACCCAAGTGGTAAAATGCAGCTTTTTCAAGACGGGAATGCATTTTAGTCACCATCAGTACTATATCCAGAGTTTATCTTCATGTTTTCTTGTGAGATTTCGGTGCACCTTGTTAAACTCTACCTAAGAAACTCCAGCCGCATCCCACATTGGTCTTAGAAAATTAAACCTCACAAGCAACGTACTGGTGTAATGATGTGGACGAAGGATGTGTGTGGACTGAGAGGAAGTGGGGTTTGGTCTCCAACTCTGCCCTTTACTAGGCTGGAAAAATGGCTTGACTCTTCCAAGTTTCAATGTCCTCATCCTTAAAGTGAGGTTCATAAGAATCCCTGCACCTTGTGAGGTCCTTGAGACATTAAATGGGAATCTAGGTGAAAATTCATGAGGTCTAAAGTGCTTACAAAATGTCATTTAAAAATGAACGTCCTATTGCAAATCTTCTTTTCCAAAGTTCAGATGGGCTCAGAGACCTGGTGAGGGCTAGAGGAAAGGTCTCTTGATTCCCACTCGGTTTCTCTTCCCTGGGTTGCAAGCATTAAGGTTTGCCTTCCAGGGGAGCAACTCCTGGCAAGAGCACGTCGCTGGGGGAAAGGACTGAGTGCTGGGAGGGAGGGGCAGGGAGGAGTGGGATCCCCATGAAGGCAAGGAATGGACACTGGGAGGGGAGATAACCAGTGCAGAGGCTCCTACCTTCCCAGTTTGCTGAAGGCTCTGACATTAGGTCTTCCCAGGTCTCCGTCGCTGCTTCTATCCACCTTTCAATTTGCCTGACTGTGCGTTTGAAGCAGCCCTAGCATAAAACAACATGCTTTTTTGTTTTTTGCACATTTTGAAAGCAAAGTCAGGGTTTAACGATCAATATTCTGTTCCTTGGTATTTTCTTTCAAGCAAAGGCCATTGTTATTGTAAGATACTACGTTTCAATGGGGCTATTCTTTCGTCCCCAGCAAACATTCCTGAGTGGCAGGTTTTGGGAGGCGCTCCAATTTTTATTGCTTCTGGTGTCTGATAACCTTGGCAGGAGTACTTGTGTCCATGCCCCCCAAGGCCACAGTATTTCAGAAAGTTACAGTTCTTAAAATCGTTCTTTAATAAAAGCAAGTGCCACTAATCCTAAGTAAAGCGAGCTTTCCAAATAAGACCAGCTGTGAATGTTTAAAAAAAGAAAGAAAGGAAAGGAAGACACTTCAACAACAGGAGTCCACAGTGAAAACTGTGCATGGTTAAACCTCTTCAGGCGTTTTCACATTCATTTAAAAAGATGTCTTCAGCAAACTTATCCAATTTCTCCACGAATTCTGAGCACAAGGGGCATGTGGTGTTTGTAGGCCAATATTCAATCCAGGTTGAGGAATCTAAAGGGTAGATGTACCTGCCAAGAAAAAACGACAGTGAAATGGCTGTGGTGATGGCCACAGACAGAGAAGAGCTGAATTCCACAGAGCTCAGCCTGCTCAGGCTGTCCAGGCCCCAGGAGGCCATGCTGTCAGCCAGGCTCTGCTGCACGGGCCTCCCCCTGGGAAGGACCACAAACCCCCAAATCTCAGGAAGCCACTTGAGGGCTCCCACGATTAAAGGCAGGAATAGTATCTATTTCAAGAACTATTATTTATTTTTAAAAATATTTATTTATTTATTTGACAGAGAGCAAGAGAATACAAGCAGGCAGAGCAGCAGAGGGAGAGGGAGAAGCAGTCTCCCCACCCAGCAGGGAGCCTGAAGCAGGCCCAACCCTAAGGACCTGGGACCAACCAACTGAGCACCCAGGTGCCCCTCAAGATCTATTTTTTAAAAAGAGACAATAAAATGAGTATTTAAACATTTCTCTCTTTACAAAGAGAACAGTCTGAGAACTTACTGAGGGGCAGTAAGTAACCCCCCTTATTATTGGGTGAGCACCTTCAGAGGCACCCTCAGACCTGGGTCCTCACTTGGTTTATCGGTCAGTGAGGGATCAGTTGCCCTCATGGTTTTTACGTGGCTCTTTGTTTTAAATTCCCATTGTTTCACTGATTCTTGGCCTTATGGCTAAGATCAAGTGTAAATTGACATTATTGCGTTTAGGCTTCTAATGGTTTGTTGGTTAATAGCCTGACACATAAGAAACGTGTAGTTAAGAATAAAAGACACCTAGTTTTGAAGGAAAGATCAGGAACTCCAAAATGACTTACCTGAAACTGAAATTGTATTTTATCTGGAGGGCTTCTTTACCCATAATTAAATACTGTCTTCCTTTCTCCAGATCAGCGTTGGTACACGTGGCCTTTTTAATGAAGGTGACTTCAGAGTCCTTCTCTGCAACAGCTTCACCTGAGAGGCACACAGGTAAGATTATCACATTCATGTTACGGTGTCACGAGCATAAACTCTTAACAATTCCAGTTCCTCGTGGCTAATTACTGAGTATAAATGTAATATAAGTGGCTATTGGAGAGTGACAATGTCCATATGGTTAAGGCTCTGGAATCAGGCTCTCGGTCATTTGCCAGCTGTGTGGCCCTGGACAAATGAGGCTCAGACCCATCCTTCTTTAGAACCAGGAATGAAAAGAACTTCTCTATGGTTGAACAACATTAATGTCCACTTGTTATATAGTAAAATCAAAAAGTATTTGGCAGCTGGCAATGGATAGTTTTGTAGAGAAGTACAAGACATGTGAAAGACTCTGGAGGGTTTGAAAGAGGATAACTTTGCGATTCTCAAAGAACTCAGGGTAGTCAAAAAGGTGGCTCCCTTACATGGAATGCATTCCTTCCCATGCTGTCCTGTTGCATTTCTACCCATCTGGAAACACATCTTCAATTCTCGAGGTATCCAGTATATACTCCTGGGTGTTCTTTGTCATAAATATCTCTCTGTCTCCTCCACTCCCCTTATACTTGAATTTCTATCACAATGTTTTATTCCATTTATCTGTCTTCAGCTAGGCAGGAAACTTCTTGAGGCAGGGACTGGGTCTGACTCGTTGCTATAGATTCAGGACTGATGATCAGTTATTTGACTCGGACAGAGTGATCCTAATTATTGAATCCTGAAAAAGTTCTGGACATATGCTTCATAGTAACTGCATATATGGTAAGCTTTAATTAGTGATATTTAATAAGCATGCACACATCAGTTGCAGCTGGTTTTCTTACACTCTCCTGATGACCTTCAGGACATGACTTCCCCTGGCAGCAATATCTAAGCAGCATTCCCAGCACTGTTTACCAGTTCAGCCCCTGTCATGGTAAGAAGTGTGGCTGCCCAGGCCTTATCATTATTTTAAAAAACGTTTTGTTATAAAATGTCTCAAGTAGGGGCGCCTGGGTGGCTCAGTGGGTTATGCTGCTGCCTTCAGCTTGGGTCGTGATCTCAGGGTCCTGGGATCGAGTCCTGCTTCCTCCTCTCTCTCTGCCTGCCTCTCTGCCTACTTGTGATCTCTCTCTGTCAAATAAATAAATAAATAATCTTAAAAAAATGTCTCAAGTATATCCAGAAGAGGGAATAATTAATTAACCTCAGCTGTCACAATCATTGATCTTTTTTTTTCCCCATTTATATTGTCACTCAGAACACCCTGTATTTTAAGGGAAACACCAGTTTATCATTATCCTTGAACTGCCTATTTGCCCTCTATTCTAAATAGCTTAGCTTTTAGCTTGGCTTATTGTTCATGTGCAGCAATTTTTGGGTAAGTGGTAAATGTGTGGTGTTCTGATAGTTATATAAATTTGAAATGTATACAATTAAAAAAGGAACACCTGGAATGAAGAGGTAATAAAGTATACAAACATTTCTAACATTTCCTTTTAAATGTCATAAATCTGAATGGACAGGAGAACAAAGAAGAAGTGATATTGATAAAGAACTACAGCTTAGGAATCATCTCATGCTGCCCAACATTCAGAACAGCCTGGGATGTCTTCTGATACTATGTAAGAATTAGGAGAAAATAAGACAAATAACTTGTATTTCTGGAATGAAGAATACTTGATTATTTCAGTAAAAATAGGAATGGTTTATTCTTACTTATAATGTGAAAGCTGGGTGCAAATGGCATTCAAAGTTAGATGGCAAAAAGATCAGAGTGCTAAACACATATTTTCATCAGAATGACAACTATGATTCAGAAAATTTGTGATCATCAATGAGAAAAAAACAGGTTAACACCACAAATCAATTTCAAACAGTAAAACATTTGAAAATAATAAAAACCAGAAACACATTTTTATGAGAGTATCGATCAAGCCAATCAAGATTTGGAAAGTATTATTAGTCTATGGCTAAAAATGATGAAGCATTTTCATACTTGAAAGACTTGATAGAATTTCAAAAGAGAAGAAAATTAATATAAACATAAAGTTGCAATTTAGGTTTACACTCCTACTTATTGCAAAATTTATACCTAGTGAAATGAGAATACAACTTTTTGGTATATGAGCTGCTGAAGCGAGCACTGAGAACACAACTTTTTGGAAAATATAAATAAGGTGCTAAAAGTTCAACCATTATTGAAAAAAATCAATGAATATAAAAAGTGTTTAAAATAATGTAAAATAAAAAATTGGGGACTTTGAAGACCATTTAATGGGTTTTGCTGATTTCAAGGTACTGGAAAGAACAACTGAACAACATATCAAGCTGTTGGAGAGAAAAGGAGTCAATGAGGAATACTTATGTGAACACTGTATTGGTACAAACAGATTGCCAGGGAAGAGTCCAGTTTCAGCAAAAGTTCTGAAGTTCCCAGCTGTTCAATTAGGCGTTGACTGAATTACCTATCAAGCAGGTATCAAGTGTCTCTGGATACCACAAAGATAGGAGCCAAGCCAGATCATTTCACTGTAACTACTTCTTTGTAAGTTTAGTGTTCTGTGTATCTAGGCAGAATTAAGTAATAATAGGAAAAGCTTTAAAAATTTCAATAATGAAAAAATTGCAATAATGAAAATTGGAAAAATATTGGAATTTGGACAGGCAGCTGGTAGTGCTAGAATCACAAAGACAGTTTGGAAATCATGTCAAGCCTGATTGGTTCACTTTGATAGATATTGTGGTATAGAGGCAAATATTTACAAAGTGGATAGATATGCTTTTTGGTGACTTGCTCATGATAGTCTAGCAATTATGTCAATACAGTCTTCAGATGTTCAATAAAATATATATCAACTTTAATAAGCTCACAGATTAGAGAATAAATAGTGAAGTTGTATAAAAATAAAGGAAACTATGAAAGTGGAACAAGCTTTTAGCAAGATAAAAAATGATTATAAATTTGATATAAAACAAAATCAAACCACTTAAGGGTTATATGAAAATATTTTTGTTTTAATGGCAAAAGTAAAAAATAGGATGAACTTTTAAGTTTTTTAAAAAAATTGTGAATCCTAAAACTTTGTCTATGATGTTTGTAAAACTCTCAGGGTTAAAGGGGAATAAAAATAAGAAAGGAAAACCAAATATTCAATAAATTTTCAAATTTCAAAAATTCAATAAATTGTTGTCATGACTTAGCTGATAAATAGAGATACACTGAATACATAAAAATGTCATAGAGTTCCGGAGGACTAGAAACATTTTGAATGCAATTACTACCAATTGAATAGAAGCTGAGAGAGACTTCAGGGCCACAGATAGTACCTTTGCTATTAGGAGGTATTACTTATTGAGATTATAGGTTTTGTAAAGACTATCAATTCGATAAAGATATAGTTGGAGGTTTGATGTGGTTCCTTATTGTCAAATCAGAGCTCAGACAGGGGCAATCCTGTAGTGAGTCAAGCAAAATAAGACTGACAATGTCTAAAACTAAAACTTATTTGGAATTATTAGAATTATTTAATGAACCATTTGTGTGACTATATAATTTTACAAGAAGTTTTATAATATTTATAACTTAGTTTAATTAGAGAATAAAAGGGAACAATTTTAAAATGTTTTATATTTTTTTTACATGTGAATTCATTTTATTGTATTAGTTATTAAATGTCTCATTTATCCTCACATGGCATCTAACCCACAGCTTTGTACTTCATTGACACTCTTAACTGGTTTCCCTGTTTCTACTCTCGATCACTCCCACAAAAGAAGCCAGAATGATCTTTTAAAACCATAAATCAAATCATCTTGTTTGCCTACCTCAAACCTTTTGTTAGCTTCCCTTTGGACTTCTAGAATATCTAAATCTAAATATCTTGTCATGTGTTATAAATGCTTGTATGACCCAGCTCCTGCCTACCTCTCAGCTTCACCTCACACTAGTGTCTTCCTGCCTCTGACCCCTGCTGGGGTTCTTCAGCTCCCTGATGGTGCCAGGTTACTTGCTATCTCAGGGCGGTTGTATATTTGTTTCGCTCTTCACTACACCCCTTTAAGAATGGCTAACTCCTAATATCACTCCCAAAAGACGCCATCTGTTATCACACTGAAGGAGTTTCCCACATTAATTACATGTCTCAGATATAGTACTTGTTATGATTTAGAATTATTTGTTCATTGTCTGTCTTTCTTTCTTTCTTTCTGTCTCTCTTTCTTTCTGAACATGTCTCCTTGAACAGACTATAAATGTTAATAAGGCAAGAACTCTGGCTGTGTTATACGAGTTGTATCCTCTGTGTCTAATACAATGCCTAGTCTATCAATATAACGCCTCATTAATGGCACATAGTAAGTACTAAATATTTGTTGAGTGAAAGAATGAATGAAAGAATGCTCACCAGCTTTGTAGATATCCAGGAGGGTTGCAGTGTACTTAATGAAGACATTTTCTTCAGTGATAGAAGTGAGACGAACTTTATAAACTGGTAGGAGAAACAACACAAGAATTCATGCTTAATATCGCTAATGCCATGTCCAGTAGAAGCCAGAGTTTGTCAAACAAATGAGAAATGAGGCATAGCAAACTCTTATGAGCTCCCTGAGGTAAATCTCATTTCTTCCAAAAAGCCTTCCTAAGTACTCCCAATCTGATTCTACTGATCATGACTAATGGTTTATTCTGCTAAGAATCATTAGCCCTAGCCACTGTTGTAGAACAGGAGGATTAGGATAAGAGCAGCATTAAATTAAAAGAGAGAAGCACACTAAACAAACAAGATATGTCTTTGTTAAATGTAAAGTTCAGATTTTGATCCTTTAAGATTAGTGGAGTCATGCCCATGGGGAATGTGGAAGGGCCCCTTCCTTTTCCATTTGTCCACAGAGGGGCCTTTATCTATCATTCAGGCCTGTCCTGTGGGCCTCCTGTTCCCTTGCCTGGATTGTTTGGATACCTCCAATGGCTCTGATCTTTGGATTTTGATAGGATTTGGTTTTCTGACTCATCTTTGCTGGGATTGGTAGCTATCTGACACGAGACATTCTTTATCCTGTTTTCTCTTCATTCAGGCATCAATTTTTAACCCATGGTATTTGATCTCAGGTTTGGAATGAGCAGCTTGAAGGGACCGATCCCTTCTATGTATCTGAGAAAAGATCCTTTCATTTTTGCTTTGGTAGAGTTGAAGTGAATGACCCAAAAGGTTTGCCCGTTTTTGAGATTCCAGCTAGCTAGATGAATGAAGGAGCTCACTGTGCCAGAACCAAAGGCCAACTGAATTAGTAGCTTAAAACAAATTTTGAAATATCCTGAATTTGGGATGCCTGAATGGCTTCATCGGATAAGCATCTGCCTCTGGCTAAGGTCATGATCTCAGGGTTGTGGAATCAAGCCCCACACTGGGTTCCCTGCTCAGCAGGGAGTCAGCTTCTCCCTCTGCCTCTGCTACTCCAACAACAATACCCCACCCCTACCCATGCTCTCTCTTTTGCTCACTCTCTCAAATGCATAAGTAAAATCTTTTTTAAAAGATTTTATTTATTTATTTGACAGAAAGAAAGATCACAAGTAGGTAGAGAGGCAGGCAGAGAGAGAGAGAGAGAGAGAGGGTGAAGAAGGCTCCCCACTGAGCAGAAAGCCGAATGTGGGGCTCAATCCCAGGACTCTGAGACCATGACCTGAGCTGAAGGCAGAGGCTCAACCCACTGAGCCACCCAGGCACCCCAGTAAAATCTTTTTTTAAAAAATCAAGATGAAGAAGGGCCATCTGTACTCCAATGTTTATAGCAGCAATGGCCACGGTTGCCAAACTGTGGAAAGAACCAAGATGTCCTTCAACAGACGAATGGATAAGGAAGATGTGGTCCATATACACTATGGAGTATTATGCCTCCATCAGAAAGGATGAATACCCAACTTTTGTAGCAACATGGACAGGACTGGAGGAGATTATGTTGAGTGAAATAAGTCAAGCAGAGAGAGTCAATTATCATATGGTTTCACTTATTTGTGGAGCATAACAAATAGCATGGTGGACATGGGGAGTTAGAGAGAAGGGAGTTGGGGGGAATTGGAAGGGGAGGTGAACCATGAGACTATGGACTCTGATAAACAATCTGAGGGGTTTTAAGTGGTGGTGGGGGTGGGAGGTTAGGGGAACAAGGTGGTGGGTATTAGAGAGGGCACAGATTGCATGGAGCACTGGGTGTGGTACAAAAACAATGAATACTGTTATGCTGAAAATAAATAAAAAATAAATTTAAAAAAATACACAAAAAAATCAAGATGAATTCTATGGAAAGAAAGACTATAAATCATCCCCAATTTATTCTGATGGCTGTATTTCCAGTAAGCGAGATCAGTGTAATATAATGGAAATAATACTGAAGAGCAGGATGCATCCTAGTTTTACTACTTAATTCCTACATGACTTTGAACAAATTATTCAATCTCCCTGAAACTTAGTTTATTCACTGGCAAAATACAGATAATTCTCTGTTACCTCAAACAGGTCTTATGGGATTCCAATGAGAAACGATATAAGAAAGCAGTCAGTAAACACACAGTGCTGAATTAACTGTACTGAGATAATATCCCCCCCCACACGTTTGAGATAGTGTACAATATGCTCTCTTTCTCTCTTTCAAAAAAAAAAAAAGAAGCCAGAAATAAACATTAGAAACCAATTTTGATATGGTTTCTCTCATATGTGGAACATAAAAAGTAGGGCAGAGGATCGTAGGGAAAGGGGGGGAAAATAGAATGGGAAGTCATCAGAGAAGGAGGAAAAACCATGAGGGACTCTTAACTCTAGGAAAAAAACTGAGGGTTGCTGGAGGGGTGGTGGCTGGGGGCATGGGGTCACTGGGTGATGGGCATTAAGGAGGGCACATGATGTGATGAGCACTGGGTGTTGTATATGAAACTGATGAATTATTGAGCATTACATCTGAAACCAATGATGTACTATAAGTTGGCTAATTGAATTTAAAATTATATATATATATATATATATATATATATATATGGAACTTACACACACACACACACACACACACACACACACAGAAATAAAGGAGCTAATTCTCTGAACGTAAGAGAAGACCACAACTGTCCTGGGCATTTGACATAGCTCTGAGCTCTGGACATCCAGAAGGAGATGCTCCTTTTGAAGCAGAACACTGCAATTCTGTATATATTTTAAATGATTTAGTATTGATATTTTTACCTTGTCTTTGAAGGGAGTTTGAAAAAAAAAATTCTAAGCCCCCAAACCATCTTTGTGTCTGCCTCTGACTGGAAGAATAGTGAAATCTTATACCTTCAGGGCTTCTCAAAAGTTCTCTCTGTTTAATTTGATGGGATCTAATAGCGCAAAGTATCCTGGCTGGGTGTGTACGTCACTCCTGTCGTTTTAAATGAAAGTTACATTTCTTTACTGAAGGATAGATAATTTTGCTTGTTAATGCTGAAAATTGACATTTTCCTTCAAGGGAACATAGAATGTAGTATCCAAATAGTCACTATAAAAAGTTGTTGCTCTCTAATGGATCATATATTCATAAAACTTTGTTTAACGGAACTCTATACAAAACTTTGAACTTACCATAGGCAATGTCTGGTTTACATGCTGCTTCTTTTCTAGTATCTGGAGAGATTGTCAGATCCAATTCTGCCTGCATTTGTCCACAGTCAGCTGGATTTTGTGAAAAATGGTAAAAGTTAGGTTAACGTAAAGAGGCAGGCACTCCCTTTGGCAGTAAACACAGTTTTCACAAGCCCTGGCAATCCAGTATGATCTTATAAATACCATTTTTTCCCTTTTCCATAAAGTGAGACATTATATAAAGCAAAACCAAAATGAAATAAACAAAAACAAAATCTGGGACATGAGGCTTAGAATGGGTAGTCACTCCAAATTCAATTCAGTTCTTTTGAAATGTATATGCTTTCATTAAAGAAAGGAGGAAATTTTCCCATTTTGAGTATAATTAAAAGTCTCTTGAAGGAACCAAAATGATAACTGGACTGATTTAGAGCTATAAAATGGTACAATAAGTACCTCTTATAGATATTAAATTTTTTGAAAAACAAAATAAATCCCAAACCAACCCAGACCCTCATGGAGTCAGTTGATGATTATTGAGTTTTGGGTCCTTTCCTTGACCAAGGGAAAGGATTTACAGAAGACTGAAGGGAACTGGACAATAAACAGAGATGTCACTGAGTGTTAAGGAAAAAGAAAAAGAATAGGGCTAGTGGCTCAGTCCTGAGCCTCTGTTCTCTTAAGCTGTGGTCCTATTTCATTAAAAAGACAAGGTGAAAAGCAAGAATTTCACATCCTGTTATTCCTCTGATATCCAACAAATTGTCTAGCAGGTGTTTCTCCATATCTGTACAGTAGAAACTACCAGGGTGTTCAGAAGTTGTTGAAAAGTAGTTTTACAGTATTCAATCAACCAGCTTTCAGTCAGCTGAGATGTCTTCTTCTGAGGTACAAGTTTGTCAAATAGCTTCTGCCAGATTAGTCCTGAATTATGAGTCCTGCTTTAAACAAGCATGCAGTCTGAACATGTTAAGTGAAGTTTACCTTCTACGCATTTGCACGTTACTCCTTCACAGACTTGCTGAAGATTGGCATGGGATGGACTATAAAACATGGTGCATTGTTTATCTGTGGCAATGAAAGCATAGTTAGGAGAGGTGACTTGATTAACACACAACACATTTATGGATCAGTGAGCCTCTCCCATGGGGTTTTGGAGATGACTTATTCCAAAATTTCTTTTTGTAACTTAGATGCAAGGAGATTAAACTATGCATTGTCTCTCCTGACGCATGTCCCTTTACTCTCCTTCAAAATGATTTCCCCTTCTGTGCTTGAAATTTTACTGTTCAATATTATTTCTTAGAATTAAAATATTTGACACTTCCATGAATGAGAGGAAGTAAATTTTGTTACACAAGAGTCTGCAGAAAGAGCTGTAATTGTTTAGGAGAATAGAAGAAGAGGGGCCAAGTATGTTCCATGTGATTTTGGAAGATAAAACTAGAATGAATGGGTGTGAGACTTTGGTTCATTCTTAGAATTTTTTAAACAAGTAGAACTGCCTAAAATGGAGTTGTCTGTCTTGTGAACCAAAGAGCTCTCTGATTACTTAGTATTCGCAGAAAAAGCTCAGTGATCAAATGTAGGATCATTGATTCAACATTTATTAAACAAGTCATATACCCAACACTGTGTTGATTCTGGGAGGATTAAAGAAATAGGGGGTACATGAGCTTCTCAAAAAAGGAGAGATGCAATGGATACTGTAATGAAGGCAAAGTAGTTCTCCGAAGAAATTTTAGAGTATAGTTGATTACCTGGTCTGTGGTATTCATACACCGTGAAAGTAGCAGGACTCAGAAACCCAACTTGAAAAAGTTCAAATATCCGGAATCGAACACAAAGGAACTCATCAGAAGGAATCTGACAATTACAAGGTTTGAGCAAATTATGGGAGAAGAAACTCAACATTTTGGCCTGAAAATTTTGAATAGTGATTGGAAATGGGGATTGATGGGAGGTGGAACTTACCGAATTCAGTTGCAGAATAATATGTTCATCTTTGATTTGATAATCAGTTAGTAGCTGATCTACCCCTTCCACAAGCTGGGAGAGGAAAGAGAAAGTTTGGATTTAATTTCACGATTTTTTTTTAAGTTGATCATTTTGTTTAAATGCATTCACCCCATATTGGGATGTTAGACGTGGGGAAGTAATCCACTATTCAAAAAAGTTGAAGAGCAGCTCCTCCTCTTGAAAAAGTCTGAACATGTAATCCTATGCATTTACATTTTGTTCAGACCATGCAAGTATATGCACCCACTTTACTTTGGAAAATTAAAACTTAGGTAGATTATTGATTTGGAAAGAATATTCTAGGTGATTCTATGAAAGTGATATATTAAAATACATTATATTTTATTATATATATTATACACAGAGTTGTATATATAATTTAATAAATTATAAAATATGTTAAAATGAAAGGAAATAGCTTTATCTGTAAAAGAGTGTAATAAAGAAAACCAAGCATCCATAATAATATGTAAAAGAGAACATTTACAACTCTTAAATCTTCTGCGTTTGCATTGATTCCGGTAGGCAAAGAGATATCCATCACTGCATGGGAAGACCCAGATGATGATTCTTCTTTGCTGGGCTTGTAGCTAAAATAAATGAGAGATCGGAAATGGAATTAATAAGTGGACAAGATTCTTTAGGTTTTAATTTTTTTAAAATTTTTTATTTTTTATAAACATATATTTTTATTAGGTTTTAATTTTTAATTTGTGTCTGCCCTTACTTGCCTCACTATAATACAGGCATTGCAACCTCTAAATGTTAGTGTTGTAAGAGATCTTAGAGTTATCTATTCTAACTTTTTGCTCACTTGACCAATACTTTATTTAGAGAGTGAGCGTGAGCAGAGGGCGAAGGAGTGAGAGAACCCCAAGCATACTCTGCACTGAGTATGGAGGCCAATGCGGGGCTCTATCTCACTACCCTAAGGTCATGACCCTGAGATCATGACCTGAGCCAAAACCAAGAGTCAGACCCTTAACCAAATGTGCCACCCAGGCACCTCTTGACTGATACTTTATTTATTTATTTATTTATTTATTTGAGTCCCCAGTACATTTTATTTTATTTTTTTTTAAGATTTATTTTTTTTAAATTTTTTTAATTAATTTTTTATTTTTTATGAACATATATTTTTATCCCCAGGGGTACAGGTCTGTGAATCACCAGGTTTACACACTTCACAGCACTCACCAAAGCACATACCCTCCCCAATGTCCATAATCCCACCCCCTTCAAGCAGAGAAAGACAACTATCATATGATCTCCCTGATATGAGGAAGTGGTGATGCAACATGGGGGCTTAAGTGGGTAGGAGAAGAATAAATGAAACAAGATGGGATTGGGAGGGAGACAAACCATAAGTGACTCTTAATCTCTATTTTTTTTTTAAGACTTTATTTATTTATTTGACAGAGAGAGAGAAAGCAAGGTCAGGAACCCAAGCAGGGGAAGTGAGAGAGGGAAAGCAGTCTTCCCACCAAGCAGGGAGACAGACGTGAGGCTTGATCCCAGAATGCTGAGATCATGACCAGAGCTGAAGGTGTACACTTAACTGAGCCACCCAGGTGTCCCTTGACCAATACTTTAAATGGACCTGTAGAGGTTATTCAGCCCAAGCTTTTAACAAAGTAGTTGAGGAAACTGAGGATGACAGTAAGGTACTTGTCAAGGTCACATGACTAGTTCACCTCAGAGCTGCATAAATCTCTTGATTCTCATTCCAGTTCCTTTTTTTTTTTTTTAAATTTTTTATTTTTTATAAACATATATTTTTATCCCCAGGGGTACAGGTCTGTGAATCACCAGGTTTACACACTTCACAGCACTCACCAAATCACATACCCTCCCCAATGTCCATAATCCCACCCCCTTCTCCCAAACCCCCTCCCCCCGGCAACCCTCAGTTTGTTTTGTGAGGTTAAGAGTCACTTATGGTTTGTCTCCCTCCAGTTCTTTTTCTAATGCAGCACACTTGAAAAAGAAAATTTGTTCTATATTCAAAAGCGACTCAATAAGCATGTTTAGGAAAAAGCTTGAAGGAAATACCCGAAAATGTTAGCAGCTACTCTCTTCGTAAGTGATTTATCTCTTTTCTTTTCCATGCTTTTCTATACTTTCTAAATTTTCCACAATAGATACTTTATTAAAAAAAAATGTTTTAAGGACTATCCTCCATCTAGGAATAGTGCTCAGGAGGAAGCTAAGGAAAAAGGCAAAGGCGGTAAAATGAGAGATTTGGTGTGTTTTTGTTTTTGTTTTTTTCTGATAAGAGCAGAAAAAAAAAAAAAGCCAGTGAACAGGGGAATCAGGAAAATTGAGTTTTACCCCAGTTCTGCTGAGACATTTCTACCTATTGTTTTCCCTTTCTGGAGTTCATTTTCTTGGTAAAATAAACTGTGAAGAAGTATAAACTTGTGTTTCAAGTCTACCTTTATAATTCTGAGGCTTTGTTTTAAGAGACAGAGGTTAGTGCTGCCATTAAGTGGAATTAGAAGATTTAAAAGGGGTAAGCTGGCAGGTCAGGGGCTGAAGACCAGAGATGGGGGCAGAGCGAGGGCGGTTCTGCAAAGCTTGAGTTTCAGGTTCCAGCTTCATCTCAAGATGCTTGAGAGAAGGCTGGACATTTGAGAGTGGAGCCTGGAAGATGTTAGGATTAAAGGAAGAAACTGGGGAGACAGCTTCATAGTGGGAAGATAAACTGATTTCACCTGAAGGAATGAGAATTAGTTAAATGGGAGCTTTTATGTGAGTTATTGAGGTGGCAGGGGATCTCTTTTTCCCAATCATACCTATTGGGGCAGACCCTATTAGATGTTTTGTTTGTACTAGTTACTGTAATAATTAAAGATATCATAAAATCTCTGGTTTACAAAAATTTAGTCCCATTCTTCACAAAATTAACAATTAACAACAGACTATAAGACAAACTGGAACTGTAAAATGACATCTGGACATCTCCCTAATTGAATGGGTGAGTATCACCAGGAGCAGAGAACTCTTGCTCACAGATGCAAATACTCTGTCAACAGAATGGAAAAAGGCCTCCTGAGTGGAGAATGTCTATGAAAAGTTGCTGGAGCCTTGATGACTGGTTGCCATGGTGACTGTTTCAACCATGGAACAGAAATGTTCCTTTCGAGAAGCCCTTTGCCTGCTGCCAAAGACAGCAATCTTCCCCAAAGGCATTTTGTTCAGAGAGAAGGAGAGAAATGAAATCCTTTTTTCTTTTCTTACGGATACAACAGAGAGGTTGTAAAAAGCTAACTACAGGAAAGAGACCCCCTGAATACAGAAACTGTATGCAGGCATTTTTTTTTTTAAGTCAGGAGAGAGAATATTTGAAGGCAAAGATTTTTTCACATGAATAAGTACTACACAGTTACTTTTGGACTTTATCCAACCTACTTTAACTTCACAGAGCCAAAGCATATTCTACCTGGCTTTTTTGAGCATTCTGTTCCCAACTGGTAAAAGCCAAAAAAATTAGAAAATTCAATATTACATCTCTATTTGCTTTCTTTTGTATATTAACAATCTTGAATTAGGCCTCCTGTCAATGAATTTAAATGAATGAGTTTTTGATAAGAGCCTTTTTATGTATCGCAGAGTTGTAGGACATAAGAACTGAAAGACACTTGGAGAACAGATAGTTTAGTATCCCTGCATTACAGAAGAGGCCCAGAGAAGCAAGCCGATTTGTTACAGGTCACTTGAGTACTTCATGGTAGAGGCTACCCCCCAGGGGTCCCACTGATCCATCAGAGCCCTGCTTTGTGCCCACTATAGGGTCCTATGCAGGCCCCGCCTTCAACAAGTCTGCTCACATCTCCCTGTGACCAGTTGGAATTTAAACACAACTGTGATCATGCCTCCTCCTCCAGAAGAGAGGTACCCAAGTGCAGAAATGGCAGTTAGGAGGGTGGGAAAGGGAAACCTTAGCGGGAAGACATGAAGGAATGAGGAAGGGTGCTTGAGAGCGAACAGAGGGCAGAGACTGGCCAAGGACGGAAGGAGGTATTGTGAGCAGGCTGGCCAGTGCGGGAATCCTGAAAAAGGAGAGACTGGACAAGGATGGGAAATGGCTGGGAAGGAGGTGGTGAGAAGCAGTGTGCTGTTCATTGAGGTCAGTGGTCTTAGGTTATACTGACTAAAGAGGTGGTTTAGATCCTGACCTGAGTGTCAAGGTCTGGGGCTCGAGGCCCTGCCTCTACCTCCAACTCCGTGAGAACTCAGCAGGTCACCTCACCTCTTTGTGTTTCAGCTTCTGGGTTCATTGTGTCATCCCCCCAAATCCTTTTCTGCTCTAATCTATTATACAGCTCTGCGGAATTTCTAAGTGCTTTGACATCATCTGTGATTATATGCAAAATCAGCAGAATACCAACCACAGAAATCAGTTGTTGAGATTTCTGTGAAGAGTTAAGGAAACAGCACAACAGGAGGTACTGAGGGGTTATGAAAAGAAGAGGGAAGAGGTCTGTGTTCTAATCATGGGTCCACCACTGCTTTACTCTGTGTGATCACTAAGGTATGTGTACATAATTTCAAAAACCTATGCTTTAAAAAAAAAAAAAAGATTTATTTGAGGGGGGGAGCACTAGCAGGGGGAGGAGGGGCAAAAGGAGGAGAAGGGGAAAGGGGAAGGCGAGCAGAGGCAGAGGGAGAAGCAGACACCTCGCTGAGCAGGGAGCCCAACGTGGGGTTTGATCCCCAGACCCTGGTTCTCAAGGCTGGCTACCATCAGAATAACCTCTAGGGGTAAGGCCTGAGTTTTAGATAGTTCTAAAAGCCCTCCAGCTGACTTCCATGTGCAGCCTGAATCTCAATTCACTCTGAATCTCAATTCACCACTGGCTAATAAGGGCTAGGGATTTTGCTGAGTGAATATGATTTTTCTAAGTAGGAGAGTAGAAGCTGCTTATAAGAAAGTCTTTTTCTTTTTCTTTTCCTAATACTTCAATCTCCTCTCTACCTTTCTGGAAGATAGAAAGAAGATAATATTATAGTGTTTGAATAAAAAGGCCAAAAATGGGAGGCCAAAAACTATGAGTAAAAACAAAGTAGTTTTACAAAGTAGCTATCTAAGAACACCCATTACATCTTGCACTTTAAAAAGCACACAATTGGGGCGCCTGGGTGGCTCAGTGGGTTAAAGCCTCTGCCTTCAGCTCAGGTTATGATCCCAGGGTCCTGGGATCAAGTCCCTCATCCAGCTCTCTGCTCAGCAGGGAGCCTGCTTCCTCCTCTCTCTCTCTCTGCCTTTCTGTCTGCTTACTTGTGATCTCCATCTGTCAAATAAATAAATAATTTTTTTAAAAAGTGCACAATTTTGCGTCTTCCAGCCATCTTAAAATTCAAGAAGGTGTAAAGACATAATAGAATGGCACAACCCAGACCCTGAAGTCTTCGCTCCCCTTTGTGAAAACAGGCTTACCTGGCACAGGCTATGATTCGCTTATAATCCGAGTCACCATAGCCTCTGTAGCTGGATGCTAGCACACAGGACAAACAAGCAAACAAAATGACGGTAAACCATTTTTAGCTGTTTTGCACCCGTTAGAACAGAATAATTAGTGAAAAGGTCTCTGAGCACAGTTAAAAATGATTTATCACTCGGAAATTGACACTTCTGGTTATTTTAATGGAAATTCATGGCTACTGACAATATTAATAATTATAACAGTTCTTTGCTCTCAAAGAACTTATAATTTAAGGAAGGAGTTATTTAAGGTAGCATGTTTGGAGAAGGTTGTAGGGAGAAAGAGCTGATGCCTGGATTCACTGGTTGCTAGAAATCCCCTATCCCTTGTAGGGATAGGTCTTTGAGCCACACATCAAAGTTCTCAGGGCAGAAGAAAGCACACCCTCTGATCCTGGGGCCATGGTTAGAGAAGGACTACAGGGATCAAAAGGACTTGCTTTTGAAATGGAGGGGAGAACCAACCCGCCAGAAGAGGGAGATGAAGACCACAGGAAGGAAAAAAGGGAGGGGCACAAAATTACAGTGTAAATCATGCTGTTTTACCTTCCATGTCTTGGATTTCAATTTTCAAGTGAAAGCTGCAAATTTCATCAGAGGTGCCAGTTTTTTGAACCACAGTTGTTACCTGCATCGGGATGAGTGAGCAAGAATATTCTATTTATAACGGGACAGTGGGAAGGCATTGTGGCAGTACTGTTTTCCTGCAGATGGGATGCTTGAAGTATCATTTCCACAATCCAGTGCAAATTGGGTGCAGTGAAGACTCATTTCACAATAGCCGGACTTCCAGCAAACCCCACAATTTGAAACATAGCTGACTAGTCCAAGTAGGGGAAAAAAAATGATATCTAGCCTGGCAGAATCTTGCCAAATCCCATGCAGTCAAATCTGAGCACCTGACTGTACAGAAAAGTTCCTAAGCCTCTCACCTTTGAACCTGTACAATAAGTTTTATGCATAACACTACAAGGCTAGGAAGTGTGGTTTTCTCTCAGCTCCCACACCACCCACGGTAAACAACAAATTATAGGTGTGCATAGGACAGGGGTGCTACCCGAGGTAGGTATGTTGAGAGCAACTAGAAGTGACAGAAAAGTGGATAACCACCTCCCTACCAACCCAACCATGCAATCTTATAAAGTCTTTGAAGGGATAAATGTGGAAAAGATAAGAGCGTAATTAAAATCATCAGTAGAATATTAAATTATGCTTAGAATATGTAGTTGATCTTATTTTAGCCATTTGGCAGTACAAGTTTTCTAAGTTGTCTACACAAGTGCACACAGTCTATGGCTAAAATAAAAGAAACTTAAGCCCTTATATATATACATCCATCTTAAATGAAACTGGGTAAACAAGGTGTGACTATGCTACAAATCACAGAAAACATGGATACATACGTGTATGTGTCCACACACATGCACCATATGTACCTTTACGTCTAGAACCATAAAACTATGTATCTATATGTATAATTATATATAATTTCCACAAATACAAAGACTATATGCATACAAGGATTAACATAACCATTTGCAAAAAGCAATTGTGAGTACAGCTACCAAGATAGCAAAAAGAATTAAATAAATGAATCCTACTTTAGTCATGGTTACCCAAGCCTAGATTTCTGTAACTTTGTGGCAAAGTCCCTAACTTTCTTTTATGTTACTTGGTCCAAGCAGACACATCATTGTGCATGAAACTGACTCTCAGTGAAATACTTACATGCACTGTGGCCAGCCCATTGCCATATCCAGTACTGACTACGAGGTCATCATTGAGAGACACCTGAAAAGGGGATGAGAAACCATGCTTTCTTTTCTTATTCAATGATGAGGGAGGACAGAACAATGAAAAGAGTTCATGGACACCTGCCAGGTTCCTCTCTCAGAGCTGTTGTGAGATTAAATGGATAAGGACAGTGAAAATCCTGTGCACACAGACACAAAAAGTACTGGAAATTCCCCTTTCCCCTTTACATGTAAATATGATGTCTGAGATCTCCTGAGTAAGCCAGTGATACCAACATATCAGAAGTTATTTTTGGTTACACCTTCACTTATATATGGTTATGATAAAACTGGATCTTCATCTCTTTGTAAATGCCTTTCAGTGCCTCATGATGGCTGTCTCCTCCACTTCCCACTGGTCTCTGTTTAACAAAAGACTTGGCACCCCACCCAGACCCCTAGCACCTCACTTAAACCTGCCAAATCCTTAGGTGCTGATGGTCTTCTTCCCATCTTTCTAGAAGGAGAGTGAAGGAACAAACTGAATTAAGGAATTCTCTTCTTTAAAGGAACTCAATTATATAAATGCCCCTTGATTTGTGGAAAGCATGAGGGAGATCATTTTGTGCAAGAGGCCCAAAGGGTTGGTTCTTTGCTCTCACTAAATCTGTAGCCTGCCATTCCCTTACTTAGCACACTGGTGCAAAAGGGATTTGGTGTCCATGAAAAGTTATCAGCCCTTTTTCTAAATTTTAGTAAATGCACATAAAAAGGCCAACTTCCTTTTTTCCCTGATGGAATATAGTATCATTTATCGAAAAGCCAGCATATCGAGATGCTGCATGAGGAATGAGTTCTATGAACCTAAGTGACATATAAGTCACTGTTGCCCTGCCCTTGTCCCCATGCCCCTCCGTTGCCCATTCTTACCCAGAGTCACCACATTTAGTCACATATGTATTAAAGATGGGGTATCTTCTATGAAAGAACTTGTTTAACTTCATTTAAGCTACAGTTTCCCACACTTTCTTGATCACCAAACTTATTTTAGGTAACATGTTTCAGGAAATGCTGGCGTAGAGAGTTCAAAACTTGGTATTACTAGCCTGGGTTTTCCATAAAGACACTATCATCATGGGCTGAGGTTTAAATTATTTAAAAATAGCAAGGGGCCCCTTACAGCATTACCCCTGCAGAGAAGAATTAATTCCAGCCAAGTCCAGTGGGTCTACCGTGCTGTTCAGGTCAAGACCTCCTCATGAGAGCTTAGACCACTGGCTCAGAATGTCAGTCTCTGGAACTCTACAGGTTCCCAGAGAAAGAAGACACATTACCAACCCAGGGGCCTGCAGAAGCCCAAGCACAAAGTACAGACAAAGTGCATACACACATGTCCCTTGACTGGCAGGAACTGGGACAGATTGAAGAATGCTTGCTGCTGCCAGCACCTTGTGCCAGATCCTATGGATTTTCAAAGGAGTTTGGAAGCAGATTGCTATTTGAAGTCTATGGATTTTTTTAATTAAATATTTTATTTATTTATTTGAGAGAGAGAGAGAGAATGAGAGAGAGTGACCATGAGAGGGGGAAGGTCAGAGGAAGAAGCAGACGCCCTGCTGAGCAAGGAGGCTGATGCGGGACTTGATCCTGGGACTCTGGGATCATGACCTGAGCTGAAGGCAGATACTTAACCTACTGGGCCACCCAGGTACCCTGAAGTCTATGGACATCTAAGTATTGGAATATGTCTATATCTCTATCTATATATCTATACCTATCTTTTTTTTTTTTTTTTACTATGGGCCATTAGTTTGTAATTTTTGCATTAAATTTTATTTCTCATGTCTATTCACTTTTTCCAAACATAGATTTGTAGAGGATACAGACAGTCAAAAACTATTTCCAATTATTCACATATTTAAATACGACTTAAAAACATCTAAAATGTAGTAATTAGAAAAATGTGTGTTAGCAGCTGTTTACTGGCAGCTACTCTAACTGATGCAGAGACTAGTTTTTCTAATGTGTTCTTTTGGGGGGGGGAATTTTCATAGGCCATCAATGTTTTCATAAAATAAAATCTAGGGGAGCCTGGTTGGCTCAGTTGGTTAAGTGTCCGACTTTTTTTTTTTTTTTTTTTTTTTTAGATTTTATTTATTTATTTATGGAGAGAGATCACAAGGAGGTAGAGAGGCAGGCGAAGGTGGGGACAGAAGCAGGCTCCCTGCTGAGCAGAGAGCTGATGCGGGGCTTGATCCCAGGACCCTGAGATCATGACCTGAGCCGAAGGCAGAAGCTTAACCCACTGAGCCACCCAGGCGCCCCAAGTGTCCGACTTTTGATCTCAGCCTAGGTTTTGATCTCGGGTTGTGAATTCAAGCCCCATGTTGGGCTCTGCACTGGGCATGGAGCCCACTTAAAAAAAAAAAATCCAGCAGGGTACCTGGGGTAAGTTGTCTGAGGACCTAAAGGCCAGTTCCAGCTATGCCACAGTTTGCATGTGTCACAGGGCCAGGTGGAACCATTGGTGGATGCCCAGATGTGTTTTCTCTCCCTCTATCATTGTCCCTTTTGTATACTGTTCTCTCTGTCTGGAATGTTATTCCCTTTTCTTCACCTGGCTAAGTTGTTCTGATTCTTCCAGATTTAACCTGCACCCCTGGATGCATTTGACAAATCCCTACCGCTCACCTTGGGTCAGGAGGCCCTGCTCTGTCCTTCCGTGTCCCTGTCAAGGCTCTTATTTTTCACTGTCTGTTAAAATAACTGTCTCCCTGAGCACACAGTTTCTTCATATACTTTGCCTTTGACTCCCCAGTGCCCAGGACATAGCAGGTATCAGTGACTTTTTTAGTAGTAAATAGATATATTTGTAAAATAAGAGTGGAACACATGATTTCAAAGGCCCCATCCAGTTATGGGATATTATCAAAAGTCCTTCATTTACCTCTATTGGCCTTCCAAGGAAACTGTTCTCTGTCATCTTATAATGGTGGATGTCACCTTTACGCTTATAAGAAAGGTTGATATCCATGTCCAAGCGAAGTTGTTTAATCATGAGTGAATATTCTGTCAGGCCCTCGATGGCATTGATTGTATCCTATCAACAATTAGCAAGGCACAAAAATAGGTTTAGCTCATTTACATATCCCCTGTGTTTACAAACACCCTTTCTTGGGAGACGGTGGGGGTATGCTAAGCTGTGCGGAAACTCCAACTGACTGAGTGGAATTGGTGAAGGGCCCCCAGGTGGAGGTAAGAGGAAGGTGTCTCCCTCCAGGGTAAGGATGCTGCTGTTGGCAGGGAGAGGAAGAAGTGTGGCCTCAGGTCCAGGCTCTCCATGCATCCCGAGTGCATGACCTCAGGCAGGTCACTCTTTGCAGAATGCCTCCATTTTATCTTTTAAGTCTCACCTTAAATAAATCCACAGGGAGGCCAGAAATGAGCTCTCCCTCCCCATAATTCTGTTTTAATTTTCTCTTTCTGCCCACTGTAATGTAAGATTTCTGGAGGCAAGTTTTTCTTGGCATCCATTACATTTTAGTAGGTACACATTGTAGCTATTGAACAAGTATTTGTTGAAGGAATAAAAGAATGAACTTTACTTTTCTAGGTCTCATCTTCCTCGTCTATAAAGTTGGGAAATGTGACTAGCTCAGAGATGTCAAATACGTGGCTACCCTGTCTGCTTGTATTGATGTTGCGCTCACCAATGGGACACTCTTCCTTGCTAAGCTTACACCTGTCTCTAAGATGAAAACCCATTTGCCTCCCCAGATTAGATAATGATTAAAGTAATCCTGAAGGACCCCTCTAACTCTAAATTTTGTAATACACAAACATATAAAACACATTCTGTCATCATCCAAACATCCAAGGAACAGAGAAGATGCCAGTATTTGAGCTAAACTTTGAATGCAGATGCATTTCTTCAACTACCTAATAGTTCTAACATAGAAAATACATACATAAATGAGTTTACATTGGTAAATAAATTATAACAATCAGTATCTCTCTCACTTTTTATTTATGTTGGGGGGAGGGAATATCAGTACATTTGTCCACATGGTCATTATACAGGATGTGATGGATGTTGATAGCCTTGTTAGCCCTTCATGATCATTAAGAATCGTAAAGATTGTATGGGATTTAGAATTAGGAGATGTGAGTTTTGATTTTGGCTTTGCCCCTAACTCCATGAATGAACTTCCTAGGGATGACTTTCTTCCCTAAGAAGGCTATCAGGGCATATAATCTCTAAGGGCCCTCTGGTTCTAGTGACTGATTCATATCTAAGGTATGCTCATTTGGTGGACAAAAGCATGGAGGTCAGAATGGGTGGGAACATATAATAGGTGAGATGTGGGTGGCAGGACAAATGTCTCCAGGAGGATAAAACAAGATAAAGAAATGTTACCTGGGTTGAATAAAAGCCACCTCCATACCTCTGCTCTTCAGATAGCCATTTGATGATCGGGTTAACGTAATTTATATCCTTCAAGCTCAGAAAGGTGAGCAAAGCATAGGCAGTGGTTTCTACCATATGTGCTGTACCAGAGTTAGGTGCAGATCTATCTTGTTGAAGATCATCTTTCCAAAAACGATAAACGACTGGCTCACCTGAATATCAGCAAATCACATTCATTAGTATAATTAAAAATGCGAATTTGACATTAATTCTAGCAGGTTTCTCGAAGTTTCTTCTGGTAGTGGCCTTTTGAGTTCTGGAAATTTCTTACTCATTTGTAGGAAGAACTTCCTCAAAGGGACCAATACAAAATAAGTTCTCTTAATACAGTGCTGTTTGTTTTGACTTGAAAGTGTCATCGTGGAGAGCCCACGTGTACTTGGGAAGAACAGTGTCGTGAAGTGAGAAGTGCAATAAACTGGTAACTAGTACGCCTAGGTTCTACTCTCTACCCTTCTAGGAACTGACCATGTCGATTTGGACAGATTCTTTTAGTCCTGTGGGACTAATTTTCTAATACCCAAAGTGTATATGGTACTTTTTTCCTCGCAGCGAAACTCAGGTGAGATACCAAATGTAACTCTTAGTCCACCAGAAAGCACCATCCACAGAGCAAGGCTTACTGTTGTTATTGACACTATGAGATAAATTTGAAACATTACTCCCTGATTGGAAAAAAAAATTCTGTGTCCTAGAAATTATGAGATCATGACCAAAGCCTTAATTCAGTCTTTTATGATCTCTTCCCAATGTAAAGCACTAAAGATAATTTCATATATGCAATACTTTTCAAAAGCTAGGTTCTAAATTATATTTGTTATTGCTCTAGTAATTTAGACTTGTCACTTTACATCCTTTAAAAATAGATTATCTCTAAAAAACCAATAAGGCATATTTGGAAATCATTTTTGAAGGTTAGTCAAGATTTTGATGTATCAGTTTATAATTCACAATTATGTTATTTGCATGACTTTGGACAATGTTTCCCCTCCTTCTCAAAAACTCAGATTTGTTGTAGTTAGAATGAAAATTTTGGTTTTTGAAGATGCTTTCAGCGCAAACATTATTTGAATTATTAAGACCTCTTCTTAAATTCTATGATTTTATGATCCCTATCTTCTAAGACCTAAGCTATTCTTTTGCATTATTTTAAAAGCACTATACAAGTGGTTTTGAGGTTCAGTCATTTTTCTTTTTCTTTTATTTTATCTTTTTAAGATTCAGTCATTTTAAAATTATGACAAAAATCAAATCTTGTACCTAGTAGTACACTTCATGTTACATTTATCAAGCTTTTAGAAAACCTCAGCCAGGAGAGGGCTCAAAAGTGTCCAACTATGCCTGTGTTGCGATAGGAACACTGGCCAGCGATCACTGTTAGCCTGTTTCTATCTCTTTACTCCTGACCCATAGGAAGTGGTATCTTTATTTTTCAAAATGAAATACACATATAGCCAACTCAATACAGGATAAGCCAGAGTGGAAAGTGCAATAAACTGGCAATGAGCACACATCTCTCTGCTAAAAGTCCTCCAGTGCCTTCTTTTTTTACTTGAAGTGGAAGTTAAAGGTTTGGGCTTCCACTGGGCCCCACAGCACCTGGATGTGAATGAGACACAGGCACCCCTTGGTCTGAGCAGAAGCAGACCCAACCCAGCGTGCCCGGCTAGGGGAATTCACAAGCTGAATTTCAGCCTCAGTTCACTGGCCTGGTTGGGAGCCATGCACATTGTACAGCGGTCTTGTGGAGCTCCTGTGATCACTTCCAAGGCCGTCTATGATCCTCCCTGACTCCCTCCCCTTTTCCTTCCCTGGTGTCCCCATCATCTCACTCCTCTCCAGCAATACTGGCCTCCTTGCCATTCTTGGAGCTCCAGGTGCCCTCCTGCCTCAGGCATATTCACATGCTGCTTCTCCAGCAGGAACATCATTCGGATAGCCCCAGCTTGCTTTCTTACCTCCATCAGGTCTCAACTCAAGTACTAGCTTCTCAGGGAGGTTTAAATTACAACCTACTCCCTCCCCTGCTTCACTTTTCTTCATATCAGTCATCACTAACCTATTCACTTTTTGAAATATTTTACTTACCATGTTTGTCTGTCTCTCCATAACTGGAATGTAAGTTCCATGAGGATCTGGACTTTTTTTTTCTTTTGGTCTGTTGCTTTATCCCTAGAACCTAGAACAGTGTCTGGTATATAGGAGGTGCTCAATGCATATGCTGAATAAGTGAATAACAGCACTTAACTATATTGTATTATGATGATTTGTTCCTTTAGGACAGAGATGGTGTCTTATTCAACTTTGCAAACCCTAACCTCCTTCCCAGAACTAGCAGACTCTATATGCTTAGTAAACACTTGTCAAATAAACATACGAAACAAGTCATACCTTTAACAAAAGCCTTCCTCTTCAGGGCTGCAACAATTGGTTGAAACCGTGGGTGACTTTTGTCTCCCAGGGAAAGAGCATAAGCAGAAATGGCCAGTGTAAAGGTGCTCTGGGCTGAGAGGGCATTTTCAAGCAGAAAGGAATCAGCTTTAGTGAGAGCCGTGTTGATTTTCTGGAAACAAGAGCAAAAGATATCTAGGTTTGTCAAGCCTCAACCTGTCAACTGATGAGAACTACCCCCAGGTGGCACCATCCCCAGGCAGGCAAGATGAAGGGTAGAGTGAGACATGACTTAATGGAAGTGGATGGTATCTCCCTGAAGCCAATCTCTCTAGGAGAAGGAGCAGAGTACAATCTCAGAGGGAAAATGTGCTTGTCTACTGGGTCCAGTTTTTGCCCCTCAGTTCTCATCTCTGTTGAGATTTTTCCCTTTAGTTTCTCCTTCCCATATCAGATGTAGTCTCTGGGAAGAAGAAGCAGAGCACAGACACAGCTTTCCTCATGTCCCTGCCTTGGCATAGCTGGGACAGACTGATATTTTCAAAAGGAATTTTAGTAAATAAAAGCATAAATAGAAGGAAAAGAACCAAGCTGCCAGAATGCTTTTTGATCCTAAGAGTTTCTGGGGAAATTGTCTCTATTACTTTATCTTGAGACAACTGAAGTATTTATTTTGGATACGTGCATGAGGACAAAATCAACTTGCCCAGCTCTTCTCCAGCTCCACTGTTTCTCGCTCAGGTACCACTAGGTGTCGACTGGCCCTCTAGGGCCCTGGGAACTTGTCCCTTGTTGATTATTTTGTCTTATTAAGTTTAAATAACAATTATATTGAAACAAACTAAAAACATTATTTTGTTTTGGGGATGAAGTCCTGCAAACCATCTTTGGGTTCCTCCATGTCTGTTCTGTAGGCTCGTTTGAAGGACATTGTCTAATTTGCTTCTGATTTGCAGGCAGGTGTGTTTGACCTCAGGGCAGGGACTGTCTCTTCCCAGATCAGAGAAATATCTCTGTTACCCCTTGGAGTCCTCCACGTTGACTCACTCAGGTGAATCTTCTCCTCTTCCCCTCAGCTTCTAAGCAAATGAAATGGCACACCCCAAAGAAACAAATATACTATCGTGTGGTCTTGGTAGTTCCATGATATAAAACGCCTCCACTGTAGGATAACAGTCATATGTATGTTGTAATATTACCAGAGACACTGGAAGGAAGCTAGGGATACCACGTCATTTTCTCCTTAGCACAAGTTCTTGGTTCTACTGTCCACTCCATAATTTAATAGGCCATGATACTGGACAATTAAAGCCACCTTACCCATAGGTCTTAGTTTTTGCAACTGTCAACAAGTAGGTTGGGCCAGAGGGTCTCTAATACCTATCATAATTCTGCAATCTTTTGATTTTGGAGCTAACTTTATTTTCAAGGCGGCCCCTCCCACTAAATGGTATAGAAACAGATAATCAGTGTTAGAGGAAGGAAACACTTACCATTGTGGGGCATATATCAAAAGCCTTTCTAAATCCAATCACTGTAAAGGCTGTAAGATATAAGGCATTCTCTCGGGCTTCAATAGGCACGGTACCCTAAAAATAAGCAATGTTTTAAATGGAGAGTGAAACGGAGTCCTTAAATGAAACGACCTGGTTCTAAGCTCCCCTTCTCCCTTCATGCATTCCAGCTGGACTGCTTGCCATTTCTCAGGAAGATCCGGATCTTCCTCACTTGCATACCTTCACATGCCTTTCTCTCCCTCCCCTTCCCACTGAAGTTCCACTTCATACCTCTTCACCACAAATTTCTCCCCCTCCTTCAAAACTCTGTTAAAAAAACAACTCCCTCTCTGAAGCACTATTCAGACTTTGTTCTCCCATATTATTTCCTCTTAGAGCAGTCACATTCCAATGCAATGTTTATACGATCTTCCAAAGTGTCCTCTATTTAACTCTCCAGATTTATTTCATGCCACTCACCCCCTCGCTCTTTTGGCCCCAGTTATTTGCATGAACCACCCTCTCTCTCCACTTCAAAATGCCAGGCACACTGTTTGCATCGCTTGGAACACTCTTCCTGCCTTCCTCCTACCTAGCTCCCAGGATCCGGGTCAACCAATTTTTTCCAGTTCTCCCATATGAGATTGGAGCCGTTGCTTTCAACGAAACTGTATTTCCCTTTTCCTAACATGTATGGAACACTTGAAATTACTTACTGACATCTGGCTTCTCTGCTAGATCATAAGCTCTATGGCCTCACTGATCACAATTGTTTTGTTCACTCTTGTGTCTCTACCATCTACCACTTAGTACACATTCAGTAAGTATTTCTTGTATATGTAAAGGAACACACACAGTTATATGTAGATTAGAGTTGCTAGTAGGTATAACCTACTTTCCCTACCAGTGTGTGAGCTTTGTGGCCGTCTATCCTTCCCACACTTTCTCCCTGATTGTGTTCTAAAATAGACCCTTGCATGTATTAGGTGCTCAGTGAATGGTCGTTCAATAAATATAGACAGATGGGTGGATGGATACCTGGGCATCTTTAGAAAAAATTTAATGTAGTATTTTATTCTTCAGGTAGCACCTGGATGATGTCAGTTGCCCTCTGTTTCTTGTGGGAGTCCTAGTCTGCTATTGGTGCAACAGAAGGACAGGAGTTTCCTGTTACCCATTTATGCCTGATATCATGCCAGAAGGGAGTTAGATTAGGGCAGGCAAAAACAAAAACAAAAACAAAAACCCAAAACAAAACAAAACAAAAATGAAACAAAACAAACAAAACCAATCAACCAAACTAAAAACACCGTTGAGTTTTAAAGAAACATTCTAAGGAGTAGAAGGGAGTAAAAGATACTGTACTGGTATCTTGGAGAGATACTATAATTACTTTGTAATTCAAGTTTATAAGTAGATTCTAACATCATACAACACTTTGTTGCACAGATTAATAAACCTGACCCTAATCCCTCTTACTAACAGGATATAAATAGGGTCCCATCTTTCATGACAACACCTTACAGCCCTGATATGTAAGAAGGCTCTGAGTTTTAAGTATGGAGTCTATACCAAGGGTATGTAGACAGGTGAATACATTTTATCTGTTCTAAGATCTCTAGTACTTACACCCTGTGGACCACCAGTGCCTGTGACATATGAGATGTCAAAGGCATCTCTCATCTGACCTATACTGAATTGTGTGAAGAGGAGTGCAAGAAGAACTTTCATATTCTTTGCCTGTACACAACAGGACTTTCTTAAAGGCATATATATTTTTTCCCTTCTTCAAGCTTCTAAAATAGGATGAGAACAAAACTCAGACTTGTAAATAAAACTGTTGCTAATCTATATATTTGGTTTCCTTACCCGTAATTTTATTGGCTGATAATCAGAATTTTCCTTGAAAGATCCATTTTCTAGTTGAGCATTCTCCACCAGCCACAATAAACCATTACAAATTGAATTCTGATTCTGATTTACGTATTTACTTATTTGTCCAAGTACTCTTAAAACAAAAGCTGTTAACCTTAAAGACAAAATCAAATAACTAATATTTAGATGTTCAATCCCTTTGGCTTTCAACTTATGTGTGTTTTAGTTAAAATGATATTTATTCTTTAAAAGAAAATAGCATTTTAAATCATACAATTCTAAAGTATGTTGTCACCATTTTACAAGGGAAGAGAAGATTTTAGGAAAATCTCCAAAAACGTTCAGTCAACAAATGTGAACAATACATCTTTTGCGATTTCAACATTGCTAACCAGCACACAAACTAAAAAATTGATGACTGATGATTAAAAACAAAATTACTCTAAAGTTAAAGACAATAGTGGTGAAGCAAATCGTTTTGAGTCAGGGCACTGACGTATGAACGCGAGACCTAGAAGAGAAAGATCTTAAAATTCTAGATTGTACAATGTGTACAAGCTGGTTAATCTGAAGTCTTGTCTGAGGCCTGAATTTCCTTCCCCAACATTCACAGGAGTGTTTACCCCATTTCCTCTTGAGCCACGCCATTGACACAGAACTCACTACCTCACAAGGAAGCTTTAACTCTCATGATTACTGAGGTTTTCTTGTTTTTGTTTTTTGCTTTTTGAAGCAATTTCAGTTGCTACTAATATCTCTTAAAGAATGTATCTAATTCATAACCCCGCAATACCTCTTTATCTCACCCCCACTCTTCTGCTCCCGTTCCCTCACTCTCTGAGCACCCAGAGCCACCTGACCTTCAGCCCTTCCCTTCTGAGAGTAAGACCACTTGACTTTCCCTCTCACTTAAAATGTTTTATTTTCGTTTTTCTTTCTAAAATGAACAATATATTGGGCCACCTGGGTGGCTCAGTCAGTTAAGTGTTTGACTTCGGCTCAGGTCATGATCCCAGGGTCCAGGGATTAAGCCCCACATGGGGCTCCCTGCTCAGCAGAGGACCTGTTTCTCCCTTTCTCTCTGGCCCTCCCCCCTGCTTGTGCTCGCTCATACTCTCTCACAAATAAATGAATAAAATATTTAAAAATAAAATAAAATGAATGATGTATTATATTTTGTATTCCTCAAAAAATATTTTGAAGGTATTCAGATACTGGCCATTTTATTCTGTGTATGTTTCTGTCAAGGAACTTGTGGAGCTCAGTCTAGGACAGTACCCAAATATTTCTGCATTTTTGGCTGAACAACCTCCACTCAGTCTTGCCGAGAGCTCTCCAGAGGCCCCAGATATTTACTGAAAGGCTACTGCATCTTCTTGGGGAGAGGGGCATTTCATCCTCTAAGCATTTAGTTCCCAGCTGTTGCTGTGCTGGTTTCTAAGCCCTAACCCTTGCAACCTGGTGGGTATCCTCTAGAAGGCATGCTCTAGAGGTCTACATGTCTTTTAAAACATGCCGCCCGCATATGGTTAGACCCTCTTCTAAGGTAAGGACTTGATAACTGGTTGGATATAGAGCCAAAAGGAAAAGGATGATTCAAACTTGTATAGAGTATTGCCTCCCACAGATTAAGGAAACCAAAACAAAAAACTGAATTTGGCATGGATTATGTTGGAAGGGTCTTTGGCTCTCAGATCCCTAGAAATGTGGATTTGGAGCTTAAGTAAGAAGTTAGGCCTCGAAACATTGATTAGGGAATCATCTGTGTAGAAATTATGGAAATCATGGGCAAAGATAAGATTGCACAAGGAAAATTATGGAAATCATGGGCAAAGATGAAATTGCACAAGGAGAGATTACAGAAAATAAGAGGTGAAGGATGAAATCCGGGAGACTCTCAATAGTTACAGGGCATAATCTAAAAGTCAGTTATTCCAGATTGTAAAAACCTTAAAAGTGTTTCATATAGTAGAATTTATAAAGCCCTTGGAACACTATATTTTCATTACATACTTTGTCAGTGCATGATAATATTTTTTCTGAAAATCGATTGCAATGTGTACTTTCAGTTAATTCAGACAGTCTTGCCTTCAAGTCATCAGAAATAAGGAAGTTATTATGTTTCACTGATAAGTACTTACTGAGCACCTGCTACATGTCAGGTGTGTACCAGACACTCGGAATTCTTGAGACTGCCCACGTGGAGCTTACATTCTAGTGGCAAGACAGGTAACAGGTGAGATAAGAAAGAATGTTAATGATAAATTTTAAGGAGAAAGGGAAAGTTGAGGAGCAGGATATGAAATGTTGGGATGGGAATGGAATGCAACTTTGATAGAATGATTAGTAGAGGCCTCACTGAGAAGGCAACTTTTGGTAAAGACCTGAGGGAGGTAAGGGAACTAGACACTGATACCTGAAGAACATTTCTGACAGAGGTAACAGTGGTTGCAAAGACGCTGAAGTGGAATGCCTCATATGTTCAAGGAACATCGAAGAGGCCAGTAGGGCTTGAATGGAAGGAAAGAGAATAGTAGGGGATGTAGTTGGAGAGGTGAGATGAAGCTACACCATGTAGGGCCTTGGGGTTTACAGTAAGTTTGGTTTATTTACCCTGGGTAAGATGGGAAGCTCCCAAATGGTTCTGAGTGATGTGATCTAACTTATGTTTTAACAGGGTCACTCCAGTTGCTATGTTCAGTATAGATAAAGAGGGGAAAGGCGGAAGACAAAAGAGCAGAGGAGGCTAGTACAATAGTCCAGGTAAGAAATGGGAGTGACTTGGACCAGGACAGCATGGTGGGGTTTGTAGGGAGTAGTCAAGCTTAGGATACATTTTGAAGGTACAACCAGAAGTATTTGCTGGATCTGACGTGACTGGCAAGAGAAAAAAGGCAATGAAGGAGAACTACACTTCCAGCCTGAGCAAATGGATAAATGGAATTTCCATTAAGATTCTCTAGTTAAGTAATCAACTATTTTATGAAAATGCAAATCAAAACCTTCTACTCACCAGGTGCTAGCACTTCCACCCTTCCACATGCTGTAAGAGTAGTCAGAATTTCTGTAGGACATGATGCTCACCAATCCTAAGAGGCACCAGAAAAAGAACATAGTGCTTCACTGACCTTCATTTCTTTTTTTTTTTTTTTTTTATTTCTCAGATAATGCAAACTTTTTAATATTTACATGTTTTTACTTCTACACAAAGAGTGTTTATTAGCTCCTGGAATGGTAAAGTTCCTTTGGTGTTGGGCAGCAAGCACGTGCTCTGTGGCCAGTGTTAAACTTCTCGAAAGAAGTATCTGAATCATGAATCGTTTGAATTGGGAATTATCAAGGAGAACATTCTGAGCTCATTCAAGAAGGAAGTGCTCTGTAGGGGTTGGAATGCAGGTGTCTTGTCTCTCATCCAGGCATTTTGTTAAATTAAGCCAAACACCCGAATGTTTATAGCAGCAATGTCCACAATAGCCAAACTATGGAAAGAACCTAGATGTCCATCAACAGATGAATGGATCAAGAAGATGTGGTATATATACACAATGGAATACTATGCAGCCATCAAAAGAAATGAAATCTTGCCATTTGCAACAACATGGATGGAACTAGAGCGTATCATGCTTAGCGAAATAAGTCAAGCAGAGAAAGAATAAATGAAACAGAAAATAGTATTTATTTATATCGTTGTGTCTATCTCACAATTTTCTTTTTACAGAAATGCTTTTATGATTATGCTCTGTGTAATTCATAAAACCTTAAATATTAGTTTAATTACACCATTAGTTTAAAAGTCACAACATTTTTATGTACAATATGTAAAATAGATTTTTTTTTTACCTTCTTTAAGTTTTCTCTCCAGGTTCCATCTTTTAACTAATGAATTAGTAGGAAAAATGTCCCAATTGTTCCCTGCTTCCAGGTAGTGAAAAACATAGAATACAGGGACAACACTCATCAGTTCTGCTTCTGCATTCCCCTTGGGGAGGTGGGTAAGAATATTAATGCCTTCCTGACTCAGAACAGCAGATATGACCTCACCTATAAGTAGTCCTGTAACAAATAAACAAACAAACAAATCAAGGTAAAGGCACAATCAGTTTCTAACAACTTCTGAGTAATGATATATTTTAAATAGAGAGAAGAGCAACTATCCCTGTTCTTACCTTTTTTTGAGAGAGAGAAAGAGAAAACGAGAGCAAGCAGTGGGGCAGTGGGAGGGTGGGGAAGAGATAGAGGGTGAGGAAGAGAGAAAGTCTTAAGCAGGTTCCATGCCCAGTGCAGAGCCCGACTCAGGGCTCGATCTCACAACACTGAGCTGAAATCAGGAGTCGGACACTTAATTGACTGAGCCACCCAGGCGCCCCCTTGTTCTTTTCTTTTTATCTAGGCAGTTGAATTAACTTCTTAGCTGGGGAGAGACAGAAAAGATCTAGTGAGGAATATGGATTTAAAAGAAACACCAAGAACAGGTTTAAAAATGCCCCTGGAATATGGTGCTAAGATGGTATAACGTAGCAGGCAGATTACCGCATAGATATGGCATAGATATGGCAAATTTGCTCTCGTCCAACCTGACAGCTTTAGACATTGTAAACTCTATGAATCAATTGCTCCCACAAAGCAAAGCAAAACGCCTGGGCTGTGAGTGTTCTGTGAGTGCTGTTGGGACTCTGTCCAAAAGCCACCGTGTGATACTAGGCAAACAAATTTTCACATAACCAACACCAGGATTGCACATGATTTAAAAAGTCTCTCACAGTACTAACATTCTGAGCCCAGGGCTTTATCTGAGATAAAGTTAGTCAGGACATTCTATTGTTTTGATGACATATGACTGAATTATAAAGGTTAGAGACCAGAGGAAACTCACTGAAGCTGCCACTTCTGCAAATGTACCTGAGGGGAAAGAACCACTTGGGGACTGATATTTCAGCAGAACAGCGCAACTCTGGTGGCACCATTTATAGGCCACAAAGCCCTCTCTGGAGCAAGAGTGGCTGGAAATGGAAATGGAAAGTTTGAGAGAAGTCTTTGGGTCAGTGATAACCCCCACCCTTCATCATGGGAGACTCTCCATTTAAATTAGGCCAATGGGAGAAAACAGTCAGAAAAGCGGTTGGGGATTTGAAGGTGGTAGAAAGAGCAGGGTTTCCCCAGAGGTGGATTTGTACATGCTTCTGAGTAGAGAAGAGGAGAAACAAAATAATCATGAGGATATTTGTTATTTAAAGCATAAACTGAAATGAAAAATAAAAATGGCATTTGTCACTTTACCTTTTATACTCACAATCCTTTGGACTTTTGTTTTGGGGACCAAATCTAATGGCACCCTGTATGGGAACTCCTTTCGTCGACTAATGACACCTGAAGTTTAAAAAAAAATTATTAGAGTTACACAGAATTCTTTTTTAAAAAATTGAAATTCTATTAATTAACACATACTGTATTATCAGTTTCAGAGGTAGAGGTCAGTGGTTCATCAATCTTATATAATACCCAGTGCCTTCCTTAATATCCATCATCCAGTTACCCCATTCCCCTACCTCCCTCTCCTCCAGGAACATTCAGTTTGTTTCCTATTATTAAGAGTCTCTTATGGGGTGGGGGAAGGGTCTCTTATGGTTTTTCTCCCTCTCCGATTTCATCTTGTTTTATTTCTCCCTCCCTTTCCCTGTGCTCCTCTGTTTCGTTTCTTAAATTCCACAGATGAATGAGATCACATGATAATTGTCTTTCTTTGATTAAGTTATTTTGCTTAGCATAGTAAGTTATGGTTCCATCCATGCTGCAAATGGCAGGATTTCATTTTTTTTTTTTAATGGCCGAGCGATATTCCATTGCATATAAATTCCACATCTTCTTTATCCATTCATTAGTCAATGGATATCTGGGCTCTTTCCATAGTTTAGCTATTGTGGACATTGCTGCTATAAATATTAAGGTGCAGGTGCCCCTTCAGATCACTACATTTATATCTTTGGGGTAAATCCCGAGTAGTGCAATTGCTGGGTGATAGGATAGTTCTATTTTTAACATCTTGAGGAATTTCCATACTGTTTTCCAGAGTGGCTGCACCAACTTGCATTCCTACCAACAGTGTAGGAGGGTTCCCCTTTATTGGCATCCTCACCACAATCTGTCATTTCCTGCCTTGTTAATTTTAGCCATTCTGACTGGTGTGAGGTAGAATCTCATAAGTTTACCCAGAATTCTTGAAGGAATCCCAGTTGCAGGTTACTTATAATATACTAGCTTCCAAAGAATTGTATTAAAATAAAAGGCCCTTTGGGGCACCTGGCTGGTTCAGTTGTTAAGCGTCTGCCTTCGGCTCAGGTCATGATCCCAGGGTCCTGGAATAGAGCCCCAAGTCAGGCTCCCTGCTCAGCGGGAAGCCTGCTTCTCCCTCTCCCACTCTCCCTGTTTGTGTTCCCTCTCTTGTTTTGCCTCCATCAAATAAATAAATAAAATCTAAAAAAAAAAAAAAAAAAAAAGAAAATAAAAGTCCCTCCTATAATAACTATACTAAAATTTTAAAAGTAAGTTAAAAATAATCAAGGATTTTTATCAAACCCTAGGCCTATATAATCTCCTTAGAGCATTAAATTTAACTGTAAGCTTCCTGGTCATTACAAGATAGGAAATAAATAGGTTATATAAATTTATTCCACCAGAAAAAGGGAGCATGCCATTTTGTCCAAAGAGAGAAAATTATTCTCGAAACTAAAAGTTAAAAATAACTAATGTAATTGCTCAGTCAAGGATATTTGAAGATTAGCTCCATTGGGATGCATGCCCTGAAATTCTTTCCACTTTCTCTCAATTTAACTTAGACACTTTTTCTCTATGTGCAATAACAGAGTTTTAGCATACTTGTTATCTGAGCATTTTTCTACTTTAATCTTTGGTTTATTTCATAAAAATGGTATTTATCATTCTACTGATAGAACACCAAGCACTCTGCTAATCTTCTAAATGCATTGTTATACTGGATCTTACGACAACCCTGTTTGCTAGGTCTATTGTTATTGTTTTTATTTTATAGATGAGAAAACTGAGGTTTAGAAAGCAAATTGCTCCAGACCACAGAGCGGGCAGAGATGAAGCTTGGATCTGATCTCAGAAGTTTTACTGTGGACCAACAGCAGTCACCACAGAGACCCCCACCTCTCATTGTCCTGCCGGGAAAGCTCTGAGGGCAGGAACCGTCTCTTATTGAAAGCTGTGGTCCCAGCATTTACCACTGTCCCTGGCACAGGGCAGATGCTGAAAGAAAATAGTGACATTTTGCCACTTAATGGGGCAAGTACATGGCTTTGTGGAAGAGACAGGAATGTTCCTCAGGTAACTTCTTTCTTAATTAACTTTTAATAAATACGGAGGATGCAATTTTTAAAAAAAGATTTTATCTATTTATTTGACAGAGAGAGAGTCAGCAAGAGAGGGAATACAAACAGAAAGAGTGGGAGAGGGAGAGAAGCAGGCTTCCTGCTGGGCAGGGAGCCTGAAGCGGGGCTTGATCTCAGGACCACAGGATCATAACTGGAAAAGAAGGCAGATGCTTAACCAGGGCCCCCAGGTGCCCCTGAGGATATAATATTAAAATAAAACTCAGTGAAGACATTTAAGAAGTTTGCAGTGTGGTTGAAAGAGCATGGAACTCAGAAGGAGTCCTCTATATGTGACACTGGGCAAGACACTTGACCTTTCTGTGCCTTGATGTGCTCATCAGTTCCATAGAGGTAATAATATTTTCCTCAAAGGATTTTAATAAGGGTGAGAATAATATAGACAAAGATTCTGGAAAACAATACATTGTACTTAATGATAGTCGGTTGTCTGAAATTATCTAAATTTAATGCTCCATTAGTTTTTCTATTGATATCTGCCCTTGGCTATTTCAATTCTTATTAGCAATTCTGCTAGCGGATTGAAAAGGTACAGAAGTGAAAACTAAAACTAACAGAAGTCAATATTACTCTTTGTCAGGAATCATGATAAAAGACTCATGAAGGGATACCTGGGTGGCTCAGTCAGTTAAGCATCTGTCTGCCTTCCGCTCAGGTCATGATCCCAGGGTCCTGGGATGGAGACCTGCATTGGGCTCCCTGCTGAGCGGGGAGCCTGCTTCTTCTGCTGCCTGCCATTCCCCCTGCTTGTGTTTTTTCTTTCTTTATGACAAATAAATAAAATCTTTAAAAAAAAGGCCCATCAAGACATTACATATAAAGATAGATATGAGAGAGATTAAAACATTTAAAAGTCAAATCTGTAAAACCAACAGGGGAAAATATATAACATCTTTGTGGACTAAGAGCAGTGAAAGACTTCTTAAAGATTACCCCCAAAATATATAATAGCTGTAAAGTAAAATTATAATGAATTGGCTATCTCAGAATAAAGGATTCCTATTCAAAACCCACTTGGGTTCACTATTGCTCAAAAAAGTATACCAGAGGACTGCCTGGATGGCTCAGTCAGTTAAGGGTCTGACTCTTGATTTCTGCTCACGTCATGATCTCATGGTCATGAGATAGAGCCCCACATGCAGTTTAGTGCTTAGCAGGGAGTCTGCTGGAGAGTCTCTCTCCCTCTCCCACTGCCCCTTCTCCCTCTCGCTCACACATGCTTGCTCGCTCTCTCTCAAATAAATAAAAAATCTTTTTTCAAAAAAAGTACACCAGAGACAAAAATCAATTAGAAATAGACCCCCCCCCAAAAAAAAACCCAAAAGGAAAATAGAACAAGGTACAAAAGGTAAGAATAGGAAATTCAAAGATGGGAAGACCAAATGGCCAATAAATATTTTGTACTCAGAAGGATCCAAACTAAAACAATGAGACAGCATCCTATGCCTCTCATAAATGGCACATTTTAGAGTAACAATACCCCAGCAATAATACAAGTGCTGGTGAGGATGCAGAGAGATGACAATGTTCACGCGGTGCTGGCAGATGTGTAAATAGCACAGTCATTCTGAAGACCAACAGGACAGCAGTAAATAATATTCAACATATGTATGCCCTCTGACCCAGCAGTCACACTCCTGGATATACAGTCCGGATTAATGCTGACAGATCTGTAAAGGGAGATGTATAATGTTCACTGCAGTATTGCTCACAATGGTGGGGAATCTGTCCCTATAGGACAGATAAGTAAAATTGTGGTGGAATATACTCTGAAACACTGTAAGAAGCAGAGAGTATTCCTTTAAAACAGAATGTTGAGTTTAAAAACTTAAGAAATAGAGTAGGATAGAGAATAGGATCTGAGTGGGTGCATTTAAAGGAAGGGAAATGGGATCAGGGGTCAGGAATAAAGGGAGAATGTCCAAAAGGTTACTACATATGTTCCCCTCTAGAATTTTGATGGATTCCTGTCTCACATTCAGGTCTTTCATCCATTTAGAGTTTATTCTTGTGTATGGTGTAAGAGAATGGTTGAGTTTCATTCTTCTGTATATAGCTGTCTAAGTTTCTCAGCACTATTTATTGAAGAGACTGTCTTTTTTCTACTGGATATTTTTCCCACTGGATATTTTTTCCTGACCATAGAGTTGAACGTCCATATCTGGGGTCTCTACTCTGTTCCATTGATCCATGTGTCTGTTTTTGTGCCAGTACCATGATGTCTTGGTGATCATGCCTTGTAATATATCTTGAAATCAGGCAACATGATGCTCCCAGCTTTGTTTTTCTTTTTCAAAATTTCCTTGGTGATTTGGGGTCTTTTCTGGTTCCATACAAATTTTAGGATTGTTTATTCCAGCACTTTGAAAAATGCCATTGGTATTTTGATCGGGACGGTGTTGAAAGTATAGATTGCTCTGGGTGGCATAGACATCCTAACAATGTTTATTCTTCCGATCCATGAGCATGGAATATTTTTCCATCTTTTCATGTCTTCTTCAATTTCCTTCACAAGTGTTCTGTAGTTTCTAGAGTATAGATCCTTTACCTCTTTAGGTTATTACAGGGTAAGGTTTTGGTGCTATTGTAAATGGAATCGATTCTTTAATTTCTCTTTCTACAGTTACATTGTTAGTGTATAAGAAAGCAACTGATTTCTATGGATTGATTTTGTATCCTGCCACATTACTGAATTGCTGTATGATTTCTAGTAATTTGGGGGTGGAGTCTTCTGGGTTTTCCACATAAAGTATCATGTCACCTGGGAAGAGAGAGAGTTTGACTTCTTCTTTGCCAGTTTGGATACATTTTATTTCTTTTTGTTGTCTGATTGCTGTTGCTAGGATTTCCAGTACTATGTCGAACAACAGCGGTGAGACTGGACATCCTAATTGTGTTCCTGATCTTAAGGAAAATGCTCTCAGCTTTTCCCCATTGAGAATGATATTTGCTTTTCGAACTTGCTTTTTGAATTTGAGAATGGGCTTTTCTTAGATGGTTTTTATGAAATTGAGGAATATTCCCTCTATCCCTATACTCTGAAGAGTTTTAATCAGAAAAAGATGCTGTATTTTGTCAAATGCTTTTTCTGTATCAATTGAGAGGACCATATAGTTCTTCTCTTCCCCCTTATTAGCATGTTCTATCACATTGATGGATTTGCAAATATTGAACCACACTTGCATCCCAGGGATAATCCCACCCAGTCATGACAGATAATCTTTTTAATATACTATTGGATCCTAGTAGGGAGAATCTTGTTGAGAATTTTGGCAGCCATATTCATCAGCAATATTGATTTGCAATTCTCCTTTTTGATGAGGTCTTTGCCTGTTTGGGGATCAAGGTAATGCTGGCCTCATAGAATGAGTTTGGAAGTTTTCCTTTTTTCTATTTTTTGAAGCAGCTTCAGAAGAATAGGTATTATTTCTTCTTTGAATGTTTGGTAGAATTCCCCAGGGAATTCATCAGGTCCTGGACTCTTGTTTTTTTTGGGGGGGGGGTTGTTGATCACTGCTTTAATCTCGTTACTGGTTATTGGTCTATTCAAGTAGCCACATGAAAAAATGTTCAACATCATTAGCCATCAGGGAATTCAAATCAAAACCACACTGAGATACCACCTCACACCAGTTAGACTGGCAAAAATTGACAAGACAAGAAACAAATACTGGAGGAGTTGTGAGAAAGGGGAACCCTCTTACACTTTTGGTGGGAATGCAAGCTGGTACAGCCACTATGGAAAACAGTATGGAAGTTCATCAAAAAATTAAAGATAGAGTTACCCTATGACCCAGCAATTGCACTACTGAGTATTTACCCCAAAGATACAGATATAGTGAAAAGAAGGGCTATATGCACCCAGCGGTCATAGCAGCAATGTCCACAAAAGCCAAACAATGGAAGGAGTCGAGATGTCCTTCCACAGACGAATGGATAAAGAAGATGTGATCCATATATAATGGAATATTACTCAGCCATCAGAAAGGATGAATACCCAACTTTTGCATCAACATGGCTGGGACTGGAGGAGATTATGCTAAGTGAAATAAATCAAACAGAGAAAGACAATTATCGTATGGTTTCGCTTATTTGTGGGAACATAAGGAATAGCACAGAGGACATTAGGAGAAGGAAGGGAAAAATGAAGGTGGGTGGAAATTAGAGAAGGGAGACAAACCATGAGAGACTATGGACTCTGGGACTCAAACTGAAGGTTTTAGAGGGGAGGGGGTGAAGGGATGGGTGAGCCCTGTGATGGGTATTAAACAGGGCACATATTACATGGAACACTGGGTGTTTTAGGCAAACAATGAATCATGGAACACTACATCAAAAACTAATGACGTACTGTATGGTGACTAACATAACATTTAAAAAAAGAGAAAGGAATGAAGGGAGGAAAGAAAACACAGGGGGCCTGCCCAGACCAGTGATGTGGTGTGCCAAGAAGTGGGGGGTGGTGAGGAGCTGAACTCCCTGCAACCCAAAGAAGATTTGGAGGCAAAGGCTTGTGGGGGAGAGAAAGTAAGAACGAAAGATGCGGGCTCCTTGGATTGAGTTTCTACATTTAGTCCTCATTTTAAGCTGATGCCACACTATTTTCATTCCTATCACTTTATAATTTGTTCTGATACCTTCTTCTCCCTCACTGATTTTTTCCCCCAAATTTCCAGTGATGTTATTGTCCATCTACTTTTCCAAATATACGTTAGCCTTAAAAAAAAAAAAAGGAATTCTATAAAGTATATAGCATTTCTGACACATAAATATTGGAAGTATTTAATAAACTCTCCAAACTCACTGGATGAAGTTAATTGTCATCTTTACCCTATTTAGCTCTCTAGAAAGTTATAAAGCTGCCTAAATCTAAGTTGTCTAAAACAATAAGGGAAACGGTTATATGGCAAGATTGGAAAGAGGCATAGGTTTTATTATACAAATTTTTTACCAAGATTTTTGACGGAGAGATTTATTCCCAGATAAAAGATCATTCCCATTGTGTGGCCCTGATGTCCACACCTGGGATGTACCAGACAGGGCCATTTTGCAAATCTGTTTGCAGTAATGTCAGTATGGGAGGCACAGGGTAAACAGGAAGAAAATAAAGACACACTGGCTCTGCGGCTTGATATAAGTAACTTCATGAGACTCCAAATCTCAGAATTTGTAATATCTCTACCCACAGATCCTTCACAATGGACATGCTGGAAGAAGGTCTATGTGAAGATAAAATTAAATAAAAAAGGGATGGATTTTTCTTCCTGTTACTCTGTTGAAATCATCCTTAGCTTATGATACTCAGCTGATTTAAAGGTAAAGATCTGAATTCTTTGCTTTGCTTTACTTTGCAATTCTCAGAAATGGCTCTCTGGGTATAAGGGTCTTGATTTATAGGTAAGCTTTTTTCCCTCATTGCTATATGACTGAAAGCAAAGAAACATGATTCAAGGCAATAATATGGTAAATTTAACCCATTTAATAAGAACTATGACAGGCTATCTTTTTTTGTTGAACAGAATTGTTAACCCATTCTAAATTTCGTGTATATTTAAGTGTATGAGCCTTGACTAAGTGCTTGGATATTTGCAAAATTCTAACCGTGAGAAGGTTCAGAATATCTTTATTGAAGGGTAAAAGGTAGGATAGTAGGAACAACAAGGAATGAGTTAGTTAAGTGATTAATCAGCATTATTGTGTTTTCAAATACTGTGTGTTAAAGAAGTATGGAAATGACTTTTTCTTAGGTATTCCTTGGGATTGATGGTTCTATAAGAAAATAGTATAAATTATCATTGTGATGGATACAAAATGACTAACATCAAAGAGAACCCATGCAATTATCACAATTTCAATGCTTTGCACTTAAAAATAATGGAATTCTTTTTCTTTGTTCTAAACCCATCCAGATTATATACAACACGTGCTATCAAGAATGTCAATGAACTAAGAAATGAATATTTCTTATTCCAGACAATTAACATTTTGAAAAACAATGTTTCAGTTTACCTAGACACTTTAATTTCTAGAGCAAAAGACAACATATAAAATACCTACCATAAATACCCCTTGGGTCCAGAGTAACACCAGCATAACTTTCCTTTTTGATACCTTCTGGCTAAAAAGGCAGAAAACACTCAGTAAAGAATACAATTAAATTTAACTCCCTCAGTGAAGCCTTAATTTGTTCCCTGAATTTCAGCTGCCCCCTTCAAATGATGAAAAAATAAAATTAAATTTATATGACCTGAATTCTTGGATCAACTTGGACACTTTCCAATTGAAAAAAAATTTAAAGGCAAAAATATGTTTAAATATTTATATTCACAAATGCAAGAATAAGAGTTTCTGGCCACTTGCATAATAACCAGACCAAATACTTAAATAGAAGTTATCATAAGCCAGGAAATTGACCTAAATGCTTTGTATGTATATCTTGTTTAACCTAAAAAAAATACTTCATGAAGTAGAAATTATTATTACTCCCATTTGGTAGATGAAGAAAATGGCACATAGAGAAATCAAGAAACTTATCCAATGTCACACTGCTAGCAAGTGGTGGAGCCAGGATTCAAACCCAGGCAGCCTGTCTCCTTAGTCTGTGCATGGAACTACCATGCAAGGATACATAGGACATGCCTTGTACAAAATAAGTCAGTATATGTCTACCGAAGTGATTGCGTGGCTAAAAACATAAGTCAGAGAATGAAGACGTAAGAAGACCCAGTTCTGTTATTAACTAATCATGTGACTCTTGGCAAGAACCTTAATCTTACTAGGATAACACGAAAACACTCAATAGACTATGTGGGTAAATAGTACTTAATAAATGATAATATTCTTCCTTTTTTAGTCTCTTATTTGTAAATGAAACATTTTTTAGACTATAAATTCTAAACTATAAATGCCTGGACTGTGTCTTATCTATTGCTGGATCTCCAATACCTGGCACAATGTCTGGCACATAGATTTCAAGACATGCCTTTTGAATGTGTTGGGGGAAAACCTTGGAAGGCTATATATCAAACTGTCAAAGTTGCCTATCTTTGGGTGTGGGAGTTATCAGTGATTTTAATTTTATTCTCTGTAGCTTTTCATTCTTCCATATGTTCTACAATCATGAAGTACCATTGTTTTATTTAAATTTTTAAAACATAATGTCAGACTGAAAGAAAAGTTATAAGAATCATACCAAAAACCTGAGATATCCTCTACTTTGTTTCCCCCAAATGTTAGCATTCTGTTATATTCATATTTATATTGTTTTTCTGTGTTCTTTTTCTGATCCACTTAATGATAAGCTGCTGACAACTTTTTTTCCAGACTGAAAATAGTGTTTGTTACCATTCTTTTTCTTTCTTTTTTAAAATTTTAATTCCATTATAATCGATACACAGTCAGGTGTACAATAGTGATTCAACAATTCCATACACTACTCAGTGCTCACCACGATAAGTATACTCTTAATCCCTTCCACCCATGAAAAAAGTGTTATTAAAAAGAAACAGAAAAAAAAAGCACATTTTTCTTACCACCACTCGTAATGTTTTTACTAAGATTTCTTTTCCAAGTGAAGTCTCCAGTGAAAAGTTGATGTTGTGGAGGCCAGCTTCCAGAGGAAGCACGGTGAAGGACACTGGATGACTGGAGGAAGCTTCTACTCTCTGGGACACACATCTGGAGGGACTGCTGCCCTGGTGGTTGATAGCTGGGCTTCCTGATGTACAGATTTCCTCCACAGCAGACATTTTAACACAGAACTGAAATATAACCAGTGAACCATTATATTAAAACACTTTATGATAAGGAAAGTGTGCCCTGACGTCGTTCGTCTGGATACAAAACTGTCCCTGAGTTTTTACAGGGTTAAATAATCCCTTAGATTCTAAGGCAGAGGAGCAAGCTCATGTTAGATTTTCAGACATACACATACAAGCTACTGTAGAGTTTAGCAACGTGAAGGGATGTCTGCCAAGCTTAGCCCTGGCTCTGAAATGTCTTATCTTCTTTGGATCATTACCTTCTAAATCAGGTGTGAAGTTTCTCAGGTTCTTTGTTCATGTTGTCATGTATCATCTGTTACATGGTCTCTTTACATGCTTGTACCTTAGGCGGTGGGAACCCCAGGCTTGGGCACTTTATGTGTCTTATTCCTCTTTGTATCTTTTAGCTTAGCCTTTGGTATTTAACAAATAATGATTTTAGGAAAGACTGAGAACTCCATCTCTTGGTGTTCAAGGCCCTGCCCAATATGTCCCCACCTTACTTTTCCAATCTTGTCGCTTATTAATTCCCCACTTGTACTCCATTTTACAGCCAGACTTTGGCTCTAGGAAGATCTTGGTTCAAATCTTGGCTCTGCCTCTTACTGTATGATAAAATCAGGTCACATGACCTCTTTAACTACTCATTTTCTCATCTTTGTAATGCAGATAATAATAATAGTACCTACCTACTTTTGGTTAAAAATGAATATTTTTCATCTTCACTCCCAAATCTAGTGAACCGGCAGAATTAAGAACTATATCCCAAAGCATAAAATCATAGGATACAGAATAAATCAAGCAGGTAAACAAGAAAGAGTGCCAACATTCAAGGACTAATTTGAGGAATTTCTCAAAAACAAAGTGCTCCATTTCCCTCTTAATTATCTCTTTGGGAAATACAACAACCTGGGTGGATGGGGCAGGAGTCAAAGAAGCCTACTGGGTTGCCCATTCCCCCAGGAGAAGAGTGGCTTGACAGAATTCCACATAAATTCATTACAAAAATTCCTAATAAGTTGGGAATAGAAAGGAATGTTTAAAACTGAATATCGTCAGTTTTCAAAAATAGAATATCAATTAAATAAGCCTACCGCAGCAGTTCTGTTTTCAGTGATGGCCAAGTAGATCCTGTTGGACACCATTCTGCAAACACAACTATAAGCTCTTGACTACACACACACACACACACACACACACACACACACACAACCTAAAGGTACTAGAAAGTGGAAGAGAAGGGAGCAGCTGGAAGGAAGGAATGATACTGGGTGAGATTCCTGTTGACTACAGTTTTTACCTGAGGGAAGGCCCCAGTAGTGCCCTGATGAGTGCCTAAGGCCCTGGCAGAAACTGCCATCTATGGGCTTGAAGAACCAGGAGACAGAATATTAAACAGCCACCAGAGCTGAAAAGTGAAGGCATTCCAAGTTCAGCATATAAAATTTACTTAAACCTGGCCAACCCTTGAACAACACCCAGCACAGATTCCATGCATCCAAACCAAGGCTAATAGAACAGAACAGAACAGAAATTTCAGGGTTTGGGCTTGAACTCAGACAACTGCCTGCTGAAAAACAAAAAAGAAGAATAGAAGATCTCCACAGGAACTTGATTGACTCCAGAGTCACTATAACATTTCACTAATAAGGTTCATGGTCTAATCCAAAATTACTGGGTAAAAAGAAATAGGTAAATGTGACCTACACTCAAGGAAAGCTAATTAAGAGGGATTAATTCTGAGATATCACAGATGTTCTTGTTTATTTTGATAAGATAAAATGATTGATAATTTAAAAATTAAACAAAATATGGCAGTGCAGTGAGACGTATGGACATTAAAAGCCTGTTGAGTTACAATTGTGTCTTTGCAATTGGCAGCGCCTTGAGCAGCAGCACAAGGCAATGAAAGCACCACATTAGTGGTCTGTGTCACAACTACTCAACTTTGCCACGGATGATACCTATACAGATAAGTGTGGCAGCACACTTTATTTATGGACACTGAAATTTGAATTTCATATAATTTTCATGTGCCATGAAAATTTTTTTCTTTCAATCCTTAAAAAAAAAAAATGTAAAAACCATTCTTAGATTAAAGGCCATAAGGAGGCAGCAAGTCAGTTTGGGTCCATGGCCAATAGCTGGCCACTGATCTAATGAATAAAGCAAAAGGACAAGGAGATGTGAAAGATTCAGCATTGTCGATTTCCCTTACATTAATATATAACTTGAGGACAATATGTATCAAAATCCTCTCATAATTTTAACTAAATCCACAAGCAATTACTAGACACTTAAGAGTCTTAGAGAATTCAAAAACAGGGGCGCCTGGGAGGCTCTGTGGGGTAAAGCCTCTGCCTTCGGCTCAGGTCATGATTTCAGGGTCCTGGGATCAAGCCCCACATCAGGCTCTCTGCTTGGCAGGGAGCCTGCTCCCCCCACCCCTGCCTGCCTCTCTGCCTACTTGTGATCTCTGTCTGTCAAATAAATAAATTTTTAAAATTAAATTTAAAAAAGAATTCAAAAAATTTCAATTTCAACATATCTATATATTTTTGTTGCATCGAATTATGCAACAAAATAGAAAATATTCAAGCATAAAATACATAACATTAGGAAAGAGAAATGGGAATATGTGTTCACAGAGAAGAAGAATTGATATCTAATCTGTTGTTAATAACAGTTTATTTGGGCATTTTAAAATAGAATGTTATGGTATTTAGATTTTGCTGTATACATTTAAAGTTTGTTATAACCAATATTTAAATATTAACATTTTATGGTGAAAAGCTTTAGATCCTAATTAAAAATGTGTCAATGGGGTACATAGTTCACCCCCCAATATTTAGAGCGTAGGTAAGCAAAACTTTTGGAAACCACTAAAATACTCATCTCTTAAGAACGAAATTAGAGCTTTTTAAAAAATATAGTTAGATTTTCAGACTATAGTGAGCTCCCATATAAAGTTTTCAAGGGAAATCAGTCACCCTATTGTATAATACCCTTTAGCTGTGTGCTAACAAAAAGAAGACAAGTTGTCCAACCATGGTTAGAATTTTGATGCTTAACTGACTGAGCCACCCAGGTGGCCCTTGTATTCTTCTTTAAATTGGAGTTATAAGAAAATTTGTCTTGGGGCGCCTGGGTGGCTCAGTGGGTTAAGCCTCTGCTTTCGGCTCAGGTCATGATCTCAGGGTCCTGGGATCGAGTCCTGCATCGGGCTCTCTGCTCAGTGGGGAGCCTGCTTCCTCCTCTCTCTCTGCCTGCCTCTCTGCCTGCTTGTGATCTCTCTCTGTCAAATAAATAAATAAAATATTTAAAAAAAAAAAAAAAAATTTGTCTTAAGTCTTCCTCCTTTCTTTATCCCTTCATTGAGTAAAATTTTTGTTTTTTGTGTATGTGATAATTCCATTAATAGAATTCTTAAAAAATCAGAGAATTCTTTTCTCCCCATTTATTCAAACTTATAATAAATACCTACTTACCCGTATATCAAACATTCTATAGTTGTAAACAGTTCCTTTCAATTGGATCTGCTCCCCTCGTACAACAGAATATGGTATATTCATTTCCAGGAAGACGTCTTTGAACACCCGTGCCTTGAAAGTATCAGCAACACATATACCTTTAGTCCAAAGTGAAAGCAAAATGGAGGCATATTAGGGAATTCTACAATGCCTTAATTAGTACTACTATACCTCACATTTGCTTTGCTTCAAGGAAGAAGGAATATTATATCATGTTCTTCTCTGTACTGTCATGTCCTTGAATTTTCTACTCATTAATGTCTATTTCAGTAATTATTGGTATTAATAGAAAGCTTCATTTGTCTAACAAAGATTTAATTCTACCTAAGGCATGAGAATGTTTATTACCTTAAGTACCAAATTTCTTTTTAGATACTCATTATTGACTCTATTTAATGGGTATAAAATTTTGATTGTGGGAACAAAGAATTTAAGTAAAAAACAAACAAAACCAACTCAAATGTTATTAATAAAATATCTGTACTAAATTGCCACAAAAGGGCATTCACCCAGGAGAGAAGTCATACATTTGCTTCTAACTCTACTCAAACTCCAAGTCATGGAGAAAAAGAAAGGATAATGGGGACTTTACATCAGCATTAAAAAAATGATAGCTAATAGAAGAACAGGAGAAAAAATTAATATGGTCAAAAATATGTGCATATCCAAGTCTTTTTGTAATACATTAAAAAGGATATTTAACAAATGACACCACTTAAGTCCTGGGTGAACTATATAGATTATAACAACAACAAAAAAACTAACTACATTTTGCTAATCAAATCATTCCTTAAATGAGTATATAACTTAAGCTTTCTTACCACTATCTGAAATGCCAACACCTTGAATTTCCCAGGTAGTTAGAGAATCAGGTAACACCAATTGCAGTTGGCTTCTGAAAGTTAAAATGTTAATATTCAAATATAGAGATTAGCCCAATTTACTGCCATTCACTAATAGAATTTTTGCTTCACACTACTTTAGAAGAAAGAAAAAAAGCAGAACAAAATAAAGATATACCAGGAATTAAGGAAAAATCAAGCAAGAAAAATATACTCATTAACTCTCTTATGTGTTGAATGTTTTTAAATATTTCACTTTTATGATGAGAATTCAAATTCAGAAAGATACCTTTGAAACACTACAAATTCAAAACATAAAAAAAAAAATTTATTGTGTGGTATGTTCTAAAATAGGGAAGCAAAGTCATGCATCTTAACATTGCTCCTAACAAAATCAATGTAACTAAAAATTTCTGATTAAGATTAAGCTAATCTATTTATTTATTTCATTCAACAAACTGCTATTGTCCACCAGCTTTGTGTCAGGCATAGCAACAAAGTATATAGCACTTACAAGATAAAATGCTGTTCTCAAGTAGTTTATAGTCTAGTAGAAGAAGCAGTTAAGTAAATAAATTGCAATTCACTGTAATAGTTGTACCAATGAAGCATTTAAAAGGTTCAGAGGCAGTGTGCATTGATTCAACACATTTATTTGAGTGCCTCTACAAGCTGGACATTATGCCAGGTCCTGAATATAAAATTTATCTGAATTTAGTCTTCATCCTGGAAGTATCATTTTAATATGGAAGAGAAGCAGGTAAATAGGCCATTATAATACCATATGTTACATGCAACATGGTTAATTGGGAGAGGTAATTAATCCAGTCACTGGCAGGGTTGGGAGAGTGGTGGGAAGGCTTACCAGAGGAAGTTCTAGCCAAGAAACAATGCCAGTTGAAATGGAGGAAGGACTAGAGGGGACAAGGGTAGGGATGAGGAGACCCATTTGAAGACTGATGCCCGGCTTGGGCCTCGGGGCTTATGCTGCACCTGGAAATAAATGTTTTGAATCCCCAGGAAAGGGTGATGCTCAGGGACTCAGCACTATTCAGCCCTGTTTTCAGTGCCTGGGACAGAGTAGGCATTCCATAAAAATGTATTGAATAATAGGAAAAGAACCTTTCTTCTTATTAATCAATATTTATTTCGTATTATAGGTATTTCAAGATAAAAATGTCTGCTTACTATATTTGATCAGTATAAGTATATTGTTCTCAGTAAAGGCTTACTGAAGTAGAAAGAAATTAAATGGAATAGCACCCTTCCTCACCAAGAGTTCATTAATCTTGTGCTGGAGCTAGCTACTAGAGCAAGCACACATTTAAAAAAGAAAAAAAAAAAGTGAAACAAATAAAACAAAATTTGACCAAATGGTAATAGCATCTTAATCCTTAAACATTGGGAAATAGATAGCTTCCAGATTTTTGGCCATAACATTTGTATTTTCCCACATTTTCCAGAGGAATGTTAAAGTATAATACCTTTTGGAGACTTGATGAACTTCCCATAACCAGCTTTCTGGAAAATAGCTCCTTATTTCTGTCTTGGTTACTGGTAACAGGGTCTTTATATCTGGGAGGGAAAAGTATGTGTGATTATAGAAAAAAACAACATGAATTTTACTTAGGACCAAATTTTAAAGCATGAACATTAAACTATAACTTGAGTAGTTTCTGAAAGGTCAATGAAATATTTTGTTTAGTGATTTCAAAATAGAACTTTAAAGACCTTGGTACTGACAAAACAAATAAAGCATAAAAATATCTTTAATGATTTGTTTCTTAAATTGCTAAATGCTTAGTGTTCCTGAGATTATAAAAGACACTGATCAATCCATAAAGCTATTTGCATTTTTATGATTACAATAATTGTATTTATATTATAAAATAAGGGAGGTTTACCTGAGGGAAATTTATTTATATTTCCCTTAATAAAAATAGACAGAATTTTTGCTTCTGTCCAAGATCACTTATAGGAGTTACTCTTCTGCCTTAAAACACACATACACACTAAAAGCAAACAAACGAACAAACAAAAGCCAAACCAAGCCAAAATCCCTAAAAACGAATCACACCATATAAGGCAATAATTTTCAGACATTACAGCATAAGTGGCCCAGGGCTATGATTCCTGAGAGAATGGAGACAGGCTAGGTGAACCCTAGAATTGTCCAGGTTTACTGTCTGGAGGCAGTTTGCAGGCTGCAGAGCAGGGAGAGAAACTCATGCAGATCCTTGCAGAGTTGCAACACCTGTGGGAGTTTTGGGAGGTCAAATCATCTAGAACAAGGGACAGAGCAGAGTACCAGAGGTGGAAGGGAGTAGCAGAGATTTGGTTCTGTGCAGTAGAAGCAAACCAGATGAAAAATAGAACAAGGAAAACATTCTTAGTAACATTCTAGTACATCCTATGTACTAGAATGAGTAACATTCTAGTACATCCTATGTACTAGAGTGTTTGTGAAAGTGTTTGTTGTAATAAGCAAAAAGCTGAAAACAACTTAAATATATCTAATAACACAGTTTTGACAAATGGCCATAAGAATTTATGTTTACAGAAATATATCTACTTGAATGGATGATATTTAAGACATGCCGTTAAGAGAGACAATCAGATTCTGAAACAGGAGATGTCAGTCTGCTTTTGTTCATTTTGTTTTGACTATACATAAATGAATGGAAGTTCTGAAAGTTCTAAAAACCTATTAGTGAGAGGTCTATAAATTCTGAAGGCATATTTTATGGTTGAAACAGAAAAAGATTTCATCCTCTATATAAGTACGCCTAACCTTGTGCTAGGTTTAGAAATCTTTGGTTGGTTTTGACCAGTATAGGCACGAACAACATTTTTATTGGTTGTACTATCACAGAAACGTCAATTCTAGAACTCAAAGGCATACTGGAGATCATGTAGCTCAAGTTTCTTTCTTGAAAAATGAGGAGATTGAGGCTCAGAGAGGACATATAGTCATTCAAGTTTATAGAATGAGCTGGGTTTAAACTCATCTTGACTCTTGACATGGGTTTGTGAGCTCTGCTCTATACTATATGTACCTCTTTCGACAGCCAAAAACAATAACTGATTTCCTTCTGATGGGCATTTACAAGTCATCCTTTCTAATTTCCACTGTAAATAAAGCATTAAAAACTGCCCTTTTAAAAAAATTTTTTTTATGTTTTTATAAACATATATTTTTATCCCCAGGGGTACAGGTCTGTGAATCGCCAGGTTTACACACTTCATAGCACTCACCAAAGCACATACCCTCCCCAATGTCCATAACCCCACCCCCCTTCTCCCAACTCCCTTCCCCCCAGCAACCCTCAGCTTGCTTTGTGAGATCAAGAGTCACCTATGGTTTGTCTCCCTCCCAATCCCATCCTGTTTCATTTATTCTTCTCCTACCCCCTTAAGCCCCCATGTTGCATCACCACTTCCTCATATCAGGGAGAGCATATGATAGTTGTCTTTCTCTGCTTGACTTATTTCACTAAGCATGATACGCTCTAGTTCCATCCATGCTGTCGCAAATGGCAAGATTTCATTTCTTTTGATGGCTGCATAGTATACACAATGGCCCTTTTTTTTTTTTTTATCAGCACAGAATTACACAAGATGCCCCAACTGGGGCTGAATTCTGATTTTAAAAATGTCAAACTTACGCATTCTTCCCAACTGGATGTCTTTGTGAGACTCTTTGTCACGGATCTGACTGGCGATGATGCAACAATCCTTGAAAATCTTGATGCATCTGGGGCCTATCTTAATCCGGGCAGCGCGCCGCTCACAGGTCTCATCATAGTTAAGATGGGCTCCGTCATAGCAACATTTCCTCAGTATGGCATGTTTATGTTTAGCAGCTGCAATGGTAATGATGCAAACGTCCTTGATTATGCATGGAGTCATAACACCTCTGGCTCAGGAGGGACCTTGAGAGGTACTTGGTTCTACTGCCACAGGATCCCCCTGCCCCACAAGAGGCATGGCTAGGTGAATGACCAGGTGTTCTGGGATGGCTGCTCTAGGAATGGGGAGAATGTGGCCCCAGCAGGTAGATCATTCTCATTCACACTAAATGGTTAGAGAGCTTCTGGCGACTACGCTTAATACTAACTGTTGAAACAGGCACCTTGGGTTCAGTACACTTTGAGCAAAATAAGTTAACTGAGAAGCCTTCAAATATTTCAAGATAGCTATCAGTGCTATACAAGTGTTTCCTTCTTGAAGTTACAGATCCTATTTTAAAAACTTTTTCTTATGTGATGTGATTTGTAGACCATCACTAGTGGCATCATCGTTTATGAGAAGTGCTCTAATTACTCAGTGTCTTCCTTTTAATATCATTAGAACTTAGAACAAAGGTTAAAATTAAAATAACTCACATATGAATGGGGGAAGGAATTATTATTACTTGAAGCATGATTATTAGTTGAACTCGGGTGACTGACTTCCAGTTCAACGTTCTTCCTATTTTAACATTGCCAATGATCATATTTCTATTTAAATATTTGTTTACAAATAATTTCTATTAGACTAATTTCCCAAAGAACAATCCAAAATACTACTCGCTGTTAAATCTAGAATATAAGAAATAGGTTTCCAGGTACATTCCAAAGATAATCAAATCATGGATTTTGTCAGAATAAAATGGAAGAATATAATTCTAGTTGTTGAATGAAGTCTGTAGAAAGGAAATGTTTGTAACATATAAAAGTTAATCTTTTAGATTTTAGAAACAGAAATAATACTTATTTTCTTCCTATTGAAACTATAGCAAATGAAGTATTAGATTTATTTGGTTTAATCTTTCTGAAGAGGTAAGCTAGACATCTGTACATAACTTTATTTTCATCTATTCTATTTAGATTAAGGAAAATTACATAATAATTAGTTCTTTATAGCTTTTGAATAATAGGATCATAACCTTTTCACAATCACATGAAATTTTAGAGTACCTTCCTCTTCTATTTTCTTTTGCAGCATTCGTTTTGGCCTGATAATATCTTCACAAGGCTTATCTGTTAAAAAAAAAAAAAGGGAGGGGGGAAGGAGATAAAATCTCAAGAAAATTCCATGAAGTTATTCAAGTACATAAAACATTCACAAGTCATTCATTTTATTCATGAGAGCCTGTTTTCAACTAGGTACGGTGTACCACACATCTTTTTTTTTTTTTAATTTTTTTATATAAACATATATTTTTATCCCCAGGGGTACAGGTCTGTGAATCACCAGGTTTACACACTTCACAGCACTCACCAAATCACATACCCTCCCCAATGTCCATAATCCCACCCCCTTCTCCCAAACCCCCTGCCCCCGGCAACCCTCAGTTTGTTTTGTGAGATTAAGAGTCACTTATGGTTTGTCTCCCTCCCAATCCCATCTTGTTTCACAATAGCCAAACTATGGAAAGAACCTAGATGTACCACACATCTTAATATGTATTGTTTTATCTTGGAGGAGCTCACAATCAAGGGTCATCTATAGAGTTTGACTTGTTTGATTTGAGTTTGGTTTTAAATCCTGCAATGTTTTTGATCCACTGATTACAGAGAAATATCCAAGCATTTAAAGTAAGCAAAGTTTTTGTTGGGTACGCTATTTTTATTATTTGTTCTTTGTGCTATAATATTATGGATAATAGGTCAAATATAATTATGAGCAATTCTAAAGCCACAGAAAGACCATGATTAAGACGCAGTCCTTGTCCTTAAAGGGCTCACAGTGCAGTGGCTGAGACAAGATACATAACCGCACGCAAGAATGTGCCATGATGCGTTACGTACTGCTGCTGTGTTGCTTGTAAACAGAGCTGGTCCCTACAGTATTCTCCTGTGAAAGAAGGAGGGAATGATCAGTTCTGCGTGGGGAAGAGGCCTGATAAGAGGAGGTGATTCTTTCGCCAGCTTCTTCAGACCAATATAAGGGAAATTATATTTCCTTATATATAATTAAGGATATATATAATTAAGTGAGTGGCACTATACTATGGTACTCCTTTAGGCCTTTCCCCTCAGGAAGGTTTTCCACAGTAGGATATCACTATTTCCTGATGGGGAAAGGCCTAAAGATATACAAAAGTATAGTGCCACCCAAAAGGCCACCAAGCATAGTACCACCATACTTGGTTCTGGACAGCTTAAATGCAAGGTAGGATAGATCAAGATGAAAGATAGCTGGAGAGAGCTGGGGAAAAGATCATGGAAGACTCTGAGAACTACACTGGAAACTGTACTTTATCTTAATGGTCAGTAAAACATTTTGTACTGGGAAGTTATGTAGTCATGTCTCTCTAAGATCCTCGTAGGGAATATTATGGAAGAGAATTACATAAACGATGTCCAGGAAGAAAATGTAAATTTCAGTAATCAATTTGAAGAGCAAACAAAAAATGCTAAACATTTTACCATTTTCTTGGGTGTCATCTGCATTTGCGTTGGTGAGGAAGGTGAGTCCAGCTAAATGGAAAACATCTGCATTGTTCTGGCCACCACCTGCTCCACAGCCCAGGTCACTTGCCTCTAAGGTTTGAAACACCTGTCCAAAGGTTATGAGCTAATTTAATAATTCTTAGGAATTCACTAAAGGCAACATGCTAAGTCTATTTAGATGTATAAATCATTCCTCTGAAGTTGTCACATGGTTATAACAAATCAGATCACTCATTTGTCAAATGGTCAAAGACCAAAGTTCCCAACTTCATTACTTTAGTTTGATCTTTCATATTTGTCAACACATACTTACTGAAAATTAAAACAAGAACTAAGGTCTAAGTTTTGGTGAGAGTTGTTTTGTGCATAGAATGCAGAGTTTCAATATAACATAAATAATACATAAATAAATAAGTACATGGATTAGTGAATTACCAGACAAAATAATTCTTCAGTTGCTAAAGAAAAAAAAGGAGCACGACCTCTTATGTTTTGGGGAGAGAGACTCTGGGTTCTACATGGGTGACAACTTGTTCAGAGAAGCTTATTCCAGTTTTAATTTTGATCCCCAATTTTTTTCTTTTCTGTTTTTAACTGTACAGTTTTTTCTTTCTAATTCAAAGAGATTCAAGCCTAGATAATAGTAGCAGGGCCTAAGGGAGATACATGGGAATTTAAGGAAATTGAATAATTTTTACATTCTTTTGTGCCACAGATTTTAAAGGGAGTAAAAAAAAAAAAAAAGTAGGCTGCCAGGGGCGCCTGGGTTGCTCAGTCATTAAGTGTCTGCCTTAGGCTCAGGTCATGATCTCAGGGTCCTGGGATTAAGCCCGCATCGGGCTCCCTCCTCAGTGGGGGGAACCTGCTTCTCCCTCTCCCTCTGCCTGCCGCTCTACCTACTTGTGCTCTTTCTCTATCTCTCTGTCAAATAAGTAAATAAAATGTTAGAAAAAAAAAAGTAGGCTGCCTATCCAGGCTTCTCTTGCACTGCTACTATAAAGTCCCCAGCTCTTCTATGTCAAAATTCTCCCAATCGATGGCACTTTTGTCCCATGAATATAATTGCCATCATGGTCATATGTTTTTAAAGTGCTTAACTCTATGTTTGGAAAAACAAAAAAGGATAAATCTATGCTTTAGGAACTGACAAGGAGATGGCTTAACTTTCTAAGAACCACTGTTTTGAGTATATTACAGAAAAGCAGGCCTGGTCTTTCCGTAATTTTTCCCCACAACCTACCCTAGGGCCATACTTTGTGAAGCATTGCATAGTCACCCATGCACCAGCAACCAAGGCCAAGCACTACTTAACTCTTTCCAGAGGCTTCTTGGCTCTCCTTTGGACTCCATATATAGCACGGTCCACTGCTGATAGAGCCACCCAGGAATTTGACTCTGTTGCCATATCAAGAGATACATGTTGGCCTGGAGAATATGCACCTGCTTTTGGAGAGAGATGAACCTAAAAGATCATTTGAAAAAGAAAAGTTCATTTGCGTGAGACAAACCTTCACAAGTAGTTACATTTACAGTCTCCTTTACACAGAAGAAAATTTGATAGTGACTCACAATTTGTGACTCACCTGCAGTTGGTTGCCACACTTTTCTTCAATATTCAACCAGACGGAGTCGGACACTAACTCTGCTGTCTGCTCTCCTGTGACAATGTAATAGACCAGGAGACGAGCAGAAGGAACCATGTCTTGTGTCACTGGAATGTTTATGTTTTGGTAAGTTGAATCTAGAAGTTTCTCCCTTGTGCCAAAGTGAACAATTTTGCCCCTGGATAAAATCTAAAAATAAAACAGCAGTAGTAACTATTAAAAACAAAGTATTTGCTTCAGGATGGAGCTTGGAACTGGAGCAGAAATTACATTAAAGAAAAAGAAAGTTAACAAGCATAAGCCCATTATGTGTCAGGACCTTTTATGTTTACTTAATTCCTTTCTTTCTGTGAAAGGAGGAGGGAATGATCAGTTCTGCATGGGGAAGAGGCCTGATAAGAGGAGGTGATTCTTTCACCAGCTTCTTCAGACCAATATAAGGGAAATTATATTTCCTTATATATAATTAAGGATATATATAATTAAGTGAGTGGCACTATATCAGGGCATGAATATTACCCCAATTGTGCAGAGAGATAAAGAGACTGGAGCTCAGAAATTAACTAAATGTCATACTGATTTTGCTCAAAATCACATAACTAGGAAATCAGAGAGCTAATATTTAACCCCAAATCTATGTAAAGTCAGCACACTGTTGCTAAAATCTCTTTCATTTTATTGATAAAAAAAAAAATTGATGAGTAAGAGGAGTACATATTATTTAGGAATTAAGTTTTAAAGCCAGAGATTAGGTTCTAAACTGGAGGCATATGGTTTAAAAAAAAAAAAAAGGTTACAATTGAAGCCAAAATGTCCTCAAAGGTCGCTTAAATTGTCCTTGGACAGCAGGACTTCATACATGGTTTTGTTACACAGTCCCTATACAGGTCCCATAACTCTTCATCAGTCACTATGACATCTGTGCTCCTCATTTATTTTTTAATTTCTTCCTCAAAAATGTTGAAAAAGCCTTCACCATCTGTTTGACCTGGCCATCAGAATAACACATCCCATTTCTTTGACAATTGTTAGGAAGCCCTTAACCTTTTTCTTACCTTCTGTCCTACCTTCCTACCTTCAGCCTTGATTTGTTACTGTTGTTTAATATAAGCAAAGTAATAGGGATGCTGCTGAACTATAGAATTGGAGTAGGAATCATATGACTCAACTCTTAAGAGCAGGATTTGGGGCCCCCTTGTATGCCAATGAAAAGTACATATTAGAAATAGGTCTAGGCATGTATCTTTGTGGCCATGAACTAGGGCAGAAGTAACGTGAGAACTTAACCAGGCTCTCTCTACAGAGTAATTAGTCTCTCCTTAGTGAAAGGCATATCAGACAAGGAGTCAGAGGTGCCCAGTTCAAATCGAAATCTTCCTTTTCCAAGCTGAGTGACCACAGTAAACCTCTTAACCCGTCTGTTCCTCAGTTTCATCATCTAGGAAATGGTCATGAAATCATGGCTCATCTCAGAGGTTTTTGAAAAACTGATTATCAAATTTGATTATGTTCCTGGAAGTGCTTTGTAAAAACAAATGTGAGGGATCATTCTCATGTTCCTCTGTTAACAAAGAGAGATATTCAGGTAGGGGCATAGACAGATGTAAATCTATCATTACTGTACTTACCAAGTAATTATAGTGAGCTATTTTGTCAATGTATGGACTTCTGGGGGTAACAATAATATTCAGATATCCTCCCACTTGCAAAGCTTTATAGTTGTCAATCCAGTCAATATAAAGGTAACTTTGGCTAAGAGATGAATATGTTACTGCTTGATAATCTCTGCTGGCCTGATTTTCTTCTGGAAGGTCTGGGTCATCAGTCCTGACCTGAAAAGGAAAATTTCAAGAAGATATGTGGACTGTAACGAAATATTTTCTATGAAAAATACCTTTTAAATTTCTTTCTTTGCCTTATAAATTTCTACATTTCACAACACCAATGCTAAAGGAAAAAAAGACTCCATTACTTCACTGTTTGTACAGCTGTGGTATCAAGTAACTTTACCAGACTCCGGACAATAATTGGAATAATCTGGGATTATGAGCTATAGTAGGAACGTCTGGTGAAGTGAAGAGGGAGAGATGCTCCCAGAAAAAATATTAGCACCCTTCCTGAAACGTCATGGCAATCTGGGGACTCCTCTTCTTATGGGTTGGCAGGGTAAGAGAAGGGTAGTTGTAGGAAGACCTTGAGGACTGGGGACAAGAGTTGTAAATGAACATCACACAGACTCTCTGGTCCAGTTTTAATGTGAAGTGGTGGCACAGAGGTGTATTTATAAATATGGAATAGGGCAGGAATGATATCTTGGCAGCAGTGTCTACTTTTGACAACAAAAGTGGTACTAGCTCATGCTCTGGAGTGAGATAGGCATTGATTTGCCTCCCAGGGCCTCCATTTGTTAACTCTGGAGAAGTTATTTAATCACAAGAGAGGTTACTAGTCCCCTCTCTTTCCCCAGATGCAAAATAACAGAGTATGTTCTCTAACTCATGGAGCTAACTGGGTGGTAAATGTGTTCTACACAAATCTCTCAATATTCCATAAGTGCTCAGCAGATGACAGTGAATGCGTGCGTGCTGCAGTCATTGATGTGCATTATCAACTTACTCATTTTTTATTTGGGATTGGGAACTTAAGCTGGGAATTTGCTGGGAGAGAAGCCTATTAACTGAGCTCGAAGTTAGAGTGGTTTATGCAGCTAGGAAAAAAGGAGGCTTCTGGGCATAAAAACAGACACATAGACCAGAGGAACAGAGTAGAGAGCCCAGATATGTACCCGCAACTCTATGGTCAAATAATCTTCGACAAAACAGGAAAAAATATACAGTGGAAAAAAGACACTCTCTTCAATAAATGGTGCTGGGAAAACTGGACAGCTATATGTAGAAGAATGAAACTTGACCATTCTCTTACACCATACACAAAGATAAACTCAAAATGGATAAAAGACCTCAACGTGAGACAGGAATCCATCAGAATCCTAGAGGAGAACATAGGCAGTAACCTCTTCGATATCAGCCACAGCAACTTCTTTCAAGATATGTCTCCAAAGGCAAAGGAAAGAAAAGCGAAGATGAACTTTTGGGACTTCATCAAGATCAAAAGCTTCTGCACAGCAAAGGAAACAGTCAACAAAACAAAGAGGCAACCCACTGAATGGGAGAAGAAATTTGCAAAGGACAGTGCAGACAAAAGGTTGATATCCAGGATCTATAAAGAACTCCTCAAACTCAACACACACAAAACAGACAATCATATTAAAAAATGGGCAGAAGATATGAACAGATACTTCTCCAATGAAGACATACAAATGGCTATCAGACACATGAAAAAATGTTCTTCATCACTAGCCATCAGGGAGATTCAAATTAAAACCACATTGAGATACCACCTTATACCAGTTAGAATGGCCAAAATTAGCAAGACAGGAAACAACATGTGTTGGAGGAGATGTGGAGAAAGGGGAACCCTCTTACACTGTTGGTGGGAATGCAAGTTGGTGCAGCCACTTTGGAAAACAGTGTGGAAATTCCTCAAGAAATTAAAAATAGAGCTTCCCTATGACTCTGCAATTGCACTACGGGGTATTTACCCCAAAGATACAGATGGAGTGAAAAGAAGGGCCATCTGTACCCCAGCGTTTATAGCAGCAATGGCCACGATTGCCAAACTGTGGAAAGAACCAAGATGCCCTTCAACGGGCAAATGGATAAGGAAGATGTGGTCCATATACACTATGGAGTATTATGCCTCCATCAGAAAGGATGAATACCCAACTTTTGTAGCAACATGGACAGGACTGGAAGAGATTATGCTGAGTGAAATAAGTCAGCAGAGAGAGAATCAATTATCATATGATTTCACTTATTTGTGGAGCATAAGAAATAGCATGGAGGACAAGGGGAGATGGAGAGGAGAAGGGAGTTGAGGGAAATTGGAAGGGGAGGTGAACCATGAGAGACTATGGACTCTGAAAAACAATCTGAGGGTTTTGAAGGGAAGAGGGGTGGGACACTGGGGGAACCAGGTGGTGGGTATTAGAGAGGGCATGGGTGGCATGGAGCACTGGGTGTGGTGCAAAAACAATGAATACTGTTATGCTGAAAAAAAAAAAAAAAAAAGGAGATTTCTCTGTTTGACCCTTTTGTGTCCCCGAAAAAAGATAAAAAGTCCAGGTGAAGGGGAGAATATTTCTACCACTGGCTTCCACTGATGTACCTATTCTGAAGCTTCTAGATTCTAATGAAGACTTACTAACATAAGAGAAAATAATTCCCCACTGAAAAGCGATAGATCAATCTTCCTCAAGGACCATTCAATGGATTATCATATTGTCTCTGGTTCTTATGTTTTTGCATGCAAAATTGTGAATCTGTTCTCTGGACTCACATTTAAAATCTGCCACATCTGTTGGGCACTCTAGCCAAAACACATAGTCAAAAGCACACGCTGTCCTAGAAATTCAACAGGAGAATTCAGCTTACGTTAAACTCGAGCACCGTTGCTCCAGATGGAAGATTAAGCACAAATGATGCTACTCCATTACTGGAACGTGTTACTTCTTTCTTTGGCTCCAAGTCAGACATCTCTTGGTTTACATCAAAGGTGTGTGCACTCAGAGTCACCGGGACCCCTCCTACCACCTGGTCCAGCGAATCCTTAACCTGCACCTGTTTGTCAGAATAGTCCAAATCCATTTCAGCGCTCATCACTACTTTTTAAAAAAGCAGAACAATTCTGAAATAATTTTTATTCTTCCCCACAAAAGTATGAATCATTCATGTTTACTTTAGTAAAGAGAAGCATATTCTTAGCTTGGAGGAAGGTTTGGTTCTATTTAGTTACGTCATTTTCTAATGGATTCCCTGTATGTCAAGCAGACTCAGGACATAAATATCTTTCTACTAAATCTATTAAGTAGATGTGATAAGATCTTCCGCTACCTAACTTCTGTGACTCTTCAGTGTGTTTAGAACCGGATAAAGGAGAAAAACAAGGCAATCACATTTGGGAATCATTTTCTTAGACACGACAAACAATAAATTCATCTTTTTTTTTCTCCTAACCTCTCTCTACCTCTCATTGCCATCCATATGGCCACACATAATTTCAACAAAGATATGCTTTATGTTATTTTATTTTTTATATGTGATAGAAAATATAGAAAATATTTTAAAATAATATAGATATATTCAATATAATACTATTATATTTGTGGCATTTTATTATATATTATTATGTATTATCATATGTCCCCTATAATAACATATATTGTAACATATTTATACTAATGAAAGAAGCTACAAGCATGTCCAAAGCTTGCCTTAGCTTGGCAAATCTTTTCTTCTTAAAAGCCAGTGGCCAGGGTGCCTGGGTGGCTCAGTGGGTTAAGCTGCTGCCTTCAGCTCAGGTCATGACCTCAGGGTCCTGGGATCAAGTGCCACATCGGGCTCTCTGCTCAGCAGGGAGCCTGCTTCCCTCTCTCTCTCTCTGCCTGCCTCTTTGCCTACTTGTGATCTCTCTCTCTGTCAAATAAATAAATAAATAAAATCTTAAAAAAAAAAAAAAAGCCAGTGGCCATTTAAGTCACTCTCTTAAGACAGTAAGTATTAAGTACATTTTAATTACACCAAAGTTGATTTTCAAAAGCAAAACATTTTAAAAATTAATTTATTTTATTAAATAGATCAGATAATTTGCCATCATAAAGAGAGAGTCTGAGGCTAAAAGTACAAATAAAGTAATATTTACATCTTTATCATTAGACATCACGTGGAGAATGCCCTTATCATAAAATGTACTTTTAACCTCACTCATTAGTCTCCTAAAATTCATCATAAAAAAGCAGACATCAATTTAAAGTTAATAAAACACATTTTACTCTAAAGATATATAATAGTTGTTAAAAGCAACACATTTTTAAAGAATAAAAAAATAAAACACTCTGTTCTAGCTTCCTAAGTTAAAGTAGGGAACAAAAATTTCCATCTTAAAAATATAATATAACATGTATTACATATAACAAAATATATGGCAGTAAATAAAATATAATTAGAAAGTCAAATGAATGTATTACACTATACTGTGAGCATTTTATAAAAGGAAAAGGGGAGGGAGGTGAGAAAATATTAAAAGGGAAGGAGGATGAAGAAGAAAAAAAAGACAGAGAACAGAGAGAACAGACAGGCAAGGACCCAGGGAGCCAAAATGGAAAGAATGGAGAATGGTACGGATAGAGGACATGAGACAGAGTTACTGCCAAGGACCACAGAGGCAGACTGAAAAGCACAGGAAGGCAAACAAAGATGACACCGGAAGTAAAAAAATGGTGAGAGAAAGGGGTTTTATTTTCAAGGAATGATATTCCTGTTTTAAGACTTCTGAAGAATATGTCACCAAATAATTTTAAATGTTAATGCTTTTTTAAAACTACAGACTTACGGTGTTTTATTTACATATAATTTAATGCAATGCTTTTTAAGGGAATGCCTAAAGGTTGCTCTAAGCATTGAAATCACTCCTGAGGCTGAAGCTGGCCTGCATTTTCCTACCTCCCCTCTACATTCACAACCAATCCCCGCTCACAGGTGAGTTTTCTCTATGATTCCCTCTTCCAGCATCCCTTCCCTGTTTGACACCCTAAGGGTTTTTGTAAACAGAAAAAGATAACTATATTTAGCAATATTCTTTCATTTACCTTGATAGAATATGGAATCCCAGGCTTCAAGAAAAGAGGAGTAGCAACCAAATTCAGTTTGTAGGGAGAGAGGACATATTTGATGCCAGGAATTTCAGCCTCTTCAGAAAATCCACCTAAAGAAATGACATGCATCACATTGAGGATTATACCACTCGGTATGGGGATCTAGTTTAACTGTGCCTGTCTCCATAGACTTATTCATTCACGGGCCCCATTCCTGCATTCATTCATCAGGAGTAAGTAGGACCTGGGTCTTGGTTCAAAGGAACAGTGCAGAGAAAATTTTAGACCTCGGGAATTTCCAAAGCCTTACATCCAAGGCCTGTGTGTAGAGTCACCCCTTGTGGAAGGAGACTTTAGGATTGGACTGAGGAGGAGTGTATGGAAGGGACACCACTTTTTGTTAGTGACCTGAGTTTCAGTTGAATATGTACAAGGGGTTATGGAGAGAAGGAAAGGACTAGACAACTAAGCTTTACAGTTTCACCTATAGAGCACATGATACAGACAGAACTGGATAAGACAGAAGAAGAGTGCTTGAGGTAACGGGAGCCCTGAGAGTTCACTAGCAGGAGCCCAGTAACGCACAAAGCTCCAGTATCCCTAAACTCCTTTCCAGTATTCATCCCTAACACTTCTCTCTCTATATATATCCTATACTTTAGCCAACTGGATAATCAACTGGATAATCTCAAAGATCAAGTCTTGCCTTCTACCTTTGGTACATGCCCTCTATGGAGGGCGTCCCATTTCTCCCCCATCTACCATCCTTGCCTCAAAACCCTACTCATCCTCCAGGGCTGTCTTCAGGATACAGTCACCTGGGAACTCACCTTCCTCTGGAGATCAGTAACATCAAGTACTTTGCTTATTAGAGCACAAAGAGAATTCCTGCTTTTAACAAAATCCTTTACCTGTCTTACAGCTGATGCTAGTTTGTAACCCACTTGAGTGCTGGGATTATATGTCATCCATATTTGTAAGTCTATATGTTTAGCAATACTATTTGAATATCTCACAAATATTGATTAAATGGAATTTATTTGAAATTAATTGAGAAAAAGTAAAAGTAAAAAAGATATGGGGGCTCCTGGGTGGCTCAGTGGGTTAGGGCCTCTGCCTTCAGCTCGAGTCATGATCTCAGGGTCCTGGAATCGAGCCCCACATCGGGCTCTCTGCTCAGCAGGGAGCCCGCTTTCCCCTCTGTCTCTGCCTGCCTCTTTGCTTCCTTGTGATCTCTGTCTGTCAAGCAAATAAATAAAATCTTTTTTAAAAAAAGATATGTTAAAATAATGTAAAAAATAATATTCTGGGCAAGAAGCATCATTCTCTAATACCTATTGATCATCTTATATATACTCAATAATTGAATAATTATCTCAATACTTCATTGTATGACCCTTGAAGAAAAATTTAAAGAAGAGGAAGGAACATTAAGAATCATCTTGTCTAATTCTCATTTTATTTAAAAAAAAAAAAAGGCTAGTGTGGTTAAATTGTTCAAGTTAGTTTAAGGGTTCACTGTAAACCTGAAAATATAAAGAATATTACTAATCAAGACACCAGAAGTAAGACAAATTGACCTAATTTGGAGTAATAATTAATAATTATTAAAAACCACTGGAGTTGTGTTGAGAGAATGAGATAAAAATTTAAGGATGCTAAGAAAGTAGTAGGTAGGAAGAAGAAAAGAAGGAGGAGGAGAAGGAGAAGAAGGAGGAGTAGGAGGAGGAGAATAGGGGGAGGAGGAGGAGAAGGGGGGAGGAAGATGAGGAGGATGAGGAAGAAGGGGAGGAGGAAGGAGAAGAGGAAGAAGAAGGAAGAGGCAGAGGAAGGTGGATAGGAAGAAGAAGAAAGAAAAAAGGAGGTAGAGGGGAAGGGGGAGGAGAGGGGCTAACACGTATATAGTTCTCACTCTATGTGAGACGTATACTGTTGTGAGTATTTTGCATATATTGACTCTCCAATCCTCACCACAGCCCTATGAGGTATACGTAATTACTGCACCCATTTTAGAAACATTACCTCCAATTTTAGATAGAATTCCTGAATATTACAGCTAAAAGGGGCTTTTATCATTGTACAGATAAGGAGACTAAATGATAATGCAGTATCTTTCATTTGCATAGTACTTTGTCAAACATTTCTACATATATATATCATTTAGATTTTTATTCTTACCAGGTAAGAACACTGGGGTTCTAGTGGTTGAAGCCAGATATCAGGATATCAATATCGATTGAGCAGATGCTACCCCATTTTGCACTAGGGGTGATAGAGACCCAGTGACTAGAGTGTGGGAGAGTTCTACTCTAATCTCAGCTTCTAATGGTATGAAAAGTAAAATTTAAGTAAGAAAGAAAATAAAATACAAAAGAATTACAGAAATTATTTACACTTTTAGTATGCTGTCTAGATAGTATTCAAGAGAAATTAAACAACAAAAAACCTTACCTGCTGACTCTATGACTGTTACACCAATGTAAAGGTACTTGTTGTTTAAATCTTCCAGACTGCCATAGGACAGTTCTTTGATCGCCGTTTCAGAGTTAAATGTGAACTGAGCAACTCCATTTATCAACTTTTTAAAAACGGAAAATGAAAGAGGTATTTCAGGGAAGTTAACAGAGAAAAATTAACAAAATATGGATTTACTAGCTTTCTAAGTAGAAAGCAACTATGAGAGGAATGATCTAGTGTCACCAGGAGAGTGAATGATTAAGTCTACAAATAAGCCCAAAGTGTTGTTTTCTAACTTATGGGTCTAGATGTATAGGAAGAGTTGTAAACATTATGTGGTTCAACGGGTCTTTTTTGCACTAGCTGACCAACGTTCCTTTCCCCGATCTCTGAGTCGTCTTCCAACTTCGGGGCCTGCTCTCCAGCTTACTTTTGATCCTGGGAGTTTGTTGGGGTTTATGATACTTAATTTGTACCTCACTGCTTACATACTGAACCACTTATTTAAAAACACACAATGGAGAGAGGGAGATGGAGTTAAGTCATATTACAATATTTAATTATTAACCACAACAGTAAAATAGATTTTGCCTTATTTTTCTTCTAAAATTGAGTAGCTTGGGGCCAGGGATTTTTGACTTATTTACCTTCATATCCCAGTGTCCAGCATAGAATCTTACAGTAAAAAGAGGTGTCTGCTTTATATCTTGGATAAATAAAACTCTTTGGAAAAGCTTAGGCTGAATAACTGATGATACAAACCACACAAATATGCAAGAGGGAGCAGAATGGCAGGAGTCCTTATCACCTGAGGCATAATGTCAAGAACACTGAACAAGGAAAAGGGGATCAGGGCTCAAATATGAGCTCCGGCAACCACTAACCCTTAACTGTAGACAAATAACTTCCCAGTGAATTCATTCACTCACAAATATTTATAGAGCGCCTACTCTTTGCCTGGACTCAGGTTGGCTCTGGGCATATAATGGGAAAAATTAAGATCCACAGAGAGGTTGGTGTAGAGAATGATAATTGCAATAAAAAAGGGTTTCTCAATGTCAGCACTATTGACATTTGGACAGGGGAATTGTTTGCTGCTGGGAGTTGCTCAGTGCATTGCAGAAGTTTGGCAGCATCCTGGCCTCTTTTACTAAATGCTAGTGGCACCCCCCCCTTCCCTGTTGTAACAACCACAAATGTTCCTGAACATTGCTAAATGTCCCCTTGGGGGTAAACAATGTCTCTGGTTGGGAACCATTGTAATAAAACATGAAACATACTCCACCAAGGGAGGCTCAAGGCCTAAGGGAGTACCTGGCAGGGGCAGCCAACCTAGTTTACAGGAGTCAGGGAGACTTCCCAGAGATAGGGAGCTAACACTGAGACTTTGAGAAGGAATTAGCCAGGGAACAAAGAGGCAGAAGGGACCAAGGGAAAGAGCATTCCCAAGTAGAAGCAGAGGCATTGCAAGCACCTGGAGGCAAGTGAGACTAGGGTAAGTTCCAGGAACTGGAGTGACCAGTGCCAGGGAGAGGAAACAGGGCATGAGATAGGCTGGCAAGGGAGGCTGATGTCATGGACAGTGGACTTTATCCTGAGGACCAGAAGAAGCCAAGGGAGCATCTTAGTTTTGATTTCCACACCTATGTAAAATGAGGGGTTGGACTAGATGATTTGGAAGTGACTTTTCTCCAGCCTTCCTGATGTGTCTTTAGGTACAAGTGAACCCATCTTAACATCTTACCATTTTGTTTTGCAATGCTTTTTGCATCATTTCTTTTTGATCATCTATTAAGTTGTCTCTTATTCCAAAAGTGATAAAAACATCAGCTTCGGTGACAACTTTATTATAAAAATATCTGCCAAACAATAATACATAAAATTATTTTGCTAACATGGTTAAAACAATAAAATTCAGATCTAATGTAACAATTTAAAATTACATAAAGCATTTGATACACTTTCAAGTGTCTTCCATCCACTATTGCATTTCATCCTCTTAAAGCTATAAAAATAAAACCAAAGTGCAGATATTTATTACTCTCTGCTAAATGAAAAAAAAAAAAAAAAAAACAGATCTTGGGGAGATCAAAAGACCTCTCAGGTCCAGAATCAGGATACACTGCTTCCTTAATGATTTGGTATCAGTGGGGCTCAGTTCTCTATTTTCTTTTACATCTTTAAAAGCAGCATACCCAATCTCATTGTAATATAAGCTCCTTTTTAAACATTATAACTGCATATTTCTTTTTTAGTTTGGAATTAAAGTGAGACTAAAGGAAATTTCCTGCATAACAAAAAACACTGTAGCAAGAGCTAATCTTCCTTGTCCATAGTCTGAACAAATAAAGTAAGTGTTTCCCTTAAAAGAAGTCAGTTTCTAGAATTCTCTGTTAAATGAGCCTTTGTGTTGGTTTAGACTAAGTAACACTCCATCTTAGGAATAAATGCTAGTAAGAAAGGCAGTATAGGGTAGTACTGAGGGCTTGAATTCTGAAACCAGACAGGCCACATAACTTACTAGCTGTGTGATCTTGGGAAAATAAGTTAATATTTATGTACCTCTGTTTTTGTATTTGTCATATGGAGACAGAAATAGTATCTGACTCACAGAGATTTCATAAAGATTAAGTGAGCTCATATATACAGAGTACTTAGAAAAATGCCCAACACATTCCATTATATAAATTGGTTATTGTTACTAATAACTACATTATATGGTCATTTTTATTTTTATTTTTAAAAAGACCTTATTTATTTATTTGAGAGAGAGAGAGAGAGAGCACGAGAGGCGGGAAGGTCAGAGGGAGAAGCAGGGAGCTCAATGCAGGACTCCATCCTGGGACTCCAAGATCATGACCTAAGCAGTTGCTTAACTGACTGATCCACCCAGGTGCCCTATATTGTCATTTTTAAATGACCTGTGTTTTCGCAGAAGATTGCTTGCAAAACTAACTCCAGTTCTCCACTGCCCCTTAAATCTACCACTTTTGTAGTTCCTTGCCGATGAAAGATATGAAAGGAATCTATTTCCTTTGGGCTGGTCTTCTAACTTGATTTGGACAAATGAATGTGGTAGAAGTGATGGTGAGCCAGTCCTAAGCTTAGACCTCAAGAGGACTTTCATGCTTCATATTCTGTGGGCATTGCTGCTACTACAGGCTAATCTCCTGGATGATGAGAGATACACAGAGTCCAGCTGTCTCTGTCACTTTAGTCAACTGTCAGACATGTGAGTAAGACCTCCCTAGACCAGCCAGATCCCAGGTGACCTGCCAACTGATGGCAGGCACACAGGTGAGCCCAGCTGACATTCAGCCTGGCCCAGATCAGTAGAACTGCCCAGCTGCCTCGTAAATGGTTGTTGTTTTAAAGTGTTGGGTCTTGAAGTAGTCATGTAGCTTTTTTAAGCCATTAAAAAAGGACAAGAAGTGGGGAGCCTGGGTGGCTCAGTGGGTTAAGCCACTGCCTTCGGCTCAGGTCATGATCCCAGGGTCCTGGGATCGAGTCTTGTATCGGGCTCTCTGCTCAGCGGGGAGCCTGCTTCCTCCTCTCTCTCTGGCTGCCTCTCTGCCTACTTGTGATCTCTCTCTGTCAAATAAATAAATAAATTCTTTTAAAAAAAATGACAAGAAATAAGGCTTCATATCTCAGTCCCAGTATCCTAAGTCATGCTGATTCCTAAACATACACATTGGACTTAAAACCTTAAGTTTTTGTTTGTTTGTTTGTTTTTTTGCTGTTGAGTAACCAAAAAAGCTAAAATCAGAATCAGAGAAAATTGAAACGAGTAAATAAACTGTAGACCTGATAGCTCCTCAATCAGTCAATTCCCAAAGTCATAGTAAATCACAGATCACAGCAATATATGTGTGTATTAAGTCAACACATTGTACACTTTAAACGTGTACAATGTTACATGTCAATGATATCACAGTAAAGTGTGGGCAGGGGGAGGAATCACACTTCTCACTTAATCAACAATCACCAACCAGACTTGGCACTCAATTTAGCTAGATAAGCTGAAAAAAAAATTCTTACCTCGCTTTTATTGTAATTTCAAAATCATTAAAGTCCTTATAGCTAATGAAATTCTTTTCTGGTTCTATTGAGACTGAAAAATGTGGCATCACTGAAAATAAAAACAAAGAGGCAATTTTAGCATTTAAGTTAGAGTAGTCTTCTTTCTTTCTTTCTTTTTTAAAGAATTTATTTGTTTGACAGAGAGTGAGAGAAGGAGAGAGAGCACAGGCAGGGGGAGCAGCAGAGGGAGAGGGGGAAGGAGGCTCCCTGATCAGCAGGGAGAGAGTAGCCTTCTTTCTGGTATAGTTGGACAAGCTGTAACATCAACACACCATTGACCTTGTCATCATCAAGACCATCATTATTGCCAACAATATCTGTGGGGGACCTCTCACTCTACCAGTGAGAGTTCTCTCCAGCTTTATGTACCAGAAGTACTTTGCTTCTACTTTGATTACAACATTTAGTATAGTCAATTGATTATTTCCTTCACTAGAGTATGGGGTCCTTGAAAACAGAAAAGACTGTACTCTATGTATCTTTGAATGTCTCTCCCCACCACCCTTTTCATGAGTCTTAAATATAGTATACACTCAATGAGGGTTTATTAAACTGAAAATGGAAAATGAAAACTCTTGCTTATTTAACAGTTCCCTTTTATGTCATAACCCATAAACCTATGGTTTATGGACATAACTCATCCGGTTACCCAGCCAGAAACCGATCTGGTTTCCAAATTCCAACATAAAACTCTGACTTTAGTCAAGAAGAGAAAGCTTGGGGAGCCTGGGAGGTTCATATGCTTAAGTATTTGCCTTCAGCTCAGGTTGTGATTCCAGGGTCCTGGGATTGAGCCCCATGTTGGGCTCTCAGCTCAGCTGGAAGTCTGCTTCTCCCTCTGCCTCTGCCTCTCTCCCCTGCTCATGCTCTCTCTCAAGTGAATAAATAAAACCTTTTTAAAGAGAGAGAAAGCTTACAATTAGCTAAAAGAAAGAACACCCATACAAAATTTAAAATTAGGGTAGAAAGGAAGGAGTTTTCTCTCTCTCTTTCTCTCTCTCTCTCTCTCTCTCTCTCTCACATTGATTGCCCAAGAGAAAACAATTTCACCTGTCAAAGTGGCACTGCCTTCTCTTTAGACTAACTAAGACCATGTACCAGGGCTTATGGATTCTAATTCTATTAGCCAGCACAACCATTAATAGAGAATTGCGTAACTAAGTGGCCCTGATATTGTGGACAAAGATTGACACATAAGTTTAACATAAGTTGGCGTCAGATATGGGTCATATTTCCTAGACAGAGAAGTCTAAAAGAAGAATGCACTTTGTTGCTCTAGGCTGCATTCCTGTGTTACCAAAGATGAAGACAGGTGTATGTATGAGGTGGAGGAAAACACTTCATCCTTACATCTAGTACCTACTTACTGTAGAGCAGGCACACTCTTATTAATGGGTATATCACAGTGAACAGAAAGACACAAACCCTGTCCTTACTGAGCTCACAGTCAAACAGCGAAGAGAGTTTATACACAGATAAACATAACCATAGTTATGAAAACGAATATATAAGTATAGGGAATTCATTCTTCCTAAGAAAGAGAAGTTAGGAAAAGATTTGCTGAATAAACTGTTTTTTGGCTGAGACTTGAAAGATGAGTAGGAGTTGGCTAAGTAATCAGGGAGGGGAGAAGTATTTTAGGCAGATGGAACATCATATCCAAAGTCCCCACTGCTGGAGGGAAGTAAGGGGATGCACAGTATAAAATGAGGCCCAAGAGGAGGAAGGCGGGGCCAGCTCAAAATAAGGATTTTTATTTTCATTAGCAAAGGAATGAGGAGCTACTGGGGACCTTTCAAAAGTGAAATAACATGATGAGATTTGCATTTAAAGATTTTGGCCAATACCAAATGAGAATAGCTTGGAAGAAGAGATAGCAGTTAGGAGGCTTTTGCAGTAGTCCAGGCAGGGGCCTGGTGATGAATTGATGAGGGTGGCCTCAGACAGTAGGAGATGGAGGAATTCTAGATGTACACAGGAAGCAGTAAAAATACTCGGAGGAAGGAAGCTCAGTTAGGATTATAGGTTATTGAGAACCCATTATCTTTTAAAATTGTTTCAGTGTAACAAATTTTTTTGGTCACTGTTTTTTGTTTTGTTTTGTTTTTTTGCTCATTGTTAAAATTTGTGTATTTATTCTCTGTATCATTATAAGTCTCCTGGAGGAATAAAAAATGATTTCAAACAAAAGAAAGTTAAATTCGATATCAGAACACACAAATGCTTTAAAACAACTACAAGAAATGGAAAGATGGGAGTCTGGGTTGCTCAGGTGGATGGCTGACTGCCTTCAGCTCAGGTCACGATCCTGGTGTCCTGAGATTGAGCCCCGTTCCCTTTGCTGTGCTCTCTCTTTCTCAGTCAAACGAATAAATAAAATCTTAAAAAAAAAAAAGAAATGGAAAGATAAGCTTTTTATATGTTAATTATTAGTCCATCAATATGATTGATTTCAAAATAAGGATGTCTTAGATTTCCAGATAAATATATTAGGGATTTGTGAGCCAGAAGGAAAATAGTACTGAACTCGGGGGATAGAAATCCAGTTGTTTCTTTTTCTTTTTTTTTTTTTTTAATTTTTTTATTTTTTATAAACATATATTTTTATCCCCAGGGGTACAGGTCTGTGAATCACCAGGTTTACACACTTCACAGCACTCACCAAATCACATACCCTCCCCAATGTCCATAATCCCACCCCCTTCTCCCAAACCCCCTCCCCCCGGCAACCCTCAGTTTGTTTTGTGAGATTAAGAGTCACTTATGGTTTGTCTCCCTCCCAATCCCATCTTGTTTCATTTATTCTTCTTCTACCCACTTAAGCCTCCATGTTGCATCACCACTTCCTCATATCAGGGAGATCATATGATAGTTGTCTTTCTCTGCTTGACTTATTTCGCTAAGCATGATACGCTCTAGTTCCATCCATGTTGTTGCAAATGGCAAGATTTCATTTCTTTTGATGGCTGCATAGTATTCCATTGTGTATATATACCACATCTTCTTGATCCATTCATCTGTTGATTCAGGAGGTTCAGAGAATGCCCCTCAAAATCAATAAGAATAGGCCCACACCCTGTCACCTAATAGTAAAATTTACAAGTCTCAATGACAAAGAGAAAATCCTGAAAGCAGCCCGGGAAAAGAAGTCTGTAACATACAATGGTAAAAATATTAGATTGGCAGCTGACTTATCCACAGAGACCTGGCAGGCCAGAAAGAGCTGGCATGATATTTTCAGAGCACTAAACGAGAAAAACATGCAGCCAAGAATACTATATCCAGCTAGGCTATCATTGAAAATAGAAGGAGAGATTAAAAGCTTCCAGGACAAACAACAACTGAAAGAATTTGCAAATACCAAACCAGCTCTACAGGAAATATTGAAAGGGGTCCTCTAAGCAAAGAGAGAGCCTACAAGTGGTAGATCAGAAAGGAACAGAGACCATATACAGTAACAGTCACCTTACAGGCAATACAATGGCACTAAATTCATATCTCTCAATAGTTACCCTGAATGTGAATGGGCTAAATGCCCCTGTCAAAAGACACAGGGTATCAGAATGGATAAAAAAACAAAACCCATCTATATGTTGCCTCCAAGAAACACATTTTAAGCCTGAAGACACCTCCAGATTTAAAGTGAGGGGGTGGAAAAGAATTTACCATGCTAATGGACATCAGAAGAAAGCAGGAGTGGCAATCCTTATATCAGATCAATTAGATTTTAAGCCAAAGACTATAATAAGAGATGAGGAATGGACGCCTGGGTGGCTCAGTTGGTTAAGCAGCTGCCTTCAGCTCAGGTCATGATCCCGGAGTCCTGGGATCGAGTCCTGCATCCGGCTCCTTGCTCGGCGGGGAGCCTGCTCCTCCCTCTGCCTCTGCCTGCCATTCTGTCTGCCTGTGCTCGCTCTCTCCCCCTCTCTCCCTCTGATAAATAAATAAAATCTTTAAAAAAAAAAAAAAAAAAAAAAAGAGATGAGGAAGGACACTATATCATACTCAAAGGGTCTGTTCAACAAGAAGATTTAACAATTTTAAATATCTATGCCCCCAACGTGGGAGCAGCCAACTATATAAACCAATTAATAACAAAATCAAAGAAACACATCAACAATAATACAATAATAGTAGGGGACTTTAACACTCCCCTCACTGAAATGGACAGGTCATCCAAGCAAAAGATCAGCAAGGAAATAAAGGCCTTAAACGACACACTGGACCAGATGGACATCACAGATATATTCAGAATATTTCATCCCAAAGCAACAGAATACACATTCTTCTCTAGTGCACATGGAACATTCTCCAGAATAGATCACATCCTCGGTCCTAAATCAGGACTCAACCGGTATCAAAAGATTGGGATCATTCCCTGCATATTTTCAGACCACAATGCTCTAAAGCTAGAACTCAACCACAAAAGGAAGTTTGGAAAGAACCCAAATACATGGAGACTAAACAGTATCCTTCTAAAGAATGAATGGGTCAACCGGGAAATTAAAGAAGAATTGAAAAAAATCATGGAAACAAATGATAATGAAAATACAACGGTTCAAAATCTGTGGGACACAACAAAGGCAGTCCTGAGAGGAAAATATATAGCGGTACAAGCCTTTCTCAAGAAACAAGAAAGGTCTCAGGTACACAACCTAACCCTACACCTAAAGGAGCTGGAGAAAGAACAAGAAAGAAACCCTAAGCCCAGCAGAAGAAGAGAAATCATAAAGATCAGAGCAGAAATCAATGAAATAGAAACCAAAAAAAAAACAATAGAACAAATCAATGAAACTAGGAGCTGGTTCTTTGAAAGAATTAATAAAATTGATAAACCCCTGGCCAGACTTATCAAAAAGAAAAGAGAAAGGACCCAAATAAATAAAATCATGAATGAAAGAGGAGAGATCACAACTAACACCAAAGAAATACAAACTATTATAAGAACATACTATGAGCAACTCTACGGCAATAAATTTGACAATCTGGAAGAAATGGATGCATTCCTAGAAACATATAAACTACCACAACTGAACCAGGAAGAAATAGAAAGCCTGAACAGACCCATAACCAGTAAGGAGATTGAAACAGTCATTAAAAATCTCCAAACAAACAAAAGCCCAGGGCCAGACGGCTTCCCGGGGGAATTCTACCAAACATTTAAAGAAGAACTAATTCCTATTCTCCTGAAACTGTTCCAAAAAATAGAAATGGAAGGAAAACTTCCAAACTCATTTTATGAGGCCAGCATCACCTTGATCCCAAAACCAGACAAGGATCCCACCAAAAAAGAGAGCTATAGACCGATATCCTTGATGAACACAGATGCGAAAATATTCAACAAAATACTAGCCAATAGGATTCAACAGTACATTAAAAAGATTATTCACCACGACCAAGTGGGATTTATTCCAGGGCTGCAAGGTTGGTTCAACATCCGCCAATCAGTCAATGTGATACAACACATCAATAAAAGAAAGAACAAGAACCATATGATACTCTCAATAGATGCTGAAAAAGCATTTGACAAAGTACAACATCCCTTCCTGATCAAAACTCTTCAAAGTGTAGGGATAGAGGGCACATACCTCAATATTATCAAAGCCATTTATGAAAAACCCACCGCAAATATCATTCTCAATGGAGAAAAACTGAAAGCTTTTCCGCTAAGGTCAGGAACACGGCAGGGATGTCCATTATCACCACTGCTATTCAACATCGTACTAGAGGTCCTAGCCTCAGCAATCAGACAACAAAAGGAAATTAAAGGCATCCAAATCGGCAAAGAAGAAGTCAAATTATCACTCTTCGCAGATGATATGATACTATATGTGGAAAACCCAAAAGAAATCCAGTTGTTTCTTTTCCATCACTAAATGGTTGCAATGATTTGAGTAAATCTTAGTTCTACTGGGTTCTGCTTACCTCATCTCTGCCTATTTAAGTTTCTCCAAAAATCACAATTTTTGCCTTAAACTTGTCAAGCTTCCTGGGTCACTAGGTTCTTCTGGCTCTGTGATGAGGAGCACAAGTCCAGAAAGTTTGATGGACTTGTTCAAGCTCCACGAGTTCTTGTAATCATCCCAGCCAGGCTGCCTCATCTTTATCTGGGAGTGATTCTGCATTAAGTTCACTAATGAAAAACATAACTGCAGAAACACTAACTTTTTACGAATAAACTTTTGTCACAAATTACCATATTCTTTGATTTCAAAATACGCCACTCCAGTTGTTGAAAAGTCCTCTTTATATTTAGCTCGGATTGTCCATACACCATATCTGGGGGAGACAAAATATTAAAAATTATAGAAGTCATCAAATATTTTTAATTTATCCAGAGGAAATCTAATTGATTCCTGTTTTAGGGAGGAGAAAGTAGAGATGTATTTAGCCTAAGTAATATATTTTATTTGTGCAGAACTTTAAGTAATAAACAGAAATAACTGAATGTTTTCAGGATAATAAAAATGTTTAAGTAATGAGTTTTTCATATTCTGTCATTTTTTTCAAGTGTTTTTGTCTTAATATAGTCAATAGCTTTGATTTGAAGAGCTTATGAAATCTTTGAAGATTAATTTAATCCTGGAACATAGTTACACTAACATAATACCAAAATCACACTATAGTAGGACATCCATATTAATGTCTCTAGAAACATATAACAGGTCAAGCTTTTCCAGATGATAAAACTCACACCTCACATAAAAGAAGTTATGGTTAGAGACAAAATATGGTTTATTTAAAGAGGAAAATGACCTGAATTTAATTAACAATCTTCATTTAAAAATATTTACTGAGCACTGGGGTAAGAACTAGAGGTAAAAGTGAAAAAAATAGAAGAATTTCTGCATTTATAGAGCTAACAGTCCTTGAGACTTCCAATTCCAATTTCCAATTCTCCATTTACTGACAGATTAGATTTGGGCAAGTTGCTTAACTTCATCTGTGCAGTGAAAAAGATCACATTTATTTTGCACATTGGTTATGCAATCAATACACTTAATACTATGACTACCACCATCATTAATTCAATGAATATGTGTCAAGTGCCCGTTATGTTAAAGTTCTGAAGATACAACAGTGAGCAAAACAGACAAAATAAGAAGGCAAATAAACAAACAAACCAGTAAATAAGTGTAACACTGAGATATGTAGCCATGAAGTAAATAAATAAGAGAGTTAGAAAAGGAGAGGGACTATATTAAATTATGTATCCAGGGATAGCCTCTTTGAAAAGGGAGCATTTACTCTGTGTCCTAAGGAATACGAAGTCAGCCTTCTGAAGAGCAAGCTGAAGCACATTCTAAGCAGAGGGAACAACATGTGCAAAGGTACTGGGGCAGGAAGGTAGGGCTCATGAGAGGCCACCATGCCTGACACATAATCTGTCAAGGAACAAATGGCACAAAATACAGTTGGATAATAGTTGGATAAATAATAATAGTTATAAAATAATAAGATCAATTCTATGATATAGAGCAGGTAGTATTTTCAAGGAAGTATGTAATTTAAAAATTAAATTCTCAATTTCACTCACATTTCTAGAAAATCTTCAGTGAATTAACTACAAACAACAAATTAACCGTGAGCTCCCTTCCAGAGGGCAAAAAAATAACCACAAGAAGGTTTTGTTTTAAAATTATATTTAACCATTTATGAGTACAGTTATTTGTCCTACTGTATTATAAGTTCCTTGAAGGCAGGGACCGTGGATTACTCACTTCTATTTTGTGTATCTCACTCTCTATGTGCCTTGCACATACCAGGAATGTGTTCACCAAATCTTTATTACATTGTATTCTGTTAGAACTTGTTCTTAAATCCTTTAAAATGAGGCCCCCTAAAAAGAAATGGCTCTGAGAACCCTCTCCTTCTCGAAATCTGCCTTCTGGTAATCTATGCAGACAAAGACTATGGAGCACCAATATTTTTATAACTCTCAGAACAAGGCATGGGACCGCTCTAGCCCTTTCGACTAAAAATCTACTAGATTCCTTGAAGGGTAGAGGGTTGATGGATTATTTGTTTTATTTTATTTTAATGCCAGTGAGTTAACATACAGTATTATATTAGTTTCAGCATACGCTATAGTGATGCAACAATTCCGTATACCAGCCCATGCTTATCCCAAGTGGACTCCTTTGTATATTCTCATCCCCTTCACGCTTACACCCTTCTTAACAACACGCAGCTTCATTTGACTGGTTATCTCTCTCACAATCCAAAGTTCCAGATGTGTTTTCTAGAGAAAACTGTATTAACAAACACTTTAAAATACTTAGGATTAGTTGGAATCTTGAAGTCAGGAAAAGAGATGATTCCAGTATAATCGTTTTCTTCTACAATGTCCACTTCTGATCCTTCGGGATCCTTTGAATAAAAACAAACAACCTCAAAGCATAAAAACCACATTAAAAAATCAACTGATTATAGTATCTTTGACCTATGGGAGTATTTACTAACAAAGATCTATGTCTTCAAATTAAATACGAAGGAGGAAGATAACTTAAATGTTGTTGAAGGCAAATAGGGTTCGTTTAAGCTACTTCCCTCCCTCTTTGAAACTGTTCTCCATCTCCTGCTACACGTGTGTGCATGCACACACACGCACACACACACACAGAGATGGAGAGAGGAAAGGAGAAAGAGAAGGTGTATATTGGTATCCAGGATATCCTTGCCACAATTATCCAGAAGAGACTCAACTTTCTATTGCATGACTAAAATTAGAAATATAATAATAATAGATGTTACAACTAACCAAACATGAACTTATAGGCTTTATAGATACCAGAATCTGAATTTCATATCTGTTCATTTGAAGTTTTCCAGAGCAAATATACTATAAAATGCTTTAGCTAGCTAGACATTTTATAACTGTGCACTATGGGTATTTTGAACGTGGTAAAACACTCAAAATGGTTAAGCAAACCGGAAATTTTTCATAAAGCTTCCCCACAAACTCCCCTTTGTATGTGGGTTTGAAAATTATCAAAACAAGGTATTTTACTTTCTTTGGACTTTGTGTAGAGGTTCATTTTGACCGTAACACAGAAATTTACCACCATGGGTCATGACTGTGGAATTCATGGCTGGAATTTTAAGGTATTTTTCCCTGAAGTTACAAAGGTCTATTCTGCCAAGGATCAGGATTACCATCTAAATATCGGCGGGGCTGTTCTTTTTCCCTGCAGCTGATCACGCACAGTGCTTGTAAGATGGTATCTCTTGAGCACTATTTTCAGGACACTTCTTGTACACTGCATCTCTGTGACTCTGGAATCAGCTTCCTCAATCCTCTCTTCCTGGGGCAGCTCCTACATGGCACGACTGGCACCCACTCTTCCTTGTGTGGTGCCCATATATATATATATATATATATATATATATATATATATATATATTTATCACTTAAGCTCAACCAGGAGGAATAAAATAAAAAGCATCTGTCCACATCCTCTAGTATTTTCTGACAGAAAAAGGACATGTGAGCTGGACAGTTTCCTTCAATCCTTTCCAGACTCCCTACAGCACTCAGCCGGTTTATTGGTTATCTCACTTCTTAGTATCTCACTTCTTAGTCCTCCCTGCTGCCATCGGAAAACTTGTGCTAGTTCTTAGTTCTATTTTGTAAAAATCCACATCTATTCTTTTAACTGAAACCTATTCTATTCCAGAAAAGGATTGCTGTCAGCCATGACTCTTAACTCTATTTGGTCTGCCCTCAGAGCCCATGGGTCATTTGCCCCACTGTATCGTTTGTAGTTTATACTCCAGTGTGCTTTTGTTCTGTGGTATCTACTCAGTGTGTACATCTATTCCTACACGCAAATCTTGGGTTTCAGAGGGAGAGACTCACAGCTTTAGGACAAGCCAGCACACTCAGACGGTTGCTGTGGACTGGTGAATTCCCATCCACTTCCCTGCAGCTGTCAGTGCTACTCTCACCAGCTTCCTCTTCCCACCCTCATTCAGGCAGTCTGGGAGGCCACCCTCTGTGTTTCTCCTGCTGCTGGTAGCACGCCTCTGCCTGCATCGGGACTTCTGCGGCAGCCCAGCCCAGGGTTCCCACACTGCACATTCCTTTACTTCCCCCCGCAGTGGTGCTCACGGCTGCACATGTCCCTTCCATCCTTGGTCCTGTCACTTCAGTAAGTCTGCAGGAACGCCCCACCACCTGCTATGTGAAGTCTTCACTTCCAGATCTGGTGATTCAAGTGTCTGGCCCTAGTCTAACCTTCAAATCTTACTTACCTCTCTGTTGCTAGGGATGCCTCTGCCCTGGAATCAGGTTGCTTTCTTCCTGTCCAATCCCTTTTACCTCTGACTCTGCTGTCTGTGCTCCTTTCCAGCAACCCACTCATGTCTTCTCTACCACTCTCAATTCTACTCATTGTTCCAGGCCAAGTCCAAATCTTTCCTTTTCCTTGATGGGTCCTTTGGCCTCCCTAATCTTTTTTCTGGACTATGGGATTTTATGGTCTGTATTGATAGTTATCAACCACAGTCTTGACCCACTCTGATGTTTCACAGGTAATTCATTATAAAATAGTTAGACGTTAGAGTTTGTGAAAGGTTTGTGATTTGTGTAGGGCTATAAAGCATTCAAAGTTATCCCTATACATTCCTCTTCTTTACTTGTGTTCTGGTAAGGTTTTCATCTTCTAGGGTGGTTAGTAGGAGAAAAATTGCTGCAGTCTGCAGGGAAGGGCCATGGGTAATATACCTAGTGTTAATAGGTGAACAGTTATTTCCCTACAAAAATTTTGTAGGATTGTGACACAAACTGGGTAAGACCATGGGTGCTTGTTGCCCTTGGGCATGTCATGTGTTACACATGTCATTATGTCATTGCTGAAAAAGGGTTGATAACTGCTGATCCTTATCTCAGGTTTAACACTATTTTTCACATGTGCCAATATGTTACTAAACTAAAGTTTCTTAAGTGTAAGTGCCCAGATTGTAATTCTTTAAAATTGTACAAATAAAAAATATCATATGTAATATTCAATAATAATCAATCAATTCATTGTGATTGATTGATGCCCTTTAAGAAAGAAGCCATGAAGGATATATTTAAAGGATTTAGTTCAAAATCAACTTGCTACAAGTGAATTTTCATGAGTGCTTTACATTTATCTATTGTAGAGGTATAGACTTACAATGTTTTACTTACAGAAGATGTCAGGTAACGATTTATCCAACATTGAATGAGTTAGTGTGGTATTAGGGCAGGGTTATGGAACAATGTATCTTATGCTAAAGATGAGTTAAATTATTTTTTAAATAAAAAAATACTCACTATGTACGTTAAGACAGTTTCTCTTTTGGCTGGCTTCAAGTCATCATTCAGTGAGTAAACTCTGACCTTTACTGTAAGAACAATTGATATCATCAAAACCTCTGCTAAACATAAGGGTATTTTGATTTTTTGCAATAATCATCCTTAAAAGAGATGAGTATAATTTTTAAAAATCACAAAAATTGCATCACAAAAATTCATACTTAAAGGAAAGAAAAAGTTACTTTACAAGACACATATGTTACTAAAGATTATTTTCCTTTGAAGATAATCCTCTTGGATTCCTTTAAAGAGATACTTTTCCTAGTGAATTTAAAGTACAGTCCACTTTATCAAAATATATTTTCTTTTTTTTTAAAGATTTTATTTATTTATTTGACAGACAGAGATTACAAGTAGACAGAGAGGCAGTCAGAGAGAGGAGGAAGCAGGCTCCCTGCTGAGCAGAGAGCCTGATGTGGGGCTCGATCCCAGGACCCTGGGATCACAACCCGAGCTGAAGGCAGAGGCTTTAACCCACTGAGCCACCCAGGCTCCCCCAAAATATATTTTCTTACAACTTTTTGGGAACACACATTAGGCCATTGTTTATTGAGAATTTCATAGTAGCAAAATAGTAATCTCTCCTTTATGGTTATATGAGAGTATCCTATATAGTCTTACATTAGAGTCATAGATTTTAATGGAAAATTAGACAGTTTGATTTTGATATTATACACTCTTACACATATAAAAACCAACAAGGCCCCCAAAGTATCCCTTATTGTTGCTAAAGGCAGCTTTAAATTGTATGGTTTTGTTAGATTCATTAAGCCAGATCCTATAATTATTAAATTGTTAAATGAGTAATGGCAAGAACTCGAGAACAATTATTCTCTTCATTTGTTTCTGCCCATTAAAAGATTCCTGCCTTTTAGACAATTGTATCTGCTTAGAAGTGAACCCTTAGCTGCTTGGGACATGATATTCTAGTTCCTTTCAACATGACATATTATGATTTCTCTCATGTTCATTTACTGATACTCAGATCATTTCATGGCCAAAACTTTACTCTCTAAATAAAACTGAACTGGAACCAGAGGCCCTTTAAAGAGTCAGTATTATGTAAAGCTCTACATAAGAAGTCACATTAAGCTCTCCAAAATTGGTTTCACTAAAACCATAAGGTCAAAGCAAACTGTTCAGTAAATACCCCCCCCCCCAACACACACACACGCTGTCTGCTGTTCCCTTTCTCCCTCCTTGTGTCCTCCCTCCTATATTCTTCTCTCATCTTGTGCCCTCCCTCTTATATTATGGACATACCCAGCTCATCCCTGAGCATCACTGGGATGCTGGCAGAGGCAGAATGTCAGAAAAAAGTAAGAGCTCATGCCCTGGAGTTCAAAACTTTGATTTCACTCCCATGACTACCACTTCCTAGCGGCCCTGGAGTAGGACACTTAATCCCTCTAAATCTTAGTTCTCTCTTTTTAAAATAGAACTGTTAGAATCTGCTTTATAATATTATAAGAACTAAATGAGACAAAGCTTTTACATAGCCTGGTGGATAATAACTACTCAATAAATGCTTATTTTTTTTAGTATTATTATTTCTATGTCTACTGTTTATCTGCTTTCTAACCCAGTTTGTATTTAGATTAGAAAATTAATCTTGTCTTCATAGCAACAGTGTATCAGAGGCAAGATCAATATAATTTTTTAGTACCAAAAATATGGCTTGTTAGGTTTTTAAAAAATGTACTGATGCATGTGCTTGGGTGGTTCAGTTGGTTAAGCGGCTGCCTTCAGCTCAGGTCATGATCCTGCTGTCCTGGGATCAAGTCCCGTATCAGGCTCCCCACTTAGCAGGAAGCCTGCTTCTCCCTCTCCCACTCCACCTTCTTGTGTTCCCTCTCTCTCTTTCTCTCTGTCAAATAAATAAAATCTTTTTAAAAGAATGTATTGATGCCTTCTATGTGCAGGAACCTATGCTGTACTTGAAGATATGGTGGTGAGACAAATCAGACATGGATATCTTCCAGTGGAGTGGAGCAGAGAGTGAACATATGACTACACAAGAGTATGTACAATTCGGGGTGGGAAGCATGACAAAGAGCACTGCCCGGCTTCCTGAGAACACAGAAGAGGGAGATCTGAAGTGGTCAGAGAGGTCAGAGAAGGCTACCCTCTAAGGATGCCATGTAAGAGTTGCGTAGATGTTAATCAGGCAAAGTGGGAATGGGGGTGGGGGTGGGGCTTGAGGGGAATGAATGTACCAGGCAGAGATATACAGACCTTCACATGAGGGGAGGAGGGGGAAAGAGTCTGAGAATGCAAACAGAAAGGGGTCCGTTTGGCTGGTTTACACAGATGAGGGGGCGCATGGTGACTGAGAAAGCTGGAGAGGAAGGCATGACACAGGTTGCATGGAATCGAGGGATTTTGGTCAATAAAGTTCTTATCCTACAAAGCCTTGAAGATTTAAACCTTTATTCTAAAGTTGCTTATACTAAAAATCCCTCCAGGATATTCAGATTAAATGTGTGGTTTAGGACATTAGAGCTATAAATAGGAAGATTTAATCAATTTCTAAGGGACAACTTTTTCAAATTTTTTTTAAAAAATTTTTTAATTAATTATTTTTATTAACATATAATGTATTATTTACCCCAGGGGTACAGATCTGTGAATCATCAGGCTTACACATTTCACAGCACTCACCATAGCACACACCCTCCCCAGTGTCCATAACCCAACCACGCTCTCCATACCACCCCCTCCACAGCAACCCTAGGTTTTTGTGAGATTAAGTCTCTAACTAAGAGACCACTTTTAAGTAATTTTTTTCTTCTGTGTAAATAAGGGTTTGTGCTATTCCACAGGTCAGATAGTAATGGAAAACACTTTCCTAGTGTTTACTCTGTTCTGGACGCTGTTTTAAGTGCTTTACTCATATGAATTCACCTACCTCTCACAACAATTCTGTGAGGTAAATTTTATTCTCTCTATTCTGCCCTTTCTCCCACTAACAAAGGAACCATGAATACAGAGCCATGTTCTATTAGAAATTTTCTTAGGTAGTTTCCCCTCAGAAAGTTAATATTCATCTATATCTGTGATTTAGTTTATTCTTTGCTGAAACATCTGATCCCCTAGGGTTGGATTTATTTTTGGAATTTGAAGAATAGCTCTAAAGTCAAAGGAAGTTGTTTTTATGAGCCTGGTTCTATAATAAATTATTTTACCATTGCCAAAAGTATATCTGCAATTACATCTTACACTTGTTTAATTAATAAGATATAACACAACATTTCACCATTTTAAAAAGCTTTCCTCTTCATGGAAATAACTAATGGGGCAGATAATATAATTATTGATTTTATAGGTTCCATATGAACTTAAAATTTATATTTAAGTTTAAATTACATATTTAGCAATCTCCATATAAATTTTAAATTAAAATGTATTTATAAGTGTAAAAGTCATTGGGAGTTGAGACTCAAGCAAGTTGGAAACCTGTTTACACTTAATTTCAAATGTTAAAAGATCTCTACAATATGTCAATCGCCTGCTCTGCACCAGAGAAAGCATCATCTTATACCCTACCTGACTGTTCTGGAGTGTAAACAGGTTTGTCTGTATGAATGAAGAGATATCCATTCTCATCAGTTATTGGCACTTTTTTTGATCTTGAAAAATGCTTCGATACAACTTCCAAATACACATATGAAACTGGCTTTTGTCCTCCAGACAAATGTTTGGGTTGTATCTGTAAAAGAAAAAATTGATGGAATGGAGTATAATTTTTAGGTTATAAAACATGTTGATTTTCTAAATACCACTGTCATCTCATTAGAACACACACAAAAATGAGTGTATGTATTTAACCATTTAAAAAGTAGTAGAGACATATCCTTGATGAACAAAGATGTGAAAATCCTCACCAAAATACTAGCCAATAGGATTCAACAGTACATTAAAAGGACTATTCATCACGACCAAGTGGGATTTATTCCAGGGCTGCAAGGTTGGTTCAACATCCGCAAATCAATCAATGTGATACAACACATCAATAAAAGAAAGAACAAGAACCATATGATACTCTCAATAGATGCTGAAAAAGCATTTGACAAAGTACAGCATCCCTTCCTGATCAAAACTCTTCAAAGTGTACGGATAGAGGGCACATACCTCAATATTATCAAAGCCATTTATGAAAAACCCACCACAAATATCATTCTCAATGGAGAAAAACTGAAAGCTTTTCCGCTAAGGTCAGGAACACGGCAGGGATGTCCATTATCACCACTGCTATTCAACATAATACTAGAAGTCCTAGCCTCAGCAATCAGACAACAAAAGGAAATTAAAGGCATCCAAATTGGCAAAGAAGAAGTCAAACTATCACTCTTCACAGATGACATGATACTATATGTGGAAAAGCCAAAAGGCTCCACTCCAAAACTGCTAGAACTTGTACAGGAATTCAGTAAAGTGTCAGGATATAAAATCAATGCACAGAAATCAGTTGCATTTCTCTACACCAACAACAAGACAGAAGAAAGAGAAATTAAGGAGTCAATTCCATTTACAATTGCACCCAAAACCATAAGATACTTAGGAATAAACCTAACCAAAGAGGCACAGAATCTATACTCAGAAAACTATAAAGTACTCATGAAAGAAATTGAGGAAGACACAAAGAAATGGAAAAATATTCCATGCTCCTGGATTGGAAGAATAAATATTGTGAAAATGTCTATGCTACCTAAAGCAATCTACACATTTAATGCAATTCCTATCAAAATACCATCCATCTTTTTCAAAGAAATGGAACAAATAATCCTAAAATTTATACAAAACCAGAGAAGACCTCGAATAGCCAAAGGAATATTGAAAAAGAAAGCCAAACTTGGTGGCATCAAAATTCCGGACTTCAAGTTCTATTACAAAGCTGTCATCATCAAGACAGCATGGTACTGGCACAAAAACAGACACATAGATCGATGGAACAGCATAGAGAGCCCAGAAATAGACCCTCAACTCTATGGTCAACTAATCTTCGACAAAGCAGGAAAGAATGTCCAATGGAAAAAAGACAGCCTCTTTAATAAATGGGTGTTGGGAAAATTGGACAGCCACATGCATAAAAATGAAATTGGACCATTTCCTTACACCACACACAAAAATAGACTCAAAATGGATGAAGGACCTCAATGTGAGAAAGGAATCCATCAAAATCCTTGAGGAGAACACAGGCAGCAATATCTTCCTAGGAACATCGCCAAAGGCAAGGAAAGCAAGGGCAAAAATGAACTATTGAGATTTCATCAAGATCAAAAGCTTTTGCACAGCAAAGGAAACAGTTAACAAAATCAAAAGACAACTGTGTAAACCTGGTGATTCACAGACCTGTACCCCTGGGGATAAAAATATATGTTTATAAAAAAATAAAAAAAATTAAAAAAAAAAAAGACAACTGACAGAATGGGAGAAGATATTTGCAAACGACATATCAGATAAAGGACTAGTGTCCAAAATCTATAAAGAACTTAGCAAACTCAACACCCAAAGAACAAATAATCCAATCAAGAAATGGGCAGAGGACATGAACAGACATTTCTGCAAAGAAGACATCCAGATGGCCAACAGACACATGAAAAAGTGCTCCATATCACTCGGCATCAGGGAAATACAAATCAAAACCACAATGAGATATCACCTCACACCAGTCAGAATGGCTAAAATCAACAAGTCAGGAAATGACAGATGCTGGCGAGGATGCGGAGAAAGGGGAACCCTCCTACACTGTTGGTGGGAATGCAAGCTGGTGCAGCCACTCTGGAAAACAGAATGGAGGTTCCTCAAAATGTTGAAAATAGAACTGCCCTATGACCCAGCAATTGCACTACTGGCTATTTACCCTAAAGGTACAAACGTAGTGATCCGAAGGGGCACGTGCACCCGAATGTTTATAGCAGCAATGTCCACAATAGCCAAACTATGGAAAGAACCTAGATGTCCATCAACAGATGAATGGATCAAGAAGATGTGGTATATAAAAACAATGCAATACTATGCAGCCATCAAAAGAAATGAAATCTTGCCATTTGCGACAACGTGGATGGAACTAGAGCGTATCATGCTTAGCGAAATAAGTCAAGCGGAGAAAAACAACTATCATATGATCTCCCTGATATGAGGACGTGGTGATGCAACATGGGGGCTTAAGTGGGTAGGAGAAGAATAAATGAAATAAGATGGGATCGGGAGGGAGACAAACCATAAGAGACTCTTAATCTCACAAAACAAACTGAGGGTTGCTGGGGGGAGGGGGGTTGGGAGAAGAGGGGTGGGGTTATGGACATTGGGGAGGGTATGTGCTTTGGTGAGTGCTGTGAAGTGTGTAAACCTGGCGATTCACAGACTTGTACCCCTGGGGATAAAAAAATATGTTTATAAAAAATTAAAAATTAAAAAAAAGTAGTAGAGACAGAATAGTGAATAAATTTTATCCAAACCCTGTCAGGGTCAAATATCATAGATAAAATTTAGCTTTAAGAAGTGTGTAAACCTGGTGATTCACAGACCTGTACCCCTGGGGATAAAAATATATGTTTATAAAAAATAAAAAATTAAAAAAAAAAAACAAAAAAAAACCAAACAAAAAAAAAATCTTTTGGTTTGCATGTTTCCTAGATTTGGTATACATTTAGTAAAACTACTACTACAGAAGCTTCTTAACAAACTCTCACTTGGCCAGCACTGGATTAGAACGTAGTCCACTCCCTCAGTTCGGCATCCTGACTGATGTTCGGGATATATTGTACTATATCTCCATCCCTCTGCTCCCACCTGTTGAGCTGCATGCTTTCTTGTTTAATGTAAAGAGTAATAATCGTAAGTGTTTCTATGAAAACTCAGGCTCTGGGCACCTGGCATGTTAATGCAAATATGCTATGGAATCAAACGTGAGTAATAACTTTGGAAAGAAAGCCCATAAAGTTCTGCTCTCAGACTGCCTATGCAAAAACTTCAAGTTCCTTCTCTTGGGAAACTGGGAACAAAGTTGGTTCGTTAATGACACTAATAAATCAACTGCTAGGGGCGCCTGAATCAAACGTGGAGCTGCGCCTTCGTCAAGGTTTGATCTCAGGCTGGGAACGAGTCCCCCATAAAGCTCTCTGCTCTCAGACTGCCTTTCCAAGTGTCTCTCTAAGCCTGCCCTTCTCTGCCCACTTGAAAGGAACAGAAACTGTCAACAAAGTTGGTTCGTTAAAGGTGTGACACGTAATAAATAAGATTTGACACTCCAACCAGGGGACCCATGTTTAAAGAAAAGACCTTGGCATAACATCAAACAACTGGCAAACAAAGATACATTATAATGTTAGGATAAAATTAAATGCTGAAGATATGTGTCAAGTTTTATGATTCTCAACTTAATCTTTCAATTAACTATTTGAGTCCACATGAGTCATGAGAACTTTCTGTGATGATGAAAATATTCGATATCTATGTTGTCCAGCATGGTACCTACCTCTTATTGTGACTCATAAACTGAATTTTTTTTAATTTTAGATAAATTTGATTGATTTACATTTAAAAGTAATAGCCACACTAAATATCTTAGTGACATCAGGTAAGAGTGTCCACTGAGGGTGCCTGGGTGGCTCAGTCAGTTGAGAGGCTGCCCTGGGCTCAGGTCATGTCCCAGGGTACTAGAATGGAGCCCTGCATTGGGCTCCCTGCTCAGTAGAGAGCCTGCTTCTCCCTCTCCCTCTGCCTGCTGTTCTGCGTACTTGTGCTGTGTCTCGCTGTCAAATAAATAAATAAATAAATAAAATCTTTTTTAAAAAAAGTGTCCACTGAAATTAATTGGGAAATTAATTTTAATTCTTAATAAATATAGTAAGGGGAAGTATTTAAGAAATTCAAACATTTATAATCAAGAACATTAATAAAAAATTCTTACATTTGGTTAGAATATACAGACTTGAGTCTATATATTGAATAATATACAGAGTAATATACAGACCTCTTTATTTATTTATTTATTTATTTATTTTAATATAATTTTTTATTTTTTATAAACATGTATTTTTATCCCCAGTGGTACAGGTCTGTGAATCACCAGGTTTACACACTTCACAGCACTCACCAATAATTAAAAGTCAGCACTGAGAGTCCTTCAGAACATTTTAATGGATAAAATGTTCTGAAGGACTCTCAGTGCTGACTTTTAATTATTTATAATATAATAAAAATTTATTTTTATTAAAATGATACTTAAATATGTACAGCCTAAGACTAGGTGTAATCTTATGCTTACAAGGTTTACATAATTATGAAATCAAAACAAATTTACAAAATAAATTTGAAGTACTAAATATCAATATAATTCTAATCTTAAACTGTTTTCAAACTTCAAATTTCAAATTCTTTTTAAGTAGTTCACTTTAAAGAAACACTGGTCTAGGGTTGCCTGGGTGGCTCGGTTGGTTAAGTGCCTCCTTCAGCTCAGGTCATGATCCCAGGGTCCTGGGACTGAGCCCCACGTCAGGCTTCCTGCTCTGTGGAGAGCCTGCTTCTCTCTCTCCTCCTCCCTCACCCTCTCCCTTGCCTGCTGCTCTGCCTACTTGTGCTCTTTATCTCTCTGTCAAGTAAATAGTAAAATATTTTAAAAATAATAAAAATAAAGAAATACTGGTCTAAATGAACATCAGAGCCCCTTTCAAGTCTAGTAGTCTTTGATTTTCTGGTTTTTTATTTTTGAATTTTTATCAGACTTTAAAACAATATTTTGAGTATAAAAGTAATTTTTAGTTAGAATTTTAAATAAGAAATGAGTTGCAAGCTCTTCTCTAACCAAGGTACACGATAGTATCAAAATAAAAGGAAAAGTTATTTGATCCATATTGTTCTTTATATTAACTACAGGTTGTCAATGAGAGCTATTCAGTTTAGTAATCAGTAATTTCATTAGTTTTGGAAGCTATAATTGACAAATACCAGATAGCAGCCTTGGGTTTTTGCAGGCAATGCATTACAGATCAAGATGCATATTCATATTTTTCTATTTCTTTGTAATGATAGTTTTCATAGTAAACATACATTTTCAATTTATTTCCAAATATTTTTACATTGGTGCAATTTTATTTTCTAATACAAACTTCATAATTTACATGTATTGCTAAAAAAGCAGACACAAAAAAGTTTTCTGTTTCATCCATATTATCACTGGTGACTGACATCACTTAGTATTCACATAGTGGTAAGTGACATAAATGGCCAAATCTCTATGTTATCAACATTCAAACTTGGTACACATTTTACTGAGAATATTCTGTTTAAAGAAAATGAAGAATAAATACATACTGTTAAGCTTGCAGAGTTCTGGAATCTATTTTCTGAGGATAAAGTAACATGGCCTGAAGAGTAACTAAATTTTTTATCAGGATAACTTTTAATAGAGATTGTTGCATCAAATTCTTCGGTATATCCATAAACTTGAATTACAATATTTTCAGATGCTCCAACACGAAACATTTTTGGTGCCGAAATGACATACCTGTTGAAATAGGAAAAGAGTAGGACCCATATCTTGAGGTGATTTATTCTGTTATGTTTCTAATTTTTTCATCTCACTTGAGAGATTCAAATAGGCATATTTTCTTAACTTAAAAGTGATTATTTTAAAATCAAAATTTCTCAGTGATCCATGATAATCTCGGCATGGTTTCCCAGAAGTAGTAGCTTAGAAATAAAACTTGAGAAATAGAACTGGAGATTCAGTTAACATTTAGAAGTAATAACACCTTCCCTGAGCTACTGCAGCAGAGAAAGACTTTAAATGCTGTTGTCTGGAACATGTAAATGGAGTCAGTATTTTTGCTCAATGAAGAAAAAAGCAATAAAGATGCCAGTGCTTGAATTGCAGCTCTGTCATCTACTGGCTGAATGACCACGGTAAAACCACCAACACTTTTAAGACCAAAATAATTTACCTGTGAAAATCCCACCTTCCTGACCAGCTTGCAGTAAGGAGGAAATGAGATACTTTGTAGGTATGTATGCTTTACATATATGATTTGTACTCAATAAATGTTAAGATTCATTAATTTCACTAAATTAGTTAAAAGGAAGTGATTTTAGAAGTATTGTGTTACACCATGAGTGGATAAAGAAAACGATATAGTAAAGGTGAGCTGGGAGAAGGCATTTAGAAACAGAAGGAGTGATGGAGGTCTTTGAAAATAGTAACAATCATACAACAATGATGATATTATTAAGTGAATAGTTACCAGAGGAGAGGAGAGGCTGCATTAGCACTCTATATACACTCTCTTAATTTTACAACAGGCCAATAGTGTAGATACTAATATTATTCCTATTTTGCAAGTGAAAAGAGGATAATTTGACCAAGGTCACATCGCTTACAAGTGAATGAGGCAGAACTTTATATTCAGGTCTTTCAGTAGTTAAAAGTGTATAATTGAGGTCAAGGTTACAAGCTATGTTCACAACCACAGGCTATTACTTCCAGTTTTATTTTTCATGTGGTTTATACAAGAATAGTAATGAATCTATACAAGTTTTTAAAGTAACATTTTTAAATGTGTGTATTTTCATTGTTTTTAAAAAGAAAACTTAAAAATACAAACTAGGTTATTAATTAAATATCATGAAATTTTCTCATTTGAATAGTGAGAGCTACATGTGCTAATATAGAGGAAGAGAGAAGTGTGCTTCAACCCAAAAGGTCATAGATACTAATTCAAGTGACAGAACAGGCCTGGAGGCCACCTGCTACTCCACCTTGCAGAACTGTCAACATTAGGACATTTATAAAAAAAAAAAAAGTCAGCAAGTCTTTAGTAACAATGAAATTAGCTTGAAAACAATTCCATCCTTTTAAAACATCTGGCAGTCTCCTACATGACAACTAATTTGGAACCACTTATAGACAAATTATAAAAGAAGTGAAAGATTCTCCAGAGTTCCAGTCATCATCTGAATTCCTCATACACTTATGGAACAGCAGAAAATGAGAAAAGTTAAGCTCCGGTGGTAATAATGTACATTTCCTGAAATCTTACCCTGTGCTAGGCGCTGTTTTAAGGAATATCTATATACATATTTTCACTGTGTTGTTACAACCACTCTGTCACTCTTTGAGAAAGGTCTTATTATTACTCTCATTTCACAGATGAAGAAAAGTGATAATTTACTTGCCCAAGGTCAAGCAATTAAGTTATAGAATTAGGAACTGAGCCCAAGCAGCCTTTTTCCTGAATTAACAATTTCAATTGCTATACTAAACTGGATTTAGAAAGAGTTTTGTAATCTGAAAAATCTAGGGGGCGGGGAAGCTATTTCAGTTTCAGCATTCTGAGAAGTTTTATCTTTTCCAGTTTAATATTGTTTTAATTTTGAATTGTCTATGTGGTGGTGGCAGTGACAAAACATAAAATATTCAGTATTTAGAAGTACCTGAAAGATGGCTTTGGAATCACCCTTCATACAGATATTGGTCCTTACTGGTTTATCAGTATCACAATCACATAAAAAAAATCATACTGAAAAAATATATCACACTTTTCTTATTTTCTTTTAAGAAGATCAGGCTACTGAGCTTGCAGGGAGGCAACAATATCATTTTGGCTTCTACTTAGAATGTTCTTTCCCCAGATATTTACATAGTTTGCTCCCCCCTCATTTCCTTCAAGCTCTGTTTGAGGGTCACCTCCTTAGAGAAACCTTTCCTTTCTACATTTTTTGGTAATGTTCCATTATTTCCTTATCCTCGGATTCTCCTTTATTTTTTTCTTCCTTGCATAATAACCACCTGACTTTATTTATTCCTTCATTATTGGTTCATTCATCCATCCATGATTTGCTCCTCCCACTAGAGAGCAAGCTTTATACCATCTTCTATATACCAATGCCTATCACATGGTAGGTGCTCAATGAATTTTTGTTGAATCAATCAGTTAATCAAATTAATTAAACTGGTTGCCGTGCCACAAATGGTACACTCTCACTTTTTCAAAGAGAAGAGAAGAGATGCTCATTAAAGGCCAGTACAGTGTAGTGGAAAGAATTCAGAGTCATGGGACCCGGGTCCTAGTCCTAGTTCTACCACTGATTTGAACCCACTAATCTCAATATTTTTTGAGCTTCTGCCACTTGTCTTTTAAAAAGGGATATACAAGAACTACTTGGGAAATGAGGTGATTGTAGCTGTGTGAAAAGATCAGATTGGGGTGGGAGAGGTTATACATTTATGATAGCCTGGGTATACATTTATATTTTACATATTTGTGTATATATATTTATGACAAAATGAAAAAAAAATTGAATTGGTATGAAAGAGACCTTAATAAAAGCTTTGCTTTTGTCTCCTTCCAGCAGCATGATCTTTGCATGTCACTTTCCCCTCTGTCTGGATTTATCCTTATTTGTGAAATGAGTAGATTCAATTAGATACTCTCCAGTTCCTTCTCAGTACTAAAATGTTATTTCTAGATACAAAATGAGTATTTTTAAGGCATACCTTAAAATGTACAATATTTCAATCATAACACTAAAATTTGTGAAGAACTCACAAATTTAGAAATAATTATAACCTTTTTTCAAACCACAGTATTAGAATGGAACCCAAAATAACACTTGCTTTACTATGTATAGTAACTGGAACACACAAAGAAAACTATGTACCAAATACAAATAATCAATCAATGGCAAGAAACCTTATCATCTTGAGTTTATTTTGTGCTTTTTAGAAGAGGAAGTCAAACAATCACTTATGTAAACTTTTATAAATAACAATCCCATAAAGCTGACGTATTGTTAGCCATTCATCACATCAAGATGCTTCCATGACATTCTCATTCAGAGATGAGACTATTCACTTGGTATTCTAGGAAGTAGAAACTTATTTTCAAATTAACACTGTTAAATTTGGCACTCACTGCAACTAAGATGCATTGAAAAATGAAGATGGGTTCGTTTACTTACGTTTGTTCCTGTCCCCAACTTTTACCCAGGAAGATTAAAAAACAAAGTATGCCCCAAAGGCCCATGGCTGGAGTTAGCAGTAAACCATGGATATAACCTTCTTGAAGTTACTCTCCTTTTAAGTAAACTGAGCTTGAAGAATTTGGGTAAATTAGTTTACTGGTTAATTATTAATGTCAGAAAGAGAAACTAATCAGAACTGAAACACCCTTTCGTGCCCAGATGCAAAGGTATTTACAAGGAGAGATTTATTTTGATTAATACAAATAAGGGTACTCTAACAGGGGAATTTGGCACTTCAATGAATGGCTCAAAGCCAGAAGCTAATAAGTCTCATTGCCTTTAGCCTTTCTGCTCTTGATTAGGACAATCATTCTGATGTATCATCTGTGAGCACACCTTTGGTAGATCCACTCTGATACTGACAAAGACCCACTTGGATTCAGTTTCAAAATGAGGTGATTTGGGGATGGGTCTGGTTTGGACAAGGCTCATGAGGTAGTCTTTCTAGAGAAATCCTGAGTAGTAGTATCAGTGGCATTGGAAATGGCCTAAGGATAAGATGGATCTGCAAAGAAGCTCTGTAGAATGGTTCCTTGGCCTGTCCCAGTCTAGAGAAGAAGCTGAACTTTAGGGAGAGGAAAGATTGTGACAGGCAATGAAAATGCTATGCTGAGGACCTGACATCATTCCCTAGGAGATAGCCAAGCAAATACTTTAATATTTGGTAGGGAGTGGATAGTCTCTAATATCTCTTAATTTATATTACACAAATTTGAAGTTTGTATTCATTCTGATGCAGAATATCATTTAAAAAAATAAATTCGCATTTATACTTTCAGTGAAGATTTTAATAATTGTAATATAAGAAACAAAGAAAAAGCTTCCTATAACAAATGAATCTAGTAACTACAGGATGAAATAAAATTTTTTTAAATTAACATATAATGTATTACTTGCCCCCAGGGATACAGGTCTGTGAATCATCAGGCTTACACATTTCACAGCACTCACCATAGCACATACCCTCCCCAATGTCCATAACCCCCCACCCTATCTCTATCCCTACCGTCCTACCACCCAGCAACCCTCAGTTTGTTTCCTGAGATTAAGAGTCTCTTATGGAGGCACCTGGGTGGCTCAGTGGGTTAAGGCCTCTGCCTTCTGCTCGGGTCGTGATCCCAGGGTCCTGGGATCGAGCCCCACATCGGGCTCTCTGCTCAGTGGGAAGCCTGCATCCTCCTCTCTCTCTGCCTACTTGTGATCTCTCTGTCAAATAAATAAATAAAATCTTAAAAATAATAAAATTTAAAAGTATTTTAAAAGTAACAAAACAGATTCTCTAAACATTTTTCTATAAGTCAGATGTTTTATGGTTACATGGCATTCCTTGCTTTGAATTAATAAGATTTTACTTTACCAACACTTCAGTATTAAACTTATTAGAAAAAAAGTCCCACAAAGGAAAATTTGATACACAAATTTCACTAGTGATATTTCTCGCAAATGTTATTGAAATGATAAAAATCTGCCACAACTGTCTGGCAATCTAGCCCATTTGTTTCAAAAGGGAATCTGTATAATGATTAAACTGGGTTGCGAAAGATGGACCAAGTTAAAACAAACAAAGTCCTTCTGTCATCATTTTCGGGAAAAGATACTTTGGAGAAAGCAAGAATACTCAAATCATCATGAATAATATTTGCATTTTAAGTGCAAGGAAGTTTGTTTGTATTATAGAGTCAATACTGATAAATGATATTTGAAAACCATTGGCATGCTTTCCTTGTAGAAAATGTTTTTTTAAAATAAAGGATCTTGGGTGGCTCAGTCAGTTAAGCTTCTGACCTTTGGCTTAGATCATGATCTCAGGGTCATGAGTTAGAGCCCCCCCCACCTGGGGCCTGCACTGAGTGTGGTGCCTGCTTAGGGTTCTTTCCCTCCCTCTCCCTCTGCCTTTCTCTCCCCAACCCATGTGCTGTGTCTCTCTAAAAAAATAAAAATAAAAATAAAATAATGGATCTCAAAGGTCTTCAATAAAACCAAAATTCAATTCACAGATTTTCAAGTGTGTTTAAACTCATCTGTCTTTTAAACATGACTCAGAGGTGGATTCTTCACATTTTAAAATTTTTTAGGGAGTCTTTGGCTTGTATACAAATAAAAATCTTTAAAAGAAGAGAATCCAGTCTAGCACAAACTTTGGTGGTCAACCAATCTTTCTGTGGCATTATTAAATGCCACATCAGTTCTGCCCTCAGGACAGAGCCCAAATGACTTCACTTAGTTTCATAAGGCCCTTCCTGATCTGGGTCCTACTTGGTTCTCCAGCCAAGTAGCTTAATTATTTATTATTCCCCAAAGTCACAATGGCACAAAGGTGTTCCTAGCAGGGGACTAGACAGTCAAATACTATGATGATGATGATGATTATTAACCTATTTATACAGGTTATAGGAGGAGAAAACAATCTCATTTCTCCTTATGCCCAAGAGCCACTGCTTTAGCTGCAAATTAAACTTTTCTCCCACATGATTTGGGTTGTCAACACCAAATCCTCTTTAAGTCCCTTGTTCCTTCACAATCTTGTACTTGTATACCACATCTGAGACTCTGGTATCCCAACATTGCTCAGAATTCACCACAGACTGCAAGAGGCCTGGGAGAGTTTAATGGAAAAGTGAAAACGCTAGATGTTTACTTCAGAAAACTTTCACACATCTGGCTAAAGAGACCAGTTCAGGAATGCAAGTCGGTACAACCACTTTGGAAAAGAGTGTGGAAGTTCCTCAAAAAATTAAAAATAGAGCTACCCTATGACCCAGCAATTTCACTACTGGGTATATATCCCAAAGATAGAGATGTAGTGAAAAGAAGAGCTATATGTACCCTAATGTTCATAGCAGCAATGTCCACAATAGCCAAACTGTATAAAAAGCCCAGGTGCCCTTAAACAGACGAATGGATAAATAAGGTATGGTCCATATACACAATGGAATATTACTCAGCCATCAGAAAGGATGATTACCCAACTTTTGCATCAACTTGGATGGAACTGGAGGAAATTATGCTAAGTGAAGTAAGTCAAACAGAGAATCTCAATTACCATATGGTTTCACTTATTTGTGGAACATAAGGAATAGCATGGAGGACATTAGGAGAAGGAAGGGAAAAATGAAGGGGGAAAAATTGGAGTGGGAGATGATCCATGAGAGGCTATGAGCTCCAGGAGATAAATAGGGCATTTTAGAAGGAAGGAGGATGGGAAGAATGAGTGAGCCTGGTGATGAGTGTTAAGGAGGGCACATATTGCATGGAGCACTGGGTGTTCTACACAAACAATGAACCATGGAACACTACATCAAAAATTAATGATGTACTGTAGGGAGATTAACATAATACAATAAAGAGAAAGTTTAAAAAAATCAAAGCATTGCTATTGTCTCTAGACATTTGCATCAGTAGTAATAACATAAACATATGATTGTGAAAGATAAATACTACATCAGGATATTAGCTATATATCCTGGAAAGAGGAGGAGAAGGAGAAAAGGAGAAGAGAAGGAAAGAGAAGGAGAAAAGGGGAAGGGGTAGGAAAAGGATTTATAGAGTGCTTCTACAGTCTACATTATCTTCTGTTTTAAAGGAAGATCTGAAGTCAGCATGACAATATTTTACAAACAATTCAGTGAAATTTAGTGAGGGTTATAGTGGCATTTGATAGATCAGTTGCTGTACTTGCCTAAAAGTTTGGAATATTTCATTGGGGGGAAAAAGAGAATTTGAAGTGAAGCAGGCTTGAATTCAAATCCTGTCTCTACCTAAGTCGGTATGTGACTTCGGGCAAATTAATGAACGCTTAGAGCCTCACTTTCATTGTCTATGAGATCAAATGATAATGCCTCATCGAGCATATGGGAAAATGAAATGAGACATGTATATATAGTTCTTGACAAACAGCATGAAAAATGGTTGTCTGAAAATGGACCATCTGAAAATTATTACCTAAAAATTATTATTTTTGGCTAAGACAGATTTGTGATCTTCCACTCTTTTTGGAAATATGTGCACAGCATTGTAGCAATCTGTATTTGATATCGTTTTATTTTCCTGGCTGCTGCCAGGTAGAACACCACACTGATGGTCACATGAATCTCAGGATGAAAGAGTATCTTTATCATCGAACACCCAGGAGAACTTTGCTTCTACTTCTTTGGTTTGTTTACTGTCAACTAAAGGTATGGGATTAGGTGACTGACCTCTTACGATTCCATCTAATTGCTACATCTAGAGAGTCTGATATTCTAACTTAGCAAAGAGCACAAAAAGGTCCCCACAGACCAGAAACTTTTCAGGAGGTATTTAAATAAATTTTTCTCTTGTTTATGACACTGATTTCCACTAGCAGATTATGTGCACCCTACCACTTTACCTCATCAGCTGTAAGAGGTCTTTCTTCAAAAAGATCATCCTCATTCTGGCCCTAATGAAAGATACTGTTTGAAGCATTTTCTTACTTCCTAGGAGTAGGTCTAGTAATTAAGAAGGAAAGTCAAGGGGTGCCTGGGTGGCTCAGTGGGTTAAAGCCTCTGCCTTCGGCTCAGGTCATGATCCCAGGGTCCTGGGATCGAGCCGGGGAGCCTGCTCCCTTCCCCCCACCATCTACCTCTCTGCCTACTTATGATCTCTGTCTGTCAAATAAATAAATAAAATCTTTTGTTTAAAAAAAGAAGGAAAGTCAAGAATGTTAATTCACCATCTCAACAAGGCCTATTAAACTCCAGCATCTTTTGATAGGTGCTTTATGAGAGTCAGGCATAGAGAACATGTTCCTAGCTTGTAAAGAGCTTATCCAAATAATGACAACACAATAGCTACCAGTTACTAGCTCTTAACATGTATCAATTATTGCAATAATGAACTTACATAAATTGTCTCTAATATAAGCAACCATTCTGAAGGGTGCTATAATGCTCAGATTACCAACAAAGAAACTGAGGCTTAGAGAAATATAGGGGTTTGCCTCAGGAAACTCATCTAGTAACTTGCAGAGATGGGGATTTGATTGTGTTGGGGTAGGAAGAAAAAGAAAAGAGACATACCAAACTAGGCTGAAGTCTTACCTTCTCTTTGATATCTTCTACAGCTATTTGTAACTGATACTCCACTTCATAAACTCTATAATACTTTATAGAGCCTGATCCACCCATCTTGATTCTTATTTATATGCCATTGTATATTCTAGGCTGAAGGGTATAACATGGGAATACGTATGACATTAAGTGGAGGACTAGTCTGACTTATGTCTGGTTCTCCCTTCCTCATAGAGTGCTGAGGTAGGACTAGCTAATGAGACGACCAAGCAGATGGTAGATTGGGAAGATTACCTGACAAGGCTACAAGTGGGAAGAGCCAGAGAATAACCAGCCAGAGAATAACTTTCACACCCAAGGGAACACGGTGATTCAAATCCAACAGTGGATGATCTTGTATTTTAGGTTCTTGAGAGAACCCAAACCAAAATGACCCAGCTAAGCCACTTCTGAATCCCCTGCCCATAAAAACTGAAGACGGTTAATGTTTGTTGTTACATTAAGCCATGTAGTTGGGGGTAAATTATTACGTAGCAATAGTAAATTTGTACACTAGAATAGCTGTTTTTCTAAAGATGCTCTAAAAGCTCCTTGCACTCGCTACCACCAGTAATGGGCCCTTGCTTATCAACCCCCAGTACTCTAATTTACAAGTGTACTTTAAGTTCTGAAGAACAGCAGGGCACAGAGGCCTACCTGAAAGCGCCACCTGCTGGTAGTAACTTGACAGGGTCCCAAAGCGGGCTGGAATAATTAGGGTTGATGGCTGCGGCTAACATATAATGCCTTTCCAGGGTAGACTCCAGCTTCTCATTTCATGTCTCTTCTGAGAACTAGCTTCTTCGGTTCCTGGAGAGAGCAATACCTACCTTGCATTCTTATAAGAATGCTGAAATATGAAGTCTCTGAGCATTGAAAATCATATAAACATATAAGGAGTTCTTCCAATTATTTTTTAAGCATCTTATTTCTCCTGCTTTATCAACTCCTTTCTTTCTGCCTGCAAACATGCAAAAGTCTCCACTAATTGGGTGGGAGCCAAGTGTCACAGAACCTTTTAATGGATTTTTCTCTAAAAATCACTGCTAAAACTCTCAAAAGCTTAGTCTGCTCCCGCTTCTATTTTATGTAATTTTCTTTTCCTTCACTTATCCATCAATTCCCCTCATCAGAATGCCTCATACATATCTTCATGGAAGTTAGATAGAAAGAAAATATGAAATGAATAAAATGATTTCGCAGCAGCAAAGGCCACTTGATGTTGGTTGACATGATTAGGCATTATTCCCATTTTACAGACAAAGAAATATGATCAGAAAGGGTTTAAAAGAAGGAAAGAAACCCAGAATCACATAGAAAGAAATAGTCAAGGCCACCTGTACAATATGAGGGTCCCACTGCAAGGTGAAAATGTAGATGTGCTTGTTCAAAAAGTAAAAAAAAAAAGTGCTGCTAAAGGTATTAAAACATAAAAAGACTTTTCCTTTCTTCTGTGGTCTCTCCCTCAACTTGCCATGGTGTTTTTTAAAAAGTTGCTATTTAAGGTCATTCTAAGTCAAGATAACTTAGAAGTTTAAATTAATGGCATGATTTTTACCATTCATATTTATTTTGTGTAATGTCAGCTTTTAATGCAATTAATTCATATGTAGAATCATCAGAATTAGTTCATTTTTCATACTCCATACATGTATATATCCTTTGACCTTACCACAACATTTGAAATGCAGCACAAAACAGACTCAACTGTTATTTTACTTTTCAGTGTTTGTATTCTACCAACACTCTCCACCTTTGCTTATTAAAGAACAGGAAGGTCTGGAAGGAAAAGGAGTTATGGGTTACTCTGTCCTTCCCCTTCCTTCTGTGTCATATTTAGAGCAAGTTGTTGGCTAATAACATGAACAAGAAAGAATATGATGAGGTTCCTCCATCACTCATGTTTCTTAGAATGCCAGTGATTTTCTGCCTTCAAACCAAGTCCTGGTCCCAAAGGAATATGTGGCCTCCAGGGGCTATCAGCACTCCTGCTTGCTCAGTCATAGACATGGCATGCATATTTGTACTCACCTTGAGTCTCACTAAACTTCTGCACACTGTGGGCTTACTGGAATTCTGTGTTCATGTGGTATTGTGAATTTTCTGTGTGAATGAGGCAGTGAGGAATACACTTATATCCTCTGTTCACACGCATGCTCCATTTCCCTGTCAGACATACAAGACATGAATTCAAAGACAAAGTTATTAATAATTTCAGCAGCAAGTAGGGCCCTTCTGAATGCTGGGCCCCATGTGACTGCACAAATTGCATGCCCACAAAGCCAGCTCTGGAGTAGCTAAGCCAGGAGGGGACTCACATCTCCCTCCAAAGGTGATTCTCTTAACACGTCTCGTGGAGTCTCTTCAAATAACTCAGGGCAGGGCATTGGCAGAGTGATCAAAGAATGTCAAGGAGATGAGAAACTTTTTAAGAGGCTGTAAGAGACAACATCAAACTGCTGACCTTGGCTCTAGGATACTTCTAGAAGTTACTGAAGCTATAGAAGGACAGGGGACTAGGCAAATGAGAAGTGGCAAAGGGATTGCAATCTGGGAGAATGACAGGAGGCTGAAGGAGATAGCCCAGTCACTTTTAGCAGACTCACAGACTGGCATGAGTTAGGACTTAAGATCTAAAAGTAAGCCATCACATTGCCTGATTTCAAGCCTTACTACAAATCTGTGATCACCAAGACAGCATGGTACTGGCACAAAAACAGCCACATAGACCAGTGGAACAGAGTAGAGAGCCCAGATATGGACCCACAACTCTATGGTCAACTAATCTTCAACAAAGCAGAAAAAAATATCCAGTGGAAAAAAGACATTCTCTTCAATAAATGGTGCAAGGAAAATTGGACAGCTATGTATAGAAGAATGAAACTTGACCATTCTTTTATACCATACACAAAGATAAACTCAAAATGGATAAAAGACCTCAACATGATGAAGGAATTGATCAAATTCCTAGGAGAACATAGGCAGTAACCTCTTCAATATCAGCCACAGCAACTTCTTTCAAGAAATGTCTCCAAAGGCAAAGGAAACAAAAGCGAAAGTGAACTTTTGGGACTTCATCAAGATCAAAAGCTTCTGCACAGCAAAGAGAATAGTCAACAAAACAAAGAGGCAACCCATGGAATGGGAGAAGATATTTGCAAATGACAGACAAAGGGCTGATATCCAAGATCTATAATGAACTCCTCAAACTCAACACACACAAAACAGATAATCATTTCAAAAAATGGGCAGAAGACATGAACAGACACTTCTCCAAAGAAGACATACAAATGGCTAACAGATACATGAAAAAATGTTCATCATCATTAGCCATTAGGGAGATTCAAATCAAAACCACACTGAGATACCAGCTTACATCAGTTAGAATGGCTGAAATCAACAAGACAGTAAACAAGTATTAGAGAGGATGTGGAGAAAGGGGAACTCTCTTACACTGTTGGTGGGAATGCAAGTTGGTACAGCCACTTTGGAAAACAGTGTGAAGATTCCTCAAAAAATTAAAAATAGAGCTACCCTATGACTCTGCAATTGCTTTACTGGATATTTACCCCAACAACACAGACATAGTGAACAGAAGGACCATCTGTACCCCAATGTTCATAGCATCAGTGGCCACAGTCGCTAAACTGTGGAAAGAGCCGAGATGCCCTTCAACAGATGAATGGATAAAGAAGATATGGTCCATACTTACAATGAAGTATTATGCCTCCATCAGAAAGAATGAATACCCAACTTCTGTATCAATATGAATGGGACTGGAGGAGATTATGCTGAGTGGAATAAGTCAAGCAGAGAGAGTCAATTATCCTATGGTTTCACTTACTTGTGAAGCATAGGGAATAACACGGAGGACATGGGTAGATGGAGAGGAGAAGTGAGTTGGGGGAAATCGGAGGTGGAAACAAACCATGAGAGACTGTGGACTCTGAGAAACAAACTGAGGGTTTTGGAGGGGAGGGGGTTGGGGGGTTGGGAGGAGCTGGTGGTAGGTATTAAGGAAAGCACATACTGCATGGAGCACTGGGTGTGGCGTATAAACAATGAATCTTGGAACACTGAAAAAATAAAATTAAATTTAAAAAAATAAATAAAAATAAGCCAGTTTCTCAATGGTAGGACAGACTGTGTCCTAGTCTGTAGATGCTTAGAGATCATTCATTTCAACAGCCAGTGTGCCTATAGGGCACTTTCAAAAAGGGACAAGACCAGAAAGACAGACAGTATTGTGGTCCAGCAAAGTGATATCATAACAGATAGGTCATCCTGGTGTATTCCTCAAGAGGCCAGGCAGAAAATCACATTAAGGAGGATTGTTGGCAAATAGGTAGGACCTACCTAACTATATGGCTGAGCCCAGGGGATGGCCAGGATGGAGGCAGGGTCCCTGATCAAGAAAGAGACCAAGAGGAGCAATCATCATTTAATGTGTACAGAGTTTTTGTAGTAAATGATGAAAAAGTTTTGGCTATAAATGATGTTAGTGGTTACATGACATTGTGAATGTATTTAATGCCACTGAGTTTTATACTTCTGAATGGTTAAAATAACAAACATTATGTTATATATATTTTACTATAATTTTTTAAAGCCATAAAACTATAATTTTTTAAAGAAAAAAGAAAGAAAGAAATAGACTAGGTATTAGGTTTACTGGATTAGGGAGTAGGTAGATGCTCGAAGATTAGTGATACTAGGAAGAAGTAGATGCTAAATCCCAGACCATATGTACTCAGCATCTTAATAACATACTGCCTCTAGACCACACAGAATCACTTCTGGGAGCTCTGCATTTTTCCCTTAGGAAAATAAAATCTTGAGGAATGACTAATTCGATCTGGCTGGTCTGAGGGTGGGGCCTCTTAAAGGCTTTTCTCCTCCTTTGTGGGAGGAACAAACAAAGCAGCTCCATGTGGACATCACTGGCAACCACTTCACTTGCATGAGCAGGTTTCCTCATCTGAGCAGCTACTGTGCCAGGCCTTGGGCACAGACCCTGGGCCTGAGACCACAGGGATTTGGGAAAGAGGGAGCACTAATTTTCTCTTATAAGAGAGGGGGCCTTGCATCAAGTCCTGACCCAGCCATGACTAAGGGACCTTGAGAACTGTTAAGACCATGGTTTAGGTTTGGAATTACCTCCCAGAGTTCCCTCAGGGTCCCTGGAACCTCAGCTCCAGGTGCCATGTGGGATCCAGCTTCAAGCGAACTTGGAGAGAACATCCATACTAGCATCCTAGCTCTCCCTGTTAAATGTCAGGTCCTTGACCCTTCTGGAAATTGATGTCGTGCCTCCAAGGCATCCTTGACTTGGGAATGAAGAATGTGGTAGAGAGGGCTGAGGTGCTGGGATGAGAATGACAGATGGCTGGGTTATCACTGGGGATATAAAGACATGAAGGATGGCTTAATCAGTTGGAGAAGTTTGGCAGTCGGGATTATATATAAAGGATAGGGGAGAGGAAAAGAAGAGGGAGAATTGAGATTTAGGTGTGCCTGCAGTCAGTCAGTCATTCAACAAATTTTGGGTGGGCATCTAAAATGTGCCAGATACTGAGCTAGTGCTGGGGCGGCAGTGGGGAACTAGACAGGACGCTCAAGGAGCTTGAGGTCTAGTGTTGAAAACAGACCACCAAACAAACAGACCAAACAGTGATCAGCATTATGATGGGAGAGCTACATAGGGCCAGGGAAAGAAAAAGAGTTTACAATAATTAGAATTAGTTTCTGCTGCATATAGCAGACAACCAGAATAACTGTTGGCTAAATGAGATAAATGTTTATTTCTTTCTCACATAAAAGAAGTCCAAGACTGTGATGGTATTTCCAAATGTCATCAGAGGCAAGGGTCATTACCTTTTCATCCACCATGCTATCATCTAGCTTTCATCTTCAGTGTTATCTTATGGTCTGAGATGGCTGTTGGAGCTCCAACCATTGTTTCTGAGTCGAGGGCTGAAAAAAAAAAAAAAAAGGCAGAAAAGAGACACCTCCTGTTGAATCAACTTTCTTTGAACAGTCTTCCTTGAAGTCCCATAAATACATTTCATCAGGAAACTTGGGAATAGGCTGTACCCAACTTCCAGGGAAACTGAGCAGCAATATGGCCAGCTGGAATTCAGGTTTTGATAATAAATAAGAAAGAAAGAACTAATTCTGTGTTAGTTAGCAGTCTCTCTGACATAAGTATTTCACCTTTTGCATTCCATATTCATGGATATTGAAATGTGATATTGAATTCTAGTAGAACTATCAAAGATTATTATTTTTGGCAATATAGAGTATTCTCTTGTAATAGAAGACAGAATTTAAAAAAAAAACTTTTTAAATATTTCATTTTAAAATGTTGTTCTTAGAGGGGAAAAGGTGAATTTTTCTGCCAGCATGTGTTCAGCTAAGGAGACCTTTTCTCTGGCCATCAGTAGCCACTGCTGAACAGACCACCATGAAGATAGGCAAGGTAAGAGCAAGGACCAGGGGCCAGCCAACACGAATCAGGGCATCAGGTCAAGTTTGGTCAAGCAGATCTTGCTATTACAAAATGACCCCAGTTGCAGCAAAAATGAAATTTACATATTGATAACAAAGTTAGAGAGTATTTGGGAATATTTCTGTAGCTTTTGTGTTTCAGGAATCACTTCTGAATATCCCCGTCTCAGTGCCTTACACCTGAGTCAATGATAATAAATGTGGGTGGAACGAACACTGCCAGTGAATTTGTCTCTCAAAGATTCCCTCTTTTTACTTGCTTTTAATATAGAATGACTTGGAATCCATAACTTCAAGTTGCTATAGTATTTAGAGGAGTTAAGGAGCTGAAACCTGAAGGTTTGGTTACAATGCCAGAATTTGGAGCCTGGGATTGGACCTCTATCTAGTACAGGGCTTACTTCAGGGCCCTCGCTGCAAATGAAAGCATGAGGGCACAAGAAGTAAGTGCATTTCACTGCTTCTGACTGTCTGTTTCACAACCTTTCTTTTTTTAGGTAACCATTTATTGAATGGGTTTATAATTAGGACAGCCAATCAAAAGTGAGTGACCCCATTACATTTAAAAATGGAGGGGTGCCTGGGTGGCTCAGTGGGTTAAGCCTCTGCCTTCGGCTCAGGTCATGATCTCAGGGTCCTGGAATCCAGCCCCACATCAGGCTCTCTGCTGGGTGGGGAGTCTGCTTCGCCCTCTCTCTCTCTCTCTCTCTCTGCCTGCCTCTCTGCCTACTTGTGATCTCTCTCTCTCTCTGTCAAATAAATAAATAAAATCTTAAAAAAAAAGAATATTAAAAAATGGAAATCAGGGGCACCTGGGTGGCTCAGTGGATTAAGCCTCTGCCTTTGGTTCAGGTCATGATCCCAGGGTCCTGGAATTGAGCCCCGTATCGGGCTCTCTGCTTGGTGGGGAGCCTGCTTCCACCCCTCTCTCTCTGTTCCCTTTGTGCCTACTTGTGATCTCTCTGTCAAATAAATAAATAAAATCTTTTTTTTAAAAATGGAAATCAATTCCCAAGTAATGTTGAGTGTGCTTTTATTCTACTTGAGGCCTTAATTTAAGGCTTAAATAATATACATAAATCTTGTGAAAGCTGCACCTTGGAAGAAATGAAATAGAGCATACTCTAAAAGATTAAGGAAGAATTTAAGATCTATGTGAGGCCTCTATTTAAAAGGCAACTAGCTATCATCACTGGCAAGTTACTCAAGACAGTGAGAATGGTTACCAAATAATGTGTTTGACCACAGCAAATAATGTTGAGGAAAAAGACTTCTATCTTAACCTTTCTTAAAATGCTTTTTAAATCAAAACTGAATCCAAATCTATGATTCTCTCAAATATTAAAGTACTTAGAAGAACACAATTTATGAAGCATCCTAACTGTGTCATCCTTTATCTAAGCATTCATTCTTATCCAAGTCATTTTCACCTCCATGATCTTATTGGGCTTTACAACTCTAAGCATGGTGGTGAGGGTAAATGCTGAATTCAGAGAGGTCAAGTGACTTGCTCAAGGCTGCACAGTCAAATAGGAGCCATTCCTGACCTGGCAGTCAGACTGGGCATTTATTTCACAGTTATGTTGTGTGTACACACTCTTGCCGGGTGAGCACAAAGGATGCAAACAGAGACAGCTGCTGTTCTCAGGGAGCTCCAGTGTGTGGACTTGTGAATCAGACTGTTGGGCTTGGGCCCTGCCTCTGCTACTCACTGTTGGACCTTGCACAAATTACTTAATCGCTCTGTGCCTCAGTTTTCCTATCTGTAAAGGGAGAACAAGTAAAATATGTAGTTCATAGGGTTGTGGTGAGAATTAGGCACATTAATTCTTGGAAAAAGCTTAGGACAAAATCTGACCTTGAGTAAGTCTTCAGTAAATGTTATTTTTAGTAGGAGAGACAGATATTAACTATAATAAACTGGAAAGTAACAGTTCTATCAGAGCTTAGGCTTGGGGCTAAAGGAAGTTTCCTCAAGAAAATGGCTCTAACCTAAACGTTGAAAGATAAAATAGTATTAACCATATGGGCACTCCAGACTGGGATGAGGGGCTTTAATTCCTGGATTACATACTCATTTATTATTATTATATTATTTTATTATTATTATATTATTTTATTATTATTATTATTTATTAGCACAATTTATTCCAGACCAATTTTATTGATCTGAAGCATATGGAACCAATTTTTTCTAAAGTAAAAAGAACACAGGCCTAGAAGTCAAAAGACCAAAGTCCCCGTTGTAGGTCTGCCATCAACTCACCGCAGTAGGAAGGGTCATTTAGTCTGCTTCTGGCCAGTGCTCTTCCCTCTGTGCGCATCTCTCCTGCACTCCCTGGAATATTTTGAAGCAAATCCCAGCATCACTTTATTCAACCTGTAAATATTTCAGTATGTATCTCCCAAAGAAAATAACTTCCTTTTTTTAAACCTCATACTCTTTCTTAATATCATCAAATATCTAGTCAGTGTTCACATTTCCACTAGGAGTTCATGAATTTCAACTACCACCACCACCACCACCACAACAAAACATCAATAACTTCCAATGGCCCTGGAATAATTCCAATTAGGGCCCTGGATAAAAGTATTAAGTACATATACACAACTGTTTTTTAGCTATCATCTGTTCTGCTACAGATAGAAGCCTGCATATTACTTAGCTCATAATGACTGCAAAGTAAGAGAATGATAGCAAGGCATCCTGCTGATTCATATGCAGTTTTTTCTTCCAACACTTTGGTATTTTTTGCCACCATGTTAATAGGAGCCTAACACAAAGTACATTACTCCGCTGAATGCACACAGCAAATGAGTAACAGAGTATTATGACATAACGTCCATTCAACCCACATACTTCCATCTTGGCTCCATGTGGCCATCAGCCTCCCCAGAAGTCCACACATTTCACTGTTTCCATAACTCAGTTGCCACAGCCCTCCTTCACACAGCTTTCTGTCAAAGTTGTTATTTTTAAGATAAAGTACTATAGGCATTATAATGTTTTTTGCTAGAATTGAGTATCTTTGTAACTTTATCAGATTGCTGTTCTTTCCTTGCTATTGTTAGTGCTCTGGTTACAATGTTGCATGATTTTTTTTTTTTTAGCAGTCTGTCTCCCTCTTATTTTTCAGTGTAGCAGAAGGGTCACTAATTAATTATGGAAACCATTTAATGGATGAAATATTGAGCTGTAAAAAAATCAAAGATTCTTAAAAATAATTTACGAATTGTACTGATTTGCATGGTTACCCATAATTTAAGGGAGAACTCAGTAATGAATCCTGTTCTTATCCCTCACTTGAACCTCCCAGCAAATCAGAAAGTTTTTAGGAAAGTAGGAACTTGAAATGTTGCTCACCAAACGATGGCTTATAAAAACATTAAGTGAACAAAATATGTTCAAAGACATAGATGTTTCTTTTTATATACTAGGTTACAATTAGAGTCTAAAATATGCCATTGCCAAAGTTCTGGGGGAAACTGTCAATAAAAAGATAAAAATATTACAAAGAAAACTATTCCCTAATTCTGTATAACATACTAGTTGTTTACCTTTATCTGAAGTGCCAACACCTTGAATTTCCCAGGTAGCCAGAGAATCAGTTAGCGTCCACTCCAGCTGATGCCTGGAAAATGAAATATTCCATAGCTGTCATACACAGGTGAGCCTTAATTAACCTGGAACCAATATAACATGATCTATTCATCAGAAACATTTACGGTTTTCCCATTTAAGTTCTTGAAGCAAATTGAAAGAAAACAAAATTAAATCAGTGGCCTAGGGTGAGGAGAAGGTTAAGAAAAGAGCAAAGGATAACAAGGGACTCCTCCATTCTCAGAACAATGGTTATACATCGATTAAGTTTGAACAATATGAAATAGCGGTTTGTGTAGGTCAAAAATATTTGGATATAGGCGCATCCATATGATTTGCTATCCATTGAATGTTTGTGTCCCTCCCCCCCACAATTCATACACTGAAATCTAATCCTCAATGAGATGGCATTTAGAGGTGAGAACTTTGAGAGGTGCTTAGGTCAGGAGGATGGAGCCCTCGTGAATGGAATTAGTGTCGTTACAAAAGAGGCCCCAGGGAATTCCCTCATCCCTTCTGCCATGAGGGGTTACAGTGAAAGAGCTATCTGTGAACCAGAAAATGGGCTCTCCCTAAACACTAAATCTGCCAGTGCATTGATCTTGGACTTCTTGGCCTCCAGAACTGTGGGAAATAAATGCTTGTTGTTTATGAGCCACCAAGTCTATGTTATTCTGCTTTAGAAGCCTGAACAGACAAAGACATAGTTCAACCTAATATATACTCCCATGTTTTGTTTTCATTGCCTTTATATAAACTTAAAGGGCTGTGATAAGTTGTCAAATAAAAATTATATGATACTCATTGAACCCTCCTAAGAAAAGTAATTTTAAAAACGTTCAAACATAAGGAATTTCCAGAATACTAAAACCTATTAGTCCAAACTGTCTATTTTCTAAGTGTCTATCATGTGCATGGCACAGTCCTAAGAATAAATATGGGGATAAATAACAAATTGTCTGCCTTCAAAGAATTCATTCTAGAAGAGGAGAGAAAGATATAAACAAATAGATGATCACAGAAGATATAAGTCCCTTCAATAAAAGTGTGTACAAACTACAGTAAGAATACAAAGAAGTATTTAATTCCTTGGGGACACTTTTTGGAGAACCCAGCATCTGAGCTGGATTGTCCAATGTGAAATACCTTTAGTCAGGCATGGGGGATCAAGAAGAGATGATGGGCATTAAGCAGGGCACTTGATGTAATGAGCGCTGGATGTTGTATGCAATGGATGAATCACTAAATTCTACCTCTGAAACTAGTAATACAGTATATGCCAACTAAATTGGATTTAAAGAAAAAGTTTTTTACAAGAGAATTTCCAGGAAAAGGTAAGAAAACTGCAAAGAGCAAGTAGTGCTGGAGCTGAGAGGGTAGTGGCGAGGCAGCTGGGAGGTGAGCTGGAGCTGTTGGCAAGGACAGTGGGTGCGAGTGTTTTAATCTACACAGATTTTGCCTGATAGCTTATGGAGAAGTGGTTTTAGGTGGTGAAGTGGCATGATCAGATTTGGATTTTAACATAATCACGTGAGCAGCAGAGCTTGGAGAGTGAATTAGAGAAGTGGAAAAGCGGGAATCAGAGAGAGTAAAGGAGGCTGTTGGGCATCAGTCAAGTCATGATAGCTGAACAACAACTGATCAGTTCTCAAATCTTATGGGTCATCAGTTATTTGCTGTGTGTGTTCATTATGTGAGGAAAATATTGCCTTCTTTTATTTGTTATATAGATAAATAACATTGGAAATACTTATCTAAATGGATGACATAGGTTGTTGGTGTGTTTGTTACAAAGCTTTGTTTAGAAAGACTGAAATAGGGGCACCTGGGTGGCTCAGAGGGTTAAGCCTCTGCCTTCGGCTCAGGTCATGGTCTCGGAGTCCTGGGATCGAGCCCCACATCAGGCTCTCTGCTCGATGGGGAGCCTGCTTCCCCCTCTCTCTCTCCCTGCCTCTCTGCCTACTTGTGATGTCTCTCTCTGTCAAATAAATAAAATCTTAAAAAAAAAATAAAGACTGAAATAATTATATAGAGGTATAAAGCCAGATATCACCCCAAACTACACGTTCAGTGTAAGTCCAACGTAAGTGAAATGGCATTCTTCTACAAAGATCATCAGTGCTGCAGTTAGTCCTCCTCCTAAGGGAAAAATCAATCCAACAGCCAACCAAATTAACCTTGATCAAATGTCAGTGCTACCTTTAATAATCAAAGAAACCCTGGGAAGAGTGACAGACCACATATTTATCATATCTGGATATTCTTTAAAAATCCCAAGGAAAAGAAAAATAAATCTTAGAATATCTTTTAGGAGAAGTCAGTCTTCTGTCAGTCTGTCAGTCAGAAAAAGAAGTCAAACTCTCACTCTTTGCAGATATTATACTTTATGTGGAAAACCCAAAAGACTTCACTCCAAAACTGCTAGAACTCATACAGGAATTCAGTAAAATGGCAGGATATAAAATCAATGCACAGAAATCAGTTGCATTTCTTTTCTTTCTTTCTTTTTTAACTTTTTTAATGTTAAGCCCCAAATTATAAAATCTTTTTTAAAATTAACATATAATGTATTATTTGTTTCGGGGGTACAGATCTGTGATTCATCAGTCTTACACAATTCACAGCACTCACCATAGCACATACCTTCCCCAATGTCTAACACCCAGCCACCCCATTCTTCCCTTCCCACTCCCCTCTAGCAATCCTCAGTTTGTTTGCCAAGATTATGAGTCTCTTATGGTTTGTCTCCCTCTCTGGCTTCCTCTTGTTTCATTTTGCCCTCCCTTCCCATATGATCCTCTATCTTCTTGGTGGGAATACAAGCTGGTGCAGCCACTCTGGAAAACAGTATGGAGGTTCCTCAGAAAGTTGAAAAAGGAGCTACCCTATGACCCAGCAATTGCACTACTGGGTATTTACCCTAAGGGTACAAATGTAGTAAACCAAATGGGCACCTGCACCTCAATATTCATAGCAGCAATGATCAAAATAGCCAAACTGTGGAAAAAGCCCGGATGTCCACTGACAAATGAATGAATAAAGAAGATGTGGTGCCCGCGCGTGTGTACACACACACACACACACACACACCCCAGAATATTATGCAGCCGTCAAAAAATGAAATCTTGCCATTTGCAACAACATGGGTGGAACTAGAGGGTATTAAGCTAAGCGAAATAAGTCAATTAGAGAAAGAAAATTATCATATGATCTCACTGATATGTGGAATTTGAGAAACAAGGTAGAGGGTCATAGGGGAAGAGAGGAAAAAAAGAAACAAGACAAAACCAGCAAGGAAGACAAACTGTAAGAGACAGTGAATCTCAGGAAGCAAACTGAGGGTTGCTGGAGAGGAGGGGGGATGGGAGGGATGGAGTGGCTGGGTGATGGACATTGGGGAGGGTATGTGTAGTGGGGAGCACAGTGTATTGTGTAAGACTGATGAATCACAGGCCTATACTCCTGAAACAAATAATACATGGTATGTTAATAATAAAAAATAATTACTTATAAAAATAAATATATAGATAATGATTTATATTTATTTAAAACAATAAATAAAGGGTGTTTTTAAATTTTTTTAGAATTTATTTATTTGACAGAGAGAGATCACAAGTAGGCAGAGAGGCAGGCAGAGGGGGGGGGGAAGCAGGCCCCCCGATGAGCAGAGAGCCCGATGCGGGACTCAATCCCAGGACCCTGGGATCATGACCTGAGCTGAAGACAGAGGCTTAACCCACTGAGCCACCCCGGTGCCCCTAAAGGGTGTTCTTTAATGGAGCCATATGAATATATTTTTTAACTAACATTAAATTTACACACAAAAATTATCAACTGGGATAAAATAAGTATAAAATTACCAAGTTTCCCATAATACATGCTAAATAAATGTCTGCTATTATTTAAAATTGAATAAATTAATGTCACTTTTGAGTTGTGTTATGTTGATGAAAACTGTTCATATAATGAAAATGCCAAGGTTAAGCTTTGATTTAAGTTAAAGGCAAACTAAGGTAACTTTCCTTTGTGATAGTTTTAGTTCCTTATCCAATGAAAAATTCAAACTTCCACTATATGAAAAAATTGTAATTATTAGAAACTCTGTTCAACTCTAAATGATCTGACAATATTATTAATAACCTTATAACATGAGGGTCATGCAATTTAAAATAAAAAAATAAACATTGAAAAAGTCCAAATGTAAAGTCCAAGTTTAAAGGGGAATATGAATTAGGGACTCCTGGCTGGCTCAGTTGGTAAAGCATGTGGCTCTTGATCTTGTGGTCATGAGTTCAAGCCCCACATTGGATATAATAAAGCTTACTTTTAAAAAAGAAAAAAAAAATAGACAAGATGAATTAGAATTCATGGATGTGAACTTTATATTAAAATGAAAAAAAAAATGTTCTTTTCACCAAAAATTTCCTGAATGGGTTCTTTTAAATATTTCACTTTATGCATTTAAAATATGATTCAACTCATTATTTTCATTAGGCCCTTTATATTTTTAAACCACTGATAGATAAGAAAGACTGCAGTTCCCTGGTATCTGAAATTATTACAGAGTAGAGTAAGAAAAAAGGAAGCAGTAAATTGTGTCAACAGATTCAATGAAGCATTCTCTAACAGATAAGATGCAGGCAAAAATCATTAAGTACTTGAAGCATAGAAGGTGAGAGTCTCACAGGCCACGGCATCTCTCCTTAGGTAGATAGTGATTTTCTGATCAGGCATCCAAGAAACAGTTCTGAGTGTCTAAGGAGCAGTTAATGTGTACAGGCAGGGAACTTGTCCCATTGCTAAAATTATGGAGGCGACCTCTATCTTTGGTCACCTTATTAACATCATCACCATTGCCATCATCTTTAATGGCAATTTGTAAAGTGCTGCTGCATTCGGTATACCCATTAGAACCTAATCTGCCTTCCTTCCCTTGAGATAATTTGTAAGAGAAAATTTACTGGAAGAAGACTGAAACCGTTTCCAATGGAAACATGGGAGAAAAACATTACTAGGTGGACTTTGCAATCCCGTTCATAATTTTCTATGTTAATATGAAATTGAAATATTATTTATAAAATATGATATTGAGAATAAGTGGGATTTTTTCATGTTAAAATTCATCTTCTTGTATTAATTTTAAGTTCACTTCAAGTTTTTTTAAAAACCATTTTGATAGAAAACTTGGCATCATTCTAAAATGAAGTTCCCTCTACCTCTAAATTATGCTTATATTTTGCTGATTCTTTGTTTTTATAATGTACAATTTAACCTTTAGTTCGTCAACTCTTCTATTTTTGCTGATGATATAAAGTTGGGAATTAACTTCATTCCCCCCCAAAGATAAACCACTGGTCTCAATATCATTAAGTGGTCATCCTCCTTTTTCCTAGAAATTAAAATTCCCTTTTTATTATACCTGACTTGTCTGAATTGTAAACACATCTGTCTGTCTGAATGAAAAGAAATCCATTGTCATAGCATGGTGGAATTTTTGTTGCTTTTGAAAAACGATCAGATACAAGTTCTAAATATACGTATAAAAAATTGCATTGGGTACTCCAGATAAATCTTAGTTGTATCTGTTAAAAAAAAAAATGTTAACAGAGAAAATATATGATAATCTTAAAATAGCAAAAGCATTTGTCTTTTAGTGAGCTATGAAAGTGATCTGATTTATACACAACAAATGTGAAAATTTTGTAAAATAAAACAGTAAATATATTTTTCTTATCAAATTTAGTTTGGAATAATTACTTCAAAAATTGATCCCAATTTAATGTCTATTAAAAATGACAATCACTAAAAAATTCAATTTTTAAAAGATAAAATAATCAAGTCATTAAGAAAGATCAACAGCTTATCAGTAATAGAGGGGTGAGAGAATGGGCGGATTAAATGACTTACCACATGGTAGTATAAATGAACAAAATATCTTATATTTATAGTTCTGTATGGACTTATACTTTGAGACCTTTCTTTTGCTAATGTTTTTCATGTCCATTCAATGTCCATTGGTCATTATATAATTAGTATATAAAATATATATATTTTATGTTACATATAGTAACATATTTTATGTTACATATAGTAATTAAGGACATGTCTCTAATTTTCCTTGAACATTGTTCACAAATTCATTTGAAAGAAAATTTGTTTGATTCAAAATAATAAAAGCCTATAATAAGAAAATAATTAAAGCCTATAAAAAATATAAGTACATACTTTAGGAAAAAACTAATTTTTGTAGGAAACAAAGAGGTTAGAATGTTATACATAATTTAGGAAGACTAATCTTCAAATTTTTCTCCATTCACCTCTTGGAAGTTTTTACATCAACAGAATCAAACCTACGTCTATGTCTTTCTCTTCCTCTATTTTTCCTCTGAATATATAAAATTTAAGCATATAAATAATCTTTTTCTAGTATATCAGTCCCCCTTTATGAAAGAGGGGTAACTTCCAAGAGCCCCATTGAATGCCTGAAACCAGGAATAGTACCAAACCTTATGTATAAATACAGTTTTTTCCTATACATAGTATCTATGATAAAGGTTAATTTATAAATAAGGCACAGCAAGAAATTAACAATAACTAATAATAAAATAAACAATTTATAACAATATGTCATAATAAAAGTTAGGTGCTTGTGGTCTGTTTTTTTCTCTCAAGTATCTTTACTGTATTGACTCTTCTTGTGATGATGTGAGATGATAAAATGCCTATGTGATAAGAGGATGTAAGGTGAATGACGCAAGTGTTGTGACATAGTGTGAGGCTACGACTGACTTTCTGATGATACATCAGGAGGAGGATCATCTGCTTCTGGGCCACAGCTGACCACAGTTAACTGAAACCCTGGAGAGTGAAACAGCTGATAAGAGCAGACTACTGTATTCATCTTGCAATTTTTAAACAGGTATATGTGTTGGTCACATATGTCATGTCATCAAATCCTTTTACCTTAATAACCTTTATCTGCTTCATATTTATTTCATTTTACATTTCTTTACCTTGTCCTTAAATCAAAAGTGGATTCCCTATTTAACATTTCCCACTTACTTACCTTTATAAACATATGGCATTTATCTCTTATCAACTAGTAAATTCACTTAATAGTATGACGTAACACATTTTTACACCCACATATGTAAAAATGATCAATATGTGTTATATAAAGAAACATTTGACATATAAAAGAAACTATTATAAGAATACATACCTGGTGATTCACAGACCTGTACCCCTGGGGATAAAAATATATGTTTATAAAAAATAAAAAATTAATTAATTTTTTAAAAAAAGAATACATACAGTTAAGTTTGCAGAACTTTGGAGTTTATTTTCTGGAGCTAAGTTACTTTGGCCAAAAGAATATGTAAAACTATTATCAGGATAACTTTTAATAGCCATGGTCACAGCAGATGAGTTTGTGTATTCATGAACTTGAATTACTACATTTTCAGGGGTTCTAACATAGAATACAATAGGTGCTGAGACAACATACCTGTTGAAACAATAAAATATAGTCAATCTGTTAATAAAACATAATTTTTAAAACATTTTTCACTTAGGAGAATTAATTGAAATTAGCAATGTTTCTTATACCAAAAAACACATTTTTTATTTCTCAAAATTTTATTATCTATGATAAGGCCAGGATAGCTTCCTGATAGCATCCCAAAAATGAGATTTCAAGGGTGCCCACAGAAGTAGTTTTGATCAGTTGCAGCCTGGATATGTTTAATAGAGTCCTCTATAAGAAATGCAAATAGGGATTATGCATCAGTCTTTCAAAGACTCCATTTTTTAAAAAAGATTTTATTTATTTGACAGAGAGCGAGAGAGAGAAAGAGAACGCACAAGCAGGCAGAGGGGCAGGGAGAGAGAAGGAGGAAGCAGGCTCCCTGCTGAGCAGAGTCCGATGTGGGGCTTGATCCCTTGACCCTGGGATCATGACCTGAGCCAAAGGCAGAGGCTTAACCCACTGAGCCACCCAGGTACCCCTCAAAGAATCCATTTTTAATCAAAATATCAATAAGTTACTCTTCCCTGGGGCAAGGCTAATGGCTTGGGAAAAACACAACGTTTTAGAATACAAGTCATACATTGCTCACAAAGTACTCATGTAGAAAACAGAGTACTGGCATAGGACAATAGATAAAAGAAGAAATTCAACTGCAGTTTTCAGAAATAGAAAATTTCATGTGGCAGTGATTGAGTTCTGTTTTCTCTAAAGTTATAACCAAAATACATTGCAAATGAAAATGGGATCTTTCACGTACGTTTGCTCCAGTGCCCAACTTTTTCCCAAGTAGAAAAAAATATAGACTAAAAATGTTCATGGCTGGGGTAGAATTAAACTGTTGACAGGACCCTTCCTGAACTTGCCCTCCTTTTCCTAAACTCAGCTTGAAGAATTTGGTTGAATTTGTCTTCAGGTTAATTATTAACATTAGGTAGTGGGATCACTGAGAAGGAAACCTAAGAATTTATTTTTTTAAAAATATTTTAAAATTTTATTTATTTGACAGAGATGACAAGTAGGCAGAGAGTCAGGCAGAGAGAGAGAGAGGAGGAAGCAGGCTCCACTGAGCAGAGAGCCTGACACGGGGCTCCATCCCAGGATCCTGAGATCATGCCCTGAGCCAAAGGCAGAGGCTTTAACCCACTGAGCCACCCAGGTGCCCCGAAAACCTAAGAATTTAAATCACAAGCTTTTAATGTCCATAATTTTGGAATTCGAAGTATAAAGCAGATTGTAACAAGTAAACCAGAAAAAGACTCCCAAATGGGAGCATCTAGAAAGATGTTTCAAAGCTGGAGACAGACAAACACTTGGAAGCTGTTCTGGCCCATTTTCTGGGTGTAGATATAGAAGATGCAGTTGATCCCATGACCAGATAACCTTTCCTGGGCTTGGTGCACCCACCCTACAGATGTGAGTGTTGGCTGCTAAAATTTTCCCCTTCTCCAGGTAATTTCCCTCATCAATTTCCCAGAAATGCTTGGGAAGTTACATCCTCTCTCAAGGATTGGCCCATAGTCAGTAACCGATTCAGGGGCATTGCCTAGCACCCTTGCTTCAAGGTGGGACAACTTGGTGGTACCATGCATGCTAGAGAGCCCCCGTGGGAAAAGGCTAAAACTAGACCTCAGTTGACACCACATCTTTGCTTAACTCCTTCCATGCTCTGTGTAGCTTCCTTCACAGCTCACAGGTTTTTCTCAAGAGAAGTCTTGCAATGAAGCCACTTGCATGAGATTGCCTCCTCATCTCGGGCTCTACGTTCTAAATTTATGGAGCATGGGAAGGGACTATCATCCTGTACCTCATGCAGAATGTCTAAGATATAGAAGTAGTTCTGAAGCTTCCCTGGAATGGGGACCATAAGGCCTGTACTGATCCACTTTAGTGCAGGTCTGAAATCCCAAGGCAGCTTCCCAAATGCTGAGATGTTCCCAGGAACTCTAGGACTAGAAATGATTCACCAATGTCAATGACTAGGACATGGCCAAGGGAGATATGAAGTTATTGTTTTCTTAGGCTTTCTCAAACTTGCGTTCAATGGCATGCCTAGTCCCATCCTGAACTGCAAGTCTCTAGGTATAGCTGGGATGCCTAGGGGTTAGATTATCGTGTTTTGTAATTGCCTCTTCACTTGACTGTTCTTCTGTCTAGGCTATAAGTTCCAATGAGGACAGTTAAAGGGTCTAACATATACAATGGGGACACACCCCAGAGCTTATTACAGTACCCAAGAGCAGTTAGACACTCCAAAAGTTGCTGCCAAATGAAATGAATGAATTTGCAGGTGGGCCAAGAAAGATAATATTGAAGGGAGGTTAAGTGAGATTGTATATGGTCCCGAATGCCATGTTAATGAGTCTGGACTTCATATTGTACGCAATGGGCAACAAACAAGGATATTTTGACCTTACTGCTCTGACTCTGGGGATGTTGGCCATCTCTTTATGACCTACTAATGTTCTTTGTTCCATGAAAAGAATAGAGGTAGTACATTTAATGCAAAGCATTAATGAAATTGTTCTCTAAGGTAAAATGCAAGCAGAAATACATGAAATCCTGAAATGTTAAACATACATTCATAATAGCAACTTTAAAAACAGATATACCACAAAAGTTTTAGATTTTGATAGTGTGTTAAGCAGGAGCTTTACAACTGTAATGCTTGACTTTATAATTGTGTTGGGACTGATGGACTTGTGTGGGTAGTTCATGAACATTCTCATGAAAGTAATGTTGCTGACACATGCACTATTGCAACATATTCTTCTGAAAAGCACCAGTGAGCTAATATTTAAACCATTGACTGAATCTTGAACCATTTCAAGCAGGAGCAATGATAGGAAAATTAGGAAGCAACAATGTACTGAAAAGAATGATTTAATGTAAAAGGACCTTAAGATTGCAGCTGCATAGATCCAGTCCAGCACATTTTCAGAAAAATAGTATCAGAAATACTCTCATCAGAAATGAGAATTAAAAAAAAAAAAAAAAAGAAATGAGAATGATTTTAATTCTGTTTTAATTTTTGGCCAACTGTTTCAGTAACTGAAGCCATCCAAAAGAAAAAAAAAAAAAACAACACTTTATTTCAAGGGCATACTTAACATATGCCTTTTTTTTCACATAGGCGTCAATATTTAGGCCACAAAAGAACAATGTTCCTCGTTTTGTGCTCAGTCCCATGCACAGACTCACATTATCACCAAGAAGAAACAAACACAGTGACAAAGATTTGGAGCCAAAAAAGGTGTCTGCTCAAATTTTACACTCTATCAGTACTTCTCAAACAGGCCACAAACATTTGATATTCCCTAATACTGAAATTTTTAGAGTTTTTCCTCTCAACTTTGTGACAGACAAATGGGAAGAAAAATTATACAAGTGGGGTTATCTCAAGGTCTCTCAACCACAGCACTATTGACATTTTGGGCAGAATGACTGCAATAGGCAGCTGCCCTGTACATTATAAGCTGTTTAGCAGTATGGCTGGCCTCCACCCACTAGATGTTAGCAGAATGTTTCCAGCCATGACAACAAAATGTCCCTGACACCACCAAATGTACCCTGGCAGGGAGCAGGGCAAAATGGTCCCTGGTTGAGAATCATTGCTGCATGGTTTAATATTCAAAGGGAGAATGAGGAAAGTATGTACTTGTGTTCCTATCAAAGTTACAGAATTCAGCAGGCTCTTCACTTGAGCAATTTGGCTACTTTAAATTACCATGGCTAACTGTAATTCCCTTAGTTCACAAACAAGAAAGTCATTATTTCAAAGACCATCTCTCTACTGATGACTTCTAAATTTAGATCTCCAATTGATATCTGAATGTTGGGAGTGCCCCAAGGTTCCAGCTTTTTTCTATTTTTTAATGTACATTCATTCACTAAGCAATTCACTCATGCAATCACATCAATTTGAATATTGCCTATATACACCAATACACCTAAATTTCATTCCCTGGACCATTCTTCTAAGCCTTAGAGTTGTATATCTAACTGCCTTATTCATTATCTCCACTTGGATATGCAATTTGCATCTTAAACTTAATACCTAATCAATGGGTCAAAGAAAAAAATCACAAAGGAAATTGGAAAATACTTTGAGGTGAGTGAAAATGAAGACACAACACACCAAAATATATGCGATGAAATGAAAGCAGTACTTAGAGGAAACTCTGTAGCTATAAACCCCTACATTAAAAAGGAAGAAAGATCTCGGGGCACCTGGCTGACTCAGTCGGTTAAGCATCTGCCTTGGGCTCAGGTCAAGATCCCAGGGTGCTGGAATCCAGCCTGTCAGGCTTCCTGCTCAACAGAGATCCTGCTTCTTCCTCTGCCCCTCCCCCTGCTTGTGTGCCTGCAACACACACTCTTTCTCTCAAATAAATAAAATCTTAAAAAAGAAGAAAAAGAAAGGTCTCAAATCACAACCTAACCTCCACCTTAAGACAGTAGGAAGAGAAGAGGAAACTAAATACAAAGCAAGCAGGAGAAAGGAAATAATGATAGAAAAACAATAGAGAAAATCAACCTAACCAAAAGTTGGTTCTTTAAAAAGATCAACAAAATTAGCAAATCTTTAGCTAAGCTCGCCAAGAGAAAAGACTCAAATTACTAACATAATGAATGAAAGAGAAAACATTATTCCTAATATTCCACAAATGGAAAGGAATATAAGGGAATGCTATGAAAAATTGTATGCCAACAGATGAAATTTAAAAAAAAAGATGAAATAGAAAAATTCCTAGAAATACATAAACTATTAAAATTGACTAAAGAAGAGACAATCAGAAAAGACCTCTAATAAGTAAAGACATTCGATTAGCAATTTAAAAACAACCCACAAAAAGAAACCCAAGTCCAATGGCTTCACTGGTGAATTTAGATTGAACATATAAAGAAGAATTAATGCCAGTTCTTTTCAAACTTACAAAAAATAGAAGAGGGAACACTTTCCAGTTCATTCTATCAGATCAGTATTACCCTGATACCGAAACCAAAGACATCATAAGGTGTCTTACAGACCAATATCACTTATGAAAATACATGCAAAAATCCTCAACAATGTACCACCAAAGCAAATCCAGGATATAAAAAGATTATACACCATGAGGAAGTGCGATAAATCCCACAGGAATGTAAGGTTGGTTTAACACCCCAAAATTAATTAATGTAAAATACTGTAATAACAGAATGAAGGACAAAACCCGCATGGTCATCTCAATAGATTCAGAAAAAGCATTTTACCAAACAAATTCAATATGCTTTCCTGATTTAAGACAAAACAAAACAACAAATACTCGATGTGCTAGAAGTAGAACTTCTTCAACCTGATAAGAGCATCTACGAAAAATCCACAGTTAACATCATACTTAAATGGTAAAAGATTGCATGCTTTCCTCCTAAGATCAGGAAAAAACAAGGATGCCTACTCTACCCACTTCTAGTCAACATTATACTGGAAGTTCTAGCCAGGACAGTTAGGTGAGAAAAATACATAAAAGGAAGGAAAGGAAGAAGTGACACTATCTCTATTTGTAAATGATGTAATCTTGTATATAGAAAATGTAAAGGAATTCACTAAAAAAAAAAAAATTAACATTAAGAAATATGTCTAGTCAGGTTGCAGGATACTGGATCTATATACAAAATTCAATTGTATTTCTATACAGCAGTAATGATTAAACTGAAATGAAATTAAGAAAACACTTCCTGGGGCACCTGGGTGGCTCAGTGGGTTAAAGCCTCTGCCTTCAGCTCAGGTCATGATCCCAGGGTCCTGGGATCGAGCTCCCTGTTGGGCTCTCTGCTCCGCAGGGAGCCTTTTTCCTCCCCTCTCTCTCTCTGCCTGCTTCTCTGCCTACTTGTGATCTCTCTCTGTCAAATAAATAAAAATCTTAAAAAAAAATTTTTTTTAATTAAAAAAAAGAAAACACTTCCATTTATAATAGCATGAAAGAAAATATTTGGAAAAAATTCAAAAGAAATATAAAAGTTTTATTCTGAAAACTATAAAACATGTGGGAAGAATTTAAAGAAAACTTAAATAGAAAGACATTCCAAGTTTACGAGTCAGAAGACTTAATATTGTTAATATTGCAATATATCCCAAACTGATCTACAGATGTAACACCTAATATGGTTCATCTAGCCCCTTTGGCTGTGGCACTTAATTTATGGTTTTATTGTTCCAACTGTGCTCTAGTCTTGCTGATTTTCTGGTTTCCTGAAGTGACTTTCTCAAGTATCTTTGGTTTTTGACAGGCTGTTTATTCCCTTTGCCTTAGATGCTCTTCCCAGCTTCCTTATGTGAGTAATTCCCATTGGTTGTCTTCAGGTCTCAGCTTACAATCCCTTTTTTCCCCTAAGATATCTTCCTTGATCTACTTTGAAGAGGATAAATGCCTCTTTCTGTGTGTGCCTTGAAGACCATATTCTTTTTTTTTTTTTTAAAGATTTTTTATTTATTTATTTGACAGAGAGAGATCACAAGTAGGCAGAGAGGCAGGCAGAGAGAGAGAGGAGGAAACAGGCTCCCTGCTGAGCAGAGAGCCCGATGCGGGACTCGATCTCAGGACCCTGAGATCATGACCTGAGCCGAAGGCAGCGGCTTAACCCACTGAGCCACCCAGGCGCCCTGAAGACCATATTCTTAACTGAGTTTCAACACTTCCTACACAGCTCTATCCATCCCTTTTTATATTCTATTTGTCTGGATTCCCTTAATGAAATGTAGTCATGTCTGGCAGGCAGGGCCGAATCATATTTGCCATATTTACTGAACAAAGGAACTGAACAAATTGAAGAACTCACATGCTGATTTTGTCAAATGATGCTTCTTTCTTTTGTTTCCACCATGAACTAGGGTAATGGTTCTGAGTCTTATGTGCACATTAAAAGTTCTAGGCCATATCGTGGACCAATTAAACCAAGACCTCTTCTGAGCAGGTGGGGTGGGCAGGCATGAGAATTTTTAAGCTCCTCTGATAATTAAATATACAGCTAAGGCTAAACCACTGTACTAGAAGTAGATTCTCTTCTAGGAGACCATCTCCTAAGATTAAAATATTTCAAAGCTACATATAAGCCAGTAGCATTTGGAGGCTGTTCTGGACTTAAATATTCTCTGGTCACATGGGAGAGCCACTCCAACCCTAAAGAGTTGAATAATAGATAACAGCCTTGATTCAGGTGGTATGGTTCAGAGACAGAGGGGTTCAAGGTTTGCCTGAGTGGGGTCTGGTTTGGACCTGAGCACAGAGGCCTGTCTATGCCTTTAGATCTGAACTCATAGGGCAGGCCTCAAATTCTTCAAGTCTCAGTGTCATTACAAACATTGGCACTGGAAATAGCCCAAGGTTAACGTGGATAGGATTGTTGTAAATCACTGGAAATTGTAGGCCTTCCTATCTGGACCCAACCCACACATGGATTCACATGGAACACCATCAAGTCTAAAATTCTATTTCATTATCAGAGCATCTTACATTTCTGTATTTCCCACTCGATTGCAATCTCTTTCAGGGTTAAAACTGTGTCTATCTCACTCACCCCTGCATTCCCACAAATCTGGTACGTAATAAGAGTTTTAATACATATAGACAAAACACATAGAGAGGCAAGCAAGCAGAGATGAACAACAATAAAAACAAAAGAACCCAGTATACTGAGAAGAGATTATCAGTGGTTTTGCAAACCAAGTCCTAGGTATTTGGTATTTTGCAGACAGGTCATGCTATGTTATTATATGAAGTTAGGTTATTTTCACACATCAATATTCATAAGTATCTAATGTAAAATTTGCATCTAGACATAGCACATGATTTTATATTGCAAATTACCTTACTATGTGACATAAAAAAGCATTTATTTTATTTTCTTACTTATTTTATTTAAATTCAATTAGTTAACATATCATGTATCATTAGTTTCTAATGTAGATTTCAGTTATTAATTCATTGCATATAACACCCAGTGCTCATTATATCCCATGCCCTCCTTATTGCCTATCACCCAGTTACCCCATCTCCCAACCCCCTTCCCTTTCCACAACACTCAGTTTGTTTCCTATAGTTAAGAGTCTCTTAAGGTTTGTTTCCCTCTCTGATTTCATCTTATTTTCCCTCCCTTTCTCTATGGTCCTCTGTTCTGTTTCTTAAATTCCACATATGAGCCAAACCATATGATAATTTTTTCTATGATTGACATATCTCACTTAGCACAATACCTTCCAATTCCATCCATGTCAATGTAAATGTAAGATTTCACAAGAATTTAATGTAAAATACATCTGTAATTTAGTTAAAATTTAAAGTCACAGAAGGAAATGACAATAACAGAAGCTTCTTCCCTAGAATCCTCTAAAGCAAATTTGCAAAATCTTTAAACTGAGTTTCGAAATGAGGCAAGTTCAAACAAACAAAGTAACTTTGCTATCATTAGGAAAGAACTAAGGAACAGCTAAGCAACTCTACTATAGCTAATATTTGTATAATAAATGCAACAGAAGAGAAACAACTTCGTATTTTGAGTTAAATACAAATTAGCATGGAATGAATGAGGTACCCTCACTCCTTTCCTATCCTCATTCTTGCTTTGGGGAGGGAGGTTCTTTTAGCATGCAAAAAGAGGCAGTAAATATTCTAGTTACCTAGAGAAAGGTCTCCCCTCTGACATCTCTAAGGCCCGAGGTCTGTCCAACACCCTCATTGTAGACACTAGTAGAGGGTACTGTATCTGGATGAAGGAGGAAAATTTGGCAATAAGGGACTAGAGAGTATCCATCAAGGTTAACTGGATATGGACTAGCCACAGGAAAAGTATTTTCCACTATCCTCTGGATTTTGTGTGTATTTTTGATGGATTTTAACATTTTTATATGTTTTGTATTTTGTATATTTTGTGTATATTTTTATAACATTACAATGAACCAACACACCATGATTTGATAACAGAACCCACCTGAATATCATTACAGACTGCGAGGCAGAGCACTGAGGTTATGCAATAAATCCAGTTCTCTGGTGAAAAAGAGAAAAGAAATGAATGTCAAAACAAACAAAAAATGAGAGAACTGAATTTCAGAGATGTACACATTCTAAACTAACAAATATCCATTTAAATGCAATAAAAAATGAATAAATATTCCTTTTAAAATTTAAAATCTGGAGCTTTTTAGGAATTTTGGCTCTTCTACAACTCCAACAGCTTCCTTCTGTGTTGCATAAATAGTAAGAGACAGGTGGGGAGCTTCATTCATGTGAATGTGAATAGTGCCCCCTGTTGGAATCACCCAAACTTTCTATTGAGGTGAATCCACTTCTGACTTGAGAAGAAACTACAAGTGCCCAATGTGGCTTACACATGGCCCCTCTTCCCACCTTCTTTTTAATTTCCTTCCAGATTTTTGCACCAACTATAATGATCTACTCAACAACCAGCTGATTGTCATGTTCTTTCTTCCCCTTTTCCTGAGGTTTGTACAAGTTGTTCCCTTTGCCAAGCAAATTCTCCCCCCACTGTCCTACACCTTGACTAAATTCTTTTCCTCTTTTAGGCCTAGGATGAAATATCACAATGGAAAACTTTGCCTAATAACTAAAACATACTGAGAATTTACTATGGGGCAGGCACTTCTCTAAGTTCTTTCACAATTATCAGGAAAACTGTAGGAAGTAGGTATGATTACCCCATTTCATGGATGAGGAAACTGAGGCACAGATAGAAGGAATTTCCAAAACATTGTTACAAAGATGGGACCATGAACTCTCGGATGAATTTAGAAACTGATGGAGAGCAAATGGTTAAGAATGAGGGATTGGGGTATCCTAATGAGGTTAAACATTGTGCTGGGATGGGCGTCTTTTGAACAAAGGACTTAAGATTCGAAGATTATGGTAAAAGAGAGGTAGTAACTGCATTGGACATTTCTGGAGATGGTGCAGCCTTTGGTGGGGACACAGTTCAAGCTACAAGCTGGGAAATGGGAGGCTGGAGTGGAGGAGGGTGTCCTTGACGATGTTTTTGGTTTTTCTTAAAGATGCTCTGCTTATTTAGAAGCAAGTGTGGGAGGCAGAAGAACCGAAATCGAGAGAATCCCAAGCAGACTCCCCGCTGAGCAAGGAGCCCCACCTGGGGCTCGATCTCACCACCCCAAGCTCATGACCTCAACCGCAATCAAGAGTCTGAGCTCAACCGACAGAGCCACCTGGGCGCCCTGACGATAATTTTTTTTCCCCTTAAACGCAGAGTTTCTGGTAAATTCTCTTTAACTGCTGGATGGATGCGGTGAAATGCAGTATTTTCAGGCAAGCCCTAACTGAAGTTTCCTCAGAGGCTTCTCGCTTTTGCTTCTGTCCCCAGAGGAACATTCTCCACAGCCCACGGGAACATTCGCTGTCCAGATTCCCAGGCTGGTCTCGCGCCCTTAACCTCAGGTGGCAGCCAGAGTCCAAGCCCGGCGTTTCATCCACGTCTGGCGTCACTGGTCCCTGAAGGCGACGATTCGCCTCAGAAGGAGGCCGCGCAAGGAGAAGCTGCTGCCAGCATCGGAAGGGCGGGAGCTTGGCGGCAGCGCGAAATCTGTCCCTCACGTCCGCCTCTGGCCCAGCCGCCCCGTAGAATAGAAGCGTGTTCGAGCCTCGGCGTGAGGCAGCGGCGGCTTCGCCTCAAGGAAGGGAGATGAGCAGGTCGGCGGCTGCAGCAGGAGACCTCTCCCCCTCACCCCGCACAGGCTGCACACCTTTAGGAAGCCTCGCGACCCTGAGTACCCGAGGCAGAGGCGGCAAAGACAGCGGGAAGCTGGGCCCCGCCTTCCCAACGGCTCAGGGAGGGGCGTGGCCGCAGCAGGCCCCGCCTACGCCGCGCGCCAGCCCCTGGGCAACCGGCATAACACAATAAAATGGCCGCTGCGTCGCTGGACGCCTAGAGGGAAGAAGCTGCGCGTCCCCAGCTCCGCCTCGTCTCGCCGGCCTGCTCCGCTCGGCTCCTTGGCGGTGAGTGCCAGGCCAGGTCGAGGCCGTTGTCCGGCACCCGGCGGAGCCGTGGGGGCCGGTGGCGAAGGCGGGAAGGCCTGGACCAAGCGTGGGGTGGGCCGGCTGGGGATGGATTTGGGCGCGGGGGCGTGTTCCTGGGAATTGGGATTGGATGAGAAGGAGGGGAGGGCCCGGAACGGGCGTGGAGAGGAGGATGAAAGAGGGAGGTTCGGATGATACCGAGAAGGTCACGCGTGGGGATGGCGGGGGCGCGTGGGCATAGAGAACCGGAGTGTGGGGAAGTGTGGACGTCGGGGTGCGGCGCCGAGAAGGGTGGGGGTCCCGCCACCCAGAGGAGGGGGGAGGGACTGGGGTGTGCCAGGTGTCTGTGGGGAATGACAGGGATAAAGGACGGTTTGAGTGTCGTGTCGTGGTATCGTACGGAGTACATACACTACATGGACAATGATGAGTTAGGGTGTTGGGAAAAAATGTTAAACGGAAAAGCAAATATTTTGTTGTATAATGATTAAAGGATGGGTGAATTTTCATGTCAAAACTTGGGTTCAAGTCTTGATTCTGCCACCTTGTGTGTTACTTAACCTGCTCTTGACTTTGGGCATGTTCCTTAATCTTCCTGTGCACCTTTTCTCTTTTGTAAAAATAACTTCTGGTTACCTTTGAGTCTACACTATGTCTCAAATTCAATTCTAAGCCCTTCAGGTACTAACTAATTCAGAATTTAAAATAACTTGCATGAGGTAGCCATCTTCAGTTTAAAAGTGATGAAACTGAGGATCAGAGAGGTTAAGTAATTTGCCTAATGTCACACAGTAAATGGAGAAGCAGGATCTGAACTCGGGCTGTTTAGTCCTAGAATCCAAGCTCTTAATTCTCTGTGAAACACTGCCGCTTGTAAAAGAGGTTACTAATTCTGACCTTATACATCATCTGTGAGAATTTAAATTTGCTAATGTCTTTAGAGTGCTTAGTACAGTCCTCTTTTCATTCATTCAACAAATATTTAGTGTACACCAAACAATAGAATCTCTGCTTTCTTGTAGCTTAGAAACAAGCGATAGCCACGTTGTTGCAGAAATGATTATATAATTATAATTGTAAGATGTTATAAAGGAGATTACTTGGTGCAAAGACCATGTGTAAGAGGGAGATATAATCCTTTTGTGCATCTTGAGTGTAGAAACATTACTTTCTCAGTTCTGTTTTTAAAGCCTCACACAGTTCTCAGTGCATAAAAGTTACTCAATAAAATTGAATTACTGAATAAATAAATTAATGGGAAGAGATGGGCAACATGGGCTTTTAGGATACCTGAGTAGAATGGAGAGACATGAGAGGAGAACCCAGGATGTTAATAGAATGTAGAGGGAGGTCGGGGTATTAGAAGGGAAAGGTTAGTAGTTAAGCAATCATATTGGGATAAAGAGGAATGTGTCGAGGTTTGGCTGTTTTGTTGGAGGAGGAGAATAATTTGAAGCAAGAGTATTGGAATGGATTAGGATGTCAAGATATTTGCTAAGATGAGTAGTTTGGGGAATCAGGATGAATATAGAAGTGTTGAGGTAGGGTACTGGAAAGAACTACAGATAAATGGAGGCTAATACAATGTTGGGAAATTGGAACAGAATTTGTGGGGAAACTTGGCAATGAGAATGAGATGAAGGATAGGAGGCAGAGGTTGACAAGCGCAGGATGGGAGGATTGCCTTTGGTGAGGAATGGGAAACATCCTATTTGAAAGGGCTAGAGAAAGTTAAAGAGTAAGGTATTTAAATGGGTCAGAGGGTATGGGATGAAGTAGAATTGTAGGGAAAATACTGAGATGTGATTAAAAGGCTACAGGATGGAGGGGCGCCTGGGTGGCTCGGGTCATGATCCCAGGGTCCTGGGATCAAGTCCCGCATTGGGCTCTCTGCTCAGCGGGGAGCCTGCTTCCTCCTTTCTCTCTCTGCCTGCCTCTCTGCCTACTTGTGATCTCTCTCTGTCAAATAAATAAATAAATTCTTAAAAAAAAAAAAAGCTACAGGATGGAAAGAAGGATAGAAGGATATGGAGGTCAAGAAATTGGGATAGATTTTTGCATGTTGGAGTGGACTGGGAAGAGAGAGGGAGGGTTTGGGGATAATGGTGGTCTGTCTTATTTGGAAAAGATCAAAGAAGATGGACAATTAGAAGTGTAAGGAAAGGCCTAATAGAGGGGGAGGTATAGTCTCTGAGAAGCTATGTGTCAGGGCAGGGGAGTGACAGGATGGATGGTGTTTCTTCACGTAATGTATACGTGAAGTAATAATTATATAAATAATTATATAATCATTTCTGCAACAATGTGGCTATTGCTTGTTTCTGTCAGTCATATGACTCTGGTAATCCCATTATTCCAGTAACTTTCTCTTATACTGCAGACCCCCTTCTGGGCCTTCAGAATATGTCTCCAGCTCCGGACTTTTTTGCTTGTTTTGTTTTCTCTTTATTCTACCCCTTCCTACACTCTAGCTGTACCTCTCAACTGTCATCATCATCATCATCTTCTTTTTTTATTGCTTGGTCTTAATGTGATTACAAATGACATCTAGCGTCAGATAATCTCCCCATCTCTCCCTTAAAATTGTAGTTGACCATTTACTACATCTAGGTGCTAGTCTCTGAAATAATGCTAGCCATTCTCAAACACAGTCCAGTTCGCTATTACTGAGTTAGATATTTTATGAGATTGTGATATGTTTCACTGTCCAGGCCTTACAGGAACTATGGCAACCCAGGGACGGGATCTGGGAATACATTGTGACTTTGACACTATCACTTAATCTTTCATGTTAAAATGTATAAAAGAAAGGAACTGACCTAGATTTCAGAAATCCATTCTAATATGTTTTTTTAATCTATAAATCTAAAGCAGATATTTTCTGATCAAGAGAGGTAACAGAGTTCCTCATAATAGTCTAGTGAAGCCTGAAAGGTCTTAGTCATTACGATGTTATGAAGAGAATTCAGGATGGTTTAGTATTGTAAGAATTTAGAGAGAGGACTAAGATGTGGGATACAGAATAATTGCATTGCCTAAAAATATAAGATGAGCTTTTTTTTTTAGCCAAGAAACTAAAAAAATGTGTATATATAAAGCATGTCTTTGTAGTATGTGGCAACATCCTATTCTAGTTATATAATTTTCTATCCTGTTACAGGGTAGAAAAAGATATATACACAGAAGTGAGAGTTGGTCCCTGTCACTCCCCTCTTTTATTTTTATTATCTCCTGCCTTCATGAAACCTACATTTAACTCAGGAATAAATATATTTAATTTTATTTGTTTATTTATTTACACAATTTTATTTTTAAAACACATGCCTCTTAGCTATCCTCAAGTTTGAGTATATATATTTTTTTTTTAAAAGATTTTATTTATTTATTTATTTGACAGACAGAGATCACAAGTAGGCAGAGAGGCAGGCAGAGAGAGAGGGGGAAGCAGGGTCCCTGCTGAGCAGAGAGCCCGATGCGGAGGTCAATCCCAGGACCCTGGGATCATGACCTGAGCCAAAGGCAGAAGCTTTAACCCACTGAGCTACCCAGGCACCCTGAGTATATTATTCTTATTTAGAAAGAGACACCCTTACAAGTCAGTACAGAATCAGTATTACTAAGAGATTTGTTTCCATGGCAGAGTGGTGTGATAGTAGCGATAGAAGTTTTTGCCACACTTGGGAAATTAGGACCAAAAGCTTTGTCACTGGCATAAAGAGCAGTTACGTGAATTGGAGGTGGCTTTTCTGATCTATATGGATAGTTTATCATGAAAAAATGAGAGAAAGTAAGGACACATAGAAGTTTGTAGTTTAAAGTAAACTGGACTTTTGGCACAGGGCAGTTGGCCATACTGTAATGTTTAAGTGAAATAATGTATACGTGAAGTAATAATCACTTTTTAAAAACAAATTTAGCAGATTTTTTTCTCTTCAAACTCATCACCGTAAGAAGCTGCTAGATCATGAATTCAGTGATGCTATTATATTAATTTTTTTGTTTTTCCTTCAGGAATTGCCTTATGTGCTATCCGTTGATCAAGGTCATTTAGTGTTATTTATTCTGATCTAGTTTGTGTGAGGCACCATGCTAAGCTTTAGAGAGCAAATCAAACATGATCTGGACTCCTGAAAACTCAGCAATATGGCATGGTAATGAAGACGTGGGCTTTGAAATCAGATCAGGATTCAAGCCGTGGATTAGCCAATTAGTTATGGGACTTTGAACAAATTACTTAAGCTTTTTAGAGATGATAATACCTATTCTGTACAATTGTTATACTTAATCCTCCTAATGTGATGATACGTGTAAGAGCTTATCTCAATATTTGACAGATGGTAAAGTTAATGTTCAACCCGGGAAAATTAAAACAAAGTGTAGCTGAAGAAATGGGTCTGATTTTCTGGTGAGATGTATTAATAATTCTCAAAGCAAGACCCAGAGAGGAATTCCAGACATGTTTTGGGTAAGATCAGCATTCCTAGAATGACTGTATCATCAAGGAAAGATATTATATCTCTTAATTATTGGTTAATTGACTGACTATATTAATGGCACCTCTCTTTTCTATATATTATATATGTTCCAACCATGTAACAAATAAGTTTCTTCATAATCCCAGCCTGTATAACAATACCTATGTACTTGTGAAGGTGTTCACACATCAAACCATTATAATATCTCATTCTAATTCCAATTTATATAGCATTGACATTGGAGCTGCCCAAAATCTTTGAACTGAAAACTTCTCTGAAAGTTAAAGATTTTGGGGGGCGCCTGGGTGGCTCAGTGGGTTGGGCCTTTGCCTTCGGCTTGGATCATGAACTTGGAGTCCCGGGATCGAGCCCCACATTGGGGAATCTGCTCCTGCCCCCCCCCCCACCGCCTGCCTCTCTGCCTACTCATGATTTCTGTCAAATAAATAAAAATCTTTTTAAAAAGTTGAAGATTTTATTTATTCATTTGAGAGAGAGGGAGAGTAAGCACAAGAGAGAGCACGAGTGGGGGTAAGAGGCAGAGGGAAGGGGAGAAGCAGACTCCTGCTGAGCAGGGAGCTCAATGCGGTACTTAATCCTAGGATCCTGGGATCATGACCTGAGCCAAAGGTAGACAGTCAACTGACTGAGCCATCTGGGTGCCCCAACTTTTCTAAAACTTAATTTGTGTTTTGTCTTCACATTTTAAGACAGGAGAGTTGGGGAGATTATAGATATTGAACAAAAATAAGATCATTGTTAGTACAGCCTTGCTGAAGACCTATCCCATTTTATAAGATTTTTTTGTCTAAATTTTGTCAAACTTATGATTTTTGCAATGGTTATACTCACAAAAGTAATTTTACATCATGAAAATCTTTTTTGCATAAACCTGACCTTGTGCATTAGGACTCTTGGTGTTGAGGACTAATACAGCACAAGAAGATATCCTTTTGTTGAGGTACTAAATAAGTGCCTTTTATCAGTTCTTCAGAGTACTCCATTAGATAAAATTAATTATCTACTTTCTGCTAAGTTCTGCCCTAGGCCTGGAATAAATCAGTGAACAATATGCCTACTTTCATAGAACTTACATTCTACTAGATTAGTCACATGATTTGGCTTACAAATTAGTTTGAGAGGAGAACTGATTCTCACCATTACTATAGTGTCTCGCCTTGTCATTTACCATTCTGGGCTTTAATTTTCTTTTGAAAAGTAAAGGGATTTGACTAAGATCCCTTTCCTAATAAGTGCTTTCATTCCTTCTGGAAGACCTGAACTTCAACAAAATTGATTTTGTGGACAAGCAATAGTAGGCACATGGGTTTGAAGCAATCAGATGTTCTTCTAATAGCATGAGACAAATGTGAATGAATATCGGAAACCCAATATTTAACAGAGGAGGCATATATAAAAACTATTCTATGATTTCATTTACATATAGTTCAAAAATAGATTATAGAATACCTGGCTGGCTCAATCAGAAGAGCATGTGACTCTTGATCTCAGAGTTGTGAGTTGCCCCATGTTGGATGTAGAAATACTTAAAAATAAAAATCTTAAATAGTTCAAAAAAAATCTCTCGTATTGGAAATCAGGTTAGTAATTACCCATGTATGTTGGCTAATGATTGGAACGGGGTACAAAGTGGCTTCTGGGGTTCTGGTAATATTCTGTTTCTTGATCTGGATACTGGTGGTTCACTGTATGACAGTTCATGGAGCTGTGCACTTACCATTCATGTGTTGTTCTATATGGAAGGAATGGGTGGAGTGATAAATTCAGTTTGGATGTGTTAAGTGTAGGATGGCAATGAAATATCAAGTAGACAGCTGGGAACAGGAGTCTGGAACTCAGAGAGAGGTTGGATTGCAGATATAAACATCAATATACAGGTGACATTGGGAGCCATGGGTGTGTATTAGATCATCTAAAGTGAGATTGCAGAGAGAGTCAAAGAGACTTAAGGAGTTCGGATATTTGAAGATTGGATACAGGACTATGAGTGAGCAAATGAAGCTGAGGAGTGGCCACAAAGGTAAGGGGATACCAGGAGAATGTGGTGTCCCAGAAATGAAAGAAGAAACTCTTAACAGGAAGGAGAGAGTAGTTGTCAGTATTAAATACTGCTGGTTGTCAAACATTTCCAGCTGCCTACATTCTAGGACCCATTTTGGGTATGAGGGATACTGTGATTAGTTTGGTCCAGTAGAGAAGAGAAAGATAGGGAAGACTTCTGGCTGGAGCATGTGTCAGTACAAGAGCCTCTGGAGGTTTCTTTCCCTCTGGCAATGTGATCAGCAGTGTTTGAAGCAGTGTCTGCTTCCATCAGCTTGGGAGTAGTATGGGTCCTAGCATCTGTAGCCTCTGAGTTTAGAAGTTTGTCATCTTCAGAACTCAAGAAATAAGGGTACTTGACTGGCTTAATTGGTAGAATGTGTGACTCTTCATCTCGGGGTCATGAGTTCAAGTCCCACTTTGGGTGAAGAATGTAAAAAAAATTCTAGAAGTAGATAATAGTTTTGAGAGCTCTAAAAAATTGACCTTGTTAAATATGCTGAAAACTCTTACAGGTTTTGATGGACACCTGGCTTTATTCTTGCCATGAAGAAAGGTTCTCAGCGAAAGTTTTCCAATGCAAAGATGCCACCATCACCTCACTCTCCTAGTACACCATCCCTTATGTCCAGTATGAGATCTAGGTCACTTTCACCTTTAAGTGGATCTGAGACTCTTCATTTTGGAGGACAATGGAATGAGCAAGTTGAGATTACAGATGAAAACACGGTGCTTTCAGACTACCAAGACCATAAAGGTAATGTTTTTCTTTTTTGATTTTTTAAAGATTTATTCATTTATTTATTTATTTGAGAGAGAGAGAGAGCATGAGAGGAGACAGGTCCAAGGGAGAAACAGACTTCCCACCGAGCAGGGAGCCCAATGTGGGACTCGATCTTGGGACTCCAGGATCATGACCTGAGCCTCAGTTTGTTGCTTAACAAACTGAGCCATCCAGGTGTCCCAAAGGTAAGGTTTTTTAATCTAAGAATTTGAACACATATTATAGAGTAGAGATGGAAAATTACTGAACTTACATTTTTGGTCCAAGTGAAATATATATCTTTGTACTAACATGACCTATTGTCATATACCTGTACCGACAGAAAGTGTATAGGGACAGTGGAGGATGGAGGCCTCTGGGTGAGGGTGAAGCTGTCTAAAAGGGTTAGGAGAGGGAAGTTTCCCGAAAGAGGAAGCTTTATTTCCTGTGGTGGGAGAGTATCTTAAAGCTCGTATGCCAAATTAGCCATCATCCTTGGTTAGAAGAAAAGCATATCTGTTGACTTCAGAGTGAAGTGCATTAATTCAGTACAAAAACGTGATCTACCCTTGGGTTGTTCCAGTCTGCTTATTGGCAAACTGTTTATCATGTCCTCATAAGGGACATGTATATGTTTCTCCAAGGTTTTGTTTTTATTTGTTTCATAAAAGCAGTCTATTCTTGTGGGAATCTGTTTTCAGAAATACATTATTTTTTTCTAAAAGACTATTTAAAGTAACTGAATGTGAATGAAAACTATGTGATTTCTTTGCTAATGAAATCACAGCTATCTCTCTGCTCAGTTTTGATTACTAAACTTGATCAGCGATTGAGTTTAAACTATACCCTTGCTGTCAGTTGGTACACAGTTGACTCTAATTTGATTAATATTTTAGAATATTAGTCATTTTCTTTCCTAGAACAGCCCAAATTAAGGGAAAAAAGCATATAATTTTGAACCAAAATAAATGTAATGTTAACTTATTGTAAATAATCATAGGGAAACTTTGTCATACAGCCTGGATCTGAATGCAGCATTAATTTATTCTGACTTCTAAAGAAAGAATTTTCTTTTTAAAGCTGCTTTTGAAAATGTGAGACGGCTTTAGGAAGATTTGACAGCAACGTCCAGGCTTAGGATAGGGTGTGCTGTCCATGAAGTTACTACTTTGGGTTATTCTCTGTTTAAAAGAGCAACAAATTTGAGATTATCACCATTTAAAAAAAAAAAAAGGATTTTTAAGAATTCTGGTGTTTCTGAAGTTTAGATTGGAATTAAAAAAAAAAAAAACCAAAGAAGCAGATTAGTGACAGTTTATTAAAACAAAATAAAACAAAAAAACTAGGTAATTTAGCACTGTAAAAAATGGATAACTATTTTAAAAAACAGCAAAAGCAAAACACTAGGGGCACCTGGGTGACTTCGTTGGTTAAGCATCCCACTCTTGATTTTGGCTTAGGTCATGATCTCAGGGCTCTGAGATCCAGCCCTGTTTTGGGCTCTGCTCTGGGTGTGGAGTTTGCTTAAGATTCTCTCTGTCCCTTTCCTTCTGCACCCCTTCTCTCTCCTACCTCTCTCTCTCTCTCCTTCTCTAAGGAAAAAAAAAATATATCGCTAAAACTTCAATGCTGCATATGATTAAAAGTATAAATTTTGGATTCTTCTGCCTGGGTTCAAGTCCTGGACTTCCACATCATTAGACACAAGATCTTTTTAAAAATAAATGGAAATAGAGGCACCTGGGTGGCTCACTGGGTTAAAGCCTTCGCCTTTGGCTCAGGTCACGATCCCAGGGTCCTGGGATCGAGCCCCACATTGGGCTCTCTGCTCGGGAGGGAGCCTGCTTCCACCTCTCTCTCTCTCTGCCTACTTGTGATCTCTGTCAAATGAATAAATAAAATCTTTAAAAAAAATGGAAATAATAATTTTTATTTTTTTATTTTTAAACAAATATATGCTCAATACATGGTTATTTATTTATTTATTTTTTATTAACATAAAATGTATTATTTGCCCCGGGGGTACACGTATGTGAATTGTCAGGTTTACACACTTCACAGCACTCACCATAGCATATACCCTCCCCAATGTCCGTAACCCAACCACCCTCTCCATACTCCCCTCCCCCCAGCAACCCTCAGTTTGTTTTGTGAGATTAAGAGTCTCTAATGGTTTTTCTCCCTCCTGATCCCATCTTGTTTTATTTTTTCCTTCCCTACTCCCCAAACCCCCCACTTTGCCTCTCAAATTCCTTATATCGGGGAGATCATATGATAATTGTCTTTCTCTGATTGACTTATTTCACTCAGCATAATACCCTCTAGTTTTATCCACGTCATTGTAAATGGCAAGATTTCATTTCTTTTGATGGCTGCATAATATTTCATTATATAAATATACCACATCTTCTTTATCCATTCATCTGTCAATGGACAATTAGGCTTTTTCCATAGTTTGGCTATTGTGGAAATTGCTGCTATAAACATTTGGGTGCATGCACCCCTTCGGATCACTACATTTGTATCTTTAGGGTAAATAGCCAGTAGTTCGATTGCTGGGTTTCAACTTTTTGAGGAACCTCCATGCTGTTTTCCAGAGTGGCTGCACCAGCTTACATTCCCACCAACAGTGTAGGAGGGTTCCCGTTTCTCCACATTCTCTCCAGCATCTGTCATTCCCTGACTTGTTAATTTTAGCCATTCTGACTAGTGTGAGGTGGTATCTCATTGTGGTTTTGATTTTGTATTTTCCTGATGCTGAGTGATGTGGAGCACTTTTTTCATGTGTCTGTTGGCCGTCTGGATGTCTTCTTTGCCGAAATGTCTGTTCATATCCTCTGCCCATTTCTTGATTGGATTATTTGTTCTTTGGGTGTTGAGTTTGATAAGTTCTTTATAGGTTTTGGAACTAGCCATTTATCTGATATGTCATTTGCAAATATCTTCTCCATCCTGTCAGTGGTCTTTTGGTTTTGTTGACTATTTCCTTTGCTGTACAAAAGCTTTTGATCCTGATGAAGTCCCAATATTTCATTTTTGCCCTTGCTTCCCTTGCCTTTGGCGATGTTTCTAGGAAGAAGTTGCTCTGGCTGAGGTTGAAGAGATTGCTACCTGTGTTCTCCTCAAAGATTTTGATGGATTCCTGTCTCACATTGAGGTCTTTTCCATGTTGAGTCTATTTTTGTGTGTGGTGTAAGGAAATGGTCCAGTTTCATTTTTCTGCATGTGGCTGTCCAGTTTTCCCAACACCATTTGGTGAAGAGACTGTCTTTTTTCCATTGGACATTATTTCCTGCTTTGTCAAAGATTAGTTGACCATAGAGTTGAGGGACTATTTTCTGGGCTCTGTATTCTGTTCCATTGATCTATGTGTCTGTTTTTGTGCCAGTACCATACTGTCTTAAGAATGACAGCTTTGTAATAGAGCTTGCAGTCTGGAATTGTGATGCCACCAACCTTGGCTTTCTTTTTCAAAATTCCTCTGGATTTTCAAGGTCTTTTCTGGTTCCATATAAATTTTAAGATTATTTGTTCCATTTCTTTGAAAAAAAAAAAAAGCGATGGTATTTTGATAGGGATTGCATTAAACATGTAGATTGCTTTAGGTAGCATAGACATTTTCACAGTATTTGTCCTTCCAATCCACGAGCATGGAATGTTTTTCCATTTCTTTTTGTCTTCCTCAATTTCTTTCATGAGTACTTTATAGTTTTCGGAGTGCAGATTCTTTGCCTCTTTGGTTAGGTTTATTCCTAGGTATCTTAAGATTTTGGGTGCAATTGTAAATGGGATTTACTCCTTAATTTCTCTTCTGTCTTTTTGTGGGTGTATAGAAACGCAACTGATTTCTGTGCATTGATTTTATATCCTGACACTTTACTGAATTCCTGTACAAGTTCTAGCAGATTTGGAGTGGAGTCTTTGGGGTTTTCCACATAAAGTATCATATCATCTGCAAAGAGTGATAGTTTAACCTCTTCTTTGCCAATTTGGATGCCTTTAATTTCTTTTTGTTGTCTGATTGCTGAGGCTAGGACTTCTAGTACTATGTTGAATAGCAGTGGTGATAATGGACATCCCTGCCATGTTCCTGACCTTAGTGGAAGAGCTCTCAGTTTCTCTACATTGAGAATGATATTCACTGTGGGTTTTTCATAGATAGCTTTGATGATATTGAGGTAGGTACCCTCTATCCCTACACTTTGAAGAGTTTTCATCAAGAAAGGATTCTGTACTTTGTCAAATGCTTTTTCAGCATCTACTGAGAGTATCATATGGTTCTTGTTCTTTCTTTTATTAATGTATGTATTACATGGATTGATTTGTGGATGTTGAACCAACCTTGCAGCCCTGGAATAAATCCCACTTGGTCTTGGTGAATAATCCTTTTAATGTACTGTTGGATCCTATTGGCTAGTATTTTGGTGAAAATTTTTGCAACTGTGTTCATCAAGGTTATTGGTCTGTAATTCTCTTTTTTGATGGTGTTTTTGTCTGTTTTGGGGATCAAGGTAATACTGGCCTCATAAAATGGGTTTGGAAATTTTCCTTCCATTTCTATTTTTTGGAACAATTTCAGGATATAAGATATTAATTGTTCTTTAACTGTTTGGTAGAATTCCCCTGGGAAGCCGTCTGGCCCTGGGCTCTTGTTTTCTGGGAGATTTTTGATGACTGTTTCAATCTCCTTACTAGTTACTGGTCTATTCAGGTTTTCTGTTTCTTCCTGGTTCAGTTGTGGTAGTTTATACATCTCTAGGAATACATCCATTTCTTGCAGATTGTCAAATTTGCTGGCATAGAGTTGCTCATAATATGCTCTTAAAATTGTTTGTATTTCTTTGGTGTTGGTTGTGATCTCTCCTCTTTCATTTATGATTTTATTTATTTGGGTCCTTTCTCTTTTCCTTTTGATAAGTCTGGCCAGGGACTTATCAACCTTATTAATTCTTTAAAACACCAGCTCCTGGTTTCGTTGTTCTGTTCTTCTGTTCTTTTGGTTCTATTTCATTGATTTCTGCTCTGATCTTTATTATTTCTCTCTGCTGCTGGGTTTAGGCTTTCTTTGCTGTTCTTTCTCCAGCTCCTTTAGGTGTAGAGTTAGGTTTGTGTATTTGAGACCTTTCTTATTTCTTATGAAAGGTTTGTATCGTTATATACTTTTCTCTCAGGACTGCCTTTGCTGTGTCCCACAGATTTTGAACAGTTGTGTTTTCATTATCATTTGTTTCCATGAATTTTTTCAATTCTTCTTTAATTTCTTGGACTGACCCATTCATTCTTTAGTAGGATGCTCTTTAGCCTCTATGTATTTGACTTCTTTCCAACTTTCCTCTTGTGATTGAGTTCTAGCTTCAGAGTGTTATGGTCTGAAAATATGCAGGGAATGATCCCAATCTTTTGGTACCTGTTGAGACCTGATTTGTGACCCAGGATGTGATCTATTCTGGAGAATGTTCCATTTGCACTAGAGAAGAATGTGTATTCTGTTGCTTTGGGATGGGATGTTCTGAATATATCTGTGCTGTCCATCTGGTCCAGTGTGTCATTGAAGGCCTTTATTTCCTTATTGATCTTTTGCTTGGATGATCTGTCCATTTCAGTGAGGGGGGTGTTAAAGTTCTCTACTATTATTATATTATTGTCGATGTGTTTCTTTGATTTTGTTATTAATTGATTTATATAGTTGGATGCTCCCATGTTAGGGGCATAGATATTTAAAATTGTTAGATATTCTTGTTGGACAGACCCTTTGCATATGATACAGTGTCCCCCCTCATCTCTTATTATGTATGGTCTTTAGCTTAAAATCTAATTTATCTGATATAAGGATTGCCAGCCCAGCTTTCTTTTGACATCTATTAGCATGGTAAATTGTTTTCCACCCCCTCACTTTAAATCTGGAGGTGTCTTTGGGTCTAAAATGAGTTTCTTATAGACAGCATATTGATGGATTTTGGTTTTTTATCCATTCTGATACCCTTTATCTTTTGTTTGGGGCATTTAGCCCATTTACATTCAGAGTAACTATTGAAAGATATGAATTTAGTGCCACTTTATTGCCCGTAAGGTGACTGTTACTGTATATTGTCTCTGTTCCTTTCTGGTCTACTACTTTTAGGCTCTCTCTCTGCTTAGAGAGAGAGATTTCCTGAAGGTATTTTCAGTATTTACTGTAGGCTGGTTTGGTGTTTACAAATTCTTTTAGTTTTTGTTTGTCCTGGAAGGTTTTTATCTCTCCTTCTGTTTTCAATGATAGCCTAGCTAGATATAGTATTCTTGGCTGCATGTTTTTCTCATTTAGTTCTCTGAATATATCATGCCAGTTATTTCTAGCCTTCCAGGTCTCTGTGGATAAATCTGCTGCCAAAATAATATTTTTACCATTGTATGTTACAGACTTCTTTTCCCGAGCTGCTTTTAGGATTTTCTCTTTGTCACTAAGACTTGTAAGTTTTGCTATTGGATGATGGGGTGTGGACCTATTTTTATTGATTTTGAGGTGGGTTCTCTGTGCCTCCTGGATTTTAATGCTTGTTCTCTTTGATATATTAGGGAAATTCTCTATTATAATTTGCTCCAATATACCTTCTTCCCTCTTCTCGCTTTCTTCTTCTTCTGGGATCCCAGCTATTCTAATATTATTTCATCTTATGGTTTCAGTTATCTCTCAAATTCTCCCCTCGTGGTCCAGTAGTTTTTTGAGTAATTTTTATTTTAAATGTACAAATTAAATTGTAAGTGTAAAGTATATAGTACAAGCTTGGCACAGAACTAATATTTGTGAAGCATAACTTACTGACATTACTGTAGATGTATGCAATTATTGTAAAGCTAAATAAAGTAAAATATTATTAAAACATTGCAGTTATTAGAACTAACCAGCTCTTTTTATATTTGTATGGCTTAAAAAATATTTTTTGGTTATATAACATCAAAATAATTTGTTTTTCAGAGATGTCCTGTTCTACTGATGATGATCTGTTTCTGTCATTTCAGAAGCTGATTCACATGCAGGAGTTCGATATATTACAGAGGCCCTTGTTAAAAAACTTACTAAACAGGACAATTTGGCTTTGGTGAAGTCTCTGAACCTTTCACTTGCTAAAGATGGTGGCAAGAAATTTAGGGTAGGTTACCAGCATTTTTTAAAAAGTTTTCTCTGTTTTAAAACTAAAAATTAAAAGATTTTATTAGATTTATAGTATCATCTCATCCTAATGTCACCTAATTTGTAGAAGACCTTGTATTGTTTCCAGTGAAAGTTCTGTATCATAAGTATGACATCTTCACATTCATAAGCTCTTATTATTCTATACATTACTGTATTCTTTCTAGAGATGGGTTGGCAAACTATAACTTATAGGCCAAATCAGGCCTGCCACCTATTTTTGTAAATAAAACTTTATTAGAACACAGTCACACTCATTTGTATACACATTGTCTGTGGCTGTTTTTGCAGTACAGTAGCAGGGGTAAATAGTTGTCAAAAAGACCTTATGGCCCATAAAACCAAAAATATTTACTATGTGGCTTTTTCGATAAAAAATTTGCTGATCTCTGCTCTGGAGTGTTTATTACTTTATTTGTAAACTGTACACATGAACACATTGTAAAAGACAACTTAAACTTTTTAATTGGAAAACATATAAACTTAGATGTCTACTACATTAGTCACAAAAATTAATTCCAGAAACCAGAACAAAACCCACAAAAATGCTTATAGAAGTATTAGGAAGTATTAGGAAGGAATATAGGAGGGTATATTTTAAATCTTAGAGTTGGGAAAGCCCTTTAAGCAAGCACCAACCTTAATGCCACAAAGAAAAATATTGGCAGATTTAGTGTTCATAAAGATTAAAGTGTTTAATGAAAGATATCTTTTAAAAAGTTAAACTCTCAGGGAGTGTTTTCAACATATATAACAATATCCATATAATATAGAGAGCTTATACAATTATACAATTCAGTAAGAGAGACAACTCAATGGAAAATGTGCAGAGGATATGAACAAGGCATTCACAAAAGTATTATAAATGGCTAATAATAATATGAAAATATGTTTAACTTTATTAATATCAAATAATAGGAAAACAATTGTTTGATAAGATTTTCATTCTTGTATGTCAATGGACAAGAATTAAAAGGATTATTTCCGTGTTCAGAAAGATGTGGGAAGTGAGTATTATCATATTGTCTTAGTGGGACTACACAAAGCTCCTGCATTTTAGAAAGACAGTTTGATAGAATTTATCCAAATATCAAGTCTGCTTATTTGATTCAGCAATTGAGTTTATACTTACTGAATTTATATTTACTAACCCAGCAGTTCTACTCCTTGATGTCTATTCTACCAATATCACATGCACAGTATCCAGAAGTATCTATATAGTCATTTTTTTAAAAGATTTTTATTTTATTTGACAAGGAGAGTGAGAGATCACAAGTAGGCAGAGAGGTAGGCACAGAGAGAGGGGGAAGCAGTCTCCCCACTGAGCAGAGAGCCCGATGCAGGGCTCGATCCCAGGACTCTGAGATCATGACCTGAGCCAAAGGCAGAGGTTTAACCCACTGAGCCACCCAGGCGCCCCTATGTAGTCATGTTTATTAAGCATTATTTAAAATAGAATAAATTGGAAATAACCAAATTTCTATCAATAGGGAACTGGTTAAATAAATTATGGTTCTGTAGACGATGAGGTACTATTAAGTTTCTTTAAAAAATAAGTTAGAGCTCTATGTATTAATGTGGGACAATGTCTGCAGTGCACTTAATGAAAAAAATTCTAAAACATTTTGTATAGTAAGTTCTAAAAATTCTGTTTTTCTATATGTGTTTATATGAATGTAAATGAATAGAAAGATACAGATGTTTATATGTCAGCCTCTTAACAATGGTTACCTTTGATCAGTGGGATTTTTTTTAGGGGCCTGGGTTCTTCATAAAGAGGGCTTCTTACGTTTCGTTTGAAATTTTTATTAGAGTATATTTATGTCTTGTGTAATTAAAAAGGAAAAAGGAGACATTCTGGAGTTTACAAGTTGCAAAAATGAAATTAGAGTAGTAAATATTTACTGAATGGTTATTATATGCCAGGCATTATGTTAGGCTGTGGGAATAAGTATACAGGTAAATAAGCTTAGTTTCTGATCTCTGGGAACTTAGAGCTTCCTAGAGGAATGCCTGGGATTAAGAGGAGAAATAGTGAAGGGGAGGCAGAGAGAGAGAGAAAGCACCCACAGGAGAGGCATACCCAGTGAAGAAGTCTGAAGGGGCTATTAGAACAGAAGATCTAGGAGTATGATTAATGGAGGCCAAAGGAGGGAGAATTTCAAGCAGGAATGGATGATATAAAATGTCACAGAATCATTAAATAGGATGAATACTTAGAAGTCACTTGAATACTACATCAAAAACTACTGATGTACTCAATGCTGACTAAATGAACATGATAATTAAAAAAAAATTTTTTTTAAAGACATGATTCAGAAAAAAAAAAGCCTTTTGGATTTGGCAGTTAAAAAGCCCTTCTATTTCTCAAACCAACCAAATTCCGTCTTTTAGGGCCTTTGTATTTTTCTACTCTGCCTGTTAATCTCTGCCCCGAGATATTCACACAGCTGGTTTCTTGTTATTAAGGTCTCAGTTCAGTGTACTTCCTCTGTGAGGCCTTCTTTTACCACCCAGTTGCCATTAGCTACCTTCTCCATGACTCATTCTTTTCAACAACAAATATTTCTTCAGTGCCCACTGCGTGCCAGGCATTTATGCCTATGCAGTGAACATAGCAGACAGATCTGCCACCTTGGTGCCTTGCATGCTGCCCCATCACGTTATCTTTATTTTCTTGTTAGTACACTTCAGTTGAAATGTTGTTTATATAGGGGCTTTCTCTGTGAATGAAAGCAAGAACCTTGGTCTCCTTACTCACCAGTGTATTTCTAGTACCTAGAACAGCCCTGGCGCATAATTCATGTTTGATAAATATTTGTGGAATGGGTGTGTGGATGACCATCTTGGGGAGAGCTATTTGAATACATGGTAAAAGCATAAGATATTTTGCCTTCCCAATAGAATAAATGGAAGGCAGAAGGAGCAAATGTACACAATTCTTGTGAGAACGTGGTCTAGCTCACTGGTATCCATTGCCCAGTGGTACATGTGGTATGTACTAAGTATGACGGGTATCCATGAAATAGTGATGTTTTATACTTGAGGGGGAAGATCCAGGAGTGAAAGAGATTAAAGATGCAAGACCGTGGAGGGAGAAGGTAGATGAGGTTGTATAAGAGGATAGTACCTAGCTCAACTTCAAGGAGAGGTGGGAGAGGCTTAGAAAAGTTGACGTGGACTTGTTGGATCATCTTGATTTTATTGATACATAGGAAGTGTTGTCCACTGAGGGGCAAGGAGAGCTTCTATTCCTGGGTGAAGGAAGCTGTAGCAAGGGATTGTTCAGGAGAGCAGGAAGCATTTATTATTCTCTGGTGACTGATCAAAACAGCCCCTGATGCACATAAATACACGTACTTTATGTTAAGGTGCCTGTCATATAAAGTATTTATTCATTTGTTTCCAATTAGTATATCGAAAATTTGGAAAAATGCGTTAAACTTGAAGTACTGAATCTCAGCTATAATCTAATAGGGAAGATTGAGAAATTGGACAAGCTGTCAAAATTACGTGAACTCAACTTATCGTATAACAAAATCTGGTAAGTAAGTGCTTCTTTAGGTAGCATTGCAGTGGTGTCTTTGTTGAAGAGGTAGGTCGATGTTGCCCACATTACTGAATTGCAAGAGTTCTTTGAAACAGCAGGCACTTGGATCCTCATTCAGTGCTAGTCTAGCCCTTCACATGTGATAACTGCTTTCATGTTTTGGCACTGCTGAAGTACAATATAATATCTTTCTAGCATTATCAAAGAAGGAGATACACGAACACCAAATTTTACTTTAATTCCATTTTGACAGGAACTTTTCACAGAGTCTTTGATCCACTCACTGCCTTATTCCATTAAGAAAGTTGACATGAAGCAGTGTTTTAACCCTGTCATTTTGATCTTAAAGATATTTCAATGTATTTTGATCCTATGTGTTTATCCTGATGTTCTTTGTTTATTGCTATAATATACTCAGTTATGCTTCCATTTCATAATATGTATTACTTGAGAAATAAACATAATAAAACTGACAGTAGCAAAAACCACACATAGAACACTTATTAAAAACAAAATGATGCAATTATCAAATATTAAAAATCTTTATACCTGTATACTTCCCCCACCTTAGACTTGGAAGATATTGTAGCCAACAAAACAAAACTGCTAACAGTGGCAGAAGCTCTAATATGGCAGAAAATGAAAGAGGGGAAAAAACGAAATCAAATCCTTAATGTGAAATTTGTATAAAAAATTAATCCTGATAAAAATAATTTCAGTAAAATAAAAATAAAGAAGTTTGGAAATATTTGTCCATAGAAAATTTACCAGGGACTTAAAATGACAATTAAATTGTAATCAATTAAATTGGGAAAATATCTTATCAGTGAAAATTCATCAATATGAATGATAAATGTTTTATTGATTTAAATATTCTAACTAAAATATTTATGTTCATAAATATAGTGTTCTAGAGAGTCCATCAGTTCAAAATGGCAGACATACCCTACTGTGTCATAGCTAATCTTTTGGTGATGACTTAGGGTAATAAGGATATCTCTTGTACAGGGCTGTGTACACCATAGGAAAATGTACTGTTGAGTGGTTCAGTTCTCCCCTGGCTGTCCGCTAGTACTGCTCCTTGTGCGTAGTGGTAATGCCATGGATAGACTCTCCTTTTCTGTGTTGTGGGATCCTAAAGTCTGATAGTAAGATAGGTAGGATTCCTAGACCCAGTAATGAAAAGTTGGCAGCTTAGCTGTTCTGGTCAATTTCTGTTTAGCCACTTTTGTTTGGTTCTCATTTATAAAAAAGGTTAACAAATTATAATTACGAAAGTAACCCCACATAAAAACTATGTGGCTATCATTCTTAAGCAAACAGTTGAGGAACTCTACCATTGTATTTACTAAATTTGATTTTATCCTTTGGTTTCCAGCAAAATTGAAGGCATAGAAAATATGTATAATCTGCAAAAGCTAAACCTTGCAGGAAATGAAATTGAACGTATCCCAGTATGGTTAGGGAAGAAGTTAAAATCTTTGCGAGTCCTCAATCTGAAAGGCAACAAGATATCATCGGTAAGTTATTCAAAGTAGCAAGAATTTTTTTTTTCCAAATTTTTAGACTTGTTGAAAAAATATTAAAATATAAGTTTTTGAAAAATGAGATTTCTTGGGACACTTGGTTGGCTTGGTCAGTTAAGCATCTGTCTTCGGCCCAGGTCTTGATCCTAGGATCAAGCCCCACATTGAGTTCTCTGCTCAGTGGGGAGCCACTATCTTCCTCTCCCTCTGCTGCTCACCCTGCTTATGCTTTCTCTCTCTCTCTCTCTCTCTGTCAAATAAATAAATAAAATCTTTTTTTTTTTTTCCAAGAGAGATTTCTTCTTTGAAGTTTCTTGGTCCTTTGACCAGACATCAAATTTAGGCATAACCTAGGACTCTAGGGTAATTAAATGTAGGGATTTCTGTTTTTGCCTGGTTCCATGGTAACTGAGAGTTGATCTCTTAGGATTTTTGCATCTATCATTTCATTTGAGCCTCAGAAAACTTTACTTAGAGAGGCAGTAAAGGGATTATTTTTTTAATACTATCAGTTAGGTAGTACCGTCTTTTGCCCATTTTCAGGTTAGGTCTCTTACCCAAGTCACACAACTTGTGCCAGAGTCCAGGTCACTGAATGCCAGAAACCGAGCTCTTTTTTTATTTTTTTATTTTTTCAAACTTATGAATTAAGCTTAATTATAGTGTCAGGTGTTTTAAGAGTTATTGTCAGTGTCAGGTTTAATCCCTAGCTCTTTATTATGGAGCAACTTTGTTATCATGGCTTGCATAATCTAGTAATCGTGTATGCTTTCCTTTGGAGTATAATTTATTATTTTCTTCTATTTATATATTAGGTGTTTAATAAGTATTTGGTGAATAAAAACATTAATTTACTTAATCTATATTAAAATTGAAGAAAACATACTTAAAGAACATCAGTCATAGAGAAGACAGTAAAAGATGTGCTTTCTAATATGGGTCTAGACCTGCCTTCTGTGACCTTGGAAAAGCCCTTTATCTCTCCAAAACACATTGTTTAAATTGGAGAAAACAAACCCTACCCTGCCTTCTTTGCGAGGGTGTTATGGGGCTCAGATAAAATGATAGATGTGAAAATGTTATAAAAACTTTAAAACACTAAATATCTCCTTAAACCTTCACCAGTGGAAACCAATAATGATGAACAACATTTGTTTAATTACTGTGCAGGTTGCAATGTCTATGCTTTCTTATTTCATCTTTATAAAGGTCTGGTAAGGTGATTCTGTACCATTTCACTGCAACAGTCCAAGAGCCTCAGAGCCAAACCCTCTACCATGTGGCATAGCATGACCTTGGAGCTCTTGAGGTGTATGCTGTGATGCAAAGAGGTAGCCGTGAATCTAAAATTTACTGTAAATATTCTTCCAAGTAGTCGATTGTTAGATAGTACTCAGTGTCAACTAATTTATTTAACAGGAAAATCATTCAAAAATATTTATTAATCATTTCTAATTTTTCATGACTTTCTCATCCCAATTTATATTTGACATTGGCATCAGTAAGAGTGATATGCATTCACTTGTGAAAGATTTATTTATACGGGGTATTAGGAGTAGTATTTCTCAACCTTTTATTTTTACTTAATTATTTCTTAAAAGATTTTATTTATTTGATAGCGAGAGAGGGAATGCAAATAGGGGGAGTGGGAGAGGGAGAGGCAGATTCCCCACTGAGCAGGGATCCTGATATGGAGCTCCGTCCCAGGACCCTAGGATCATAACCTGAGCTGAGGTCAGACGCTTAATGACTGAGCCACCCAGGCATCCCTATTTCTTAACCTTTTAAAGTTCCTCTTTGTATAAACATAAAAATCTTCTAGAAATGTGAGTATCCTGGGGACACCTGGGTGGCTCAGTGGGTTAAGCCTCTGCCTTCAGCTCAGCTTATGATCTCAGGGTCCTGGGATAGAGCCCTGCATCGGGCTCTCTGCTCAGCGGGGAGCCTGCTTCCCCCGCCCCCACCTCTGCCTGCCTCTTTGCCTACTTGTGATTGCTGTCTGACAAAGAAGTAAATAAAATCTTTTAAAAAAAATGTGAGTATCCTGTATCCTTACTAATTTCTTTTAACTATCAATTATAACTGTTATCTGAAGATTCTCCAAAATCTTTCTTATAGCCATTTATATTTTTGATGTGTTCAGTCAGTATAATGCATAAATAATAGGTTTAAAGTTACATGGACGAATTCAAATCCTGTTTTGTTCATTTGTAAGCACTGAGCTTTGGGGAAGTTATTTAACTTCTTCTAACCGTAATATCTTTGTCTACAAAATTAAGATGTTGTTTCTATCATAGATTGTTATGAGGAGTCATAAATGAAATGGCATATGGAAAATGCCTAATACTGCCCTGATACACTATAGATACTCAAATACTTTCCATTCCTCCCCTCACACCACTAGTTTTGGATAATAGGTTCTATGAATAGGTTCCTTGCCGTGTTGGTAGCAATTTTCTTGATTATTATTTTCTTTAGGTATGTTTTATTATTTTAAAACTAAATTACACTAATACTAATGTTATATATCATTTCAGCTCCAAGATGTAAGCAAACTGAAACCACTTCAAGATTTGACATCTCTGATCCTTCTTGAAAATCCAATTGTGACCCTTCCTCATTACATGCAGTTTACTATTTTTCACCTTCGCTCATTAGAAAGTTTGGAAGGTCAGCCGGTGACTACTCAGGACAGACAAGAAGCTTTTGAGAGATTCAGTTTAGGTAAAGTGACATTTAAAAAAACTAAATTTGGGCGGGGGAGGAATTTATGTTGAGAAGTTATCTAGAAAAATATATTGAAGTTTGAGCTTTATAATGCTATTAAAATTTTTTTGGAAAATACCCCCATAAATAAATTAGCATAAGCATCATTATACAACAATTATACATTAATATCATTAAGGATTAAATATTTATTGAGCATGTACTGTGAACCAGGCATTATATCTGGCACTAAGGGCACAATGGTGAACAAGACATATGGTATGGGCCTCAATGTAGATTGTATTTTAATGGAAAAGAAAGACAAAAAGCACGCAAATCCAGATAAAGTAGCAGAGGAGAAAACCCCCCTTTGGGCAAAGGTGGTGTAAAGAAATGACTCTCTGAGAAGTGACATATAAGCTGACGACATAGGTAGGAGAAGATTAGCCATGTAAAGAAAGACATTCAGAGAGACAACCAGCTTGCACTTTGAGGTTGGAAAGCTGCTGGTAAATGAAGGAAGTAAAGGTTCAGTATGACTGGATGATAGCTCAAGAAAAAGTTGAGAGAGCTGGGGGAAGGGAGAGATGACACAGGGACTTGTAGCTTGGGTTTTATTTCAGGTGAGGTAGGAAACTATTAGGAATTTTTAGGCAGCAGTGGGACGTGATCTCTTATTAAGAAGATTATCTTGAGTACATAACTTAGCCTGATGAGCACTGAGTAATGCATAGAATTCAATCACTATATTGTACACCTGAAACTAATAGAACACTGCATGTCAAGTATACTGGAATTAAAATGTTTTTTTAAAGATTATTTTTTAGTGCAGAATGGAGAATGATTTGGAGCAGGACAAATGGAGATAAGGGGACCTGTCCAGAGGCTATTGCAGGAATCTAGGCTAGAAGTGTTGGTGGCCTGAATTTAGATGGTGGATGTGGAATAGATCAGTTTTGGAGGTAGAATCAGCCGAAGGCAGCGGCTTAACCCACTGAGCCACCCAGGTGCCCAGCAATACTTTCTAATGAATTGGGTAATTCCCAGGCTTCTGGCTTGAGTAAGTGGTTGGATTGGTGATATTATGTATACAAAAGGGAGACTTTAGAGTGGTGAGTTTGAATGTCTGTGAGACAACCTAGAAGAGGGTTAGAAATGTGAGCCTGGATTTCAAAGAGTTATAAATGTGATGGTTGTCAGCCTAACAGGGATTTTTAATCCCACTGGAATTGATTGGCTTTCTCAGTCGGGTTGAGAAGAGCAAGGTGAGCCATTTAAGGAGACTGAGAAAGAGAGGCTGAGTAAGCAGAAACCCAGGAAACAGTGGGTTGTAAAAGCCCCAAGAAGATTTCATGAGAGGAAGTGGTCAGCTAGGTTGAATGTTGCAGAGAATAAAGAAAAAGTAAGATGAGGACAGAGAAGTGCTTTAGATAGGCAATACATAATTATCTTAACCAATGCAGTTAAGGAGTGGTTCGAACAAATGATCCAAGAGTGAATGGAAGGGACACATTTGGGTGAAGGTTTGAAATTTCCTCCCACAATTTCTCTCTCCTAGTACCTAATAAATGGATTTTTAAAAAGAGTTTAAGTTAGGGACGCCTGGGTGGCTCAGTTGGTTGGGCAGCTGCCCATGCTCAGGTCATGATCCCAGCATCCTGGGATCGAGTCCCACATCGGGCTCCTTGCTCAGCAGGGAGCCTGCTTCTCCCTCTGCCTCTGCCTGCCATTCTGTCTGCCTGTACTCGCTCTCTTGCCCTCTCTCTCTCTGACAAATAAATAAAATCTTAAAAAAAAAAAAAAAGAGTTTAAGTTAAAATAAAAAAATTCACCAGTAGCTTCCAAACCAGGAAATGGACAGAAGCAAATGTAGTAAACCTCAAAGCTAGTAACCAGAGAAAGGAAGAGCATATTTGAGGGTGGAGTGGAGAGACCAGTATGGCTCAATTCTTATGGTCCTTGAAAAGACAAGATGACATCAGAGAAAAAGAGGAAAGATTGTCTCTTGATAAGAGGGACTCTAATTCAGGAGGGAGCAAAGATGTGTGCATCTCTGCAAAGATGCAAAGTTTTGTTGCTTTGGTGGTGCGAAAATGAGAAAGTTCCTATGGGTGGGGTCTCTTTTCTCGGTGAAAAATGAGGTCGTCAGCTGAGAAAGAAAATGGAAGGACTATGGGAGATTTGAAGAGAAAGAAGAAAGTATGAAATAGCTATTTTAGAGCATTGGGAAATGTGTCTGTAGGTCCAGCCATTTGAAATTGATGTTAGTCCACTTTGGTTTACAAAAACAGTTTGATACAATCCTTGAGAAATATGGTAAATTTTTATTAGTTTGGATCCCCCCAACTCAGTATTTGTTACCCTAAAGTTTATGTTTGGAATCTTTAAAAATATAAATAATGCAAAGGAAAGTCCTCATAAATACACTTTTGGGGGAAATGTTTCATTTACTTAGGATTATTTATGACTCTGAATATTTATTAGAAGCCTTTAAGGCTCTTGGCATCCAGCAGTGAGCTAGACAGATGCAGTTTCTGCTTTTACAAAGCTTTAGTGGGAAAGGCAGATGCCTAGCCATTTGATCACATTTTATAACTCATTGTGTGATGAAGGGCACAGCAGAAGGAGAGGGTGAGGGACCTGGGTGGCTCAGTGGTTAAAGCCTCTGCCTTCAGCTCAGGTCATGATCCCAGGGTCCTGGGATTGAGCCCCTCATCGGGCTCTGCTCGGCGGGGAGACTGCTCCTCCTCTCTCTCTGCCTACCTCTCTGCCTACTTGTGATCTCAGTCTGTCAAATAAATAAATAAAATCTTTTTAAAAGGGGCGCCTGGGTGGCTCAGTGGGTTAAGCCGCTGCCTTCGGCTCAGGTCATGATCCCAGGGTCCTGGGATCGAGCCCCGCATTGGGCTGTCTGCTCAGCCGGGAGCCTGCTTCCTTCTCTCTCTCTCTGCTTGCCTCTCTGCCTGCTTGTGATCTCTCTCTGTCAAATAAATTAAAAAAAAAAAATCTAATAAAAATCTTTTTAAAAAAATAAAAAAGAAGAAGTACAGGGTAACCTGAGAGCATTTCTGGGAAGCATCTCACCTGTGGAGAGCATAAAGTCAGGGCAGGCCTCTCAAAATATTTTTCAAAACTAAGACCAGAATAGTACAAAATAGGCCAGTAGGAGATAGAGGAAGAAAGTTCCAGACAGAGGTTTGAAAAAAAAGGCTGCATCCGACTCTTGAATTTGGCTTGGGTAGTGATCTAAGGTTGTGAGATCGAGCCGCGGGACTAGCTCTGTGCTCAGCGGGGAGTCTGCCAGTCCTTTTCCCTTCCCCTCTGCCCTTCCCTCTCTCTCTCTAAAATAAATAAAACCTTAAAAAAAAAAAAAAAGCTTTCAGGTAAGAGGAGAGACATCACAAATCTCAAGAAGTGGAGTCACTTCAGAAAGGCTACATTTGGGTGTACTTAAAAATAAGGCCGGAAAGGGAGTTTGGGACCAAATCATGAATATCTTTTTTTTTTTTTTTTAAAGATTTATTTATTTATTTGACAGAGGGAAATCACAAGTAGACAGAGAGGCAGGCAGAGAGAGAGAGAGAGAGGGAAGCAGGCTCCCCGCTGAGCAGAAAGCCCGATGCGGGACTCGATCCCAGGACCCCGAGATCATGACCTGAGCTGAAGGCAGCGGCTTAACCCACTGAGCCACCCAGGTGTCCCATAAATCATGAATATCTTTGTTAAGTTCTTCATGTAAGTTTTGGAAGCTATCCTGTCCATAGTAGGGAGCCTCTGAAGGATTTTTAAAATCATAGTATTTTGCAAACCTCCTTGCAGCATCCTTTAAGTGTAATTATTACTATCAGATAAGATAAAATATTGCAAGTTTTTAAATAGGAGACCTGGGGAAAAACCTCATTTACCAACATCCTAATTGAATGAAATACTTGGAAGTAAAGTGTTATCTTTTTTTAAAAAAATTATTTATTTATTTATTTATTTGAGAGAGCTAGAGAGTGGTGGTGGTGGGGGGTGGATGTAGAGGGAGAGAATCTTCAAGTAGACTCCTCACTGAATGTGGAGCCAGGTACTGGGCCAGATCTCACAACCCTGAAATCACGACCTAAGCTGAAACCAAGATGTTTAATCGACTGAGCCACCCAGGTGCCCTCTAATGCGTTATCTTTTAAAATTGTTATCCGGATGATAATGCCTTCTTACTTTTTGATATAAATCACTTGCTAGGTCAAGATTGTCTTTTTTTCTCCAAAACCATACCGAATAATTTTCAAAGTAGAATTGTTCTTTTATTATTCTAAGACAATTATTTGAGAAGTATTCTTACCTTTCTTCAAGTAAAAAAATATAACGATTAATAAATTTTTAAATTTGTGTTGGCAGATGAGATAGAAAGACTGGAAAGAGATCTGGAGAAGAAGATAATGGAAATTGAAGAGCTGAGGAGCGAACAGACAAGATTCCTTGAGGAAATTAAAAGTCAAGATAAATTGAACAAATCACTGAAAGAGGAGGCCAAGCTACAAAAACAGAGCTATGAGGAGATGGAGAGTAACCTAAACACAAAAAATGAATTGGTAAGCCTGTGTTTTACATTGCTTTGACTATATTCTCTTGAAATAGAGAATTCTTTCTTCTTGGGTCTAAAAATAAAACTTCTTGATCATAGAATGGGGAAGATGTGGTTTAACAGAAATTTGTGCAGAAGTTTCTACAAATTGTAGTTTACCATGCACTGTGTGACATGGGTCCCCAAAGGATGAATACTCTCCTGGCCTGCAGTAAATTGTGAAATACGGTATCCAAAATAAAGGAGGACAGTGGAGCCCCCTGACTGAAGAGTTGGTCAGACTGCCCCTAGATGTTTATATTTTATTTTTAACAACATTGTTGGTGAGACTGTACATTGGCAAAAACTTTTAGAAGGCAAATTGGCAAAATTGTCCAAATTTTATTTTATACATTTTATTAAAGGGATATATCCTATGTTCTATATATTAGATATATATATATACTTATTTAATATACAATAGTTATATATGATATACATTTCTAATGCATTTTATAGAAATTGTAGCAAGACTGTATATATCTACATATATACACATATATCTGTATATATACACATACATACAATGGTCATTCACTACAGTATTTTTTATATTAGTAAAATAATGAAAAATAGCTGAAATGTCCCTCAGTGGATATCCATCTGATAGAATAATTGTGTTGCTATTAAAATGAGATAGAGCTGTATGTCCTAATATGGAGGTATGTCCGCTCCATATTGCTATGTAAGAAAAGCAAGCTGTACAACCCTGTATCAAGTATGATGCTATAAGGTAGTCTATATAATAGTAGTATATATAATACACACACATATATATGTATGTACATGTATATAATATACATATAATACACATACATACATAAGTATATGTACATGCATACACATACATATATGTGTACATGTGTTTTTTATATATATATATATATATATATATACACACACACATACATACATATATATATATCTCGGCCAGCCCGAGAGACTTCAGAGGCCTTGAGACCATGCCCTGTGAGGAGTGGCTAAAGCAACAGGGGTGCTCAAGCTGGAGAAGAGAGGATCTAGTGAGCTCTGACAGTTATCTTCAGAGAGTCAAAGGTCTGTTTCGTGGAGGAGGGACCAAAGTTCCTGAGATAAAATTAAGAAATGGCAAATAGAATTATAACAAAGCAATTTTTCATTTAGCAATGAGGAATTTCTAGGGACACCTGGGTGGCTGTTAGTTGAGCATCTGACTCTTGATTTTGGCTCAGGTCACGATTTCAAGGTCATGAGATGGAGCTCCAGGCCGAGCATGGGGCCTGCTTAGGATTCTCTCTCTGACCCCTCCTCCCTAAGGAACCCACCTCTCCACAAGCTCGCACACGGGCACTCTCTCTCTCTTAAAAAAATAAGAGAGAGAGAGATTTCTAATAACTGTCCTGAGACAAAATGTAATAACTCTGGAATGGGATTGCTGTCACTGAAACAGGCATATATGACCAGGGCTTAGAGAAAAGATAAAAGGCATTTGCTAGGCAGATGGATTAAATGAATAAAAGGCCTTTTCAACCCAGAGAATCTGATTTTGTTAAATAATTAGGTTACTTTCCTTGGAGGAAAAAATAGCTGTTGCTACTCTCCTCTTTTTTTTCTTATAATAATTCTTTTTCTGATCTGTGCATAACTTAGAGAATTTGATTTCTCATATGACTAATGAAATCCTAGATAGTGCTCTTTCTTTTTTGCATCCTCCTTTCAAGATGGGCATTCTGGTTTGAATGACTTGCTTTGTTGACAAGAATTCTGCTTAAGCATTTCTGTTTCCTAGCAAGAGAAAAGTGTTTCCTTCTCTTTGTAGAGATGGAAATTGTTACTTGAAATCTGAGTATTTGACTGCCTCTTTCTTGAGTTCTTCTTTGCCTGAGAAAAAAGGTGACTTATATCAGGAGGACATGATGAAAGGGCAGCTTTCGCAGCTCTGTCAGTTAACTGTTCAGAGCATTTGTGGCTTTCTTCATATCTCTCTTACTTGAAGGTAGTTTTCAAATATGTCAGCCATATACTGAAGGCATATTATATATGATATTAATAATCTGATAATTATCAATAGCTTTATATTATACATCTGTTGTTCTCTGTTCCATAATAGAGTGGATTGATGATTACTTAAAATCACTGGAAACTTATGTGACAATCAGTTTTGTTTTTTTTTTTAAAGATTTATTTATTTATTTGACAGAGATTACAAGTAGGCAGAGAGGCAGGCAGAGAGAGAGAGAGGAGGAAGCAGGCTCCCTGCTGAGCAGAGAGCCCGATGCGGGACTCGATCCCAGGACCCTGAGATCATGACCTGAGCCGAAGGCAGTGGCTTAACCCACTGAGCCACCCAGGCGCCTGTGACAATCAGTTTTATCTTAGCAGTGAACTCTGGGCCACCACTTAACATTTGTATGTAAAATACAAGTATAGGGGCACCTGGCTGACTCAGTTGGTAGAGTGTACAACTCTTGTTCTTGAGTTCAAGACCTGTGTTGGGTGTGGTGCCTACTTAAAAATAAATCATAAGTAAAACTTTAAAAAAATGAAAGAATAAAATACAAATATAAAAAACATACTTGCTATGGTATTACTTGATATTTGTGAACATTTAATAAATTTTCCTGAGTTACTGATCTTTTTTTATAATATAAAATCTATCTTTTATTACTAAGATAAAGTAATATTTTTTATGTGCGGACTCCCTGGTATATGTTAGTTAACTCCTTGAAAACCTGAGCACGGGATGCCTGGGTGGCTCAGTCCATTGAGTGAGTGCCTTCAGCTCAGGTCGTGATCACAGGGTCCTAAGATTGAGCCCTACATGGGGCTCTCTGCTCAGCGGGGAGCCTGCTTCTCCCTCTCCTGCTCCCCCTGCTTGTGCTCTTTCTCTCTCTGTCAAATAAAAAAATCCTAAAAAGAGAAAGAAAAAGAAGAAAAGAAAACCTGGACAAAATGTCACATCTTTTGACTTTGCACTATCCCCAAATTATAAATTATTATAGCTGCTAATTTTCTTTTTTCTACTTATAATGTTGTTATGTTTTTGTTGTGAATAAATGTTTTATAAATTGTCAATTGTTTTTGCTGGGTTTATTTTCAGTAACTATTTTTGGTTAGAAGACACTGCTCTTCTTTATGTCATTGTTGTTTTTATCATTAACTATTTAAAAACATTATTGACATACAAAGTTAATATATATTTATCATAACAAATTTAGACAGCACAAATGTATACAGTAGAAAATAAAGGTTTCACTCTTCCCTTTTCCTCTTCCCTGGATGTTGATATATATCCTTTTTGTTTTCTATGCTTAAATATATGCTTGTAGTTATATAATGTATATGTAATTAAATATATATACCTTTAAATATTTTGTGATGAAAAGGAACCTTACTATATTTTTTAATGCTGCATCTTATTTTTTTACAAAACGGTATATGTACCATACCTCTCCAAGTTAAAAAAACATGCCCACACATGTACACACACACACACACACATACACACACACACCTTTTTTATGTCTTTCAAAGTCTATATTGTGTTCCATTATATGGATATGCAATAATTTATTTAACCCATTCTTATTGATGAATATTTAGGTTGCCTCCACTTTTTTTTATTAGAAACAATACTACAGAGAAAATCTTTGTAAATAAGTATTTATGCATTCATAACAGTAATTCCCTGGTTTAAATCACTACAATTTGAGGTGCTTCACTGGCTTAGTGAGTAGAGTATGTGACTCTCAGTCTCAGGTTCATGAGTTCAGGCCCCACGTTGAGGGTAGAGGTTATTAAAAAATAACAATTTTAAAGAAATCACTCCAAATAGAATTACTGGGTAATTTGCATTTTAAATTTTGGCAAATATTAAAAGTGTTTGCCTGCTTTATACTTCTACAGCAGTGAGTGAAAGAGCCCAATTCCTCACTGAAAATTATTATTTTGAACTTACAAATAGGATAGGAAAAAAGTGGAATCTCATTGCTTTAATTTCACTTTTTATTTATTTATTTATTTTTTTTTAAGATTTTATTTATTTATTTGACAGAGAGAAATCACAAGCAGGCAGAGAGGCAGGCAGAGAGAGAGAGAGGAGGAAGCAGGCTCCCCGCTGAGCAGAGAGCCCGATGTGGGACTCGATCCCAGGACCCTGAGATCATGACCTGAGCCGAAGGCAGCGGCTTAACCCACTGAGCCACCCAGGCGCCCCTAATTTCACTTTTTAAAAAATTTGCTGGAGAGTTGAATATTCCATATGTATTTACTAGCTATTTGAGTATCGCATATGTGTTTACTAGCTATTTTGTATTTCTTCTTTAAATTTCTTTTTTCTTTTTTTAATCAACAGGCTATTTTTTATTTTAAATACTATTAACATATAGTATATTATTAGTTTCAGAGGTAGAGTTCAAGGATTCACCAGTCTTATATAACACCCAATGCTCATCCTTAATGTCCATCACCCAGTTACCCCATCACCCCAATCCCCTCCCCTCATTTTTTTAAAATTCATGTTGTTTTACCTGCTTTTTCAGTATTCCAAAAGACTATTCTTTGTTTCAAAAAGAATTCTGGATCTTATTCTAAGAGTCTGCATTTGAAAAATATTTTCCATTATCTTCTGCAGAATATTTGGTGATATCATCCCCAGTTATGTAATGCTTTCTGGTTTCATAAAGTAACGCTTCACATCGTAGGTCATTTACCTATAAAAGAAATGTAGTAACCTTAAAGTAAAACTTCTGGTGCCATTTAAACTATTATAGTCCCCCTTTCCTGCCCCAACAAATATTAATTAACTTCAATGTTAATATTACTTTGTCCTTTTGCAAATTATTTACCTCCTATTCTTCAGTTTCCTTATTTTTAATATGAGGATGATTTACCTGTCCTGCCAGCCTCACAGAGTTGTGAGGACTAAATAAGGTAATGAATATGAAAATAATTTGAATTGAATTAAGCAAAGTAATGGAAGGTGGTAAATCTGTAACATAGAATGATGATAAAATGTGTGTCCATATAAAAATGATACAGGTTCTAATAACATTATCTTTCTAAGGTAAGTTGTGAATCAAGAACAGCTTCTATTACTACAGCTTAACTCTCCAAAGTTCTCCAGGTGATGGTCTCTGTTTGCTTTTTTCTCCTTTTAGCTCTTGTCTTGGTTTCTTGCAGAGCATTTTCTGCCGATTCTTTATTCTTCCTTAAAGGTAGTCCCTTCAGGGCTGAATTGCACACTATGTTTTTCATAGTTTGCATGATAACTTGTATTAATATGTTTACATACATCTTAAGTTTGGAAACTGGCTTGCCTTCTCAAAAAATGTGCTTGTGTGTGTATGTGTAATTTTTTTAATGGATGTGTACATAGGACAGTGGATTTGAATGTGAGGGAAAGAATTTGTATCATTTTTCTTATTGGTAAATGTGTTAACTGCAGTCAACTCTTGATCATCCACAGCTAATACTGCAACTAGCCTACTTTCCAGGTCCTTTGACTCCTAATGTGCTCTCATTTATGATTTCTTCAGCAGACATTTATTAAATGCTTACTAAATGCTAAGTCTAGCACTATAAAAGACACAAAGGTAATTTTAAAATGCACAGAGTATATATTATTCACCCTCAGAGGCCAGTCCATACATCATCCATGGTTCCAGTCACATTTGCCTTTGTTTGGCCCTACTTGGGCCAATGATTTTTGGGAAGAAAAGCCTGAGATGAGTTTATGCTGTTGGTTATGAGTTGCTTTCTTGAGATTCAGGGACTTAAAAGCAGTCAGTAAAAGCATCAAAATGGGTAATGTGCTGGACACCCTGCAGCAAGACATCAAAGGCAGCATCGTATATTAGATGGAGTATTAATTTTGAAATCAGGAGACTTGTAATTGAACTCTGCCTCTTCACTATGAGCTGTGAAATTGGCCAAGTCATTTAACCTCCTGGTGCAGCTCTTATAATTTCATAGGGTAGTTGTAAAGATTCAGTGAGATAAGAGATCAAGACTGCCTGTCATCCAGCTTAGCATTATTTCTACTTGGGTGGATAATCAGGAGATGACTGTAAGCTAAATCATGCACGACTTTGAGTTCCCGGGCCTTGTAAAATGTTCATGTTTATTTATTTTTTTATTCTCTTCAGCTTGCATTTTCATATTGATGAAATATTTCTGCATGTTTTTTGTCTGGTATCTACTATCTGATGCTGTAGTTTAGAAAAGGCAAAAATCACTTAGTGGACCTTTGAAATGAACTCACAGGATTAGATTAGTAGGAAGGGGGCTGATAGTGGTAGTTAATAAAATATTTAGCTTCTGCCACTAGTCTAATATGTAGCTTTTGATGAAACAATTACCAATAGGACTCAGTTTCTTTATTTGTAATTCAAATAATTAAATCAGATGATCTATTTTCTTCTAGCTCCAAAAATTTTAAGAATAAATAAAAAGTTGTAATTGTTATAGAGTTAACTTATTAAAAATTTAAGGCTATATATTGGGATCTGATTGACCTTATTCACATCCTTTATCCTCTAATACAAAGAATAATGTTCAGAACACTGAGATACTGCAGGAAGAACAGTACAATTAAAGCCAATTTCTTTTTTCCACCCTTCTTAATCCTTCTTGTGATTCCTTTGTGATTAATCTCATATATCATCTCTATCCATAATTTGAAGCTGTCATTAACTTGCAGAGTAAGTTAAATTAGTGTTCAGTATTGAAAAATCAGGAAGCAAATACTTAATACAGTACTTAAAAATAATTGGTACAGAATTATTTTCATATTTGGGTAAAGCGAATTTAAATGATTTTTTAAAATATTTATTTATTGTATCCTGAGACAGCATATAAACTTCAAAGGTCTTTTATGTGATCTTTTATGAAGTGATAATTTTATATTGCGTTCTTTACAATACTTTAGAATGAAGATAAAATACTGTAAATGTTCTGCTATTTGCTGTGGGGTTTTAAAACAATCTAATTATTAGTTATGATTAGAACTTTCTATGCCATTGTACCATTATACTAACTTACTGACACTGTATGTTGTTTCATATCAAATTGGGCCTATAGCTAAAACAGAAGACTGTGGAACTAATACGGGCCTGTCAGAAACAGTATGAGATGGAACAGGAATTGGCCTTTTATAAAATTGATGCCAAATTTGAACCACTAAATTATTACCCATCAGAGGTAAGTTTAACTTTTATTATTTTATTTACTTAGAGTTTAACGTTTTAGTAATCCAAAGTTAAAGCCAACAGAGAGTAGAGTGGGGGAAGGCGGATGGTGAAAATGTTTAAGAGACTTTTATCAATAACCACTCCACTTTCTTAAACAAATTTTGGTTGAATTGGTTACTAATTTTTGGTTCAGTAAGTTAAAGCATTGTCCAGAAGAGGTAAAAAGCTGCAAGGGAATCTGTGATTCCAACTGATACCATATTATCTCATAAAAAATTCAATTACTAAAATTTATTAGACTGAGATTTTACTTACATATCAGCTAAGAAACCAAAATCAAACACCTAAATTTCTGATTTGAGAGATTAAACAATGCTATTAATCACATAACTATAGGCAGTTCTTTAATCAACCAACCTAAACCCACTTTGGGGGCTAGGAGGAGGAATTCTTAGAGGCCATTTTTTGTTTCAGTTCTTTTTTGGCATGTTAAGAGTGAGATAAATGGTATATATTTTTCGACTTCTAGGCATGTAGGATTAATGTTTAGGCAATTCTGTGATATATTCTTCACTAATAAAATGAATAATGTCACTTGGCTGCTTAGAAATTATTTATTGAACCATAAATATTTACTTATTTTGTTTTTAGTGTGTCGAAATTGATAAAACCCCAGATGAAAGCCCTTACATTGGCAAATCCAGATACAAGAGAAATATGTTTGCTACAGAGAGTTATATTATTGCAAATGCCCAGACGGTAAAGATCGAGAAGATGGAGCCAGATGAAGGGGCACAACTCAGAAATGAGCATGTGAACTTAAGAGCCCACACATCACTGGACATACAACTGGAAGACAAAGAAAAAAAAATAAGTGCAGGTTAACAAAAGTTATTTTAAATTCTTTTAAAAATATAAAAAGATTGAATATATAGGCAAATTTTGTTTTATAATTCTTTTCATTAAACATGCTAAAGGTATTTATTATGTTATTTACATAAAAAGCCTTGAAAAAGTAGTGATTCATTGAGCAAATTTTTTTTTTTTTTAAGATTTTATTTATTTATTTGACAGAGATCATAAGTAGGCGGAGAGGCGGGCAGAGAGGAGGAAGCAGGCTCCCCATGGAGCAGAGAGCCCGATGCGGGGTTCGATCCCAGGACCCTGGGATCATGACCCGAACTGAAGGCAGAGGCCTTAACCCACTGAGCCACCCAGACATCCTGAGAAAATGATTTTTTAATGATTTCTGTTATGGTTGAGAATGGGTCTTGACAGTAATTTGGTGGCAGCAGGTGCAGGGGATCCAAGAATGCTTAAATCTTGACCTGCCAGCAAGTCCTACCCACTGTCAGAGCTGCACATTCAAAGATATAATTGGTCATAATTGTAGCAAGTACCACTTTACTGATTACTATGCATGTAGCCAAAACCTAAAACAGCACTTTGGATAAGTTGGATCAGTGCATCCTCCTTAGACTTTGGCCCAAGACCAGCTTCTGACTCTTTCCAACCTGTCCCAAAACATCTAATCATATCCTGGCAAGTCATAAAGAAGTCAATCCAAGAGGGCACTTAGATACCCTGCCAGTGGCATATTCTAAATCCATTTACCCAGTGAGCTGCATGGATATGGAAGGAGAAAGCAGATCTGAGTTTATGTATCCCCCTAGTAATTGTGGCACATTGTGGGGCTCTCACCAATCCAGTGAAGCAGTTCATCTTCCCTTGGTTGGTAGCTAAATGGAAAACATGGAAGGCCAGGAGAGAGGTTGACTTGGAGAGGGGTTGAGAAAAGAGACTGAGTTGTCCATCTCATACACCCTATACAAAGCTCTGGAAGAGGAAAGCAGAAATAAATCAGATATATGTGTAGACTAGCTCCTAGTTTTATAGGAGGCAGAGAGGGAGGGAAGGAGAGAAATTGGAAATTTGAGATAGAGAGTAATTGATTTGAGATCACCACCAGCATGAATACACGTTCAGTGGTGAATTTCTTGATATGAAGCCCCATATAAAGAAATAACCTCTAACCACAGAGTTTTTGTAATAGCTTGAATCTTAACTATAACTTAGTGACATGTAAATGCATATTTATGAATAAATCCTTATTCTCTCAGAAGAGCTCTTTAGTATTGGATGTATCAAGTAAAACTCTTTTTATGTTAAGACTTTTACGAATAAAATGATCAGTTATAGTTCTCTAGCATATCATAAAACTATTCTAGAGATTAACTGAGTGGAAAACTATCATAAATTAATTTTTAAAGAATTTCTGTAATCTGTAATGACAATTTAATTGGGAGGGAGATGTTATTGTGAAGGAAAAAAGTCTGGTAGAAATTTGAGAATGCCGAATTTTTCTCGTGTGTGTCTGTGTTCATGATTTTTAAATTTGCAGCACAAACTCGACTATCAGAACTACATGATGAAATAGAAAAGGCGGAACAACAAATTTTAAAAGCTACTGAAGAATTTAAACAGCTGGAAGAAGCTATACAACTTAAAAAAGTACGTAAATACCAAGTAGCAATGCAGGAAGAAATGAAAAAAATGGAATGTGTTTTCTCCCTTCATAACCATGTTATGCAAATTTTAAATCAGTGCTGCCTAATTAACTACAGAGTAACAATTTTCAGCCTCAGTTATGGTTCTAGTATTTTCCAGTTACATTTTCCTTCCATTCATGATGACATTCTATTTTTTATAAAGCATACGGAAATAAATTACTTTTAACTTATATAAAAAGAGATATTCAGTCTACTCTATTATGAAAGTGTCTATTTTACCCAGGGAGGTTGATGTGTCCTATTATATCTGTTCTAATTTAATTAAGCACTACCCACCATTAAGATCCTGAGACCTAGATTAAGAGTCAGAAGACATCTTTACGATACATGAACATTATCAAACACAAGCAGCAAAAGTGTAAGTGATATAAAATATGGTGAACAAAAAGATGGAGATGTTACTCTCAGAAATTACCAAAGTATGTCACGAAGAAATTAGCGGCTCAAACCCATGATGTAATTGCACAGGAAGTATTTAAAAAGGAAGTATCTTGACAGTTTTTAAGTGTGTAAAAGGTTTTAGTTATTTGCAACTTTTAAAATCAGTATTTCAAAATTATGTTCATAACTGCATTCACACACCATAGTAGGTAAAACAAGAATGTGAAGTCCAAAATGTAGATTTTTTTCAAAAGATAAACTATATTGTGATTTTAAAATTATATAGTAACTAGAAATTGATTCAAATTTATTGGAATTTTACTATATTCTAGTCCCTGACTGGGCTGGGCCCTGAGTGATGAATAAAACAGGTCTATTTCCCTCCCACATGGATAGGAAATAGGCAATGAACAAGTATTAAAAAAAAAAAAAGAAATAGGAAATATAGTTAAACAACATATGTGTTGTAGGAAAAAGAAAGGAGACACAATAAAGGAATATAATTTAGATTGTGGAGCCACAAAGGCCTCTCTGAGGAGGTAACATTTAGGCTGAAACCCAAAGGAGGTGAAGGAGCCAGTGACGCAGCATTAGGGGATAGAGTATTCCAAACAGAGGTGACAGTGGGTGCAAAGACCTTTACACAAAAGATTTCTCTGCTGCGGCGGGGAGAGTGTGTGGAAGATGAGGTCCAAGATTATGCCAGGCTTCATAGGCTGTCCTATGTTAGAGAGTAAGGCATTTGAATTTTAGTCTGAAGGTAATGGGAAGCTTTTGAAGGACACGAGGTAGTAGAATGGCTGATCTTGTTTGTATTGGTATAAGGTCACTCTAGCTACTGCCCGAGAGTGAGGTGGGGTGAGGGAGACAGGTGAATCTTCTGTGGGGCTGTTCTTCAGTACAGGCAAGAGATGGTAGTGGCCTAGGCTAGGGGGGCAATGGATGTGGATGGAAATAAACTGTCAGCAAAATTTGGCAGGTGAACTGATCAGACTTACAAATGGATTAAGGGGTGCCTGCCTGGTTCAGTTGGAGGAGCACTGGACTCTTAATCTTGGGGTCATGAGTTCAAGCCCCACATGGGGTATAGAGATTACTTCAGTAAATAAAAGCTTAAAAGAAAACGGATTGAAAGTGGGAGGTGAGGCACAAGGAGCCATCAAGAATGATTTTAATAATTTAAAAAATGTTTTTGTAAATAATGTACATAATTTTTAAATAAATGGATGCTTACAAAATGCGCTTGAAAAGGTTATTTTATAAGACCAGTGCTCTAACCTCTGAGCTAGAGGGCTGAAAAAAGTTATTTTAAATGAGTACATATAAACCTCAATTTTTCATTACACTATTGATTTGCTTGACATGCTTATAACAAGGGCAAGTGCTATATAAAGTCAACTACCATTAATATTATAGTTACTATTACTATTAATAATTTACAAGTTGCTTATACTAGAATGACAACTTCATTTTTACCTGTTCTTATGAAATACATAAATAAAGATTTTCTGCACGTAATAAGGATAAAAGTATAAGATATGAATGGAATGCCTAGAGGACTTCTACATTTTACTTTTATTAAAAAAACTGGCAGAGCACAGAATACCTTTTTAAATTTCAGAAGTTTTCTTTAAGGTTGTTAATCACTGTTGCTATCCTCTGTTAATTGTATGTTGGGGTATCGGGGGATTAGGTTTCAGAATCGGAGAAAGACCTTCTTCTCAAGCAGTTGAGTGGTAGAATACAGCTTCTCAATAAATTACGCCAAGAAGCTGTGGATCTAGAAACCCAGATGGAAAAGCAGAGGCAAGAAATTGCTGAAAAGCAGAATGAGATCAAGGACCTGCAAACAGCTATAGATAGCCTGGATTCCAGAGACCCAAAACATGTAAGTAAATTAAGAGATTTTGGCTTATTCTCTAGGGACTAGAATATCATTCCATCTAGAAATTATGTCTCCTCATTTTTAGCCTCAGAATTCTTTCTGAAAGTCTTTCAGTTTAATGCACAAATTTGAGTGATATGTTTATGTATGCATGTATGTCATATATATCTGTATGTGTGTTATATATCCATATGTCTATATATACATAACATATGTGCATTTATACTTATATATAGAAGTATATATATATCTCTGTGTTGAAAACAAAACCTAAGACTTGAAAGAGATAGCTTTCAGTAGAATGGTAGATGCATGGTACACTTATATTTTAAGTGGCTGAATATTATTATATTTGAAAGCAAGAGAAGCCTGCTCCATGGTGCTGTCCAAACCTCTTACCCTTTCTCTTTTATTGCTTTGTTTTCTTAAGAGCAAGGTGGTGATATGGGAGAGCTGAAAGGGATTTAAACTCCTTTCTCTCCTCTTTTTTAATCCTTTATGCAAATATTACATTAAACCTATTTGTTGTTTCATATTGTTTTGTTTTGTCCTTAATAAGGAAACACTTCTCTAGAGTGTGTCTTCCTAATATATGGGCAGAGGTGGTCCAGTGCCTGCCTGATGGAGTAGGTTCTTGTCTCTGTCTCTAAGAAGTCTTACTAATGGCTTACATTTTACCTAGTATTTGTAAAAATATTAGTAAAAATACTTCCTGCATATTTCACTGCTATACTTTGAATAATAAGGTTATTTTACAAAGAACTTTAAAATCTCTGATTTAAGAGAATTTAATGTGGTAAGGACAACACACTATCATTACTTTAAATAGTTGTCAAGTTATTTGATTATCCCTTTAAATATTTCAATAAAATATCATAGGTAAATTTTTTTTTTGCAGGTTAGCTAATTCTGACAAAAGGTAACCTTATCATTCACAGAAATACATTCTTTTCTAACAAAAGCTTAAGACTAAGTATTAAAATTGAAACTAAAAGAGGACTTGATCATTTTAAAGAATTTTGTTATATGAAAAATTAGATTTTAAGTAATGTCTAATATGGTCAGTAATATCTTGCTTTCTTGCATTAATTTGTTTGGAAGTCTGCCACACTATCTAAGGCTCCTAAGGACAGGAACTATATCCTACTATTTATCTGAATTCCCAGAGGCCAGCCCTGTGTCTAGTGAGTGTTTGCATCTGGGAAGGTAGGAAGGAACCCACCCTGTAGGCACTACCTGAAGCTCCTTTGCTGCTTCCTCCAGTTCTTACTAATGGCTTACATTTACATTGATCTATGAGTCTACTTAGAACCTAGATTGTATGTTTGCTTTTAAAAAGTGACTTTGACATTCTTGGCAGAAAGGGCATCTAATCATCCTGGATATCTATAAAGAATTACATACAGAAAGGAGTTAAATGAGAAACAGGAATGACATCCACATTTTGAATGTAGTCAGTTTCTGTTGGTGGGGATGAAACATACAAACCTGATTTGAGGTTGCTTTTTGGTATTGTTAAAATGACTAACTGTTTGTTTTTAAGGTTACAGCTTTAGTCAAAGCACCAGAGGGTGTCTCTTTAATTTGTTCACCCAGAGGGAGCATCTTTTTCTAGGTTGCACAAAGTTACCTTCTTGGCTGGTGTTAGGCTCCTGTTAGGCACCCCATTCGACAGAATGTGAACATTTTATTTTAGCAAAAGAGAAAATCAAGTGTGGGGTCCCTTCATATTTTTCTATGGATGGAGACAGACTTTTATTCAGTTAACTTTTATTATCTAATCAGATAAAGTGCCTCTCTGAATAGCAAATAGAATTTAAAAGTAAAGGCTTGAGAGATGAGAAAACATTATGTGACTCTGAGATAGGATAGAGAACAAACACATTAGGTGCCAATAAAGTGTTCCATGATGTTGGGGGTTTTGCATACACTGGTGAGGAACTTCATCACAGCATATGCAGCATTGGTGACTTTTTGTTGTTGTTGTTGTTTTTAATTTGCAGAAGGTGAAAATGTGATTTTAAAAGATTAAGTGATTTCCTAAATTCATCTTTTAGGAAAAGGCTGAGCCCATGCTGTGATACTGCAGCGACCCTTTCCCCACAAGGGAATTACAGGACTCCAGAGATTAATTATTTTTAAAATTAGCTCAGAGACAAACCAGTCAAGTTTTCAAAAAACAGAAGCATCTAACTAGGTTTCAAAAGGAAAAAGTACTATTTAAAAATCAAATCCCATTTTAGCTATAAAAAATGTACATAGCTAGAGGCACAAACACCACAGCAGCAAACAATAAAGGAAGATTTGTGTTGTTCTTCCCTACCTGGCAATGCCCTGTGGAAGCGAAAGGTAACTAACTGTTCTCTGTGTGCAATCAGCCTGTAGTAATCTGTTGCAAAGGTTGTGTGTGATTGGCCCTTGGGAGCTTCCTGTGTTGTGATTTAAAGCGTGGAGGGTGGGGCCTGCCTGCAGAGGCTGCTCGTGATTGGACAGGCTGGGCTGCCGCTCACTCTCCGCCTGGAATGTGGTTTGAAGCTCTGGGAAGTGAGGCTCGAAGGCGCTTACAAAAATGTGGCTGTCAGAGAGGGAAGTGCACGTGAATTTGAAAACAGCTTTAGAAAGCTCTCCGCCCACAGTTTCCCTGTTCTGAACGGCTCAGTTTTAACAGGACAAATTTTAAGTTAAGGTATGACGATTTTCTCTCTCTTTGTGCAAAAGACTTGAAAGGAGGAGGAGTCAGAGATGTAAGTTCCTGTTTCTATAACTCGTTTGTGAACTCCACGGTCATGAAAAATCGCAGAATGTACTTTTGATCCCATGTGCTTAATGCAGATCATTGGCATATTGAGCCTTTTTTGGGTCCTGCGTGTAAAGAGATTTCAGTGGAATTTTTAATGGTGAATTTTAAAGATTTAATGATGGAGATATGAAGGCAGTGTTGTTTTTTGTTTCTTTAAAATTCTTTCGTGAGCCATTAAAACCCTAAATTTACTTAGAATTTGAAGAGGTATCTGTAGTTACCTTCTCAGAAAGATTTCAGATGCGTATTCCGGGAAGGCAGGCAAAGAAGAGTTTTGAAAATCCCATCAAGTTTTACAATAGTGTAACAGAAACGTTCTGAGCAGCCTGCCATTCATTGTTCCTTGAAAATGAAGGGACTTTTCTTTCTTGTCTTTGGAGGCAGCAGAACATCTAAAAAATTCTTTTATAATCAAATGAGTACTAGACTTGAGAGCTTGGAGTTGGTTCTGACTGTGATGGAGTTGTTTCTCCTGATAACTTTCTCTTGTTCTATTGTTCTGTTCCTCTGATCCTGTAGGGGCAAACCTGAGGCATGAGGGTGTGAGTGTGAGGGAACTGTTTTGTCTCCACAGGAACAGTTGCCTCAGAGCAGACCTGGGCAGGTCACTGGTAGATCTGAGAATCAGTTTTTTCACATGTAAAAGGAAGGGTTAAACTAGACCATTTGGTTCTCAGGTTTTTTCCCCTGAGCACACCTGGAAATATAATCTAGTCTTTTCAGTTTACTCTAGCTCCTGAATGCATGACTGTCATGGTGCGAATAGTTGTGTGAGTACAAGAAAGCTCTGTTTTCTACCGGGGGTATATGTTGAAATAGAGGAGTGTGCCTCTGGAGGCCCTTCATCTTGAGACTCTCTGGGCTGAATGGTCTTGGAGGTTTCTCTCAGCCCCTTGTTTATCAAACTGAAAAATAAAGCATTTCTTTGTATAAGGAATTGAGAATAAACCTCAATCCCAAGTAAGTATTTCTTCCATGTCTCTATTTTTCCTTAAGAAACCATTTTTTAAAGTACATTTAATGTGCTTTTTTGATTAAAAAGATATGACTATTATAAAATTTTTAATATTTTAAAACATACTCCTAAAAAAGAAAAAACAAAACTCCTGTTATTCCTCCCCCTAGATATCATTCTTTTAAAAAAAATGTTTTTAAAGATTTTATTTATTTATTTGACAGAGGAAGCGCAAGTGGGGAAGCATCAGGCAAGGAGAGAGGGAGAAGTAGGCTCCAGCCCAGGACCCTGGGATCATGACCTGAGCTAAAGGCAGACGCTTAACTGACTGAGCCACCCAAGCATTCCCCATATATATTCTTGTTAACATTTTGGAATATAGTAATTTTCTATGGATATATGTGTATATATAATTAACTTTTTTGAAACCGCATTAAAAGATGCGTGCAGGGACGCCTGGGTGGCTCAGTTGGTTAAAAGATGCGTGCAGTTCCAGGAATATTGAACTTGGCTACAATTACCTAGTAGGTATGCCCTTGGAAAACTCGTTTAAATTTAACCTTCTTGATTTTCAGTTGTCATATCTGTGTAATGGAGATGATTTCCAGATCAAGTTATCCTGAGGTTTAAATGAAAACTGTGTGAAGACAACAGAGGGCCTGGCACAGACTCAAATTGTTACATTTTATTTTCCATTCTTCCTTTAGAAATGTTAAGCATTATTATTTTTAAAAGAATTTAAGGGACTCAGGATTTTGCTGATTTCTTTTCAATTCAGTGCCATATGAAGGCTCAGAAAAGAGGTAAAGAACAACAACTTGACATTATGAGTAAGCAGTACAAACAACTTGAAAGCCGTTTGGATGAGATACTTTCCAGAATTGCCAAAGAAACTGAAGAGATTAAGGACCTTGAACAACAGCTTACGGAAGGTGAGAATTGAAGTATAATTTATAGAAGTCAGTATTTAATTTAAAACTTTAAGATGCTTCAGTATTAACAAAAGATAGATGACACTGTGGCAGGCATTAATCCAGATGTGAGCTGAATATGCTTCAGCTGTTCATACCAGTGTTTGATAGGGAAATATTTACAGAGTACCCAAAAATGTTTACTATAAGTAAAACATCTTTTCGGTTTCAGTTCTGTTGCATCTATTTCCTAGTGAGTCAGGTCATTGCATTCAGTAGGCAAGAAGTCAGTACAAGATCACGATAAGCTCTGGCATGTCATTGTCTTTGTCCAAAGCCTATAATCCTTTCAGGAACAAAGAGCCTGTTGACACCAGGGCATTCAGTGCCTAGTTCTAAGGAGAGTGTGGAAGGAATTTTAGGATCTACATTTGCAATGCAGATTTAGATTGTGACATTGCCATATCCATGAAGGAGGAAGATAATACAGGTTGTAGTAGTGAGGGCCCAGGATGGGGTAAAAAGAGCCCAGTTCCCATTTTGCCATTATCAGGTGTGGGACCTGGGACAAGTTATTTCTGTCTTGATCACTGTTGGGAAGATTAAATGAGGTCGTGTTCATAAAGTACCTGGCACACAGTAGGTTCCCAATACATGGTTCCCAATATGTGGTTTGCGGTTTTTTTTAAGTCTCCAAGTTACATGTTTATGCTGCCCATCTTGGATTAGTCTTGTATGTTGAGTGGTTTTGTTTTGTGTATCTAGCAGCAAGCACTCACAGTTTTGTTGAACGTTTTTCATTGTTTACTTGGGAAATTTTATTTAATATTTTTAACTTTTTTGACCGAGAGAGATAGGGAGAGAGAGATAGGGAGAGAGGGAACACAAGCAGAAGGAGTGGCAGAGGGAGAAGCAGACTCCCCGCTGAGCAGGGAACCTGATGCAGGGTTTGATCAGGACCCTGGGATCATGATCTGAGCTGAAGGCAGGCGCTTAATGACAGAACCATCAGGCACCCCAGGAAAAGTTTATTCTCATTATTTTTCTTTTTTTTTTAAATTGAATTATTGGGAACCTTTTTTGTTTTTTGTTTTAAGACTTTATTTATTTATTTAACAGAGAGCGAGCGAGCAAGAGAGAGAGAGGGAGAGATCACAAGTAGGCAGAGAGGCAGACAGAGAGAGAGGGGGAAGCAGGCTCCCCACTGAGCAGAGAGCCCGATGTGGGGTTTGATTCCAGGACCCTGAGATCATGACATGAGCCAAAGGCAGAGGCTTAACCCACTGAGCCAGCAAGGCACCCCTTCATTATTTTATTTTAAACTTCTTACAGCCTGAATTGAGCATTTTGTAAGCAATGCCCATTGACTATCTTGCTTTTATTCTATAACTAGTTAATACTCCTGCACTTTGGATAATAGAGGGAAAATGATCATTTTATCTTGAAAAAGAAAAACAAGTGGGGTGCCTGGGTGGCTCAGTGGGTTAAAGCCTCTGCCTTCGGCCCAGGTCATGATCTCAGGGTCCTGGGATCGAGCCCCGCATCGGGCTCAATCTTTAAAAAAAAAAAAAAAGAAAGAAAGAAAAAGAAAAACAAGATGGTGCAAAATCATTGAAAGCTTAGAATTTCTTTCTTAGCCAGTAACAACTAAGGAGACGAAGTGCAGTAATTCTGTATCTTGAAAGGATTTTCTTATGTACATTATCACCTTGCTTTTTTCCATTTTGTGTAGGACAAATAGCAGCAAACGAAGCCCTGAAGAAGGATTTAGAAAGTGTCATCAGTGGGTTGCAAGAATACCTGGAGACTGTCAAAGGCCAGGCCGCTCAGGCCCAGAACGAGTGCAGAAAGCTACAGGATGAGAAGGAGACATTGCTGCAGAGACTGAGTGAGGTCGAGCAGGAGAGGGACCAACTGGAAATAGTGGCCATAGATGCAGAAAATATGAGGAAGGTATGATTTGTTTCTTCTTGCCTGTTTCCTCAGCCTTAGAAGTAGGTGATTGGAAGTTAGCAACTGTGTAATTTGAAGTGACAAAAAGTATTAATGACTATTTAATGGGGTTTATCCCTTTAGTGACACACTTGGAATCATTATTTTCCTTTACTAAGAAAGAGAAGATTATTCCAGCTGAGTCGCTCCCCCTGAAACGTGTTGTTATCAAAGAACTATAACAAATAGGAAATTATAGCTATTACAGTTGCTATATCAAATGTTCATATTAAGCACAACATAATTTTCTGATTCTTATTGTTATTCATAATTTTAACTTTATTTTACAAAACAAGACACAGTGTTCTAAACTCTATCCTTCCGTACCTGGTTTATTGCCACTCATTTAGAGATCTCACATGATCTGTTTCAGTTGTGTAACACACTGTTATCATGCATGAGAACCCAGATTCCCAGATTTCATCCCTAGTAGGACTTGCTCTGGAAGTTTGAATTCATATATTTAATACTACAAAAATTCTCAGGCAGATAAAAGTGTCAAAAATTATATTTAACACCATGTACTCTAAACTCAGCTTAAGAAATAAAACATTGCAGATATGAAACCTTCTGCATACCTCCATACAGAGGTAACAAAATCTTGAATATACTTATTTCCCTGCATCTCTTTTATTATATATGTAGCCATCCATAAGCAATATGTGGCATTGTTTTGCATAATTTTAAGATTTATATAAAAGATATTCTTTATATATATATATATATATATATAATATATATTTATATGATATTCTTTGGCCACTTTTTTCCTTCCTTCCTGTTTATGTTTTGGGGAATTATACACATTGATGCATGTAGCTCTAGTTTGTGTGTATTTTTATTTGTGTATATAGCATTCCATTATAGGTACTACCACAAATTTATTGCTTATTCATTCTCCTCTTGGAGAATATTTAGGTGGTTTCTGGTCTTTGCTATTATAATGTTGAATGTAACATCCTTGCACACATCTTGAGCGTAGGGGACTATGTTCAAGATTGGAGCATAAGTCAGAGGGTATGTGCCCTCCTCAATTTCACTAGACGTTGTCAAATAATCCATTCATAGGGATTCAGTCAGTTTCTACTCCAGCAATGCCAGCGCTACCCCTATATCACATCCTTGCCAACGCCTTAGTGTTATCTGACTTTTATTTGTTAAGCTTTTATTTTGAAATAACTTTAAATTTTAGGAGAATTAGAAGAATAAGAAAGATAACACTGTACCATGCATTCAGAGTCATCAATTAATATTTTTGCTACACTTATTTTCTCTTTCATATATAATTTTTACATGTTTTTATATACAAATTTTTCTCACCATTTGAGAATTAGTTGTGGATATCACCCTCCTTAGCTTCAAAATATTTCATCATGTGTTTCCTAGGAACAGGGACATTTTCTAACATAGAGTATCTAACACAGAATAATTATCACATTCAGGAAATTTAACTTTTTGTCAGTCTTAGTGTTTGCTAGTCTGCTGAGTTTGAAATGGTATCTTTTTGATGAAAATTTTACATTTATAAGAATTTTTAAGGAATTTAAAAGAATTTATAAGAATTTAAATTTATAAGAATTTAAAAGAATAGTTCAGTGAATATCTGTGTGTTCTTCTAGATTCAAAAAATATTTTGCTGGGTTTTTTTTTTTTTTGCCCTTGAGTTATTTGAAAATTGCAAATATCAAGACATCATCTCTCAAAAATTAGGACATTTTCCTACATCACTAAAGTGCCATTTTTATACATAGAAAAAATAATAATTCCCTAATGTCATCTAATATCTGAACTGTATTCAAGTTTTCCCAGTTGTGCCAAGAATGTCTTTGGTAGCTGTGCATGCAGATGTGTGTGTAGAAGCCAGGCTAGTGGTCCTGTAGAGTGTCCCACATGCTGAATTGGTCTGTTGTTTTCTATGGTTTAACTTGTTCCTCTGTGCTCCATGTAAACTCATATCTTGTTATAACTGGATTTTCCTTTGATTTCTGAAAGATTGGGCACCTTCCCTTTGTTTATTTGCTATTCAGACTTCCTCTTCAGTGAATTCCCTTTCATACTTTGTGCCCATTTTTCTATTGGATTGTCTTTTTCTTAATGACTTGCAGGAATTCTTTATATACTCTGGACTTTTGTTGGTTATAAGTAGAATTTGCATTTTGTACAAGCAACCCAAATAATTGAGAAGCCAAATGGTTTTTGGACCACCCCTGAGAAATCCTATAGAAGTTCCCATCACAAGATCCTCCTCTTTAAGTTAGGATAGTTTGATCTAGTTCTTCAAGATCCCAAATAAATAGATAAAAGCTGAGATAATTAAAAAAAAAACAAAACAGATAGACTAAAATGAATTAGAACTACAGTACACTAATCAATATGTACTTATATTCTTGTCAGCACTCATTCAAGTTACTCTATCATCCTTAATTAGATTAGAGAGTGCTAATCCCATTTTGTTCTTCTAATAAATGAACATGCTGTGGTTTAATTGAAAGGGTGTGGTTTTTTGCAGTCAGACATCTGGGTTCATAGCCTATCTTTTCTTAGCTACACTGCCGTGTGCAATTTACTTAGATATTTATTCTCTAGTTCCTCTTCTGTAAAATGGAGATACGACTGTGCCTTACACAGTTGCTGTGAAGATACGATGAAAGAGTAAAAGTGAAAACTTTTGTTCCAGGGTCTGATGGAAAATAGGCCTTACATTTTATCCCAATGTATTCAGTCACATTGAAAGTGTCACACAGCTGATTACTTTGGAAAACATGTTGGTGGCCTACTGCTTTTTCTGATTACATTTAGTCAGGATTTTGTTTTCCAACCTGGATATGCACAGCCTGCAGTTTCATTGTATTGCTAATGAAAACTATGTGGGCCAGGCCAGCATTGGCTGGCCAATTTGTTTCACGGTGTTCCAGTTACTTATAATGACTTGCAGGTGCTTATGCAGCACAGGGAGGGTTCCATAAATGTACTGAATCCTTACAGGAGCTCGCAGAACTAGAAAGTGCCCTCCAGGAGCAGCATGAGGTGAATGTGACCCTGCAGCAGGCCCAGGGAGATCTCAGTGCCTATGAGGCTGAACTAGAGGCTCAGCTGAAAATACGGGATGCTGAAGCCAGCCGGCTCAAGGAGGAGTTGGAAGAACTTAAAAGGTTCAGCCAGGTAAGTAGGGGCATAAAGCTATCTAGAATGCAGTTAACGTATCAGCCTTTCTTTAATGTAAGAGGAAACATTTTTTAACATAATGTGTGCGGAATGATGGGAAGAGTACATTTTTGGAGTCAGATGTTCTGAGTTCAGACAGTACCCCTGTGTACCCGTGTGTCCCTGCGTGAGCATGCAAATCCCTTCCCAGCTCTTGAGCCTCTGAAAAATGCCTCCTTGTCTATAAAATGGATCCTTGTGAGGATAAGGGAAATATTGGGCTCGAAAGCACCTCTAGCAGTTGGTATTCAATAAATTCTAGAGAGACCTCTTAAAAGAGAGACCTCTTTTAAAAGAGAGACCTCTTAAAAGAGAGACCTCTTTTAAGTTAGTGTTATATTTCATTTTGCTACTTTCTGTTTTGGTTGGATGAAGTATCCACTTGTTTAAATTGTACCGGCAAATCAGGAATAATTATTCATTCAGTGACCACTTACTGACTGGCCAGTGACGGCAGGTCCTGTGGATGCTGCAGTGAACAGCACAGATGTGGTCACTGTCCTTGGGGAGCTGACAGTCCAGTAGTGAAACAGCTGTGGGAGAAAGAATGGGATCGCATTCTGTCGCAGGGGAGGGGTGGTTAGGGAAGACTGCCTTAGCAGAAGCTCTCACAGCCGAGACTCAAAGGATGAGTTGGACTTCAGATGAGTTGGACTTCGCTGCGCAGAGGGAGGGGGCGTGAAAAGGGTAGGGGTAAGGAATGGGTGTTCTAGGTTGACGAAAGAAGGGGCATAGCGCATCTGAAGTGTGGAAAGTGTGCCTCTTGGATGCCAGTAGCAAGAAGGGTAGGGAAGAGAGAGAGAGAGAGGCAGATGGAAGCCAGTTATGGCATATTCTTTATCAAATTAATAATGTTAATTTTGTTTAGCTCTTGTTCACACAGTCTGCATCTTTCTCCAGGAAGCCCACTGTGACCCACCTCTAGTGCCTGCTGGAAATCTGGGTTCAGGATCTTACTTTAGTATTCTTGTAGCCTGTGCTCAAAGCATTTTAGATTTTTAAATCTAAAAATTTAAGATAAGCTTAGATTGCCCATCTCTCCCACTAGGCTCAGGGCACAGTGACTACCCAGACTGTGTATGCCTGTTTCTGTTCTCTCAGGGCCTGGCACAAAAAGGGGTCAACGTGCACTTATTGGATGAAAGTGAAATAAAATAAGATCGTTTGAATCCCAGGAATGTATGTAAAATAGCATTCATGTGATTAGAAAGGAAATAAAAATAGGTCATGCTTATTATAGTAATTATGTTAATTTGTATCCCTTATGAGATATCAAATGACCATCTGACAATTGTCAGGATTATATTTCTCAAGAGTATCAAGTTTTATAAAACTAGAGTTGACAAGATCAGAGTACCAAAAAAAAAAAAAAAAAGGGAAGTTGGGGGGAAATGAAGTAACAGGAAATACAGATTTCTAAATAATAATAAATTTTCTAGATGGCATCTCATGTCAAATAAATTCTTTTCTTTTTTTTTTAAATTCTCTTAAGTTTTCAAGCCAGCCTTTATTAGCTTGACTTCTGGTGTCCTTTGTATTTCTATTGTCCTTTTTTTTCTCATAAGTCATGACAAAAATATTATAATAGCCTAGCCTTTTTACAGATTTACTTGGTATTAAGAGGGATATTCCCCTTCTTGGTAGGAACACTACCAGACCTGGTCTTCAAGACATATATTGAGAGTTACGGAGCATAACAGATATCTCTCTGATCTGCAGATCTCTGATTGGTTTACTTTAGCTGTATGAAATCACTTGGGAAACTTACTATTGTTTTTTGGAGGGGGAAGCTTATTAAATGCAGATCCCTGCTCCCTCCCCCCAAGCTTCTGGTCCATTGAGACTGAGATGTCATCTGGGCATCTGCATGACTAACAAGCACACCAGGTGATTTTGATACAGGTATGTGAGGACCACAGTTTGAGAAATAATGTTCTAAGGGAAGGAAGAGCAGTAACTATTGAATCACTCACAGAACTTCTAAATACAGTAGGTACTTGGGCCCACCCCTGAGATTCTATTTGGTATATCTGAGCTGAGCCGATTCTGATGTCTACTCTTTCTTATTAATGGCTGAGGAAGGCATGTGGAAAAGATTTAACCTGGGCTTTGAAATTTGAACATATAAACATAAAACCGCATTATTATAAAACCATAGCTATCAAGGGATTGTGTGTGTATATAAATATATTTATGCCTTTATAGATTAAAATGTTATGTTTTGTGTTTATGTTTGTTTTCATATTGTTGCTTCCCATGGCGATAGTTAGAACAATCGGCCCTTCAAGAGGAACTTGAGAAGGAAAAGCAAGCCCTCAAGAATGCAGTCAGAAAAGCCCAGCTCTCAGAAGGAAAGGACCAAGAAAATAGTGAGCTCCGCACACAACTCAAACAGCTGCAGGTAGAGACATGTCTGTTCAGGATATATTCTTACGTAGGACACCCTCAGACACTTAACCTGCTCCAACCTATAGTGAGCAACTTGAATTATTAGAAAAGAAAGATTCTGGGTGAGACGGTACTGTGTCCCTTGTGAGCCCATCGCTGTAAGATTATTGACACACATGTCCTTCGGCTTGTTTTGGGGGTGTGAAGAGATGGAGCCAGTCGGGTGTACACAGTGAGGACTGTGCAAACTCACAGGAGAAAGCATTACCTGACATTTCTCTGAGAAGCAGATTTGTCACCAGGCTGAGCTCAAAGGATCAGATTGATGCATTCTTCTTCTGCTGAAATAGCTTTGTAATTATCCAGGAATTTAACTAAAGTGGGTTGCAGAACTTCTTAACTGTAAACAGTTTTCATAATCCTCTCCTCAGAAAGGATGCTATTAAAAAGGCAGTCATGGGACGCCTGAGGGGCTAAGTTGGTTGAGCGTCCAGCTCTTGGTTTCGGCTCAGGTCATGATCCCAGGGTCATGGGATTGAGCCCTGGGGGTATGGGATCAAGCCCTGGGTCCTGTCAGGCTCCCCGCTTAGTGGGAAGTCTGCTTCCCCCTCCCCTGCTTGTGTGTGCCCAGGCACGTGCATTCTGTGCCTTTCTCTTTCTCTTTCTCTCTAAAATGAAATGAGTCTTTCTAAAATAAAATGCAGTCACTTTACATCTATGGGAGTTTGCTTTGGCCGAGTATTTTTACTGACAGTGTCACAGTAATCTGCCTAACAAACTGCCAGAGAAGCAGGTGGACAGGATTTTCCAGATAATTAAACTCTCAGAGGGCACAGATGTCTGGGCAAACAAGTACCTGGATCAGCACTCAGGTCTCGGTCTGTGAGGCCAAGGGCCACTTGGCTGACTGCGGTGGCATGTGTCATACTTCATCAGAAATAAAGGGGCAGAGTGGCTATGGTTTTAGGGAAGGTTTCCATGCAGGGCTGGTTTGTGATAAATAAAGACTAATAAGCTCATCCAAATTCTCTCCTTTCAATACCTCGAATATTTTTTTTTCAAAGTTTAAGGAAATGTAATAACCTAGAATTTAATTTTTAATGCTATCAGCTGAATATTTGAAGTGAATATCATAAAGTGTGTGTAGATTTTCCATTCTTATTTGACTTGTGTGTCAGGTGTTCAGTAGAACACTATGGAAATTTTCAAATCATCACAAAAACAGAATAGTCTTATGTCCTTTTGTTTTCTCTGCTTGACCAGTCATCATGCTGCCATTCTTGGTTCAGTCAGTCCACTTGTTTTTTTTCTGCTGGAATACCTCAAAAGAAAATCTCATACATCATACCCACCCATAAATACTTTAGTATACATCTCTTAAGGAAGGGACTAAAATGTCTTCTGGAGACTTCTCCTCCAAGTTAGGAACTGAAATCAGCTTTCCAGAACACTTAGCCCATGCTGTGAGATTACCTTATTTGGAACTAGGTCCTTAGCCGGCTAACCTCCTGATACAGAGTTCAGGTTAAACTCACTCTGCATTTATCTTTGTCAGAAAATCATTTAGCTGCAATGAACCAAAACGTACTGACACGAGCTCCAGAAAGGAGACAGAGCTGCTCTGTCTTTCAGGAGCTACGTGGCTCTCTCATTTCTCTGCTTTATCTCTGTGGGCATTGAATGTGCCCGGTGGACTCCAGCCCTGAGCTGACTTATCTTTACAAGGCCTGCTCTCATGGACTTGATGTCCTGGATCCTGGATCTAGGTCCAATTTTTGGAGAGCGTGAGAACTTGTTTTCTGACTAGTCAGCGGATTGTCTGGCCTTGGGTCAGATCACCTGTGGCCAAGATTAGACAGCGGTACAAATCTGGGCCCCTCAGGACAGTGGGCAGGACAGTTTACAGATAACAGGCTCCTCATGGGAGAGGTAGTTAACCTGCTCATTGCAATTCTGAATTCTCCACCATAGTTAAGAGAAATTCACTAGTTTGAAGTAAATTAATCACTCAGATAGAGTGTAGGTATTCTGGAGAATACAGTCAGCACCTTAGGGTGCAGAACTATTTTACTTTACAATTTTAGGTGATTTTTAACCATTTCTTTTTACTTGAAAGAGGTGTTGTGTGAATTTAATTCTTGGGATATTTGTGTTTGTTAATAATAAAAATATGCTGGCATGTAACAAATATTCCCACAGAGAATTATAAGCTATTAGAGAAGTTTCAGTATTAGATGTTTCATTTTTAGTTGCTTGGCAGACAGAGTCTCATGGCAAAGTGGTTTTTTTTTTTTTAAACTTTGAATTACAGGCATTTCAAAGACCTACAAAAGTAGAATACGAAAATGTATCCTCATGCACGTATTACCTATCTTCAACAGTTATCAGTGCACGGACAGCCCTATCTCCTCTGTAATGCTGGCCATAACACTTGCCTCACACCTGTTCACACACTGAATTATTGTGAAATAAATCTCTGAAAATCTTGGGGAGCCTGAGTGGCTCAGGTCATAATCCTGGGGTCCTGGAATTGAGCTCTGCATTGTATTGGTCTCCCTGCCCAGTGGGGAGTCTGCTTCTCCCTCTCCCTCTGCTCCTACCCCAACTCATGCTCTCTCTCTCTCTCATAATAAATGAAATTTGAAAATCTTATTTTATCTGTAAATACTATACAGAGGCTTTTTAAGAAAGCATGAACTGACACCACGTTATATCTTGAAATTATAGTAATTCCCTAATATCAAATGCATTATCCTATGCAGATTTTCAGATTATCTCACACAGTTTGGTTTTTTAAGATTTTATTTATTTATTTGTCAGAGAGAGAGAGAGAGAGAGAGAGCACAGGCAGACAGAATGGCAGGCAGAAGCAGAGGGAGAAGCAGGCTCCCTGCCGAGCAAGGAACCCAATGTGGGACTCGATCCCAGGACACTGGGATCATGACCTGAGCCGAAGGCAGCCGCCCAACCAACTGAGCCACCCAGGTGTCCCACACACTTTGGTTTTGTTTCATTCCAGAGAGAGAGAGAGCCTGAGTGTGATGATGGGGGACACTCCACTCAGTGTGGAGCCCAGCGCGGGACCCAGTCCCATGACCCTTCTCTCTCTCAGTTTTTACAAGTGTTGTGCAGAATCAAGATCCAAATGAAGTGCACACGTTGCATTTGGTTAACTTGATTGTTCAGTCTGTTCTAGTCTATAGGTTTCTTCCTTCTTTCCCCCTTTGTAATATTTTAAAGAAAACCAGGTCTTTGTCCTTATAGTTTCCTATATTCTAGATCTTACCGGTTGTGTCTTTTCTGGTATTGATTCATATGTCCTTATGTTACATATGGAGGTTTATTTACATTCAAGTTAATTACTTCTCAGCAAGAAGACATTCATAGGTAGTGTTTATAGGTAGTTATTTTTGTATCACATCAGGAAACATTGTAATGCCTGGTTCTGTCTTTTGTGACTACATTGGTGGGTAGATTTGGATATTGTCAGCCCAAATAGAAAGCATTTTTTAAAGAACTGAATAGAACTATCATATGACAAGTACTATAGACTGTGTATGGATATATGTGTGTATTTTAAATTTTGTTTTGGTAACTTTTACCTCCCCGTTTCACCACTGACCCTAGGATGACAATGACCTATTAAAACAGCAACTTAAAGATTTCCAGAGTCACCTGAACCATGTGGTTGATGGTTTGATTCGTCCAGAAGAAGTGGCCGCTCGCGTAGATGAGCTAAGGAAAAAACTGAAGTCAGGAGCTGGGGAAACGAGGTAATGAAAAATCAGGACCTCCAGGTGTTGAGGTTGCTGAGTGAGGAACAAGAGGTGCATAGAGACTCACCTTCCCAAGTTCTGTTAATGGCCGAATTCTTTTGTAAGCGTTCCTGTGTCCTGTGTCCGTGATTGAGACACAAGATTGCTTCGTTCAAACTGCCTATAACTGATCTTTTTTCTACATTTTAAATCTTTCATACTTTTTGGTATTATTTAATTTAAAAAGCAGGAAGTTTTAAGAGTAACTCTTTTTTGGAAGTTCATTGCATATGGTCAGGAAGTAGAGCCACATTATGTATTTTAAGTAGAAAATAAATATCAAAAGCAAGACTCATTTAAATACATGAAACAGACATTTATTCTTTGAGCAAACATTGGTGGCCCCCTAGGAGCCTGTGATTTCAGAGTGACAGCAGTCCTCAGCTAAAACAATGATTTACACTTATGAGGCACTGAGTTGCTGTGACTGATGATCCTGTTCCAGGCTTCCAGACAGCTCTCTCTCCTCCTGCACTGTTACCAGCATGTTTGCACCCGGCATCTGACACCAGTCATAAAATTCACACCATCTTTTCTTTCCCCTTACCAGAATCCATACTTCCTCAGATGTCTTAGGGAAAAGTCTTGCTGATTTGCAAAAACAATTCAGTGAAATCCTTGCACGCTCCCAGTGGGAAAGACAGGAAGCACAAGTAAGGGAGAGAAAACTCCAGGAAGAAATGGCCCTGCAGCAAGAGAAGCTGGCGAGCGGGCAAGAAGAGTTCAGGCACGCCTGCGAGAGGGCCCTGGAAGCACGGGTAAGGAGCGGGTGAGAGGCAGCTGGAGGGAAGTGTTTGGCCAATATTCCTGTTTTTCAACAAATTGCAATGCTTCCTTCTCAAGTAAATACATGTTATTTTCACTCTTAACCAGTCAAACTGCCTGTGACTGAAAGTCAGCTGTGAATGTGGTTACTGATATCAGTCAGGCTTCTTTGTGGCTGTGTTTTCCTTGTTTTGGAAGCAGGTGAGAAAGAAATATTTCTGAGCATGCAGGCAAACAACACTACATTGCTGGGGTGTGGTATCGTGCCAGAATCTGATTTTTTGGCTGTCATTCTTTTAACAATGATACATCCATTAAAGTGGATTCTAGAGAACATTCAAGATAAAACCATGCCCTGTAACTCATTAGTACAACATTTCATTACCCTCTTTTAGTAAAATGAAATGTGATTCTCTAAAAAGATTTTATTTTGCTTAAAAATCCTCTTTGAAACTTGATTTCCTCACAGATTAGTTTTGATAAGAGGCAGCACGAAGCAAGAATCCAGCAGTTGGAGAATGAAATTCACTATTTGCAAGAAAATCTAAAAAGTATGGAGGAAATCCAAGGCCTTACAGATCTCCAACTTCAGGAAGCTGATGAAGAGAAGGAGAGAATTCTGGCCCAACTCCGGGAGTTAGAGAAAAAGGTAGGAAGACTCGGAAAACGTTACACCTCTGTCCCCACGCCTCGGTCTTGCCCCCCACGAGCAGGCCTTCTGTGCAGGGCCTGGTCCAGAGGTTGCTGGCCCAGAGGCCGACTGGACCCAGGGGAGACCGGGATGCATGTGGTCAAATCAAGGGCCTGAAACAGGTGATGTGGTTGATGAAAAGGAGCGAGCTGGCATGTGAGGAGTGACCTTAGAGCATGAGTGCTGATGGCTTGAGTTTGCCTCTTCTAAAACCCCTTGCCCAACTGGACACATCCATGGGAAATTACTTTTTAACTCTTCAGCTTCCTTTCTGACACGCTGGCCTCTTTTTGCTTCTCCATCCCACCTCAACCGTCTTCTCCCATCGTCACATCCTCCCCCTTGGCCAGTTCAGAAACTGCGCCCGCCACCTCTGAAATCCCATGCTGCTCGTAAGTCTATCCACTGACCCCACACTGACAATTTTTCAACGTCATGGACAACTCCAGGGCATGAGCCCCACCTTTTCTGTCTATTAGGCTTTCCTGTCCACCTTCCTCATCATCGCCCGACCTAAATTCCGTGGCCCCCCACTATAGCCAATTTTGCAAATATCCTCAAATCCGTTGTCCTTTTTTCCTGTCTCACTTGCCTGACAGAACTGCAGCTATATGCTTTCTTTGCGCTGATACCCATGCTGAGCATTTCTGCAGAAAAATGTCACCCACCCAGGCATACGGTATCATTATAATCTCTTGGTCATCAACCTCAAATGGGCAGCATTACCCTTCTCTCTGGTCAGTTCACTCTCCTGTGCTCCACCGTTTCATACCTTGTCACTCCCTTCTCCTAGCCCCAGCGAGTGACTTGCTTCATACTTGACCAAGAACCTTTCAGTTCCCGAGTCCTATTGTATCTGCCCCCAAAATATATCTGGAATATAGTTCCTTTTTTCCTTCTCCGATGCCACCACCACCCCAGTCTAGCCATCATCTCTCTTCTGAACAACTGGTACGGCCACCTGACCGAGCTCCCGCTCCCACCAATGAGCCTGCTCCACAGAGCCACCACCGTGCTCTTTCAGAAACAGGCATTGACTCTTGTTAGTCCCCTGTGCCCTACCCAGCCATTTCCCTCCTCTCAGGAACTTCTGTAGTTTTTATGAAAAATACCTAAATTCTTAAGCCTATGAGGCCTGACATGATTTACCTCTATCTGTTCCCTCCTGTTTTCACCAGGCTCCTTCTTTCAGTTCCTCAAAAATGCCAAGTTCTCCTAGCCTTCCCACATGCCATTTCCTCTCCTGGACCACGTTTCCCCACCCTTCTCTCTGACTGCCCCCTCCCCACCATCTCCGTCTTTCTTGCTGTTCTCTCAAAAAGTACCCTGCTCTGTCCCTTGATAGTTAGTAGCCACCATTTTGTTATATATTTGTCTGAGCGTTTGTTTATTATCTGTCTCTCATAAGCTCCTTGAGGGCAGTAGCCCAGTCTGCTTTACTTACCGCCATCTCCCAGGGCCTGACTCAGCAGTCACAAGGGTCTGGTCCATCACTTGGTGATGGTACCGGGAAATGGTTTTCCAATGAGTAAATGAATCTGTGATTGATCGCTTATGGTTCTTGACTAAGAAGACTGATTTCATTCTAAGTTTACCACACAATTTTTAGTTGATTTTATTTATTCATTCAGTCAATGACTATTTATGGAGTACCTCCTTCGTGCCAGATATTATCATTCTAGGTGTGGGCTGGGTAGTAGTGACCAGAATCCCTGCCCTCATGGAACTTGTGTCTTCATTCACTGCTGCCGAATGACTCACTGTTCATGAGTCTAATGAGTTCATGAGTTTAATGTTTCTTTTATTTTAGAAGAAACTTGAAGATGCCAAGTCTCAGGAACGGTTTCTTGGTTTAGACAGAGAATTGAAGAAACTAAAGAAAGCCGTGGCCGCCTCGGATAAGCTAGCCACGGCTGAGCTCACCGTTGCCAAAGACCAGCTCAAGTCCCTTCATGGAACTGTGATGAAAATTAACCAGGAACGAGCAGAGGTGAGTCCACGTGTCTAAAACAAGCTTCCACAGGCACTGCTGCCCCAAAACCTAGCCACTTGTATTATTGCTCTTTTGTTATAGACTTTGGTTATCTTAGAAACCACTGGAAAGTTGTCTCTCTCCCGTCAGACCTATGGATTGTATTTCATCACAGCCCTGCCTTGGGTCCTGCCCTTTCCTGAGCCCTGACAGGAACCATCAAATGAAGCATACTCTCCCCACCTCAGAGTGTAGAGCTCTGCCTCAGGAGATGGGTGTGCGTACACACCTGAACCAAGGTTTCAAAGGCTGGCCTTGTCATCCTTCTGAACCCCAGACTTTTCATCTTGTGCACTCAGATAATAGTGACCTCTCGGGCTATTCTGCCTTCTGACTGAAATGCTGTCTCCAGCAGTTTGAAGGGTACAGATGCTCCTGAGATGAAGATGATAGTTCATAGGAGAGACAAGTTAATAATGGGAGTCCAGAGAGACCCCAGTCATGGAAGACTGGAGATTAGTGAAGAAGAAGTTAGCTCTGGCTCTTTCTGATGCAGCCCCCCCGGCCACCTGGCCCCGTGGAGGGGTGGAGCAGGCTGCCAAGTGATGGGAACAGCGCAGGACAGGGTGGGACCCAGTGCCACACACTCATGGGGTTGCCAGCCTGGCAATTGGGCGAGAACAAAGAAGTCGATCTGAGAGGAGGGGAGACTTGAAGAAGACAGCGAATGACAGCAGTGCTGCCTTTCCCCTACCTCTGTCCCAGTAGGAGCTGCAGGAGACCGAAAGGTTCAGCAGAAAGGCAGCGCAAGCGGCCAGGGATCTGACCCGAGCGGAAGCAGAGATTGAACTCCTGCAGAACCTTCTCAGAGATAAAGAGGAGCAGGTCAGTGCCAAGTCTCTGAGATCTCCTCTGTATGGGCCTGTGTCGGTTCCTAAAAGACAAAAGTAGCGGAGGTGACCGCTCAGAGAATTTGGAAGTGTGCCAGGCAGAGTGCGATTTCAATACATGGAGTGACGTGGCATCCTCATGAGGAAAGCATGGGTAAAAGTTCTAGAAGTATTAAATCGAGTTGCAAGGATAAATGCATCTGGGATAGAGTATTTGTGGACAACTTTGTGTATGTGATATTTTAACAGTATCAAAATCAGATGGAGAAAATAGATGTTGGCACTGGAGGAGCGCACTCACAGGTGGCGGAGATGGAGAAGCTCAATGAGACAATGGAGAAACAAAGGACAGAGATAGCAAGGCTGCGGAATTTGTTGGACCTCACCGGGGCTGGTAAAGTATCAGGCTTTGATTTGGGTAGTTGTTCTAAAATCAAGTCAAATCACGTTAAAAAAAAAAAAAGATCATCCTGTTTGTTTTTCACCATAGCAAAGTTATTTTAACTGGGATAGATCAAGTCCATGCTTGCTTTACAAGCTGTGATAATTAGCTTAATGAATAAAAGCAAAGAATTTAAAACACACTTTATGTAAGTGGAGTTTTAAGAAACTTGATTACAATGAGACAAGAGATTTTTTGAATTTTCAAAAGAAACAATGTTTACAGATCTGTTTTCTTTCTCTGGTTCAGTTTATAAATGAACAACAGAGGGGTTTATTTGTCCTCTTTAAGTGTTAGCAAATACTTAAACTACCATGGGACAGGCTGAAAAGTCAGCTTTGAGGAGCTGATCAAAGTCATTGGCTGCCATGGCATCACTCGTGTACATGAAATAGATGACTTCATGCCCAATTTCACAGACTGGCATTCCTTCGCAGATAACAAAGGAAGCTTTGAAAATGTTTTGGAAGAAATTGCCGAACTTCGACGTGAGGTTTCTCATCAGAATGATTACATCAGCAGCATGACAGATCCTTTCAAAAGACGAGGCTACTGGTACTTTATGCCACCACCATCATCATCAAAAGTAGGACGTCTGTGATGCTGGGAGTGTATACTGAATTTTCTTGAAGGAAATGTGACAATGCTCTCTTCTCCCAATTTGTGAAGAAGGTGTCAAGAATAATATGTCTAAGCTAATGCATTGAGGTTCTTAAGGGTCCTTAATATTTGAGGTGAAAATAGGGCCTTCTCAAGAGTATTGCCATTGCCCATTCCTGCTCAGGTAGCATGTTGTGGGTGCCTGATAGAAGATACTGCAAGGGGATAAGGTGATGAGCCCGGACGCCCTGTTGGAAATGGGTATAAAATTGTGCAGAATCTGATAGAAAACTGGGTGCCTGGATTTCATTTGATTTTAGCTGACGTTTCATTCTGTGTTCACTGAAATCTAAGTCAGGCGCTGTGTGGGGTGGGGAGGGTGTGCCGTGAGGAATGGTCTAGCCCTTTCTCTCCAAGAGTTCATGCACTGGTGGGGAGACAGGTACACCTGTGTGATTACCACAGTGGCATGCACGTGACAACAGACTTGACCTGTGTGCTCTGGTATAGAGAAGTGTTAGGGATCCCTCAGTGGGGAAGTTTAGGAAAGAAGGCATCACACACAGTCACGATGTCGGCACTTAACCTTCAAGGGGTGGCCTTTTAGGAGGGAGGAAGGTATGGAGGGGGGAGTTGGTTTAGCTGTGGTGAGTAGCCTTGTGGGGCTGGACGGTTGGATGGGAACAGTGAAAGGTGAGTCTGGAAAAGTAGATTGGGCTCATGCTTTTGAAAAGGGCCTCAAAATCTCTTGCACTGACTTATGGAGACCTTGGGGACTGAGGCTGTGTGTACTGTGATCAGAGGCGTAGTTTAGGAGGAGTAATTGGGCTGAGTGTGGGAGCCCGAATTGCGGTGGGTGAACTTGGGGCAGGGCAGGGCGGTGCAGGGGCGCTATGTGAACTCATTCCGTGAGGGACAGAAGCCAGAGCTAGAGCAGTGGAGCTGGAGAAGAGATGGCACTGAGGGATGTTCAGGAGACAAAAAGCCAAGGTTTGGGGCTTGAAAGTGAGGAGAGGACAGTAAGTGGCCCACATCCAGAGCAGAGGGGCTGGGTGACACCCTGCTAGGATCAGCTGGCAGGCAACAGTCAGGGGGAAGGGGCTGACATGCTAGGATCCCAGGGCTGTGTCGACTTAACCAGAATCCAGACAGCCTTGACAACCATGGTTGGAGGTGGAATCTGTGTAGGTTAGATGTAACGTGGTAAGGCTGAGCTGGCCGAGGGTTTGGGAAGCAGAGACCTGTTTATGACTGGAAAGGAGGGAGGGTGGCGGAGTAGAGCCTCTTGGCCCACGCCAGGCTCCCAGGACAGCAGGAGATTAATATCCCAGATGGCCTTGAAAATTCACTGGTTTCCTTGGCCTTCGTTGGTGGGCTGTCAAGACAGCAGGAGACTAATATCCCAGATGGCCTTGAAAATTCACTGGTTTCCTTGGTCTTTGTTGGTGGGCCGTCAAGAACAAGGCAAAAGGGGAGAAGCCCCAGGAAAGATGAGTACTGGCGCAGAGAGGCCACACTCAGGCCATTTATCTGACTTGCCTGGGTAATCATGTCTGTCTTCTGTCTGAAAAATGAGAATCAGAATCTATGAAAAGAAACCAGTTCTTTCTCAACTTTGCCACATCTCAACTTCGTTCTAGACTTAGGCATTTCTCCAACTCAGCCTTTTCATTTCTGATATATAATGGGCTCTTCTATCATCTATTTTAGGTTTCCAGCCACAGTTCCCAGGCCACCAAGGACTCTGGTGTCGGCCTAAAGTGTACAGCCTCAACTCCTGTTGGAAAAGCACGTCATGGACAGCAGGATGGAAAAGAGGACAGTGGGCCTCCACCTGTTTCGGGATACTGGGTGTATTCTCCCATCAGGAGTGGGTTACATAAATCGTTTTCAAATAGAGGTAAGTTAAATCACAGAAGGGAAGTTGCGTGTCTCTTGTATTGGTTCCCTGAAATCCATAAGACACAAGCCAGACTCCTTAGCTTATTCTGCATGACCTTCTGTGCTGGCCTTGGCCAGTGACCTCTTGTCTCACTTCCCATTACAGTCCCGAAATCAGCCATCCCAGCTGCCTAAGATCCCCACAGCATGCCGTGTGCCGCTCACCTCCCTGTTTTAAACTTGTTTAGTAGAAGGTCCTTCCTTGGGGCGCCTGGGTGGCTCAGTAGGGTAAGCCTCTGCCTTAGGCTCGGATCATTTCCTCTTGAGTCCTGGGATCGAGCCCCACATCGGGCTCTCTGCTAAGCAGGGAGCCTGCTTCCCCCCCTCTCTCTCCCTGCTTCTCTGCATGCTTGTTATCTCTGTCAAATAAATAAATAAAATCTTAAAAAAAGAAAAAATAAAGAATGTCCTTCCTTCCTCTCCTAATCTATTCCTGCTCAACCTTCAACAAGATTCAGGCCCACAAACAACACTCCTCTATGGAGCCTTCCTCCATGCTGCCTCGCCTGCACTCCTGGGCCATGGCAGGTGCCGCCATTCTTGTGTCATGGTGGTGGTTAGCTCGGCTAAAATGAAGGGTTACAGGTCCATCTTCTGAAGCTCCGAGAGGAAGAGTCAGACTTGGGAGTCATTCCTCGCTCTTGCAGTGGCTAGCTGCGTGATCCTAGGCAGAGTGTTCTGCTCCTCTGAGACTGTTGAGTGTAAAAGGGGAATGCCACCTTCGGAGAATGTGTTTATTCAGGAGCTATTTATCGAGTGCCTGCTGTGTGCTAGGCTGTGTGTCAGCAGTGATAAATGTAGATCTTGCCTGTCAAGGAGCTAACCAGGAGAGCCAGCAGCTTAGAGGGCCGTGCATCATGATCGTGGTGAGTGCTGAGAGCTGTGGGTCTCACTGCTCCTTTCTGTATCTCTGTTGGTCTCTTCTGTAGCCTGAAGCAGGCACCCGAATGGTTGCAGAATAGATGAATGAATGAAGAACCCCCCCCCAAAAAGGAAATGAACAGATAGACATAAAAAAAACTCAATTATCAGCCACTGAAAATATATGAATCCCTGTTTTGATCAACTTTTCAAAACCGCTTTGACCTTTTTTGCAAAATTTCATTCTCGCATCTTGGGGATTTGGGCCTAAATGCTGCCATTCTCTGCTAAATTTGTTTGTCTAATAAGCCATGGGGTAAAACACTCTTCCGTTTATTTCTTTCAAGATGCAGACAGCGGAGGAGATAGCCAGGAAGAGAGCGAGCTAGAGGACCGAGAGGACCACCCATTTGTACCTCCTCATGGATACATGATATACACTGTGTTTCCCGACGGTTCGCCTGTACCGCAGGGCACGGCCCTATATGCGCCCCCTCCTCCCTTGCCCAGCAGTAGCCAACCTCTCAGCCCCGGCACTGTTGTTTATGGCCCACCTCCCGCTGGGGCTCCCATCGTGTATGGGCCTCCACCTCCCCACTTCTCTGTACCTCTCATCCCCATGGGGGTGCTGCATTGCAACGTCCTGGAACACCATAACTTGGTAAGTGGAAAGACACAGGATCCCCTGTCCACACTGCTTCCACAGGAGACTGAATAAGGGTATATATGTAATGATTTGACCTATTTATGAACAGATTATGTCCCAAATGTGTTCATAAGATTTGTGTTTAGAATGGAGTAAGCATTCTCTTATTAACCTACTCTTGTGGACAAGAGTTAGGATACCAGGCCAGTCTGCAAATGCTTTGTTTAGTCATCTTATAACAAAAAATACTTTCAGTCCAGAAATTAACCATTTTTGGAGAGCTTATTTTATATTTTCTAGGACAAGTACTGATGTGTACATGGAAATATATTCACATAGTAGTGCCTGTGCTTGTACACACATGTCCCTGCACCTAGACACGCATCCACATGTATGTGCTTGTGTATTCACACGTATGAGCAGCAAGGTTGTGGTGGGGATTATCTCTGGGTGGTGAGATTCATGATTTTTTTTTTTCCATAATTCTTAGCTTTTTGTTTTTCCCACTTAACATTACAGGCATTTCCCCATGGTTTTTAAAAGATTTTATTTGACAGAGAGACCTAGCAAGAGAGGGAACACAAGCATGGGGAGTGGGAGAGGGAAAAGCAGGCTTCCCGCTGAGTAGGGAGTCCGATGTAGGGCTCCATCCCAGGACCCTGGGATCATGACCTGAACCGAAGGCAGATGCTTAAGGACCGAGCCACCCAGGCGCTCTCCCTTCCCATGGTTTTACAAATGTTTTTAAGCAGCATTTTTATGACTGCATAACATTTCTTAACATTTGTAGATAGTCTAGTTGACCTAACTGCCTAAATTTTTAGTGTACTTCATTTTGTTAGGCTAGATTACTAGTAATTCTAAGGCTAGATTACTTGCTAATCCCTAGCTTGCTTTGTTAACTCTATGGTTCTAAAGAAGTAAAATGCACTACAAACTCCTCCTTCAAACTCAAGAAACTTAGAGCTCTTTAGATTTTCCTTTTCCTCCCAGGAGATTGAGAGGAAGACAAGGACCAGAACAAACAATCAGTCAGGCTGGTTGCCGGGGGCCTGCAGGTGCTCACGTGGTTCAAACATTAGTCACCCACGTAGGCCTGCAGAGTCTCAGTGCACATGTGTTTATGTGTTTACAGCAGTGCAGTCAGCTTGGCATGTGATTGATCCCCTCTTAAGCTGGTTCTGTTACCCGCGAGCAGTACCCAGATGTCCTGTAGTTTCTCACGTGCCCTCCTAGACCTCTTTGCATTTGCGTGTTCTTTCTTCAGCTTAGGTCTTCCCCATGTCCTTTATTCTTCAAAACACAGGCAAAAAACCTCACCCTCTGGGCAGCCTTCCAGACAGCTCCCCTCCCCGGGCCCAGAGGAGGGAGAGACCTGTGTCTCTCTCTTCTGCTACTTGCTGTCCTCTGGAGATAGAGATTATGTGTAAGAGGTGCTTGGGGAATGTGTATCAACCATAGTTGGGCCGATGGGGAAGTTAAAAGCTCTCTGCATCAGTTTCTTCTGTGGTATGTGGAAAATTGGCCTGACTTAATGTTTCTTCTCACATTAAAGTCCTAGAAGCTACCACCATTTTCCTGTTGTAGGTAGCATCTTGAGCACAGTTAATTGCAGATTTTGGCAGGAAAGAAGAGAAACATCAACTGATGTTCTCAGTACTGCTTTTTTTTCTTTGTTCAGGAGAATGAAGTTTCTAGATTAGAAGACATAATGCAGCATTTAAAATCTGAGAAACAGGAACCGTGCATGAGAGCATCTAAGCGGCACTCGGAGAAAGAACTGGAAGAACTGCACCGTAATATTGATGGTCTTTTGCAAGAGAAGAAAGACTTAGAGTATGAAGTAGAAGAATTACATAGAACTATCCAGCAACATCAACAGCGAAAGTAATTATTAGCCATTTTATTTTTATGATTCCATCTTATTTTTTATGATTTATTTTATGATTCCAATTTTTATGTATATTCCAACTGTGATATTGGCTCATTAAGATAACCTAAATCAGTGTTGTCCAGTAGAACTTTCTGTGATCGTGGAAATGCTGCAGATCTATGCTGTCTGGAACAGTGGTCACTAGCAACATGTGCCTGTTGAGCCCTTGAAATGTGGCTAATGGAAGTGAGGAATAGAGTTGAATTTCAATTAAAGTAGTAGCCTCGAGGCGACTCCCAGGGGGTGCAGTGCAAGTCTGAGTTCTCTTGGCCAGTAATCCCAATCAGCTCTTCCTGTAGGCCCTCTTGGGGAATGGCACGGCCATCCACCCTCCCCAGTTACTCTGGCTAAAAACATGCCCGGTGTCCTCAGCTCCTCTTTCTGCACTTTCCCAAGCCACCAGATGGTGTCCAGGTCCTACAAATATACACAAAGAGCTGTCAAGCCAGTCCCCTTCTTTAATCACTGCTGCCTTGGCCTTTAATCATGTCATCCTTGGTTGTTGTAATAGCTTCCACATTGGCCTTCTGTGTCGAGCCTCTCCATTCTACCCTCGACGTAGCTTAGATCTGAGCATGCCACTCTTCCATGTGATGCAGTCCCAACACAATGCACCCCACCCTCCAGATCTGAACCCTGTCTGTCTCTTACCTTCTCTCCCACACACCCTGTCTGCTTTTCTGTGGGTTCCCCAGATACCACATCTTCTCCTGCCTCCCATATGTCCTTGCCTAAAATGCTTTCTCTACCTGCACCTAACCCCACCCTGTCTTTCCAGGTGAAGGTCAGGGATTCCATCTCACACAAAGCCTTTCTCATCTCCGACTCCCGCAGTTTGGGGCTGGCGACGTTGGGCGTAGTACTGTTGATGCCATGCTGTGAGGAGCCCAGGAGGGTAATGGCTGGGCTTCCCTCCTTGTGCCCTGGCATCTGGCACAGGGCCCGTTAACAGATGCAGTATCTGCTGAGTGCATCAGATAGGTAGAAGCCCATCTTCTGCAGTAGTCCGTGAGTTATGATTGTTCCCCAGTTTTTTGTCGTGTAAGCCAGACTGGCCCAGGCACCAACGTTGGGGAGAGATCTGTGGAGGTCGCCGAGGTGAGAGAGCTGTGATCTCTGCCTTCTAGGAGCTCACATGTGACTAGCTAATAGACCTGGCAGGGAAAAGCAGGGGTCACACCAAGAAAAGATGGGGACTAGATGTCTGAAGTTTTCAAAGATGATTATGCTGTTACTTTTGTAGGTATGTGATAGGGGAGAGGGTATTTATTGTGAGGTTTTTTGAGGAAGGGAATAAGACAGCGGGATAACTACCCTTTCTCCTAGTTTTAAAAGTATATTAAATGATCATTTTAAAGGATTTGGATAACACAAAAATGTCCAAAGAAGACTATAAAGATCATCTGTGTGTCTTCATTTAAAGAGAAAGAATTTGTTAATGTTGATGAATTCATTTGCATGTTTTTCTGTCACGGTTTCCATTTGCAAATAATTTTGACATATTAGCCTTGAGTTAGTGAGTCCTGTGTCTTGCTTTCTGATTTGTCAAATACTGTCACTATAATTTTACTCTAGCAGAACAGAGTAAATCACAAAATTAGGTCGTCTTTGAGGCAGCTGATGAGCTATGACTTGACAGACAGTTTGAAGGGAATGGATGACTAGTATGATAATAGTTTTATTTTTATACCACAGAAGAATAGAAATATCAACATTGTCTTGAGAAGTGCTGACCAAAATAAAGACGAATCAAAAAAGATGAAACAACTACATCATATTTCATACATATTGTGTACTTACTATCAACAGTGAACAGTGTAACCATGGGTTTTTTTTTTTTTAAAGATACTTTTTAGAAAGATTGTGAATGCATGCAAGAGCAGGGGGAGGGGCAGAGGATGAGGGAGGATGAGGGAGAGTGAGACTCTCATGGAGACTCCACACTGAGGACGAAGCCCGACACGGGGCTTGATCTCACCACCCTGAGATCACAACCAGAGCCAAAATCAGGTGTCTGACACTTACCCGACTGGGCCACCCAGGCGCCCCCAACAGCATACCATGTTGAATGAAAGTGTAAACATAGGCCTTGAACGTAGTCAAATGCAGCTGTCTCTCCCACTGCTTCTCATATGAAATTAGAAAATCATCATACGTCTTCTTATCAGGCTACAAGGGTCTATATCGTCCGCATTTAAAGTGTCTTAATGTGTGGGCGTATGATTTTTTAGAGACTTCATTGATGGAAATGTTGAAAGTCTTGTGAATGAACTAGAAACAGAGAAGTCACTCAAACACCATGAAGATATTGTCGATGAAATTGAGTGCCTCGAGAGGACCCTTCTGAAGCGCCGCGCAGAGCTCAGGGAAGCCGACCGGCTGCTGGCGGAGGCCGAAACGGAACTTTCGTGCACGAGAGAGAAAGTATGTTCTGTTGTGGTCTGGGGTGAGGCAGCTTACTGTTGGCGGCATGAAGGACTAGGAAGAAAACAGACCAGAACACGGTCCCCTGAGGCAGACGGCTGGGTTTCAGGCCACTATTAAAGCTGTGAGAGTTTGCGTCAGCCCCCTAAGTCCCCAGCTTTGCACTCCTCATCTGTCAGGCCGAGAATAGGAAAGCTGTTCAGTAAGGGTTAAATGAAGTAGCATGTTTTTTAAAAGATTTTTATTTATTTTAGAATGGGAGAGAAGAAGCAAGAGTGTTGGGGGGGCAACAGAGCGAGCGGGAGAAAGAAGCAGATTCCCCACTGAGCAGGGAGCCAGATGTGGGGCTAGATCCCAGGATCCTGGGGTTGTGACTTCAGCCAAAGGCAGCTTAACTGACTGAGCCATCCAGGCACCCCTAAGTGAAGTAGCATATTGAATGCTGCTCAAGTCCTTGAGTTCCTGACACACCCTACTTCCTTATCCTGTGTGTGTCTTTTAAAATTGTTTGGGCTCAGCTAGCTCTGTGTATTAAATAGGTCAGTCTTATATTCTAAAATAGCAGTGTTATCTCAGAAGACTTCTTCCTACTATTACTTTGTTCTCCAAGTGGACATTGCAAAGTCAAGTATGTTTTGGTCTGAGGTCGTGTTCTTGAGACTACAGCACAGGGGGAATCAAGGGGGGAAGGGAGCTCCCCGTCACTGGGGCTCTGTCCCGGCCACACACTGGCTGTTTGATGAATGCCACTTCCTTTAACTTCCCTGGCATCTTGCAAGGTGGTGGTTAGCTCAGTTCAGCAAGGCGGCGCAGGGAGGCTGGTAGCCAGCCCAGGGGCACACAGCTGAAGTTCTGCTTCACCAAGAGACCTTTCTTAGTCTGAGGAGAATTCCAGAGTGTAGAAGTCCCAGACCCACATGGAGCATTTCAGGAACTACCATTTGTATGTTGTTATTTCAACATGGACAGATTTAAATGAATAGAAATCTAATACCTGGGAACTGTAATGAAGGATTTATTAAAGAAATTCTGTGAGTGATGGCTTTAATAAGAATGGGAAAACATCCTGGTGTCTTTTCAGATGACCAGTTCCTTCTTCTGTCACATGTTACATGATCGTGAGAGAACATGGGCGTGAGCAGGATTAGAGAAGAATTTACCACTGGTATATAAAAGAATGTTAAAGCTATTGGTAGTTGACAGGTAGTAAGTGAACCGAGGCTGGTGAGCTCTTTCCCCTTCAGCCTCCCAAAATGACTCAGGGAGGCAGCTTCTTAAGGGGGAGGAGGGTGGGAGAAGGTGATGTGTTTTGTAAAGATGCCAGGTGTGTTAAAACTTAACCTAGAAACAGACCAAAAACTACTTAGAAATGTGACTTTCTGGAGCATGTAGTGCATTTTGTCCAGTGCTTTGCTGATGAAACTGATAGGAACCAGCTCTGGCGTGGAAGGAAGGACAGTGAAATATCTGGCTGTTATGAATGGGGAAAGATGTGCTGTCTGATACTGTGGAATATTACTCAGCCATCAAAAATGAGGTCTTTTAACCATTTGCAATGACGTGGTTAGAACTAGAGGGTGTTATCCTAAGTGAAATAAGTCAGTCAGAAAAAGACAAATATCAGATGATTTCACTCATATGGAATTTAAGAAACAAAACAGGTGAACAAAGGCAAAGGGGGTAAAAATCAAATAAGATGAAATCAAAGAGGGAGACAAACCACGAGAGACTCTTAGCTCTAAGAAACAAACTGAGGGTTGCTGGAGGGGAGAGGAGGACAGGGATGGGGAAACTGGGTGACGGGCGTTCAGGATGAGCAGGGGGCTGTGTGCAACTGATGAACCTAATAGTGCACTATATGTTGTTTGGTTTTAAATGAAAAAATATATATATCTAGCTGTTTAGGAGCTTGCCAACCCTTTTCATCCACACGGGATATTTAGTAGACTAGTTTAACATACGCCTATGAGTTTAATGCAACTGCAGAACTGGAGCTTTCTGCCTGAAGGTGAGTCACTGCTCAGCCAAGTGCAAACCAAACACTATTTTTGGACCTGTGGTGACATTGTTTTAAGCCTCTTATTTTAGACAGAGAAAGGAAACCAAGTTGATTTTTTTTTAAAAAATCTGTTTTTGCCAAATCTTTTATAGGAAGACTTTAAATACTTCAATAAAAATATTTAGTATTTGTGTTTGTCTTTAAGTCAGTGAGGTTTTATTTAGCATGATAATACAGTACAGCAATAATCTCTAAGAGGAGGGAATATTGATAAAATCCGTTTGTTGTCACTTAATTGGGAGATATTTTTAAGTAAAAAAATAGCCTAATAATAGGTTATTTTTTTTTAAGATTTTATTTATTTGTCAAAGAGAGAGAGTGAGCACAAGCATGGGGAGAGCGGCAAACAGAGAGAGAAGCAGACTCCCCACCGAGCAGGGAGCCCGATGTGGGGCTCAATCCTGGGACCCTGGGATCATGCATGACCTGATCCGATGGCAGACGCTCAACCAACTGAGCCATCCAGGCGTCCCTATACAGACTATTTTTAAGTAAAAAGATTCACTGCCTCCCTACCCTCAAGGGACTGTTTCTCTTTTGGGTAGCCCTTTTGTCTTTGTGGGCACAGATATAATTTTACATAGCTGCTCTTAGAGTAGTGTACCTTTTAAAAGAATTTTTTTCAGCCAACATAATAATATCAACATTTGTTGCTATGTTGTCATTTTAAAGGCTACACAGTACTCTGTTGTGTTGATGTGTTGTCATTTACTAAATCCATTTTTGTCAGGTCATATACCAATCTACAGTGAGTATTTTTGTGCAGTAGTTTTGACTCCTGAATTCTTTCTGAGAATTGGAGAAGCGTGAATGAACATCTTTACCGGTCTTCTTGTCTTGCCTTGTTTTCTGAAAGAGTTGTACCAGATTATACCACAATAGCTGTGAGGGAGAATGGTGACTGAATTGCTTTCAATGACCGTGTCTTTTTTAGACAAAAAATGCCATTGAGAAATTCGCCGATGCCAAGAAAAATTTATTGCAAACTGAGAAAGATGCTGAGGAGTTAGAAAAGAGAGCCCAGGAAACCGCTGTTAACCTTGTCAAAGCCGACCAGCAGCTCAGGTAGGTGGAGTCCCTCAGCTGTTCAGTGAGATGAGAAGTTTGGTTCTGACAGGCTAATAATCGCCTTATGGTAACTGGCTGGTTAAGTCTAAGGGGCCTTGGAGAATAAGGCAGTGTGTTTTAGGTTGCTCCAGGCTGACACAAAGGATTTGGAGCAGCACAAAATGGAGCAGGAGGAAATCTTGAAAGAAATAAATGAAGTTGTGGCAGCAAAAGATTCAGATTTCCAGTGTCTCAACAAGAAGAAGGAGGTCCTGACGGGAGAGTAAGTACAGCCCCTGTTGGGCACACGGGGCTTGAGCCGGAAGACGGCGCTGGGGGTCCAGCCTCCCTTCGGCCCCGCTCTAGTGCTGCTGCCGGTGTTTGCAGGCTGCAGAAGCTGCAGAAGGACATAGAGACCGCGCAGCACAGTGAGGATCACCACCTGCAGGTCCTTCAAGAGTCCGAGAGCCTCCTGCAGGCCAAGAAGGCTGAGCTGGAAAAGCTGAGGAGGCAGGTAGGGAAACAGATGCCTTGAAAAACCAGCTTGTGCTGCTTTGAAATCCACATCATAATGTATGATTGTAAAAAGTAATGCCTGTTCGATGGTAGAAAAGACTGGAAAATACAAAAGAAAATATAAAGCACAAATGAGGCTGTATCTTTTAGTGATTAAGAGTGGAGTCCAGGGGTACCTGGGTGGCTCAGTGGGTTAAACCTCTGCCTTTGGCTTAGGTCATGATCTCAGGGTCCTGGGATCGAGCCCCACATCGGGCTCGCTGCTCAGCCAGGAGCCTGCTTCCCCTTCTCTCTGTGCCCGCCTCTCTGCCTACTTGTGCTCTCTGTCAAATAAATAAATAAAATCTTTAAAAAAAAAAAAAAAAGAGTAGAGTCCATGGGCACCTGGGTGGCTCAGTGAGGTAAGCCTCTGCCTTCAGCTCAGGTTATAATCTCAAGGTCCAGGAATCGAGCCCCACGTCGGGCTCTATGCTCAGCGGGGAGCCTGCTTCCCTCTCTCTCTGACTGCTTGTGATCTCTGTCTTTCAAATAAATAAATAAAATCTTGAAAAAAAAAAAAAAAAGTCGAGTCCAATCCACATTTGGATCCCAAATCAATAGAATATGTTATTGAGTGAAGGAAGCAAGCCCCAAAGCAGGATGCACCCTGAGATCACTTATGCTAAATGTGCTTATGAACACTTGTGCTTGTATTTTTAGTCTATATCAAAGTACAAATCAGTCATCTGATAAGGAGGCATGATGAATATCTTCTGTTTTCTTCCTTTCACATGTCTGCATTTTCTGCTTTTTAAATAAATACGTGTGTACTATCCTTAAAATTGTAAATAATTTTTTCTTAATTTACAAAATGAGTTTTTAAAATCCCTGCCTGACTTCCATTGCCAAGGTAGTTGTTAAATGGAATAAGGTATAGACATGTGTTTTGAAAACCATAAGCTGAGGGATAATCATTATTATTATTATATTGTTATTTTTGCTGTGCTTTGAGTGCTTTTATGTAGATGAGCTCAGGATCTTTATCAGGCATTTTGTGCATGAACCCCTGGCCTGGCCCTCCTGACTCATGTAGCTGGGATAATTACAATTAGGCTAGTTCCTAATTTCCCCCACAACCGTTAGCTGGACTGGATATTCTCCATCATAGCAAGCCCTGAAGGTTGCATGGCCTTTGACAAGCTTTGCATTCTTCCCTTTTTTTTAATGCAGGTGTCGGGTCAGCAGCAGGAGATGGCCATCTTGGACAGGCAGGTAGGGCATAAAAAGGAAGAGCTGCATCTCCTCCAGGATAGCCTGGTCCAGGCCAAAGCTGACCTCCAGGAAGCTCTGAGACTGGGAGAATCCGAAGTAACTGAGAAGTGCAATCACATTCGGGTGTGTTTTTCACTAGATTTTCTTAAGAGTCCTAGGATGATGTTAGAGATTTATTCTGAGATATTTTCATTGGTTTCCCCTCCAAATGCAAATATAAATTGCTGAATCTGGACCCTTCTGTAGCATCAGTTTGATGTGGTGTTACGTATCTGGGCTCTGGCTGTGTGGGTAGCTCCCTCTGCCACTGTGCCTTTTCTCATACCATTTCTTCTCCAGGAATTTTTTTGTGAATGTTCAGATCCTACCCATTTTCATGGTTCAGCTTGATATGCCTCTAAGAAGACTTCCCTGACTTTTCCTTTACCTTGGAAGGAGTTTTCTCTGTCTCCTGAGTTTGGGGGCACTCTGCACATTTCCTAGGGCATCTTAGGCTTTCATGATCATGTTTGTACTCCTTGCCTAAATCTCCTCAAGGTGTTCAGACTCCTGAGGGCAGGAGACGTACCAGATTCAGCCTTTTCTTTCTATGACAAATTGCCTTACACAGAGTCAATACTGCTTATGCATTTTAAATGAAGGTAATGTGTGACTTACTTTCTTCTATTATACAGAAATATGTTGGTGTAAAATAGAATACAGTGCTCTTCTTGACACAAAAAGCAAAACTGAACTTGTTTCCAGATTAGAATTTTTATGAAATGAGATAGTTAATAAAAAAATTGATTTCAGGGTAATTTCTATTCATAATTTTGTAAAGTGGAGTTGACTTTTTTTTTTCTTTTGGCACAGGAAGTAAAATCTCTTCTGGAAGAACTCAGTTTTCAGAAAGGAGAACTGAATGTCCAGATTAGTGAAAAAAAAACTCAACTTGCATTCATAAAGCAGGAAATTGAAAAAGAGGAAGAAAATCTTCAGGTAGTTTTAGGACAAATGTCTAAACATAAAACTGGTAAGTTTAAAGGAAAGCAATCATATAAAGTTGGAGTTTGGAAATATCTCTATTCGAGATCACAGAAAAAAATACAAATGGTGGAATAAACTTCTTTTAAACTTCAGCTTTGTTTTAGATGAGCAAAGAAAAGCAGTATTGTAAAAGGAATACAGTATTTTCTGCCATTCAAAGCTTACTGATAAAGTTTATTTAAGAGCTCAGTAGTCATTATAATTACTGACCAGGGTGTGGAGAAGGAAGAACACTTAACAGGCTATTTGACAGAGAAAATTGGGCCAATCCTGCAATGTTTCAAATCTGAAAATTCATGCCTATTGAACCATGTAGCCCATTTCTAGTTACTGAGAGAAAGGAAGCATTTATATACCTTGCAGCAGTATTGTATTTACTTAGTAACACTTGATTTCCTTGTTTCACAAATTAAGCTACCTGAGTTGGTTACTTGCAGCAAAATTTATAATGAAATTTGGAAATTTGGCCAATCTAAAAGCCATATTTTCAACATTTAATGGCATGCAAAAAATGCTGATGGGAAGACTGAAAGAATAGATGTAAAACTGAATATAGAGCATAATTCCAATTTACGGAATGAAGACTGAAAAAATAGATGTAAAACTGGATATAGAGTATAATTCCAATTTATTTGGAAGATATGTGCATGTGTGTGCACACACTCCTGGAAGGAAATAAATCAAATTGCTATTGCTGTAGTGATCATCTTTGGATGGTTGGATAATAATGGGTTTTCATTTGTTTCTTTTTTTCTTGAAATTTTCCACAGTGAGCAAATATCTGTATAATCAGAGAAGAGAGTTAATACTTGAAAATCTATATATTTTTTTGAAAATCTTTATTTTAAAAGATAAAAAATTGTTGGGGGCGCCTGGGTGGCTCAGTGGGTTAAAGACTCTGCCTTCGTCTCAGGTCATGATCCCAAGGTTCTGGGATCAAGCCCCGCATCAGGCTCTCTGCTCAGCAGGGAGCCTGCTTCCCTTCCTCTCTCTCTGCCTGCCACTCTGCCTACTTGTGATCTTTTTCTGTCAAATAAATAAATATTTTTTTAAAAAAGGTAAAAAATTGTTATTCGAATCTCAGCTTATGTATTTTAACATTTTACCCATTTATTTTGACTAAAATTCATTTAGATGAGGTAATTGCTCTGGAAACTAGAACTTTGTTAATGTTTTTGTTAAAATGTTTTAAACAAAATTTAACAAGTTAATGTTTAGCAATATTTAAAAGGATTTTTTTTTTTTTTTCCATTAAAACAGTTAGCTCCAGCGTGCCTCAGTGGCTCAGTTGGATAAGCCTCTGACTTTGGCTCAGGTCATAGTCTCAGGGTCCTGAGATCGAGCTGTGCTTCTAGACTCCCTGCTCAATGAGGAGTCTGTTTCTCCCTCTGCTCCTATCCCCTTTTGTGCGCACGCCTCTCTCTCTCTCTCTCTTTCGCCTTTTCTCTTTCAGGTAAATAAAATCTTTTTAAAAACACAATTAACTCCGTTAATTCAGCGTAATAGATATGTTTTGATGACCTATTGTTTCTTGTATCAACAGCATTATTTTCTGTTTTATTTTGTAAATGTTTTCAACTACATTTAATAGCATGGATCATGCTCTGTTTCTCTTAGAACTAAAGAATATTCTGGACATGTTGCAACTTGAAAACAATGAGCTGCAAGGTTTGAAGCTACAGCATGACCAAAAGGTGTCTGAGTTAGAGAAAATTCGGGTTGAAGTGCTAGAGGTAATAAACAAAGCCGTTTTACCCTTAGCCAATTGCAGTCTTTCTCTTGAGCATGTGTGAGTCCGCTTTTATCTGTTTTAGGAGAGACTGGTGTTAGAGAATCTGCAGCAGACAGCCGTGCAACAGAAAGGGGAGATAGAGTGGCAGAAGCAGCTCCTCGAGAGGGACAGACGGGAAGTAGAGCGGATGACTGCCGAGACCCGAGCATTACAGTCGTGTATTGAGTCTCTGTGCAAAGAAAGGGAAGATCTTGAAGAAAAACAGGATAGCTGGGAAAAGAAGTTGGCACAGACTAAACGGTGAGAGCAAAACCCAATAAGCTTGCCAGATCCCTTCCTGAAGACTAAAGCATAATAAACACACTATAAGAAGGGAATGGAAATGGAGAAAAGAAAGTACTCCACGAACTCAGTATCACAGTACAGCTCACCAACAGCATTTCTGGGTGGATTTCCTTTTGGGCTTTTCTTTTTCCAAAGCACATTTTAAAATAACTTGTTGTGGATTTTTTTAGGTAAAATAACAAATGCTAGAAGATGTAGCTGAGTGGAGAGATACCTGTTTGTGGGTGGAAAGGCAATATTGTTAAGATTCGGTTCTCCTCAGACCGATCTATAGATTCAGAACAATCCCAGTCAAAATCCCAACAGGCTTTCAAAATAGAAATTGACAATCAGGTTCTGAAATTCATGTGGAAATACACAGGATGGACATGGAATAGGATCTAAAACTTTAGCTATGACACCAAAACAACCGTGAAGAACAAAAGTTTAGGGCTAATACTACCTGACTTCAAAACTCAGTATACAGCCATGGTGATCAAAACACTATGATACTGGTATAAAGACAGAAAAAGCAATCAGTAGAACAGAATAGAAAGCCAAAAGTAAGTGCACAGATGTGTGGACAAATGGTTTTGATAAAGATGCAAAGGCATCTTTTTCAGTAGAGGAGAGATGGTCTTTTCAAAAAATATTGCTGAAATGATTGCATATTCAAAACCTCAAAAATGAACTTCAGCCCACCACCCATATTCATTACCTCAAAATGGACCATAAACATAAATGTGAAACCTAAATATTTAAAACTTCTAGGAGAAAACATAGGAAAAAAACCTTTGTGACCTTGGGTTAGGCAGAATTTCCTAGATAGGACATCCAAAGCATGGTCCATAAAAGAATAAATTGGTAAAATTGAACATCATCAAAATCAAAACTTATCCTCACTGTCAAGATAATGAAAAGACATGTCACAGACTGGGAGAAGAATCTTTGCAACCATGTATTTTCAAAAAAGGACTTGTACCCAGAGCATGTATATACAAAGAACTCTTAACTCAATAATGAGAAAACAAACAATCCAGTTTTTTAAATGGGCAAAAGATTTGAGCAGACATTTCACTTAAGAAGATGAATGGATGGCAAATAAATACATAAAAAAGATGTTCCTCATCATTAACCATTAGGAAGATGCAAATTAAAACCACGATGAGATAACACTATGTACCTATTAGAAAGGCTAAAATTAAAGACTGATCATACCAAATGACATGGAACTTTCATACACAGTTGGTGGAAGTGTAAAAATGTTAGACCACTTTGGAGAATAATTTGGCAGTTACTTAAAAACTCTTACATATATTGGCCAGAAGAGCTACCATTCTACTCCTCGATATTTATTCATGAGAAGTGAAAGTGTGTGTACATACAAAGAATGATGTACTTTAATGTTCATAGCAGCTTTATTTAAAACAGCCAAAACCTGGAACCAACCTAAATGTCCATCAGCTGGTGAATGGCTAGACAAATGACTGTGTAAACATATCCTGGAGTACTATTTGGCAATAAGAAGGGAATGCAGGGGTCGCCTGGGTGGCTCAGTTGGTTAAACAACTGCCTTCGGTTCAGGTCATGATCCTGGAGTCCTGGGATCGAGTCCCGCATCGGGGGGCCCCAGCTCCATGGGGAGTTTGCTTCTCCCTCTGACCTTCTCCCCTCTCATTCTTTCTCTCTCTCTCCAATAAATAAATATCTTTTAAAAAAGAGAGAGAGAAGAAGGGAATGCAGTACTGACACACACAGCAGCATGGGTGCACCTCACAGTGACTCCTCTCAGTGACAGAAGCCAGACAGAAACCAGCCTACACTATAGGACTCTGGTGGTGTAAAAGAAAGCCGGCTCGTGTACATCTGTTTTTTGGACAAATCCTATCGCACAGTTGTGTTTCCTGTTTTCTCACTTATCAGAAGCTAGCCATCTATTTTAATTGTGAGATTTGGGGAATTCTGAGTGTTGTCCTTGTTGTTATTCTGATTTTTATAAAACTTTAGTGAGTCACTTTTCAAAAAACCTCGTGTTTTAGAAAGCTGAAAATAAGATGTCTTTTGGAAATGAGTTGATTAAGATTAAGATTATTAAGATTATTTATTTATTTATTTGACAGATCACAAGTAGGCAGAAAGGCAGGCAGAGAGAGAGGAAGGGAAGCAGGCTCCCCACTGAGGGGAGAGCCCAACGCGGGGCTCCATCCCAGGACCCCAAGATCATGACCCGAGCTGAAGGCAGCGATTTAACACACTGAGCCACCCAGGCGCCCCAGAAGAGTGTTAAGGTTTATAATCATTCATAGTCTATAACCATCCAGTGAAAGGATAACAATGTTCCTTGGCTGTGTCTTGTGCGCAGTTGGACCTTTTATGTTCGATAGTCTCACTTACTCTGCTTGCGCGGTAGGGTTTTAGCAGCTGCAGAAGACAATAGCAGAATGGAGCAGGCAAACTTAGAAAGATTGGAATTGGATGTCAGAAAGCTGCAGCAGGAGCTAGACCAACTTAACAGAGAGAAGCTCTCACTGCATAAAGACTTGGGAGCAGTGCAGCAGCAGCTACAAGGTATGAAGCTGCCCCTCCGCGGTGGCCGGGGAGGGGAGGGTGTCCTTCCTTTGGTTAGGTTTTCTTTTCTTTTCTTTTCTCTGAATATACAACCTTTTATTTTCTTCCAGATTTGGAGTTTAATTATACAAAGAGAAGTCAGGTTTTGTAACCTAAAAATATTTCCTTATTAAAACTATATTAATACTTTTGCAAACTATGCAGAGAAGATAGGGACACACATATGTGCATGTATGGAGCTGCACGTCAGCCACGCCGGATCCCTGGGTGGGGAACTCCCAGCGTGCCCTCACTCATCTGTGAGGACACAGAGCTGTCCTTGTTGAGGCGTACACAGTCAGTCCGGCATGGTCAGCCCTCTGCCATGAATGTGTCTGTTCAGTTGTTTGCTTCTTAGAGCAGACAGTGACCTTCCTCATCCACCAGCCATTGGGGGAGGACGAGGCCCATTCTTCTGGGAGGCTTTCCTGCTGGCTCTCTTCAGCGTGTCTGGAAGCAGAGGGGTGTCCATAGCCTCTTCTCTTTTTCACCTCTTGCTGAAGCAGTCTTGAAAAACAAAACCAGAACTCAGCTATTCCTCAGAAGGAATCTGTTACCAAAGATCATCTCCATGGGGACTGACCCTGGCTGTCCAACACTTGTCCATTCGAGATGGAAACCATCTTTGCCCCTTGGTCCCACCTCAAGGGTTCTTCTTTTGTTTCCTTTTCTTATTATAGAAATAATTCATGCTAATGGGCATGGGATTTATTTTTAGAAGTGACAGAAATGTTCTAAAATTAGATTGTAGTGATGTTTGCATGACTTTGTGAATATACTTAAAGCCAATGAATTACACACTTTAAAATGGGTGAAATGCTTGGTATGTGAATTATATCTCAGTAATGCTGTTTTTAAAAAAAATAGTTCATGTTCCTTAAAGAACAATTTAAAAACACGCAAAAAGATGAAATAAAAATTACTATTGACCTCACCCCTCAGAGGTAATTCCTATTAACAGTGTGGTGAATATCCTTCCAGATTTTTCCTTGGGGTGTGTGTGTGTGTGTGTGTATGTGTGTGTGTGTGTAGTTTTAAAACAAAAAAGAAAGATGCAGATAATACCTTTATTATCAAAACTTTGTTAAACATCCATGATTAGAAATTACTAAATAAGTCTAGCTAACAACGTATTTATACTTGTTAAGCACTTACTGTGTCTCAGACACGATTCAAGTATTTTATGTGCATTTCATTTAATCCTTATAACATTTTTATGATAGAAACTCTTTCACCCATTTACAGAGGAGAAAATGTAAGCTTAGTTTTCTGTGATTTCCTCAAGGTCATAGAGGTAGCAAGTGACAAAGCCAGCACACATATAAAATCTATTCCCAAATTATCTCCCTTTAAGATTGTACCAATTTACATTTCTCCCAGCAATGTAGAAGGTGTTCATTTTTAAACCATGCACGTTGTCAACACTAGGTATTAACTATACATTTTTTTATGATGAGGTTTTGAACATGTAAATCTAAAAACCTGAGCTCCAAGCCCAGATATAGGTTGTACGTATTAACTCATTCTTTTGACCTTTTGATAAGTAAATGGATAGCCATACACTTAACAGAAATGAGTTTATATTCACTTCCACTCTACTTTTTTGGGGACTGATGGGAATTGGGGAAATGCATACAAGTGTATTTATATTATGTAAATGTTATTTCTGTAGAAAAACGAGAAGCCGTAAACTCACTACAGAAGGAACTAGCGGATGTCCAAGACCATTTGAACCTAGCAAAACAGGTAAGTTTAACAAATGTAATCTTCTAGTAGTATCCTGAAGGTATGCAGACAATTGGCTAAAATAAAAGTCAAATCAAGTAGGTTGGTTCCTTTTCATACCAGCAGGTTCCATAGGGCCATTTTTAAGACACAAACATACACACGAAACTTTTGATGCAGAGCAGTGGTTTTCTCATTTATTTTCAAAGTTTTACTCAAAGATAATAAGGAAGATGGTAGCTAGAACAGAGCCTAAAATGCTCAACCAGCCCCTTTAGGGGCTTCGGGCACCAGATGGACCATCTCTTACTCTTGGCAAAGATAAGGCCTGCACAGCTTAGCTCAGATTTGGTTACTCTGAGCAGCAGGGTAACTGCCAATTTCAGAGTACCTGGGCCTCCATCTTGTCAGATGTTCAGTAAAGCTGATTCTTGACCCTTTACTTTGGATAGTCTTAAAGATAATTGTCATCCTATGAGAATAGTGCAGTAATTTCGGTTTCAGAGAACCTCAAGCAAGTTCTGGGCCTCAGTTTCCACTATGTAAACCAGGGGTTGGATTGGACATCTGATTTCTTCCATCTGTCTTTAGTAATCTAAGATGTAAAACTTGAAGTATTCCATCTTTAAAAAATTCTTACACAGTAGGCTCTAATGAGTATTTTCTGTGTTGTTGAAAATACAGTAAATTTCTAAAAAAATATATATATATAATAAATTTCTCCAAAAAGTTTAATTTGGATTCCTTGCATAAATAAGAAATTATTTTCTGAGCTTTTCAACCCACATAAATATTTCAAATAGTAACAAAACCATGACTTTAGGTTTATTTTCAATGAGAATTAAGCCTTAGTCACAGCGCTCCTTAATCTTCTTAGCAATCTTGTGAGGTGGGTGTTGTTTATTCCCACCTCAGTGATGAAGCAGCTGAAGTTCAGACGAACTGGGTCTCTTAGGTTGGGACATCTTCTGTCCTCTTCTTAGACACTAAAAAGAGGAAAGCTGATGATTAAATTGCATCCTGGGTGCTTTAAATAAGTTTGTTGAGAGAATAAATGATGTGGGACTTTCATGTTTATTTTGTCAGACTTGCTGGATCTCAGGAGGGGCATTTGCCAGCCCTAGGGCAGATGGCTTTGTTAATAGTTTTCATTTGTTCTTTCACGTAAAGGATGTGCTTCACACCACCCAGCGTAAGGACATGCTGCTCAGTGAACAGACCAGGCTCGAGAAGGGTATCGGTGAGTGGATGAAGAAGACTGAAGACTGCCGCAAAGAAGGGGAGACAAAGCAGCAACAGCTTCAAGAGCTTTGGAACGAGATTGAAGAAAACAAGGCTAAGCTAGCCCAGCAAGAAATGGTACCACACATTTATGATTTTACAGAAAAAACACTTTGTCACTTGGGTGAGCTTCTCCCGGCTGAAGCTGTGAAGGATCGCCCATAGGACTAGTTCCCTTAACCGCCCTGTGTAACCAGGAGGATTTTACACCAGCGTTTTGCTCTCTCGGTATTAATATTGGGACCATTAAGACCACAGAACACGGGTCCTGTAAAGAATCTTGCTGGCCCCATGCCACCGGCCGCATGAATCTTTTCCTCGCGCGGTGGCCAGATAGTTTTTCAGTCCCAGCACGATCACCTCTGTAAAGGGAACTCACTGTCTCTCACTGGGCTGTTTCCTGCTTTCTCTGGAGCTGGAACCTGGCTAGCGTCCGCGAAGGTTCCCTCATTTGGGATATAGTGTATTTGTTATATTATGACTGTTTGTTCTCTATTAAGATGTTTCAGAGACTCCAGAAAGAGCGAGAATGTGAAGAAAAAAAGTTAGAAGCCAGTAAAGTGGCTCTGAAGGAGCAGCAGCAGCAGCTGGAAAGGGAGTTGGGCGAGCAGAAAGGCAAGCTGGACCAGGTGCTCTCAAAGCTGCTCTTGGCTGAGGAGCGTGTGAGGACTTTGCAGGAAGAGGAGAGGAGCAGCGAGACCCTGGAGAAAACGCTCTCCCAGACCAGTATGTGTTCCCAAATACGGCTCTTTGGGAGGGGGGCGGCACTGGTTGTCTTGCCAGGTGTGTAGAGGAAACCCTGAGCCCGGCCACGGCCCAGAAGGGGTCAGAAGGTGCAGAGTGGCAAGGAGATGCCCCGTTGGATCCTGCTAGCCCCAGGAGAGGTGACAACAGGTTCAGAGACACAAGGCATTTGTCTTTATGGAGATGGGAGTTGATCCTGAGACTGTGTGGTCTTTTTATCCGACCATACTGCCTACTTCAAGAATGGTGCCTCAAGGCAGAGAGATGTTAAGGCAAAGAAGTTCTAGAAGGCACTCTGAAGGCTTTCTGTGAAGAACGCTGTTTTGAGCTTTGGAAATGATGATCCATTTCATCTCGCCCAATCAAAAAACAATTATCAACAGTTCTACTTGTGTCCAAATTTGTCATAGTGAATGGTACCAAAATACAGGTATTTGCTTTTGGGTCTGTTTGCGCTCTCTTGAGCCATGTATCAATGACAATGACATGGAAATCCAGGATAAATGATAGTTCCCACAGCAATAAGTGATTTTTTTCTTTCTTAGGCTTCAGGGTTTAACAATGGTCAGAAAATGTTCTCTGGTGAACTTGGTGGAAGGGTTATTACTCCTTCCTCCCCAACTCTTGATTACATCCAGACCAGCAGCTTCTTTATTTTCTTTTTTCTTTTAAAGATTTTATTTATTTGAGAGAGACACAGCACAAGCAGAGGGAGAAGCAGGCTCCCTGCTGAGCAGGTAGCCCCATACAGGACTCCACCCCAGGACTCTGGGATCATGACCTGAACTGAAGGCAGACGCTTAACCGAATGAGCCACCCAGGTGCCCTAGACCAGCCATTTCGTTGTGAAAATGAAACTTAACTAACATATGTGTTGAGTCTGACCACACCTGACATGTGAAAGTGAAATCTTGGACAGGGTGTTACTCCAGAGTGTGGGTAGAAAAATCTATTTTAACTGTCGTTGTTCTTTGTAAGCATCATTTATTGAGTACTTAATGTGCACTATGCATTTGCATATAAGATTCCCATGGAACAGCAGAAGTAGGCTCCTCTTGTATAAAATAGGGCTTATGCCACTCCAGATCCCGTGTTGTTTACACCACGCTGCCTCCCGTGAAGGAGAAGTATGTGTGCACTCCCTTTATTAAAACCCGGGTTTATAAGAAGTACTTCAGCCATCTATTTCCATGTCTCCTGCCCCTCAGGATTGCTGTTTGCTCTCACTGGTCCCTGATAAAGGGAAGACAATAGCTGTCCGTCACTTTGGGATCCAACCCTCTAGGGCCCAGTTTTGTCAGGAGGCACCTTTGTGAGGGCTTTTACCTGGGCCTCGGATGTGGGTCGGGGGGATTCGGAAGATCCAGTGATTCCCGAGTGGCATTTCCCTACCTGCCCATAGCGGGACCAGGGCCTCCACCCAAACTACTAAAAATGCTCATTTCAGAACGGCAGCTTTCAGAACGGGAGCAGCAGTTACTGGAAAAGTCAAGTGAGCTGCAGGCTCTCCAGAAAGAGACAGACTCTATGAGGGCAGACTTCAGCCTCTTACGGAACCAGTTCTTGACAGAAAGAAAGAAAGCCGAGAAGCAGGTTGCCAGCCTAAAGGAAGCACTGAAGATCCAGCGGAGCCAGCTGGAGAAGAACCTTCTGGTGGGTACCCACTGCCCTGACAGCTCATGAGGAAGCACCACATTTACATTTTTAGACTAAAACGCTGCTTTGGAGAAAACAAATTACCTGGCAGCCCAGTTCCTAACTCAACTGTTTTGTGTGTATTGATGCACAGTGTGATCTTGAAGCTGATAGTGGGCTGTAGCCCTCGAGAAGCCGAACAGACAGTGTCAACATGAAGCAGAGAGCACTCTCAGCAAGGAGCCTCAGCTCACACCTCCACTGACAGGGGCTGCAGCATTCGGGGGGGGGGGGGGGGGGGCTTAACATGTTTGCCCATCTGCAGTCACTGCTCACAGATTTTTCTCATCCTGCCCTTTTTAGTCAGATTAGCTTTAATTTTCCTTAAACCAAGGAGCTCAGTCTGCCATGCTTTTATCCCTGAAATCTATTTGGGATAAAATTTGGGGAGGTGAGGGGTGCCCGAATGGCTCAGTCGTTAGGCGGCTGCCTTCAGCTCAGGTCATGATCTCAGGGTTCTGGGACTGAGCCCCGCATTGAGCTCCTTACTTGGTGGGAGGCCTGCTTCTCCCTCCCCTACTCCCCCTGCTTGTGTTCCTTCTCTCACTGTTTTTCTCTGTCAAATAAAAGTCCTTTTTAAAAAATGGGGGGGAGGGGATACTCTAAGTCCACAGAGATTTATTTTGGGTGGAGGCAGTTGGGCAGTGGTAGAGACTGTCACAGGAGTGGATTTTCTGACACCCTCTGGAGGAGCTGATGTATGTGAATGGGTGTGTGTTTCCCAGACAGTGGGAAATGGGTGTTTCCCAGAGGGTGACACGCTTACCACTAGTGATCAGCAGCATGACTGTAAAGATAACATGGAGGGGTCTAGATTTTCATCCTCCGGGTAACTCTGTGAGGATGACTGTTGTTCCTGTTGCAGTAATGGAGGCTCAGGAAAGGAAAGGAACATATTATCAAAGGTAATGTTGCAGAGCTATGATTCAGACTTTGGGCTAACAGATAACAGACTCTGACCACCTATGTACTATAGCTCTACCACAGCCTCTCAAGGCCGGTAGTGTTATCCCCACGTTACAGCTAGAACCCCAATGGGAAACGGACTTACAGAGCTAGTGAGTGTGTAAGGCAGCAGTGCACAGCTCCATGTGCCAGAGCCCAGCCGTGTCCTTCCTCCTGCACTAGGAGCAAAAGCAGGAGAACAGCTGCATGCAGAAAGAGATGGCGACAATCGAACAGGTGGCCCAGGACAACCACGAGCGGGCCAGGCGCCTGATGAAGGAGCTCAACCAGATGCAGCATGAGTACACGGAGCTCAAGAAACAGGTGCGTGCCCAGGAGCCCCTGCTGGCCGCCCGAAACAGAGAAGGCCCGGTAGACATGCTCACTCCCCATTGGGCAGTTTTTGTTTCTTAAGTAGCTCTTTTAATAGGAGTATTTCTTTTTAGAAATTATGAAAGCTGATTATAAGAATGTCCTTTAAATCAAATCTGTTTTTTTAGTCTTAAAATTTAGAAATGCACCTCTATAAGAGAAAAGCATTTGTTCAAAATGTACTTTTAAAATCCCCTTAAGTTCAGCATCTTATGTTTTTGAAAGAAAAATAGCAGTTCTTCAGCATGAAATTTTATCATGTTCCAAAGAGCTGTGTTGAAATGTTAGATTTTATGTCAGAAACAAGTCTAGAAGACCCAAATGCCTAGGAAGGAAGAAATGACCCAGCAGAAACCTCTGATACCCTGTGGTGTAACCAGGCTCAGAGCAGTTCACACTTAGACTGGGAGAGTCTAATCCTACGTGGAAAGTTCCATAAGTACATGACACATTAAGCAGTTCAATTCCAAGTAGCTCCCAAATATTACCCACTCGAATCTGACTCTCACTCTTCAGATGACAAACCAAAAAGATCTGGAAAGAAGACAGATGGAAATCAGTGACGCAATGCGAACACTTAAATGTGAGGTGAAAGATGAAATCAGAACAAGCCTGAGGAATCTCAACCAGTTTCTCCCAGAACTACCAGCAGATCTGGAGGCTATTTTGGAAAGGAATGAAAACCTAGAAGGAGGGTTAGAAAGCTTGAAAGAGAACTTTCCATTCACTGTGAGTGAGAGACCATCACCTTTTGAAGAAAAATTGAATTTTTCCCAGACTCACATAATGGTAAGTATATATCCTGCTGCTCTTTGGGCTTTGCTAGAAGATAATTTGTTCCCACCTCCCCCCAGATAAGCTGAAAAATACATGTGGAACTTGGGGAAGGTGGGAGGAGGGAAAGGCTAGCAACGTTTGGGGACTCTGATGTTTCCCTTTCCCTCTGAAAAAGGATGAACACTGGCGTGGAGAAGCACTCCGAGAGAGACTGCGTCACCGTGAAGATCGACTCAAGGTTGCCCTTTAAAACAGTACAGTATGAGATGGTTGGCATGTTGAGAACAGTGGGAAATTGCTTATCACGATATACTGCTGCCATTCCCTCTGTTTCGGCATGAGCAGCTTTCTAGATTACATGGCGGAAGTTTAGAGAAGTTGGCATCACACAGTAAGTGGCAGGGGTTAGCATTCAAACCATGAATTGTGGAGTTAAGCCCAGTGTTCTGGGTAATGCTTCTTTGCCTCAGCTAAAACTGACAGAACCTAAGGACCTGGGACAGAAAATAGAGATACAGTGATAAACAAGAGGCTCATAGACCAGTGGTTGGGGGAAAGATAGGCTTTGGGTGTCAGACAGAAAGTTGTTTGGCTCAGAACATGTGGAGTCTTGAGGCCTGTGAGACATCCAGGGCCAATCTCTCCATAGGCAGCTTTCAAAGAGTCTAGGATTTAGCGATCAGCATTGACCTAAGGATTTGGGGGTTAACAGTACAGGTGGGAATTGGAAAAATGAAAGGAAGATAGAATGAGAGGGCAGAATGTGTTTGGAGAAAGGCTTCATACACAGCATGAACTGGGAGGGAGCCATGCACTGTGTTGAGGGAGTGGAGGTCCTTGACATCCAACAGCTTCCAGCCACATGTGGCTACTTAAATGTAAATGAATTCTATTAGGTTAAAAGTTCTTCAGTTGCCACAGTTTTAGGGACTCGACAGCCACTATTGAGTGGCTGCTATATTTGACAGCACAGATAAAGAACATTCCCATCATCACAGAAAGTTCTGTTGGACAGAACTGCTGTAGACTTGGAGAGAATCCTTTGAAAGAAACAGCAGGGGGGCAAGCCAGAAAGTAGCGTGGGGTTGAAGACTGGAATGCACTGTGAGAGGCACTGAAGATATCAAGTATAAACCAGTCTTCTGCGAAGTCTGGGCAGGAAAGGGAGAGAAGGAATCATCATTTAACGAGGAGGCCAGGGATGCAGAAATCCTAAGTATTGTTGTAAGGGAGAGAACTGAGCAGAAGGCCCAGTTAATGACAGCACAGCATGGTACAAGTTCTACGCACAGAGAGAAGCCACCAGCACCTTCTACGTTTATATATTTTTTAGGACAAAGGCATTTTCAGCAGCCATTCTTACTTTATGATAATCAGATCGGCCCATCAGTGTTAAGCATGAGGAAGCTATGGAGTACATTTCTTCTGTGTAAAACCCTAAATTTTACCGTAATGCTTTCAGGCCCAGCTTCGACACTGTATGTCCAAGCAAGCAGAAGTGCTAATTAAGGGGAAGCGGCAGACAGAGGGCACGTTACACAGCTTGAGAAGACAAGTGGATGCTTTAGGGGAATTGGTCACCAGCACTTCTAGAGACTCCACATCGTCACCTGGTCTGTCTCAGTTGGAATCTTCCCTGGCTGAGGACTCTCAACCTGGACCAAGCCAGGTAAGAGTACGTGCTGTTGTAAACATAAGAAGCTTTAGGGTCCCTAATCTATCTAGTGGAGACTCAGAATGCCACAAATGCCACCTTCAGGTCTCTGGAAAACTGAAGACAGATTTGCTTTCAAAACTGGTCCCTAGGAAAATGGAATGGAGTGGTTGGTGGATCTAGGAGGAGGACAAGGTGATGGCTTAGGGAATGGCCTGAAATTGGAGGCTGGATGAGCCGTCAGGGATACAGGGAATTCTCCTGCTGAGCTCCATTGCTGGATTTCCTTGTTCTCTACTCCAGCTGTAGAGCATTTAGGCTGCAAATGCTTAGTTTACAGTTTAGTCTGTAGTTTAGTCTGTTAGTTTAGTTTAGTTTAGTTACAGTTTAGTCTCTTAGTTTAGTTTGTCCATCTCCCTGCATCTCAGGAAAGGATGCCTGGCTGTGCCTTCTGTTCTTCCTCAGCAAAAGTTTGAAGTCAAACCTCTTAGCACAGGGTGTCTACAACCCCTAAAGTTCACAGAGCCTTTCTGTGTGAGACCTTGAGAAGGTTAACGTTTAGGAGGCACATGAAATAGACTCAGGGAATCGGTCAGTAGTGACCCAGAGATAGATAATAGCTACCATTTTTGAGTGTCTGTATTAATAAGCACTTTACATGTATTATCTCATGTAGTCTTTGTATCCTAGGAGGTAGGAAGTATGCCTTTACTAGATGAAGAAATTGTGTAAAATGAAAAATGTCACAGCAGAAGATGAAACCAGGACTTCAGGGCTCATCTGTCACTACCACAGAGCAGGATAGCATATAGCTGAGCCACAAGGAATGTTGAGAAAGAGCTGCCTCTTTTGTAGGCACACAGCTCAGCAGCAGCAGATCCAAGATTTGAATGTGATTACCTTAAAACCTTCTATGGTGGGACCAAATCAGGCACAGGCCAAAACCATCATGAACCTCAGGGCAGGTCTTAAGAGTATCAGGAGGCACTGAGTATTGCAAAGGTGGGTTTAGAGATGAGACAGCCCAGAGTCGTGGAAGAGGAGTACATGGGGATTTGGGTGCCAGGTTTAGCTATCAGCTTGGGGTGACAGCCTGAAGAGTTCAGGCGCTCGGGATGCAGGAGAGTAATGGTGTTGTTAGAGACGCAGCAGGTAGGGGGAGGTCTGCTAGAATTCTTTTGGAGTCTGGGGTCATAATCCAGGTTTAAGAGATGAAAGCTTAAACTAGGCTGGAGTTAGGGGCTGGCTTCTGAGCTGTGTTTTCATCTCCCTTCTTTTCAGAGCTCCTTCCAAGTTCTACAAGATCCATCACAATTACTAGACAGTTACCGACACTGATGCCATCCCCAGCTTCCTGCTTGCAGGGTACATGTTACAGAGTTCTCTTAACTACCACTTTCAGTTGGAATATCCTGAATTCTAGCTTATCTTACAGTCCAGTAGATTTTTAATTTTACTTTGTTTTTTTTTAAAGATTTTATTTATTTGACAAGAGGTCACAAGTAGGCAGAGAGACAGGCACAAGAGGGAGGAGGCAGCAGGCTCCCTGCTGAGCAGAGAGCCTGATGCAGGGCTCGATCCCAGAACCTTGGGATCATGACCTGAGCTAAAGGCAGAGGCTTTAACTCACTGAGCCACCTAGACGCCCCTTAATTTTACTCTTGAATAATTTTGTACAGTGGCTCATCTCCCAAGTATTTTTCCAAAGAGGTACTCAAATACGTATTTTACCTGTTAGCCATCGTGAGCTGTCACTTATTTCTGTTCATTGAAGACTTGTTTTTACTGTTCCACGAAGGCATCCTCTTTGTTTCTGCAGGAAGAGAACTGCTCAGCCGGGTGAGGAAATCTTGGAGGAAATCCCTTCTCTACTACCTCACCGTGAACTGGAAGGCCGCTTGGTTTTGCTCCAGATGCGGGGACCTCCAGCACTGCACCTCCACTATAGCTTAGCTCACATGCTGTGAACGCTGGGGCTTCTGTAAATCACATGTACATATGGGAAGAGTTGTATACAGTTTAAACCTGGATGGCTGGGTTTTTTTTTTTTTTTTTAGCTTTGAAATGTATTGCCATAAAACCAGTGATTATAATTGTAAATTTGAGGCTACAAACTGGTTTAAATCTATAGCTACAAAGAAAAAGAATGTACTCAAGCCCTTCATTTATAGTGTCAAATTTTATTTTTGGATTTTGTTTAAAATCTATTTTCATATGAAAATAAAAGATAAAATAGTCTGTCATCTGACTTTTCATTTCATAGATCTACAGTAAAGCCATCAAACGTTTACCTGCGTTCCAAGAGAACAGCAATTTCCAAATGGCTCTCCATCTTTGGCCCAGAGATTGAAGTTTGTTGTACCTGTCAATGAACGTACACCACATGGAAATATCGTTTATAAAACTACTATACCTGAGGTGCTTTTCCTCAACCAAAATATTCTTTGATGTAAAATTAGCAGAATCTGACCCAGTGGTAAATTCAAATTGTGTTTGACTTTTAAATCTTTGAACTACTGTAATTAATGGCTCTGCTTCATGATCTACAAATACATTATTTCTCTAAAAACAATAGCAACTGTCACAAAGACTGTGTGGCAGCAGACTTCTTCTCATGAGTAAGGGGAAGTATGAAACTACATGTTACAGGTTTTAAAATACTCCCAAGGCCTGTTTTTAGGCCCGCAGACAGCTTATGAACCATAACCATACAGTATGCTGTGGTGCAACCATCCCTCTCTACCCCAAGGAGGGTTATATACCCAAGAATTTGGTCAGACCTGGACCATTAATTAAGATATGGGATAAACAGAATTACACTAAAGGCAATGGAAGTGGCATAAAATTTAACACACAGTAAGTTCTAGAAGTATCTACTTCCAAATAAAAATTGGATTTGGTGTGTATCTTTTGTATTTAACATTCTCTTATTTCATTTTCACAGGCCTTAGCAAAATGCTGAAAAGTCAGGCCTCTGCACAATTACTGAAATCCCTTAGGGACACTTTTCCCCATTCTGTCCATGTGCTGAGTAAGGGTAAAATATCTTCTTTCTAAACTGCCACATGAACCCTATTCCCCTGTGGACAGGAATGGAAGGTAATCATTTGATCTTCTGTGTAAGGGGGAGTGACCTGAACCACACACATCTATATAGAAAGATCACACCTGAAACAACGGATATGTGAGCAAAAAAGTTCTCAAAACTATAGTTTGGAATTGGGGAGGTAATTAATATGTGAAACCAAACACCTGGTTCCAAAAGACCTCTTTCCAAAGAAACTTTACTATATCCAGTATTATGTGAACATTACCACCAAAAAAAATTTTTTTTAATCAAGTTTACTGTATCGAACATTTTATTATCCATGAAACACTTGAACATTGCACTGGAATGTCTGAGCACCAATTTACTAATCAAGAGGGCCTCCACACAGGTGCAAGGTTAACAAGTAACCCACAGAAGCAGGTGACCCCACATGTAGTAAACTCTCATTGATGAAAGATTAAAAGAACTTCACATTCTCTCCAAAGTGTACTTCCCAGTGTCTGGCACATGCATGTTACAATAGGACAATTTGCTCTTCTATTTTTGAGCACCCAAGTTTATTACAGGGGAGTACACATGCAAACAACAGAATTTGGCCCAAAGTACAGTCAAGGGAGAACACTATCAGGCACCAAGTGTGCTGATATCACACTGAAAAAGGTTGACTGAAAACACTGCAAGGGTGATCCAAATACAAGGACAAAACTAAGTCAACTACTGAGTCATGTGGAGTTATATGCTATATATGTAGACTTCTCTTCATACAGTAAGGACAATTCGCCAATAAAAACTGGCAACTTCTGCCAAATAATTGTTTGCCTGAAAAAAATATGAAATCCTATTGTAGTTCAGAAAATAATGCAAACCATTTTAATTTAATCTAGATACAGGTACTTTATTTACAAATATTTAGATTAATAGCATTTTGTTACATCAAATGAAGAGTACAGCAGTCTGAATAAATCCTGTCACAAAAACAATTAAGACCCACTGTAACTAACTTTGGGAATCAGGGTATTGCACCTAAACAAGCCACAGTCTTTAGTTTGTGATTGCTACCTTATATCCCAATGGGTGGTTGGTTTGTTTTTTTGTAAATATATACACACACCAGCAGGTCATGGTCCCTGGGCGAGTCCCTTGTGAAGCAACAGGGTAAGCAAAATGGGTCACTGTAAGTCTTTAACAGAACGTACCAATCTACTCCAGGAATCTTGTTTTTTAAAAAGTTAAACAAAGACAAAAATAAAGATGAGTCCACAAATTAACCAAATCCTATTTTCTGCACATTCCAGTTTTGGCTTTTATTTAACATTGACTATACAATACTCCAGTACTACCACATGTTTACAACCCAGAAAGCTGTATTTTTTATTTTTTATTTTCACTTTAGTGTCTGTAAAGAGGGATTTAAAATGTGTATTTTAAACACAGCAGTTGAGCTGAATGATTTTATAGAATATAGTAAGGTTTACCACCTATCCTACTTCAAATAGCTTCAATTCTCCATCTGGACCATAAACTGAATCAGAAATCAATGGAAAGAAGTAAAGAACTTCGTAAAACATAAGTCTGTTGTCTAAAGAGATTGTTTCCCTTGCAATACAGTATTCTTTCAGTGGCCAAACCACCTAGTGCAAAGTAATAACTTACTTTGTATCAGCACAAACACCGTTAGAAACACTTTCCCTTTTACAAAACAACTTATGCCAACAGGACATAAAATAGCCCCTCATACTAAGAACACAAGGGTATCCTAAATTACTTCACTGTAGTGTTAAAAATGCACAATTTAAAATCCCTTAACAGCAGACCTGTGGTTCTGACTGTCCGGTACACAATCTCACCATTCCAAGAAGATAAAGGTATAAAAGCTTAAAATGTGCAATAATAAACCCAGCCTTTTTTCTTTTTCTATACAGTAAGGCAAGAAATGCAGCCTGTAATGCAAAATGTTTACAAAGAGAAAAGCAGGTTAGCACATTGTCGATTGCACAAGAACAGTTAAGAAAATCAGCAGGTAAGCCACAGTGCAAAGATGGAACAGAATCTGCTAGTGTTAATCCTCTCACGCTACAGGAGCTCTTTCCAGCATAATGTCCCCAAACGCTGCCAGCACCAGAGGGTGGAGCCAGTATTACTTGTGAACTGCAGTTGTGTATTTCCTTGTGTGAAATGGAAGGGAGTAACATGGTCACATATAGGTCATACTGTACAAACTGGTATTTTATACTGTTCCAATGCCAGTAATCAATTTATTTTCTTCATTAAAATAATATACACAGAATGTATTGTTAGTTCGGTTCCTTCAAATTTTATACATATTTACTTTCTGCTAAAGAGAAAAGGATAAAATGGCATAAAAAAAAGATAAAGCTATTAATTAAGCACAAGAGAAAAGATAAATGGATATTTTCCCTGTGCAAGGCTAAGACAGAAGCAAACCTCCACGAGAAAACTGCCACCCACGCAACAGGAAATTTATCCAACAAAAACAAAAGCAGTTATAGAACCCATTCTCTATCAGAAGTCATTTCACAGCAATAAACTTATTGGTTACAACAGACATACTTGAACAGTTAAAGATGGGGAGAAAGGCTTAAGATATCCTCAAATTAAACCATACAGTAAGACAAAGCCTTGCCCAAAAAAAAAAAAAAGGAAGGATAAAAATCATTTAAGTCCAGCATCAGTGCTCAGTTTAAATCATGTACTGGTGACATATCTATCACGAGGACAATCAAGGGGAAAAAAAAGTCTAGATTTACCATGCAGGAGAGATTTATTACTCTACTTGCCTTTTGATAACCTGATTACATCTAGTTGTTTTAGCAGTTTAGTATTGTGTTAAACTGTTTTTACAACAGAGTTGTTTTTTCTTTTTTTTTTTTTTTAATTAAACCCAGTAAGATGTACAGAAGACAATGAGGCAGTAAAAAGTACTGCTTCCAACAGACAGAGGTGAAAGGTCAAATGGGAGCGACAGCAAAGAGGTCACTAGCAGCCACAGCCTTCTCTCTGGGGTTGGGGTTCACTGGTTAGCCGGCCTCCCTGTGGGGCTGAAGGTTTGTGCTGTACACCAGACTCGGCAGCATTCAGATCCAGGCTTCCATCCTGAATGTTCTGATAGATTTTCTTGGCAGCCTCAAGGAAAGCATCTTCTACATTCTCTCCCCTAAGAGGCAAATGACAACTTTATTGGAGAATCACAGCTTTCTACAAAGGATAAGGCATTATACACTGACCTTTTGCTAACCTTTAGTCAACTGCCATGATGTCTTCAACTTAGCCACTGTCATCTAATAAAAGATTACCAAAAGACTGAGCTAAGAGAACAACATGGGGAAATATTTTCTGTGGAAAGCATATAAACAAGATACTAACAGCTATTTCTATAAACCCTATTTGGATAACTGAATGTGTTCTAATCATTAAAATGTCATATATTAATATATAAGGAAAAGTGAGGACAGGCCATTTTTGTAATAGCAAGAAGGTATTCCAAACAAGTGAGATTCCAGGATTTGTATGGTCTAATTAGCTAAGCATTAACTATATTTTTTAATTTTGTGACGGTGACATATTTGTGCTCGACCATGGTCTCACTTCAGTTCTCTTAGTACCAATAACATGGATGAAGCTAAACCAAAAGGGGCTAGCTTCTTACCCAGCAAGGAATTTCTGACTTAATAAATGAAGAACTCTGACTTAAGTCCTGGGGTTCGATAATGGACATGGAGTAACGATTAGAAAACATCAATTATGTTTCTGATTATTCTTAGACATTGTTTCCTTAAGCCATGCTTTGTAATCGAAGTACTAAATGCATAGAATACCCAAGCTTGAGTCCAAGATGCCAAATTCAACCTCCATTGTGAAAGTCAAGCACTTCTGGAATGCTAACAAAGTTTCATTTATTAACCTGGTTTACCAGGGGAATAATCACAGTACAATCTTTTAGATAAAGTAGCAAAAACTATTATCTTTGAAATGTGAAACAGGAAGCAAAGGGATGCCTGCTTAACTGTCTTCCCACAATAAACATCACACATACATGTATTATTATATGTAAGCAAATACATTATACATTTTCGACATGTATAGTTCTACTTTGAGAAGTTTGAATGTAACTGAATGTAACTGAAAATGATTAATTTTAGTCATACTTACGTTTTTGCACTTGCTTCAAGGAACAATAAGCCTAAAAATTAAAATTCAGACTATAATTAAGACATTTCAAATGAACTCAAAAGGACATTTTCTCCAATAACATTTGAATTAGGGTTTCCTATCAGCTATCAGTACTCCTACCATAGTCTTTTATGAAACAGTATGTTAGGTTTGAGATGAGGGGAGTCTTAACATTTGTCTTAACATTAACATTTGTCATATGCACTACCCCCATATTTTACTTCTTCATTCTTGAGATTTAAGTAGTTGGCATTAAAAGAAAAGTGTCAAATAGTCCGCAGTATCAAAATGCCACCCCTCCCATGAATGACCCCCAAAAAGCCATTAAAAGTCTTAAACCCACCATTTTCTTCAGCAAACTGTTTGGCTTCTTCATATGTAACATCTCTTTGTGCCTCCAAATCTGCTTTATTTCCTATGAGAATTATTACCTAATTTGTGACCAAAAGAAAGACATATTAATACAAAAGCAACCATCAACCATGGAAATTCTGAAATCCAAAAATTTTGATAGAAAAAAACATATAGGCCTAAGAAGGAAACCAAGCACCAGCAATCATCCAGCACATAGATAAGGAGAATCACGAAATCAGTACTATTAGGAGTGAGGTCAGCAATTACCTAGGCTATGGGCTGACAAACTTTCTATATAGGCAAAGAGTATATATTTCACGTCTGTGGAGCTCAAATGGTCTCTTTGCACATACTTCTTAACTTTTTCTTTTAAATAGCCTTCTAAAAATGTAAAATCCATTCTTAGCTTGCAAGCCATTCAAAAACAATACAGCCCATGAGGAACACCCTGGTCTAGGCCAAAGGTTATGATTTATCTGAGTAAGATTACTAAAAGGTCCATGCACAAGCTCCAGGAAATCTGTGAATACACTGAAATTAAGCACAGAATGCTATAAACAAGAACATTTCGCTGGAAGAAAAGGCTCATGGTTTTCATCTGATTTTTGAGTGTCTCTGGGACCCTCAAAAAGTTAAACTACCAGTTCAACTCCTTCGGGCTACTGGTAAAAAAATTAGTGATCAAATCAGGCAATGGGACTTGTCAAAGGTCACTCAGGGAGTCAGTGGTTTAGAAGGACTTTAGAACCAAACTATGACCTTCAAACACTGTCTTTACACTAGCCCTGGAGAAGGACTAAGTTTGTAGCAACTGAAAACAAAGGTCTGCGTTCCATGGGGAACAGTGGTGGGGGAGGAAGGGGTGGGGGGACCCACATGCAAAACAAGTTCAAATCCAAGGCAAAATATCACATATACATACACCTACTCTGGAATCATTTATGTAAGTGAAGTTAGGCCAAAGTTAAAGGCAGCTCTACAAAGCTCTAAGAAAAAAGTTTGCAGCCTTAGGGAAATAGAGCTTTTTGATCTTTATGGTGGTTTCTGGGGACTGCGGGTAGGGCATTATGGATAAACTGTCTCTGTCTACATATAAGCTTATCTGATACCAATTCGTGATTTCCCCCTCCTTTCCCTTCCCAACAGATGTGGTAATCCAGATGTTGATACTGTAGGAATGGATGGTTTCAACCAAAAGTGATTTCTACCATTAACTTTTCCTCATGTGAAACTGTAGCCCCTAACTCTCCTACTCCTTAAAAATGATGTCCAAAGAGCTGAAGAACCATTGTAATCTGAATGTAAACCTTGAACAAGAACACTTATGCAGCATAACAAACGTGAGCATTCTTCAATCAGTGAGGACAAAGGCCCAATGAGGAGGGAAAGGCACTTTCACATGAAGTCTGCTAGTCCTTTAAAGGATAAGGTAAGAACACATGAAAAAGGGAATCCATTTTTTTTTTCCAAAGATTTTATTTATTTGACAGAGAGAGAGAAATCACAAGTAGGCAGAGAGGCAGGCAGAGAGAGAGAGGGGGGAGGAAGCGGACACGGGGCTCGATCCCAGGACCCTGGGATCATGACCTGAGCCAAAGGCAGAGGCTTTAACCCACTGAGCCACCCAGGCGCCCCCAATTTTGTTTTTTTAAATCAAGGCTGGTAAAATCACAATGACCTACTCCAGGGCCATTAGATGGCAGGTACTCAAAACAAATGTCAACTATACTTCAATAATAAATTCAAAAAGAAAATCAACAATACTGAACTGCACACTTTAAATGGGTAAATTATGTTAATTATCTCAATAAAGCAGTTTTTAAAAGATAATTTAAAAAATTTTTAGACATTTGCCGAATGGAAACACTGCCTTCTCTCCCAATTTCTTAAGAACTTCCAAGCTGTGCTTCCCGTCAGCCTGAAAGGAGACATAAAAGTGGCATACTAACTAGACAGAGGTACAAAATACACCACCAACAAAATGGGAAAGTATGCAATTTCTACATAGAAACTGAAGGCAATGTTACAGAAATCGTAACATTCGAGCTGGATGTTAAGAGATTTTCTTCTGTAGGGGAGCAAATTTTGCCATCCCAAAATATTCTCTTTGGAATATTTATCTTAAGCTGGCTTATTTTTAAACAGAAGACACAAGTAAAGCTCTGAAAACCCAGAAGTTACCCTTTAAGAGACCTTTACATCTGTAAGAAAAATCTCCATTTGTAAGGGTGTTTCCCTCTCAGTATGAGGAAGAGGGGTGGACTCAATCTCCAGAAACCTGTAACAACTCTGTCAATTAATTTCTTAGACAAGCCAGAAGAATCTTGAAGGGTAAAGATCTTCCTCCCTAACACTTTCTTTTGAAGATCTGGTAAAATTTGAAGAGGCATAAATGAGGCAGGAAAGACATGGCTAATTTGTCATTATGCTCCTCTAAGGGCCTTCTACAATGAGTTTTGTTTGCTTCTTAACATTTTTTTTTGAAATATCTATAGAATAGAGCTTTACTATATACCTTTCACTAAGCTTCCTTAATAGTAGCATCTTACAGACTCAAAACCAGAAAACTGACATTGGTGCAATCTATGTTCCTTAGTCAGATTTTACCAGATGTACACACGTGTGTGTGTGTGTGTGTGTGTGTGTGTGTGTGTGTGTGGTTCTATGCAAACTTACTGCAGATATAGATTTATGTCACCACAATTAGTATACAGAACTGTTCCATCACTAGAAAGGAACTGCTTTGTGCCCTTTCTAGTTGAGGCACAGCACTCATATCCTTCACCCCCATTTGCTAACCTCTGGCAACAACACATCTGTTCTCTTCCACAATTTTGTCTTTTTGAGAATGTTTCATAAATGGAATCATACAGTACGTAATTTTTTGAGATTAACTTTTTTCACTCATGTGTAATGAGTGAAATGCCCCTGACATCCATCTAAATTGCTGTATGTATCAATAGTTCATTTCTTTGTGTAGCTGAGGAGTATTTTACAGTATGAATGTACCACTGACTGTTTAACAATTCACCTCCTAATGACCATCTGGGTTGTTTCCGATTTTTGTAGCTGAGGAGTATCTTACAGTACAAATGTACCAGATTGTTTTAACAATTCACCTCCTGATGATCATCTAGGTTTTTTCCAATTTTGGGCTATTGTAAATAAAGCTACTATGAATGTTCATCTATAGGTCTGTACATATACGTACAGTGGGTTTAAGGGGATAATGGATATGAAATTTCCAGGCACAGTCCCTATCATAAATGGCAAACCACTCTGGGGCACCTGGTTGGCTCAGTCTGCTAAGTGGCTGGATCTGGATTTCGGCTCAGGTCATGATCTTGGGGTCATGGGATAGAGACCCCGGAGTCAGGCTCCACACTCAGCTGGGAGCTTGCTTTAGGACTCTCTATCCCTCTCCCCCATCCCTGCTCAGGCTCTCTCTCTAAAATAAATAAATCTTTAAAAAAAAAAAAAGGCACATCATGTTAACTTTCAGTACAATTTATTGCTGTTCCCTGATAAAAGCCAATCTTACCACTGATTACCTACTTATTGAATCAGACCTCTGCTCAATGGTGGAGTACAAAGCTAAGTGAGACACAGGCCTTGCTCTGAAGAAGCTCAGTCAGTCACACCTAAGTACCTTCCCTTGCTTGTTCCTGGAATGCCCCCTTAAGCATTTATTAAAACCTTACTCACCTCTACAGTCCCAATGCAAACATACCTTTCTCTGTAAAGCTGGTTTCTCCAGACGGCACTGCTTATCCTGGGTACTTCCAGCAATGCACATACCAGCTGCTCTATTTCTACCTCATATCTCACTCTGCTTTTCAGCAGTTATTTGTATACACACAGCTATCCCCTTACTAAACTGTAACATTTTGTGTTACAGTTTATCTTTGAATACATTTATCTTTGAAGGACCACATTTATCTTTGAATACTATAAAGTCTAGCATGTTGGTTGGCCTTTAAAATCTCAATAAATTGGGGCACCTGGGTGGCTCAGTGGGTTAAGCTCAGGTCATGAATCCCAGGGTCTTGGGATTGAGCCCCACATCGGGCTCTCTGCTCAGCAGGGAGCCTGCTTCCCTCTCTCTCTCAGCCTAGTTGTGATCTCTGTCTGTCAAATAAATAAATTCTTTAAAAAATAAATAAATAAAATCTCAATAAATATCTTCTCAGTCTGGCGAAGAAACTAATCTGTATTTTCATTTAGAAACAAATTTTTTAAATTTTCAATTTGAAAATATAGCACAATGGCTTTTTAATTTTTTAAGATTTATTACAATTTTATTGTAATAAACTATTACAATAGTTGAAATGTTTTTGTAAAAAAAATTTTAAACTAATTTTTTTAAAGCATGCAGAACTCTTTGTTTTTAACTGAAATTTTACTGAGATAATTGTAAATACACAAGCAGTTGTTAAGAAATAACAGAGACCACTTATAATTTGCCCAGTTTCTTCCAACGGTAACATTTAATGAAATAAATGCAGATCCCTTTTAAACTGATTGTTTCAGATTTCATTGTCTTCACCTGACATGAGAACACCACCCCATTCATAACTTTTTTTTTTTAACCACAAACATGAACAAACATCACATGTAAGATGCAAAACCTGGGGTAATTAGTACTAAAAAAAAATGCTATCTTCTCAATTAATTTAAAAATACACTCTCATTCTTGGTACTTATATACAAAAATTCTACTAGCAAACCACTCTTCTTCTGGGGTTAGCATAGATCTTACATTTTCTATATAATAGATGTTATTCAACTTACAGTATTTGGATTGGTGAGATTCCTTGCATCTGTCAACCAGCTGCTTAAGTGATTATATGTACTTCTTCTGCAAAAATTAAAGTTTACATTTGTGACTTCCACATACAATTGTCATTTCAATTTTTTTTAAAAAGGAATTTCAAATAAATATTTATAATATTCCCTTTCATCAAAAACTGACTGTGGAATGTAAACCCACACTTTCCAGAAGTCTAGCCAAATCTATTATTTTAAATAAATAAATCAGTATCTAACAACTTTGCTAATTATATACAGAAGTAAACTGTTTACATTTAAAGGCACATTCATAAACAGTGGGCAAGGAAAAACACAGAAAATTAATGGAAACAATTCTGAATTAAGAATTTCTAATCTGAAGTAAAAACTAGGATTTTTAAAAATCATCCATATTTTCAATCACAAAATGGGAGAAATAATATCAAAATGTCTAGCGAATATGTTCACTGACAAACATATTTGCATCTGGCCAGTATTAGAAACCAAGATGTTCACACTACTATACACTGATATAAAACTCACCTTTCTTCCAAGAGAAAGTTAACTATGACAACATAAAAACCAGCTTTAAAATGGCACTTAATGTATTTGACTGGAAATCCAAGCCCCCAGATAACAAAATAAGTTTATTCTAACTTTTTATTCTTATTTACTAGTACCTAAATCATTCTGAGATTCAGACTGCCCTATTTCTCCAAGCAAGAGTTTAGAAACTCGTAGGCTCATTTGCACTAGCCAAATAGGCCCAAAGAGGACAAGCAAATCCAAATAATTTGTAATATTATATACAGTACATAGAATATAAGTATTTGTCAGACTTTACCAAAGGGGTCAAATAAAATTTTGAAAGTTAAAAATGTTTGATTTATATACATTCACAAAACATTAATCCATCTTATTCATTTCACAGGTGAGAAAACAGAAGCTCGCAAAGATTTAAATGCATTTCAGAGCCAGGCCTTGAACTCTTTCTTTATGCACATAGTGTCCTCAAAGTGTTTCAAATTTAGTCTTGTGAATATATTCCATGAACTCCAGCTGCCAGTACCAATATAAAGTTGGATTTTCCAAACATTTAATCCTTTCCCAGTAAAAGAAGTTGTACGGTTTTCTTTTCACTGTGCTAACTTATGTTACACACAAAACACCACCTAACCGTTTAAAAAAAAGGGGGTCAAATAAAAACATTTTCCCAATGTTTTAAAATTTTCTAGGTAAAATCTTCTAATACTCAAATATTTTTTAAAAGCACAAGTCTTATCATTTTACTGTTCCAAATCTGTAGTTACTGGCATACCTTGCTTTAACACAACAGATTTATCCTACTTTGTGCACAAAAACTTACACAGGACAAATCCCAAAACATTAATATTTATTTTGATAAATTTTAAAATGTCAAAGCTGGCAGCAAGAATGAATTACAAACTGCCACCACTTTGGTAAACAGAAAAATCTATATATCCTTTTTAAGTATCAAGACCATATAAACTGTTATTATTTAGATATGCCCATAACCTCTGCTACTAATTTCTTAGGTAATTGTTATTTACTTAAAATTCACCATAATTTCAAATCTATTTAACTATAGCAGCATGCCAATACTCATTAATTAGTGGCAAGAGTGCTTTAAAAAAAAAGTAAAAAATATCCCTAACTTTGCCATGTAAAATGACTTATCAAACAACTGATAGAGCCAAACAAACTGCCATGATAAGCTATGTTGTCAATTTAGGAAGTATCCTGTAACAATTACAGTTAATGCCAGGAATAAAGGTATTATTAAAGTAGAACTTTCAAGTTTTTAAAATGTGAAGAAGAATAGAAAAAAAAGAAAAAAAATCAATGTTATGGATACAACATCAGTGTCACTATGAAATATTAATAAAGCACCTGTCTAAAGTATGCAGTACTTTTTTTTCAGTAAAATTTTATTGGGATATAATGAATTTACCACAAAGCTCATCCTTTTAAAGTATACAATGTAGTGGTTTTTGGTATATATACCAAAGTTGTGTAGTGATCACTCGTATCTAATTCTAGAACATTTTTATCAACCCCAAAAGAAACACTGCACCCATCAGCACTCAATCTCCACACCACAGCAATCCATTTTCTGTCTCTGAATTGGCCTATTCTGGCTATTTCATATAAATGCAGTCATACAACATGTGGCTTCCTTCACTTAGCAAAATGTCTTCAAGATTCATCCACTGTATAGCATGTATCAGAGAGTCTTTCCTTTTAATGGTCAGATTATACTTCACTGTATGAGTATACCCATTTGTTTATCTATCCCTTAGTTAATGGACATTTGGGGTGCTCCCACCAGAAGTACTTTTGAAGATTCAGAGAGACACAACTTTTACCAGAAGTATTTATTACGCTTAAAAGGTTATGTTTAAAAGCAAACCATACACATGTATCAAATCATCACCCTGGACCTTAAACTTACACAATCTTATATGTCAACTGTATTATCAGTAAACATGGAGGGGGGGGCACAAGCACACACTTGCACAAAGCAAAACAAACTACAACACTTTAGACTGTTACACTCTTAAAGACACATCACCACATTTAAATTTATCAGCAATGGAGTTTTTAATTATGCAAAGTCTTCAGGAATGCATCCCTTATTAGGATGTCCTGCACAGAAGGCCAGGTCTTTAATAATCTTCCCACAAAACTATTTACAAGAAATCATGTGACCAGTTGCTTGCCTATTCAGAAGAGCATTAAGGCTATTTTGCTCTGTTTTGCTGTGAGATTAACCAATTCTGGAACTCAATGAACTTCAAGCACTATAATTATAATCTGCCACTGTCTTCATTCTAAGTCCACATTTCCCAAAGTGTGTTAATAAAATAAGCTTAAGAAACACTAACTAAGTTAAAGAATTTCATTAATGCAGAACTTCTCAGGATGCTAATATGTTAATGTACACTGTATCATGACTCTTCAAGAGAAAACAGTATAAACCATTTCTCAAAAGGAAATATGCTTGAAAGTCCCTTTGGTCCTACTCACCCATCCCTACCTCACCCAAAAAAGCAAGACAAGAGGCACACTGCTTTAAGCTGGCATTTGCATTAATATGAAAGGTGATCCAGTTCATTTTCCAGCTTAGCACAGTTTAATGAAGTGGCACAATTTTCTATGTTTTCTGAAGCCAAATATTTACGGTCCAGTTTTTTTACTTTTTATCAAGTGCTTTCAGTTTCCCAAAATAGCCAAGCTGAAATAAATTTAATGCTGCTGCATGAAGTACTATAAACCATTTTAATTCATTTTAGAACAAAAAAGAATTTAAGTAAATGAACAAATACCTCAAACACCTTCAGATGCAAGCATAAGAACTTTTTATAATCTACCATGTTGCATTAGCAAAACTACTTAATTCCTTCCCTGACCTTATTTTGAAAAGGTGTCAACTTTAACACCAGAGACTGAATAGAGTTAACTCCTCAAGACTTGTTTGCTTTCTACTGAAGTGAAAAGAACAAACTTTGGTATAAAATATTATTTCACCTCATATAATTGAACTGATGCTGCTTTTCAGAATAGTATTCTTCTATTAGCTCCACCAGCATCTCCCAAAGCTTTTTTTCAGTCATATTCACTTTCAGAAAAGGAAATCAACATGTTACATCAAGTCTTACACAACAGTGTAGAGAAATAACCGTAAGATCCAAATAAGCTCATTTAAAATCACACAATCACAAACTAAGAATGTCTAAATCAATAAACACACACACACACACACACACACACACCAAACCACAGTGCCTAAAGCAGATTTTTCTCAAGTATGAAGTTTGGAAAAGTATTAATCTCTTACCTAGTGATATCATACACCATAAGTGCTCCCGCAGCTCCTCTGTAGTAGCTTCGTGTAACAGCCCTAAACCTCTCCTGTCCTGCTGTATCCCAAATCTGCAGTTTGATTTTTTGGCCACTAACTTCAATTATTCTTGTACCAAATTCAACACCAATTGTGTGAGGACAATCAGCCATAACTGTTAGAGAGAAAAAAGAAATATAATAATCTAACTTCCAGAAAGCTTCAGATTAAGACCAGCAGGGAGAAGAGCCACTGGATTATTAAATAACATATTAATGCTTGTAGGCTGTATGTGGACGAAGCTAGCACTGAAAAAATATTAGCAAAAACACAGAAGTCGAATCTGACTGCACTAGAACAGGGGTCAGCACACTTCTGTAAAGGACCAAATAATTAATAGTTAAGTTTTGTAGCCAAAACCACAACTACTGAACTCTACTGCTGAAGCACAAAAGCAGCCAAAGACTCTAAGTAAAATGAACATAGTTGTATTGTAATAAAACTTTATTTACAAAAACAGGCAGTAACTGGATTTGACCCACACGCTATTATTTACTGATCCCTGGACTAAAAGAATCTGCTAATTCAAGATTTTTAGTAAGTTCTTCGTAACACCAACATTATGCTATTTAACATATAACAAAACAATCAATGGCTTTAAGACTTTAGAAGTTGTCAAATTTTTCTCCTGAAAAATATTATCAGTATCTCAAAGAAAAACACATTTAATATATACTTAAACATACTGGCAAGTTACATAATTCCAATCCAACAGGACAAGTTTATTAGTCCTTTCCTTATAATTAGGCCATTGAAAACCTAAACCTATTATTCTCTGGTACAAGAATACACAGACTGTTGGAGATGTCATAAAATTTACATTAAGAGAAAAAAAAGCCATAAAATTAGTTTCAACTATATTTAGCCTATTAGTTACATAAAATAACATGGTCTACTCCCCTAAGACAGAGTTATAGTTCAAATATTAATCAACCAGTCTTGATATAAAAAGAATTTCATTTAAATATTTCCAATCTATTATTATTTAGTTAATAAGTGATATATGCAGCAAAATTTCCAAAATGGAGAGTCAGAGAAAATATTATTTAAATTTGACATTATAATTTTTAAAAATTTTCTACCACCAAAAAAACCTAAACAAGTAACTCAAATTATATATGGTATATAAATTAACACTCTATACATGCAGGTGTATTTCATTTTATATGCTTCTATTTAAAAAAAATTCCCTCCCTAAAGACAAAAATGTATATATGCAGAAAAGTTATTATCAAATGCATGGAGCGTAATGAAAATGACACTTTTTAAAAGGTAGGAAAGGGAGTATAAATTTATTACTTAACCTTATTGTGAACTTACATTTTTTTTCTGTAAATTGATGAAGTAAGCAAGATTTTCCTACTCCCATATCTCCTGTTTAAAAAGAAAGAAAAGTTTCAATTGGCAATTACATTTCTCAATTTTATACTCATAATTAAATGTAATGATTGTTATACCCCCTACTATATCACATCACAAATTTCTGGGACACTTGAAAAGATGAGTTCGAAAAATCCTACATGTCACTTTTCACTGTGATGTACAAACTGATTATTCCCAATCTTCAGCAGTATCAGAATTAAATTATAAATTATGTTAGCAAGTAACTATCAGCTGGGAAGTGCTTTTTAACAAAGAAACTGTTGTTAAGAGAAGCATTTTTTACTTTGAACTGTTTCAAAGTTTTATATTGTTTTTTCCCCCTTAATTCATGCATAAAAGCAAAAGACATAAGGACACAACAAACAGGGCAGCATGTAACAAGCAAAAATAGTAAGTTTTGGAAGTCTGATTGACTAGATCCCATCTATCTCTTCTTATATTCTTATATTCCCTGTATTTCTTATAGCCTGGGTGGCTCAGTGGGTTAATCCTCTGCCTCAGGTCATGATCTCAGGGTCCTGGGATCAGCCCCGCACCAGGCTCTCTGCTCAGCAGGGAGCCTGCTTCCCTCTCTCTCTCTCTCTCTCTGCCTGCCTCTCTGCCTACTTGCGATCTCTGTCAAATAAATAAAATCTTAAAAAAAAAAAAAATTCCACAAAAGATAAGCATGTGCATTATATGAAATCCGTAACAGATGTTATCTCTAACTGTACTACATAGGCATATAACCCTTCATGAAGGAAGTATTGAGCCCACCATTACATCAAACTGTTCTAATATGAAGAATTAACTGAAAAGTATGTGTACTTCCAACCAAACTCTTACAACTACACCTGGGTAAACAATCTTATCTTTTAATTTGAGCAACATCTTGAAACTTAGCAGAAAAACCACCAGTATTATATTTTATGTATATTACACAACTACTCTGACTCAATGTTCTCTATCAATTTTTGGAATCCAGGTGGCTCCAAGGGTTTTCATGGTATTTTTGAAAAGTTATCAGTGCTCCTAGGAAATTAGTACCACTTCCAGGATTAACAAGCTTTCAGGCAGCCCTCAAGAACAATCAATATCACTTCAAAAAGTACCCATCAGTGTACTACAGAAGTATCCAGGGCCACAATACAAAAAGTACATCACTACCACAAAAATAAAGGAGCTTTAATTTTGCAGTTAAAAAAATAACAACAACAAAAAACACTCACTCTTCTGGAGTGGTATGTTAAGCATTAGTATATAAATATTTTGTATATTAACTTTCTTTGTAGAGCAAGAGCATAAATTAAATAAACTTACCAATAATAATATATTTAAAGATGTAAGAGTAGTTGTATGGTGCAGTTGCCATGGTGGCACTAAAAACAAAGAAAACTGTGTTACTTCAGAAGGATATACACAAGTTCTCCAGTTGGTCACTGCCAGTTTTTAAAAGATATATAAAATACAGCATACTGATTATAAACAAAATGTTGATTACAATAAGCCAGAGTAAAACTGCATTTTCCAAACTGATCAAATGCACAAATTCTCCTGGATGAACATTAACATTCTCGTGTGTTATCCATAGAAATATCAGAAACCATTATATCAGAACAATTCCATTATTTCTCTTTAGGGAATATCCAGTAAGAAAAGTTACTATGGAAAATTTCAAACAATTAAATCTTTATATATTTGAGTTAAATATCATTATAAAGTCTTCCTCCTTTGAAGTCCCCACTCCTGTTAACTGATCCAGTAAATTACTGATAGCCAACTTGTTCAGAACTCTGATTTTACAAAAGAATGTTATAAAAAGTAACCACTAACTTACAAACACATAAAACTCTTAAGAGTTATAAAAAGTAACTTTTTTACTCCACTTTAAATCATGGTTAGCACAACATCCAAAAAAAGACCAGTCCAACTATTTCCAAACCAAATTACAGTCAGAATTAGATAAAAAACCACATGAAACTGTTGTTCCTACTGACTTTTTAAAAAGTCAATTATTTGCAATTTCAATTAGGTTCAACCTAATACAGGATCTGAAGATTAACAATGTATCAAATGCCTACTATATACTATTCTAAAAGCTAAAATAATGGCATAAAATACTACTTATGGTTGTCAAATCTGCAAGTTTATATATTAGACAATATTTAGAAAGATCCCAGCCTATTCTTTGCCCTCGGGTATACTTAACCTAAATAATTCTTATTTCTACTTTTAACAACTTAAAAAAAAAAAAACAAAACTCTCCAATTTATTCAAATGAATGCCGTGAATGTGTCAGACACTGTGCTAGGTGCTAGAGAAACAAGAGGTAAAATGTAGTAATGGTAGTAACTTCAAGTAACATTTATTCTAGTCAAACCAGCTTTCAGTTTAAGGAAAAGATAAAAATTATGCATGTGCACATGTCCACACACAAAGATCTGACCCCATTTTTTTAAAAAATTGGTTTTCAATTTTTAAAATATGATTTTTACTGTTATGGGCAATTGTCACATTATACAAGCCAGATATGGTAACGATGGCGGAAATTTTTTTTCTAAGACAAAATTACCATATAATAAAATTTAACCTATAGAAAAAGTATGTATTTAAAATAAGTGAATTCTTGTTATCAGGGAAAAGAAAGTTGTTCACACAATATAGTCTTAACATAATATAGTCACTTAACTGTAAGGATTACATTTAACCGAAGTGGATGCCCTACTACCCATTCCAGCTTGAAATGTTCTAGCACTCTGATAATCCATCTTCATCATCACTGAACTCCCTTAACCAGTTCGTTCAGGAAGGGAGTTTTTCTAGTTAACTGATTCTGAACAACATAATAACTTGTTTCCCTTTTTGCAGACACTGGGGACTCAAAGCTTATTAAGAATAAACGTGGTCCTGAGGCTAAAATTGGTGTAGACTATTCACCAAATCTCTAAACCAGATCCTAAACACAAGGAAAAGAATAATCTTTCACAATAAAAATATTTTTTTCATTCTTCCTGCATTCTTCCAGAATCCTGTAATTAATTTTTAGCTCCTTTTTTAAGGATTCTTCCTGCATTCTTCCAGAACCCTGTAATTAATTTTTAGCTCCTTTTTTAAGCTCATCTTTTCCCACTCAAACTTGGGGAAAAGTAATCGTTTATTCACCTTGAAATTACTGTTGCTTTCATGCTCTTCCCCTTTGACTTTCCCATTCCTCTCTCTCTTCTTACTCAAAGTTGTAGCTATATACACTTTGCTCCCTTCCATTTTATTGTTAAAACCAAAACCACGGGGCACCTGGGTGGCTTAGTTGGTTAAATGTCTGCTTTGGCTCAGGTCCTGATCCCAGGGTCCTAGGATGGAAACCCACCTCAGGCTCTCTGCTCAGTAGGGAGCTTGCTTCTCCCTCTCCCTTTGTGCCTCCCCCTTACTCGTGCTCACTCTATCTTGCTCTTTCTCTCTAAAATAAAATCTTCAAAAAAAAACAAACAAAAAAACAAAACAAAAACAAGGCCTCTACAACCCTAATTTCTCACTGAAATGCTCTAAAGGCTAATCATGAAATTAAAAGCCAATTCCAGTTGTATTAATTTGTGTACTTGCTAATTATAACACAGCATTCATTAAATATCTACAAGATGACTAATTTTAAAACATTTTTTTAAATTACCAAGCATTAATTAGCATAAACTATTCCCAAATAAAAGAGAATGATCACTTTCACAGAATAAATACAGTGCCCTGTCTTCACCTCACCACACAATTTTCTGGTTCAAGTTTCTTAAAAATGAACCCTAAAAGCAAAGTTAAAAAAGAAAGCTACTGGGATGCCTAGGTGGCTCAATTGGTTAAGCATCTGCCTTCCGCTCAGGTCATGATCCCGGAGTCTGTGGGATCAAGCCCTGAGTCCCAGGTCTGGCTTCTTGCTCAGCAGGGAACCTGCTTCTCCCTCTCCCCTCCCCCCTTCTCATGCGTGTGCCTGCTCACTCTCTAATAAATACAATCTTTAAATTAAGAAAAAAAAAAAAAAAAAAGGAAAGCTACTCAAACTTAATTTCAGTAGACAATGAAGGCAGAAGCGTCCAGCACTGTAGGCACTAACACAACAGGCCCTCCCTCTCTTATATAAGCTTAGATACAAACTAGGTTTAAATATACTCCCAGACTTTATTGGTTACATTCACTCATAATTAGGTATTTGCAGTAAAACTATATTCAAGTGGCCCATTTAATTTTTTTTTAAAGATTCTGTTTATTTGAGAGAGAGAAAGAGAGCGAGCATGAGAGGGGGTAGAGTTAGAGGGAGAAGCAGACTCCATTGAGCAGGGAGCCTGATGCGGGACTCAGTTCTAGGATTCCAGGATCATGACCCGAGGCGAAGGCAATCGCTTAACCAACTGAGCCACAAAGGCGTCCCTCAAGTTGCCCCTTTTAAATATTAACTAGGCTTAATATTGTTCTAAAAAAGAATTTCTCAACATCATTTCTTGAACATGAATGAAACACACCACTGTTGAAGTGAAGAATGTACTTTTTAACTAGCTTTGGAAGGGGAAAAAAGTTTGCCCACTATTACTTAAGGATGCTTCTGCTTTAATCAAAAGTAAAAAAAGGGGTGAACAGGGGCAAAAACCATTGGTATAGTTCAAACACTCTGAAAACATGAGTCCATTCTAACAGTACCATCTCCACTAATTAAAAAACCTTAATAATATTCTGTAACTTGTGCACAACTGCTGGTGTGATTAAAATGTATTCTCCATGTGTTACAAAAGCATGAGAATAAAATTCATAGGCAGCTAAGATTCAATGCCTCTGATTTCCTTATGAGTACCACTTTCAGACAGTAAGCTTCGTTAAATACAAAATGAACAACCTGTAAACTAGTAACAATTGTTACAGTTACCATTTATTGGGCACTTAATATTCTCCAAGCAATGTACTAATAAACACTTCACATGCAATTTCAATTAATTCTTACTACTACAGCCTTATAAAACAGTGAGTATAATCCTCATTTTACAGATGAAGACTCAACAGGTAAGTAACCATGCCCAGGTCACAGAGCTAAGTGGTCAAGTCTATAATGGACCTAAGACTTTTTTAACTACAGAGAATCCCTCTTATCCACTATACCATCCAGCCTCCCCCATAATTATAAGATGCACCATGAAGTCCTTTCATGGTACTTAGGGACACAAACCTTTCTCAGTTCACTCACCTTGTTCTAATTTAATACTCTAAGTAGTATTAAAAAAATTATATTCAGGTGATATGTTGTAATCAGGATTTACAGATATGGATAAATAATTACATTAATCCAAATTATATCTACTTACAAAAAAGTTTTTGAAGGTAACACTTGTTGAGAGTAAACCATGAGCTGATCAGCACTACTTTTCCCTACATACAATTCTTACTTAATTCTCACAACTCTGCAGAGTTATTATCATTAAGTCCATGTAAAAAACTGAAGAAACAGGGGCACCTGGGTGGTTCAGTTGGTTAAGCATTCGCTTTCAGCTCAGGTCATGATCCTAGGATCCTGGGATCAAACCCCACACTGGGCTTCCTGCTCAGTGGGGAGCCTGCTTCTCCCTCTGCTTGGTTCTCCCACTTGTTCTCTCTTGAATGAATGAATGAATGAATGAATAAACAAATAAATAAATAAATCTTTTAAAAAGCCCCCAAAAAACCTGAAGAAGTTGAGGTTTGGAGAAATTAACTAATTTGGCCTGTGTTACAAAATAGTAAATGGCAGAGCTGGAACTTGAACCCAGGTCCGATTCCAAAGAACATGATTTTCTCTATCTAAGGTAGCTTATTAAAGGCATATATATGTAGAATGACACACACACACGTGGACCGATAGGACCAAAAAATCAAAATCGAAGGAAAATGGAGAATAATTACACTAAATATTTACAATTATAGTTTTACATGTGCATGTGTAAAACTTAGCTCTAAACTTTCTGGCTGTCAAGAGAAATGATTACTAAATGCACACTGAACACTCATGATTGTTGTGTGGCCCCTTTAAATATTAACTATGCCTAATACTGCCTTAACAAAGGATTTTTCGAGATTAGCATTAACTCTTGAACACAAGAAACACACCACCATCGAGGTTAGGAATAAATTTAAAAATGGGGTATGCTACTATATACAACTCTGCAGTGTGTTTTACACTGAACAAAATGATGGACCTATTTGCAGACCCATACACAGAGCTCTACATGGTTACTAAATGCACATTAAATACTAATCACTGTTGCCCCCAAAATAAAATTGCATGGTCTCCACACAGTTAAACAGATACAGACATATAAATGACTGGATTTGAAATGTGCAGACAGAGGTGAAGGCTAAAGAACTTTCATACAATCTGCTTATGAACTGCCACATTTTTAGGAGGTAAACAATGTATTTTAAAATCTTAAAGATAATCCAAATCACCCTCTGATGAAAAAGTAGCCCACAGATACAAAATCTTCAATCCATAACGTTATAGGTCCAAGTGGATCTAATACAGCATTTTTACAAACAAAACAAAAAACCCACCAAAAAAACAAAAAACAAAAACTGGAAAACAATCAATCTACAATCTAACAGGGAAATGACTGAAGAAATTGAGGTTTCAATACTAATAACTGAAATGATCAGCACTACTTTTCCCTACATACAATTCTTACTTAATTCTCACAACTCTGCAGAGTTACTATCACTAAGTCCATATAAAAACTGAAGAAACAGGGGCATCTGAGTGGTTATTATTATGATGAAATAATATGCATTTAGTTCAAAACCATTTAGATATAGATGTATTAACCTGAAAATATATCCATGATTTTAAGTGAAAAAAAAGTTGACAGAATTTTATGCAATAGCTTCTCTCATTTTTAATTACACACACACACACACCCAGTCTCTCTCTCAATCTTGTATATAGGTAATATGGAAGGAGACACACCAAACTGTGAAAAATGAATACATGGACTGTGAGCAGAAAAAGGATAGGAAGGAATTATTAACTTTCTTTATAACACTGCACTAACAGGATAAGCATATACTATATTCACTGCTAATTTTCTAAAGTAGTCAAAGTAGAGAAAATAACTTAAATTTTTTTTTTAAGATTTTATTTATTTATTTGACAGAGAGAGATCACAAGCAGGCAGAGAGGCAGGCAGAGAGAGAGGAGGAAGCAGGCTCCCCACTGAGCAAAGAGCCTGATGTGGGGCTCGATCCCAGGACCCTGAGATCATGACCTGAGCTGAAGGCAGTGGCTTAACCCACTGAACCACCCAGGTGCCCCGAGAAAAAAACTTAAATATTTTTAAAGCATTTTTATATATAATTCTAATACAAAACAAATTTAAGAAAAACAAAAACAAGCAGTGCCTGGGGGGCTCAGTCAGTTAAGCAGTCCACTCTGGATTTTGGCTCAGGTTATCTCAGGGTCTTGGGATCGAGCCCTGAGTGGGGCTCCACACTCAACAGGGAATCTGCTTGAGAATTCTCTCCCTCTCGCCCTTCCCCATCTCGCATTTGTGCACGCTCTCTACAATAAATAAATCTCAAAGAAAAAAAGAATTTAAAAAAAATCCAAAAAACTCCCATTCATAATACTTTCAACATAACTTCCACATTTACAATAACAGGGAACAACATATGAAGTTAATCATATGATCAGCCTCAAAAAAAAACACACACAAAAAAACCCAAAAAACAAAAAAGAAACCACTCCAATAATTGACAGTATTTTTTCCTTTTCTTTTAGAGCTTGGCTTTTTACTGTGTTAACTTATGCACTATGTCTGACTAATCCTTTCACAACTGTTTTACAGCTATTTTATTCTTCTCCTTAGGACATATGACATGTCCATGTAATTTTTACATAACTTATTCAAGACAACACAAGACAAAAACAACCCACAAAATATTCCAGGTGATTTAAAATCTGATCTTCATGGTTAAAATTAGTAAGCTTGGTTTTTTGTTTTTGTTACATGTAAGACATTTTGTAATAAACACCAGAATCAAGATAGACTGCTCTTGCGATTCCAATACAAAAATATTTGTTGAGCATTTATTAAGCGCAAACTCTTGGGTTAGGCTTTCACAATATAGTAATGATCAAAAATAATAATAAAAAAACACATTATTCCTGTCTTCATGAAACTTAAGAACAGAAAGAGTTTAAACAAAGATTTGCTTACAAACTCTCTAACGTGGATTGCTACTTGATTTGTCAGTCAGTGGACACAAAACTTTATTAGTTATTCTAATAATCTAATCTAATCTGAATGAATGGTCAATTTCCTCAACAGTAATGCAACCTCTGAAAATAACCCATCCATTTCTGACACCCACTTCTAAAAAACTCACTTTTGACAAGACATTCAATGTCATACTTTTACATAAATTAATGTAAGAAAAAGAACTGGATTCCTTACTATGTTAAGAAAATCACAAAATTTCCTTGTTATGATGACTGTGCTATGAAAAAGTAGTACTCCAATACTTCACCTCTGTTCACAGAATGAAAGTACTTAAAGGAAAAAAAACAGAACCCTGTACTTACTCCTAGAGTTGAAAGGTTAGTAATATCAAAAATTTTCCTGATGAAGTATCATGTCTGAAATTTGCTTTAAAATAATTTGGTGGAAAGGGTTAAGGTGTATATTGATGAACAGGACTGATCACTGTTGATACTGGCTGATGAGTATATGAAGCCTCATTCTACCACTCTATTTTGTATATGTTTAAAACTATCTAGAACATAAAATGTTTTAAAAGTACCCTATCTTCCATACCTCTATTTGTACCCTGCTGTCTCCAACCATGTCTGTTACTTTTAACCACACAAAACTGTTTCAAGCTTTAAAAGAAAGAAACAAACATCTCTCAGTAGTCCTATTTTAACATATTTGCCTTAATCAAAAGTTTACTCCAACAGTACAAAATCTTAATAAGATTATGCAAAGATATTTAATACTGATAAAGATTAGCTTTAAAACACTCCAAACTCTGTTGCACAGTTGAAGTACGACACAATAAAGTTTAACATGAAATATAAAAAGCAAAAACTTTTTAAAATGTAGCTTTAATTTCAAGGAATTTTTTAGGTTATTGGAATCTAAAAGGGTCTTCCATCTTTACAACAATTAACATTTATTGAGTGCCTAATACATGCCACCTATTTTATAAACAATCTTTAATAGTAAAAACTCATTATACAGGTAAGAAAACCAACTCAGAGACTTGAGATATCCGCAGTCATACACTACCAAGGGAAAAAAGACTAAGGCCCAGGTCTAACTGTCCAACTCTCTGAAGCCATGCTCCTCTTTGTTCAACAAAAATTAAACATTCACTACATGCCTGGCACTGTTACAGACAATGGGGTACTTAACTAAATGCCAAGCAACGTGCTAAGGGTTTTTTAATCCTATTTAATCCTCAAAACAATTCTAAAATGTAGGTACAATTATTCCCTGTATAGATAAGGACACCGACTCGGAGAGGCTAGGTAACTTGCTTTAAGGTCATTCAAACTAGAAAGTGGCAGTATTGGAGTAGGAACCCTCCAGAACTCTTAACTACACATGACTTAAGGCATGAACAAATAAAAGGGCCCAAGCAGAACTCTGAAGACAAATTTCGGAAAGTGCTGGGGGAAGAGGGAATGGGAGCTAGATATCTGCAGGGTCAAGTCTGTGTTCAATTACCACATATAAGAAAAGACATTCGTGACAGTAAACTTTGCAAGGGTTCAAGTGGGCTCTAACACTTTTGTGGGACCACCAGAAAAGCACTTGCCTTCTGGGAACCCCCGTTTCTTCTTCCAATGGGAAATGAAAATCTTGCCACCTCTCCTCTGGGGCTGGGAGAATGAGGACCGGCAGTGGAGCAGCTGACACTACAGACTTTGAGTTACAAAGGAGTCGTCAGTTGTCATCCCACGGAAACACAGGGAAAGAGGAATTAAGCTGGAAGTACAGTTTGAGTGGTCACGCCTGGGACACTGGCCTAACTTGAGTGCAACCGAGAAACACGAGGCAAGTGTGGGAGAGGCCGGCGTGTCCGGACCATCATTAGCCAGTCACATCGCAACTTCCAGCCTCAGTTTCCTCACTTGTAAAGTGCAGGTGACTTGACTTATCACCAAGGGCTCGGCTTAGCAGGTAGCACCGCGGTGAGGACAGCCGAATCCGCGCCTGGCTCACGGCAAGGCGCAACCCATCAAAACAAACGCCTGCTTTGCCTTCTTTCCTTAAATTCTAGAAATGCAAAAAAAAAAAAAAAAAAAAAAACTTTCCGTCTTCTTCACTGCTTCTCCATGCCACCTAAGCTCGACGCCTTATAGGATGTCACAGGCCTCGCCGGGCCTCACCCAAAGCAGAACCTCGCCAGCACGGACCCTTTCGCCAGCCCAAGTCCACAGTCTACCCACAGCGACAAGGACACCGGAGCTCCTCCAAGATGCCGGCGAGGCAGCGAGAGGCTGTCTTTTGTACTCCGGGCAGACGCGGCCTACGGGACGGGGAGTGCCACGTCTGGGCTCGTGGGCTGCGGGGCGCCGTGCCTCGCGTGGATAAATACCGCGGGGGTGGTCTGCAGCCGCCAGAACCGCAGGGACGAGAGGGGCCTGCGGAAGGTGTCTGTCAGCCCAGCCCGGCCGAGGAGGCGGGGAAGGCGAGGCAGAACACACCCTTCCCCGCACGCCCCGGAGCTCTCCGCTGGGCGAACGCAGCGCGGGGACACCCCCGCCCCCGCACGGGAGTCCCGTCAGGCCCGGCGCCGCGGCGCCCACCGCCGACCCGCGGCTCGCCGCGGCCTGGCAGGGCCTGTCCTGCGGCGCCACCCGCCCGCCGCCCAGCTCGCCGTCGTCCGCACGCCGGCCCCCGGAGAGCCGGACGAGGAGGTCTCGGCCGGACGGACACTGCGGAGGGCCCGGCTTACCTGGGGGGTTGCTGGTGGCTGGGCAGCTTTCCGGGCGGGAGGGGGGCGTCAGGACGAGGAAGAGGAGTGCAGGCGCAGCGGGAGAAGGGCGGGGGCGGTCGGCCGAGGCCCCGGCAGGTAGCGGGCTGGCGGAAGAGGTGCAGACGCACTGGCGGTAGTAGCGGTGGCAGCAGCGACTGCTCCTGCGGCTCCCTCAGGATCTTCCTCGGGCAGGTCCAAGATGGCGGCGCTCCCTGCACAGGGTTTCCTGTCACCCTCGCAATGGGCCGGACCACAAAAGAAGCGAGGGGGGAGGAGAATGCGCGCGCAGCTGGCGGAGCCCGGAAGAGGGTGGCCGGGCCCCGGCCCACTAGTCACGCCCCTTCCTCAGCCCTTCCCTCTGGACTCGTCGCGCCGCCGCCGAGGCCCGCCCCACTGGCGGTGGCGCCTGTAGGGGCGGAGGAGAGCGCCTCTGCGCAAGCGCCGTCGCGTGCTCGCCGCCGAGGGAAGTTACTGCGCAGGTTTGCGTGGAGCTTGCTGAAGTACGACTGGGTCTCAAAGGGTTGGGGTTGTTGCTTTGTGGACTTTTTACTATTTTTAATGCCCGCAAATACTGCTTACTGGACGCTTGTGCTACACTGGCCGCAATGCTAAGCACACATTTACTGCGTTCACTCAACAGGTACGTTTTGAGCGATTCGTACACAGAGGTGAACGAGGCTCGCTGTCCCTGTCCAACAATCCCAGGAGGGGCTTATCCCCATTTTATCAATGGCGATACTGAGGCTTATGTTGATCCAGTCACGGGTCCACGATCATGCAGCTAGAACGTGGCACTTACAGTGTTTCATTTCTGTCCTTTATAACCTCTCTTTGATGGGAGGCAAAAAATCGTGAAGGCATTTTTCACAATTTAACCACCTCCCACCAGTCCTCTGCTCTTCCAACTCAGTCTGCTGTTGCATTCTCCCAGAAAGTTAAGAGCACCGCAGCACAAGGCAGCTTTGACTTTCGTGGAACCTTGACACTTTGGCCTTGTGTTTGTGGAGAATATATATATATCTAATATTTATATTGATGCACATATAGTTCATATTTTACAACTAAATTGGCATAGAGATGAATATATTAATGTTCTACAGCAAAACATTTTCTTTAACCCATAAGTTCATCTTTCTTTTCCGACTTTAAAAGCACTTAAAACATTTTTGTGAGTCCCTAAAACTATTGCAGGGCCCCAGGGACTGTGTTTGTTGTGTCTAATGAATAGGACTGCCCTCCCTCAGTCCACCAAAATGAAGTTCAGACTCTCTCTCTCGGCACTGAAGAGCTTTCATAAGCTAGCTTTGCCTTAAGTAAGTGAGATTTCCTTGAAAAGTGTATGGTAGTTTACAAGTCTCTTATTTTCAGAAAGAATTGGGTGTGAATCCTTGATCTTCAACTTACTAATGATTCACCATTGGGCATGTCACTTGATTTCTCAGATCCACAGTCTTTTCTGCAAAATGAGGATAATGATATCTCATTATTTTATTATATACACAAAATGCTTGACATATAAGTTTTTAATACATAGGGATGGCTATTACATAATAATCCAATATAAGGTTAAATTGAAATCCCTTCCAGCCCTATAGGTCTATACTTCTATTCCTATATCCTTTAATTCCAATAAGTATAGTTTGTTTATGGTCATAATTTAACATCTCTGAAATCAAGAAATTTGCCTATGCCAAATAAGGAAGAAAGCTGTGAACCAATTGGCATTATTTGCCCAGCTGTGAGTTTAGGTCTGACTAGGAAGTTTCTGTATATTCAGTTGTCACCTGAATTGAAACCTAGCTAATGCTTATTGAACACCTACTGTGAAACAGGAACTGGCCTAAGAATGATGAATACTTTCTTGTTTTATCTCTATATCATCCCCCATGAAGTCAATGCTGTATTTGCCCCATTTTATGAATAAGAAAAATATGTCATATAGGTCAAAGACTTTATAAAAGACATAAAAATTGGCAGTGCTGGGACTCGAATTCAGGCACATGTGACTTTAGAGTACGCATTCATAAACACCATTCTAATCTAAAAGATTAGATGCAAATTATTTCCACTTGTAGCAGTTTAGGTGTAGATCCCTGATTGTTACTTAAGTCTATGTGGAAGACATTACCCTGGAATGCAATGTTGAAGAGAAACATTGTTGTGCATGAGATGTGCCTATTCATGCTAAGCAATACAGTTGAAGACTATAGAAATTGTCACTTCTTATAATAAGTCACACAATTTTTGAAGGAGAGATTGTGTGTGACCAATTGCAGCATAATTAGAACTGTCCATTGGATGCCTATCAGGGTTCTAGTTAACTTTTTTTTAAGACTACTTATATGAAAAGAGATGGATACACAAAATATTGAGTGCAGCACTGTTTGTAGAAGACTAGACACAAACTATCACTAGAGAGCTATTGTAATACATTTTAATACATCCATACTGTAGGAAATGTGCAGCAATTAAAGACCAAGGCATGTGAGTGTGTTTTGGTATGGAACAATCTCTAAGAAATACTTCAAGTGAAAACAACAAGAAAAAGGAAAGTAAATAGTATGTCAACATCTGTTAAACTATGAAAGAAGGTGGGGGGGTAGGATATATATATTTGTGGAAACGGACATTGAGGGGGATTTTTCCTACTGTCCTGAAACTGCTGCTGAGGCCCAACTCTGAAACTCTTTAAGTCCATAAGGAACCCACTGCCAGTGACTGGAACTAGCTATCTTCCAGGAGAACATTTGAGGAGTCATTGTTCGAGAAACCAGCCCTTCCACCAACCTCTACCTCCACTTCACCATTCCCATCCCCTCTCCCCACAGACAAACCATCACCACTGATCAGTGGAAAGAATGGATAGTTGAGAGGGAAGTCAGGCTTCAGGAAAGAACAATGTCATAGAAAGACTCGTCCCTTCCTCTCTCTCCATGGGGGATTGTATCACTTCCTAGAGGCAAGGGAGAAGACTCCAGGAGAATCACTAGTGAAGATTGGGTGTGCCTATAGAAAGAGGAGACTGACACCACCACCACCACCCCCATATCTGTTTGGGCATTGGACTAACTGATATGCTCTGCCCCATTGTATCCTTGGCAAAGGAAAACACGAGAGATACCACATGGCAGGGGGCTTTGGATGGCATGATGGAGGGCTCTAGAAGGGGAAGGCCTGAAACTGTCACACCAACCCACACATACCTTGATTTCTCAGTCCTAGATTGGAGTGCAGCAAAGAGACGTTCATCCTCGGGATCTGGCATAAATGACACAAGCTGGCAGTCAGCTGGAAGATAAAGCAAATGTATGAGAGGTCATCCATTACTAGGGAGATAAAAGAGATCACTCCAGGTACTGATGCTTTGTCGTATCTACTCATTCTTGTTACATTTTTTCCTGTTTATATATTTATAATTTCTTTTGTAAAAAATGGATGTTTTCCTATCGTTAGCCTTTTCCAAAGGCTAGAAATTTGAAGTTATTTTCAGACCTATCTGTGGTGTTTATTTAAACCAAAAGTTAATCTCCTTATTGGTATTAAAGACTTAATTTCATTCATTAATTTTACTCCTTTATTTTAGATTTTTCATTCATAGTCATATCTTGGATTATAGATTCCCCCCCCCCCGTACATTTACCCCCTTTTATCTAGTGGTTTTGGAGTTGCCACCATTCCAGAACCAGATATTAAAATACTGATATTCCAATTCCTGGGTAATATTGGAGATACAGCAAAAACAGCACAATTTATACTCTGAATTTTATTACTGTGTACATGTGCTACCTAATTTAAAAGTCTAATGTATTTTTAAGTTTGGTTACTCTCCAATGATACATAATTCAATTAAGTAAAAACTAGCAATCAAAAAATATTACTGCATCACCCCCCCCCCAAAAAAATAGCAATTGATGAACTTCAAGATATAGCAGATTGACAAAGAAGTAAAAATCAAGTGCATAAGACTTTAGTCTCTGGGTAGAAGAAAGGATTAGATGCAAATCCATGATACAAAAGAAGAATGATGCATAAATATAAGGATCCAGTATGTGTTCTACTTAGTTGTAGAAGACACATTGTGACCGTTTAAATTGTCTCCCTTCTGACATACCCATCCACTTTGTACCAGCCCCCCCAAAATATAATCCTCTGGCATTACAGCTTATTAGGACATGACTTCTAAAGTTAACAACAGCAAAATTATATAAGATGAAAAGTGTACTTAAAATTTCTCAAGAAAGTTCCACACCAGAGACTGATTGATCATCTCTTAGTTTTCCCCTAGTGTCAGATCTGATAGCCATCTCTTCGACTGGTGGCCAGAAGAAGTGGGTGGTTTGGAATTAGAGACCATGTTACATGAAAAAAATGTGCATCTTCAGACTTTAGAATCATTGTGGCCAAATGAGCACACCATGAGGTCTACATGAAAACTGAGATCTACTAAGAAATTAACAGATTCAGCTCTTTTATCACATACAGAGTAGTATTTAAATTTTCTTTGTTGCTTTGTTGACCTTCACATTTAGTTGAAATAACGTAAGTTAAAAGCATGTGTGATGTGACCCAAGTGTATCAAAGTGATGGTGACTGTCACCATGCCACAGATTTTGGCAGGTCCTGTCAAGAACTGGGATTTTGGGGTGCCTGGGTGGCTCAGTGTGTTAAAGCCTCTGCCTTCAGCTATGTGATCGTAGTCAAGTTACTTCATTTCTCTGAGCCTCAACTACATAATGGAATGCTAAATGTAACCCAACAGAATTGTCTTTCAGATCGACTGAGAAAGTGTGGCTGAAAGTGTCAGGCACGGTATCTGAAATATACTAAGCACGCAACAAATGTCCAGTCTTTCCATCCTCCCCCACATTCATTGATTCCCTCATATGTGGGAACCAGGTGCCAGATCCCTCCACCCCTTCCCAAAATTGGGAAGCAAATTCTTGGGTTCCTGCCTGTGTTAGTTAGGATATGTGGGTTCAGATGACAGAGGCTTTCACAAGCTAGAGGTTTACTGCTCTCTCACAAAGAAGTCTGGAGAGGTAGTCAAGGGCAGATGTGGCAGCTTGAAGGTGGCAGTTTTTAAGCTCTTCCTTGGTTGTTGCACTGCCACCCCAAAATCATAGCTTCTATCTCATGGTTCAAAATACTTCCTTCAGCTGCCACTATCATGTTCCATTCCAGCCAGTGGAAGGGAAGAAAAGAAGTGATTAGTAAGGGACTTCCCTTTAATATATGACCCAGAAGTTTTTCTCATCACTTCTCTTCACATTGCATTGATGAGTCACATGGCCACCCCTAGCCTGCAAGAGATACTGGAGAGAATTAATTAGAATTAATAGAGGGAGAAAAAAACAGATACAGAGAAACAACTAGCCATTTCGGCCACACCACCTTTTGCTTAGGAGGGGGCAGCCATGAGAGCTCGAAGCCTGGGGAAGTTGGAGTTACACTCTGAAGTCAACCAAGGTAAGGATTGGAACCGGCAGCAGACCACAAAATTTTCCCATCAGTTTAATGCCTCCAGGATGCCCCTTTTGGGCTCTCTGAAGGACACTGAGCAAATGGCATTCCATTTGCTTTGCCTGCATTCTGAACCAAGTTAGGACATTAAACAAAAGCAGAGGGGAAGGGTGCCTGAGTGGCTCAGTGGGTTAAAGCCTCTGCCTTCAGCTCAGGTCATGATCCCAGGGTCCTGGGATAGAGCCTCACATCAGGCTGCCTGCTCAGCAGGGAGCCTGCTTCCCTGTCTCTCTCTGCCTGCCTCTCTGCCTACTTGTGATCTCTGTCTGTCAAATAAATAAGTAAAATCTAAAAAAAAAAAAAAAAAAAAAAAAAAAAAAAAAAAAAAAAAAAAAAAAGCAGAGGGGAGCCAATAAAGATCACCTTTAATAGTGACAGTAAACTAGGTTGGAGAAGAAACTTCCAGGGCTGGTAGCTGAAGGTCACCACGAATCGTGAATCCTAGAACCTGGCTGCAAGTACCAGGACAGCTCCCACAGCTGACAGGGGGCAGAGCCCCAGGAACAACTCCCTCCCAATAAGGATGACAATGAATTAATGCTGAGTTGAGCACAACCAGGTGTTCTCAGATTTACCAAAGGGAGCAGTTCCTCATCTACCCAGGAATGCATGAAGCAGGGAGAGAAAGCAGGAAATGTGCTTAGAAAAACCTTCCCCATTGAAACCAAGACTGGAGAAGGGGTTCCCCTCTACCATCCACGGTGAACACAGAGCAGGGCTTAGAAATAACGGAGGAAACAACCATAACACAGCCAAAAAAACATAAGAAGGACCCACACTGACAGGTCGGAAATTATCCAACACTGTAATTGGATTTGAGCCCCAGCCTGGCTTCTGAGGAGCTCTGTGTCTTTGGACAGGTTCCGTAAAGTCTCTAATTCTTCATTTCCTTGCCTCCAAAAGGAGGAAACAGGAGTGTCTAATTCCGCTGATAGTTGTGAAGAGAAAATGAGGTAAAGCATGCAAAGCTCTTTGCCAAGTGCTTGGTAATGAATAAACCCACGGGAAACTGTAGCTGCCAGTATGATGTCTGAGGGCCAATGAAGAGCTCCTGGAACAGCTTCTCCATGTAAACTGGGCAAGGAAGAACCTTTATCTGCTCTCATGGCATTCAATGGAGATCAGAAGGGTTTCTGCTGAATAATAAGAAATAATTGGGAGAGAGAAAGAAGAGAGGAAGAATGGGAACCAGGCAGCTGCTGGCTCAGGTGGTCTGAAAGACTGACTGAAGTAGGGCCCAGGGCAAAATGGGTTGGGCCTTCCCTTTGCTATACCTGCTGTACCACCCCAAACACACACATTTTGGGAGGGGATCGAGGGAGGGTGGAGCCCACCTATTTGAGCCTCCCTGGCATACTCTGAGGTCCAAGGAGGTAGGCTCTATCCCCTGACAATCCCCTCTTTAAGTAACCCCTCCTCCCAAAAAAACTCACATCAGGCTGCCTGCTCAGCAGGGAGCCTGCTTCCCTATCTCTCTCTGCTTGCCTCTCTGCCTACTTGTGATCTCTGTCTGTCAAATTAGTTTTTGGAAGGTTTTTCTGGATGGTACTTCTGTTTAAAACTTTAAAATCTGCTGCATAAGGGAATCTGAGGTCCCAGAAGTTCCTCTTACTGAGAAAGCTGTGAGATCCATTCAGAAGTGATCCCACATCACAATTAACAAGGCATTCACTCACCAGTGATTCACTCTTCAATGACTAATACTAAATACAGTGAGGAAAACTTGCACTTGGACTTGAGCTGCTCTCTCCTCCCATCCATCAGAGCCCCTTGGGGCCCCCTTCCTGTTTTTCTGCTCGGACTCTTATATTGGCAGACCAGGAGGGGGGTCTATGGACACCTTTTTAGCCAAACCTCCATTAAGCAGAGGAGAAAACAGAGACCTGAGATGTTAACTGACTTGCACAACAGTCACTCAGCAAGCAGGTTCAGACCTGGACTAGAAACCAGACTCTGGATTGCTAATCTATCGCTGTGCCAAGATTTAGATCCCAACTCCACAGCCTATTAGCTCTCAGATTTAGGCAAGCTTCTTAATCTCTCTGGGCCTTAGTTTCCTCATCTGGATGATAGGTATGGTAGCCCCTAGTTTATTGGATTGTTGAGAAGCTTAGAAATATATCTAAAGTTCCTCTCCACCATAACCTGCCCCCCTCCTTCTCGCCCTTCTTGGGTGGCCAGGGTGTCCGATCGCTCCTGGAGGACATCCCTGCAGCCTTCAAGCCTGATTCTGGACACTGCCTGTGGCTTCACTGGGGGGAGAGGTACTATTCCCTCACTGCACCTCAGCATACGTGAGGATTTACTTATTTTAGAATCCCCAGAACAGGGGTGCCTGGGTGGCTTAGTGGTTAAAGCCTCTGCCTTCGACTCAGGTCATGATCTCAGGGCTCTGGGATCAAGCCCCACTTCAGGGGAGCCTGCTTCCTCCTCCTCTCTCTCTCTCTCTCTCTGTCTGCCTCTCTGCCCACTTGTGATCTTTGTCAGTCAAATAAATAAATAAAATCTTAAAAAATAATAATAATCCCCAGAACACAATATCTGTGACGCATGTGAAACTGTTGAGGGCAGACAGACATAATTTTAATGATTATACTTAAAAGTCTTTATCTCATTCTCCAATCTTGCCCAACATTCTTTTCCCATGCAGATATTAGAGAGAAGGCAGAGAAAAGGGTGTATGAAGGAAGAATTCTTTCTTGCTTTCATATGTATTCTGGGTTTGATAGGTTTAATCACCCTCATTAAATCACCCATCACCCCGAGCTAAGGACAAAAGGTACCATTTCTATTGGATTACTGTTTGTACCTGATACAAGTATGTACAAGACGTAAAAACAGAAGCAGCCAATAATCTGCTTCATCAATAAATGAACATAGGGCAGCTGGGCTTCACTAAATGACAGATCCTTCAGTCTTTGTTTTAGAATAGCTGGGGTCACTGGTTCTCAGATCTCTTGGGACGACTACTTCCTGCTTCCTGGTTTCCTACGTCTATTCTGGTATCAAAAGGAAAAAGCTGGCAGGCCAGAGCATTGCAGATGAGCTCCACAAGAGGGTGTAACAGGCCCGTGCCAGGCCAGCTCCCCCATCAGAACTCCTGGGCTTTGGATATCTGTCCCAGTTCTGGTGCTCACGTGGATCTGGTTTGGCAGCAGTATGTCCTCTCTCTCTGTTTTAGTTCCTTTCTTTTCGGAACCCAGGAGGAAGTGGAGAGGCTTTTGGAGACAGGTGCCCTTGGATTAAAATCCCGGCTCTGCCATTTTGCTGAGACATTGGCAAATGAGTTCCCATCCTCAGCCGTTGTACTAATGATGGGTAACTTCTTCCCAAAGGTGGGGAATCACAGAAATATAGACTCTTGGTGCAAGAAGGACCTTCAAGACTGACCAGTAGAATCCCCATATCTCACAGATGGGGAACCTGAAGCCCAGGCTAGACGGGGACCCAGGTCTCTGAGCACTTGAGCCTGTGCTCTCTCGGCTACACCCAGCTGCCCCCTTCAAATACGAGTAAGACGCAAAAGCATTAATCAATGAGCAAATGAATGAAAGACAACCAGGAAGTCCGCACCTTTATAGAGCAAGAGCTGTGGATCAGAGAGAAACACGGAGTGCCATCTCCATCATCCAGCTGCAGTGGTGACTAACTGGGGCAAGTTACTCAACCTGTTGTGCCTCACTTTCCTCATCTCAACAGGGTAGAGGGGAATAGTTGGAGTTACTAATGGTATCTACCTCCAAGGGTGTTGGGAGGATTCAGTGAGCTCCCACATAAAAGGCTTCGTTCAGGGTCTAGCACCTAGTAGGCAATATTAGTTCTAGCTGTGTAACCTTTCCAAACCTTGTGTTCTCATTTGTAGAGTGGGGATTTTATTTAATATTGTGGGGAGGATGAAGTGGTACAACATATAAAAGCCCTCAGCAGGGCACCTGGGGTCTCAGTCAGTTAAGTGTCTGCCTTCAGCTCAGGTCATGATCCCAAGGTCCTAGGATGGAACCCTGCACTGGGCTCCCTGCTTGGTGGGAAGCCTGCTTCTCTCTCCCCCTCTCCCTCTGCCCCTCCCCACCTGGTCATGCTCACCCTCTCAAATAAATAAAATCTAAAAAAAAATAAAAATAAAAATAAAGTCCTCAGCATAGTACCTGACTCATGGTAATGATATAAAAGAGAATCTATTGTATGTAATAATAATAAATATTACTTTATCCCCTTCCACAAAGTAAAGAATGGCCATTTTTTTTAAGATTTTATTTATTTATTTGATAGACAGAGATTATAAGTAGGCAGAGTGGCAGGCAGGGAGAGAGGAGGAAGCAGGCTCCCTGCTGAGCAGAGAGCCCAATGTGGGGCTTGATCCCAAGACCCTGAGACCATGACCTGAGCCAAAGCAGAGGCTTTAACCCACTGAGCCACCCAGGTGCCTAAGAATGGCCATTTCTAAGAACAAACCTTTTCACCCCCCATTGCTAGTACATCAGTTGAGGCCTCCTCTCTCTCCTGAGCTGTTGCTACTCTGCACCTTAGGAGGAATGGGTGATGACACCTTGGAGGGGATTCTGGCCAACTGTTGCTAGGAGAGCACACGGGTTCCTTATTGTATGTTTCCTACAGCGACTGTCACAAACTACCACACACTAGGGAGTTTAAAACAGCAGAAATGTGTTCTTCCACAGTTCTGGACGTTAGGAATCTGAAATCAAGATGTTGGCAGGGCCTTGCACCCCCTGATAGTGGGCTGAATCCTTCTTCGCCTCTTCCAGCTTCTGGTGGTGGCCATGAATCCTTCCTCTTCCTTGGCTTGAAGCTACATCATTCTGATCTCTGCCTCTGTCATCATCTACATGGCATTCTCCCTCTGATGTGTCCATGTCCCTTATTCTTTTATAAAGATAGTTCATTCTGGATTAAAGGGCTCTCCTGCTCCGGCATGACCTCATCTTAATGGCATCTGCAAAGACTGTATTTCCAGATTAGGTCAAATTCACAGGTAACCAAAGGTTAGAACTGCAACATACCTTGTGTGCAAACATGGTTCAACCCACGATTTATTAAAAGATTTTCAAAAAATTTGAAATTTTATGAGCTCTTCCAACTTACTGACATCTATAATTTACATATCAATATATTAACGTGATTATAAGATTTTATTTCATTTGTTCATATACAATTAATGTAATATTATTATTTTAAATATATACATTCAAATTATATTAATAAATTATTGATTGACTTGTTCAAATTAATTATTTATAATCTGTTGACTGTTAGAACAGTTTAAGTCAAACAAAACTTTTCTGTGGACCTGACTGAAAGTGCTCCACAGAAGGTGCTCGGACCATCACTTTTCAATCCCTGGTTCATGGATTGTCAGGGTGGTCTTCCTACAAAGCAAATATGATGATATTACTCCCTCCATGAAGGCCAACAGCGGACGATGGCACCTTCCAGAGAATACTTCCAGCTACATCCTCCTGGTCTTCTTGGAAAACCTGTGCTCAGGTGTAACTCCCCCATCTTAACCAGACCCAGAACAAACCTTCCCTACTAGGTCTTCGCTTACGTGTTTCCTCCAGAAACAGTCCCCATCTTTCCCATTCCCCACCCACAACAACCCACCCCTGGGTTCTCTCTGCTACTCATCATTCAAGGCCCAGCTTAAAAGCCACTTCCTCCATGAAACCTGCAGACCCAGTAGGGTCCTCCCACCCTGGGGTTCTGTGCTACCTTACTTCTGCATTTGTAGCACCTTCCCCAGCTTTCTGGTATCATAGTGGGGTTGTACTACTAGCTGCTTCTACCACAAGGCTAGGAGCTCCTGGAAGTCAGGAACTTACCTTGGTAGTTGTATTAGTTCGCTGGAGCAGTGACAAAAATTCTTTGCTTGAGCAAACTTTAGTTAGCCTCTCGAACCTTCTCCTAGACCCACCTGTGCATTCCCTTACAGAATCCAGTTTTTGCAAGAACCCTGCTTAATGATTTTAGCAAGAACCCCCATCTCTTGAGACCTGATCACCCTCACTGTCTGACCAGATTCCTTGTCCTCCACCATGCATCAAGTCATGTCCAAACACCAGGTCTGTCTTCAGTTAAAATTCTCTTAGGTCAATTTAGCCAGTACCTACCCCCAACCCCATCCCTGATGTTTCCTCTTAGTAATTTTCCATCCCCTGACCCCCGCTACTCCCTGGCAACAAATTCCTAGTAGCCAATGCTATGCTTGGAGTTGAGCCCATCTCTCTTTCCCACTCCCATCACAGCCCCTATACCTAACGCTATAGTCCAGAATAAAACCGGCCTTACCATTGTGAACAGGTGTCATTGAATATTTTTTTTCATTAGCATATGCCATAACAAACATCCCAGACTGGGTGGCTTAAACATCAGAGATTTATTTCTCACAATTCTGGGGACTGGAAGTTCAAGGTCAAGGTTTGAGGGCGTTGGTTTCTTCTGAGGCCTCTTTCCTTGGTTCATAGATGCCCATTTTCTCCCTGTGTCTTCACGTGTTCTTCCCTGTGTGTGTCTGTGTCCCAGATTTCCTCTGCCTGTAAGAACACTAGTCATGTTGGATTAGAGCCCTTCCCAATAACCTCATTTTAGCTTAATTACCTCTTAAACATCTTATCTCCAAAACCAGCCACATTCTGAGGTACTGATGTTAGGACTTCCAACATATGATTGGGGCTAGGACGCAATTCAGCCCATGACTGTTGTTTAAAAAAAATTTTTAGTAGCCCAAATAATATAGAAATTTATTATTATTACTACTACTAGTACCTCAAACAATCCAGGTAAAGCTAAACTCCCTGTTTCCCTACCTGCCTCCACCCAATGGTTAACACTGCTACCAGATCTATTTCCTATTTGTTTTGTTTTGTTTGAAGACTTTATTTACTTGTCAGAGAGGGAGAGAGAAAGAGAGAGACAGGCAGAGGGAGAAGCAGACTTCCCACTGAACAAGGAACCTGATGTGGGGCTCGATCTCAGGACCCCCGGATCATGACCCAAGCCAAAGGCAGATGCTCAACCAACTGAGCCACCCAGGTGTCCCTACCAGATCTATTTCTAAGCCTTTATATGTGGGTGCATATTCATGAAGATATAGCTTCACTGCTTTTAATTTTACATAAATAAGATCATATTTTCTGCTTTGTTTTGCAAATCCTCATTTTTAAAAAGATTTTATTTATTTATTTATTTATTTATTTATTTGACAGAGAGAGAGAGAGCGAGCGCACAAGAGGAAACACAAGCAGGGGGTGGGGGAGAGGGAGAAGCAGGCTTCCTGCCAAATAGGGAGCCCGATACAAGGCTGGATCCCAGGACCCTGGGATCCCAAGCTGAGCCGAAGGCAGACGCTTAACGACTGAGCCACCCAGGCGCCCCTTCCTTTTATTTTTTAATGTGTGTATCTATCCCATCTCTGCCCTGACCCAGGGATTAAGCATGTTCAGAACATTTGTTGAAATATTGAAAAGAATGAAGGCCTGGAGCATAGGTCTGCTGTGAATTTTCTGGCAGTCGCCTAATGTTATAGAGTCTCATTTTCCTTTATGTCAAGTGGAGGACAGTAATCATAATACTTAGCTCCTCACTGGTTGGCATTAAGCAGTTATCCTTCGCCTTAGTACTCTGCTGGTGCTGTCCGAACATCCATCCCGCATGACCACGAGAAGTCCAATATCCTTATTCAGTTTCACTTCCTTGACATTTCTGAGAACCCAGGGAGCACTTCCATTTTCCACAAATCCATCCTGCTGGGTAGATCGTTTCTGCAGACCCAGTGGCCTGCAGCTCTTCTCTTTGCTCTTCTTTGCTCAAGCAGAGACCCAGACTACTAACTCAGTTCCCCAAAACACATCAAACACTAGCTTAAGGAGTTTTATGAATGCCTCCCTGATAGCATCCTTACCATCCTCATCATTATCACCACTACTATCTCTTACAGAAACTTCTGGATTCATTTCTACAAACATACCCCTTTTGTGGGTGAGGAATTGGGGGTTCAGAGAGGTAGAGGAGCTTTCCCAAGGTCACTCAGCTAGTTGGTGGGAGAACAGGGTCCTGTCCACAGCATTTTCTAAAGTAGGGCTTGTATAGTGGAGGAACCACACCTCACTGAAGCTGTTTTACACAAAGGCATTAAGTAACTGAACCATACATGATCTCAGGGTGGTGGCATTGAGCCCCACATTGGGCTCTGTGCTCAGTAGGGACTCTGCTGGAAATTCTCTCTCCCTCTCTCTCTGCCCCTCCACCCCCAACATGCCCGCGCACACGCGCGCCACCCACACACACATGTGTGCGCGTGCTCGCGCGCGATCTCTCTCCTTCTCTCTCAAATAAATAAGGAAATCTTTGAAAAAAATAACAACCACATTGTAAGGCAGTTACTCTATTTTCCGTTATTTTCCATTCCCTCTGATTAAATTCAGGAAAGCTCTCATCGTATCTGATTTCCTTGTAAAACTTCTCTAACATGTGCCAATCTCCCTTTTTAACAAAGAGAAAGCAGGCAAGAGTATCTAGCTAGAATTTAATCACACTGTTTTGTTTTCCTTCTATTCATTTTTATGGAAATGATGTTGATTTCCCATCCACGTTGCCATATAAATGTCCTTGTTATTAAAAGTGAATAGACTTACAGAAAAATACCAAGTAAATAGTAGTGTAAGTAGTTCACTGAAATGGCAAAATTGTGCAATTTTGGGCCTCAAGGCTGGGGAACACTGCACATAATAATGAGGAACTTAAGATTGGATGCCAGAGTCCACTGCCTGGCCTGGCCTCCTTGGTCCCAGAGATGGTGGGGCGGGCAGGGGGGTGACGGCTCTCTCCCCAGTTCTTGGCAGGGACCATGAGGAGAGGCCCCTCACCCCAGTCCAGCTCCAGCTCCAAGAAAAGCCCCTTGACATCACAATACTCCAGACCCACCAGGAGCCTAGCCCTTCCTTTATGCTGCCTTATCCTAAAGGGCTCCATTTCAAGAGGAATCTCCATCTCTCTTCACATAACAAATATCTCCTAACACTGTTTTTCCTCAAAAAAAAAAGTGCAGCCAATTTTCCCCTTGACTGCAATTTAAATGGCAGGCAGCTTTGCAATGGCAATTTATTAAAGGTCTGTAAAGTCTTAGATCACAAGAATAGCCTCCCGTGCCTGACCCAGCCCCCAGATGGGGAGGGGTATGCTAACACCCTACCCCACCCCCAACCCCAATTGTAAATAAATACTCCTCCTAAAGCCCAGCTCTTGCAGTGACCTTGGCCCTGGCTTGTTCTGTTCAACATGCCCACTCTTTATGGGCCAGTCTTCTTGGCTTCTGGACCATCAGTCCAGTCTGGTGAGGGAGAAGCTCATTGGGCCAGGACTTGGGATGCTGGGGTCCTAGTACTAGAATGATCCTTAATTTGCTTTGTGACCTTTGCTGTTTCCCTCCCCTCCCCAGGCTTGTTTTCCTATCAGTGTTAAGAAGGGGTCAGAGTCTCTTCCAGGGCTGATTTTCTTTTGGCTGTGGCTTGAGGCTGAATTAATTGACCAGCTCAAGATCAAAGAGCCTGAAAGAGCCAGCAGTGAGGTCCAAGCCTCAGACTTGACCACCCGCAGGCCAGCCACGAAGAAAACTTTGAGACTTTGCCACTTCAGATGGTTTGTGGCCCGTGTGTTCTATCTCAGGAAAAACCGGTCTGCTGGGGACCAAGCTGGTCTCTTCACTTGCCAAGGGGTTTCCTTACCTCAATAACTACTCCTATTTTATTTTATTTTTTTAAAGATTTATTTATTTATTTATTTGAAGACAGAGATCACAAGTAGGCAGGGAGGCAGGCAGAGAGAGAGGAGGAAGCAGACTTTCCGCGGAGCAGAGCCTGATGCGGGGCTCGATCCCAGGACTCTGGGATCATGACCTGAGCTGAAGGCAGAGGCTTTAACCCACTGAGCCACCCAGGCGCCCCTCAATACCTGCTCCTACAGTGAGGAAGCTGTTCTCACTTGACCTCTTATAACTCTCCTCCCTTCCCAAATGACTGGTTCCAGCAGGAGAATTTTCTGTTTAGTCTTTATAAAATGGATGTTCTGCATGAAAATGTTTGGACAATATAGAAATGTTTGGACATTATAGAAATGTATAAAGAAGAGACTCAGAGTCAACTGAAATATTATTTATTTACCCCTGTCTGAGACATTCTTTTTTTTTTTTTTCCAAGATTTTATTTTTAAATAACCTCGACAACCAATGTGAGACTCAAACTCACAACCCTGAGTTCAAGAGTTGTACACTCCACCTACTGAGCCAGCCAGGTGCCCCCCTCCCTGAGATATTCTTCATAAACATTTTTGTGTTCATCCTTCCAGGCTTTCTCTAAAAATAAAAAGACATGTATCTGTATAATGAGGAGAGGATCAGACTAGAAATACTGTTACAATTTTTTTAAAGGCAATATTATGACTCATACAAATATAAAAGGAACACTTGTCAAAGATTTTATTTAACTCAAAATTAATAAAAGAACCAGTAGTAAACTAAAACCATTTCAAAGGAGAATCATATATATCGAGATCTGGATCTACATATAGATCTGGATAATAACTTTGCATTAGTTATTATCTTTAGGGCAATAAAGTTATTGTCTTTAGGGCAATAAAGTGGTATGTGGAATTGTCTCTTAAACTGTACATTTATAGGACAAGATCAATTTGCGTTTCTGCAAGCAAGAATAATTTGTATTACCGTCACTTTTCTGTAACTTACAGGGTTGTGAAATAGTCTGATTAAAGACAATGAAAGATTCAGACCTCTGTAAAGTCAGGTAACCCCCAAAGATAACACCCAACATGTCATGGAAACAACACTCAAAAAACTTACAAAATTTTCACCTAAACATATATTATGGTTATAATAGCTTATATGTTGGGGGTGCTCACTATGTGCCAGACACTGTTTTAAGTGCTTTTATAGTATTACCTCATTTAACCCTCACAACAAGACTATGAGGTAGACTCTATTGTCACATCATTTTTACTAATGAGAAAACTCAGATACAGACATGTTAAGTCACAATGTCACACAGCTAGGAAGTGGGGAAGCCAGAATTCAAACCCCTGTTAAAGAACAAAAGTTCAGGGGCGCCTGGGTGGCTCAGTGGGTGGTTAAAGCCTCTGCCTTCGGCTCAGGTCATAATCTCAGGGTCCTAGGTTTGAGCCTGGCATTGAGTCCCGCATCGAGCCCCGCATTAGGCTCTCTGCTCAGTGGTGAGCCTGCCTCCCCCTCTCTCTACCTGCCTCTCTGCCTACTTGTGATCTCTCTGTCAAATAAATAAATAAATAATCTTTAAAAAAAAAAAAAGAACAAAAGTTCAAGTAAATTTTAAAGACTGAATTAGCTTTATGAGTTGATTCATGAATTGGGCAGCTTCACATCTAGCAAGTAGAAGGGCTCTCCAAAGGAAGACAGAAAGGGAAAGGTTGTTAAATGCAGGGCAAGGAAGTCATAAACAGAGGAAAGGATTATTTTGGGTGAGGTCACCTTCCTTTGAGAACAAAAGGGTCTTATTAGGTGGATTACTTCATCTTGTTTTGGGGGATGGAGAGGGCCCATGTGACAGATTACCTTATTGGTGCTGACCATACGATTCTTTTTTTTTTTTTTTTTAAGATTTTATTTATTTATTTGACAGAGAGAGATCACAAGCAGACAGAGAGGCAGGCAGAGAGAGAGGAGGAAGCAGGCTCCCTGCTGAGCAGAGAGCCCAATGTGGGGCTTGATCCCAGGACCCTGGGATCATGACCTGAGCCAAAGGCAGAGGCTTAAACCACTGAGCCACCCAGGCACCCCAACCATACGATTCTTGACTGACCAGTTAGGACTATCTCTGGGGGAGGTCAAGGCCGCTTTGAGCTTAGGTACTAAGCTCCAGATTGGTGACATGTCCGAGCATCACTGACTGTTTTGGGCATGCAGTTTTCTTTTTAACACCCTTAACTATGACAGTATATTATCATTTATCCAACTTCTGATTGATGGACACTTGAGTTGTTTCCAGTTGTTGTTTTTTTTTTTCTTCTCAATGATGAATATTTCAGTGAATATCTTTATCTCATTTTCTACTTTTCAGAATTCCTCCAAGTGGAATAGCTGGGTTCAAGAATATGTGCATTTTGTGGCCAAATTGCCCTCCAAAAAGGGGAATCAATTTACACTCCCATTAGCAGCCAACTTGGGAGAGTGTATTTTCCTACATCTTTGCCAACAATGAGTAAGTACATCAATCTTTTCAGTATTTGCCTGTCTGATAGATGTTAAAAAAAACAAAAAGAGGAAAAAAAGTTTCTTAATCTTATTTTAATTGACACTTCTTTTTAAGGCAAGAATCCTTCAGGACTCTTTTAGATGGACAATGATCAGTGTCAGAGATCACTTTGCACTCTCTGTCTCTTTGACCCTTAGCATACAGTTTTGAACGCAGAGTGAGGAAAGGACCTGTCCAAGGCCATCCTGTGAGTCAGGAGTGGTCCTGGGACTCTCCTCAGGATTTCTGATTTCTTTCAGAAATAAATACAGCCTCTCTTATGAACCTCCCTGACACCAGTGTTGGTTTTCGTCTGAATGCCAGAGAGGGTGACAGGGACGCATCAGAAGTACGTCCTTTGGGTTAGTCAGTCAATGGAGATGATATAATTCGGTAGGCCATTTGGAAAAAAAAAACAAAAAACAAAACAAAAAAAAAAACACAAAAAACCTGAATTCCTACCTTACTACAAATGGACCAAACACTTAAATGTAGAAAAAAAAAGAAGCTGGGGTGCCTGAGCAGCTCAGTTGGTTAAGCCTTTGCCTTTGGCTCAAGTCATGATCCAAGTCTTGACATTGAACCCTAAGTCTAGCTCCCTGCTTCTCCTTTTCCCTCTACCCCTCCCTCTGGCTCGTGTGTGCACTCTGTCTCTCAAATAAATGAATAAAATCTTTTAAGAAAAAGGTAAAATCAATAAGTACACTATAAGAAAAATATGAATGAATTAGTTCTATGACTTACTTTTTTTTAGTTCTATGATTTATAAAAACAAATCCTAAAGAAAGGTGTAACAAACTTAACTACTAAATGCTTTAAAACATCTGCTTAGCAAAATCAACAACAAACCACCACAAATGAGTTTGAAAGACAAAAGGAGAATGTACACGAGATCCCACTTTTTTAAACAAAGAATGCACATCAGAAATCACTTAGGCACTTACCAACTGTTAGACCCGTTATAAGACGGAAAAAGACAATGCCTGTGAATGTGGCTTGGACAAAGGCATTTTTCCTCAATGCAGGCATGGTTGTTAGGACTGCCTTCTTGCTCTTTCTGATTTCCAGTGATACGTTCAAAATCTGTGGAAAAGCATCAGACAAGGGTATAGGCATGAAGGGCGCTATGGGGGCATCTTTGCAAAAAACCACACTAGATTTGAATCCTGTCTCTACTGGCATTTGTCAGTCCATTGGCAGGATGTGCGACATCCCTTATCTCTTCATTTCTAAAATGGGGCTAGTGATAACCACATCTCCGAGTGTCTCTGAGGAATCAATAAGATGATAGATGTGGACGACCTGGCACAGAGCCTGGCACTTATTAGACAATTAAAAAAAAAAATGTGTGTGTTCCCTTCCCATTTCCTTCTCTGAGAACCGACAGAGATTTCCTGGACTCATCAATTCATTCATTCAACAGTGTTTATTTCATCCCTGTGCATGCTGGACACCGTGCAGGTGCCGGGAAAACCAGTGTGAATGTGAGAGAAGCAGTTCTCTTCCTCTTGGAGTTTATAGTCTAACGGTGACACTGGACATGGAACAGATAATTTTGCAAAAATGAATACTTTATGGCAGAAGCAGAGCTTTGGAGAAAAGAACCCCAGAATGCAGCAGGAGCCTTGGGGATGTTCAGGAAAGGCCTCTGGGGAAGGGACCTGAGGGATAGGGGGAAAGTAGATTGGTTGGAGCTGAGGAAAACTCTGGAGCGGCCTGAACAAAGTGGACCAAAGTTACCTAGAGAAACCAAAGGAAGGCCAATGTGACTGAAGCCTGGGCAAGGCATTCTCAGCTCGAGAATTCCAATTTTCACATCCCAGACAAAAGTTCATCCTAGTTAAACTGTAGAATACCCAACCAGTGTTACAGAGTATTTCTGGTGTGAAACCACCCCCCACCCCCACCCCCATCCCACCATTTGGTGGCCAGAAATGTGAGAAGTGTTCAGTGTGAGTCCTAAAGGAGACACACGGGACTCAGCGGAGTTTTTCTTACACAACTTGGTTAATGTGGTGTCCACGAGATGGTTTTCATTGTAAAGGTGCATTTTCTTTCTGGAATTAATAAGTGATTTCTGGGGAGATACTTTAAAACTATGTGACTACTCCTCCATTCCCCAACAATTTTTCACCAATGGTTTTTCACATCCATGCATGATCTTACCTGGATCGATTATTACTATGGTGATTACAAAATGATGATTTCCTAATTTCTTTTACACTTATTAGCTGACAATCTTCTATATAGTAGAACTCTCTCCATTCAAATGGAGAGAGCTTATTTTGTCTTTTTTTTTATTAGAGTGTTGTTATGCACTTATGGATTACTTTTTTATTTAATGTGTAGCAGTCCTTTATCACCATTATTCATTTTGATGTTCAAATTGTCCCAGATTTGACCAGTGGGAACTGCATGGAGGCAGCTCCTGTGTGCTGTGATAGGTCCCAATAGCTTTTAGCACTTGCTTTGCTTTGTGGCACAAGAAGATATTCTCGGTCTGCTTTACCTTTTTAAATTTTTATTTATTTATTTTTTTAAAAAATTTTTAATTTTATTTATTTATTTGACAGAGAGAGACCACAAGCAGGCAGAGAGGCAGGCTCTCCACAGAGCAGGGAGCCTGATACGAGGCTTGATCCCAAAACTCTGGTGACCTGAGCCGAAGGCAGAGGCCTAACCCACTGAGCCACCCGGGCGCCCCTACCCTTTTTTAAATAGGTAAAAAAGAAGGCCCAGAGAGGTGAAGTGGCTTGCCACCTCACAGTTTTTGTGAAATCCTAATCAAGTTCAGGACTTTCAATTCCAAATTTCTAGGAAAGTAGTTACCTGATAGGCCAGACATTGCTATAACACAGAAAAGACTTTATCAAGACATGTAAATGATCCCAAAGCCAGTTAAATCTTTAGCAGACTTCATGCAGAGCTTGCCTAATGAGATGAAAACATTTGCATCATACCTTTGAACTTAGACACTTAGCAACACATTCCAAGGGTATTTTATTTATTGAGGAAGTTATAATTTGGGGAATAAGAGCATAGATTTTGGAGTCAGAAAGAACAAAGTTTTCCTTTAAGACCCAGGCAGATTCTGCCCTTGTGTTTGTCTTTAGGCAAGTTACTTCACCTTGTTGAATCCCAGACTCTTCCATCTGTAAAATAGGTTTATTCATAAGGACAGCTTAGTCTAGTGTCTGACACATCTATGTTAAATACATGAAAGCTAGCTTCACCAACAATGCTGTCATTGGCATCAGGTCGTGATCCCAGGGTCCTGGGCTCGAGCCCCGCATCAGGCTCTCTGCTTTGCAGGGAGCCTGCTTCCTCTTCTCTCTCTGCCTGCCTCTCTGCCTACCTGTGATCTCCGTCTGTCAAATAAATAAATAAAATCTTTAAAAAAAAAAAAAAAAGCAAAGGGTAAACGTTATTGTACCCCTCCTTTAACACATGATTAATTGGCAGTTCAGAGCCACTGAGCAGCAAATCAGGGATTCCATCCAGCTCTGCCAGACGTTCGGGCCTGTCCTCTTTCCTTTAGGTCATAGATTTTTAGAAGAGCAAGTGAGAATATGACAGTATTCTGCAAAGCTACAGGACCCTATGAAAGGAAAAGAACATGATCAACAGCATAATAACATTCCTTCCATGGAGAAGGTCATTGGGAGGAGAGCAGGAAGCTTTGGGTTTTTTGTTTTGTTTTTTTTGCCTTTTTTTCTATCCTCAAGATAATTTGTGAGTATTAGGCTGACATTATCTACCATAGACTTCTATACTTGAAACAATAACTAGGTGAAGGTAACCAAGATCCAAGCCAGCCCAAAATCAAATACCTCAACTGAGAATGCCGATAAGATAAGCTCTTTGAAACTGCAGGCTATCTGAGACACTGTTTTGGGGGGTTATTTATTTTATTATTTTTCAGAATGTTATTAAGTTTTTTGTTTTAATTCCAATGTAGTTAACATACAGTGTTATATTAATTTCAGGTGTCCAATGTGGTGATTCAACAATTCCGTACATTGCTCAGTGCTCGTCATGATCAGTGTACTCTTATCCCCTTCACCTCGTTCACCAGTCAGCCCATCCACCTTCCCTCTGGCAACCATCAGTTTGTTCTCTATAATTAAGTGTCTGTTTCTTGGGTTATCTCTCCCTCTCTCTTCTCTCCCCTTTCTTTGTTTTGTTTCTTAAATTCCACACAAATGAAATCATGGGATTTGTCTTTCTCTGACTGTCGTATTTCACTTAGCATTATACTCTCTAGCTCCATTTATATTGTTGCAAATGGCAAGATTTCATTCTTTTTCTGGCCAAGTAATATTCCATTGTGTATATATACACCATATCTTCTTTATCCATCCATCTCTTGATGGTCACTTGGGCTGCTTCCATAGTTTGGCTATTATAAATAATGCTTCAATAAACATAAGGGGTGCATATATCCTTTGGAATTAGTGATTTTGTATTCTTTGGGTAAATGACCCATAGTGCAATTACTGGATTGTAGGAGTTCTCTTTTTAATTTTTTGAGGACCTCCATACTGTTTTCCACAGTGGCTGCCCCAGTTTTCATTCCCACCCATGGTGCAAGAGGGTCGCTTTTTCTTTACATCCTTACTGACATTGTTTCTTGTGTTTTTGATATTAGCCATTCTGACAGGTGTGAGGGGGTATCTCACTGTGGTTTTAATTTGCATTTCCCTGATGATGAGTGCTGCTGAGCATCTTTTCATGTGTCTGTTGTCCATCTGTATGTCTTCCTTGGAGAAGTATCTGTTCAAGTCTTCTGCCCATCTGTTAACTGGATTATTTAGGCTTTTTGGTGTTGAGTTATATAAATTCTTTATCTATTATAGCTACTAATCCTTTATCAGATAGGTCATTTGTAAATATCTTTTCCCATTCTTTTAGTTTTGTTGACTGTTTCCTCCACTATGCAGAAGCTTTTTATTTTGACTGTTTCTAAGAGGGAAGAAGACTGGCATTTGCCAAAACCCAAAACCCAAACCCATAACTTCAGTGGGTATCAGACTTCCAGTCAATTCAGTTGAGAGCTTGATGGAGGGAGGGAAAGTGATCAAAAAGGCTGGCAGATTTCTTAACTTTGGGTGGTCATGCAGCCAGGTATCAGCTGTACTACATTAGATAAAGGCTACTGGGATACTGTTAACAGTGCCTGCCCACCCTCTGTGTCCTGGAAAGAGAGAGACACAGGGAAACAGCATCGCATATGGAATAAGGACTTGGAGTATGGATCACTTCCACAGGAGGGCAAGCAGTTATCTCCCAGTGGATCCTGTGAGCCATCCTAGTGTTGTTTAAGGTCAGCTGTCCTGGGTCATGGGCAGGATCTGTTAGGAAGACAATGAATCCTGTGGGCATTAGGCCATTCCCACTTTTGCTGTGAAGTGAATTCCTTAATAAGAGGTAGTGTCATGCCATGACTGGGTGAAAAGCTTTCCAGAAGCCCATTGGCTATGGTGATGGCAGAGCCAAAAAGTACTGGGAAAGCAAATCCAAATAAAAAATAAATGTAAAATATTCCTGTAAGAACAATTCACTTACTCCAGATGGATTTAATTATTGGCTGAGCAACAGGCAGGCATCAGGCATAAGGGACAGTGTTAGCTTCCTTCTCCAAGAGAAGAGGAGTACATAGGAAAGACTGCAGACAGAAGACAGTTAGTGGGTTCAGATTCTCTGGGTCCTCTGAGACCTCCAGATAACTGCATCTTTTCATGAAAGAAACCTGGCAAAATCACGTGGTCATCTGACATTGACACTCAGCAACTCCCAGAATCTGAGTTTGGCTTCCAGCTGTCTTAAGCCCATGACTCTGATGAAAGATTTTTCACTTGGCTGCAGAAATGCTCCGAATGTCAGGCTGTGCCATGTGGCATACATCTTAAGACTTGAGCTTGTCATTCTCTCAGTTGAAGATACCTAATGCCTTTGGAAGCAGACTCCTTGCCGGTTTTAGTATCATGCATCTCCCTTTTAGGTTGCTGAGAGTTTGGCTTCAGCTTGTAAAAAGTCCCAAGAGAAAAAAGTCTGGATATTTTATATAAATGGACTCACACTTAAAAAAAAAGAAATCCCCAAGAGACCACTGTTCCATGAGCTACCACTAGTTCCCATTCTGGAATACGAGCAGGATTCCCACTGGGTTGCATGTCAGCTCAGCTCCATAACCATGGATCCATCAGAGCTAAAGCTAAGCTCCCAATAAAAAGAAAAAGTAGAGCAGGCCTATTTCCCCTTGACGTGAGTGGTCCAGAGCAACTGGGAGTCTTCCCTTTTTGCCATGCACTCTTCCATGTTGGCAGGGTTTTCTTTTGCACAGATGAAGCCCTTGCATCTGGGTTCTTTTCTTTCTTTCTTTCTTTCTTTTTTAGATTTTATTTATTTATTTGGCAGAAAGAGAGAGAGAGAATGAGAGATCACAGGTAGGCAGAGAGGCAGGCAGAGAAAGAAAGGGGGAAAGCAGGCTCCCTGCTGAGCAGAGAGCCCAATGTGGGGCTCAATCCCAGGAACCTGGGATCATGAACTGAGCTGAAGGCAGAGGCTTTAACCCACTGAGCCATCCAGGCGCCCCATGCATCTTGGTTCTAATTGGAAAGAAAGGAAAGAGTGGAGGTGACTTGGGCTGTCTGGGTGGCTCAATTGGTTTAGCATCCAACTCTTGGTTTTGGCTCAGGTCATGATCTCAGGGTTGTGAGATGAAGCCCCAAGTCGGGCTCTGGGCTCAGTTCAGGGTCTGCTTGAGATTCTTTCCCTCTCCCTTTTCCTCCCGCTCTGCTCCTGCTTGCACACGCTCTCTCCCTCTCAAATAAATAAATAAGATCTTAAAAAAAAAAAAAAAAAGATTGAGGGAGTCTTGGTAGATATCTTAGAGCTCAGACCCAGCAATGCCACATATCACTGTCACTTACATCCCACTGGGGAGAAGTTAGATACAAGGACACTCTGGCCGCAGAGAAAACTGGCAAAGATGATCCAGTGAGGCAGTGATGTGCCTGGCTAGCAGGATACTTGTAGGCAAAAAAGGGGAGAAGCGTTTTGGTGAGCACCTAGCAATCTGCCATACATCATTAGAAATGGTCTATATTTCCTTGAGGATCAGTATATGTTTTCTAGGTCTGCCAGGACAAAGTACCAGAAACTTGAGAAATACATTGTCTCACATTCTGGAGGCCAGAACTCTGAAGTCAACCCGTTTGGAAGGGCCATACTCCCTCTAAAGGTGCTAGGAAGGAGCTATTCTTTATATCTCTTTCCTAGCATCTGGTCATTGCCGGGAGGGTTGTTTTTGTTTGTTTGTTTGTTTGTTTTGCCTTAGAGATACATCACTCTAATTCTCTGTCTTGATATGGCCTTCTCCCTGTGTGTCTCCATATTGTCTTCCTTTTACATGTGCCTATCTCTGTGTTCCAATCTTCTCTTATTAGGGACACCAGCCATGTTGGATTGGGGTCTACCCTCTGAACTTATTTTGAGCTTGATTGCCTCTGGAGAGACCCTATTTCCAAATAAGATCATGTTTGGAGACGCTGTTGTTAAAATGTCCTTCCTGTCTTTCTTTCTTTTTTTCTTTCTTTCTTTATTTCTGGTGGGCGTGGGCAGGAGACACAATTCAACCCACAGCAGGATGATTGTCTGTAACAGATTCTTGGGCACCAATACCTGTACCATTTGTAATAGAAGCAAACTTAAGCAAATAAAGAGAATGTACAGGAAGGATATTGGGTAGCTCCTAGAACCAAAGGAGAACTTGAACAAACAGGCTTTGGGAAGGATAGAAATCTGGACAACTCCAGGGAAAAATTCATGAATATCTCTTTAGGGCCTGCCTTCTCAATGACTTTATTCCAATGGCCTTCATGCCAGGTGTTCCTTCTCTCAAGATACCAATTCTTAGACGAGTCAGTTGGGTCAGCCTGTGGTGGAAGCAGGGCCTCTTTAGGGCCATGTGAATTAGATTGGGTGATGGACAGTCTTGGCAGGACCTCACGGATTGCAGGAGGGACTGTTCCCCAAAAGAAAGAGAGGAGTAGCTTCTAAAAAATGGGGGAAATGATGTGTTGTGCAGGCAAAAACACAGCTGTTTGCTACACATTGTAATTCATTTGAGAAAGATTTTTCAGCTCAGGCAGTTATATTTCTAAATATTTTGGCACTTAAAGGAGCCATTTAGTCATCTGGAAAATGCAGGGCTCTGGAAAAATGCAGTGTCATGTGATAAAAGGAGTGTTCATGGTGGAATCAGGAGAACAGGTTTTGGGTTTTTTGTTTTTTGGTTTTTTAATAATTTGCATTTGGAATAATTCTATCCTTAGAAGTAGAGATCAAGAAAAGCTCTTAGAAACAAGAATGTTGGGGCACCTGGGTGGCTCGGTGGGTTAAGCCGCTGCCTTCGGCTCAGGTCATGATCTCGCGTCCGGGGATCGAGTCCTGCATCAGGCTCTCTGCTCAGCAGGGAGCCTGCTTCCTCCTCTCTCTCTCTCTGCCTGCCTCTCTGCCTACTTGTGATCTCTCTCTGTCAAATAAATAAATAAAATCTTTAAAAAAAAATAAACAAGCATGTTCAACCAAGTATCAAGTTACTAAATGGAAATAAAAATCATGTAATAAAAATCAACTAGAAGAAAGCATAATATGACACAGAAACATATAGATCAATGGAACAGAATAGAGCGCCCAGAAACAGACTCTCAACTCTCTGGTCAACTAATCTTCAACAAAGCAGGAAAGAATGTCCAATGGAAAAAAGACAGTCTCTTCAACAAATGCTGTTGGGAAAATTGGACAGCTACATGCAAAAAAATGAAACTGAACCATTTCCTTACACCACACACAAAACTAGACTAATAATGGATGAAAGACCTCAATGTGAGACAGGAATCAATCAAAATCCTTTAGAATACAGGCAATAATCTCTTCATCCTCAGCTGTAGCAAGTTCTTCCTAGAAACATCACCGAAGACAATGGAAGAAAGGTCAAAAATCAACTATTGGGACTTCATCAAGATCAAAGGTTTTTACACAGCAAAGGAAAGAGTCAACAAAACCAAAAGACAACTGACAGAATGGGAGAAGATATTTGCAAATGACATATCAGATAAAGGGCTAGTATCCAAAATCTATAAAGAACTGATCAAACTCAACACCCAAAGAACAAATAATCCAATCAAGAAATGGACAGAGAACATGAACAGACATTTCTGCAAAGAAGACATCCAGATGGCCAATAGACATGTGAAAAAGTGCTCCACATCACTCAGCATCAGGGAAATACAAATCAAAACCACAATGAGATACCACTTCACTCCAGTCAGAATGGCTAAAATTAACAAGTCAGGAAATGACAGATGCTGGCAAGGATGTGGAGAAAGGGGAACCCTCCTACACTGTTGGTGGGAATGCAAGCTGGTGCAACCACTCCGGAAAACAGCATGGAGGTTCCTCAAAAAGTTGAGAATAGAGCTACTCTACAACCCAGCAATCACACTACTGGGTATTTACCTTAAAGATACAAATGTGGTGATCCGAAGGGGCACATGCACCTGAATGTTTATAGCAGCACTGTCCACAGTAGCCAAACTATGGAAAGAACCTAGATGTCTATCAAAAGATGAATGGATAAGAAGATGTGGTAGATAGATAGATAGATAGATAGATATAGATAGATAGATAGGAATACTATGCAGCCATCAAAAGAAATGAAATCTTGCCATTTGCAATGACATGGATGAAACTAGAGGGTATTTTTTTAAAGATTTTATTTATTTATTTGACAGACAGAGTTCACAAGTAGGCAGAGAGGCAGGCAGAGAGAGAGGATTAAAGCAGGCTCCCCACTGAGCAGAGAGTTGGATTCCGGGCTCGATCCCAGGGTCCTGGGATCATGACCCAAGCTGAAAGCAGAGGCTTTAACCCACTGAGCCATCCAGGTGCCCTGAAACTAGAGGGCATTATGCTGAGTGAAATAAGTCAGTCGGAGAAAGACAATTATCATATGATCTCCCTGATATGAGGAATTTGAGAGGCAGAGTCTGGGGTTTGGAGAGCCGGGAAGGAAAAAATGAAACAAGAAGGGATCGGGAGGGAGACAAACCATAAGACACTCTTAATCTCACAAAACAAATTGAGGGTTGCTGGGGGGAGGGGGGTATGGAGAGGGTGGTTGGGTTATGGACACTGGGGAGGGTATGTGAAATGGTGAGTGTTGTGAAGTGTATAAGCCTGAAGATTCTCAGACCTGTACCCCTGGGGCAAATAATACATTATATGTCAATAAAAATAATTAATAAAAAAAAGTGTAACAGAATTGAAGATGCTATTCAAATCAGCTACCAAGGCAGTTTGTAAAGGAAAAACTCAGCAAAAGTGCAAATGGTCTCTATTAAGAAAAAAACAAAAACAAAAACAAAAAAACATTAGATTCTACTCAGAGGCATAAAAAAATGAAGGATGGGAAGACTTGAGATTTTAAAGATGTCATTTCTCATCAAGTTGATTTATGCAGTGTAAAAATCTCAGCTAAAAAAAATAATCACCTCAGCCAATCAAAATCTTAATGTTTTTATACTTGAAAAGAAGAGCCTAAAATTCATAGGAAAATGTCAGACCCTCATTGCCAGCAAGTTCCCTCCCAAGGAACAAGCCCCAAATTTTGATTCTGGCTCTAACACTGAATGATCTTGGAGACTTCAGGCAAGTAATATAACCTTTGGGGGCTCTTAATTTCCTCCTCTGTGAAGTAGAATAATCATATTTTCCTCCTCCAGAGATCTGTAGCAAGGATCATATGAGACAAAGTATTTGAAAGTGTTTTATAAACTGTAAGGCACTTTTTTTTTACCCTCCAATGATGTTGGATCAATGTGACAATCATAGTTACTCTCATTTTGAAAAAAAAAAAAAAAAAAAAAAAAAACCCAAACACCGTTTCTCTTATTAAACTCCGTTACATGATGATTGGTAAATACTGGTTCCTGTGGTAGTGTGAGAAAAGTTAATGTGAGCCTGGGTCATATTAACTGAACAAGATGCCTGTGCCTCCCAGTGCCTCCCTTTTCTCCACCCTTTGACTCTAAATGAACACTCAGACAGCTTTGGACTTTGTGAGTTTGAGAGAAAAAACTTTGGAGTCTTTACAGATCTCAGTTTGAACCCTGGTGCCAGCATTAGCTTCGAATAATTCACCCTTTCTTTTCCTGGGTTTCAAAATCTATCAGATGGGGATGATAATTCACCAAGAAGACCTGAGGATTAAATGTGATCATAAATACAAAGTGCTTAAAACATAATAAATGCTTGATAACTGGTAGCTGTTGTAATTGCAATTCTTCTTCTTCTTATTGTTATTATTATTACTACTACTACTACTACCTCTAAGGGCATTTGCAGCTCTGAAAGTCTAGGATACTATATCAGAGAAAAGCTAAAACAGGAAGAAAACAGAAGATTCCCTTAATAGGACTTGAGTTCGTATTGCACGTAGGACATTTTTCTGGAAGACAGGCTCTGTTCACAGGGCCTTATATAACCTTGGTGACTCACAACCGGAGTTCAGCTGGGCCCTGCCCCTTCTGAAAAAAGAGGAGAGAGGAAGGCAAAGCCATTTGGTGTCAAAAAGAGGAAAACCCTGGTTGGGCCAGGGCATCAGGTGCAGCTAATGGCCTCTCAGAGAATCTACTCCAGTTAGATTTTTAAATTCTTACAAAATGGGGGCGCTTGGGTGGCTCAGTTGGTTAAGCATCCAACTCTTGGTTTCGGCTTTCAGGTTGTGATCTCAGGGTCCTGGGATCGAGCCCTGCATCGAGCCCTGCATCGGGCTCTCTGCTCAGCAGGGAGCCTGCTTCCTCCTCTCTCTCTCTCTGCCTGCCTCTCTGCCTACTTGTGATTTCTCTCTGTCAAATAAATAAATAAAATCTTAAAAAAAAATTTTTTTTTAAGATTTTATTTTTAAGTAGTCTCTACACCCAACATTAGGCTGGAACTCACAACCCTAATCTCAAGAGTCATATTCACTACTGACTGAACCAACCAGCTGCCCTTCTGCAAATGATTTTTGAGGTAGGTACCATTGGTTGGCCAACCCAAAGCTATAGCCCTCTCCTTCCTTGAGGGCAGAACCCTGGTGTTGGTCAGAAGTAGGCAACTGTGTGGCTCAGGAGAGAATGCTGCAGCCTTATGCCAAGGGGTAGGAGGAAGTTCGATCATTCTTGCCAGTGATTGGTTTAGGAAAGACCATGTGACACAATTCTGGACAATGAGATGTCCTGGCATGGCTGCTCTGGGGCCTCTGGGAAAATTTTCCTCATTGTTAAATAAAGGACATCCCTGCCCTTTTTAAAAAAATATTTATTTATTTATTTATTTGACAGAGATCAGAAGTAGGCAGAGAGAGAGGAGGAAGCAGGCTCCCCCTGGAGCAGAGAGCTCGATGTGGGGCTCAATCCCAGGACCCTGAGATCATGACCTGTGCCGAAGGCAGAGGCTTAACCCACTGAGCCACACAGGCACCCCCATCCCTGCACTATTGGTGGGACTACAAATAGTATAATCACCATGGAGGGTATTAGTCTTTAGCTGTCATGGTAACAAATAATCACAAACGTGGTGACTTATAACAACACAGACTATCCTTTTAAAGTTCTGGGGGTCAGACATCTCACTGGGCTGAAACCAAGGTGTTGACAGAGCTCCACTCCCTCTGGAGGGTCCAGCGGAGATTCTGTTTCCGTGTCTTTTCCACCTTCCAGAGTTTCATTCCTTGAATTCCTTGGCACATCGCTCCTTCCTCCATCGTTAAGGCCAGCAATCTAGCAAATCTCTGCTCTGTCTTCACACGGCCTTCGCCATGGTGAAACGTCCCTCTGCCTGTTTTTTTTTTTTTTTTTTTTTTTTTTTTTTGTGAGGACACTTAGGATTGCATTTAGGGTTTACCTGCATAAGCCAGGATACTCTCTTTATCTCAAGATTCTTAATATGTCTGCGAAATCCTGTTTGCCTTATAAGGTAACATCCACAGATTACTGGAATTAGGACCGAAATATGTGTGGGAGCCATTAGTCATTCTACCATAGAGGGGATTTTGGCACCAATTAGCAAAATTACCTGTGCATGTATTCATTTTTTAACCTCAGTTTATTGAGGTCTAATTTACATATAAAATTAACTCTTTATAGTGTACAATTATGTGAGTTTTGTCAGACACATACAGTTGTATGACTACCACCACAGACAAGATGCGCAGCAGTTCCTTCAACCTCAGAAATTCCTTTGTGGTGCCCCGTAGTGGTCGAACTATCCCCTCACCTCAGCCCCTGGCAATTGCTGATCTATTTTCTGCCCCTCTAGTATGGCCTTTTAGAGACTGTCATATAAATAGAATCATGGGGTTTGTAGCTTTTTAGATCTGGCTCCTTTGTCTTAAATTAATACATTTGAAATTCGTCGATGTTGTGGTGAACCAGTAGTCTATTCCTTTTATTGCTGGGTGGCATTGGACTGTAGAGATGTATCCCAACTTACCCACGAGGTGAAAGACACTTGAGTTGCTACCAGTCCTTGGCAATTATGAATAAAGCCCCTATAAATGTTCAGGTACTGACAAGTTCTGTGTGAATATAAGTTTTCATTTCTCTTGAGTCAATATATAAGAAAGGGATTGCTAGGTTGTATTGTAAATGTATACTGAATTTCCAAAGGGACTACCAAACTGTTTTTCAAGGTGGCCTTACCATTTCGTACTCCCGTTAGTAATGTAGAAAAGTTCCAGTTGCTTCCCATTCTCATCAGCATTCAGTATGACATTTTTTCTCTCTTAATTTTAGTCATTCTGATAGGTGAGCTGCAATATAGCAATCCCACTTCTAGAAATCTATCACAGAGATACCCTGACAAAAAATGCAAAAAGATGTTTGTACTAGGCTATCCATGCAGCTCTGTTTATAGTTGCAAGAGACTGGAAACAACCCAAATGTCCATCAATAGGAGACTAATTGAGGGCACCTGGCTGGCTTAGTTGGAGGAACATTAGACTCTTGATCTCAGGGTTGTGAGTTTGAGCCCCAAGTTGGGTGTAGAGATAACTTAAGAATTAAAAAGAATTAAAAAGTATATATATATATATATATATATATATATATATTTTAAAGAAAGAAATAAAAGACTAATAGAATGAACTATAGTACAATCCCCAAATGGAGTGTTATGGAGCTGTACCAAGGAATAAAAAAATTCTCTATGACTATGGTGTGATGTCCAGGATATATTTTTAAGTAAAAAGAAATTTAAGAAAATAAAGTATAGAGTATGTAATCATTTAACTACAAATAAAAGAAGAAGCTATAAAAATTTAATATGACACTATTATGGCAGAGAGAGTGATTAGAGAGGAAAGGATAAGGTAGAACCCAGACTTTAAAAAAATATACAAGGGCACCTGGGTGGCTCAGTGGGTTGGGCTGCTGCCTTCGGCTCGGGTCATGATCTCGGGGTCCTGGGATCGAGCCCCGCATCGGTCTCTCTGCTCGGGGGGGAGCCTGCTTCCCCCTCCTCTCTCTGCCTGCCTCTGCCTGCTTGTGATCTCTCTCTCTCTGTGTCAAATTTAAAAAAAAAATCTTTAAAAAAATATACATTGTTTTGTAGATCTAACTCAGGAGCCATGTAAGTTTTTATATAATTATAACAAAATTAAATTAAAAATCCTTAGAAATTTAAAGTAAAATGAAACAAAAATGATCCTACTTGTGCATTCAGTGGATGACATAACCACACAGAATGACTTTGAGTGACTATAAATCACTATCAGTTGACTCTGTATCCCTAAAGAGATATATCCCCTAGAAGGATATATCCAAAGATGGAAAGATATACATGTTATGGGATTAAAAATAAGTATGTTGGTATCCTTGAGAACTGAGAAATTTGACATATGAATACAGATTAGGATTGGTGAGGTTGAATGAAAACTACAGTTCTCCACTTCAATTGAAATTATCAGTATGAATATGTTATGCCTTTTATCTTTAGAGAATAATATACATTTCCTTGCTATAATCACTAAAAATAATATAAATTAGCAAAATGACACATTTTCAAGACAATCAGGAAAAGGACCTTTTTTGCAAATTTGGTGGCACTAGGAAATGACTGTCAATATTTTCAGCTGTGATTGTGATAGTGTGGAGAATACTTTTTTATTAGCAATAATCAATTAGCAATAATTGCACCTCGGATAAACCTCATTGGCTACAATACTGCCACTGTGCAAAGCTAGGAGACTACTTTTTTAAAAAAGAGTTTGTATCTTTTAAAGATATGTGCGGAAATATTTTACAGAAGAAATAATGCCTTGTCGAGGACTTGCCTCAGGATAATCTGAGGGGAGGGGAAATACATGTGAATGTGTAGATGATTCAGAGTGACTATGTAGTGATAGCTGTGAGTGCTGGGTGATGAGTAGGTTGGAGTCATTATACTACTCTTTCTATTTTTAAGTGATTTAAAAAATTTTTTTCATACTAAAAAAGGACCATCGTGTGACCATAAGCATGCAAGCCTGAAGTCAGAAGCATCCAAATTGACTGATAGATATTTCATTTGCATAAATTCAAATTTGTTAAACTGGCTAATTATAAAGCTAGTTAGTGAGGAAATGAGGAAGTTTTGAGGGAAGAAAACTGAAATTGGAGTTTCTCAATGTATATACATGAGACTTCTTTGTCTGCAACTAATAGAAAACTTGGCTTAGCTTAGCAAGATTTGGAGATTTATTTTGGGCATTCAGGGCAATCTCATGGAATTCTAGCACAGAAATGCCACTGAGATGCAGGAGAAACATAGTTCAGAATCTAAAGTTCTGGCAGTATTCTGTCTTCATCTCGAATCTCACTGCTCTATCACGTCACAGACCAGCTTTCTTCATTTTCCAGTCAACACCATAGAACACGTGCACATTCATAGTTTCTGGTTTTACACACCCAAGTTCAGTTATCCAGATAGAGGCCAGACCCTGTTCCAAAAATTCTGGAGGAAGGGTTTGATTGGTCCAGAAGCTGAGGTTGTCCTATCCAAGAGGAAGGGCCTAATTCTAGGTTAATCATGGCCAGAGTCCAAGGTGTGTGCAGAATGGCTGATCCTGTTTTTTCCATGGTGTTCCCATGAATGGAGGGGGTGGCAAGAACAATTCCCAGAGGTGTGGGGTGGGAAGTATCTGGGAAGACAGACAAAAGGTATCTGGTGGAGTCAGGCCAGATCGTGAAGTTTAGAGGGAGTATAGAGATGGGTGAGAATGATGACTTGGACAGGCTTTACTTCGGTTGACTACAGCAAATTAGCAATGCAGAAGACAGCATGTGACAAGGATACAAGTGAGAAGACTTGGCTTTCTGCTGCTCCTGGGTACTCACAGAGGCAAGCTCAAGTTCAATGGCCAGTATAGTCCCCAGGGAGTTAGGAACCAGCCAGGCCACAGGTGCTCAAGCCATGGCTTTGGGGTAGCAGGGGCGGGAAGGGACTGTACTAGCACTCAAGTATCTCTTCACTCCCACCTAAGAGAACCCTTGCCACACTACCATCCAACATTTGTCCCACATTGTTCTATTTCCTACCACACCATCGGGCCCCACCTGGTCTACTAGACAACTGCAGCATGACAGCTGGAGCCTTCCATCTGTGCAGCTTCTAATTTCCTCCTGCCTTCTATTCTGGTTGCACAGTATTGAGAAAATCCTGATTCCCATGGATAAGTAGTTGCAAACCGAAGCAGTTTTTCATCATCTCTCATTGCAGCATCCAGCTCAAGCCACTTTCCAACTAAACTGATCCAGAATCTTGAGTGAGAAGTAGGTAGAGATTTGTTCGAGTTAAATCATTAGTAATGGTCAGTGGCTATGGCTATTCCTTGTTTTTCATTAAAATCAGGACCCAAGATTTAATAAGTATGAACGTGATCCTAAATAGAATACTGGCATCAAATTAACTCACTTGTTACATTGTGATCCTAGTGACTCACAGTGTCAGAACCGCTTGATTCACAAGATTCTGGCAATAAGTCACTGATAAACATAACCAAATCTACCTCACTAACCCTGACTCCTACCCCTGCAAGGGAGCCTTGACCAACAAAGTTGGTCCACTAACACTGCAGTCTTTAGGTAGTTAGGAGAATAAATACTACACGACAGCCAATTAATAATAATGAATGAACGTTTGCATAGAAATGAAGTGCCTCTCCATTCTTTTCTTACTTGATCTCCAATAAGCCCATGAGTTAGGTAGAATAGATGTGATTTTATAAAGGAGGAAATGGAGTCTCAGAGAAGGGCCCTAACCTGTCCAAGTGTGCAGAATGGCTGATCTGGTCACAGAGGAGAAAACAAGGTCATAGAGGAGAAAACAAGACCCGAATCCTTCCCTCCTCCCTTCCTCCTTCCATTCCACTCTCCTTCCCGCTGTCCTTCCTCTAGCCCTTTCTCTTCCCTTCCTTCTCTTCCCTTCCCTTCTCCCTCCTTCTCTCCTTACATCTTTCTATGTGCATGGGTTGATTTCTACTATGACTCAGGCTCTAGGCTTGGAACTGGGGATTTGAAGATAAATGAGACATGGTTAGCGCTTTGAAAGTACAGAGTGGAGGAGACAGATGTCTCCAGAGCTAAAAAAGAGACACAACGTGGAGCCATCACAGAGGGAGGGAAGACATTTAACTGGACCCTGAGGGTAAGTAGCATCACCAGGCAGAAGTAATGGGAGGAGAAGGGCACCCTGAGCAGAGGGACCAGAGAGAGAGAGTAAATGCTTGAGAAGATAGGAACGCACTGAGCTGGGAGGAGTGATGGTGTCTAGGGAAGGGGAGTGGGATGAAGCTGGTGCTAGACCAGGGAAGGCCTTGAAGTCTGTGCTAGGAGGTCTGGAAGGTGATGGGGGCCACCGAAGGGTTTTAAGCAGGGAAATGACAGGATCCCAAGTCATTTAAAGAAAGAGCATTTGGAAGCTGGTGTGGTGAATGATCAGGAGGCACTGAGCACAGTTAAGCTGTTGCAACAGTTCAGACCTAAGATGGTAAGTTAAGACCTGAAGCAACGGAACTGGGGGGCCAGAGAGGTATTTCACAAGAGATTTGGGGGATAACAGCAACTCTAAGTGGTTCCTACCATTGTAGTTCCTTCCTCAATCATGTGTCCTTTTCACTCATTCTTTTCAGACTATACATTTATATTTATTATGTTATCTCTCCGTGAAACAAATTTCTCAAGAATGCTTCTCCCTTTTCCTGATTTTAGGTGGGCAGCAACAGCTTTTTCTTCCCAGGCCCGGTTTTCGGGTGTTTGGTAAGTCTATGTAGAAGGTCAGGGTGAGATATAGCCCCGGGATGGGGGGATGGTGGGGGAAACTCTCCACCCTGCTGCAGTCGCGATTGGGCCAGCTGGGCACGTGATCACGCTGGGCCAATCAGAGCCCTTCCCCAGGGTCTTGAAATTGGATGGAGCCCCTGCCTTCTGGAAAGGAGTTGGCCAGTAGATAGCTAGCTGTTGCTTGATGGTTCCAGTGGCTGAGAAGGAGAAAAAGCTGATTTTTAGGGAGTGAGAATAATGAAGTATATGCTCAAAGAGAAGCAGAGACGAAAGAAGGAAAGAGGGATGTGCATGCTCCCCCAGCACTCAGGTACCTGATTGCACCTGATCCTGAGACAAGCATGTTTCTACACTTGGGTTCCCTTTTGCCTTAGCTGGCTCCAGGCAATGTTACTGATCCCAAAGGGACTTCAGTGCTGTTGTCTACAGATGCTGTTACAATGATCGAACCTTCTGGAAGTGTCTATCTGGAAGTGTTTGTGCAATTTACTCTCTGAATACTTCCTTTTTTTGCTCATCACTGTTGTTTGTTTTTTATTTTTTAAAGATTTTGTTTATTTCTTTTATAGAGAGAAAGAGAGATCACGGGGAGATCAGAGGGGAGGCAGAGGGAGAAAGAATCTGAAGTTGACTCTATACTGAGCTCAGAGCCGGACTCAGGGCTCATCCCACAACCATGATGAGATTATGACCTGAGTTGAAACCAAGAGTCATTCAGACCCCCAACAGACTGAGCCACCTAGGCAACCCCAGTGTTCGTTTTTTAGAGTAACTTTTTAAATTGAAGGATAGCATACACATAGCAGATGCTCATTTTTTAAAAGACCTATTTGCAATTATTTTTAAATTCATTATTCAAAATTAAGTATAGGACAAATTGGTCAATTCTCTCCAAAAAATTTGCTGGAAACATTCCCAGTGTTGGTAGGTAACGGGGGAGTGGAGATAAATTAAGTTTAGTCTCTGTGGCGCCTGGGTGGCTCAGTCGGTTAAATGTCTGCCTCTA